>NW_024039259.1:0-1460333 GCF_016077235.1 Cyprinodon tularosa
AAAGCTGGAAGAAATCACTGGAGGCATCAATCTGGCAGCTGGAGACATCAAGGCGCTGCTATTTAAAACAGCAGGACACTCAGCAGCCAGAGAGGTGTTTGACGAAGCCCAGCTTCCAAGGGTCATGACCTCACACCAGTATGACAAGATACCATTCAACCAAATAAGACCCAAGGTGTGGGCAGCCTTAAGGAACAAATACCCCACCTGCAGTGATCCAACTAAGCTGAGACAAGAATGCCTAAAGGATGATGAAAGCCCCGCCCAGTTTCTGCACAGGTTCCAACAGAAATGGAAAACAGAGACTGGAAGTGATGGGAATGAACTGAAAACATCTGGCCCTCTATTCAGAACCTACATCAGAGAGGCCATGCCCAAAGAAGTACAAGCCAAACTGGACGGAGTTGTGGGGCTCATGAAGATGGACTGGCCTCTGTTCTCTGAGCATGTTATTCACTATGTAAACATGCATCGGGCCGAGAAACGGGCCTTTGAGGACCAAAGCAAGATGCTGGCCACCAAGCTAACCCAGCTGCAGATTGGGGAATTGTCCAAAGCAAAGAAAGAGAAAGAGAAGCCCAAGCATCAAGCTGCACTGACTGTGGTGGCCACACCCCCAACCGAGGGAGCACCAACAGGGGAGGCAGTGGTACAAGCACCAGTAGTGTCTCCTGTTATTCCTCCACCCACACAGCAGATGCAGTATCCAGCAGCGCCACCTGTGGGAGGTGCCCTGCCTCCGCAGACCCAACCTCAACCAGTCCCTCCTATTCATGTGCATCTAAACCAAGGGGGAGGTCCCCAACAAGCAACGTTCGGAAGGGGACGAGGGGGGCCACCCATGCGGGGAAGATGGAGGGGCCCACAAGGAGCCCCAAGAAGGCCCCCTCAAGGCCAATACCAGCAGATGCCACAGGCCGGTCCAGACATGGGACAACAGCGAGTGAGAATGCAATGCTGGGGATGTGGACAAGTTGGACACATGCAAAGAGACTGCCCCACTAACCCATGGATGGGACCCCAGCCCCCTACTGCTGGACCAGCCACCTATGGAACGGGACAAGACACGTACTGGCTATAGGGGTGCCCAGAGAAACCTGATGGAGAGGCCATTCTACCTGTATTAACCCAACGTCCACAAACAGAACCCACCATTGATGTCATAATATATGACAGCCATCATCGCTTTATGATTGATACAGGAGCGGCCTACTCCTGTATAGGAAAAAGTGGAATTGGCCTGCCTCTCTCAGCATCAAAGATTCGAACAGTAGGTTTCTCTGGGAAGACCCAAATAATACCCATGACTAAGCCAGTTCCCATGATCATAGGTGAAAAGACTGTGTATGCACCACTACTTTACTCAGAAGATACGCCCATAAATCTGCTGGGTAGAGATGTGCTGTGCCAGCTCAATGCAAAAATTAAATGTACCCCTAATGGAATTTATTTTGAAGCAACAGACAAGAATGAAGCCTACATGATGCCAATGGGCCTGCAAATGACCCCCCAGATAACAAGCCATGAGCCAGAAGACCAAGTATTTTGGCTGAAACTCACATCACCAACCTCCTTCCTCCAACTAGAGTGGGAAACATGGAGACCCCTGATAATGAATCACTACGAGAAATCTAAAGAACCTTTTCTTCCACTCCATTGTACCATGTTTTATGACAAAGGCAAAACACATGAAGACTACGAGAAAAGCTGGGATGAAGACATAAATAACAAAACAACTGTCATCCAGTATGCTGACATAGTGGTTGGACCACAAGGAGCTGCAGCTGTTGTCACATTTCCTGATAAAGATGTAGCAGAATGGTTCCAGGTTACCAACTCAGCACCACATGTCACATTACTGATTGCAGACAAGTATGGGTCACATGATCTAGGACCCATGGTTCAAGAAGCCAAGCAAGTCACTGAATGGATTGCTACAGCCTGGGACTGCATTAGCATGTCAAAAGATGGACTGTTTTTCAAGATCTCGTATTCACAAGCTGATGAAGTAATTGCAGAACACATTAAAGTTCCTGGGAAAAGACAAATGGCAGTGGCGGCAGAACATGAATCCCTATTAGAACAAGTCCCAGAGCAGGTATGGTCTAAAAGTAAGACAGATGTAGGATTAGTAAAATCAGCAGACCCCATCAAATTCACCATTAAACCAAATGCTAAATTGCCCTTCCAAAGACAGTACCCACTTAAACGAGAGGCAGTAGAAGGAATACAGCCTATCATTACAGGATTAGAAACAGCAGGAGTTCTTAAACCAACAGTAAGCCCCTGTAACACCCCAATTTTTCCCATAAGAAAGCCCAACAGTAATGACTATAGATTAGTCCATGATCTAAGATTGATTAATGCTATTGTAGCAGAAGAAATACCAGTAGTACCCGACCCACACACACTACCAGTGATGGGACTAACGGCGTTGAAAGTAACGGCGTTACTAACGCCGTTACCTTGTTTTAGTAACGAGTAATCTAACTAATTACTTTGACTGTAACTATAACGCAGTTACCATTGCAGGCACCCCGTTACTGCGCGTTACTCAGGTCGCACAATGAACCTTTTTTCATGATAGGACTCGTGCGCAGCTGCGTGAAGCTGACACCCCACCCACGTCAAAAAACTCTGCAAATAGACTGAATGGTTAGTGCAACGTTAGTGCAGATTTGTGCAGAAAAAAATATTGTTTGTGCTACTTTTGTTTAAGAGATATTAAAGATTTATTTTAGGTCATCCAGAGGTGCGCGCCTTGTCATGAGAGAGGGGAGGATGAGATTCCGTCTGTCAGTTGAATAGGTGGGTGTTTCTGCTGGTGGGTGTTAACGTACAGCACACACAGAGAAATGGAGAGTGAGGATGACTCCAGCAGCAAAACAGCGTTTTCCACATGGAAATACCGGTGTTACGTCGAGCTGCGTTTCACCATCACATAACGGTTTCCTCTGCTTCTCCACACAGCGCAGGCGGCAAGAGTCACCGCGCAAGCGACAGGAAACGCGCATGCTCGCTAAAGGCACGCAACCCTGTGCTCGCGCCACAGGAGAACTATGGAGAGCGTGAACGATCAAATGAACCTGACAACAGCCAGAAATGATAGCCTATATGGAGAAAGGGAGAAATCTGGATGGATGGATGGATGGATGGATGGATGGATGGATGGATGGATACTCTGCCTTCTCAACCTACTGTTTTTTTTATTTTAAACATTATTTGATGGCCTTTGTGGCAGGGATGGAGATCCATATTTTATGTCACACACAGAGTATACATCTAGATAGATAGATGGATAGATGGATGTTGCAGTATCTATAACAACCCAAACACACAGGATTTCAGAATTAGACATCCCCAGTTATTAATTTCATATACTCACCGGATCTGAATGTCCTGTTATAAAACTTCACATCGCGTTCCCCCCTGATGTCATTTACGTTGAGTTGCAATAAATGCTAAACTGTCTGCAGGTTCTTGTCTTTGTCGTCCGCTCTATTCAGCTGGCTTTGAAAACACACGGCGAGAAGGTGGGGGCCGGGTGGTGAGGTTTACGGGGGCGAGAAATGCAAAAGTAACGCAATAGTTACTTTTACTAGTAACTAGTTACTTTTATTGTGGAGTAACTCAGTTAGTAACTCAGTTACTTTTTGGGAGAAGTAACTAGTAACTATAACTAATTACTTTATCAAAGTAACGTGCCCAACACTGCACACTACTGAGTAATATACCTCCAGGTACCAAATGGTTTACTGTGATTGATCTGTGTTCAGCATTCTTCAGTGTACCGGTCCATCCAGATTCCCAGTATTTATTTGCATTTACGTACAAAGGCCAACAATATACATATTCGCGATTACCACAGGGTTTTGTACACTCACCATCAATTTTCAATCGTGTACTGGCAAATGACTTAAATCACCTTGACATACCATCTACAATGTTGATGTATGTTGATGATATTCTGATTTGTTCTGTTTCTAAAGAACAGTGTGAGAGAGACTCCATTACAGTGTTGACTGCTTTGGCAGAAGGAGGACACAAAGTAAGTAAACAAAAATTGCAATTCTGCCAGCAAACAGTGGAGTATCTCGGCAGGCAACTTAGTGGGGACAAGAGGTGTATTGCACCGTCCCAACTGGAAGCCATAACCCAAATGCCCAAACCTCAGACTGTTGGTCACATGTTGTCTTTCCTTGGCATGGCAGGTTACAGCAGACCGTGGGTGTGTGATTATGCCATCAAAACGGCTCCACTGAGAGCAATGATTAAAGCCGCGGGTCAAGGACACCAGTCGGCTCAATTACAATGGACAGATGAGGCAGAGGGTGCGTTCCAGCTGCTGAAACAAGATCTCCAAACTGCTCCTGCTCTGGCCAATCCAGATTATGGCAAACCATTCCATCTCTATGTGGCTGAGCGACAAGGGTATGCATGTGCAGTATTGATGCAAGACACCCCAACAGGTAAACAGCCAATTTCTTATTACAGCACAAAATTAGATGGTGTCGAAGAAGGTCTGCCTCCCTGCTACCAGGGTTTGGCAGCAGCAGCCTTTGCCTACAAAAAGGCCTCAGTTATTACTATGGGCCACCCTGTTATTCTGTACACATCACATCAATTACATGCACTGCTCACCAGCCCACGCTTTGTGATAACCCAAGCTCGTCGAACAGGTTATGAAGTTCTGCTTTCAGGACCTGATTTAACAATACAACGTTGTACCACCATTAACCCAGCCACAAGAATGGTATTGCCCACAGAAGGTGAGCCCCATGATTGTCTCCAGGAGACGGACACCTTCATGAAGGTAAGGGAGGACTTATACAATCATCCAATCCCATCTGATCTGACGCTGTTCGTAGACGGATCATGCGTCAGAGGTGACACAGGGAATAGAGCTGGATATGGAATAGTCCAACTTAACCCCGATGGGACCTTTACCAAGGTACAATCAATGAGTCTAGATCAACCTTGCTCTGCCCAATTGGCAGAGATAAAAGCATTAACAGCTGCATGTAAATTGGCTACTGGTAAAAGAGTGACAATCTATACTGACAGTGCTTATGGGTACGGGGTATGCCATATAAACGCTAGCATCTGGAAACAACGAGGGTTTGTTAGAACAGATGGCACCCCAGTGACACATGGGCAAGCAGTAGTAGAGTTAATAAAAGCTATGCAACTTCCATCTGCGTTAGCTATTGTAAAATGTGCTGCTCATCAAACAGCAAAAACACCTATTGCCATTGGAAATAACTTAGCGGATGAGGCAGCTAAAGAAGCCACAGGTTCAGCAGTGCAGGGACCAATGGTTCATGTAGCTGAGTGTGAACCCATTACTAATTTGGCCTCCTTAATAGAAGCCCAAAATAACGTATCTGAAGCAGAAAAACGCCTATGGGTACAAAGGGGGGCGGCTCGGTTAACACACCCCCACGATGGATTGTGGCGTAGTTCTCGAGGACATTTTGTATTACCTTTGTCCTTATTACCGACAGCCATTAAAATAATGCATGGACCTGATCATTGTTCACGAGCCCAAGTTGTTCAAAAGTTACAGGCAGTTTGGTGCTCACCTTATATGACACCTATGGTAGACAGAGAACTGGCCTTATGTCCACATTGCCCTAAGTACAATGTGCAAAAAATGTTTACTCAACCCTTAGCACATATCCCTATGCCAGACGGTCCGTTCCGCCATCTGATGATGGATTACGTAGACATGATAACTCGGGTTCAGGGAAAGAGGTACATGTTGGTGGTTGTTTGTAGGTTTAGCAGATGGGTAGAAGCATGTCCCACTGCTCATAATGACCACAAAGCAGCAGCACGGTTTTTGTGTAAAGAAGTTTTTCCCAGATTTGGCATGCCTGACACAATATCATCTGATAACGGACCACATTTTGTTTCACAGGTGATCCAGCAAATGTTTAAACTGTTGTGCATAAAACAAAAGTTTGGTTGTGTGTATCATCCCCAGTCACAGGGATCCGTGGAACGAGCTAACGGGATCCTGAAATCGAAGATTGCTAAGATAATAGCTGACAGCAACAACCGTTTGACTTGGGTGGACGCCTTGCCTGTTGCATTAATGGCAATGCGTTCTCAAACTAACCGCATAACCCATCTTACTCCTCATGAAATGCTTACAGGTCGACCAATGCAATGATGATGATCCTTCTGCCACTGAGACTTCTTCTGGGTCTCACCCAGATCCATCCGTCGTTCAGGCACTGGACGAACTTCTTTCTTCTGGCCCATCAGATGCTGGTGGAGTCCTGTCCCCTTAACATCCCTCACCTGCACGTTTCCCTCTCATCCCCTCCCTTTCCCCTTCCTCCTCCGAAGCAAGTGGGCCGCCGATCCACTCGGTCCCGCCCACCCCATCGCCGTCTGGGCGTCTCCCGTATGCGCCTTCTTCAGACTTTGATTAACTTTCTTGTTGTGTTAACCCTTTGTGGGTTAACAAGGGGGGATCTTATGAAAATTAATACTAACAGTGCACACACACATTTAATGCGTCACACACAAACATGTGCACTAGCAATGGTAACACTAGCTACTAACCAAGGGGTAATCAATAATAATGATGGAGAAAATTTATCACTGATGCATGTGCAAGTCAAAGGATATGATTATGTAATGTCTGAAGAAATTTTAGGTAACTCAATGGGGAAACATTGGCTTGGAGTTCCACAAAGCATGGACTGCCGTGAGGATGGGATGGTGATCATTGAGGTAAGATGCAAAATGAACATATGCCAAAATACATTAACAGAGCAGGTAATGACGGTAGGGAAAGCGCATAGAATGGTAAAATTGGTAAACAAAAGGCAGAAAAGAGATCTAGACAAATTAAAGACTGCACACTGGGAAACCAATATGTTCCAACAATGGATTCAGTACTCTGTCCAGGCAATGTTCAAAGCCAAAAAGCGCCCTAAAGATGATTGTATAGCCTGCTATAATGCTAAAAAATTACCAGCCCTTCAGATTATTCCCGGAAGTAAAATAGGCGACTGCCCAGATGTAACGGAGTGCTTTGCTAAGGGGAAAATATCTTGAGGCAGCAGGAATGATTCTAGGGGCAGTAATACTGATTATATTGATAGTTGTGTGTTGCATCATACCCCTTGTTCGGGGACTGGTCTCAAGACTTGTTGTAAGTGTAACTGGTCAGTTCCCAGTTGTAGAGATACAATTGGACCAGGAGATATAAAACATAACCATGATCACCTTCCACCCTCACCAGGTACGTGCATTTCTTTAATAATAACAGTGTATATATATAAATATTTTGCATAACAAGGACTTATATACTTACTCACGTAGATATAGCAACTTGCATGCTGAATAATCCATAGATATAAGAGATAATATGCCTTCAGATGATGCCTAAATTTGCCATACTATGTCCCCACAGGTAGATTATTGAAAATGGCAGAGGCTAGTTATGATGAATATGAAGAAAACCAAATGAATTTACGAGCTGCACTGGCGTCGTTAGGCCCATCACTAGGGGTAGGATGCCCATATCTTCCTCCCAGGCACCTACTAGATCCTGCAGAGGGGCCAAGCAGTGCACCTTCGGGTTGGAGCAAACCTATGATGACACCCAGCAGGCAGCCTGAGGATCAACCGATGATGACACCCAGCAGGCAGCCTGATGATCAACCACCATTACCTACTGGGAAGCCACTGTCCATCTCGTCATCACCGGGGAACCTCAGTATCGATTTCGGCCCAACCAGCACCCCTGCCAGTCCTGAGAATCCCGAGGATCGATGACCACCGTCACCCCACCAATATAATTATCCGCCACCACCCATTCCAGGCGTACTGGCTATGTTCGTGGTCATAGCAGATGACATAAAGCTTGATCTTGCCGAAGCTCATCATGTTGCAAAGTTCTTGGCCCATCAGCTTGAGTCCTATGATACCAACGCTAACCTTAAGCCTGAAATCACCTCTATGACCACATCAGTTTATGCCCAACTCATGAAGGGTCTGGCGCACCCCGAGCCACGTCGGTCCTTTGAACGGATGCGCCGCACCATGTACAAACGCAAAGTAAAGGCTGGGAAGCGGCAGCTGACCCGAGACAATCTGGAACTGAGGCAGCAACTTCGGGATGCACAGAAGACCATTATCAATTTACAAGAGCAGGTGGTGCAACTTCGAGATGCACAGCAGACCATTATCGACCTACAAGAGCAAGTGATGCAGCTGACCGCTGATCTGCAGCATATGGCTCCCTATACCCAGGGGGGCCTGAACGGAGGGCAGAATTATGGACAGAATTATGGAGGCTATTATTATTATTAATATATCAACTTCAATGCCATAACTGGATATAAGGACAATGCTGATTATTGATGATTATGCATACCTTTGTTAAACATATTGTATACTTTATGTGACAGTACAATTACTGTGCAGGAGAGTGCCATATGGTTACTCCTATGTTGGTTGTAATGACGGTCCTTTGACCATTAGAAGATGTGTTTGCCTGGCATAGTCCGGGCCTGATGAAGCTTTTTGTTTGTATTTATGTATGTATGGGTGTGAAATACCACCACTGTAGGGGATAAATGCAGTGACCTCGTAACACAAGATGCTGCTTGGGCATTGGTATTTGCCTCTGCTGAGAAAACAGAATTAGAAAATCTTGCTACAAAAAAAGTAAGCAACGAGGACGGGTCCTCTTAAGGGAGCCAAGAGGGGGATCCCTCTTTGTTTTTATATATTCCGTTTTCTGCATTTTATTAGTTTAATATTTACTTAGACACCACCACATCTTATATTACTCACTTCTACTATATGGTGTGTATTTAATCTCACGTTTAGTTTAGTGTGCACAATATATATATATAACCTTTTGTCACTTGGGTGAGTTCACATTTAAAGTGTTTTAGATTAGTTATCACCTGCATAATCACGTAAATTGATCCTTTTAGGATCAAAGGGGGGAATGTTGTGTATTAATCTGCACTAATCATAAGATAAAATAAAGTTAATGTTTTATAAGTTTAAAGTTGTTTTCACAAATGAGAAAAACAGAGCAGTTCAAGGCTAAGAGGAGAAAAACAGAGAGCAGTGAGTGTGTGTAGTTACTGCGCCTGGCTCAGAGGAGTGAGGTTTGCAGGACAACGCAGGGTAGAGGCCTCTTAGTGATAAGAAAAGCGCCCGCAATAAAAATGAAACATTTGACATCCCAAGGTAGTCCAGCTCAGCAAAAATCTGGTCATACAAAGGAGTTGTTATTTTCAGAGCACATGGAGCAGTAATGATCCCACAAAGGGTGAGAAGACGAAGGGGGAGCAGTATGGTCGTCTGACGTGACCTGAAGCAAGAGCTGTAATGTTTTTGACTAAACCGTCATAAGTTTCTGATTTGAATGCACCAGATGTTTTCATGGCCTGAGAGAGTGCTCTCACAAGAATGAGATGTGTATATGAATGTCACCGTGTTTTGCAGATAAATATCAATGTGACCTTTACCAATGACTGAAATATGTTCTGAAGGGTGTTTTTTCACCGATAAAGAAATGTATAAAAGGGAGCTGGTTTCACCATTTGTCAGCTTCGGCTCACCAGCTCTGTGTAAATATGTAGTGTTTAGCAATAAACACTGGACCCGGACTCAGCTGCCATCTGTCTGAATTTTTTGATCTTTGTCTGAGACTTTTTCTGCTTTTTAAGAACTTTGAATTTTTATAAAACTTAGCTTCAATTTTAAGTCGTCAAGAAGAGAATTATAGGACGACATAACCTCTGAAAGCTGAAGAACGTGTTGATTCTGACATTTAACTTCTGATAAAGACATCTGAATTCTGGGAAAGAGAAAGACAGGAAATGCATAAAGACTTCTGATCCAAACATATTTTTGCAAAAGTTTGCTTTTCTTTTCCTACTAAGTGCAAAACCCTCAACTTAAAAAAGTTGTTTTTTATTTCACTTTGCTTTATGTTACAAAATATTCTAGTTTAAATTTTCTAATAGCATAATAATAAGCAAAAGAGCAGAAATATGCAAAAAATAATAAAGATCAGATAAACACAGGAAGAGACGGTTAAATATGCATGTAATGCAGCATCGTGGCTCTATGTATAAAGTAGAAGCTACGCCTCTGTTGATGCAATACGTTCGAAGAAAAAAAAGATTGCTAAGATGTGAACAGAGCAGATAAACATACTAACCAATCATGAGCACAGATGACAGGAAGTTTGCTTAAAAAGCTTCTTTACTAAAATTTCCCATCAGCTTAGTTTAACTTTTTTAATTTGACCTAAATTCAAACAGACAGTTCAAGATGAGTTCAGCAACACATTAAGCATTCTGTAACATCAAAAGCCTTTATTTTCATGTTCTTTGTGAGCTTAGCAAAAAGAAGATATATCCTTACTTTTTTTCCACATTTTTTTTAGAGCAATTAAACATCAAAGGCAAGCAAATAACTCTTAAACAATCCTTAAACAATATATAATAGGAAGCAGAAAATGCCAACAACATGGTTCATTTTTACAACAGTTTAGGACAGATTTAATTTGGGTAAATAATTATAATCTAATCATAAAAGACAGCTTGTAAAGGGCACTAGTACAGCTTAGTCCTCCCTGGTGTATCAAACAGAAAGTTTAAAAATATTGCATCTAATTTTGTAAAATTTATAATCAATCTTTTCATACAGTCAAAGGAAAACCACATAATCTTTCCAAACAGACAAGCTGATCATCAGCCCAAACAGCTCTGTTAGTTTTCCTTTCTTTAGTTCTAGTTTCTGCAGAGGGACTGACGGCTGTTTTACCACAGCAGCTCAACAGGCTGCTTGTTGGAGCTGATTCTGTCAGCCAGAGGCCTGTGGGGTTATCCTATCCCATAGAGGCCACAGGCTTCAGCCACTGAACTCGATGTACAACAACTTTCTTTCTGGTATGACTATGAGGTTGTCTATAAACTGATTGCATTGCTAAAAAAAAAAAGATTAACATGAATGAGGTGGGTTATTCAGGTTCTCAGCTGTTTGGTGTCTTTGCAGGGAACGCTGAAAGTGAAGAGGGTGGGGTAAAAAGATAAACTAACAACAAGTGTGTCAAAAAAACAAAACAGAAAAAAAAAACTCTTTTCTGATTGCGTTGCTTGTTTTTTTTTTGTGTGGAAGAAAATAACCTAAAACATCAATTTAATCAAATCAGATCAAAAATATCAATGCAACACAAGTTATTCTGGCAGCATTGTTAGATTCTCAATGTTGGGGAAAATAAAAACCACCTGTTAGCTTAATGGGGGCCCCGGCGTCGCTGTGCAGAAGCAAAATGAATGGTTATCAGTGGATCTGGACTGTGTTAAAGCAACAAGCTGCAGTTTGTGGCGTTTTATAATCTTCCCTGTAACTTTAATGGGGTGTTTTCTAGAGCTTTCTCCTCTTTCTTATTATAAAATGCTCCTAGTTTTGAAATAGAGTTTGAAGTGTTTAATTTTATGTTTATGTAGCCAACCTTACAAATATCACCACCAACTATCACTGCTGTATATATTTGGGATATATCTTAAATAGCATAAATGCATACTTTGTCCAAATAAAAGAAAACTGACTGTTTGTATTTTTTTAACTAAATAAATAAGATTATTTTAATTAAATAAATTTCCCTGTCTTGAGATTCACTCTATTCACTGGGGTAAACTTACAATGTGAGATGTTTATACAGTGAAAAGAACTAACAACAAGCATTGCAAAAAAAAAAAAAAGCTCTATATATTGTGGATATATCTTAGATAGCATAAATGCAAACTAAAAAAAAAAAAAAAAACATTACTCACCGTTTTTCTACAGGTGCTGGTCATAAAATTAGAATATCATGAAAAAGTAGATTGATTTCAGTAATTCCATTTAAAAAGTGAAACTTGTATATTATATTCATACATTACATACAAACTCATATATTTCAGATGTTTATTTTGTTTAATTTTGATGATTACAAATGACAACAAATGAAAATCTCAAATTCATCATATCAGAAAATTAGAATATTGTGAAAAGGTTCAAAATTGATGGCCCCTGGTGCCACACTCTAATCAGCTAATTAACTCAAACCACCTGCAAAAGCCTTTAAATGGTCTTTCAGTCTAGTTCTATAGGCTACACAATCATGGGGAAGACTGCTGACTTGACAGTTGTCCAAAAGACGACCATCGACACCTTGCACAAGGAGGGCAAGACACAAAAGGTCATCGCTAAAGAGGCTGGCTGTTCACAGAGCTCAGTGTCCAAGCACATTAATAGAGAGGCGAAGGGAAGGAAAAGATGTGGTCGAAAAAAGTGTACAAGCAAGAGAGATAACCGCACCCTGGAGAGGATTGTGAAACAAAACCCCTTCAAAAATGTGGGGGAGATTCACAAAGAGTGGACTGCAGCTGGAGTGAGTGCTTCAAGAACCACCACACACAGACGTATGAAAGACATGGGTTTCTGCTGTCGCATTCCTTGTGTCAAGCCACTCTTGAACCACAGACAGCGTCAGAAGCGTCTAAAGAGAAACAGGACTGGACTGCTGGTGAGTGGTCCAAAGTCATGTTCTCTGATGAAAGTAAATTTTGCATTTCCTTTGGAAATCAAGGTCCCAGAGTCTGGAGGAAAAGAAGAGAGGCACTTCATCCACGTTGCTTGAAGTCCAGTGTAAAGTTTCCACAGTCAGTGATGGTTTGGGGTGCCATGTCATCTGCTGGTGTTGGTCCATTGTGTTTTCTGAGGTCCAGGGTCAACGCAGCCACATACCAGGAAGTTTTAGAGCACTTCATGCTTCCTGCAGCTGACCAACTTTTTGAAGATGCAGATTTCATTTTCCAACAGGACTTGGCACCTGCACACAGTGCCAAAGCTACCAGTACCTGGTTGAAGGACCATGGTATCCCTGTTCTTAATTGGCCAGCAAACTCTCCTGACCTTAACCCCATAGAAAATCTATGGGGTATTGTGAAGAAGAAGATGCAATACACCAGACCCAACAATTCAGAAGAGCTAAAAGCCACTATTAGAGCAACCTGGGCTATCATAACACCTGAGCAGTGCCACAGACTGATCGACTCCATGCCACGCCGCATTGCTGCAGTAATACAGGCCAAAGGAGGCCCAACTAAATACTGAGTGCTGTACATGCTCATACTTTTCATGTTCATACTTTTCAGTTGGCCAACATTTCTATAAATCCTTTGTTTTTATTGGTCTTCAGTAATATTCTAATTTTCTGATATGATGAATTTGAGATTTTCATTTGTTGTCATTTGTAATCATCAAAATTAAACAAAATAAACATCTGAAATATATGAGTTTGTATGTAATGTATGAATATAATATACAAGTTTCACTTTTTAAATGGAATTACTGAAATCAATCTACTTTTTCATGATATTCTAATTTTATGACCAGCACCTGTAAGTAAATAAATTTCCCTGTGATCTCTTTTGTATTTTTTCTGGCTCTAAACATTTGACCTTTTAAGCAGTAATTGAGACAGGCTTTAATAAAGGAAGCAGATAAAGCTGCCAACCTTGAGCTTCTAGATCTGCTTAATCTAAAAGTGGCAGGAGAGGCAAACTGGAAAAGCTCTGATGTTTTCATGGTTCACAGCATCCTCCTCTTCATCATTACCATCCTGAATAAAACAGAAACAATAAAACATCTGATGCATGAAACACATCATAAATAAACCAAACCATCCTCCTGCATTAAAGGTTTGCATGTGAAAACATTTACTTGCCAACATGGTAGCAGGTAAAGGGTTAAAAGCCAGACCAGAAACTACTTAGGCCTATTAAATAACCCAGTCAGTGGGTTATTTTCACTGCACCAACATTTACGTAGCCTCGATTCAGAAAAGCTGGAATATTTAGGGATCATTTGTGATGATAAATATGATAAATTTTGATTTTGCTTGAGTTAAAACACCTGATTAGGTTTCACACGAATCTGCTCGCTCATGCTTCGGTAATGTTGTCACGGCAACACTAAAAGTCAGCATATAGCATTTTTTTTGTTTTGTTATATGTATAATCCTGTATTTTAACCAGGAGAGACTTACACAGAGAAAAACTGCAATTAGAAAAGTTGTATTTAATTACATTTATTTTTAGCGCCGTTCCACAACATGTGCCACCCCAAGGCACTCACCAGAGACCACCTGACCAGATCATGCTCAGATTGGTCAAGAAAACCAGCTGACTTCACCAAGTCACTGACTCGACAGCAATCCCTCACACTAATGACAGTGGAGAGGAAAACTCCCTTTTAACAGGAATTAATGTCCAGCAGAACCAGGCTCAGTCCGAGTGGCCATCTATTGAGGCTGACTGGGGTTCAAGGTAACAGAAACAGACATACAGATATTGCTTCTTTGGCGCACGGGCTGCGGAAGAAGATTTTGATGCTTTAGGTATATTTACATCAGCATTTTTTGAAAAGATAGTGATGGTGATTAGTTACCACTAAGGCTTATGGGAAAATTAGTTCAAACTGTTTTTGTCACTCCTATAAGTCTGTTGGGCAAATAGTCAAGCTTCTACATGTCTGTAAAAACACCAAATGTTGACAAAATAAAGATGCTATTGCAATGGAAGAGCAAAACTCTTTAGTGTCCTTAGGTCCTTCATTGATCTAATTTTAGGAGCTTATATAGGTCAGATTACCCTGATTTGTTTTTCCGGCAGCAATTATTTTAAAAATGTTGTTTGGTTCATAAAATGTCATTATATTCAATCAGCTGCTGTTTTGAGTTCATAGAGGTGACCCTGTTGAAAATTAGAGCAATTAATTGCATTAGCAATATAATTGCAATTTTAAAAACTTAGTTTTGGCCACGTGACTTTTAACAAGAGGAAGACCCTACATTTATCTCTGGAACCATTTAGCTTGCGGTGATATATTTAAAGTGGGTTTTAATATTTGATATTATTTAGAAAGTTCCTTTCCTGCACCTTTAAGTTCATTTCTCTGAAGAATCACTAAATAATTTGTTTATTTAGCATCCTTCCTAGTCTAGAAAATGCCTTTTAATCCAATTGAATTTGATTAATACTACTACAATACGTACCAGCTTTTTCCCTCCATGGGTTTTTCTCCCTAAAAAATAAAAAAGTTAAGCTTTTCTACAGAACCTTCATGTTCGTCCTTTATCATATTGATCTTTGAAGACTCTTACCTTCAGTTCTAGTCAAAATGATGATGATGACAGCTGCTATCAGAGCAACTAAACCAAGAGAGCCAGCAAGGAACCTCCACCAGTCTGATGCATGATCTGTACAGATACAAAGGAGAGTTGCAGTGTATTCTCATTATAAGTTCGTATGAAATCGTACGAAAAGTTATGCACAGTATGTATATACAGTATATATAACAAGATATCTGTGCGCATGCGCATCTTACGCACCATTCAATAACATACAATTTAACATACAATTAATCCTAACCCTAACATAAAAAACAGCAAGCAACCTAGTGAGAGACATCACAAAGTAAATATTGCACTGTCCGTCCCAGTTTTACGTCTGTCCACTAATCTGCTTTTTTTGTCTGTCTGGCTGCGCATGCGCACTGATAAGTTTTTTCGAGGAAAAACGTCAAAAACGTACAAAATACTGTGCATAACTTTTCTTACGATTTCATACGAACTGATAATGAGAATATGTTGCATGTTGAGAGAATCTAGAAACTGGTGGAACATCACAAAGAGCAGATTTAGACAGTGTTTTACCTGGTTTGACTGGATTTTCACAATTAGCAAAGGTAGATTCAGCTGTTTCATCTGGAGCGTAATGAAAAAATAAAATAAATTATTTAGAAGGTAAATTAGGTTTATAGGACAGACATGTTTTCAAACTGACCACTGACTCTAAAGCTCCTGAAGAATAATTCCCTTTGTGGGTTCCAGGCAGCCCCCACCCCCCAACAACAATGAACCCCACAATGTATTGAATAGTAAACTAGTAGTGCTGAGGCTGATGACTTTTCACGAGCACATGAGAACGCACAAGTACACATACTGAGAAACAGCCATTGTTTTACCTGGGGTGACTGAGCTGTAAGAATTAGCAGAGAGCAAAACTCATCATTTACAAAGTAAATTAAACCTTTATATCCCTTAAATATCAGGTCTGTATGTTTGTCATAGTCTCGATTTAGTCCAGAAATAGTTGTTGAAAATTGGACCATGGTTTGTTGGTCAGATTTTTTCCACTTAAGATTAATAATAGACGTTGAAAAAACTTTGAAAACCCAGTTTTTAACGTCTTTTCAGGTATGAAAATTAAGGACTTTTCACTTTTCAGCCAAATTGTAGACATTGTTTGGATGTTAATCCTGTTTTTTTAATGTCTTTTCACCCAATTTTTGCTCGGCAGGTTATCAGATTGTAGAACTAAAATTATTGCTCTCCTTGATTTTCTTACCTGATGGATGAGAGTTGAAGGCAAAAAGATGAACTTTACCATTTTTTTCCTTCACTTCACAACTGAAGAGGTTAAACCTTGATGCGTAAATGTAATGAGACGTCTGGAAGGTGACCGCAGCAGAGCAGGAAGAGGATGATTCTGGACTATCTTGGCTTGCTTTAGTCACATAGTTACCATCAAACATCCACTTCACTCTGTGTTTACACTCCTTATCAGTCACCACAGAGCAGTTTAACGTCACCGTGTTCTGGCTCTGATGTTCTGTCACTGAAGATGATTTCAAAGATAAAAGCAGGTCAATTATGGTTTGCTGATTTTTTAGAAATCATTTGGATTCTGTTATTAAAAGCTGAAAATGCTCAATAATACTTACAATTAACAAGGGAAAGATAAATGTTGGCGTCTATAACTGATAATAAATTTATGTACTTATACCTCCAGTAGTACCGACCAACATCCTCAGCTGTGACTTTTGTAAGAAGCAGGGAACAGTCTGAAGAAACACTCAGTCTGTTTGATCTGGTATTTTTAACCTGCCCACGCTGAAGCAAGGGTTCTGATTTGCTTCCTAAACTGTAGTACCAGCTGGTTGTTTCACAATTAGTAAAATCAGGATCCAATTGTTTTTTAGTAGACAAAGTGACGTCATCTCCAGCTCTGACCGTGATGAAGAGATCAGGATAACTGAGTGTAGCTGCTGATGACACTAAAGCAGAGATATTTGGATAGGATTTTTATTTATCCTTTAAAAAATGTCCAGACACTTAACATCTTATACAGCAGATTATCAACAGGAACTAAACTACCAACATGATGCATTGATAAAAAAGTTTGTTAATGTTGAAATGAAGAGAACTGAATAAACAGTAGTTGTTCAGAACCTCACCTGTAAACTGCAGCAACAGGATGAAAAATACCAACATTTTCCTCCATCTAGATTCTTCCATGGTTCCTCTCTGCTTCATCGTCTCTCTCTGCTTCCTGAGTGACTCTGTCAACTTGAGCTTTTAAACCACAATCTTTCTACTTCCTGTAACTATTGAGACTTTAACTTCTTCATTCAAGCTGTCATCCTTCCTGCCTCGGCTGGAGCTTTAAAGCAGAAAGGTTTGGTCGTCCTTTGATTTCCTTATTCTGAACAAATATTAGATTTGATACCAATATCAGTATTTAGAATGCATCGTTTATGGATTTTTGGTATTGAAAACATTTATTAGCAGTAACCTAAAAACACTTATTATATACTTGAACTTGCATTTAAAAAATGTGAACTGGGAGGACTAAATTTTATTACAGACACTAACATAGACTCCACCAACAAGAAAAGCCCTACAGAAGACAACAAAAGTTGAACATGCTCTGCTGTGTTTAAGATGAAGAAATAGAGCCCCGCCAAAAAAATTCTTACAGCAACTGAATAGTTTAAGTAAAAACAAATATATTATATTGAAAAGTTATTAAAAAGATAAGAAAATACACAACAATTAATATGTTTTCCCTAATTTTAAATAATAAAACTTTTCAGACTGTTGACACTTGAAGCTGAACCATATAAATAAAAGTGAGCGAAAACAATGAAAAACATTGTTTTGCTTTCTTTGGTAGAAGAACTGGGTCATATCCTGGACTGAGACAATCAGGACAAAAAAAGCAACTAAAAAAGAATATCTAGCAGATATTTTTTTCGACCTCCAGCAGTTGTTACTGAAAGCTGAAAATATTGTTTAATGTTCACAGAGAACAAGAGAAAGATGAGGCACAGCATCCGAATCTGACCGAAATCCCAGAACAAACTTTACACAGAATCAAGATTCTTTATCCTCTTGATGAAACAACATCTTAATGAGACACTGACGCACTTTGCACCTATAATACAGTACATGAAAATGTACAAACATTTGCAGAAAAACAAAGAATTGTATCCTTTATAGGAGAACACAAAGAATGTAAAAAAAAAAAAAGAAATTGGAAATTATATCAATAACAAAATAACTATTATTTCCTAAGATATTTGCGTTTATTATTCTTATAATTGTGTAATATTTATCAATACAATACCAACTTATGAAATGATTAAATTAGTATGAACAAGTACTGACTCATAGAAAAAAGAATGCAGGTATTGCCCCCTAGTGTTCAATATGAAAAAATAGAACAGAAAAAAAAACTGGTATGGAAATAAAATTCAATTCAATTCAGTTTATTTATATAGCACCAATTCACAACACGTCATCTCAAGGCACTCTACAGTTCACCAGATCATCCAGTCAGATTGATTCAAAGTTTTCTATCTAATAAAAAAAACCAGCTGATTGCATCGACTCATTAACTCGAATGCAAACCCTCACACTAAGCATGCTTATAGTGACAGTGGAGAGGAAAAACTCCCTTTTAACAGACAGAAACCTCCAGCAGAACCAGGCTCAGTGTGAGCGGCCATCTCCCATGGCCGACTGGGGTTCAAGGAGACAGAAGCAGAGATACAAAAAGCAGCTGTAAAAGGCGGCCCCGTCCAGGAAACACAAGCAGGCAGACGAGCTCTAAGCCAGGTCACATGTAAGAGGATGAAGAGAGCACATCCAGCCAGTGACAATCAGAGAAACCGGACTACACTGGAAAACAGGCCGATCTCCAATATCTATAAACAAAGGTGTTGATGGAAGCAGCACAGTTCATATTCTTTCCAGGTTTGAGTGACAGCCAAACAGGAACAGACGAGAAAAAGCTACTATGAGAAAAAGCAGAGAGAGCAGAACTTTAGGGATTGAACTAACAGATTCTGCAGAATGGGAGAATAGACATAAAATGAAGCAGAATGATGAAATAGGGGTCCCTCTGTCCTCCAGAAGTCTAAGCCTATAGCAGCATAACTATAGAGATAGCTCAGGATATCAAAAAAATTAAATATATATATATATTTTTTTTATTTTTTTTTAAACAGTAAATTCCCACCTCTCACGATGCAGCAAATAGTGGTTACATAGTTTAAGATTTTCAACATGCACTACTGACTGCAGGAAATTACCACTAAAAAATAAATTATCATAATTATATTAAAATAATACAGTTAATTGATTACAATATATATCCATTTTTTTTTTTTTTTACGTAGGCTGATAGAGTAATTAACAAAAAGATAAGTAAATTAAATCACTGATGAATCCCTAATCTCTGATCGGTATGACACAGTGACGAAAAAAGGATTACCAAAGCCTGAATGTAAACATGATCTGGTGCAGGCTAGCTGCACAAAATAAGTCACCATGGTTTGTATTACTTAAATGAAGCTTAATTTAAAGTCGTAGGGAAGTCATATTTAAATGTCAAATCATTCTCGCTTAAACATGTATATAAATGTACTCTTTATCAGAAAATGCAGAAAATATACGTCAGCCTGAACACCTAAATTTGGCCAATCATATATCAAAGGTCATCCATCAATCAAATTTTTCTGGTCATAGCATCTTGATTCATATGTTGTTGCTAAATTTATGCAACGGTTGAAATAAGAATAATTTCCTTTCCCATTGAGTTCCGTCCCAGTGTTCACGGGGATGGACATCTGTATCAAAATCAAACTTGCTTTCGAAACTTCCGCCACAATAATCCCGCCCCCTTGATAAACGACCAATCACATCACTTTCTTCACTCGTGTAAAGTCGGGCTAGATCTAAGATTCCTCCATGGTTCCTCTCTGCTTCATCGTCTCTCTCTGCTTCCAGAGTCACTCTCTCAACTTGAGCTTTTAAACCACAATCTTTCCACTTCCTGTAATTATTCAGACTTTAAACTTCTTCATTCAGGCCATCATCCTTCCTGCCTCAGCCGGAGCTTTAATACAGGAAGGTTTGGCTGTCCCTTTAAGGAGCTAAATTGGGGACAGAAAGTTCATTAAAAGAATGTTAAAAAAAAGAAAAAAGAAAAATCACCATAAACCTGAAAAGAAAAGTTGGTTTGAAAAATGTACTAGATGTACTCTTCTTATTCTTGCTTTCTGAAATTATTACAGTATTTCAGAAAGTATTTTTTGGGGGGCATTTAAAATATGGATAATTTTCCTTTCAACTTCATTGACAAAACTGTAATGATCACGTGAGAAAGTGAACCCATTTCACCCCTTAATACAGAAAGTGTCACAGAAAGTGACAAACTGTTATATGAAAACTGAAGAGCACTGTATATCTAAGGTATACTGTGGAAAAAGTGCTTTAATTCTTGAATAAAGGAAGAGGTCAGATGTTTAAAGGCTTCTGGTTAGAATTTACAAAACATTAACTTCCTTTTTCTCCTTAAGTCTAATCATGAAAAAAAAAAATATGAAAAAGGATTATGAAATCACTGGATGCAATAGTTATCTGCAAAAAATGTCTGGTCAATTAAAATTAGATGAACTAAAGTCAAGTTTTTGCTTCTCTATAGACGCTTTACCCTTCCATCTTTTTCTGATACCATAATAGAAACTGTTTCAGTGATAATGTGCTAAGAGAATAGTGACCGTATGAACACTGATAGCAAAGATGGTAACCAAGCATGGTGATTGCAGCATCATGTTGCGTCACCTAATTGTACAACGGAAGCCTTGACTTTGGTAACACTGTGGTTCCATAGAACATTGTCCCATGTTGAATTACTTGGAATATGAAAAAAAAATGACCCATTTTTATTTATTCTTCCTTTTAGGGTTAAATTTTTTGCAACTCATGTTACTTATTGAACATAGCCATTGTTTTTTCTTCTTTTGCACCTTCCCTGAGCCACTGCAACAAAATCTCTTAGATATATACTGGTTATGCAGACCTAAATTACCATATAGATAGTCTAACTAGGAATGATAGCCAATGTTATTTACATGTCACCAGAGCAATAACTACAGTGGGGCAAAAAAGTACTTAGTCAGCCACCAATAGTGCAAGTTCTCCCACTCAAAAAGATGAGAGAGGCCGGTAATTTTCATCATAGATATACCTCAACTATGAGAGACAAAATGAGAAAAAAAAATCCAGAAAATCACATTGTCTGATTTTTAAAGAATTTATTTGCAAAATATGGTGGAACTTGCACTATTGGTGGCTGACTAAATACTTTTTTGCCCCACTGTATTTTTCACTTGTAAGACCAATTTAGCAGAACCAGCCACGATGCCGGGAATATACATTTTGCTTTAAAGGTCTCTCCACTTACATTTTTAGAGGAAAAAAAAAAACATGTTACTTTGTTTAGAGCTAATGTAAAAAAAACCAAAAACAAAATACTAGTGGATCCCACAAGCTTTTATTTTGAAAGTCTTTGGGATTTTAGCTTCAAAATGAAATGTAGCTCTATTCAGTTATTTCAAACTAAATAAGCATTGATCATTTTTCCTTTCCTAAATGTTTATGATTTACAACTAATGAAACTAAACATTTTTCATCATATAACACAGTGAGACATCTGTGTTCAGAGTAGGGGTGTAAATCACATCCATCATGGCGATTCGATTCAATATCGATTTCCTGACCCAACGATTCGATTATTTTCGATACTCAAGAATACACCACGATACAATTAATACGATTAATTGCTTTATTATTTATTTATTTTTTTTACCTTACAGGCTAGACAATGTTTCAAATTTGAAATAAATCAATGAAAGCTGTAATATCGTTTTCTTTGAAAAACAACAGCAAATAACAGAAGTAGAAAAGTTGTACTCCACCTATTCATATTAAGACCTCATTCATTGAAAAATATTAATACCCCTGCATTTTAGATTGTGAAAGGCCTTGCATCAAAAAATACTGCATAATGAGTGCAATGCAATACCTCGGCTCCAGACGTCCCCGCCACCCACTCCACAGACGCTCTGCTGCTCCTCTCCCAAAGTGTAGCTGACCGCAAACAGTGCCACAGACAGGAGGCCGGCTTGTTTTGTTTTATGACCGAAATTGCGGAAAAAAACGTGTGAAGTTTGACCCGCTAGAAGAGCGAGGTGCACGAGAATGCTGGGACCATTTTTCCACCTGGATCTCCGCTCTTTTTGGCTTTCATGTCGCTCCGTCGTCGGACTAAACTCACCCCGACTTTCTCTCCGCCTCGGCCGTATCTAGACCCACGGTGTGTGGCGCAGAACACGCTTCAATATTGAGTATAAATCAAAAATGTCTGCATCAAGCTCACTGCAACACACTGCTGTAAGACTATAACCAGGAAGCGAGGTAGGAGGGCAAAATAGGTTTAGCGCCACCGCAGCACAGGAGGGAGAATTACGTCCAGGTGCAAATGGATAAAAATATAGCGGAGGAAAAAAAAAACATGAATCAATACTCTTGCGGCCTTATCGATGCATCGGATCGTCAGCTGTTTGATCGATGCATCGATACAAAACGATTATTATTTTCACCCCTAGTTCAGAGATCCCCCTGTTCTACTGGCACATGATAACAGATGGCTCATTAGCTTGTTTAGACTAACCAGTGCCACTGACAAGCACTAATGAAACCATGCATTTTTGTGCAAGTTTAAAATCTCATTACCGTTCTATGTAACCAGCTTTTTTTAGACTATTGATCAACAAGTTGGGTGTTTACCAGTCATCCTGAGCCTTCTTTATTAAAGCCACACCTTTCTGTTATTCAAACATATGTTTGAGAAAATGTGCCACAATGGATACATGTCAAATGATAATTTGAATCAATGAGTCGACATCCAAATGGAATCAAAACTTTCCTCCTCTAATGCTGTAAGACACAATCTATAAATGAATATTTTGCTTGTAATTTACAGAGCTGGGTTTGTATTTGTAATTTGCAAAGGTGTCTTACAAGTGGCATATTGGAAGGCTCAACTCAGGATTCCTTTAAAGCTACAGTATGATTATAATAACTAGAACATTCTAGCTAGTTTCTGTGCATCAGGTCACCTAAGCCTCAACCTCTGACTGCTGCCCAATACTTTTAGCGCAGGTCTATCATAGTTCTTCTTGAAGGTGATGGGCCCTATGGAGGATGGAAGAACCCAGCCCCAGGCCTGGCTTTGGGGAGAGGTCTCAGCTCTGTCGTATCTGGTTACATTACGTCCATTGCTTATATAGTCTTTATGAGGGCTTTTGTAACCTCTCTCTGTAGGATCTGCCACCCAAAGTCTGCTCTGGAATCCAGTGGCATAGTGTTTTACACCACTGCACCGGATGCTTTGTATTGCACTTGGTAATGTATGGCTTGGACGCAGCAACTGGACTATAGAAACCCCTTCCACGAAACTCCCTGTTCTTGAGTTCATCTGAAGGCCTCATGAAGTTTAGAGGTGTGTAGTGATTGACACTGCTGAAGTTTGCAACCTCTTTGCACTATGAGCTTCACTAGCCGCTGAACCTGCTCTGTCAGCTTATGTGGCCTACCGCTTTGTGGCTGAGTTGCTTAGCCTGATAAACCAGACTAAATGTGAGATTAAATGTGTAATTTAGTCTGGCTCCAATGAATGAGACATCAGAAGATTGTTGATGAGAACAACCCGTTGTCTTTCAAACCATGTCTGCGCCTATTGGCCAACGCTCTGACCAATGAGCACAACTGACTGTGACGTAGTAAGCGTGACAGAAAGCTCGTGGGGGAGTGCAAACAAACAGCCTGTCGGTAAAACGGCGAATACGTCCTTAGAAATGAATGACCGTAGAGCCTCTTCCAGCTCACGTTTCAACGAAAACCCAAAGCTAATCTTTCCAGAACTGATTCCAAAGCTGAGTCAATCGAGAACAATAGTCGTTGCCATCTTCGTTGTTGTGCTTTCTCCAGCTTCGTGCAGCATTGTCATCATAGCCTCAAAACCCCGCCCACTTTGCATCCAGAAATTTAAAACAGATCTCTGCGTTGTGATTGGCCAGCCAGTTCTAGGGCCTGGGTAACTGATCGAGGTTAGACCACTCACAAGCAAAACTGAAATTTGGCCACTGGCGGGTGGAGCTAGTTTACTAGGCTATGAGTTGCTGTCTTTCCTAAACAATTCCATATTCTGAGTGTGACCCACTCTTTCAAAGATGTTGGAAAACAGTCAGCATCTCAAGATTCTTGGTTTTATGGACATGTGGCCAGGGAAGTGATCGAAAAACGTGATTCCAATAATTTGGCTGTTAAATACATTTGGCAGTATGTTGGATATACTTTGTTGTCAAAGGGAACATTTAGCAACTCTATGCTAACACCACTGGTAGTAGAGATGCTATTAAGCTAATTGATTTGCATCTTGACTGAAGCTGAAATAAATATAGTTCCTGATGCTCGACAACACAAAGACAACAGTATAGAAATTATAATGTATATTTTATTCAAAGGTTACCAATGTATTATGGACAGTGGTGTCAAAGTACACACATTTGTTACTTGTAGAAGTATAGAAGATGTAGAAGTATAGATACTGCAGTTTAAAAAAAAATCTGGTAAAAGCTGGAGTATCAACTTGACCTCTTTACTCAAGTAAAAGTGATGAAGTATGTGCTCCAAAAACGACTTAAAGTATAAAAGTATAAATGATTGTTTAAAAAAAAAAAACAGCCAGATGCCACTATATGAATTGTAAAGCAAAATTCTTCGAGTATTTTCAAAAATTCTTTGAGATAGGGCCAAGGATGAGGGAGGTCTTGTTGGTCTCCGCCTCCCGATACGCTCTCGCCTGTGTCCGACCTTTCAGAAATTTCAACATCTTTTTCTAAATCCAACATTGTAGCATGGCATAGACAATTCACGTTTGCAGTTTTAAGAACTCCGCCTTGCTTCAGAGGATTTCCTTTGGCCTCAGCACAAAATTGACAAATAGCTAACCAATGAGTGTTTGCGTTCTATGACTGCCACCAAACAAGCAGAAATTATTGCAGCATTTCTGCATTTATTTATTAACATATGAGTTTTTAGTGTACCATGTAAAAAGATTATTTAGAAAGCTAAAATGATAATTTAGGCAACCAAAACAAAAATTGCAGTAAATGCCAGCATTAGAACAATGTATTAGGTAAGATCTCGATGTGACAGAATACTTTTTAAATACTTAAGAACGTGTTGATTTCAACATACTCAACTGTGATAAAGTTTCAAGTTATAAAAAGAAGTAGGGGTGAAATGTATGAAGACATCTGATTTAAATGAATTTGAGCAACAGTTTGCTTCCCTTTTCTTCTTAAGTCTAAGAGCAGAAAAACAACAACAATGTGCAAACAGAAAAAGGATCAGAAAAAAGCAGCACAACAAACAGGGGAAAATAGATTGTTTTTTAAACTTGGTGTCAAACAAATTTCAAAATAAGCTCAACAACATATTTATCATACTGTAAATTCACACGCCTTAATTTTGGAAGTTTCTCTGAGTTTAGCAAAAAGAGGACTGATCAAAGATTCAAACAACAAAGTATCTGTTTTTAAACAGTTTATAATATGATACACAAATGCTAACAGCTTGGTTAAAAGTTTTCCAGAAACAGTTTAGGACAAAGACTGGGCAAATTTCTAGTGGAATGCTTTAGGTGTTGAAATCCAGTCAGAAGTGGTTAATTTAATATGTTTAGCCCAACTTACATATATCAGTTACAGCTCTTGATGCTCTATGTACACGAAAAAATCCGTAAGGACATTATAGATATGGAGCAGAGAAATGTTGGTCTGTTCAGGCAACCCTACATGAACAACAAAACAAGAAACTATCCATCCATCCATCTTCCTCCGCTTATCCGGGGTGTCGCGGGGGCATCAGCTTAAGAAGGGAGGCCCAGACTTCCCTCTCCCCAGCCACTTCCTCCAGCTCTTCAGGAGGAACCCCAAGGCGTTCCCAGGCCAGCTGAGAAACGTAGTCTCTCCAGCGTGTCCTGGGTCTTCCCCGGGGCCTCCCCCGGTGGGACGTGCCCGGAACACCTCACCAGGGAGGCCACCTCAACTGGCTCCTCTCGACGTGGAGGAGCAGCAGCAGCTCTACTCCGAGTCCCTCCCGGATGACCGAGCTTCTCACCCTATCTCTAAGGGAGAGCCCAGCCACCCTACGGAGGAAACCCATTTCGGCCGCTTGTATCTGCGATCTCGTTCCTTCAGTCATGACAAGAAACTAAATTTGTCAAAATAAGAAAAAAATTAGGGAATAATTTTTAACTGAATGATTTGTTCTTTTCTTGGTGCCAAGCCTTCTCAGTCAATAAACAGCAAATGATTCAATCAGGCTCAAATGAAAGAAAAAGCAGATAAAACCTCCTGTTGTGGAGCTTCTAGATCTGCTCAGTCTGATGGAGGCAGGAGGGTCAAACTGGAGAAGCTCTGATGTTTTCATAGTTCACAGCATCATCTGCTCCATCATTACACATCTAATGAAAACAGAAACAATAACATCAGAAACATTAACTACACCATAAATTTACTGTTTTATCTGTGATCTTATCCTTTGAATAAAAGTCATCCTTTACAGGTTTGCACTTCACCTAAAGTGCAAACCTGTAAAGCGTTAGAGCACAAACTACTGCACAAATTACCCCAAATCCCTGTAATGGCTCCGCAGTTTGCATGATCTGTTACCTTTACACAAAAGGATATAATATAGGAAACCTATATGTTTTTGGGATAGTTAGAAATGTCAATATTTGTTTCCTAAAAATGACTAATTAAGTACCTGCATTATTATTCCACTGTAAATCAGATTGTGGCTCATTCTCTGTTACAAGGGGTTGGAGAGTGGCAATCAATGAGTTAGCAAAGACCACTCTCACGTGTTTTGTATTTTATCTCTCATATTTACCTTTAGGTTTTCTTATTTCCATCTCTTTACTTTTGTTACTAGGACTTTGATAATAGTTTGGTATAGATCACTATAAGTAATATTGAGTATTATTATGTTATTATTTTCTAAAAGATTGTTATTATAAGCTTAAACTAAATGGCTTAGAACCTCGTCTTTCTTTTTAGGGTCGCTCTCAAACTGCCAGTAGCACATACTATCGACTCATTTAAACAGGATGGAACCAAAGTGGCTTGTCTTATTTGTGCAAGCAATCTTTTAAAAACGTCATCCACCTCGACCCAAATAGTCCATGTGCAGTTTGTTTAACCCTCCCTCCAACTAATTTAGTACTCCTTGATTGGGATCTTTAAAGATACTGCCCTTAATTTATGTTAACATCTTGTATATACCATTAATAAGGGTCCCAAATGAGAAGGGGATCACTCCCCCAGTGTCTTGGAGCACTTGTATTTTACAGAGCTAGTGCTTGTTTGAAACCATTCTTCCAGTATTTTTCTTTTACATGTGTTTTGTTTGTTAGCACATTAAAAATGCTGTTGCAATAAAAGACCAACACAGCCTTTAGTAAATCTGATCATAAGGGGAGCTTAAAGGAATAGTACACCCAAAACATGATTAGCCTTCATTTTCTCCTCACCCCCATGCTGAACAACACTCTGGAGTACTTTTTTGATATCTCAAATGCATCTGGAGATCTGGGAGGCTTCTTGCTGTCTGCTGACATTCAAATAATGGAGGTCTATGGTGCCCGAGACAGAAAGGTCCATAAAAGTCCACAAAAAACGTGTCAATATTCCTCCATACTGCTCGTCCAATGTATTCCAAGTGTCCTGAGTGGGTAGCATCCAGAATTTACTCGAAACGAAGTCATTTAGAATGTTTTTAGAGCATAAACAGTAGTTTATAGGATTTCCTGAAAGCACGTTCACGACGCTACGGAAGCCGGCAGACCAAACCAGATGAAAGTGCGCATTCAGCGTCTGCTCTGCCGATAATGCAAGCGTAGAAGAAGAAATGTGCTGTTTACCTGTGCAAAGAAAGAAACAATGAAAGAAAAATGTCTGAGGACTTCAGTGTTGAGGAAGAGCATGAGTTCTTTGCCGAGCTGAATGTGCACTTTCATCTGGTTTGGTCTGCCGCGGTTTCCGTAGACTCGTGAACGCGCTTTTAGGAAATCCTATACACTACTGTTTATGCTCTAAAAACATTCTAAATGACTTAGTTTCGAGTAAATTCTGGATGCTACCCACTCAGGACACTTGGAATACATTGGACGAGCAGTATGGAGGAATATTGACACGTCTTTTGTGGACTTTTATGGACCTTTCTGTCTCGGGCACCATAGACCTCCATTATTTGAATGTCAGCAGACAGCAAGAAGCCTCCCAGATCTCCAGATGCATTTGAGATATCAAAAAAGTACTCCAGAGTGTTGTTCAGCATGGGGGTGAGTAGAAAATGAAGGCTAATCATGTTTTGGGTGTACTATTCCTTTAAAAATATTAGGTCTTGACAACTGGACGTGAAGTTTTCGAGAAGACGTTTCACCTCTCATCCAAGAGGCTTCTTCAATTCTAAGTAGTGGTGTGGAAAACTGAGATTAATATACTTTAGGTCTAACAAAAAATTAGGGGGGACAAAAGGTGGCTTTGATCCCTCCCACTGGATTGACATGACGATCTTTTGACATGTTTTCATAGGTAATTACTCTAAGGCAAG
This sequence comes from Cyprinodon tularosa, assembly GCF_016077235.1. Taxonomy (NCBI): domain Eukaryota; kingdom Metazoa; phylum Chordata; class Actinopteri; order Cyprinodontiformes; family Cyprinodontidae; genus Cyprinodon; species Cyprinodon tularosa. Next base: position 28,910 of record NW_024039259.1, read on the forward strand.
ACTTATGTTTTTGAAAACTATTTTTTTCTTACATTGCCCTTCCTTCTCTGGCAGAAAAAGCTAATTAGGTTAAATTTTGTTTTCTCTTCAAAGAACAGACTGAAAACAAACTCGTCATATTTAATAAAAAAAAAAACTCACAGGGTTTTGATCCAGATGAGTTTTTCTCCCTAAGAAAGAAAAGTAAAGTTATTTTATCCTATAGAAGAAATCAGATGGTTCTATGAAAATGGCTGAGTGTCAAATGCAGTGATTCAAGCCCTGAATGATCATCCTTGGTCATTCAAAGGTTGCAAAAATCATAACAACAAAGTCAAACTTGATGTACCGGTTATTAACATGATTCTTTATCATCACGCTATGGAAATCTCCAAGCACATCATATGGGCCTCAGATGTAGGCCCCCCCAGAGGCTTGTAAAATGTGGACCTGAGGGCTTGATATTTGAGACACATTTAAGCTCCTGAGATCCAAATTCAAACCAAGCCCCACATCTTCTTTGGGACAACAAAATACCTGGAAAAAGCTCCCTGGATTCTTCAAGGGTTCCACAGTCACAATTATGCAACCAAGGTGCCGAGTTCCTGGTCAAGCACTAGCACTTGTGAAGGTTCTTGGGTGACAGTCATCCTGACCCTCATACCCTCATATTCCCCCCCTGGACATCACCCGGGGTGTCAGATAGTTTGGACTGACTGGTTTACTCCACCATGGCTAACCTAGCCATCTGTACTGCATGTGACTGAACACAACAGTTGGAAGAGGCATTTTCAGAGCGTACCTCTCTAAGATGGTCAACACCAAGGCAGGAGAAGCCCAAGTCGTGCAGAATTGACTTTGTAGTCAGTATTCAATAATTCTAGTCAAGTCAATATTCATCCAGCATTTAATGTGACAGTGCAATTGTTAAATTAATCAATGCAGGTAAAACGCCTGAGCTAATTATTATAGGAAAATATTCATAATAACATCAAAGTTTATGAAAATAATTAAATTCAATTTGATAATTTATCCCCATAAAAGGAGATTGTCTCATATTGTACTATATTTATAGTAATGTTAAAAAATAATGTTTATAAATTGTAATAATCACCTCCAAACTGCTTTTTTTTTTCAGAATAAAAAGTTGAGTTTTACTTGCATTTGGTTGCATCCAAAGGATGACCTCTCAGTGAACATAGCACTGTTTCTGATGCCCAATAGGGATGAAATGGATCCTTTATATTTTTTTAAGTTTTACAAGGAACCTTGAAGACTCACCTTCAGTTTTGGTCCAAACTATGATGATGACGGCTGCTATCAGAGCAACTAAACCAAGAGAGCCAGCGAGGAACCTCCACCAGTCTGATGCATGTTCTGTGCAGATACAAAGGAGAGAAACTAGAAACTGGTGGAACATCACAGAATGCATGATTAGACAGCGTTTTACCTGGTGTGACTGGGTTTTCACAATGAGCAAAGGCAGATTCAGTTATTGGTTCATCTTGACCTTTGAAAAAATAACAAAACTCAACTTATTACAAATAATTTAATCCATATATATATATCTCTGTTTTTCCAGATTTAAGATAATTATTAGTTTGTAGGACAGAAGCGATTTCAAACTCATTGCTCTCCTTGATTTTCTCACCTGTTGGATGAGAGTTGAAGGTAAAAGTATTAACTTTACCATCTTCTGTGTTCACTTCACAGCTGAGAAAGTTAAACCTTGATGTGTAAATGTAATGAGACCTCTGGAGGGGGATCACAGCAGAGCAGGAAGAGGATGACTCTTGGCTTGTGTTAGTCACATAGTTACCATCAAACAACCACTTCACTCTGTGTTTACACACTTCATTTGTCAATAAAGAACAGCTTAATAACACCATGCTCAGGGTATGTCGTTCTGTAACTGAAATTGATTTAGAGGAGAAAAGCAGAGAAATTATGGTTCCTTCAGTTGTTGAAATCATTTAGATTCTGCTGTAAGCAGGTTGATATTTCTTAAAGTTGAAGATGAAAACATTGTATAATACTTACACTGAACAAGATAAAGATGGACGGTGGCATCAGAAACTGAAATTGTTCCTGGGAATTGCTGTCTGCAGTTGTACACACCAACATCCTCAGCTCTGACTTTCTTTAAAACCAGAGAACAGTTTGCAGAAAGACTCAGTCTGTCTGATCTGGTATTTTTAATCTGTCCATGATTAACCAACTCTACAGTTTTTCTATCAGAGTTGCTGTAGGACCAGGTGTTGGTGTGACAATTATTGTGAGCCACATTTTCAGGAGACAAGGTGACATCCTCTCCAGCTCTGACAATGATGAAGAGATCTGCATATGTGACTACAGCTCCTAATGACACTAAAGCAAAAATATTCCTGTCAGTATTTTATAGAAGGTTAATAATTGATTCAATGTTTGAATTCTTACAATGACATTATCAACAGGAACTTAAAGATCTAATCTACACATTTGACATTACTGATCAATTAAGAAGTTTTGTTAATGCTGAAATGAAGAGAACCAGATAAAGAATAGTGGTTCAGAACCTCACCTGTGAACTGCAGCATCAGGATGAAAAATAAAAACATTTCTCTCAGCCTAGATTCCTAAATGGTTCCTCTCTGCTTCATCGTCTCTCTCTGCTTCCTGAGTGACTCTGTCAACTTGAGCTTTTAAACAACAATCTTTCTACTTCCTGTAGTTATTGAGACTTTAACTTCCTCATTTAAACTGTGATCCTTCCTGCTTCAGCTGGTGCTCTAAAGCAGGAAGGTTGGGTCGTCCTTTGCAATTTTCTAATTCTAAACAATTCAAATTAACGTGGATTCAACACAACACTGCTAATTTAAATGGATCACATGTATCCAGTTTAATCAGCTTTGTACATATTGCACATATAAAGTATATATTTTGTAGATTTTTTTAGTTAAACTGCCTAATTATTATAAGTCTGCAATATTTGATACTAAGCCTGCATGTTATAAAATGATTTGAAATCAGAAGAATACACTTTATAAAAAACATCCTGCAGCAGAAAACCAAAATGCATAATGGCTCCTTGTGTTCAATGGGAAGAATGCAACAGAACAAACTGAAGTTAAAATATATATATATATATATATATATATATATATATATATATATATATATATATATATATATATATATATATATATATATATATATATATATAAAAAAACTGTTTTCTCCCCCCTCGTGGGGTGGTATGTGTCATCCTCAAGCTCGGGTCCTCTACCAGAGGCCTGGGAGTTTGAGGGTTCTGCGCAGTATCTTAGCTGTTCCTAGGACTGCGCTCTTCTGGACAGAGACCTCTGATGTTTTACCTGGAATCTGCTGTAGCCACTCTCCCAGTTTGGGGGTCACAGCCCCCAGTGCTCCAATTACCACTGGCACCACTGCTGCTCTTACTTTCCACATCTTTTCTAGCTCCTCCTTCAGTCCTTAGTATTTCTCAAGCTTCTTGTGTTCTTTCTTCTTGATGTTGCTGTCGCTTGGGATTGCCACATCTATCACTACTGCCTTCTTCTGCTGTTTGTCGATCAACACAATGTCTGGTTGGATAGTCATCACCTGTTTGTCAGTCTGGATCTTAAAATCCCATAGGACCTTAGCTCGGTCATTCTCAACTACCTTAGGAGGTGTCTTCCATTTTGACCTTGGGACTTCCAGCCCATACTCATGGCAGATGTTCCTGTACACTATGACAGCTACCTGGTTGTGGCGTTCCATGTATGCACTTCCTGCCTGCATTTTACACCCTGCTGTTATGTGCTGTATTGTTTCAGAGGCATCTTCGAAACTTCGAACTTATAAATAGAAAAATAGATAGAGATTCACTACTTTATTTTCATATACACTTCAGTTCTCAGGTGAATATATGCACTATTAATTAAACTTCACAATAACACTAGAACAACATGTTGTCCAAGAAAGAACCAGAGTCACTGTTTTTATGTCACACGGGACTCTTGGCTCCAAAATCCTTTTACGCAAACAATAATTATTATACTATTTAAACATTATTGAACAGTTCTCCACATCCATTACACAAAGGACACAAGATCAAAATAAAACTCTATAAAACACTATGGTTACGTAAAACTGCATATACAGTTATGAAAGTGCTCGGTGGAACCATGCGGACACAAATTCATAAATTATGCAAAGTATTTTTAATACATTTTCTAAAAATATCCCTATCGCCACTAGGGGATGCTGCAGCAAACACGGGCTTGGAAGGACTAATTCATTCATTTTACGCCTTCGTCTTTAAGCTCTTTTTCTGTACCAGTCTTCTGTTTTATTTGTAAAAATCGTATATCATCCTCAGGTTCTCTGTACCACTCCAACTCACAACCAAAATCAAAAGCTTTTTCACATACTAGCAAAATTAACATCAAAGATATTGTCTTATAATCTGTTCATCTTAGTCTGTTTAGTTGTTTATCTTTTAAATAAAACCTAAATGCTGCTGGGATCAGTGGAAGAAGGTTTCAGAGTGCTGTATGTGACTGCATCTCCTTCATCATCACTTTTAATCTGCAACAAATAGAAATCATGTTTGGTACTTGGACACTAGAACACATTTGAAACATCTCTGGATATAAAGATGTGTAATAAGGAATAAGACCGGTACCCGGTTGGTGATGTTTGGTTTTTTGGTGTAGCTGACAGAGGCATAGGAGACACCTTCTTCAGGATCAACCTGGAAAGTAACACATCTGCTCAGTAACCAGAAGATCGTTGCAAACATTCTAGTCTACAAATAATCTCCGTTACCGTCTCAAAGCAGCTTAATGTTCACTCTTTGTTTTAAGTTCATATGTTTTCATAGCTATATTTGGATGTAGTTATTGAGTCTTATTTCAAAACCGTCAGAGGGAAAGAACATTTCTGTCTTTAACCTGCTGAGGGATTTCCATGTATACCAAGTCATTTGTGACCAATGACATTACATTTTTAGTTCTATCAAATACATTTTGTCTCTAGAATAAAATCATATAATTCATTTAGTTCGGAACCCAAATCTCTCATTTTTATATCTACAGGTGTTTTAAGTATGGAAGCCCCTTTACGCCACTCTGTAAAAAAAAAAAAAAAAAAAAAAAAAAAAAAAAAAATTATCAAATAATAATGAGGTAGTATTTCATTATAATGAGATAGTAACTAAATATATTGTATACTGTAGTATCTCAATATAATGAGATAGTATCTCAATATAATGAGATGCTAATAATGACATGCTAACTCAATATAATGAGATGCTAACTCAATATAATGAGAATGTTTTTTTTTTTAAAGAGTGGCGGAAACGGGCTTCCATAGTTTAGAGTACTTTAAACCATTTCATTATTTTATCCTCTTGAATTAATGAGGGTATGGTGGAGATTGCTTTTGTTTTTCAAACGTTCGGTGCGGTGATGGGAGGTTTTCGAAAATTTCTTTTTTTGTACCACTTTGACCTGGTAACATCATATTAAGGTAATTATTGTTTTAATCTAATTAGTAAGAGATTTTTATTTTTGCTGAAAATCAAAAACACAATTTGTCAAACAACGCAACTGAAAGTGTGTTAAAGAAACAAACCACCTGTCGCCCCCATTTGGATTTCGGACCCCAGAAGGCAGCAACAGAATTTCTCAAATCTTTGGTGACTATGTGGCTGCCTTCTCCATTGTTACATAATTAATACTTTTCAAAGGAAGAACCTTATAGCCTCATTAGACCATCCTGATCTCGCAAGTTTTCAAGATTTCACTCGCTAATCAGTCTGGAGACTCCGTTGAAGAAAATTTGGAGCCGTTCACCAAACGAACGTCCAATCAGCGTTGACTTTGAGGCAGGTTGAGGTGTGACGCAACGAGGAGAACATGGCGGCTTCAGCCGATGAAACTAGCATTAACGGGGCAATAGAGCAAGTTTTAACGGAATTACAGAGTATTTCTTCACTGAAAGAAGAGCAAAACACTGCTCTGGAGGCTTTTCTCAGAGGAAAAGATGTTTTTGCTCTTCTCCCGACTGGTTTCGGCAAGAGTAGCCTGGCTTGTGGTTGTGTTTTCCTCGTCGCTCATTTGATTGGTTTATTTGGCCCGTCTATCACCAACATAGGCCAATCAGCTAACCAGTATTTTCGCCCCTTCCCAAAATTACTTCAACGGAAGGTTTCCAGATGGATATGTGGAGCAAATCCATGTGGCGGAGTCAGGTTAAGAACCTTAGGTATAGATTTGGTTTAAAGTTTAATCACGTTCATCGACATGAACAGCATTTTAGTTTAGTTTTTAGGGATGTATGGAATTGTTCTGGTTTTTGCCATTGAATGCAAAACTTATTTTTTTAAAAACAAGATCATGCAACTTCTGAAATATTTTCCCCCACATTTATGGTTAAACATTTAGATACAGTACATCCTTGTTGATGTTGGGTAAAATCTGATATTTGCAGGGTTTTAATGGGTTATTCTGGGATTATTGATCACGCTTCAGAATTAGGAGAGTTATTTTGAATGCTCTGGTTTCCTTTCATGGATCCCATTTTAGGGAAAGCAAGATTAAAGTCCAGGAGTCCTATTTTTATGTAGGTTTGGGATTCCGCTGTCACCCATTAAAGAAATTTGGTTATGAAGTTTTTAATTAAGGACATTTGCAGAGGTGTTTGGACCTGAATCCCTTCTAGTCAGTAAATGCACTTAGACAGCAGCTCCAAATAACACACCTACAGTTTCATAACTGAAAGGATTTTTTTTTGCCTTTTCCTAAAGGCCACCTTAATTATCTTTGCTGTTGGATAAAGACTGTTTAACATAATTGTGATTCAAATGAATGGAAGAATGACAAAAAATAAAACTTACATCGCTTTTAGTTTGATGAATTTTCCCTTCTAAAAAAAAAAAAACAGTAGAAATGATTTGAAAATACTGTCCAATAAAGAAAAAATACTTTAAAAGTTGTTTTTTTCTCTCACTTTTAGATGTCTTCATTATGATGACCACAGGCACAGTAATGATAATGACCAGAATAACTAGGGACACAGTGATGTATAACCACAGCGGACCTGAAAACAGAAAATCCAGTTGATATGATGAAGATATGTGTAGCATTTCTTCTACTGATTTAGAAAACAAAACCAACAGTTTTGGCAGAAATGTGGTTGGAGGTTTAGAATAAAAAAAGTGTTTCATAACCTGTTTCTGCTGCACCCTTCTTTCCAACAGGTTTCAACGTGCTGCTTCCTGGTTTCATGTTGTCCTTTCTCAGTGATACAGTTGTTGATAATGTTGGACATTTCAGACCTGTTCTGCTCTCTATGGAACAAAGGGGGCAAAGTAATTTAAATGTTAAAAATAATTGAATCCAGAGAATGTTAACAAGACATTTTGCAAGTTTTAGTGTTTCTCACCTTGTGTATCGGAGCTGAGGATGAAAAACTGCCCTTTATCATTTTCCCTCTTTACTTCACAGGTAAACAAGTTCAAATCTGATGGGTAAATGCAATGATTCCTCTGGAATTTTATGACAGCAATGCAGGAGCTGCATGATTCAGTTATAATTTGGTGATCTCTCTCCAAACCTTTACCCTCAAACAACCACCTCACTTTGTGTTTACACCGTTGATGTGTCAGCACAGAGCAGTTTAATATCATCCAGTCCTGGTCCTGATGCTCAGTCACTGAGTATTTAAAATAGGGAAAAAGAGTGAATATAGTTACTTCTGCTTTTGTATCTCCAGTGTGTTGTTGTTAAAAGCAAAAGATGTTGTAATTACCCACCTGTGACCACTGAAAGATGCACCAAGGAATTACGACAAGTCTTTTTTTCTGTTCTACACTGTCTGCATGCATATCGACCAACATCCTCAGCTCTGACTTTCTTTAGAAAGAGAGCACAGTTTGCAGCAACACTCAGTCTATCCAAGCGATCTTCGCTGATTTTTCCTTGTTCAATCAGTGGTGTTTCTTCTGATTTTATTGAGTCTTTGTAGAGCCAGCTGATGGTGTCACAGTTGTGATCATCAGCTACATTTCCACAGGACAAAGTCACGTCATCTCCTTGTCTGACAGTGAAGTAAAGAGTTGAATCTCCACTTAGAGCTACGCAGAATAACAGAAAATCAGAAAATCAGAAATGTTGATGTTCAGGTGATAAGTTTGGAAAATGATAGAGGGAAAGCTTTTCTCAGTGAGCAGACTGACAAATAGCAATATAAGCTCACTGTTTAATTCACAAAAGCAAAATACCTTGATGATAAAAAATAAGTTGAATTGATCCTTACCTGCAAATTGCAGCAGCAACGTGAAAAACACAAATATTATCCTGTGTCTTGATTCGTTCTCTGCTCTTCTTGGTTTCATCGTCGTCTTTGTCTGCTCAACCTTCTGAACTGGAGCTTGTATCTACAATGCTTTTGCTTCCTGTTATTTCTTCAAGTTTTAACTTCTTCTTTTTGGGTTTACATTTTTATTCACAGCAGGTGTTTTTATGCAGAACCACCTAGTCATCGTTTCCTCTTTTTTTCCTGTTTAAACATCGCCAGAACAGCCCTAAATGAACATAAAAGCTGATTTTTGTATGCCTTTATGGTTTTTCAGTGGCAAAACTACTTAACGTTTGATACTTTACACAGTTTTTAATTTTTGCATTTTTTTTACAAAAGATTTGTTTTGTAAGAAAAGGGTAAATAAAACAGGACACCAACAGTTTGTGTAATAATGTGGGAGGAAAGTGGGTAGAACCGTTGCCTTGCAGCAAGAAAGTTCTGGGTTGGATTCCCGGCCTGGGGTCTTTCTGCACGGAGTCTGCATGTTCTCCCAGTGCATGCATGGGTTCTTCAACTTCCTCCCACAGTCAAAAACATGGCTGATAGGTTAATTGGCACCACAAAATGCCCTTAGGTGTGAGTGTGTGCATGGTTTTATGTCTCTATGTTGCCCTGCAACACCCTGCTGAACTGTCTAGGGTGTACCCTGCCTTTTGCCCATAGACTGAAGAGATAGGCATCGCCCCACAATGACCCTAACGGAATAAGTGTACGAAGATGGATGGAAATCACAGTGCTAGTGCCCTCTATTGATCTATAATAGCAAATACAAGCAAAACAAATGGAAAACTCAAAATCAGGTGAATTTTGTAATAAAGTGAACTTAAAAAGGAATACAGATAAAAGGATATCTTGTGTAAAGCATATTAAGGTAAAAACTTTTTTTTTTACAGCTAATAAACATTACAGTGGAAAAAGTTCAGTTAAATTTAACATGACTGTACTTTAATTTCATACGGTATTAAAACAAAAAAGGGCAAAAAAAATGTCTTGAAATGAACAGACAAAAATATAAAAGAAAATGTGAGAAGAAGAATAGAATGTGTGGAAAAAGACTAAATTATACTTTAACCTGCAGGACCAAATAGATACTAAAGCGTTTTCTACATGAGAACATGAGCAATATTCATATAAACAAGTGGCATCAAATCCAATAAAATGAAATCAATTTAAGGTGAAATGTATTTCTGAGAGATGCTAAAATCAGAAGGGTTTTCTAGGCCTGTAAGTCTCTATCAACATTCTGTTTTATACCCCAAACCTTTTGACATACAGGATGAAACATCTACATGTAAAGCAGACAACAATAAAAGCATCTGACAATGAATCTCACATAAAATCCAATCAGAAAAGAGAAATAGATTATGTTTTTTTACTCACCCTTGATAACAGGAATGATTTTGTTTCAAGGTAAAAGAAATTTGAGTAAATTCGCTTTGATCAGTGACTCTGACACAAGCAGGGAGCTGTAAGGTAAACCTCAGACATCCTGATGTTTACATGATTTTCTGCATCTCCATCTTCATCATTGTGTACCTATAAAAAAGAGAGCAAAGTTCAATTAGAATATAATAATGCCGTCTATAGTGACATGTGCAGATTTATTCCCACCAACTTCTGATTTAATAGCTTGTGTACTTCTATGATTATTTTCCTAATAAACTGATTCCTTTTTTTTTGTTTGTTTGTCACGCATGGCTTTCTTTGCAGAAAAAATAGAAAAAATTAGTTAATCAAATGGCTTGAAACTGCTATTTTTAGATCAACATGTTTGCTAGTATTTTAATAAGGTAATGTTATCACATTTTACCAAACCTCTTCAGTATTTTATTGGTTTTTATTGACAGCTTCAGTTCATAGAAGGAGATTATATTTTCGGGGCTCCTTATTAGGAGTCCTTGTCATGTTTTTGGAGTTTTCCTCCTGCATTCTAGAAATTAATGATTCCTTTCTCCTAAAAAGTGCCTTCTTTAAAGTGTAGCAAAAAACCAAACTTACATTGCTTTGATTCATCTGCATCTTACTCCCTGGAAAATAGGGAAATCCAATTATAACCCTTATTGAAAAAAGAACAAAAAATTATTTGAACTCATACATTTATTGTGTTTGATTTCACCTTTGGTTCCTGTCCGTATAACGATGACCAAAACAACGGCTACCACTGCAACTACACCAGCAGACACAACCAGGAGCCTCCACCAGTCTGGAAACAAATCAGAACAGTTAGAAATTGAGATAAAATCATAAGAAGCTATTTTGTTGCAGTATCCCTGTCAAGGTTTTACCTGCTGGAACTTTGTTCTCCGTTTTCTCCAGTTCAGCTACTGCTGGAGTAGATTGTGTCGTTGGTGGAGTTGGATTGTTGCCTGAAATTTAACAAAATAAAAATAAAAATTTAAAATCAGTGAGGACACAGCTGGGAGGGTTTAAAGTCCATCACCTGAGGTGTCTCACCTGGAGGATGAGGGCTGAGGCTAAAAAGCTGCAGTTTGTCAGCACCTGTTTTTATTTCACACTTAAATAAATGAGACCATGTTGTTTTAACATAATGAGTGGGGTTAAAGGTCACAGCAGCAGAGCAGGAAGTTGATGTTTCCTCTGCTATTTTGGTTTCTGGCTTCACATCGGTGCCGTTAAACAACCACTTCACTCTGTGTTTACAGCGTTCTTGTGTGAGAACAGAGCAGGTCAGCGTCATCTTTTCCCGATCCAAATGCTCAGTCACTGTAGAAGGATGAGAAGGAATATAATTGGAGCAAACAGGATCCAGTTAATCCGTGTTAACACTGTACTCACCGCTAACGACAGAGAGCTGAACCTCAGCATCTGGACCCGACTGTTCTCCTGCTATAAACTGTCTGCAGGTGTACCGACCCACATCCTCTGCTGAGATTTTCTTCAGAACCAGAGAACAATTTTCAGAAACACTCAGTCTGTCTGACCGGATGTCAGTTCTCTCTCCGAGCTCTACCAGCTCTACGGCTGCTGACAGGTCAGTATTACCGTGGATCCAGGTGGTCGTGTCACATTTATTGTGATTACTAATCACATTTTCACAAGAGAAAGTGATGTCATCCCCGACTCTGGCAATGAGGGAGGGAACGTGATTTCTGCTCAATGTTGCTGTAATAAGGAACCAGAAAAAAGCTTTAAGTAAGAATGTGAAAATGTCCGTCTACAGACCTTGTGCTTATACTTAGATTTAATGGCTTTGATCCTCAGTTGGAGCCAAATTTACTCAAAAGTCGTCCAAACCAGCAGTCAAAGATGGTGGGCTGTGCACAGTAGCAGCCCCCTGCTTCCCCCAGTATGGGTTAAATGCAAAGAAACATTTTTGTTATAATGCTCAAAGTTGCATGAAACAAAAAAACAAACTTACCTTTAACCTGCAGTGACAACATGAGAAGTGCAATAATTAGAATCCGTTTTGGTTCATTAGTTGCTCCTCTATGACTCATTGTCTGGTTGCTTTGCGTCAGTGTCTCCATGCTCAGGTCTGTTTCCATCAATGAGCTCAGTTCATCTCAGGCTCCTTCATTCCTCTTTTTGCAGAGAATTACTCTTGATTAGAAGGTTTTCTTTATTTTTATTTTTTTATTCCTTTTTTCTTTGCTTCTTGTTTATCGATCTCTTCTGATTCAGGTGTGTTTGGGTGGAGTTAATTTTGTCACGTTGATCCTTATTCCTGATGAGTCATCAGCTTCAACAGTTCTGCAGATCAGCATATTTGATCCACTACCAAAACCAACAGGTTTTTTGAGCCATGTTAGACAAAGAGCAGTTTATTTATGTATACTTTCCTTTTTTTCCTTCCATCTCTGTTAAGGTTCTAATTTTTTCTGCAAAATGACAGTTTTTAATTAACGGTCAGCTGCAGCTGCAATCTATAGGAGTTTAAAAAGCAAGAGAATTAGCATTTTAGATTTCAGTTAAAATATGCTTACATATGTTAATTATAATTTTTTTTACAGCAAAATTACAGAAAAGAGTTTTAGAAAAAAAAAGAAAAATCAATGCATGTTTAAAGTTATAGAAAAGTTATATTTGAATGTCAAATCATTCTGGCTTAAAAATTGATATAAATGCACTCTTTATCAGACTATATTGTAGTTAATTTAGAACATTTCTATTTAAAAAATAAATCCTGTCTTAAAATCTGTCTGCAGGCCAGTTATACATCAGCTTGTACACCTAAATTCGGCCGATCATATATCAATGGTCATTTGTCAATCAAATCTTTCGGTCATAGCATCTTGATTCATGTCGCAGCAACGCTTGAAATAAGAAATAATTTACTTTACCTTTGAGTTGTGTCTTCGGCAGGCGTAGAGCTAACAGAACTGGCAGCGTTGCGAGGCAAGGGCTCAAACATGTACGGCTGGAAGCCTTCTACACCAAACCAAGCTTCTGCCGCCATGGCGTCCTCTTCCACAACATCTTCGTCCCAGCTTTCCTCCTTTAAATAAAAAATGTATGATGGAGGAGACTCATCCATGACCTCCGACAGAAAACTCTCCTCCTCTCGCATGTTTCCACTGTCCATAGCGTTCCTTGACAATGTCGTTTCCAAGTCACCAATTTAGTGCTACTTGGTCCCAATGTAATTTCCCATTGGCAACCTACTAGCACTAAGTTGCTAACTGGTTGGCAAAATGCTTCCAACATAGTTTTTTTTACTGAAATATTTTTCAGTGTGGATAGATTACAACAATTTCCACATTCATTTTTTGCTATTATTTTAGTGCCAACAACTTTAACTCATTTCAGCACCCAAGGTTCCCATGGTTTTGTTTTAAAGGCATGAAGACAAAAAAAAAAATCAAAAAAGTTTCGGTACCTGATTTTTTTTTCTTCTGAGAACCTGAATACTATTACACCTTTTTAAACTGATATCAGGACAAACAGTGAGCATTGTTTTGTTGTCATCTATTACACTGGATTTCTAGGCCGTTTAGAGGCTATAAGAGAAGTCAGGTAAGAGAGAAATAAAATATTTGTAGCTGTAATAATATAAATTTATCCATCTTGAGATCATGAGTGCATTCAAAATTCATCAAATTGTAGTTCTTAGCTCCAGGTCCCTGTTTCTTTTTCACCACCTTGTCAGTTGGCACAAAATTGTAGGTAGGAAATTCCAGACTGCTCTGTGGAATCTAGACAGTCTAGCCTTCCAGCATCATGCACATGGGTGATGCTTGTCAGATTGCAGTATTCTTGCTAAAAAGAACTGCAAAAACATAGTTTAGCTGGACAAATGTTATTTTAAATGGAATGCTTTCATTTAAAACATCAAATACATAAACATGTAAACATTTGCATATGTACACATGAAAAAATATTGCATTTGTGTTAGTTTCTCTGAGACAATCTGTGCCAATATGTCATGCCATAACAACCTTAGAGCCAGTGAGGGACTTTGCAAGCTTCTGAAGCTACAGGACCTATGATAGGAAGCAAAGGTTAATTTTCCTATACCTCCTTCCTTACTGCCAGCACTACTCATACATAGACCAGATCTAAACTAAACAATTAGAAATAGACTTTTGACTTTGAACAACCCTTTATTTACAGAAAAAGTCCCCAAAACATGTTCAAGTTAGAATTTCTTTCAACAAAAGTTTCTGATCAAGCCTTTTGAAGATTGCTATGTTTCTATGATGAAATATATTTATATTTTAAAGGAATCTGTTTATCAAAAGAGAGAAGTTATAATAAACAGCTCATCAGATTCTCACCTGCTTCATCTTCCAAGGTGAAATCCTAAAGTTAAACTCCTTTATGTTTCCTCTTTCAGGTTTAACACCTGAACGCCTCATAACTCGTAGATGAATAAACATAATGAGATGTTGGAGAGCTCACACTGGCTGAACAGACAGACTGACAATGATTTAGGGCTTTGATATAAGAACACGCCAACGGCAGCATTCTGTGACACGCATGGCCTCAGTAAATTGTCCCATCCCCCACCCCGTCAGCCCCCCTCCACCCCAATGAATGTGATGAACGGTTTTTACTGAAACTGAAATCTTGAATATAATGTAAATTGTTGTTGTTGACAATAAAGAAACTGATTGAAATTGTCAGGGTTTGGTTGAGGTTTTAAGCACCCAAATGCAGAGGCGAGGAGGCAGAGGAGATGGAAAGACAAGGAACCAGCCCTGAGGAACTGCACAGGGAGAGTATATATGGGAGACAAAATAATTAGGAATTAAACCAATAAAACTAGAAAATATTGATGAAAGTACAACTGAATACTCAAAAGAAAAGCTAACAGAACCGAGACTATGAGAGGACCCCCCACTTAAGACTCCAGCTGCCCTAAAAAGTCCAAAAAAACAAAACAAACAACCCAACCCACCCATGGTGGGCAGAGGGGGAACCAGGAAGGAGGGCAAGAAACAAAACAACCCACCAAAGGGCAGGCAAAAGTCTTTGAAAGGCTTGCTTTGAGGCCAGAGATGGCGAAAGAGAGCCTTTGGAGGACAGCCGTGAGGCAGGAGGAGGACCTCTGAGGATGACGACAAAGAAGGCGGGCCTCTGGAGGACGACGATGAAGAAGGCGGGCCTCTGGAGGACGACGACGAAGAAGGCGGGCCTCTGGAGGACGACGACGAAGAAGGCGGGCCTCTGGAGGACGACGACAAAGAAGGCGGGCCTCTGGTGGACGACGACAAAGAAGGCGGGCCTCTGGTGGACGACGACAAAGAAGGCGGGCCTCTGGTGGACGACGACAAAGAAGGCGGGCCTCTGGAGGACGACGACAAAGAAGGCGGGCCTCTGGAGGACGGCTTCCCTGCAGCACGAAGGAACCCCGGAGGACCGCGACCCTGCAGCAGGAAGGAACCCCGGAGGAACGCGACCCTGCAGCAGGAAGGAACCCCGGAGGACCGGGACCCTTCAGCAGGCAGGAACCTCGGAGGATTGCGACCCTGCAGCAGGCAGGAATCTCGGAGGACGGCGAGCGTGGATCCGGGTCCCTGGAGGGGGCCGCCAACTGTGGACCCACGAAGCTGTGGCGCAGCTTGGGACCCACTAAGGCGCGGCGCAGCTTGGTACCAACGAAGGGGCATGGAGCTCCTGCTGAGGGGCTTTGGAGCTTTCTCCGCCTTGGAGCTCAAGCAATGCTTTGTTCCATAACTTGATCCATCCTAAGGCTCAGGGGTCTCTGGACGGCACAGAGCGTGTTCACAAAGAGGTTCTGTCTGAGGAGGAGCGCTAAGAGAATCTGCCTGAGGAGTGGGAATGCTAACAGGTTCAGATGCTCGAGCTAGGACAATGGAGGGAGCTAACTGAGTGGCTAGGACACTTGGGGAAGCTAACTGAGGAGAAAAGAGGATTAGTTCAATAATGGGTTATGGCTCAGGGAATGGTCTGCTAATGAGCTCTGGCCCGCTAAAAGGCTGTGAAGCCAGCTGTTTGTCAAGGAGTTGACAGCTGAAACCATAGGGGAAACTGGCCTGGTTAGGAGGGGAACAAAGCTGGGGCTTCAGATTGACCCACTGGTAAGGAAGTAGCGGCGACAGCCTGACCTAACGCAGAGGAAGTAGAGGCGTCAGGCTGACCCACTGATGGAGAGGTTGTGGAATTTCTCTGCCAGTGGTAGTGTCTGTGTTTTGAAGCAGATGGCATCAGAGAAACACATGCAGGAGGAGCAGGAACAGCTGTGACCGGGGTGGTGAAGGTTGATTGGGTAGTTGAGCAAAAGCATCTGTCAAAGACAGACTATGTATCTAGGTCTCTGGTTCTTTTACCTGAAAAGAGATCACTTGGGACAAACTCTTGAAATAACACCTAATAACTTATATGTTATAAATAACCAGGAGACATGACAACAGATTCTGATAGAAAACTTAATCTTACCGAGATCAGTGAAATTTCTTAGAATGTACAGAAGGCAGCTGCTCACCTCAAGGCTCACCTCTCAGGAGGCCCAGATTGACAGTTTAAAAGGCATTTTATCCATCTAAAGTCTGCCACATCATATTTTACATCAAACACATTAGCAGATGATTAGACATCCATGGCTCCAGCCTTATAAGGTATATAATTCTTAGCTCTCAATTCTATTTCCAAATATTTGCCACGTACAGAATGAGATTATAACTATTTCAAGACAGAGGAACTGTCTTAATTAGATTAAAACAGTTCTGAACGCAACAGGCAGCCAATACCAAGTTTTAATAAACTCACATCTTCAATGATTATCATCCTAACACATCCTGTATTCCATTCAGCTTCAGCATTGTAACCAGTCTCAAGAAAAAAAAGTCAAGGAGTTCAGGAAACATCTCCAGTCTCTTCTTTACCTGATCTGCTGCACTCATACGCTTCCAAGGTAGACTGATGAAGGGTAGGCTGTCTAGTGTGGATCTAATGAGTGAAAGTAATTTTCCTGCCTCATTGGTTGGCTCTGCAGGGTCCATGATGGTTGGTTCGTACTATCAGGGTTTGGTTGAGCTTTTGAGGACCAAAATGCAGAGGCAAGGAGGCTGCGATGAGTTCTTGAAGATTTAATGGAAGTACTCACATGCTACCGAGGCACGATTTCGTACATAAAAAGTACAAAAAACCAGAACCATGCAGACATCAGGGAAAACATGCATGAGGAGCCAGGGAAAGACAAGGAACCAGCACTGAGGAACTGCACAGGGAGAGTATGTATGAGAGACTGAATTAAAACTGGACTAATGAGCTGATTGGGAGTAGGTGTGAACAGAGGATTCTATAAGGGAGCTAGGGAAGAGACCAACAGAGGACAATCAAGAAATATCTAAGAACTCATATCCAGAAAACCGGCAAAATGGGAACAATAAAACATAAAAGTAAAACTGAATACTTAAAAGAAAACTTAACAGAACCAAAACTGTGACAGAAATCGTGTGCTCTGCAAGTGACGTACAGAGTCACAAAATATCTTACAAAAAGTTTCCGGAAAATAATAGCTTTAGTGATGAACAAGATCAATGATTTTCTTGCACATTCTTGGAAGTTAGATTTGATTTATTATGATAAACATGGCAGGAGACAAAGAAATGCGTGAACTGAATTTTGTCAAAAGATTAAAACATTCTGAGATCAAAAGACTAACAATAAAACAATAAAATTATTTTAAAAGCCAACCAAAAAGCATTCTTGGAGCACAAGTAATAAATGACTTCATGTTTTTAGTTTTGCTCTTGGTTGCTGAAAAACTGATGCCTCATCTCAGATCCAGTACAGGGGACCTGAGTGATGAAGTTATGCAGAGGAAGAGCTGTCCTTTGGGATACTAGGTGCACAATGTGGAGTCATCCTCTTTCTCACCAAGTTTTTGGAGGGAGGAGCAACTTTTTTTGCACACTTTCCAATTCATCTACAAGGCCTTTGGTCAGTGCATTGGACTGGTAAGCTCAGAAACAGGTGTAATGAAGGTCAGGTAGATATTTATGAGGATTTCAGGTAGGAGTCAAGCTCTTTTAACCACATTCAGACAGTGTAATCTCACATGTGCATCCCAGGTAAGAAAAGAGGATATCTGGTCTTAAGGAGATTAAAATGGACACTCAAATGATCATCTCAAAGTTTACTACTGGTGGAAGAAGGCGGAAGATGTTAAGCTCTCTATCATTAATGGCCATATCCTTGGTTTTAGCATCACTGACTGCTAGAGAGAACACCTGTCCTCACTCATCCACAGAGTCCAGGACCCTCTGCCACACACCTGACAAGGACCCCATCAAGAGTTCAGTCGGTATGAGGGCAAATGCATATTATTTACATTCAAAACAAAAGAGGCAGGACATGAATCCAGACTTTAATTGAAGTCACAAATATTAATGGTAATAATGTTACCAAACTAACTTCAAAAGCCTCTCTTCTGTATTTAAGCCAAAAAAAAGCAACAAATATCAATAGAACTCTTATATATAGGATTAAAGAGAATAATATAAATCAACTAAATTGAATACAGTAAAACAAATCTAAATTATTTCTGGTTTTATTGTATCATAAAATTTAAAACGAAACCTGTAACCAGTACACAAAAGTCTTAAGGTTTTGGTTTGTTGATGGTAGCATAGATTTTACTGGGATCAGAGGCAGCAGGAGAGAAAGAAGCCTTTGCAGAGCTGTAGGTCACTGTGTCATCTTCGTCACCATCTTTACCCTGGTTCTATTAGTAGAAAAAGCAGGATGTGGGAAAAAATAATCATAAAAATCTAATTTAAAAAGGTGCTACTTTTCTGCAGAGCAAAGTGATTAACACTGAGAAACGAGGGTAAGAAGGGTAGAAAATTATTTAGAGATCTCAGTCTGAGCAGGAAACATTAATATTCTTAATAATTTGAATTACAACACTTGTAAAAACATTTTTACTCAGCTTAATTTTAAGATAAAAACAGCTAAACTAATCAGACATCTTACCTTGGTGTTGCTGTTGGTCCTCTTGGTGTAGCGGATGGAGGCGTAGGTAACATCACCTTCAGGATCAGCCTTTGTAGTGAGGACGGCGCAGTAAGTGTTAGGTAACAGAAACATGCTTATCCCACAGGAAACAAATGATGCCGAGTCTGTGAGCTCACCAAGTTCTGACTGGATCTTCCTACAGGCTGAGCTCTTGCATGGATCAGGTTCTGTTGCTGAGAGTAATTATATGTAACACAATGATACTTTAGATTTAGACAAGTTCCTGTAAACTGCAGGGATAAATCTGAACACATTACTTTTAAGTTCATGAAAGATTTCAGTAATTGTATCTGAGGGCTGTTTAAACGTTTGCCCCAAATATAGGAGAAAGAACAAAAAAAAAAAAAAAAAAAAGGTACAGTCTAGTTTATGATTTAGGGCCCAGGGCTGTGTGCAGCTATAGAATGTAGATTAACTTATGAAATATAGCAGAAAGAGTTACCGTCAATTTTTTCCCTTATATGTAATAGAATGAAACATATTATTATAATTTGTTCAGTACCTACCCCAAAATTATTACAAATCCTTCTATCTTCTCTATAATATTTATATCAGGATCAGTTTTTTTATAAAGAACAAAATGCACATACTGGTGACATCGATGTGTTTCTGTAAGGCTAAAATAACACTGATAAGAAATAGTAAGATTTTCTTAGAGCTTGATTTAGATCTCGTTTAACTCACAGCAATTTGATTTATCTTTCTTTTGTTTTCTGTAAAAGAAAAAAAGACTTGCAGTCAGTTTACTTAGAATAAAGATTTAGTTACATTAAAACTTTCACATTTAGAATGCTCTCACCTTTAGTTTTTCTCCATCCAATTGCTGCAGCAACAACCGCTATGAAGAGAACAGAAACGACGACTGCAGCAATGATTGTCCATGAGCCTGTAGAGCATAGAACTATTAAAAGATTTTGACATTTTGATGAAAGCACTTTAAATACCAGAGGAGTCTGATGGTAGGTAAGTGTATAACGTAGGAATAAGCTTAAAAACTACTTGTCCCCAGTCAGACAGTAGAGAAATGATTTAAAAACTGAGGAGCATAAACACAAATCAGCTATTTCTTTGGGTAAACGATACAGTTATACTCAGTTAAAGGTTACTGCTGACATCTAGTGGTGATTAAATGTAACAGAAAAAGGCTTGTAAATTGTCAAGTAGCAGTGAAGGTTTGACAGGACCCAAATGCAGACACAAAAGCTAGAGTGGTTTCTTGAAGATTTAATTGACCAAAAGTTCAACCGAAGCAAAAATACAAAACATAAATCCACAAAAACTGAGAACCAGGAATACTCACAAGAAGGGGGCAAAAAATGACAAACTAGCAAAGAGTGACTGAACAGGAGGCGAATATATGGGAGAGAAACAAAGACCAGGCTAATTAGCAGATTGGGAGCAGGTGTGAACAGAGGCAGGAAGGGAGCTGGGGAAAAGGAGACTGACACAACAAATATGTAGGAACTCAAACAGAATCAGAAATAACTAGAACACAATAATGGAAATAATCCCAATGAAAACTCAGAGATAAAACTTGAACAGAACAAAGCCATGACAAAAATAGATCTTAAAACAAGACAAAATCACCAGAATTTACAAACACTTAAAAGGCTGAAATACCAACTAATTAGACTAGAAAAGCAAAAAACATTGTGAAGTTATATGATAAACTTGGGCCCTCCCTGAGAAAACCTCACATCAGTGGGAAGCTCCAGTTCAGAATATTTCCTGGGATGTGGACTTGTAGAAGCAGATTAAAGGGCTGGTTTTACTCCCTGCAGCAGTGTGTCGCAGATATTTTTGAGTTATGTCCAATATCGAAGTGTGGTCGGCGCTATATTATTCCACGCCACAATGCAACAGGGACAATCAGGAACTAGCTGTGGGTCTAGATAAGGCAGAGGTGGTGAGGAAGTGGGGGCAAGTTTGTGCGACAAAGGAGGGTGAAAAAGAACGGGGATCCAGGTGGAAAAAGAGTCCCAGCGTTCTCTGCACCTCGCTCTTCACGTTGGTCCAAGTTCACAAGTCGATCTCCACAGTGGTGGTCATACAAACAAAACAACTCGGTAAGGTACCGAACAGGAAATACGCATGAGTAGAGCGGATGGAGATTTGACCAATGAGGGGCCTCCTGTCTGGGCCACTGTCTGCAGTCACCAAACATTTTGGAGAAGTGCAGCAGAGTGTCTGCAGAAGGGGCGGAGGCAGATTTGCATTCACTGCAACAAACATGCAGAAGACCTGGTTGACGAGTATAAATCAGCCTTTAGACCCCAGGTGGTCAAAACTCATCCCTCCATTGTCCATTCTTGATTTTCCCTGCAGGGTAGATGCGTTCATTTCCACTGGTTGATGGGGTGAGAGAAGGGTTCCCCTAAACAGGTGGTTATAAAGCTATTCTACAGAGACTAATTAATGCAAATGTCATGTTTTCGGGCTGAGGGAGGAATTCAGGGTACCCAGAGAGAACCAATGTCTGCACTGGGAGTACATTGAAACTGCATACACAAAGACACCAGGCTGGGATCCAAATCCAGGATCTTTTGCTATAAGGCAGCGGGGTTACCAGCTGGAATAGATCGGGCAGGCGTAACCTCTACATCTAATATTTCTATATTTAAGTTGTTGCCTTTTAAAAACAAACTTTTTGGTTTCTCAAATAAAAGACCTAATGGTAAAATAAATAGGACCACATACTTTTTTTTTTATTGCCACGTTGACTTCATGGCAATTTGAATTTGGCCCATTTCTTTTGTTCTTTAATTTCTGTACAATAAAGGCATTAATATATTGATCAATTAATAGACAAAATAATACCAGGTTTCTGTTGCATGTTTGTATAGCATTACAGGGGTATTGGCACTTATTATTCTCCACTTAAAGCACGGGTCAAACTTAAATGTGCTGCAAGAAGATGGCAAAAAGAGTATTTGAAAAAAAGTAAAAGATATACCGCTTGCAGTGCAGTGAGTCTTAGTTTTATACATTTTAAAGATGCTACATCAGCAGTAAAACCATTGCGAAGAAATTGCAGTGTGGGGTTACTTCCCAGTACTGCAGTGTATAATCGGAAATAAGTAATAATCTGAAAATATTTTATATAACTTAAATATAAGACTATAATTCTATATAAACACACGCAAATAAAATAAATTGTTTGTTACCATAGCCCCTGGGCCAAGGACAGCTGACCTGTTTGTTCCCCACCCCCCACAACCTCCTCAAACTACGGTGTAGCGTACTGTACGTCTGTTCTAGGTTTCAAAAATTTTATAAAAGCAAACTCTTATCATTAAGTATATTTCAGAGGCAGGCGTATATCCAAATAAAGAAGGAAGATAATATAAACAGCTCATCTTATTCTCACCTGCTTCATCTTTCAGAGGGAAAATCCTGAAGTTAAACTCCTCCATGTTTCCTCTCTCAGCTTTAACTCGACACCTGAACGCCTCATACCTCTTAGATGAATAAACATGATGAGATGTTGGGAAGCTCACATTGGCTGAACAGACAGACTGAGACTGATTTAGGGCTTTGATATTTTCAGCATCTTTGTTATCATAGAACCACTTCACTGTGTGTGAGCATTCATCAAATGTAGACACAGAGCAGCTCAGGATGGTTTCATTTCTGTTCTTCTGTTCAGAAACTGATGAAGATGGAGACATTATGACAGTAACAAGAACATTAAAACTGATTTCATCACTTCAGTTATTATATTACATTAGTTTGTTTTTCTGAAAGTGAACATAATGATATAAATACTCACTGGTAACAACAGACAGATAGACAGAAGAGTCTGGTCCTTCTTTTTGTCCTGCTGAGTTAAACTGTCTGCAGGTATAATGACCAGCATCCTCCACTGAGACCTTCTTTATAACCAGAGAACAGTCTGCTGTAACACTCAGTCTGTTTGATTTAGTTCTGGCAGCTTCATGAATCTTCCCATGTTCAAACAGTGTTTCTGTTGTATTTTTTTGACGATTGAATATCCAAGTAGTATTAATACAGGAATCCATCAAGTTTCTGAAACATTTAGCAGGCAGAGTGACTTCTTCTCCGTCTCTGACAACAAAGTAAGAGCTTTGTTCAGCTGCTGCTGCTGAGGAGACGACAGAAAAGAAATCAGGAATCTTTGTGTGCTGGTTGTCACAATTTTCTTACAGAAAGTGTACTGTACGTTCTCAAGAGTTCAAAAACGTTATCTTAAACTACTGATAAGAGAAAGTCTTTGATAACATTACCTGAACAATGATTATCTGCAATAAACATATAACTATAATCTTACCTGTAAAGGTTAGCTTCAGTAAGAAAAACATTGTAATCCAGCTGAATTCAGCCATCGATCGTCTCTTCTTCTCGGTCTTCCAGCGACTGACTCTGGTAGAGAGATGGAGCATCTACTTCCTCTGACTCACATGATGTCACTTCCTTAAGCTGACTTGAGGGTTAGGAATTTTTTTATTTTTATTTTTTTTACTAAATACAGATTATGCTTTATGTCCTCAGAGGTCACAGCAGAACTGATTATAAAGAACAGTTAAAAGGTTGAAGAATTACAAAAATGAACATTCAAAATTAAACAGCAAAATAAGTGACCACTTTAGAATAAAGGCAAAAGACTGAGATCATTCAGGTTTTTAATAGTAAAGAGGTGTGGATGACAAATGCGTGACAGTTAGTTTCATGTATAAATGTATAAAAGTCAAGTTCCTCTTTTCACCTCCTTCACATATTTAATGTGTTAAATGACCTCAGACTCATTAGTTCTTCACAGTACCTCTATATGGGTTTACTTCTGAGAACTAAAGCGGAAATGTTCGGTGGTTAACGTACTGAGTAGCTGAATGTTTATATGCATAAAAGCTGAATAGAGTTTAACCTTACACAAAAAGTCCTAAACTTTTTCAAATTTCTTTTTTGTTCCCTTCTGCTTCATCACTCCTGTATTAAATATTTCATTTCCAGCACTCTGAAAAACTTTACTGTGTTAATAGGTGTTCAGAGAGATTTAATAGAGCCATCATGTGGAAAATTCTCTTAGTGGAAATATTTGGGGCAGGAAGTTAGCATGACCTGTTACTAAAAGTAAAACATGCAGCTGCTGCAGAGAGACTACTGTGTTAATCATAGAATATTTGAGACTGTGGATTTAAAAGAGTTTGCATTTATTTCATTGATAGATTTACGCAGATGTCATGATGGGTCTCTGTGATTAAACCCACACGCAGAACACCACAGGAAACGGAGTAAAAGTTTAACAGTTTATTAAAGAAAGGCACACACTGAGTAAACAAAGCACTGGTTCTGGTACTGGTCCGGGACTTGGTTTCACAGAGAATTCTGCGGAGAGGGATTGTTTGGTTAGCCAGGCAGCAGCGATGATTTGATAGCGTTTGATTCTGGTTTGTACCTGAAGAGGTTCAGACTGATCAGTGGGGAGAGGGAACCGGTTGGGTCCAGAGACTGTGGTTCCAGCAGAGAATTCAGCACCAGCAGAGTTTAGCTTCAGGCTAGCGAGATTCAGACCTTGAGTTGTACATCTAGTTCTCTCCTGAGAATTGGTTGGGAGATTCAGACTGAGGATCTTCAGGTTTGGCTTTTCTGGGCAGGCAGGCAGGTTCCCAAACATGAGCTCCTCCAGAGCTACAGACTTCAGTCGGGTTTTTCCTAAGAGCAGAGAAGACAGAGACTGGTTAGGACCAGATTGCTCCCTAGAGCAGACAGAGATTCTAGTTCAAGCTGAGGCTCAGGTTCCGCTAACCAAAACTGGTCAACACTCCGGCGCTGAAGACAGGTCTGGCCACTGCTTATGTAGGAGGTCTCCTGATGGGCTGATGATCCTCAGGTGTGCAGGAGGCTCCAGCTCAGGAGACCAATAGCGCTCTCTGCTGGAGACAGGTGGCAGATCTCCAGATCCCAACAGTACCCCAGATCCCAATAGAAAAACATAAAAACAGGAAGGGATCGTCGGCGCCCTCTGGAGGGCAAGCCACTGGATCCCAACAGAGCCCCCCCCTCAAGGGCGGATTCCATGAAAAAATAAAAAACAACCCACCCAGGGTGGGCGGAGGGGGCACTAGGCAAGGAGGGCAAGAAAAAACAAAAACAGAGTCCCGAACAAAAAACGATCCACTTAAGGTGGACGGAAACAACAAAAGTCTCTAATAGTTTATGAGGTAGAGTCTCAGTTGGCCGGCCGTGGGACCGGCAGCGAGGCAGTGTCTCAGGTGGCCAACCTTGGGGTCGCCGGCGAGGCAGAGGTTCAGGTGGCCGACCGTGGGACCGGCAGCGGGGCAGAGGTTCTGGAGGCCGGCCGCGGGGCCGTAGGCGAGGCTGACGCTCTGGAGGCTGGCCGCTGGGCCGGAGGCAAAGCTGACGCTCTGGAGGCCGGCCGTGGGGCCGGAGGCGAAGCAGAGCCTTTGGTGACTGGCCGCAGGGCCGGGAGCATGGCAGACGTTCAGGAGGCCGGCCGTGGGTCAGGTGACGTAGGTGGGTTCAAGGAGGATGACATCTCCGTTTCTGCTGACTCTTTGGGGAGGGACGACGTCTCAGCTGCCGTTGCAGGACCTTAGGAAGAGGACGACACCCCAGTTTTAACAGGAAGCCCCAAGGGGAACGCCGTCCCCTCTTCATCGGCTCAGCAACAGTCTCAGAGGGGGCCGCGGACTGCGGCTCTGGAACTGAAGCAGGAGGGATCGCCGACTGCGACTCAGAAACAGGTCCAGAGGTGGCCGCCGACTGCGGCTCAGTAACAGGCTCTTGGGGAGCCGCAGATTGCAGCTCAGGAGCAGGCTCAGAGGTGACCGCCGACTGCGGTTCAGGAGCAAGCTCAGAGGTGACCGCCGACTGCGGTTCAAGAGCTGGCTCAGAGGGGGCCGTCGACTGCGGCTCCAGATCAGGAACTGAGGAGCCCACCGATTGCAGTTCAGGAGCTGGCTCAGAGGGGGCCGCCGACTGCGGCTCCGGATCAGGCACAGAGGAGCCCGCCGATTGCGGCTCTGGATCAGGAACAGAGAAGCCCGCAGATTGCGGCTCTGGATCAGGAACAGAGGAGCCCGCCGATTGCGGCTCCAGATCAGGAACAGAGGAGCCCGCCGATTGCGGCTCCGGATCAGGAACAGAGGAGCCCGCCGATTGCGGCTCCGGGTCAGGAACAGAGGAGCCCGCCGATTGCAGCTCCGGATCAGGAACAGAGGAAACCACCGACTGTGGCTCCCAATCAGGAACAGGGGAGACCGCCGATTGCGGCTCCGGGTCAGGAACAGAGGAGCCCGCCGATTGCAGCTCAGGATCAGGAACAGAGGAAACCACCGACTGTGGCTCCCAATCAGGAACAGGGGAGACCCCAGACTGTGGCTCCCAATCAGGAACAGGGAAGACCAACGACTGTGGCTCCACATCAGGAACAGAGGAGACCACCGACTGTGGCTCAGAATCCAGCATGGAGGAAACCGCCCACGGCGGTAAAAGTTCAGTCTCTGAAGTGGCTTGTAATGCTCGTAGAGGGCTCTTGGCGGTCAGGAGCGCCTGCAGAGAGGTCTTAGGAGGCGTAAAATCACATACCTCGAATTCTGACACCTCTTTAAAGTTCTGCTCAGGGGTCTCTGAACGGCACAAAGCTAACTCAGGGGTCTTTGGATGGCACAAAGCTAACTCAGGGGTCTCTGGACGGCACAAAGCTAACTCAGGGGTCTCTGGACGGCAAAGAGCTAACTCAGGGGTCTCTGGACGGCAAAGAGCTAACTCAGGGGTCTCTGGATGGCACAGAGCTAACTCTGGGGTCTCTGGACGGCACAGAGCAACTCTGGGGTCTTTAGATGGCTCAGAACCGGCTCAGGGGTCTCTAGACTGCTCAGAGCTGGTTCAGGGGTCTCTAAATGGCACAGAGTGGGCTTACGGCGACGCCGTCTCTTACGTCGGGGGGTCTTAGAAACCGGGCTAACAGGTTCATGGACTGATTTTGGCAACGAGCTATCTGATGTGCAAGTGGGTTCAGGTACAGGTTTAGCTGAATTGCTAACAGGCTTAGGAGTTGGACTAATTGGTTCATGATGAGATCATCTCTATCCCCGTAATAGAAGTTCCAGAGGTCTGACTCATGGATTATGGGAGCTCTGACTGTTTGGGTTTGATTTTAAGTTTCTTAATGGATGGTGCTAACTGACGATCATGTAAGTGGTGGCTGAACTGGACTGAACTGGGCAGAGACGGACTGAACAGGGCTGTACAGAGCTGTACTGGGCAGGACTGAGCTGGGCTGGGCTGAACTGGACTGGACAGATCTGGACTGGACTGGGCTGAGCTGGGTTGGACTGGGCTAAGCTGGGTTGAACTGGTTTCCTAGACCTGGGCTTGACTCTTGCTCGTAGTCTATGATCGTGATACATAGCTGTGTAAATAAGCTCTAATCTCTTTTTTTAGCGCGTCTATGTAGATGTTTCTTAGCATGGCATCAGTCCAACCGTAAGCAGCGGCTCTGACCCGGAAGTCTATTGAAAACTCCTCTACGGGGCCGGAGTGTTCTGTCATGATGGGTCTCTGTGATTAAACCCACACGCAGAACACCACAGGAAATGGAGTAAAAGTTTAACAGTTTATTAAAGGAGAAGTTCGGTTTTTTACACTTTAAGCCCATTTTCTGTAGTGTCCAGGATGAAATCGAATGAAGGACACCAAAATTTTGACAATTGGTCCTGTCTCTGCTTTTTGGCTCATTTAGAATCACCCCCTGGCTGCTTTAGAATGGCTAGCATAGAGCATGTCCGATAATGTCCTTAAAACAACCTTAAACGTTCTTTTTTTTAAAATATGCTACTCACCGTGTCGTCAGCGCTGTTCAATGACGTTCCAAAAAAAGTTTCGTGAAGAAAAAACGTTCCTGTAGTGTTTTATTTAGCATTTTGTAAATCCCATTGAGTTCTGTAGGAATAGTCAATATTCCGCTGCCACCGGAAACGGAAATGGGGCCCGTTTACACAGTTGTAGTCTTTTCGCTTCACTCTGTGTACTCCGACGTCGAGAATCAAGAATCCACCTTTCGTATTCCATTTTCAGAGTTTTTTAAAGTGTTTAACAGAGACGTTAGCACCTCGACGTCGGAGTACGCAGAGTGAAGCGAAAAGACTACAACTGTGTAAACAGGCCCCATTTCCGTTTCCGGTGGCAGCGGAATATTGACTATTCCTACAGAACTCAATGGGATTTACAAAATGCTAAATAAAACACTACAGGAACGTTTTTTCTTCATGAAACTTTTTTTGGAACGTCATTGAACAGCGCTGACGACACGGTGAGTAGCATATTTTAAAAAAGAACGTTTAAGGTTGTTTTAAGGACATTATCGGACATGCTCTATGCTAGCCATTCTAAAGCAGCCAGGGGGTGATTCTGCATGAGCCAAAAAGCAGAGACAGGAGCAATTGTTAAAATTTTGGTGTCCTTCATTCGATTTCATCCTGGACACTACAGAAAATGGGCTTAAAGTGTAAAAAACCGAACTTCTCCTTTAAAGAAAGGCACACACTGAGTAAACAAAGCACTGGTTCTGGTACTGGTCCGGGACTTGGTTTCACAGAGAATTTTGCGGAGAGGGATTGTTTGGTTAGCCAGGCAGCAGCAATGATTTGATAGCATTTGATTCCGGTTTGTACCTGAAGAGGTTCAGACTGATCAGTGGGGAGAGGGAACCGGTTGGGTCTAGAGACTGTGGTTCCAGCAGAGAATTCAGCAGCAGCATAGTTTAGCTTCAGGCTAGCGAGATTCAGACCTTGAGTTGTCCATCTAGTTCTCTCCTGAGAATTGGTTGGGAGATTCAGACTGAGGATCTTCAGGTTTGGCTTTTCTGGGCAGGCAGGCAGGTTCCCAAACATGAGCTCCTCCAGAGCTACAGACTTCACTCGGGTTTTTCCTAAGAGCAGAGAAGACAGAGACTGGTTAGGATTAGATTGCTCCCAGAGCAGACAGAGTTTCTTGTTCAAGCTGAGGCTCAGGTTCCGCTAACCAAAACTGGTCAACACTCCGGCGTGAAGACAGGTCTGGCCGCTGCTTATGTAGGAGGTCTCCTGATGGGCTGATGATCCTCAGGTGTGCAGGAGGCTCCAGCTCAGGAGACCAATAGCGCTCTCTGCTGGAGACAGGTGGCAGATTTCCAGATTCCAACAGTACCCCAGATCCCAATAAAAAAACATAAAAACAGGAAGGGATCCTCGGCGCCCTCAGGAGGGCAGGCCACTGGATCCCAACAGCAGAAGGATATTGTAAACCCACCCGGCAAAGGTTTTGATGGATTTTGCTCATGTTCGTCGGCATTGTTGAAAAGTATTTTTTTTGAGCTGCTGACTGGACCGGACCGGGCATTCGAACCGAGCTATCAGCTCCGGGGCTGGTCCGATCCGGAGCCACCTGGGGATTGAATTACCCCGCCTTGGTGACAGTATGCTTCCACCTGCCTGTCTTACTGGACTGCAGTAATGGGCCGCAGCTACCGTCACCAGGTCAGGTTCGGTCGCTCCGTCCCACACTGGCTCCATCCCCCCGTCCGCCGGAGTTCCCGGACCAGCCCCGAAATTCATAGGTTGGTTCTGCTGCACAGTAGTCAACCAAAATCCCGGACGTTTTTAGGTATGAAAAGTAGGACATGTCTGGGAAAAAGAGGACATCTGGTCACCCTACTGTACCATATGAAACTTTGGTTAAATCAGTGATAGATTATGGTTGTATAGCCAGTGGGTCTGCAAGTGCTCCTCCCCTGAAGGAACCTGATGTGATCCAAGAGCAAACTTTGAGGATATGATGTGGTGTGTTGAAAGATTCCCAGTAAAGCTTTTAGGAGGAGATTAGGGAAATCGAGTTAAACCGGGCATCCATATACAACTTTTTTGCCCTTTTCGAGCTGATTCTCCAGTCAAGCGAGAATTTTTCGATTGGGCCTACTTTTAGCCTGATCGTGCGTCCTGCATCGTGTAGAGTACAGGGGTTAAGGAGGGGGCAATCAGCCTCTCACAGCCACTTCCCGAACAGGAATCGTAAGGTCAGGAGAAAAATCAAACATGTTTGAAAGTCAGTCGGCCATCTTAAGGTGGTCATGGACAAATCGCGCAGTGCACATTGGCACACAAGGTTTCCTTCTCTTCTTCCTCTCAGATAAAAACATAGAGGCAAGGTGGGGATGAGTGTGAATTGAGTTATTTCTATAACATTGACATCCCATAGTAGCCAAGTTTGCTCAGCCATGTTGTCTTTCCCTTCTGGGGCTTCAGCACACAAAATTGCACAAACTGCCAAGGCAGTGTGTTTCACTTTTATACAAAATTATGACAGTAAAAGAGAGAAATAAAGCTCTTGGAAACATGAGAGTGATAAATGTTCTGAAAGCTGTAGTTGGTAAAGTTGGAGAGCCAGCTCTCCTCCCTCCTCCATTCAAAGCCAGCCAAACTTGGCTTTGAATGGAGGTGAACCTGAACTCACAGCGAAACTCAGAAAAGAAGTTGGGGACTATTTACAGTGACTCAATATAGTGAAAATTGTTTTAGAACTGGATTTCCAAGCCTTACTTTAAATATTCATCTGTCTGTCCATCCCTCCATCAGGACCAGGTGGTCCTGGTGCTTTCCAGCAGTGAAGCTTAGGTCATCTCTGAACAGACATACATCTGAGAGTAATTTGGGCCATGTTCCCACTTTTTTAATGAAATCCAACTTTTTTGTTTTGGTTGTTAAAACGTAAAAATAGTTAAATATTCAACTAATACCCATAGAGTTAAAAAGGTTAGATCTAAAGGGCTGTGTATACTCCCATAGCAGTTAGCTTGTCACAGGTATTTTTGATTCATGCTCAATTTAGAAGCGTGCTCTGCGCTATGTTAATCCACACCACAATACAAGAGGGACAATCACGAACTAGCTAGAATTGTTGGTGTCCCTGTGTCACTTTGAAGAGCGTGTTCGCTGTCTACAACGTGAGTGTTCCTGAAAGACTGGCATTGGCGCGGCGTGTTTTGGCTTCGGGTGGAAACAAACAGACCGTTGCACAGACTACAAACTAGTGTCTTGTTTGGTGTGTGGGATAGTGTCCGAGGTGTGCCAGGCGTTGTGAACGGCACTACAGCCAGTTTCTGCAATTAGGTACCAAACAGCATATACGCATATAGTAGAGCGGATGTAGAATTGACCAATCAGATGTCTCCTTTATCTCCTTCCTGCAACGCTATCTGTGGTGCTGTCTGCAGTCATCTACAACTTTGGGGCGTGTCTGCAGAAGCAGGAGGGCATATTTGCATTAACTGCGACGCACGCAGACGACCTGATTTCTGAGTATAAACATGGCTTAAGAGTTTAAGAGGCTCATTGATGTCTGAGAGGGGAGGCTTTGATGAGGCAGATTATAGAAGGTGGAGTCAAAGTAATCTTACAGTTCTGCGAGGTGAGGAAGCAAAGAGGTAGGCTGGAGATCCTGGAAGGGAGTACTGTTGGGTGAGCGGGTAGAAATAGTTCTCTACTACGTAGGCTTAGACAAACCTTTATTTATTTATTTATTTTTTTTTAACACAGATTGTATACAAAATCAAGTTTTGATACAATTCATCTTTTCAACAGTGAATGAGCAGCATAGCCATGAAATAAAAATTTACATTCATAATGTGCAGCAATGATCAAAATTTAAACAGTGTAGGAGAGACATGGTGCAAAAGGCATTGATGTGGAAGGTTGTCTTTGTCGTGTCCAGTGTGTTCTGGTCCAAATCTGAGTCCAATCCTTATTCACTGATACATAATTTCCTATTAAATCAAAAGCCATCTAGTTGATCTATAAAAATAAATAGCTACAGATAAGGAATTAACCCTGTTTGCTAATTCAACAAACATTTATAACCTTTTCTTTTAATCTTTAAAAATTATGTTTTAACATTAAATTCAACATTTGAATGTTCTTCTAGGAAATCCATTACAACACAGTATTTGTACTTATTATTGATATGAATATGCCATTATCTTCAAGAAAAGGTTAAGACCTGTTTATTCTATGTATTAATGTTGTCCACCAATCAGCATTCTGTTTTTTACAGTAAGGTTTTGAGGATTTTCTTCTACTATTTCTGAAGTAAAAAAATATACATATTTTGGAAAAAATATAATATTTTCTCATTTCGTCAAAATAAAACAATATAAGGGCTAGGAAGAATGATAAAAAAAGAGTGGCAAAAAGTTTGCTGGGTTCATCCGAGGCTGCAGCAGCAGAGAAGCTGTAAGTCAGTGTCCCTTCTTCATCTTCATTACTCTGGACCTGAGAGTTAAGCATTATAGAAAAGTGATTTTTACAGAGGAAAAGCAATAAAAACTAGGTTAAAAAATACTAATATGGAAAGATTTTCAATCTGAGAGGTGGACATTTATATTCTAAATTGAAACGATTGACTAACTGCATGCAGCAAGGCTAAAGCTTTATTCTGCTTTTCCTGCCTTCTCTTTCAAACGTCGTCAGGATCTGACCCAGCAAATAGATAATTTTATTATTAAAAACAAATCTAAAGCTGAGTAATAGCTTCTTAATTATTAAATTGGTATATGATTTTTATTTCGGTTTGTGACAATATTGGATCATGCAAAACAAAGATGTACAAAAAGTAAACCTGTACATGAAATTATGTTTTTATAAACGGTTTTTGTTGTTGGCATTCATTTACATATTCTGGTGTTATAACTTAGAATACGTTTGATTGTTTTTTGGTAAAAGTCTATTTTGAATTTATAACCCCTCCAGCCGTCACTGTATTAGACCAGGACTGAGTCTGGCTGTCAGGCTGGTCTGGAGCAGGCTGGCTGCTTAAAATAAATCACCATGGTAACTGATGTGTTACTGCTTTCCTGAAACCAAGTTGAGGCTTAAATTGACCTGGATATCTGAAAAATTCTGACTTAATCCCTTATCCTGGTTTCATGAAATCAGCCAAAATCATTTCTCTTTTTATTGTAAAACCTTAACATCAGAGTAGAGAAATCTAAGCTTTGTTTTTAGAGTTTCCTCTTTTGTTGCCAACAATGAGCTAAGATGGAAACAGATGAATTAAGAAATATAAATATTGGCATTCAATTTTCTGACTACATCACAAAAAGATGTTAGAAGAGAACAAACACAATAAACATTTTTTTTTTTGCACATCAAATAATATTCTGGGTTTTATACCAACTGGTTTAATCAAAAGTGAAGTGAGGATTCTGATACAACAGATTGTAAAACTTTACCTTTAGTTCTGGTCCAAACGTTGACGCTCACAACCGTTACAGAAAGAGCTGCTAAACCCACAGAGACGATGATGATACGCCATAAACCTGAAAGAGAAAAGAAATAATGTCCTGCAGTCAAACATTAAAGAGATTTCAGCTTTAATCCATGTATTTAATTGCCTTCATCAGCAGTCAGATTATTTTCATTTTCAAACTGTTTTTCACCATAGAACTAAGCAAGCTCTGGGGTCTGTTTCACAAAGCAGGTTGACTAAAAACTCTTTGTTTTTGAAACCTGAAATATGGAAAACTCAGAGTTTTCTGTTTCATGAAGAAAGTTTACTCAGCCTCTGTTTCAGTCACTGTAGTAACATTCTCCCCAGAGCTACCCTGGTTGGGATCAGGTTTTCTTCAGTAAACTCAGAGTGTCCTGTCTCCACTCTCCTCAGAGCCAATCACATTTTCTGATTTAGTAAGATTTGTCATAGCTAATGTGTCCACTAGACACATCACTTTTAAAAATAAACATTGCATGTCTGTATGATGAGGATCTTATTGAAGATATTAAATATTTATAGGTAGAGGATTCAAAATTCAGTGACAGGATAGGAGACTTTTGTGTCTTTGGCTTGTGTAATATGAGCGTCCTGTGGATATTTTTTATTTATTTACTTTTACAGTACATTTTCAGATTACACACAAATAGATTAATTGCGCAGGGGAAAAAGGAACTACCTTAAGGTTAGGATTAGGGTTAATTCAGTGATAGCCTTCCTAGTCTACTGGAACAATCTGAAGCCATTCAATGGGATTGATAACTATTAATAACTGCCATTTATTGGTATGATAAAATCCGAAGCAGCTGCAAAGAAACACTTAATATTTACTGTGTAAAAAGGGTTTTGGGCCTCTCACACACCGGGGGGCTACTGCACTGGGTTTTAAAATCCAGTTATTCCCACCACTTTAGTGACTTAGGCTAGACTATCAGCAGAGGTATTAATTACCAACCAAAGAAATATTGTCTCTGTTTATGCAAATTATACATTATTATGGATATTCCATATATAATAGATATTAAACCATTAAATCAACCAATATCTGTGTGTGTGTTGGGGACCAAGGCCTTGTAACCGTGGACAAAGATGCTGTTTAGGACTAAGTTGTAAACTGAGTTTAGGATGAGGTTAGGGTTAGGTATGAAAATGTAATACTTTGGCTTAGGATAAGTGTCAGGGTTTGGCTGTAGAAATGGGTTAAAAATGATGAATTCTCCACTTTAATAGGGAAAAGTGATTGTGTGTGGAGTACAAAAAAGATTTAATTATAATTCTTTCTCTGACCAGGAAAAGCAAAAAAATGGCAACCCATCAGGTAAACAGATTAAAAGTTTGGATGTAAAGTGGCAATTACATCCGTGGGAGGAAATACATCGAACATGCACATGTGCACATTACATGGCATACATTTTAACGAATGCCGTGTTTTTGATGCTTCCGGACAGAAGCTATAGTTACGACCAGCATGGAAGGCAACTTTCAGCTGGGATGGACCGGCCAGGCATAACCTCTACATCTAATATTTACATATTGATGATGTTGTCTTATAAAAAAAAAAAACTTTTTGGTCTATCAAATAAAACACATAATAGTAAAATAAATACGACCACATACTGTTTTTGTTTATTGCCATGTTATCACCATGAGGCTTAAAGTTAAGTTAAGTGACTTGAAGACACTTTTAATTTGACACATTTGTTTTGGTTTTTAATTACTGTACAACAGGGGAATTAAAGGTATAGAAGATTATCTTTTATTTCCGGGTGGGTCATCCAGTCAGCAACCTCTTTATGCATATGCACACTTTCAGGCATAAATGTTTAGTGAGCCACAGTTTCAGACAGTCATTGAAGCTCACCTTGTCAATGACGTTTTTGAAAATGGCCGAGGGTCTTAAGTGAAAAAGTGTCTATGAAGTATATGTGAAGAAAAGAAAGGCCTCAGAAGAGGCAGATAAAGCCAAGAATGCTTTGCACAGAGCTCTCCTCACAAAGCATTATGGGATTGGCCCGCTGTTGCCATAGGCTGTCGCTAGCGTTGACTAATAAAGATGGTGCAGGCACCACACAGTGTAGTTATGTGACCAACGGGGAGCAAAAAGCAGTGATCATCTGTCAGAAGAGTAAGTTAACTTGTTCACTATAAAGTTCACTATGTAGTCCCGCTCTATATAGTGATTGAGGGATTTAGGGGTTAGGGCGGACATTCGGACACAGTAAGCTTGTACGTATGAGCTATGAGAACAGCAACTTTTCTACAGAGTGTACAGGAGAAATGGGCTCATGCATGCTCTCGCAGACGTTCCCTCTCAGAAGTGGGACCAGGGTTGTGTATGTGCATTTTTATTTTTTTTTTTTTTAAGTAGAGAGGATGGATCTTTTAAAAAAATAATCACAAAAATCCTCCACAATACCTTTAATGTATTGATCAATAGATAGATCTCTATAAAATATCACCTTTTTGTAGCATTAAGGAGAGTATTAGTACTTCTCATTCACCACATAAAGTAGGGGTTAAACTTAAAATGATTAAATGTTCAAGATGATGGAAAAAAGTTTATTTGAAAAAGATTAAGGCAACGCTATTTGCGTAGCGAGTCATGTATTTCATAGAAGCAGTTTTATAAACTGTAAAGATGCTGTGTCAGCAGTATAAGCATTTCGAAGGAATGGATGGTGGGGATACCTTCAACTACTGCAGTTGATAATCGGAAAATAATGTAACTTAAGTTTAAAAATGTGGTCCTTTACAAACATTGAAAAAAGTTAAATACATTTTTCTTGGCCATAGATGGTTGGTTCAGCCCCCTATGTACCCCTGGCCCAGGATAACTGACCCATTTGTTACCCCCTGTCAGAAGGCATAAATTTAGAAATTTTAAAATGTCAAAAATTTTAAAAAACTAAATTCCTATAATTAAGTATATTTGAGATGCAGCTGTATATCCAAAATAGAGAAGGGAAGTATTATAAAAAACTCTTCATATTCTCACCTGCTTCATCTTTCAGAGGGAAAATCCTGAAGTTAAACTCCTCAATCTTTCCTCTCTCAGCTTTAACTCGACACCTGAACGCCTCATAACTCTTGGATGAATAAACATGATGAGATGTTGGGAAGCTCACAATGGCTGAACAGACAGACTGAGACTGATTTAAGGCTTTGATATTTTCAGTATCTTTGTTATCATAGAACCACTTCACTGTGTGTGAGCATCTATCCAATGTAGACACAGAGCAGCTCAGGATGGTTTCATCTCTGTTCTTCTGTTCAGAAACTGATGAAGATGGAGACATTATGACAGTAACACAACATTAAAACTGACTTCATTGCTTCAGTTGTTATTCTATTTAATAATTTATTGTTCTGAAAGTGAAACATATGATATTAATACTCACTGGTAACAACAGACAGATAGACGGAAGAGGCTTGTCCTTCTTCTTGTCCTGCTGAGTCAAACTGTCTGCAGATATAAAGACCAGCATCCTCCACTGAGACCTTCTTTATAACCAGACAACAGTTTGCTGTAACAGTCAGTCTGTCTGATTTAGTTCTGGCAGCTTCATCAATCTTCCCATCTTCAAACAGTGTTTCTGTTGTATTAATTTGACCAGCGAACATCCAGGTAGTTTTACAGGAACCCATCAAGTTTCTGCAGCATTCAGAAGGCAGAGTGACTTCTTCTCCGTCTCTGACGACAAAGTAAGAGCTTTGTTCAGCTGCTGCTGCTGAGGAGACGACAGAAAGAAATCAGGAATCTTTATGTGGTTGTCACAATTTTCTTACAGAAAGTGTACTTTACATTCTCAAGAGTTCAAAAATGTTATCTTAAACTACTGATAAGTGAAAGTCTTGGAAAACATTACTTGAACAATGATTATCTGCAATAAACATATGTAACTATATTCTTACCTGTAAAGGTTAGCATCAATAAGAAAAACATTGTAATCCAGCTGAATTCAGCCATCGATCGTCTCTTGTTCTCGGTCTTCCAGCGACTGACTCTGGTAGAGAGATGGAGCTTCTCCTTCCTCTGACTCACATGATGTCACTTCCTTAAGCTGACTTGAGGGAAAGGATTTTTTTTTTTTTTTTTTACTAAATAGAGATTATGCTTTATGTCATTAGAGGTCACAGCAGAACTGATTATACAGAACAGTTAAAAGGTTGAAGAATTATAAAAATTGACATTCAAAATTAAACAGCAAAATAAGTGACCACTTTAGATTAAAAGCAAAAGACTGAGATCGTTCAGGTTTTTAATAGTAAAGAGGTGTGGATGACAAATGTGTGACAATTAGTTCCTCTTTCCACCTCCTTCACATATTTAAGATGTGTTAAATGACCTCAGACTAATTAGTTCTTCACAGTAACTCTATATGGGTTTACTTCTGAGAACTAAAGCGGAAATGTTCGGTGGTTAACGCACTGAGTAGCTGTATGTTTATATGCGTAAAAGCTGAATAGAGTTTAAACTTACTCAAAAAGTCCTAAACTTGTTTAAATTTCTTTTTTGTTCCCTTCTGCTTCATCACTCCTGTATTGAATATTTCATTTCCAGAACTCTGAAAAACTTTACTGTGTTAATAGTTGTTCAGAGAGATTTAATAGAGCCATCATGTGGAAAATTCTCTTCGTGGAAATATTTGGGGCAGGAAGTTAGCATGACCTGTTACTAAAAGTAAAACATGCAGCTGCTGCAGAGAGATTACTGTGTTAATCATAGAATATTTAATGGAGACTTTGGATTTAAAAGAGTTTGCATTTATTTCATTGATAGATTTACACAGAAGGGTATTGTAAACCCACCTGGCAAAGGTTTTGATGGATTTTTCTCATGTTCATCGGCATTGTTGAAAAGTATTTTTGTTGAGCTGCTGACTGGACCGAACCGGGCATTCGACCCGAGCCATCAGCTCCGGGGCTGGTCCGGGTCCGGAGCCACCTGGGGATGGAATGACCGAACCTGACTCTGTGACGGATTGCTTCCACCGGCCTGCCTTACCCGGCTGCGGTACTGGGCTGTGGTTACCAACACTGGGTCAGGTTCGGTCGCTCCATCCCACACTGGCTCCATCCCCCGGCCGCTGGAGTTCCAGGAGCTCATGGCTCGGTTCTGCTGCACAGTAGTCGACCAAAATCCCGGACGATTTTAGGTATGAAAAGTAGGACATGTCCGGGAAAAAGAGGACATCTGGTCACCCTACTATATGAAGCTTTGGTTAAGTCAGTGATAGATTATTGCTGTAAGGCCAGTGGGTCTGCAAGTGCTCCTCCCCTGAAGGAACCTGATGTGATCCAAGAGCAAACTTTGAGGATATGATGTGGTGTGTTGAAACATTCCCAGTAAAGCTTTTAGGAGGAGATTAAGGAAATAGAGTTAAACTAGACATCCATGTACAACTTTTTTTGCTCTTTTCCAGCTGATTCTCCAGTCAAGCGAGAATTTTTCGATTGGGCTGACTTTTAGCCTGATCGTGCGTCCTGCATCGTGTAGAGTACAGGGGTTAACGAGGGGCAATCAGCCTCTCAAGACCACTTCCGGAACAGGAATCGTAAGGTCGGGAGAAAAATCAAACATGTTTGAAAGTCAGTTGGCCATCTTAAGGTGGTCGTGGGCAAATCGCGCAGTGCACATGCGCACACAAGGCTTCCTTCTCTTCTTCCTCTCAGATAAAAACAGAGGCAAGGTGGGGATGTGAGTGAAATTGAGTTATTTCTGTAACATTGACATCCCATAGCAGCCAAGTTTGCTCAGCCATGTTGTCTTTCCCCTCTGGGGCTTCAGCACACAAAATTGCACAAATTGCCAAGGCAGCGTGTTTCACTTTAGTGAGCTTCATATTTAACAGGACGCCTTGACATGTCCGTCTGTTTCCTCCTCTACTCATTGGCTTCCGGATAGACGAGTCATAGTTAGCGGCATCTCACTGAGGAGCTGAGTCTGACGTGGTTTTTAGATGTAGAGTGTAAGCAGGTAGATCGCATTAGAGCTTTAGAAAGGTTGGGATAAATAGACTGGAGATGGTGACAATTCTGGTGACATTAAACAGGGTAGCTTGAAAACTGAAAACAAAGTTTATCCTCCTTCGATGTAACTTTAGTTCTTTCAAGTATTTGATGATTATCAGTTTACAGGTTATCCTATGTGATATATTAATTACTATGCTTAGATTTCTTCAGTGGATGGGGAGGGGGCTAATTCTTTTTCTATGGAGCAATAAATAAATCTGAGGTAAGGGGCATGACTCGGCGGTTCTAGTCAGGGGCCAACAGGGACCAGTGCTCTGTTAGAAATGGTGCTTGCCCCTGTTATGGTCCCTGTACTGATGACATACTACTAAATCAATTTTGTGTTTTGCACAGCAGCTGTAACTGAGAGATTGCTCAGAAAAATGTTTTTTTTTTCTCTGATTTTTCTTTTACTTTTTTATATGTTCTTCACTTTTAACTGCAGCTGCATTAAACTTATTTTAAAATATACTGCACATTGATTTTGTGTCTCAACCCATCTAACTGGTGCCCTCCTTCATTTAAAGTGATTAACGCATCAGTTTTTTTTTGTTAACCCAAACTTGATCCGAATTCCTCAAAACATTAAGGACACTTAGGCCACAGTAGAATGGTGTCCGTAGTCTCCATAAATATTGGTGTCCAAATGGTTCTGGCAATTAGGAAGGACATGGACCACGATACAGGTTGCTACCTAGTGCAGATTTATTAGCATAGGGACCTCTTCAAGTCCCTAGCTGTGTCACGGTTTTGCACTTTACAACAAGCGAAGCTGCTGTGCAAAGACATATCATAGCAACATTGTGAGACTTTGTTTGCTTTGCTCAGAATTTATCAGCTATTCCAGGTAAATTCAGATAAGAGACAAATCCTAATGGAAACAAACAGACTATATTTCTATGCCCATTAAAGCTGAGAATAGCTCTGATAGATGGAGGTAACCCTTTTTCTTGGAGGTAAAGTCTGATGGCTCCGACTACTTCTGTACCAACTGTAGAAAGGTTTGCAGCATCACTAAGCCAGACTGTCAACCTGTACTTAAAGACTGTAAAACATGTTGCTTTTAATTTGAAGATAATATTCCAATGAAGGGGCACGCCATCTTTTACGTTTTAATAACGGTAGAGTCAGCTGTTGGCGTCACACCTACTTTGACCTCCAATCACATTATTACAAGTCAAAATTATGACAGTGAAAGAGAGAAATAAAGCTCTTGGAAACATGAGAGAGAGTGATAAATGTTCTGAAAGCTGTAGTTGTGTCAGGGTCCTGGTCTGATTGTTCCTGTTTTCCTTAGTTATCCATTTGTTGTCCTCTGCTGCCCTCTTGTGTCCTCCCTTGCTCGGTTTCTCTGTCCTGCCAAGCACCTGTTGCCAATTTCCTCGTCAGCTCTCTCTGTCTCTGTCCCCTTTAAAAGCCCTCCCTGTTCAGTTCCTGGTTGCTGGATCCTCGTCAAACATCCCGACTTGCTTCCTGTCTGTTATCTGCCTGCCCTGTCTCGTCTCTCCCTGGCTTCTAGTTTGATTTACCCCTGATGTCTCCTTGGTTCAGGTTCGTTTGCCGTTTTTCTGTTGGACTCTGATTCCTGCCCCTGGTTCTGTGAACCAGAATAAACAGGCTTTTATTCACCTCTGCCTACTGGTCTCTGCGTTTGGGTCCTCCATACAAACACCGCTTCATGACAGAGGGGATCGTGCCGCAACATAGACCCAGCAGAGAACCAGGCATGTGAACTCCTCAGCCCGCCCCATATTCAGGAGTCGGACCTTTGGAGCTTTTTTTATGGGGAGAGAGATGATTTTTTTCTGTTTCTGCCACCGCCATCGGCTCCAAGAGCCCCACAGCGGGTGCTCCAAGCCTCTAAGGCCCCTCAGCGGGCGCTCCAAGCCTTCAAGGCCCCCTCCATGGTGGTTCCTGAGCCGCAGTGGGCGGCCCCGTCAGAGCCTGTTCCTGACCCGAAACCGCAACCGGCGGGCTCCTCTGTTCCTGACCCGGAGCCGCAATCGGCGGGCTCCTCTGTTCCTGGCCCGGAGCCGCAATCGGCGGGCTCCTCTGCTCCTGACCCGGAGCCGCAATCGGCGGGCTCCTCTGTTCCTGACCCGGAGCCGCAATCGGCGGGCTCCTCTGTTCCTTACCCGGAGCCGCAATCGGCGGGCTCCTTTGTTCCTGATTTGGAGCCACAGTCAGTGGTTTCCTCTGTTCCTGATTCGGAGCCGCAATCGGCTGGCTCCTCTGTTCCTGATTTGGAGCCGCAATTGGCGGGCTCCTCTGTTCCTGATTTGGAGCCGCAGTAGGCGGGCTCCTCTGTTCCTGATTTGGAGCCGCAATCGGTGGGCTCCTTTGTTCCCGATCCGGAGCCACAGTCGGTGGTCTCCTCAGTTCCTGTTCCTGAGCCGCAATAGGCGGTCCAGTCCAAGCCTGTTCTTGAACCGCAGTCGACGGTTATCTCTGGGTCTGCTCCTGAGCCGCAGTCCGCGGCCCTGTCTGAGCCTGTTGCAGAGCAGCAGAAGCGGAGGCGGCGTCCTCCTCGGTGCATCCTGCTGAAGCGGAGGCGGCGTCCTCCTCGGTGCATCCTGCTGAAGCGGAGGCGGCGTCCTCCTCGGTGCATCCTGCTGAAGCGGAGGCGGCGTCCTCCTCGGTGCATCCTGCTGAGGCTGAGACGGCTTCCTCCTCCTAGGTTCCTGCAGCATTGGAGACGCCGGCCTCCAGAGCGTCTCTCTCAGCTCCGGCCCCACGGCCGGCCTCCAGAGCGCCTCCAGAGACTTTTCGTTGCCCTCGTCCACCCTGGTTCCCCCTCCGCCCACCCTGGGTGGGTTGTTTTCAGTTTCTGGACATTTTAGGGCGTCTGGGATCCACACTTAAGTGGGGGTACTGTCAGGGTTCTGGTCTGATTGTTCCTGTTTTCCTTAGTTATCCATTTGTTGTCCTCTGCTGCCCTCTTGTGTCCTCCCAATAATAACCATACAAGTTTTAGGAAGGGGTGTTATGAATATTTCTGGCAACAGCCAAACCTTAGTGTGCAAACAGAGGAAAAGGCAGAGATGAAGGCATCTGATTGTTTGTTGTTTTTCTCCATTTTGACTGAATTGCAATGATTGGTCAGAGATTTTCTGGGCTTGCAGCTCTCACACACCTGATTATTTTTGCTCCTTTTTCCGAATACATAAGGCATTGACTACTCTCAGGATGGAAGGACTATTTACAGTAACTCAATATAACGAAAATTGAATTTTGTGGGATAGTGTCCGAGGTGTGCCAGGCGTTGTGAACGGCACTACAGCCAGAGTTTCTGCAATTAGATACCAAACAGCATATGCGTATAGAGTAGAGCGGATGTAGAATTGACCAATCAGATCTCTTCTTTCTCTCCTTCCTGCAACGCTATCTGTGGTACTGTCTGCAGTCATCTACAATTTTGGGGAGGTGCACCAGAGTGTCTGCGTTAACTGCGACACACGCAGATTACCTGGTTTCTGAGTATAAACATGCCTAAGAGTTTAAGAGGTTCATTGATGTCTGAGAGGGGAGGCTTTGATGAGGCAGATTATAGAAGGTGGAGTCAAAGTAATCTTACAGTTCTATGAGGTGAGGTTGCAAAAAGGTAGGCTGGAGATCCTGGAAGGGAGTACTGTTGGGAGAGCGGGTAGAAATAGTTCTGTACTACGTAGGCTTAGACAAACCTTTTTTTAATTTTTTTAGACAGAATGTATACAAAATGAAGTTTTGATACAATTCATCTTTTCGACAGTTAATGAGCAGCGTAGCTGTGAAATAAACATTTACATTCATAATGTGCAGCAATGATCAAAATGTAAACAGTGTAGGAGAGGCATGGTGAAAAAGGCATTGATGTGGAAGGTTGTCTCTGTCATGTCCAGTGTCCGGTGTGTTCTGGTCCAAATCTGAGTCCAATCCTTATTCACTGATTCATAATTTTCTATTAAATCAAAAGCCATCTAGTTGATCTATAAAAATAAAAATCTGCAGATAAGGAATTAACATCCCAATACGCTGTTTGCTAATTCAACAAACATTTATAACCTCTTCTTTTAATCATTAAAAATTATGTTTTAACATTTAATTCAACATTTGAAAACCTGTTATGTTCTTCTAGGAAATCCATTACAACACAGTATTTGTACTTATTGGTGATATGAATATGCCATTATCTTCAGGAAATTCTCTGTATTAATGTTGTCCAACCATCAGCATTCTGTTTTTTACAGTAAGGTTTTGAGGATTTTCTTCTACTATTGAGGTAAAAAAGATATACATATTTTGGAAAAAATATAATATTTTCTCATTTAGTCAAAATAAAACAATATAAGAGCAAGGAAGAATGATAAAAAAATGTGGCAAAAAGTTTGCTGGGTTCATCTGAGGCTGCAGCAGCAGAGGAATAAGCATTCACTGAGTTGTAAGTCACTGTCCCTTCTTCATCTTCGTTACTCTGGACCTGAGAGTTAAGCAATATAGAAAAGTGATTTTTACAGAGGAAAAGCAATAAAAACTAGGTTAAAAAAATACTAATATGGAAAGATTTTCAATCTGAGAGGTGGACATTTATATTCTAAATTGAAACGATTGACTAACTGCATGCAGCAAGGCTAAAGCTTTATTCGGCTTTTCCTGCATCCTATTTCAAAGGTCATCAGGATCTGACCCAGCAAATAAATAGTTTTATTAATAAAAAAACACACAAAAAGTAAACCTGTACATGAAATTATGTTTTTAGAAATTTTTTGTTGTTGTTGGCAATCATTTACATATTCTGGTGTGATAACTTAGTATATGTTTGATTGTTTTTTGGTATACATCTATTTTGAATTTATAGCCCCACCAGCCACTACTGTATTAGACCAGGACTGAGTCTGGCTGTCAGGCTGGTCTGGAGCAGGCTGGCTCAGAATAAATCACCATGGTAACTGAAGTGTTACTGCTTTCCTGAAACCAAGTTGAGGCTTAAATAGACCTGGATATCTGGAAAATCCTGACTTAATCCCTTATCCTGGTTTCATGAAATCAGCCAAAATCATTTCTCTTTTTATTGTAAAACTTTAACATCAGAGTAGAGAAATCTAAGCTTTGTTTTTAGAGTTTCCTCTTTTGTTGTCAACAATGAGCTAAGATGGAAACAGATGAATTAAGACATAAAATATTGGCATTCGATTTTCTGACTACATTACAAAAAGATGTTAGAAGAGAAAAAACACAATAAACTATTTTTTTTCTGCACATCAAATAATACTCTGAGTTTAATCAAAAGTGAAGTGAGGATTTTGATACAACAGATTGTAAAACTGTACCTTTAGTTCTGGTCCAAACGTTGACGCTCACAACCGTTATAGAAAGAGCTGCTAAACCCACAGAGACGATGATGATATGCCATAAACCTGGAAGAGAAACAGAAATAATGTCCTGCGGTCAAACGTTAAAAATATTTCACCTTTGTTTTAACCTATGTATTTAATTGCCTTTATAAGCAGTCAGATTATTTTCATTTTCCAAACTGTTTTTCACCATAGAACTAAGCAAGCTCTGGGGTCCGTTTCACAGTAAACAGTAAACTATATCCTGATTTAGTCCGATTTTTGTCTTGGTTTTTGTGCATAAAAAAATAAGAAATCATTAACTAGGTCCGTTAGACACATGAGCTTTTAAAACATTAGCTTTTAAACATTGCATGTCTGTTTGATGAGGATCTTATTGAAGAATGATCATTATTCTTTTTAGAGAATTAAATGTTTATAATGTTTATAGGGAGAGGATTCTAAAACTCTGACAGGATTTATGAGATATGAGATTTGTGTTTCTTTG
The DNA here is from genome assembly GCF_016077235.1 of Cyprinodon tularosa. Classification (NCBI taxonomy): domain Eukaryota; kingdom Metazoa; phylum Chordata; class Actinopteri; order Cyprinodontiformes; family Cyprinodontidae; genus Cyprinodon; species Cyprinodon tularosa. Next base: position 73,787 of record NW_024039259.1, read on the forward strand.
TTTTAGGTTTATTCAATGATGATTATAAAATTTATGTGTGTTTGCTTATGAAACATCGGAGCAAGGAGATGCTCCACTCTGTCTTGTGATTCAGTCAGAAGACCACCCTGCCTTGTGATTACCGCTGGTGGAGCATCCTGTCTTATGACCTGATCAATTGTTCTGTCAGAAAAATACTGTTTTGTTACCATGTGTTGTATTCTGTTAATAAAAGACGACTGCAGGAGGGGGGTCGGGGAAAGAGTTGAAAGTTGGGTTGGGCTCTTTCCACTCCTCCAGGAGCTGTTGAATCTCTTTCCTGTGTGGACAAACCTACATTTTTGAACCCAACACTTTGGTTTGTTTAATATGGGCGACGTGGATAATTTTGATATATTTACTTTTACAGTACATAAAGAACTATTGAAATTATTCTCAGATTACACATACATAATTGTGCAGGGGGGGTGGAGGAACTACCTTAGCGTTAGGATTATGGTTAATTCAGTCATAACAACCTTCCAAGTTTACTGGCACAATCTGAAGCCATTCAATGAGACTGATTACTGCTAATAATGGCCATTTATTGGTATGATAATATCTGAAGCGGCTGCAAACTGACACTTATTTACTCTGTAAAAGAAGAGGACCAGCTGTTAAAATCAAGTTATTCCGACCAATTTAGTGACTTAGGCTAGGCCATCAGCAGAGCTATTAATTACCAACCAGGAGGGAGAATCTGGCCTGAGTGATAAGCCACTAACTGTACAATAAACACAAACTACAAGATAAAATGATGTCTTTATTTCTAACAATCCAGGATTACAGAAATCTAACGTCTGTGCACACACTACATACTAGAAAATAAAACATGAAGTAGACTAAATGAAAAATTTGGAAAGAGGGGAAAATGTGTCTAAGAGTCCATTTAGATGGTTTATGGGGAGAGTCCAAGGGAGGCCAAGTGTCAATACATCCATTAATGTCCATTCAAAAGGGCAGCAGATATGATAAGTGATGATAGATGCGTTTAAAACAATGTGTATTCATTCAGCTTACAATGCTTAATGTTTACAGATGTATTAACAATATAGCATTGTATCACCTCAGCAAAACTACATTCATCTAGCCTAGTTGGATAAAGAGGGAAGGCTCCTACAATCCAGAATCATCAAAGAAAATCAAGATGGTAATCCCCCTACCATGCGGTCAAGGGAGGTGGAGCAACAAGCTGGAAAATCACTAGGCTGATGGGTCACCAAATGGTGGACCTTATCACGTGACCAAAACGGGGGGGTTGAACTACAATGTGGACGTATCTTAACTTATGAAACTCACAAAATGGCTTTGCTGCAAAGAGAGGAGGGATTACAGATCTTCCAAACCGAGTCAACTATCGGAGAAATCTAGATCAGTCTGACGCAAGCAACAAGTGTAGGCGAGCTTTAGCGCGTAGGCAAGCGGCAAAGAGGTTTAGGATGCACTCATTGATAGCAACCTGCTGAACCTACCAGCATCATCTGAAGCCATTCCAAGGCACTGATAACCACTATTAACAACCATTTATTCATCTTCACCTGCTGCCAGATGATTTCACCTAAATAGATGCCTTGATACTCTCAATTCAAGAAATAAACCCATAATGTCATCGTCACAACAGTGATGGGGATACATCCAACTACTGCAGTTGATAATCATACATCTCCAACCTTGGCCCAGGACAACTGACCAGTTTGTTACCCTTTCAGAAGGCATAACCCCCCCCCCAACACTACAGGCTACAGGTGCAACTTACACCTGTTCTAGATTTCAAAAGTTTTTAAAACTTAACTCTTTTCATTAAGCATATTTCAGGAGGAGCTGTATATCCAAATAGAGAAGGAAAATATGATAAACAACTAATCTTATTCTCACCTGCTTCATCTTTCAGTGGGAAAATCCTGAAGTTAAACTCCTCAATCTTTCCTCTCTCAGCTTTAACTAGACACCTGAACGCCTCATAACTCTTGGATGAATAAACAGGATGAGATGTTGGGAAGCTCACACTGATTGAACAGACAGACTGAGATGGATTTAGGGCTTTGATACTTTCAGCATCCTTGTTATCATAGAACCACTTCACTGTGTGTGAGCATCCATCAAATGTAGACACAGAGCAGCTCAGGATGGTTTCATCTCTGTTCTTCTGTTCAGAAACTGATGGAGATGGAGACATTATGACAGTAACACAACATTAAAACAGGTTTCATCATTTCAGTCATTATTATATCACATCAATTTGTTGTTCTGAAAGGGAAACAATGATATACTCACTGGTAACAACAGACAGATGGACAGAAGAGTCTGGTCCTTCTTGTCCTGTTGATTTAATATCTCTGCAGACATAAAGACCAGCATCCTCCTCTGAGACCTTCTTTATGACCAGAGAAGAGTCTGCTGTAACATTCAGTCTGTCTGATTTAGTTCTAACATCTTCATGAATCTTCCCATCTTCAAACAGCATTTCTGTTATGTTTGTATTTCTTTGACCACTGAATATCCAGGTATTTTTAGTACAGGAATCCAAGTTTCTGCAGCATTCAGCAGGCAGAGTGACTTCTTCTCCGTCTCTGACAACAAAGTAAGATCTTTCTCCAGCTGCTGCTGCTGAGGAGACGACAGAAAGGAAATCAGGGATGTGAGGTTTGTTTGGTTATTGTCACAATAATTTACTTACAGAAAGTTGCCTTTATGTTTAAAAAGATTTTAATTCTCAAATTCAAAAACTTTCTTTCATTAACTACTGATTAGTGAAAGTCTTTGATGGCATCAGGGATCAATGATCCTCTGCAATAAACAGATCTAACTATATTCTTACCTGTAAAGGTTAGCATCAATAAGAAAAACATTGTAATCCAGCTGAATTCAGGCGTCGATCATCTCTTGTTCTCAGTCTTCCATCAACTGACTCTGGTAGAGAGATGGAGCATCTACTTCCTCTGACTCACATGATGTCACTTCCTTAAGTCAACTGAGGGTTGTTGTTTTTTTTGTTTTTTTTACTAAATGCAGATTATGTCATCAGAGGTCCCAGCAGAATATTAAACCAGAACTGATTATACAGACCAGTTAAAAGTTTGAAGGATTACAAAAATGAACATTAAACAACAAAATAAGTGACCACTTATAAGACTGGGATCATTCAGGTTTTTAATAGTAAACAGGTGTTAAAAAAACAAGATGACAAATGCGTGACGATTAGTTTCATGTATAAATGTATAAAAGTCAAGTTCCTCTTTCCACCTCCTTCACATATTTAATGTGTTAAATGACCTCAGACTCTTTAGTTCTTCACAGTAACTCTATATGGGTTTACCTCTGGGAATTAAAGGGGAAATGAAACACAAAAAGTCCCAAACTTGTTAAGAAAATATTTTTTGTCCCCTCTGCTTCATCACTCCTGTATTAAATATTTCATTTACAGCACTCTGAAAAACATTACTGTAGAAAATTAGAATGACCTGTTTCTAAACAAAGTAAAACATACATCTGCTGCAGAGAAACTACTGTGTTCTTTATAGATCAATATTTAGTTGAGATTGTAAATTTACTGTAAAAGAATTTGCATTTCACTGAGAGTTGGTTTTAATTGAAAACAAAAGTGTCTGCTTGGTTAGACAGGAAGTGTGATGCATGAATTAACATAGCTTGACATTGGACCTCAACGACCCCCCCTAAAAACGTATAAACTCAAATCCTTACATTTTTACATGTATATCTTTTAGGATATATTGCCAAAATGGAGTCAAATCAATTTGAGGAACCATTTCAAACCATCCCCCTTCCCTTTGCACAAAGAGAACTAAGGATGCTCCTCAGACTTCTGGAAAATTCCAGCCAAAAGGGACAGTCAGCTCACGCATGGACCAATCAGCTGATAAGAAGGCTAAAACCTCAACAGGAAATACCCCTACGTCATTCAGGTTTTAAAAATCAGAGCGCTAGATCAATCTGTCTCTTCCCCCTGGGTTTCAACACCTGTAAGGAGAGGCCCGTTTTAAGCGTAATGCTAAAAGAAAGCTAACTTTAAGTAGCTTTCGTTTTCCTGCGTCAAAAGTCATGGATCACAGTGTCCCATTGTGCATAGCACCTGCTGAACTGGGTGAGACAGGGAAATCCGGAGCTGAACGCTGTGTGGATTTTTCCCCCTTTGTGAGGACCTCGCAACGGACATCAAAGCCTATCGCCTATCCATCCATCCATCCATCCAAAGCCCCCTGCTGTTCACCAAGATGACACATGACTACGTCCCCAGTTTCACCACCAATCACATCGTAAAGTTTGCAGACGACACCACTTTGGTGGGCCTCATCAGTGATGACAACGACCAGAAATACAGAGAGGAGGTGGAGCAGCTGGTGGACTGGTGCAAAGATAACAGCCTGATCCTGATTGTGGAGAAGACAAAGGAGATCATCTTGGACTTCAGGAAAAACCGGCCCAACCACACTCCACTGGTCATCAACAGCTCAGCTGACAACAGCAACAAATTCCTGGGGGTGCACATCACAGACACCCTCACCTGGAATGTAAACACCACCTCACTGATCAAAAGGGCACTAAAGCACATGTACTTCTTGCAGAAGATGAGGAGAGCCCACCCATTCTCATCACTTTCTACAGAAGCACCATAGAGAGTTTTCTGACCAGCTGTCTCACTGTGTGGTGTGGAGGCTGCAGCGTCTCAGACTGGAAGAAGGTGAGAAGAGTAGTAAGAACAGCAGAGAAGATAATCAGGGCTCCTCTTCCCTCCATTTAAGACATTTTATCTCAGCGTTGCATGTCCCAAGCCTGTAACATTATCAATGACACCTCACACCCCCACCATGGACTGTTCTCCCTGCTGCCCTCTGGGAAGAGACTTTGAGGCATCTGATGCAGGTCCAGCAGCTTCCATAACAGTTTCTTCCCCACTGCCATTAGGCTGCTGAATGTTGTGTAAAATGGGTTAATTTATATAAAAAAAAATCATTAATGTTAGAACCGTAAATATACAGTCATATGTTTATTTTACAATTTCTTTATGTATTTATAACTGTTTTCAAGGCTGCACTTAAAAAAATTAAATTGTCGGTGTTTTAAACAAGATGTCATTTTGTATACACTTGTGTATACAAAATGACAAAATAAATCAAACATAAAATGACTCAATGTGCAAGAGGATGGCAAAAAATGTAGCATGGTATAAACATTTTTGAAGGAATGGCAGGTGGGGATATTTCCCAGTACAACAAAGACACCCACACAAACCCAACCTCCTCAAACTATGGGTGCAGCTTCAGCCTGTTGTACATTTCTAAAATGTTAAAAACTGTATATTACAGTACTGCAGTGTATGATGGTAAAATATTTAATGTAACTTTAATTTTAAACTGTAGTCCTTTACAAACATTGGAAAAAATAAAATAAATTGTTCGTGCTGCTGATCTTCTCCTGACTGAACCTGATGTGATCCAAGAGCAAACTTTGAAGAGATGCTGTGGTGTTTTGAAACATTCCCAGTAAAGCTTTAAGGCGGATATTTAGGAAATACAGTAAGAGTTGAAGAGAAAACAAATTATGTCAAACTATTGTATCAATTTCTGTCATAGAGTCAATAACCCCCCCCCCACAAAAAAAAAAAAAAAACTTAAATCTTTACATTTTTACAAATGGAACCAAGAATTTAGATACGAGGGTGAGAGGTTCTGAGTTCAGTATCGCCAAGAATTATTGTGATCAATAGACATACTTTGGACAGGTTGGGGGTCTGTAGTGTGGACATGGTGACAATCCTGGTGACATTACACTGGGTAGCTTGAAAACTGAAAACCAGGTTTATCCTCCTTCAACTTAACTTTAGTTCAGTTTACAGGTTATCCTATCTGATTTATTAAAGGGGTCATCAAATGCAAAATCGAGTTTACCTTGTCATACTGTAGATGAATAACGATAGTTCAGTGGGTGAAATGGATGTACAGAGAAGTTCAGCCCCATCGACACCTCCCTTCTCTGCAAATCTCACAATTCTGAACCTTAGAGAGCAATGAGCCGCCCTTCCTGAAATAGAGGAGGGGGTCTGGGGGCCGGTAAGGCAGGAGGGGGATAGCACGAGGCCGCCTGTGTCCAGGCTACCGTCACCAGGTTGTGTTTGGTCGCTCCGTCCCCCGCTGGCTCCCTACCCCCATCCACCAGGGTTCCCAGACCAGACCGGGAGCTGACAGCTTAGTTTGAATGGCCGGCGTTTTTCGACTACCCACATTGTAGTCGACCAAAATCCCGGACAATTTTGAAAATCCCCCCGGGACATTATTTCATCCTCATTTTTTGGCCACAGGACTGAACTGTAAAAAAAATATCTAATTTTACATTTGGGACATTAATTCTTAAAAACCAGGCCTCTTTGACTGTACAGTTGAAGAACACAGCCAACAGTGACTGTTTTATTACGTCAGTGCCTCTAGTGGCATAATAAAGTATTACAAGAACAAACAGAAAACTTTGCCTTTATTTTTTTTGTTTTCTTTTCCTCTTGCCTTTCAGAGCAGAAAAATAAAAACAAAACTTTAAACTAAAAACCTTTTTTCTTTTTCAATTTTTTTTTTGTCTTGAATTTCAGGGCTTCCATCCATCAGAGTGAGAGAGTGTAATAGATAGGGTTAGAAAATAAGCTTGAGATGAATCCTGTCAGATAAATTATGTTTTTACAACTATAATTCTAGATTAATTATCTTTTTCTTTTTGGTTGTGGTAACATAAAGTATCTAATTTTACAAAAATATAAAACGTTTAAAAAGTCAAATGATCAGTGAGCAGATGGTTATCCTGACCTAAAATTACGGTTTCAATAAAAACAGTTTATTTGTTTTTACACTTAAAAAATTACCTGGTTTAAATGGGAATATAACCCTTTACTTTCCTAAATAAAATTCAGAACAACCCCAGGTGTAAAATAATAATAAAAGGTGATAAATCAATTGAAAACATACAGGTAAAATATTGGATGAAAAAAATTTGTTTAAAAAGTCATACTGTAGATACACAAAGATAGACTACATTACAGCTATATGTATGAAATATTTACATATATCTCCCATTTTCTATTTCACAGCCCAAAAAAGTTCTCCTGAAAACAGAAGGAAAATTGTCTAGTGAATTACAGAGTGACAAAATATCTAACAAAAAAAGGAAACAAGTGCTCAGAATAAAAAAACACAAGAACATTCGTGATGTTAAGTCTTTCCATATTCCTGTAATGTCCAGTGTCTTCTAGTCCAATTTTTATCAGCTGTTAAATAATTTCACATTAAATTAAAGTCATCTAAGTTGATCTATAAAATAAAATACTTCAGATTAGGAATTCACACCCGGATACCCTGTTTAGTAATTTAACAAATAAACATTCAACCATTCTTTTAAAATTATGTTTCAACATTTAATTCAATATTTGAAAACATGCTTTTTTTCATACATTATGAAAACCATATCAACAAAATATTTGCACTTCTTATTGGTATGAATATGCCATGATCTTCAAAACAGTTGAGACCTGTTTTTATCTGTAATAATGTCCACCGATCAGCATTTAGATATTTTTCATTAAAGTTTTGGGGATTGTTTTCTACTTCTAAGGCAAAATCACATAATATCACAAAATCATATATAAATATCACAATAAATTTTTTTCTAATCTCGAATAACAAAAAAAAAAAAAAAAACATTTAGAAGCACTAGAAAGTATTATTTAAAAAAAAAGTGGTAAATGTGGCAAAGAGTTTGCTGGGTTCATCAGAGGCTGCAGCAGCAGAGGAGTAAGCATATACTGAGCCGTAAGTCACTGTTCCATCTTCATCTTCGTTACTGTGGGCCTGAGAGTTAAGCAATATAGAAATGTGATTTTTACTGAGGAAATGCAACAACAGGGAAAAAAATTCTCAAGAAAAGATTTTCAATCTGAGGGGTGGACATTCATATTTGAAAGTGGAACGATTGGCTAACTGTCTGCAGCCAGGACAACACTTTATTGTGCTTTTCCTACCTCCTTTTTCAAACATCAGGATCTGACCCAGCATGGATAAAGACAGCTAGGACTGGTTTAAAGCACTTTAAAAAAAAAAAAATGCAAAGAGGAATGAAAAAAACTGGGATTTACATGGATAATATAATATAGTTTACTTTTTCTAGGTGTTTGTTAATTTCTCTTAAATAGGCAAAATGTCAGAAAATACTTTTTATATATTAAAAGAAAATATAAAGCTGACTAATAGCGTCTTGATTATTAAACTGGTACATTATTTGTTTTAGGTTTGTGACACAATATTGGACCATGCAAAATACAGATTTCCCTTCACAAAGCCTCAGAAGGGCAAGATGTACATGAAATTATGTTTTGTTTCTACAAAGTGTTTTTAGAATGTTTTTGTTGTTGGCATTCATATAAATATACTGGTGTGATAACTTAGTATACGTTTGATTGGTTTTTGGTAAACGTCTATTTTGAATTTATAACCCCACCAGCCGTCACTGTATTAAACCAGGACTGAGTCTGGCTCTCAGTCTGGTCTGGAGCAGGCTGGATGCTCAGGATAAATCACCATGGTAACTGATGTGTTACTGCTTTCCTGAAACCAACTTAAGGCTTAAATAGTCCTGGATATCTGGAAAATATGAATGAATCCCTTATCCAGGCTTCATGAAATCAGCCTCTGATCTTGTTGCATGTTTGTCCTTTCCTTCCTGCAGCTTTGGGTTCAGTTGGTAAAGATCTAGAAGCACCTGAGAGGTGGAAGTGACAACCTATAGAGCTGCTCCTGCAAAGTGTTTCTCTCACTGAGAGGCTGCTTGATAACCTGAGCAGGTTGTTGTTGCAAACAATTTTCACCTTATCTCAACTAATGCTAACACTGGCTCTTTTCATTATGAATCTTTAATATCAGAATAGAAAACGCTAAGCTTTGTTTTCAGACTTTCCCCTTTTGTTTCCAACAATGGGCGAAGATGGAAACAGATGAATTTAAATATATATATATACTGACATTCAATTTTCTGACTACATCACCAACAGAACAAATGCAATAAAACATTTTTTTTTTGCACATCAAAGAATATTCTGAGATTCATACCAGCTGGTTTAATCAATAAAAAGGGAAATGAGGATTTTGATTTAACAGATTATAAAACTGTTTTATTTCTTTCTATCTTACCTTTAGTTCTGCTCCAAATGTTGACACTTACAACCGTTATAGAAAGAGCTGCTAAACCCACAGAGACGATGATGATACGCCATAAACCTGAAAGAGAAAAAAGAAATAATGTTCTGTAGTCGAAAGTTCAAATGATATTAGCTTTGTCTTAATTCATGTTTTTTGATTGTCTTTACAGCAGTCAGATTATTTTCTTTTTTTTTTTAACCATTTGTCAGCATAGAACTAAGCTACAACTGATGGTAAAAACAGATTGAACACACACAAAAATTTATGAAACAAGATATTAAATAACCATCTGTTCAGTGTGTGTATTTCCTAAATTGTGGGGACCAATTTCCATAAATAATGGCGAAATCTGAGGACCGAGTGCTCTAGTAGGGATGAATGCCTGGTCGCTATGGACACAGATGCTATTTTAAGGTGAGTTTTAGGACTAAGGTATGTATTCATTTAGGATGAGGTTAGGATTAGGTATGAACATGTAATGCTTAGGTTTAGGGTCACAGTTAGGCTGTAGAAATTTGTTAAAAATGGTGGAAGTCAAAGAAAATTCTCCACATGGATAGAGCAATGTGATTGTGTGGAGTATAAACAAGATTGATCTTTTATTGTTAAAAAAAAATAAAAATAAAAAAGAGAGAGAGAAACAACATAATGATTTTACTCTGAATTGCTGCTGCTCTGACCAGGAAAAGTTCACTCAGTCACTGTTCAGCTAGTTTCCCTATAACCCTCACACTCACACAGCAACCCTGCTTAGATAAAGTAGCAGAGGTGAGCTGCAGCAATGGCTTCTTCAGGGGGAAAGATGGTGATTTCAGAGTAGATGTAAAGACACTAGTTTACTTTCCATTAGATACATCCACATAGCATGAAAACAAGTAAAGCGGCCCTGACATAGATGACTTAAAGGCTGTCACTGTCAACATGGGTTGCTTTAGGACCCAAATGCAGAGATGAGTTCTTATTAGTTTAATGAAGAGAAACAAAGGAAAACATCCAAAAACACAAAAATACTTAGAACCGAAAACCAGCAAACATCAGGGAAAACTTACATTTCCAACTAGAGACGAGGAAGCAACAAAACAACAAGGAACCAGCACTGAAGAACTGCATAGGGAGAGTATGTATGGGACATTGAACTAAGACTGGGGTAATCAACTGATATGGAGCAGGTGTGGATGGAAGAGATTAGAAGGGAGCTAGGAGAAAGGAGATGGGCACAAGGGGGCAACAGAGAGTAACTAAAGACTGCTTAAATAAACATAAAATGGAAAATAGCCCAAACTCAACAAAACAGATTAACTAATAAATGAAAACTAAAAACTCAAAGTCCCAAAAGGGGAGAATCATAACAGCCAATGGCTCTAAATCCATCAAAGCTCTAAAATGTCCAGCTATGGAGGATGAAGTGACTTTTATGCACATTGATGGTGTCTTTTAAAACTGTTATTTTGATTTTTTTTTCCCAAAAAAGGATCATTCAGAAAAATGTATTTCTGGTTTTATCAGTCAGCACTCTCATCCTTAACTCTCCATCAGATGATCACCACAGTATGACCAAAATAATAAACCACTCACATATTCATATATTCATATTACTCTACTAAAATACTGTACCTCGATTCGTTAAAGTTGTGTCAGAAGTTGTTTTGCTCTCAACTGTTGGCTTTGGGTCCTTGTTTCCAGGGGTGGCTTCATTAGTTTAGGTTCCAGGAAAAATAAAAAAAGCAGACAGAAATTTTAAATGTGTTATAAAGAATGTGAAGGTTTGACTTTAAAGTTTTATCACAGTACTTTTTATTTCATGCCTCTTTCCCTCATTTTCCTTGGGCTTAATTGATTATTTTCAAAGAGATATTGATGAGCATTGAGGAACAAAAGTTAAAGAAGAGCCAAAAAAAGCCAAAATGGGTAGATACAAGTAAATATAATAGGTAATAAACCTATTGAAGACATTAAAAAATTCACTACCTTGAAAGGTTGTTGAAATATTTTTTGTTTCTGGTCTGGTTGTCTGTGAGTTTATAGTTTCCGGTTGGTTTGTTCGTTGAATTTGTTCTGTAAACAAGAAGAAAGTTTCATTAACAAAAACTTCATATTTTAGTCTCTGAAACTCTTTCAAAGTAATAGATTAAATAACTATATCAGTTGATTTTAGTCATTAACAACAACCCACTTCCTGTGATGTCAGTGATCTTCTTCAGTTCATCATCTTCTAACCTGTTTCTCACCTGAGGACTGAAGACTGAAGGTAAACTCTTCATCAGTAACAGTATCAGTCACTTTACACTGAGGGAACTCAGACCCTGATGATAAAGAGACAGTAGCAGAGCAGCCAGTCTCTAATGGTGGCTCTTTGTTGTCCACATCCTGATTAAACCACTTCATTTTGTATCTACAGGGGTCAAAGGTCACCACAGAGCAGCTTAATGTCACCCTCTGATTCTCCTGTTTAATTACTGAGGAAGAGAAAAACAATAAAACACTAAATCAGACAAATTACTTCCATCACCAATCAATTCCACATATTGCTGCATAAAATGATTCGACTTTTAAGTACAAAAAAATAATTTGGTAAATATTAAAACTCACTTAGAACAGACAGATATACAGCAGAATGATGAACTGGTCTGGCTGCTCCTTCATATTCCCATTGTAGACAGTAATAATGTCCAGCATCTTCCTCTCTGACCTTCTTTATAAGCAGAGAACAGTCTGCTGTTAGACTCAGTCTGTCTGCTTTAGTGATGTCATTATTAATGTGACCGAGGGTAACCAGCTCTTCCTGTGCTCTGTTTCCTGAACCACTGAAGATCCATGTAGTGCTGCTACACTTCTGTTGACCATCGATCACTGTTGAACATTTCAATATGACTTCATCTCCAACTCTCTTTAAAACAGATGTTTGATCTTCAGTGGCTGTTAGAAGATAAAACAGAACCAGAAATATTCAATCTGAACACAGACACAGTGGATAAAGCAGATCTATCATTTATAGCTCTATACAAAGGTTTTCAGTCTTCCTACCTGTGAGCTGCAGGATCATTAATAAAAACCCTTGAATCCATCTGAGTTGAGCCATCGTGCGTCTGTTGCTCTCACCCTCAGAACTGACTGACTGCCTCCTGAACACACATGTAGCTTCTACTTCCTGAGACTCACCACTTCCTCACTCTGACTGATGGTCAACTTGATGCTTTTTTTTGCTAAAGATATCTATTTGCTTTAACTGACAACTTAAGTCTAAAACATGTTTTTATATAATCCATTGATTTCAAAGTCATATTTTATGGCATCACAAGGCTTCGACAATAATGAATATTAACATTAACTGTCCTTTTTTTGGTCTGCCTATATGACGTCACAGACAGTGACAAGATCAGCGTGAGAACATTTTCAGATGAAATACATGATGTGGAAAAAAATGCAATTTTTTATTTTTTCAGAACCCTGAAAAATCTATCTAGATTAAACAAGAAGATCAGATTTATGTTGATGAAGAGCAGCAGTTTAAAATGAGTTTTTGGATCCATCACAGCGATAATATAGTATTTTACTTTTTAAAACCTGCCTATTTTCAGTTTAATCTCTGAAGTGTTTTTCTATGAAGTGAAGAGGAAATGATTGATGAGGATGTGGTAAAGGGAGGCAGAGCTTTGCAGGTTTGAACCGGCACTGACCATATGTTTAGCACATTGATGGGTGACATTATTACACGCAGCAACTCAGTTTATTTTAAAGCTTCAGTGGAAAAAGACCCATTTTTAGATACATTTACTTCTTAGAAGAAAACATTGTCTTAATGTGGACTTGTAAACAGAGCAAATGGCCGACTGAGAGCAGAAGATTAAATGATGTTGAAAACATGTCCTATGTCTTCAGTGTGTTTTTGATGTAGAAGCACAACCAGAGCATTGAGGAAAAATCAAGCACTTTGCAGAGATCAAAACCAAATGATAAACCCCCCCAAACCATGTGATTTGATCCTTAATATTCAAATTCTTAATTTTAAAAGGCTGAAAGCTCCTCCTTGATATTATCCACACCCCTTAATTTCTCCTCAGTTCCAATCTTCATACTGATGGATGATCGTCTTTCTAAACATACTCTAAATCTGATGCCTTCTCAGTGCTGTAAAAAAAGTCAGTCCTAGAACACCCGCTGCAGGAGCCTGGAGTTTAGATCAAATCCTACATCACATTACATTCCTTCTACACACATCAATGTATTAAAATCTATAAAATACCTCAAGACAGTATATGTGACAGCTTTACATCATGATTAAAAGAATACATCAGAGGTTGGAAAAAAAGTACATTGGAAAAAAGAACTACACTTTGTTAAACCAGGCAGCCTGTTGATATAAGGTACAGGTATAATTACAGTAAACATATGTTTTTTATTATTATTTTTTATTTTGTCATTATCAATAATGTTTATTATGTAAAAAAAATAATCCAGTAAGAAATCACTGAGAACACGTGGATACTAGCTCAAATGTAGTTCTAATAGCTATCCAGCAGATGCCGCCATTCCAAAGTGTTTGAAATGTATTGAGCATGGTGTCGACTTTTGGCCAGTTGTGCCAACACATCACTGTCAGCACCAGCTGCATGCAGCCAGTCACAATGATGATCCTCTGCAGTTTTTTGAAATACTTAAAAAAGCTCACCAGCAGGTGGCACCCCAACTCCATTCAGGCTCCCATTCAGGTTTAAAGTAAGATAACAATCTAGTGCTCAACACATTTTAGCATAACCACATATTAATGTCCAGTAACAAGCAGGAGCCTATCTAACAATGACATAGGGAAATTTTACCTCATGACTGATCAGCTGTTTCTGATGCAAGAGCCTTCCCTGATGTGCCTATTATGTGAGTAAACATGGCTGGAAACAACATCACCCTTACTAACAGACATGTTAAAGTGAGAACATTCAACTTTGTTGCATTACTGATCGATGCTTAGCGCCAGATTACAGCCTCTACTTCATGTTTATTACAGCCATGTGTCACAACATATTATGGATGACGAAGGATGACAACATCACACTTTGTGGTGTTTGAGTAACTCACCTTAAACCAAATGGAAATAATACAAATTTGCTTTTCCTTTTTATCAAACTTTTAATAGTTCACTTAAAATTTGAATTTCAGTTAGATGAAGACATGGCTAATGTTGCCATAAATATCAATCTGACCAAAGCTTCTACTGCTCTGTATACTCTATCGCTGTAGATCCATGTAGTACTGCTACACCTCTCTAGACTGATTCCCAACCAGGGGTGCGTGTACCCCTAAGTGACCCGTGAATGAACGGTGAGGGGTATGCTGGTGAAGATACTCAGTCATCCAGGTCAGTCTTTCCAAAGACTTTTAGACAGAGGCTAGTGCATCCTAAAGAGAAAACCCCCAGACCTAAGATGAGTGGAGTGGTGTATGCATTTCAACGCAGTGAGGAATACTCTGATCTTTATATTGGAGAAACCAAACAACCTCTCCACAGACGTTTGGCCCAACACAGGAGAGCGACCTCCTCTGGATGAGACTCTGCGGTACATCTACACCTTACGGACAAAGGACATTCTTTTAAGGACCAGAATGTTCACATTTTGGACAAGTCCAGTGGTTTGTTTTTCAACTCTTTTGGATTCAAGCGGTACATGAAAATATTTGAATTTCTTAAGCAGTAAAATAAAATAGGACTGGGATTGAATTTATTTTGTGAGGACCCAATTAAAAAACTTAACAAGCTTTTATCAACCAGTTTTTCTTATATGTTTGTGTTCACCTTCCGCTTTGACACAAATCAAAACCAAGCAGAGGAACAGAATGTCTGTAGAGAACAGCCTGGTATCTGCTGTTTTTAAAACGGGGCTATCGGAGCTCAAAGGTTTATCATATGATTTTATTTTGTATTCGATTCCTTACGAACTTCCAGGCAACATACTTATGTTTTTTAAATGCCTAAGACAGACTGCCACTCTGGGTCCCTGAGTGAAGACCCTTAACCCCTCATTGCTCCCCAGGCGCTGCACAATAGCAGCCCACTGCTCCCGAATGGGATGGGTTAAATGCAGAGAGTGAATTTCATTGCTCTGTACTTTTGACAGTGTAATGGCAATAAAAGCCCAGGAAAAAAAAAAAAAAAAAAGTACGTTACAGTTTTGGACAATCATCAATACTTTTGCCTAAGAGGGGTACTCATGATAAGACAAAATGCCCAAAGGAGTATACAAGAACCAGTGGGTCTCATGACCTGGAATCTATTGAAGAAATAGCCATTATTTTTATAATAACATTTTTTTTAAATATATATAAAAAAAAAAACTTAAAATAGAATAAAAATGAGTGTGCCTCCTGAGGCTAATGTACAACAACAATTTGAGACAGTACTTCACATGACCTGAAAGCTATTGAAGAAAGCCCCAACTTTTGTCTTAAAAAATATCTTAAAAATTGAAAATAGCTTAAAATTGCATAAAAACAAGTGTGCCTTACATATGTTATGTACTGACATGATTTAATATTAGTTTCGTCTTAGCTGGTCATAAGATAAGGAATTTCTTGAATTTTGTTTCTCAAGAGTGTTTGGTTGACGGTCCCTAACTGCACCACCGCGTGGGGAAGGAGGGAGCAGCTGAGAGATGCTGGCTGACATCAGAGTCCCTCAGTTGGATCAACCGTTTGCTAGATCCCGCTGACTCCGCGGAGCTTGAATATCCAATATCCAACTTCAAACCAAATTCACTGTAGTCATTAGCGATCGAGTTAAGAAGATGGGCTGCTTCCCCCAGATTCTAAAAAATCTGCATTGTTGACATCTGTGTCCATGTGTGCCGCTAACTGAAACACATGGTCTGTCAGAGCATCCAAATGAAAAATAAAGTCAATACTAATAACGTTAGCATTGTTTTCAAAAACAGTGTCTAAATGTCTCAGCTCACTGACTTCATCGTAGGTAGCCACCTTTGTTGTGACTGTGGCCGGTGGCTGCTAACCAACCAATGGGCAGAAGCTGACCCTCTAGATAAGTGTTTTTCAACCCTGGTCCTCAAGGCACCCTGCCCTGCATGTTTTAGATGTTTCCCAGCTCTACAAACCTGTTATCAATTGATAGCAGATTATCAGGCTTTGCTGAACTGCAATCATCTGAATCAGGTGTGCTGAAGCTCAGAAACATCCAAAACATGCAGAGCAGTGTGCCTTGAGGACCAGTTGAAAAACACTGCTCTAGGACACACCCTCCTCATTTGCATAATGAGGCAGAAATGCAGACAGAAATGTAAATACGACAGGAAGAAATAAATAGGGTAAAAAAATACAAAGGAAGAATAAACCAAACAAAAATATTATAACATGCACATAAATAAATACTTAAAAAAATAAGTAAGAAATAAAGTTGAAGATTATAACGGAAAATAAATGAATGAGGTCCTATTACAAAGGCGGAAAAAGAAAGAAGCTAATTAAAATAGACATACATTTATGTCTCACTGTATAATGTAATTTCTATCTACATCTACTTGTTTATTGTATTTTTGGGGGGCAATTAATTGTATGCTTATTTATTTTTGGACCATTTGTGTATTTATTTTCAATTATGGCAGGACTGGTCCTCCATACTCTTGTGTTCTCAACAATGGGAAAGCATTCAATAAATATATGTTTGAGCTAATTTTTGGAAAATACAAAAACCTAATGAAAGCGTTTGGGTCGAGTAACTGTAGGTCCATCAGCCTCCCCCTGAGCGTCCCCACCAACTTTAATCACAAAGTTAAACCCTTGCTTGAATCCATCTGAGTTGAGCCATCGTGCGTCTGTTGCTCTCACCCTCAGAACTGTCTGACTGCCTCCTGAACACACATGTAGCTTCTAAAACATTTATTTGTTCTTACTGAGGATGAAGGACTAAAGCATCAACTATGAGTTAATTCTTTTAACAAAAATATTTACATTTTAAGAAAAAAACTGCAGTATAAAATATATACTCAAATATTGTGAGAGCTTTTTGATCAGGCTTATTATAGGAAATTATAGACAGCGACATGCAAGAAGTCCACAGAAGAGAAAGAAAATCAGTGTTTAAACATTTTTACTTTAGATAAATGTGAGAAATGCACTTCTTCTTTTGTTTCAATGTTATAGAAACCTAGAGAATCAATCAGATAAATCCAGGAGATCTTATTTGTGTTTCTGAAGAGAAGCAGATCAAAAGTTTGATTTCATAGATCAGTCACACTGGTTAGATTGTATTTTACTTTTTAAAACCTGCTGGTTCCCAGTTAAAACTCAGAAGTGTTTTTCTATGAGCTGATGAGGAAGTGATTGATGAGAACCCATACTGTATACAGAAGGAGCACAAGTTCAGAAAGCTTAATTGCTTATCATATTTTAAAGAAATTATAATTATTCATAATGTGGACTGTTTTATTTCCTCCAAGTTCTAAGTTTCAAGCTGCTTATATCCTGAAATGAAGCTGAAGCGTTTATCCAGCTGGAAAACTCTCCCCATTCCACCAATCTCCTCCTTGTATTTCCTGCTATGCAACTACTGTAATCTAATAACCAACAGGCCAGTGTGAACAAACTGACCAGTTTTAAATCTTACCACCAACTAGTGGATCAGAGACTGAGAAATCAGAACCAGAACCAAGGACTAAAGCGTCTCTGTGGGAACTGATCTATGACAAACAGCTCTCTGTAGAGCTGATCGGAATAATCTTCTAATCCCTTCATTTTACTCTGTCAAGAAACAAGCAGCACATTTTAGATATTATGACCAATGTTAATTTATTCAATTGTAGAAGGAAATTTGAAATGAAATTTTACACTGCAAAACCTATCTAAAAATGAGTAAAAATGTCTTAAATTAAGTGTATTAACACTTCATTTGAGCAGATAAATAAGATGATTTGCCAATGGAGTGAGTATTTTTACTCTTAAAATAAGGTAGTTAGATATTGTGCACTTGATATAAGGCAATGCAATTGTTTTTTTTTTTTTCTTATTTTAAATGTAAATTGTCTTGTACTATTGGCAGAGTGTCTCACTTACATCTGTAATTAAAGAAAAAATGCACTTATTTTAAGAAAAAATTACTTATTTAGATTAAATTTTTTGCAGTGTAACCAGTGAGTCAAACTGAGCAAACTTTTCCTATGAACAGTCAAATTCAAACATTATGTTAAAAATGCAAAAACACCACGTAAATGAATAAAAAATGTAAATCACACGAATTAATTCCTTAACAAAACCATAATCTATGTCTAACTTTTTAGCTTTTCTTTGAGAGCAGCTGATTAATTCCTCGTTAGTAGCCTAAATTATGAACATGTGTTTAGTTATTTTATCTGGCTGTAGAAAAAGAGAATAAAGAAAATGACAATGTGTGAGTCCCTTAGTTTCTTCAACTTTCCTTTATATACACATTCCATATTAATGTATGTTTTTTTACCATAGAATTATAGTGTAGTAAAAAATACCTTCTGTCTAAGATAATGGTAATGATAATGATGATGATGATGATGATGTTAAAAAAAAAAATTATACGCAAAACTATTTAGGCTTTACAAACAACCTATATGTAAATGAAAAAAAAACAACATAAATGTAATTGAGAAAGCAATCTATAGACAAATTTTAACACATTTATCTTTTAAACTACATTATAGAAGCAGCTTTATAAAAAGGGAAACAGAAAAAAGATATACAGGATAATAAAAGCAGACCTGATTAGGTTGTTGTTTTTACAAAGTCTATATGATAAAGACTATGACTGAGACTGAAAAGTTGTATTTGTGGTTATGCTTATTACAAACTGCTGTCACTGCATTTTGTTGCTCTGCTCTATAACAACCATTTAAAAGATTTTTGATGATGATTACAATGTAACCCAGAATCCATCTGTGTAATATCATATAAAATATCAAACATAAAAGGTCAAAATTTTTACAAATTTTTTTTCTTCTTCATTTAACACAGAGCTAATATGGCAAGAAAAGATGTATACTGTGCTTTGACTAAACTTCCATGTTACCACTAGAGGGCAGGTCTGCTTTGCTGTTTCAGTTATTGAAGGCTATGACACTGTAGAGGTTGTTGGGATCACCAGAGGCTGCAGCAGAAGAGGAACAGGCTCTCACTGTGCTGTAGGTCACAGCATCAGGATCTCCACCAACCTGGAAACAGAAACACAGAGTTACAACTTTATCAAAGTACCAGAACTTTTAATCCTGCAAGGGCTCCGTTTCACGAAGCAGGTTTATTAAAAACTTAAAGTTTTCTAAACCTGAAATATTAAAAACACTGAGATTCCTGTTTCAGTATGAGAGTTTCCTCAACCATTTTTTCAGTCACCATAGTAACCTTTTCCCCAGAGCTAGCCTGGTGGGGATCAGGTTTTCTTCAGTAAACTCGGTGTAATACGTCTCCGCTCTCCTTACAGCCAATCATGCCGTTTTATTTCCTGATTTTGTCAGATTTTTTTTTCCTTTGTTTTGTGCATAAAAAAATATCCACTAGGTCCATTACACAATCTAGATGTTAATAACAAACACTGAAGACTGAATTAACACGAGGAGGAACCCCATGAGATGATGAATTGGTTCGATCTATTAGAACAATGTTTTTAGACTTCATCTTCACCTGCTGCCAGATGATTTCACTTAAATAGATACATTGGTCCTCTACCATTCAAGAAACCAACCCATAATGTTATCATGGTCCGAACAGAATGTGTCGAGCTGTTTTGATATGTACTACTGAACATGTATTCCTGATATCTGCAATGACCATAAAAAAAAAAAAGACAATCTTGACATCAGGGCTGTGTCCTGAGCCCCCTGCATCCCCATGCATCCTTACAGTCCACCACCAATGTCATCATGCACGCGCTGCTGCTGTAGATCCACAAACTGTTCGTCGTTTTTTTAATAAACGCTTTTTAAGTTATCCCACTATCTGTCTTGGCTGAATCCTGGGTCCCACTGTCCTGAGTCATTGCATTATTGTTTCTAAACTTTTGTCTTTGCTTTTCTTTGTCATCTGGCTTTTATTTCCTTCAGTTTTCATCTTCTATAAATAAATTTCTTTTACACATATTGTATGAAAGTAAAGTGTAAATAAAGATTTATTATTTATCATTAGTTTACAGGTAAAGGGATTTCATAAGCACCATTTAAGGCATTCATTACAACTGTCCCTCTTATGAAAGCACCAGTGAGCTCAAGGCCTACAACTGATTTTCTTCTTTTTTTTAAAGAAATACATCAGAAAATAGGCTTTAGCAAATCATTAGTTTATTTTAATGAAAATATCTGATGTAATATGGAGTTTAAAGATTATTCTTTCTTTCCCGTAATGAATAGTTTTAACATAAAATGGAATTTTTTGCATTAAACTTAAGTGTACAAATGTAAATGTTTATTCTTAACTTTGTGACTGTTTTCCAACATTGGGGGGGGGGTTCATCAACAATTTAAGGAAGAGATCCAAACCATATGAGGCATCTCTGTTACCCATACAGTAGATAAACATTAAAATTAGGTCTTTGTTTTCCAGTTCCTTAAGTAGAAAGCTAACTGAGCTTCATTAAAATTAGTAACGAACACATTCAGAAAAAGCCATAAGCGCCATTGGACAGCTCTAGCATATCAGCACTGCTGTGTGTATAGTGACCGCCAAAGCACACTCCCAATAACATCTATCAGGTGCTTGGATCTAGTTACTTACACACTGTGCAATTTTTATCTTCAGCTACTTTACAACTTTATGCATTCGGTATTAATTTATTCTGTTTGTTTCTGTATTGTACCTGTTGTTATATCTCTTTTCATCTGATGAAGCACACATGAAGTTTTGTAAATATGTCTCTTTTGTCTTCTCTGTCTTTCACATTTTCACCCTTTTTTTCGTAATGTCCATATGACATGAATAATTCCCTACATAAGCCATAAAAATCTGTAACTCAAAAGCTCTAGGAGAAATTAACTTCAGTACAAAATAAGTAAATAAGAGAAAATTGGACCATGCCTCTCAAAGGGACTTTGATGGCTAAATTTGAGAATAAAATCAGAATAGTATTTGTGCATCATATGCTGCTGGGAGATTTATTTGGGATCGTCTACTCTAATGTAGCAAGAAGTTGGAGTCTTTACAAGTATGATGTTTTAAGTTGAAGATAAAAACTGTGGAGGAGTTTAAATGGAAATAATCAAAGATAAGAGAAAAATCAGACATTCTGAAAATTTTCAGAAACATGCAGACTGAATCTTCAGGATAATTTTAAAAGTCCTGCATACCTATAGAGGCCATTTGATCTTTAACCTCATTATCAGATTTTTTTTTTGGTTGTAAGTACACTAGAGACAGGGGCAGATCTAGAAAAATATTTATGGGGTGGCAAGAGGGGGGCAGGAATTTTTGAGGGGTGGCAACATATGGCATTTGTTTACACTGAATTTAATGGCAGTTATCACAGTTTGGTGAGAATATTATGTACAATAAGTGTTTCATGTGAAGCAGTTTATATTAGATATGATCTCACTTAATAGGAGATAGAAGAATGATTACACTACTTCTAGAGGGGCATTATCACAGGAAAGGTATTAAGGTAAGACCCAGGTGCTGAGTCGCAGATGTGTGAGATTGACTGTCAGAGAGGCAGCTTTGCAGCATTTGCACAAGAAGAAACTATAGAAAGAAAAACTAACCCATCAGAGATCTATGGACTGAGCTGTACTAAAGTGAGCAAAACTACACAGTAGAAATAAATTGGTCAAGGCACCCAAACAAGGTACCAGACATCTATGTATTGTTTACTCTGAACACGCATTTACCCCATCTGTTCCTCAGTAACTTGTCATACAGCAGTTAAGGCAACATGAAAGGGACATTTCATGCATGTAAATATGCTGCAGATAGAGCTGCTGTATCAACAAATCAACAAAAAGGCAGGTACTGTATGTTAGATCAAAACCTCCACAAATCTGAAAAGAAGCAACATAAAAATAAATTTTGCTTCCAATCTGTAAAAGTACAAAACATTTTGTGAGTAGGTTCATACAGGTCATTTCTGGATAGGTTCATACTTTATATACAAAAAAAGAAACAACAACACTGCTTCATATTAAGCAGGATTTACACCAGTATCACAATTTTAAATTTACTTTTAACACTTTTGATTTTATTAAAGGAAATATCAGATTTTCTCAGGTGCCAAAACAAAATGTAACAGCTCTGTAAAGGCTCATCAGAGAGCATAACATAAAGTTAACATGATTATAACAGCTGAATGCGGCGATTTCCATGTTGCTCAGCAAAACGCTTCACAACTTTATTTAGATCCAATCCCTTTTTGCGTTTTCAAACTTGATAGTCTCTTTTCTGTCATAGTTGACCGCAAATATGTCTTTCTGAGCCTGAAACATCAGGCCTAACTAACATCATAGTTAGAGAAATAACGTTCTGCAACCTGATTTTTATCATCTCAAAATCAGCATTGCAGCTATGCTAGCATCATTGTGCTTTCATTATGATTTAATTTCTCGATAGATAGTTAAACAGTTTTTACCTGTTTCATCCCGTTTCTCCTCTCCCCATCACCCCTGGCTCCCTCACTTTGCCCCATTCGGTTTTCAAAACTAATCAGTCTCTGTCGCTCTCTGTCATCTCGTGCTGCATTCACTGCAGTCCGACATTGGAAATTAGCGGTTGTAATTCTCAAATTATCCATAATTTATAAGCCTCGCCACCCCTACAGCCAACTGGGGTGGCAGCAGGGGTGGCAAGGCTGTCATTTAGGGTGGCAGTTGCCACTCTATGCCACCCCAGTAGATCCGCCTATGACTAGAGACATAACACAATGAGCACTCGTACAAGAAAGTTAGCCCGAAAGTATTACTAAATTAAAATTTGCCTCAAAATTAACATATTAAGATTGTTCTTATGATTTACAACCATCATGCAGTACAAACAATGGTAGCTCAATGAGCAAACTTTACTTCAGCACTTTTTTCTCTGTTTCATTTTTTTTTTTTAAACATGACATTAACCTATGAACCTATGAACATTTAGTAACATATTACCTTGGTTTTTCTTTTCTTTTTCTTTGGATGTGTGATGGTGGCATAGGAAACATCACCTCCAAGGTCAACCTGGTGGGAAAATAAATAAACTATCTTTCATTTAAGTACAAAGTTGGAAATGTTCACCTTCCTTTCCTAAGCTTGATTTCAGAAAAGTTAAAAGTTTTCCCTAATTTTAATAACATGCTTTGTTTTTTTTCTTTTCTTTTCAAATTCACGTCCTGGATGCCTATCTAGGGAGCTGTTCCAGGCATGTCCCACCAGGAGGAGTCCCAGTGGACAAACCAGGACACAATGAAGAGACTGTCTCTGGACTGGCTGGGGACGCCTCAGTTTTCCCCCAGCTGAGGAGGATGCTGATGAGAGGAAAGTCTCAGAATCTCTGCAGAGACTGCTGCCCCAGCAACCCGGTCTCTGACAAAGCACAGGAATATGAGCACATCTTACAAACATTTCTAGATTTATTGCAACAGATAACCTTTTTATGCTGTCACACCTTCCAGGAATTTTATTTTCATAACAAATATTCACCCTTAGTTCTTGCTGGATTAGGGGTCAGGCTGGGTTGTTTGATTTTATGCAAATAACGGACTGTTAGGATTATTTTAATCGATGAAGTCTTTTAAAACATAATAATACCTGCCTGTTTTATGTCAGAGTTAATGTTTTCTGAAGTAGTTTATCTAAATAGGACAGTTCCTCTGTCCGAATAAAAAGTCATCTTTATTCTGCACATTGCAAAGATTTGGGAATGGAATGAGAGCGGTGTCCTTGATCTAATGGTGTAATGATTTGATAAGGCTGGAGCCGGATGTTTCCAAACATTTGCAAATGAGTATGGTGTAATGACTGGAGTTGTATAAAACGATTCTCTAATGGTTTATCGTGGCCACTTCAACCAGAAGCGAGCCAGGTTTGTAAGCACTACCCTTTTTTAACTCATAGCAACTTATCTGATCTAAGTAAGATTACAGTTTCTGTCAAAATCTGTTGTCATGTCTCATGATTATTTAATACATATACAGTTTGTCCCGAGAGATCTCTTCTCAGCAAAAGAACAGGAGAGAAAAGCTTTAAGGTGTAAACACAGAGCTTTCCAATGACACAACAAAAAAAAAAAACAACAACAAAAAAAGAACAAGAAGAGAAGGAAAGACACATAAGATCAAGTATATTTGAACTTCACTCACAGCATTTTCACTGGTTTCTATTTTCTTTCCTGAAAAGAAAAACAAGACTATGATTAATCACAAGCACATATAATCACTAAAGATGTTTTTTTTTTTCCCCCAGTCCTCATTCTTACCCTTTATTCTCAGTCTGATGATCACCATAGCAGATATTAAGAAAATGAGAGGAACCAAGACTCCAGCAGTGATTCCAGGAGCTGAAAACAAACCACACATCAACATCAGCTGCATATTTATATTAATCTACAGAGTATGACAGGGTCCTAATTTGCTTTAAGCCTCTTTTTTTCTCCTTTTTTTTTTATAGTGGTGGCTTTATTTGTTGAGTTTTCAGGAAAATCAGAAAACAGAAAAAAGTTTCCAAATATGCTGCATGCCTACATTTCCTGATTTGCATTAGATTAATTAATTTATTTCAAAGAGATGCTTGATCATATCAAGGAACTATAGTGAAAGAATTGTAAAAACATATGCTAAAATGCAGAGAAATATAGACATGATATTAATAGCTAATTTAACATATATAGGTAGATATGGTTTAAACATTAAAGAATCACTTTGTTGAAAAGTTGGTGGAGTATTGACTGTTCCTGCTTGGATTGTTGTAGATTGTTTGCTTCCAGGTTTCTTTGTTGTTTGAGCCTTCCCACCTGAAAAGAAAAACACATCAAAATAATCAAAACTGTATTTCACTTTTTAAAGTTATTTTAAAATATTACAGATAATAAAATTAGATTGGTTAATCTACAAAAATTAATTTAGAAATACATTTGAAAACAGTTTAGATGTTTTTCAAATCCTGAAGCTAATCCTAGTTCCCTGTGATGTCAGTGATCTTCTACAGTTCATCATCTTCTAACTTGAGGACAGAAGACTAAAGACACTAAATCATTCTGACAATGGCTCTAAATTCATTAAAGCTCTAAAATGTCCCATTCTGTGTGAGGATGAAGTGACTTTTACTGTAGTAGCCATTTCAAATTTACCCACTTTCTTTGATAGGTCCTTGGCCGATCCTCTGCAGTTCCTTTTTTACCATCAATCTTTGTACTAAAATATTCTTTCTGTCATGATTTGTGGACATTTAAGATCTAAAGAGAATCTCCTTTACTTGGTCAGACCCTGTAATTCAATGAAAGGGTGGATTTAGAGTAAAGAAAATGCACGCCTAGGAGAAAAAAGGCTTCACTCCAGAGGCTGGAAGTTGCAGGGGTTTTCGCTGGGAGTTACAGGAAGGTGGGCTGCCATTCGGCTGGCGATTGACTGGGAAGAAAGATTTTGAATGGCTGCTACTGTATGAACATTGATGCTGTCTTTTAAAACTGACTCAGATTTATCTTAGAAATTGATCATTCCAAAAAATGTATTTCTGGTTCTATCAATCAGCACTCTCATCCTTAACTCTCCATCTGATTATCACCACAGTATGTTTAAAGATGACTGAAATAACAACTTGGTAACAGGAGCTGAAAATAAACCAAACACATCTTCATATATACATATTAATTTACTGAATACTAAGGAGTCCTACTGTACCTCGATCTGTAGTTGTGACAGAAGTTATTTTGCTCTCAACTGTTTGCTTTGGGTCCTTGTTTCCAGTGGTGGCTTCATATGTTCAGTTTCCAGGAAAAATAAGAAACAAAGTTTCTAAATATTTTGTACAGAAATGTAGCACAATGTTTTCTAAATCCAAAGGTTTGACTTATAACTAAAGTTTTATCAGATTTTTTTTTTTATTCTTATTTTGTCTTTATTCCGTCATTTTACTTGGACCTAATTGATTACTTTTCAGTAGATGCTTGATGTTTTATAGAGGAACAAAATTATATAAAAGCCAAAAAAAAAAAAAATGCTGCGATAGGCAGATTATAATATATATCCTATGAACATTAGAACAATCACTACCTTGAAAGGTTGTTGAATCATTTTCTGTTTCTGGTCTGGTTGTCTTTGAGTTTGTGTTTCCAGGTTT
Source organism: Cyprinodon tularosa (assembly GCF_016077235.1). Taxonomy (NCBI): domain Eukaryota; kingdom Metazoa; phylum Chordata; class Actinopteri; order Cyprinodontiformes; family Cyprinodontidae; genus Cyprinodon; species Cyprinodon tularosa. The sequence goes on from NW_024039259.1 coordinate 100,245, forward strand.
GTTCGTTGGTTGAACTTTTTCTTCTGATGTTTCTGGAAACAAGAACAAAGTGTCAGAAACTAAAACTGTTCATATGTTAGTCTTTAAAACTCTTTCAAAGTATTAAACAGATTAAATAACTATATCAGTTGATTTTAGTCATTAAAAACAATTAATTAGTCAAGCATGCATTTGTGTCCAAATATTGAAGCTAATCTCGATGAAGATGGAAATAGTAAAAGACAAAATCAGACAAATTACATCCATCAATGTTATCTGTTCCCCATATTGCTGCATAAAATATTTTGACCTTAAAGTGCTTCAATAATTAATTAAATGTTAAAACTCACCGTTAAGAACAGACAGATCTAAAATAGACTCATGAACTTTAGTGTATCTTTCCTTCTTCTCTCCTTCCCATTGTTGACAGTAATAACGTCCAGCATCTTTTTCTCTGACCTTCTTTATAACCAGAGAACAGTCTGCTGTTAGACTCAGTCTGTCTGCTTTAGTGATGTCATTATTAATCTGACCGAGTTCAACCAGCTCTACTGATGCTCTGTTTCCTGAATCAACTAAGATCCATGTAGTGCTGCTACACTTCTGTTGACCATCGATCCCTGTTGAACATTTCAATGTGACTTCATCTCCAGCTCTCTTTGAAACAGAGGTTTGATCTGCAGCGACTGTTAGAAGATAAAACAGAACCAGAAATATTCAATCTGAACACAGACACAGTTAATAAAGTAGATCTATCATTTATAGCTCTATGCAAAGGTTTTCAGTCTTCCTACCTGTGAGCTGCAGGATCATTAATAAAAACCCTTGAATCCATCTGAGTTGAGCCATCGTGCGTCTGTTGCTCTCACCCTCAGAACTGTCTGACTGCCTCCTGAACACACAAGTAGCTTCTACTTCCTGAGACTCACCACTTCCTCACTCTGACTGATGGGCGACTTGATGCTTTATTTGGTAAAAACATCTCTTTGTTTTAACTGAGGATGAAAGACTAAATCACCAACTCTTACTTCTAATTCTTTTAATAAAAAAATAAATATTGTGAGGAAAAGCTGCTGTGAAAAATATAAACTTAAACATTGTGAGAGCTTTTTGTTCATGCCCATTTTAAGACATCACAGACAGTGAAGTGCAAGAAGTCAACAAAAGAGGAAGTAGATCAGCGTGTGAATATTTTTACTTTAGATAAATGTGAGAAATGCACTTCTCCTTTTGTTTAGATGTTTTAGAAACCTGGAGAATCAATCAGATAAATCCAGGAGATCTGATCTGTGTTGATGAAGAGCAGCAGATCAAATGTCTAATTTCATAGATCAGTCACACTGGTAAGATTGTATTTTAATTTTAAAACCTGCTGGTTTCCAGTTTAACCTCTGAAGTGTTTTTCTATTAAATGAAGAGGAAGTGATTGATGAGAATGTGGTGAACAGCAGCAGCAGAGCTCTGGAGGTTATAGCCCACAATGAACAGAGAAATATACGTAGTTAACACATTGATGGGTGACATTAACAGACATTAATAGACACAGCAACTTGGTTAATTTGAAAGCTACAGCTACATAATACCACATTTGCCACATTTGTAGGCAAACAATCACACTCATGTGTGTAATACTTTTTGGAAACCAAATAAAAAAACTGAGAACATATTTAAGATCAGAGAGACATAACAAACAGAGCATGGAGATTAATAGCAGTAGATTGAAAAACCAAATGGACAGAAATTAATAGAAATTTATTTATTTTTTTTAGATTTTCTACAGAAATTAAGACTATAAAACATGTTCATTCATAATTAAGCTGAAATAAAATAAAAACAAAAACTCCTCTCTCTTAAACCAGGCAGCCTGTTGTGATGCTTTAGGCACACAATGATGTCATCAACTAAACAACCTCTCAGCTCATCTCAGCTTTACACTTAAAAGCATTTAGCAGATTTTCTTAAACAGATTTCATTTTTAAACTTCAGAACTCCTTCAAAGTTCACACATACTGATTCTGTAATGGAGGAGGTAATTCAGCCATTTGACTCAGGTGTGTGGAAGCAGAGACACATCTAAAAGGTTCAGAACAGCAGACCTGGAGGACTGGAAGACCCCTGCTACATTTTAATGAACAGAACAAATGTTTAAATCTGCTAAACATGCAAAAAACAAAAAACAAAAGAATTATTAAAAAATAAAAACTTCCCCTTATTGAAACATTAATTTACACTGCTTTAATTTTTTATACATTTGGTACACTCATATTTTTCACTATGTATTTTTATCATGTAACATAAACAGCCCAGACTGCATTTCTATGCAGAGTTTATGTTGAGAAAAGCTTAAATTAAACTAAAGATTCTTCAGGTGTTTTCACAGTTCTCGCCATCCTCATCTTCTTTATGCTCTTCAGGAAAAATACAACAGAAAAACAAATAAAACTTCTTTTAGAAACAGATAAAATAAAAACTCTTTCAACAGCAGTTAATGGAATTGCTGAATCACTTTTCAACACCCTAAAGTAAGTGATTTCTTAAAAGTAATCCAGGGCCTTAGCCATGTGTTCTGCTAGCCCAGAGGCCTTTTTAAGAAAAAATGAATTTAAAAATTCCCAGAATAAGAGATAAAGCCAGGCTCAGGCACCAGACTCTCGGTTTAGTCAAACATGCCTCTGATTTTATTCCTACAGCTTCATCAAGTCAGGTGTAAATAATAAATATAAATGCAGGTCTGCAGTTTATGCAGGTCTGCAGTTTTCTTCCAGAGACCATGAGGTCGATCACAGGTTCATTGATTCAGCAACAATAGCAGATTAACTAAATGCTCAAGCAGCCTAAAACACACATTCTAACCGCTTCTATGAAGTAAATTCCACAATTATAAGGATTTATTTTATATAATTACGATTTTTTTTGGTACAATATTAAAATCCCTTTCATTTGTTTCAGAGGGACGTTATCTGTCAATGTTGTTTAAAGCTAAACAATAACATTGAGAAATCTTGTATCAAAAATTATAAAAAATAGTCCACTTGTTCCAAAGTTTCTCTGTAGCCTAATTCATGCTATATGCAATTTTCTAGAATCCCTACTTCATGCATGTTTAAACTTCTGTGGCTTATGAAGGTTTTAAAGATGTTTGTATCTCCTTTATTGCCAAATACAGTCTTCTATTAATGCAGCAAATAGTGTCTTTGCTCAGACTTTCAGCATCTCCTGCTGCCTTCAGGAACAAACCACTAGCAGAACATCAGAGTCCAACACCGATCATCTTTTTGATGATAAAGTCATGAATTTCCAGACCCAGCAGTCTGCACTGGTAGCAGGTGTCATCCCCAGAAAGGCAGTAAAGCTCATGGAGGTAATTGGTGGGAAATTCAAATATGGGCTTTTGTCACAACAGCTGTTTGCAAAAATAACAACAGCAAACAGTAATGATGACCACATAGAAGAGTATAAAGTTAATAATAATTGGGGGAGTGTTGGCCTAGTGGGTTAGAGCAGTGCGCTTGTGCTCAGAGAAGGTTGCAAGTACCCAGGTTTATCACCAAAGCCTCCACTCTGGGTTCCTGAGCAAAATCGTCAACATATTCTCATTATCAGTGCGTATGAAATCGTACGAGAAGTTATGCACACTATTTCGTACGTTTTGGATGTTTTTCCTCAAAAAAACACATCAATGCGCATGCGCTGGCAGACAGAAAAAAAAAGCAGATCCGCGGACAGACGTAAAAATGGGAAAAACAGTGCAATCAGCTCTTCTTCATGTCTCTAACTACGTTGCTTGCTGTTTTATATCTTAGGGTTAGGGTTAGGGTGTGGGTTAGAAGCCAGAGAAAAAGTGACCGAAGTGTCCTATTTGTCGTCCAGACTCCTGGCCCGTTTGGGTCCCCCATGGCAGGAAGAGCAACTGGGCCACCCCGGTACTCTTTTAACAGTGCCAGGAGGGTCCCAAGTGGGCCCTTTGGGTGCATGTGCAATACAGAGCAGACCCACCGGGTGGCAGTCTTGCCTTTGGTTTCTGGCGTGCCAGAAGTCGGTACGAAGTGGGAATTTTGGGTGAATTTTGTTTTTTTACTGTTTGAGTGCCGGTGGTGGGGTGAGGTGGGACAAAGGGGACCAAATAGGGCCAGATGTGTGTATTAAGTACTTTTACGGCGTTATCGGATCGTTTGGCGAGGGGTGAGGTGGGCAAATGGGACCCAAGTGGGACAGATGTGAGTATTAAGTACTTTCACAGTGTTTTCGGTGCGTTTGGCGAGGGGTAAGGTGGGACAAATGGGTCCCAAGTTGGACAAACGGGATCACTGTTGGTGTTTTTCGAGCTTTTGAGTGCCAGTTTGGGCTGAGGTGGGCAAAACGGATGGTGTGTGTGACATGATGTGGGTTCTGGAGAACCAGGGGCTGCTCCACGGAGGTTGATGCGGGCCCAGAGTGCTCTGTCTCTGGGGAGAGGAGCTCCACTTGCTCCGCTGGTTCTGGAGGTGCAGTGTGTGGATCCCAGTGTGTGTAAATGCAGTCTAATGCTGAATTTTAAATCTTTCATATTTAAAAGTTGAAGTTGAAAGCGGGTTAACTCACAGGATTGGGAAAACACATGTGTGGGTTTCACCAAGGGGTGTGGTTTTACAAAGTTCTCTAGGGGTCAAAGGTCAAGTGCTGTGCGGCTTTCTGTCCCTTTAATGCTCAGCTCTGTCCCCCGAATGAGCATGGCCCTGCAGGTGGTTGTCTGGAGGTCAGACAGTGTGCTCAGCCCGTCTGCAGGCGGGCCCGCGGTGCTCTGTCTCTGGGGAGAGGATCTCCATGGGCCCGGTCCCTGGTTCTGGACCATGGGCCCGGTCCATGGGCCTGGTCCCTGGTTTTGGACCCAGGCCCTGCCGATTAAAGTCCCCTGTGATGCCGAGTTCTGTCCTATTAATATTGTATATTTTCCTATTAGCCTGTGCGGCGTTCTCTAGGGGTCAAAGGTCAAGTGCTGTGTGGCTTTCTGTCCGTTTAATGCTCAGTTCTGTCCCCCGAATGGATCTCCATGGGCCCGGTCCCTGGTTCTGGAGACTGGTCCCGGTCCATGGACCCTGCAGGTGGTTGTGTGGAGGTCAGACGGTGTGCTCAGCCCGTCTGCAGGCGGGCCCGCGGTGCTCTGTCTCTGGGGAGAGGATCTCCAGGGGCCCGGTCCCTGGTTCTGGACCATGGGCCCGGTCCATGGGCCTGGTCCCTGGTTCTGGACCCAGGCCCTGCCGAGTAAAGTCCCCTGTGATGTCGAGTTCTGTCCTATTAATATTGTATATTTTCCACGGGCCCTGTGCGGCGTTCTCTAGGGGTCAAAGGTCAAGTGCTGTGCGGCTTTATGTCCATTTAATGCTCAGTTCTGTCCCCCGAATTAGCATTTTAAAAAAGCAGGGGCCCTGCAGGTGGTTGTGTGGATGGTCAGACTATGCGCTCAGCCTGTGGCGGGCCCGCGGTGCTCTGTCTCTGGAGAGAGGATCTCCATGGGCCCGGTCCCTGGTTCTGGACCATGGGCCCGGTCCATGGGCCCTGCAGGTGGTTGTGTAGAGGTCACAAGGTGCGCTCAGCCTGTGGCGGGCCCGCGGTGCTCCGTCTCTGGGGAGAGGATCTCCATGGGCCCGGTCCCTGGTTCTGGAGCCTGATTCTGGACCCAGGCCCTGCCGATTACTGTCCCCTGGTGTCGACACCTGTCCCTGGGGTTCTGAACCGGGCCCCATGGTTCTGGAGGCCTGTGGAGAACCAGGGCGGTCCAGGGCCCACTTCATGGGCCCCCTGGTTCTGGACCCTTGTTCTGGCTAAGCAGGCCCTGCCGACCACTGTCCCCTGGTGTCGACACCTGTCCGTGGGGTTCTGAACCGGGCCCCATGGTTCTAGAGGCCTGTGGAGAACCAGGGCGGTCCAGGGCCCGCTTCATGGGCCCCCTGGTTCTGGACCCTGGTTCTGGACCCAGGCCCTGCCGATCACTGTCCCCTGGTGTCGACACCTGTCCCTGGGGTGTGCACTGGTTCTGAACCGGGCCCCATGGTTCTGGAGGCCTGTGGAGAACCAGGGCGGTCCAGGGCCCTCTTCATGGGCCTCCCTGGTTCTGGAGGTGTTGAACCGGGTCTGCTGAGTCTTGTCCCCTGATGTTGACACCTGTCCCTGGGGTGAGGGGCTGCACTGGGTGGCCTTGCCCCTGGTAAGGTGGTAAAACTTGGAAAAAAATCAAAAAAATGGTTAAAAGTTTAGAAATATGCGCTTTAACATGCTGACGGCTGTCCCAGTGCTTCAATCTGGCCAGATGTCCATTCATTGTTGCTGTTGGGTCGCTGTGAACCAGGTAAGTTTGTAAAATTTAGAAAAAAAGTACTTTTACGGTGTTATCGGAGCGTTTGACGAGGGGTGAGGTGGGACAAATGGGACCCAAGTGGGCCAGATGTGAGTATTTAGTACTTTTTACGGCGTTATCGGAGCGTTTGACGAGGGGTGTGGTGGGACATATGGGGTCACTATTGGTTAGGGTTAGGACATGTCCAGTTGTTTAGAATAGTCCTGTGTCCATCAGTTAGTGCCTCTTGGTGACCGTGCCCCTGGTAAGGCAAAGTTTTGGTTTGGCCCATTCAAAATACACCGGGTTGGCACGTTCTTTCATCCCAAGACATGTCCAGTTCTTCGGTATGGTCCTGTGTCCATCAGTTAGGGCCTCTGCGTGTCCGTGCCCCTGATAAGGCAAAGTTTTCGTTTGGCCCATTCAAAATGCGCCGGTTAGGCACATTCTTTCGTCCCAAGACATGTCTCAACCCTAAATGCCTCCTCTTGTTCTTCGCCAAATGCCTCATCTTGTCCATAGTTTCTCGATGCTGGGACATGTCCAATGTCTCGGTGCGCCCGATTGTCTCAATGAAAAGAACTACCGGGCTGTCCCATAGTTAGATCCACACTAATGTCTAATATGCAGTAATGTGGGGTGTCCCCAGCCAATCGTCCTATACTGAGTTATACAAAGTGTCCCAGCGCCCTCTGGTGGTCAATCGTTGAATCTACCGATTCGATACCCTAACCTGTCTTTTTTTGTGAAACTTTGCCCTGTTTGGGGGTCCGCCACGGGCTCAGGGTGGGCGTTAAAGATCGGGTGACCCGGGCATAAGGGTCACAAGGGTTTGCCCTATTTTTGGGCCCCGGGCCCGTGACCCTGTGACCTTTAGTTTGGCCCCTAAAATTTTTCAAAAAAGGCAGTTTATTGCCTCCTCCTGGCCAAAAAACTCTATCCTGTCCCCTATTGTGGGTTAGGGCTAGGGCTAATTGTAATATATATTCTATATTCGTGAATGGTGTGTCAAATGCGCATGCGCATACGACGAAAATAACGTCCAAAACGTACAAAATTACGGTGCATAACTTTTCGTACGATTTCATACGCACTCATAATGAGAATAGGTTGAAACCGTTAACTCCCGATTGCTCCCTGGGCGCCACACAATGGCAGCCCACCTATCCCCAAGGGGATGCAGAGAACAAATTTCCCAAATGTGGGACGTAAAGGGATTTACATTACATGATATAGGCTAAAATTATAGTTTGAATAATGAGATAACTTGATATATATAGGAAAATATATTAGAGACTGTAGGTACATAAAAAATAGCACAACATACACAACAAGGGGAAGAGGCATGGTTGAATAAGTTTCTTCATAACCCTTTTCAGAAATAAACGCTAAATTATATATATATATATATATATATATATATATATATATATATATATATATATATATATATATATATATATATTTATATATATATATATATATATATATATATATATATATAACATAACTATATGTGTCATTAATGTTTGCATGCGGTAAATTTGTAAATTTTTTACTGGGTTGTCTGAAATAAAGTTATTCATCAATTCATAAGATAACAGAATCACTAACAAAGCTCATTGGATTCTGATATTAGATATTAGACCAGGATTGTGTCCGACTCTCAGTCTGGTCTATAGCAGGCTAGTCGCTCAGAGTACAGTGGGCACTGGTTGGAAATGGACGGTTTCTTGCATGATTCCTGTGTGATTCCCACGTGAATCACGATGTATTTCCTGAGGCCAGTTTTTTTATTTAAAAAAGAACTGCAATGTACCCGGACAACCACCAGGCGGCACTTGGGAACTTTTTTTTTCCTCCTTAATCCAGGCTGTTATTTAGATGCTGTCTTTAAAGCAGGTTTATTGGGGATCTTGGTGTGATATTGTGCTATTTTATGATGTTTTTGATTAAAATAAAGTTAATGAATCAATTTAACATAGTGACTGCATTATCTTATTTCATGAAAATTGTTGCATACTGTATGGGCGCAGTTATAGATACACCCTGCGATCTTATCTGAGAACTGTTTATTTCTATTTATCTCCATCTCTATTATTTAATGAAAAATTATTATAATTAATCTTTTGGCAAAACAAATAACTGAATCAATAAAGGTCCGTGGATCATCCGTCCATTCGGGAGGGAGGGGGGTTCATGCAACGTCATTCCATCACCGGTATCTAAGTATCCAATCAGCTCACTGACTTGCGCGATGATCAAAGCCATCTCTGACAACAGCATTGAAACACCACTATTTATCTAGACGGTCTGGCTGCAGCACTGCAGCTGTCAGACCAGTTCCGCTGCAGGCGCCTGTCACAGGCCACTTCCACCGTAGGGCCGGAAATAAACAAATTTAGCCACGCCCACCTCCCCCCAACCGACATCACCTTCTAGACAAAGAAGAAGGTTGTTGAACACGCGAGACTCCGCAACAATGGTAAGTTAATTTCTTACTTTTACCGCGAAGCAAAAGATGTCTGGTTTTCATATGCTTGTCAGCAATGTATCGCTGTAGCGTTATATGTAAAGCACGTGCGGTTACTGAATGTTACAGTCAGTGATGGGCAGTAGCGCCGCTACATGTAGCGAAGCTATTAGTTTAACTACATTTTCCAGTAGCTTGACCGTAGCGTCGCTGCTTTATTTATCAAGTAACTTTCCAGTAGTGACGTTATTGTTTTTATCAAGTAGCGACGTAGCGTCCACAAACGCTACAAAATCCAGGGCAAAACTAAGTAATGAAACCAGGTTTTCTATTTTTGAAACAACAATCGGAGTTATTTGCTGGACATTCACGCATGAGCCTCTATTCTGCCTCTCCTGTCTGTGTCTACGAAACATGCGCATGCGCACTGCAGTGGAACTCAATGAATGACACCCGCAGACACACACACAGGGTGGAGGAGGACACAGGAGCAGAGCGCCTTATCTTCAGAGATTTTGAAACTTGTTGAATCCTCTGATAAAAAGTACGTGTTCAGATGTTTTAAGGTTCTGGAGATTACCCTCTGCCTCCAGCAGAGTGCGCTGTGGGTCCTCCTGAGCTGAGCCTCCCACACACCTGTGGCTGATCTACTCATCAGGAGGACCACAGTATTTAAGCTGCCTTCAAACCTTGATTCCACGCCGCAGTGTTGATCTTAGTTGGTTAGCTCCCTGAGCCTTCAGTTTCAGATTGAGTCTTGGTTGTCTCTAGGTTGAGATCACATTCTAATCTCTCCTTTATCTGTGCCTCACAGGATTCCTGTCCCTTCGTGAATCTCTGGATGAGTTTAACCTCCTGTCTCCTCGTGAAGCTCTGGATGAGCTTGACCTCCTGTCTCCTCGTAAGCTCAGGAAGAGCTGCCTCACTGGAACCCTGTCTCTGGTCGGCAGCTCAGGGAGAGCAGCATCCCAGGAAACCAGTGTCAAGCCTGAAGCTCTTGGAAGGTCTAACCGGCTAATCTGCCCTGGTGAGCCAACCCGAAGATTTCTACGTGGATGAAACCTGACGACTTCTCTGAGGAGTTTCCCTAGAGGTTCCCATGTGGATTTCCCCTGTTGTTCCCTACGGTGAGCTGGAAGCTCAGCCTGAAAGACCCTCCGTGTTTTCCCCTGTTGTTCTCTGCAGTGAGCTGGAAGCTCCAACCCAGGACTGCCAGACTAACCCTAAGCTAGATGCTTAGCCACACCTGAACTCAGCTTCCAGCTTTCTTCCCTTCCTTGCACAGTCCCCAGTGAACCAGCCTCCTGCCTGAACTGTTTCCACTAAATTATCTATGTGCTTGTGCCCTTAATAAACTCTTTGGACTTTTACCCGAGTCTCCGTGTGTGTTCTGCATCTTGGGCTTACTCTCTTTGAAACCCATCATGACACTACTTGCTTTGATTCTGTTTTATTTTCCTGTATTTTAATCATGTAAAGCACTTTGCATTGTCTTTGTACTGAATTGTGCTATACAAATAAATTTGCCTTGCCTTGCCTTGCCTCTCTCCGTCAAAGGGCGTTAAATAAATTTGAACATTATTTCTTGCAAAAAATGCTTCCGCCTCAGTTTCCTAACTTCACAAAGTCAAAGAAAATCCCCATATGAATAGAGAGACACGATTGTGTGTGGAGTATCAACTAGATTTATCTTTAATTGTTAAACAAAGAGAAATGACTTAATGATTTTACCCTGAACTGTTGCTGCTGTTTCATTGTGATTCTTTCTCTGACCAGGAAAAGTTCACTCAGTCACTGTTCAGCTAGTTTCCCTATAAACCTCACACTCACACAGCAGCCCTGCTTAGAGAAACTAGCAGAGGTGAGCTGCAGCAATGGCTGCTTCAGGGGGAAAGATGGTGATTCCAGAGTGGAGGTACAGACACTATTTTACTTTCCATTAGATACATCCACATAGCATGAAAAGAAGGAAAGCAGCCCTGGCATAGATGATTTAAAGGCTGTTATAATCATGACACTATTGCAGGTGAGGTTGACAACATTCACTAATTCTAGGATATATCCCACAAAATACCATTGACAATGGCAATAAATTCATCAAAGCTCTAAAATGTCCCAGCCCGTGGAGGATGAAGTGACTTTTAATAACATTGATGATGTCTATTAAAACTGTGATTATGATTTATCTAAAAAATAATAATTCAGAAAGATGTATTTCTGGTTTTATCAGTCAGAACTCTCATCCTTAACTCTCCATCTGATGATCACCACAGTATGTATAAAGGTGACTGAAATAACAAAATGATAACAGGAGCTCAAAATAAACCACACACATATTCATATATACATATTTACTGAATACTCAGGAGTCCTACTGTACCTCGATCTGTTATAGTTATGTCAGAAGTTGTTTTCCTCTCAACTGTTTGCTTTGGGTCCTTGTTTCCAGTGGTGGCTTCATATGTTCAGTTTCCAGGAAAAATAAAAAACAGACAAAAGATTCTAAATATGTTGTTAAGAAATGTAGCACAATGTTTTCCAAAATGCAAAGGTTTGACTTATAACTAAAGTTTTATCAGACGTTTGTTTTTTTTATTCTTATTTTGTCTTTGTTCCCCCATTTTACTTGGACCTAATTGATTACTTTTTAATGGGTGCTTGATGTTTTATAGAGGCACAAAATTAAATAAGAGCCAGAAAAAATTCCCTAAATAGGTAGATTATAATAAATATCATATAAACATTAGGACAATTACTACCTTGAAAGGTTATTGAATCATTCTCTATTTCTTGTCTGGTTGTCTTTGAGTTTTTGTTTCCAGGTTTGTTTGTTGGTTGAACATTTCCTCCTAAGTTTTCTGGAAACAAGAACAAAGTGTCAGAAACCAAAACTGTTGATATGTAAGTCTTTAAAACTCTTTCAATGTATTAGACAGATTAAATAACTATATCAGTTGATTTTAGTCATTAAAAACGATTAATTAGTCAAGAGTTCAGTTGTTTCCTAATATCGAAGCTAATCTCGATGAAGATGGAAATAGTAAAAGACAAAAATCAGACAAATTACATCCATCAATGTTATCTGTTCCCCATATTGCTGCATAAAATATTTTGACTTTAAAGTGCTTCAATAATTAATTGAATGTTAAAACTCACCGTTAAGAACAGACAGATCTAAAACAGACTGATGAACTTTAGTGTATCTTTCCTTGTTCTCTTCTTCCCATTGTTGACAGTCATAACGTCCAGCGTCTTCCTCTCTGACCTTCTTTATCACCAGAGAACAGTCTGCTGTTAGACTCAGTCTGTCTGCTTTAGTGATGTCATTCTTAATCTGACCCAGGTCAACCAGTGTTACTGCTACTCTGTTTCCTGAACCACTGAAGATCCATGTAGTGCTGCTACACTTCTGTTGACCATCGATCACGGTTGAACATTTCAATGTGACTTCATCTCCAGCTCTCTTTAAAACAGATGTTTGATCTGCAGCAACTGTTAGAAGATAAAACAGAAATATTCAATCTGAACACAGACACAGTGGATAAAACAGATCTATCATTTATAGCTCTATACAAAGGTTTTCAGTCTCCTACCTGTGAGCTGCAGGATCATTAATAAAAACCCTTGAATCCATCTGAGTTGAGCCATCGTGCGTCTGTTGCTCTCACCCTCAGAACTGTTTGACTGCTAGTCTACTCTTCTACTTCCTGAGACTCACCACTTCCTCACTCTGACTAATGGGCGACTCGCTGCTTTATGTGGTAAAAACATCTATTTGCTTTAACTGACTACTTAGGACAAAATAACTTTTTTGATATAATCTATTCATTTCCAGTTAATATTTTAAAACAAGGCATCAACAATATTGAATATTAACATTATTGTTCCTTTTTTTGGTCTCGCTATATGACATCACAGACAGTGACATGCAAGAAGTCTTCATAAGAGGAAGAAGATCAGACTGTGAATATTTTTAGATTAAATACATCATGTGAAAAAAAAACACTTCCTTTTTTTATTGTTTCAGAATCCTAAAAATTCAATTTAGATTAAACAAGAAGATCAGATTTATGTTGATGCAGAGTATCAGTTTGAAATAAGTTTTCAGATCCATCACACTGCTAATACAGTATTTTACTTTTTAAAACCTGCTGGTTTCAAGTTTAACTTCTGAAGTATTTTTCTATGAACTGATGAGGAAGTGATTGATGAGAATGTGGTGAACAGCAGCAGCAGAGCTCTGGAGGTTTTAACCCACAATGCACAGAGAAATATACGTAGTTAACACATTGATGGGTGACATTAATAGACGCATCAACACAGTTTGGTTCAAACCTGCAGTTAGATTATAAAACAGACCAGTTTTATTCGTTAATGGGTATTACTCTAACCTTTTCTGCAAGGTGAATTCACAATGCATCTTTTCCCACTCATGCTTCAGTTAATAGAAACCGACCCACAATAGGTAGGTGAATCACTTTGCGGTATTGTGACTAAAGGGTGGGAAATATCTGTGATGAAAACGAGCTGCTGAGCCCACAGCTGAACTAAAATAAGCATGGCAGCACAGGACGTACACAGTTGCTGCTGTCACGAATGTTTTCTTAGAATCCATGAGATCATCTTTGAAAGAGGCACCACAAGAGCAAAAAAGCAGAAGCTTCTGTTAATTCTAGTGGCCTCTGTCACTACCCGATCCGTACCGGAAACACAATCCGTATCATCGGCTCATTTGCGCATGTGCAAGAGGATATTCATCCAGGTTCCCAAAAATAATGTGATTATTGCACTAAAAGTACTTTTTATGCTTAAATCACTAAAGAATGCTAATACAAATCTCTAAAACAGCTTTTATGAATTTTCTAAGACAATTTGATGGTTTCTCCATTTTCCCTGTGAAACCATGTGTAGCTTTTTTTAAGCGATTTCTTTCTTTAGATTACAGACTATATACCATAACGTTAACACAAAATGAGAAAATAAAACAAAAAAAGATTTAATTCATGTTTAAATCCAAAGCCGAAAAAGTTAGCACCTCGAAGTAGCGTAGGATCCCATTTCCGGCAGAGACGAGTGATAAAAAACAGAAAGGATTTACATTTAAGACATTATAGTTTAGTATACTTACTATCTTTTAAGGAGGGAGAAACAGAATTTAGTTCATTTTTTAAATCTAAATTGAGGGTGTCCCGGATGTTCGTCTGCTTGTACATGTGCAAAGGAGCTGATGGTATGGATCGTGCTTCCGTTACGGATCGGGTAGTGACAGCCTCTGCTGCTATTTCATTTGTTACCTTGTTTGGCTCAAACCAAACTTTAGTAGGCGGGAACTAGGTGCTGCTTTGCCCAATCAACTTGGAAGGTTCTGCTGAATGGTCCTCATTTCCCTGAATAGACACAATCTAAGGAATCCCATTTTGATAATACCTAGATCTGACATGAGTGCTACACAACATTTAGATTCTAAACTTAGAAAATTGAAATGATTAAATTTCAGCAATACGAAAAGATCTGCTGTCACATACTGTTTAAAGTGGAGGATCCTTTTTGGTACCTCATGAAAGGAACATGTCATATCAAGAACAAAGTCAGAAAGTTTCTCCCTTCATGACCCTTCTTCAACCTGGGGATGCTTGATGATCTAATATATTGAATTTAGAAGAGTCTAAAGTCAAAGATGCTCATCGAAATCAGCTGAAGCATTTCCGATGTCACCAACCACTGGACAACAAGTTCAGCACTGGAAGCCTGTGGAGGTCTCACCACCCATCCTGGAGGATTCCTCCGCCCACGTCAAAGCCTACAGGATTTTTTTCCTGCTGAAACTGGTCATGGCACTGACTCTTCCTGGCTACCGCCTCCTGTGCCAGCTAATTGCAAAATGCATAGGTGGTACAGAGCAGAGCACCAGACCGGTATGGTGAGTGGATCATGTGAACTGTTTCAACACCATACAGTTCTAAGTGGGATTGGAGACTTAGTTCAAGGTTCAAGTTGCTCTGGGTCCTGCAATGTTGTTTGAAATGTCCAATAGTAAAAGAATGAGGAAAGTGGTACTCTTCATTTTCTGTGTTCAATTGTTTGTGTATGTAAAAAAAAAGGTTGAAAAGTTAATGGGTCTATTTACATTCCATGTTGCAATCATTCTCCTTGGTGTGTAAGGTTGATCTGTGGCAAATGGACAAATGGACCCTGAATTCAGACAGACAGGAGAGGTTAATTCAAAGGGAAAATGTTTTATTGAAAGCTCAGGATTATGCAACTCATCAGCTAGGACTGGCTTGCTGGCTTCTCTGTTGAGACAGACACTCAGGTTAGTGATCACTAGGCTCAGATGGGCAATAATAAAGAGCATGTGAATAACTAACATAGTTATGAGTTCAGTCTGTGTCCAGAGGAAGGAGTGGAAGCCAATCAGATGACTTCTCCAAAACATGCGGCGAGAGCCGCCCAGAGAGTTCCTGGAGCGGGGGCAGAGAAGCCAGCAGGTGCTGAAAACCAGGAGGGTCCAGAGACAGAATCCAGAGCAGGTAATGAAGCCGGGGTCCAGGCCAGAAGATAAGAGAGTTGCAAAGGTACCAAGGGAATAATCCAACCAGGGGTCAGGGGACAGATCCAAGGTTATTAACAGGCACAGTAAAAACAGCAGTCCAATAACAGGAGCAGACCAAAACTCAGGAATCCAGGGGAAAAACAGGTCAGGATCAGGTAGTCAAATAACACAGGTACGCTGGATTCTTCTCACTTTAAGATAGAATAATCTGGTCCTGGTGGCTGGAAGACAGGCAACATAAATAGGAGCTGTAAACAGGCGGATCAGATAAGTGGTAATGAGCAACAATGCAGAGTTAAACAGGTAAATATAATGAACAATCAAGCCAGCCACCTGTGCCAAGATCTTGACAGTCACTCTCAATAAAGTCAGACTCACAGCTGTGTAACGTGCCTGAATTGTATGTAGGGGGTACAAACATGAATGGGACTTCTTTCCCTTTCCAACAGAAAGAGAAAGACGTTGTCCCTATGGCAACACAGTGAAGCCTCGTGTGTGGCCGTAGCTCTGTGGCGGAAATTAACCTAACATCGAACATTTGCCCATTTCTTGAAAATGTATGTATGCCATTTAGAGTGATCATTATGCGACATATCAATAAATTACTAAGGTGTATATAAGAATCTGGTATACTGTCATTAATATTACAATTCTGAGAGGCTTAAAGAGGATGCTTGTGTAGGTGAAAAGGAAATATTAATGAAAAGTAAAAAAAAAAAAGTATTGGCTCCCTGTAGGGCCGAAACATGTAATCAGATTAATCGTGATCAATCGATTATTGAAATAATTGTCTACTAATTTAGTAATCGATTCATAGTTAGCAAGAGTGTAGAGGCTCTCAGATGTGCCTTTAGCTGACAGAGGAACCGACTTTGTGAAGTAATTCTACTAGTATACTACTAATTATACTAAGATTATAAGATAAAAATAACTTTTTTGATTGTTAATATGCTCTATCCAGAACTCCTCAACTGGAAAGTTTTAGTTTTACCTGGTTTCATTTTGCAAGAAATCTACTTTAAAGAACCTTTGGCTATTCGATTATTAATCAACTAATTAAAAAAAATAGTAAACAGATTAATTAATTTGCAAAAAAATCATTAGTTGCAGCCATAGTTCCCAGTATTTGTCTTTTTCAATAAATGTTGGTGTTCAAAAAAATGACCACTGAGATTAATCTTTTAAAGTGCAGAATACAGCTGCTATACAGGATAACATGTATGGACTCAAATGTTAAAAAAATTTATAACAGGTAACATTCATAATAAAAAAAAAAGCCTAATGTTTTATCTAAACAACAAAAGAAATTGTAAAAGAAAACACATTTAACCTCTCAAAAACGATGTTTTAAGCTTTTTAAAAAAAAAGAGTTTCAGTGTTTTGGGTACTTCTGTAGGACTGGTGATGTTTTACAGTATGATACACCTTGCACAGCTCTGTAGAAGTTATTTTAACATTCAGGGGACGATGAAACTGAAAGAAAAAAACCCTCATTGATGAGGTACCTGCCGCATACAGGTGCTGGTCATAAAATTAGAATATCATGAAAAAGTAGATTGATTTCAGTAATTCCATTTAAAAAGTGAAACTTGTATATTATATTCATACATTACATACAAACTCATATATTTCAGATGTTTATTTTGTTTAATTTTGACGATTACAAATGACAACAAATGAAAATCTCAAATTCATCATATCAGAAAATTAGAATATTACTGAAGACCAATAAAAACAAAGGATTTATAGAAATGTTGGCCAACTGAAAAGTATGAACATGAAAAGTATGAGCATGTACAGCACTCAGTATTTAGTTGGGCCTCCTTTGGCCTGTATTACTGCAGCAATGCGGCGTGGCATGGAGTCGATCAGTCTGTGGCACTGCTCAGGTGTTATGATAGCCCAGGTTGCTCTAATAGTGGCTTTTAGCTCTTCTGAATTGTTGGGTCTGGTGTATTGCATCTTCTTCTTCACAATACCCCATAGATTTTCTATGGGGTTAAGGTCAGGAGAGTTTGCTGGCCAATTAAGAACAGGGATACCATGGTCCTTCAACCAGGTACTGGTAGCTTTGGCACTGTGTGCAGGTGCCAAGTCCTGTTGGAAAATGAAATCTGCATCTCCAAAAAGTTGGTCAGCTGCAGGAAGCATGAAGTGCTCTAAAACTTCCTGGTATGTGGCTGCGTTGACCCTGGACCTCAGAAAACACAATGGACCAACACCAGCAGATGACATGGCACCCCAAACCATCACTGACTGTGGAAACTTTACACTGGACTTCAAGCAACGTGGATGGAGTGCCTCTCTTCTTTTCCTCCAGACTCTGGGACCTTGATTTCCAAAGGAAATGCAAAATTTACTTTCATCAGAGAACATGACTTTGGACCACTCACCAGCAGTCCAGTCCTGTTTCTCTTTAGCCCAGGCAAGACGCTTCTGACGCTGTCTGTGGTTCAAGAGTGGCTTGACACAAGGAATGCGACAGCAGAAACCCATGTCTTTCATACGTCTGTGTGTGGTGGTTCTTGAAGCACTCACTCCAGCTGCAGTCCACTCTTTGTGAATCTCCCCCACATTTTTGAATGGGTTTTGTTTCACAATCCTCTCCAGGGTGCGGTTATCTCTCTTGCTTGTACACTTTTTTCGACCACATCTTTTCCTTCCCTTCGCCTCTCTATTAATGTGCTTGGACACTGAGCTCTGTGAACAGCCAGCCTCTTTAGCGATGACCTTTTGTGTCTTGCCCTCCTTGTGCAAGGTGTCGATGGTCGTCTTTTGGACAACTGTCAAGTCAGCAGTCTTCCCCATGATTGTGTAGCCTATAGAACTAGACTGAAAGACCATTTAAAGGCTTTTGCAGGTGGTTTGAGTTAATTAGCTGATTAGAGTGTGGCACCAGGGGCCATCAATTTTGAACCTTTTCACAATATTCTAATTTTCTGATATGATGAATTTGAGATTTTCATTTGTTGTCATTTGTAATCATCAAAATTAAACAAAATAAACATCTGAAATATATGAGTTTGTATGTAATGTATGAATATAATATACAAGTTTCACTTTTTAAATGGAATTACTGAAATCAGTCTACTTTTTCATGATATTCTAATTTTATGACCAGCACCTGTATTTATTCATTTTATATTAATCTTTACTCGCATGATGTTCAATTCATGGTCTTTTGTCTATTCAGAAGGTATGGACAAAAGAGGTCTTGCATTTTGGCATGATGCTAACTTTCTGTGAATGTATAACTTAGCAGCGCTTTGATTCTTGTTATAGTATATAACAAGAATCAAAGTATAGTTATAGTATGTAAGTATACTTTGATTCTTGTTATATACTATTACTATACTATAACCAATACTAACCATACTATAACTTTAACCAATGACAAGCAGATATTTATCTAAAGAGGCACCACTCTTAGCCATTCATCTGTTAGACCAGATAGTCTATATATATAAATATATATATATATATATATATATATATATATATATATATATATATATATATATATATATATATATATATATATATATATATATATATATATATATATATATATATATATATATATATTGTGCTGGAGCTCTTTTTTATGTTGTTGTTTCTCCAGGCCCTTAGGGGGCGCATGTTTGCATAGTTCGCTAGGTTGAGCCAGTGGATGAGTAGAAGGTGTGTTACAGGAAGTTACTGCCATGAGTCAGGCATGAGTATGGTTTGGATTTCATCTGCATCCATCCGCTCCTTTCCATCCCTTTGAGTGGCAATATGAGTAAGGGACAAAATTGTTTATGGTTGCTAGATACTATATGTCTGATTATTTTTGTAAATTTGAGACGTTTGATATGTTGTTTGCTTTAATACGCTGGAGTTAGATTAGAGTGGATGTTATGCTACAGCTAAGTTTAAGTTACCTTTTAAATGCATGTTTTACACAAAGGAAACGTTTATTTTATTCATTCTGATGTTTTGTTTGTGTAGTAATATTTTTATGTATTCTGTATCGTTTCAGTTTGCATTAAATCCTGTTCAAATACAACACACGCCTGTTCCTTGGAGGAAGTGATGCAGGAAAGAGTTTAGCTGGGTGGGGGGGCATTGGCAAGATAGGTTTTTAGTGTTTCGTAGTGTTCCTGTTTTACTGATCATGTTCTGTCTCTTATCCACTGAGCGTGCCCTGTTCCTGTCTCGGCTCAGTGGAGTGAACAAGTTTTTAGAGTAACGTAGTTGCTTGCCTTTCCCCATCGGAATGTTCTGCCAGAACTCTCTTTTGGACTCCTGGAAACCTGGACCAGCCTGTTCCTGTTCTAACCCGTTTCCTGACTGGGCTTCGGATCCTTCATGTTCTGATCTGTTTCTCCGACATGGCTTGGACTCATGCCTGCCCTTTGGGACTGCAGCATCTGGTCGGGGCCTCCGCATTTAGTTGGCAACCCTCTGGCTAGATCCTAATGGACTTAACTATTAAACCAGGTAAGTGACACTTATGAATAATCATCATCCATCAGATTATCATGGTCACATGGTTTATTCTCCTACCAGAGATTTACAGTGATGGGGGGTGCCCAGCGGTAGCATTTGTGGATCCTCAGATCCAATCTTGTTTTTGAAATGAATGCCTTTGAATTTTCACTGTCTGTCTCGCCTGAATTCTGGGTCCTAGGTCTTGAGCTTATGACCAATAGTGAGAGTGTTTATAATAACAGCAGACAGCCCAAATTGACAAGACAAAGGTACATAGATGCGGAGTACATCAGGATTAACACCAAACCTATAAGGGTAGTTGATAGATCAGAATACGTTTTTACAACTGCAACTGTTTGGGCTTCAGATACTATAAACTATATTGGGCTTACTGCCCATTAAATACACAAAGACAGCATGAAAAGAAGGAACCTGTGGAGGAGGATAAATCTGATGAGAAGGAGGCGACTTTTACGAACATTAATGATTTATCTCAAAGACAGATAATTTTGAAGGGTATATTTCCAGTTGTATTAATCAATACTCTTATCCTTAACTCTCCATCTGAAGATCAGCCCAATTGTTATCAGGATAATGACTTAAACAGCTATAGAAAAGATTGTGGGGGTGAAAACAAACCACACTTGTGTATATATATTCATTTACAGCAGTAATGGGGTGCTACCTTCATTTACAGAAGTTTTTTCAGGAGTGGTCTTGCATTCAACAGTTTGCTTTAAGTCCTTGTTTCCGGTGGTTGCTTCATTTGTTGAAGTTCCAAGAAAACAAAAAATTAAGAAAGGTTTCTATATATATTTTAGAGAAATGCAAAACAACTTATTCTCAAAGTCAAGATTATATTAATAAATAAAATTTCATCTAAGTTTTTGAGACTTTATGCTTATTTTTTTCTCATTTGCGAGAAAATGAATTGCTTAAAGAGGTGCTTCAGGTACATCGAGGAAATAAATTCAAAACATTCCCAAAAATATGCTAAAATTGGCAGGTCAAACTACTTCATATCAAGATACTGTTAAACTAATAAATATATTCAGGACATTAAAACATTTTACCTTGAAAGGTCGTTGAAACATTTTCTTTTTCTGGTCTGGTTGTCTTTGAGTTTTTGTTTCCAGGGTTGTTTGTTGGTTGAACTTTTCCTCCTGATTTTTCTACAAACAAGAAAATCTCAGAGTGAAAACACTATTTATATTTCAGTCTTTGAAAGCCTTCCAAATAAAAAAAAGGTTAAAAAATGATTGATTTACAACAATCAATTTATAAAAAAAATATATCAGTGATCTCCAGTTCATCATCTTCTAACCTGTTTCTCACCTGAGGACTGAAGACTGAAGGTAAACTCTTCATCAGTAACAGTATCAGTCACTTTACACTGAGGTAACTCAGACCCTGATGATAAAGAGACAGTAGCAGAGCAGCCAGTCTCTAATGGTGGTTCTTTGTTGCCCACATCCTGATTAAACCACTTCACTTTGTATCTACAGAGGTCAGAGGTCACCACAGAGCAGCTTAATGTCACCCTCTGATTCTCCTTCTGTTTAATCACTGATAATGAAAAAAACAATAAAACATTAAACCACACAAATGACCTCCATCACAGTAATATTTTTAACATATTGCTGCTAAAAACACGTAAACTTGAAAGTGCATCAATATCTATTTAACAAACGTTAAAACTCACAGTTAAGAACAGACAGATCTACAGCAGTCTCATAAACCGATTTGTCTGCCCCTCTATATTTCCATTGTTGACAGTAATAACGTCCAGCATCTTCCTCTCTGACCTTCTTTATAACCAGAGAACAGTCTGCTGTTAGACTCAGTCTGTCTGCTTTAGTGATGTCATTATTAATCTGACCGAGTTCAACCAGCTCTATTAATGCTCTGTTTCTTGAATCATCGAAGGTCCATGTAGTGCTGCTACACTTCTGCTGACCATCAATCACTGTTGAACATTTCAATGTGACTTCATCTCCAGCTCTCTTTAAAACAGATGTTAGATCTGCAGCGACTGTTAGAAGACAAAACAGAACCAGAAATATTCAAACTGAACACAGACACAGTGGATAAAGCAGATCTATCATTTATAGCTCTATGCAAAGGTTTTCAGTCTTCCTACCTGTGAGCTGCAGGATCATTAATAAAAACCCTTGAATCCATCTGAGTTGAGCCATCGTGCATCTGTTGCTCTCACCCTCAGAACTGTCTGACTGCCTGCTGAGCACACATGTAGCTTCTACTTCCTGAGACTCACCACGTCCTCACTCTGACTGATGGTCGACTCGCTGCTTTATTTGGTAAAAACATCTATTTGTTTTAACTGAGGATGAACAAATAAATAACTCATAATTTAATTAATTTCATATATCTGTCATACTTGTAAGATTATATTTTACTCTTTAAAACCTGTTTGTTTCCAGTTTAACTTCTGAAGCGTTTTTGTAAAAACTCAAAAGGAAGTGATTAATGAGGATGTGGTGAACAGCAGCAGCAGAGCTCTGGAGGTTTTACCCACACTGACCAGAGAAATATACGTAGTTAACACATTGATGGGTGAAATTAACAGACACATGAACTCAGTGGGTTTCAAAGCCAATTATAATACATATGCAGGAAAAGGAAGCTGTTCATAGGTATTTCTCTAACCTTGCCTGTAAGCAAGAGGTTGGCTAATCACTTTGCAGTACAGTAAACATATGCTATATTGCGGTGCACTATTCATGGTCTCGCTGCTTCTCGAAATTGCATTCATAAATCTGATTGGCTAAATAGTATCCACGCTTTTCTCTATCTGTGTGTCAATAATGTTACGGTTTAATATTTTAATATACATGTACATAAAACGGTCTGCTTAGTGGAACAGTGGGTAGCACTGCTGCCTTGCAACAAGAAGGTTCCAGGTTTGATTCCCGGCTCGGGGTCTTTCTGCATGGAACTTGCATGTGTTTGCATGCTCTTGAGCATGCGTGGGTTCTCTCTGGGTACTCCAGCTTCCTCCCACAGTCCAAAAACATGACTGTTACATTAATTGGCTTTTCTAAATTCTCCTTAGTAAGTGTGAGTGACTGTTCTTCCTGTTTGTCTCTGTGTTGCCCTGCGATAGACTGGCGACCTGTCCAGGGTGGACCTCGCCTCTCGCCCGCAGACAGCTGGAGATAGGCACCAGCACCCCTCACGACCCCACTTGGGATAAGCGTGCAGGAAAATGGATGGATGGATAAACATGAGCCAGCTTGCCAAATTTAAGTTTGCAAATTTTCTCCACAACCCATAGTGTTGATAAAATGTGGACCGGCCAAAAAGGCAGAGGAAGATGTAGAATGGTAGAAGCTATGCGGGTAAGGGGTCACCCTTATCGAATTAATGACTCTTCCGTTTGTTCCATAAAGAGGAGGAAAATAACAAGGACAGCAGCAATAAGTTTTAATAAGAATGCAAAAAAGGGCTGCAACTGACCGCAATAAGACAGACTGACAGTTTCTGAATTCACAAGAATGCAAGAATGGTTCTTGCTAAATATGTGCTTGACAAGAACATGTGAAAGTATGGACTCAGCAAAAATATGAGGTAATTGGAACAGAAGCATGCTGATGACCACACGCTCGGCTCGCTGGAGCTGCATTTCAACTCCTGTTATTAATAGTTTCTAGATAATTAATGGTTACTTTTTTCATTTGGTGGGGGGAATATAATTAATGCAGCCAGATAAACAAAAACTAAATGAACATTTTGCTATACAAAAAAATCACCATTAGAGCTAATGGTCTTTCACACACGGCTATGCCAAGAGAGGGCTGCTCTAAAGGGCTGGCCCTGGATGCGGTGAGACGCAGAGGTCTGCTGGTTGCCACAGTCCTCTCAACATCTGAACTTTTCTTTAAATTACGCCCTAAATTAGTAAATGGGCCATATAGTGACGCTTAAAAGTATAATGTTCTCACCTCAAATTTTCTTATCTTATTATCTTTATAGAACAACAGAAAAGAAAACTTTTAACTTAATACTCTGAGCTCTGTGAGCGCTGCACAGGGGGCTGCCACGGTGCATACTGTTACAGCTGACAATCTCGAGAATGGACAGCTTTGCTCTGATGCATACCAAAAAAGTAAAAAAAAACAATATACTGGACTTTCTTTCCAAGTTTGAAGACGTTTCGCTTTCCATCCAGGCGGCTTTTTCAATTCAAATGTCAGAATTAGCATTAAGTTTGTGGCTTTACAGAGTGGACCAAAACAATGCCTTGTTTTGGCTTACAAAACATGCAAATGGAACCGGAAGAACGGGTCCAGGAATGGGGAGATTAGCGTTGGGGAATGGGGAGAGATTAGTATTGTTTTCGAGATACTCAACGCTAATGTCTCCCCACTCTCTCCCGATTGAAAAAGCTTCCTGGATGGGAAGCGAAACATCTTCAAACTTGGAAACACAGTCCAGTGGATTGTGTTTACTTTTTTTGAAGGACTATGACCTGGATGACTGAGAATCTTCACCAGCACTCTGATGCATACTTGGTAAAGAGGAAGGGGCGAGCACAACATCCTGGAACTTTGTCCGTTCTCAGTCTTGTGTGCTTGTGAATTAGAACAGTACTAGGGCTGAGGAGCAAATAACGCACAAGTACACATATTATGATGGAGTCTGCATTAACTTTATGGATTAATGACTGCTGAAAAACCCCCCAAAAACATTACGTTGTATACAATCATTATCTGCACAAAAGACTGAACACTGTATTAAACCATTGCTGACAGCGATGACATTCATAACAGGGAAGAGGAGGAGAATGCCGACCTCTTCCCTGTTATGAATGAGTAGGTGAGGATGGTAGGAGAGGATACTACCTCTCCTGACAGGAGAGGTAGCTGCATCCTCGGGGCACCCATTTCCGGACCCCTTTTTCTTGAATTTATTTTATTATTTGTTTGTTTTGTGTTTTATTTATTTATTTTTTTGCCTGCCCCTTTTCGTTATGGAGGGATCTGGGGATCTCCTCCTGGATCTGTGGGTCTCTTCCACCTAAAGGTACTGGCCCTATGTATGAGAACTGTAAAAATATGTTTAGTGTCTGTCTCTGTGTGCTTAACCATTGTGTGCTTGTATATGTACATATTGGTCTAAGGGTGGGATAATGTGAATGTGAAAGATTCCTGTGTCTGCTGGTGTGCTGACGGTTCTCCGGGTGTGGGGTTGGGTATTTCAGTGGGTGCTGTCTCATTCCAGGTGGCTGCTGAGCCAGACCTGAGCCTCCTGGGAGTGTTGCGTCATGGACCTCGGGCAGCGGGGCTTTCATCCGTATCCACCTTGGGTGTTACTTTCCGCTGGCAGAGCCCATGGGCTTACTGCCATGGCCCCTTGAGGACCTGGCACTATTACCTCTGGGGTCGGCCCTCCTACGGGGACTGGGCCCCTTTTGGGGTTTGGGCACCAAACTCCAAAACTCTCATCTGCCCTTCTCTGGTGGGTGCGTCTATCCCTATGTCTGCCCTCCTTGTGTCCCAGTGATCTCGGGTGCCTCTTGACAATGGGGCTCTTTCTTTAACTCTTTTTCTATCCAGGGCCTTGTAGGGCTAGTCTGGGGATGACCACACACACTATTAAACATACGTTCCCTCTAAAGCAGCTTGGTGAATCCTTTATACATTAGCCTGCTCCTGCATTTAGTTCCAGGTATTCAAGGATATACACTGATCCTAAATACTAAGGTAGAGCTACAGATATATACCACCCTGATTATTAGTGTAATCACCGTAGGTTCTGACTCCGACACAGATGGAAAGGATACTCTCAGCCTCTCGCCTTCATTCTTATCCCCCCTTTGTCTTTCACCTCCCTTTCTGTGTCTTTTGTATATGATTTTACTCCCCAGATAATGTTCAAAAAAGTTTAACAGTACAAGTATCAAGCAGTCATTCTGTTCTGCTTGTGAAAGCAAAGCTGTTGGGCTATTAGCTAGCCCTGGGACATCAATCACCAGAGCTATACTGGCGAAATCGGACAAAAAAGAAAAAAAGAAAAAAAGACATGCTGGTCTGTCATGCTGTTTAACATAAATGTCAGTAAAACCTGATGTTATCCAGTGAAAAGTGTCTTGAACAACTGAATGCAAAAGTGAGCTGTGTGGTCTTGTTCACGTTTATTACTTTAAAACAGGTCCATTGAGTTCACCGTTCACTAAAATGTGAACGTATTCAGTAAACAGCGTTCACGCACACGCACATAGATATATATATATGTGTGTGTGTGGATATATGACACCTACTCATTCAAATGGTTTTCTTTATTTTCATGACTATGAAAATGAAAATTGTAGATTCACATTGAAGGCATCAAAACTGTGAATTAACACATGTGGAATTAAGTACTTAAAGGCACACTATGCAACATTTTTCAGTTAATTAATGTGTTCCATAACGTTATGGATGATTAAATGATTCATTTCAGGTTGAACAAAGGTATTCTCGGCCGCCCTGGTGGTCTGTGGGGGAAATACCGCACTTGCAATTGCAGGAGCGCCGACCCGCACCCACAGGCTCAGAAGTCTCGTGAGAGTCAGTCTTGCTTTACGGCGAGAACTGCTACACCCCCCAGTTAAAAGCATTCTCGTTGCTAGCACAGTGGCGATCTTTGTGCAGTTATGCTACTTTCACATCGGACGCAGCAAAATCGCGTCTGCTGCTTCATTTTTGCTGCTTGTACCGGTTAGTTCTGACGCGCGGCTGAAGCAGCTTTGCTGCTCTTGCTGCGCGGTGCAAAAGTGTATCTGACGCGCTTTGGGCGGAGCTTCACTATCCTTTCTCTGCCTTGCAGCTATATTTGCTGTGATCAGTGGGGATAAAGTAGTTTTAATATGTGTTTAAGTGAGAAAATACACCTGAAAACGTAATTAGTGCCGTCAGTTCATTCAGATTATTATCCTGCCTTCAATATTTTTTCTGTCGGAGCCGCTCAGACCCCCACATACCAGCGGTGCGCCGACAGTAGGGATCCCTTCATCAGCAGCCTCTGGCCTGGTCGCCTCCTCGCGGTTCACCGCGGCAGCTGGTAGGTGTTTTTCATCTAAATAATCCAAACTGCATATTCTGCCGGCAGATTTCTGCATTTTAAGTTAATTTAGGCGTCAATAAACTGTTTAAGAGGAGTGATCATCAGCGCTGTGTCTCTCTCCCTGCGTCAGATGCTTAAACGCGCCCGATGCGCTGCTTCAGCTGCTCAGACGTGCTGCGCCTGCTGCTCAGAACGCGCCACGGGACCTTTTGCTGCGCCTTGATGCGCGTCAACCATTGACTTTGCATGTAAACTCGCTGCTTCTGTCGCGCCAGCTGCGGTGTGAACGCAGCATTGTCATTCGTTGCGTTCGCCTGTCTGCTAAGCTCAAAACAACCGCGCCTGGCTTGACGGAGAAACCAGGAGAACAGCTGTGCATATTTACGACAGTGCACTTTTACTTTCGCCCTCTGGGGGGAGCCTCGCTGGAAAATCAACACCGGTTGCATAGTGTACCTTTAACAAAAAACTGTCGAAAAAAAATGAAAATATGTCTTATAATCTACGTTCTTCAAAGTAGCCACCTTTTGCTTCGATTACTGCTTCGCACACTCACAGTTCATCATCTTCTAACGTGTTTCTCACCTGAGGACTGAAGACTGAAGGTAAACTCTTCATCAGTAACAGTATCAGTCACTTTACACTGAGGGAACTCAGACCCTGATGATAAAGAGACAGTAGCAGAGCAGCCAGTCTCTGATGGTGGTTCTTTGTTGTCCACATCCTTAATAAACCACTTCACTTTGTATCTACAGAGGTCAAAGGTCACCATAGATCGGCATAAAGTCACTCTTTGATTCTCCTTCTGTTTAGTCACGGAAGACAAAAACAGTAAAACACAGAAATAGACAAATCTCTTCACAACATAAAATTAGAATATTCCTATCAATGTAATCTTTTCCACATAGGACTGCATAAAATGGCTTTAAAGTCTAACAATGATAATTTGAAATATTTAAAAATATTTAAACTCATTGTTAACAACAGACATATCTACAGCAGACTGATGAACCAGTTGGTTTTTGCCTCTATATTTCTATCATTGACAGATATAACGTTGGGCATCTTGGTCTCTAACGTGATGTAGAAGCAGTCTGTTGTTAGACTCAGTCTGTCTGCTTTAGCTTTTAAAACATTACATAAGAAAAGATTGATGGAAATGGCAAAATTAGATAAACAAAATCTCAAATTGTCAAAAAAAAAATTTAAATCCATAACATGGGTTAATTTGCAAAATAGGATATGGAAACACTTTTCGAATCAGGTTTGACTGTAAAGAAGCTTCTATGAAATTTTATATAATTATTTAACTGTATATTAACTTTGGAGAAGGTGCGGTCCGTCTTCAATTAGTTAAAGCTTAGGTGAGCGACGTCAGCAGGTGTTGCAGGTTAGGCAGATTTCAGGTCTTCCAGGTTGAACTTTCACTTGCGTTTCATTAGAGTGTGACGATTTATACGTCAGATAAATTTTGATAAATAAGCAGCAGATCAAAAGTTTTGCATAGATTTTAGCTTTAATAGATACATTTCATAGATCAGCAACACTGGAAAGATTGTGTTTCACCTTTTAAAACCTGTGTTTTTCCAGTTTTACTTTTTTTTTTTTTTTTTTTTTTTTTTTTACACAAAGTGATTAAGGAGATTGTGATGAACAGCAGCAGCAGAGCTCTGGGGGTTACAACCGTCAATAAACAGAGAAATATACGAAGTTAACACATTGATTGGTCACATCAACTCAGTATATTGTACAGCTAAAGCAGGAAACAGAAGCTTGAATTAACTTGAAGAGTAAGCAAATAAATGCTGCTAGATTCACCATAAATTTTTTTCCCCTGTACCCCAGCAGGCTAAGGTTGTGTAACTAAAATGAAATAATTTTATACTGAAACCTGGGCTGTGATGTAGACATCGACCAATTTTTACGGCTGGCATCCAACCGAAGAGCACAATTCAGCCACAGTGGTCAATCTCCAACCCCTAGAGGG
This sequence comes from Cyprinodon tularosa, assembly GCF_016077235.1. Taxonomy (NCBI): domain Eukaryota; kingdom Metazoa; phylum Chordata; class Actinopteri; order Cyprinodontiformes; family Cyprinodontidae; genus Cyprinodon; species Cyprinodon tularosa. Next base: position 129,088 of record NW_024039259.1, read on the forward strand.
CAGCACTGGCAGTTTTAGACCAAAATTTACCATAGCCCTAGTGAACATTTTAAGCTTATATGCAGCTTTGACAAATCAGTAATGTTGCAAATCATTTTCTACAGAGCTTAGAAGGTGCATAGCTATGTTATATGTTTAAAAACAAAAAAACTTGATGAAATAAGGTTATATATACCAGCATCCAGTCTTGTAACAATTCTCTGTATTCCAGGACAAAGTGTGATAAGTGCACCGATAAAGACCCGGTGCCATCTGCTGACATTACTACAGCACCATTAGAAAGTCTGATGGCACCGCTTGAGACAGCTACTTAATAGAGCCAGAACGTCCTGCCATTTCTTGCTGTAGAGCTACATCTTGCCTTTGCCAATGAGATTAGATGTTTATCAGATGCTGCAGCAGATTAACAATGATTTCTCACAGTGCTGTAGGTCACCGTTTCAGGATCACCATGAAACTGGAAAAATAAAAAGACAACACCTAATTTAAAAAAGGATAGTGAACCTAAATACCTACATATTCTGCTAACTTTTAAATGAGGGTTACATTTTCTAATGGTTTTGTTTCCATTTGTTTTTAAAAAATTTTACTTAAACCCCTGATCCTACTTCATGGTTGTCCTTACTTTCCAAATCCTTGAGCAACAACCTTTCAGCAGGGGGGATCTGTCAACGTAATTAATGGCTGACAACTCTGATGTAAAAACAAAAAAAAAAGATACCCAAAGACAGACACAATGCATTTTTGCTTGAGTTGCTTCTTTGAAACTAAATAATGGCGCTTCTTATTCTTTGCCTAAGACTGTGCCAAACTAGCTTAAGAGGGAAGCTCATTTTATCTGCTTGGATTCAGGATCTCATTCAGTTTGTCATCATTATCTTGTTAATATGGCTGATAGAAAATGGATTGTCGAGAATATCAAGAGCTTCACTATTTAATTCAGCTCTTTTTTTTTTCAAAAGCACTTCTGAATGTCTTTATCTAAAGCTTACACCTGCCTATTTATCTCCAGCACTGTACTTTATAAACAAATCATACCAACACCTCTCCACTAGGGGGAGACACTGAGGACCACCCCAGAGTGGGCAATCACCATTCTTTTTATTCATTTTAAAACGTCTGACTGAAATAGGTACAATTTCATGATGATGTTTTTCTAACTCCTCAGTCTAATTCATACAGGTTTTTTACTTTTACAAATCTATAAGCAACAACTGAATGTATTAATAAATTCAGACAATCCAGTAAAAGAAAAAAAATGTAACAAATGTATGCAAATCCCTTTATGGTCCCACATGGGGAATTCACTCTCTGCATTTAACCCATCCCCTTGGGGAGCAATGGGCTGCCACTGTGCGGCGCTCGGGGAGCAGAATCGGGTTAAGGGTCTATGCTCAGAGACCCAGAAAGGCAGGCTGTGGGGACCGAACCTGGTACTGACAACCTTCTCAGAGCACAAGCGCACTGCTTTAACAACACTCCCTAAAAACATGTATAATCACTTATATATATATATATATATATATATATATATATATAGGGCCTATATTACATAATATTTTTATTGCTTATACTTCCTTTTGGTGGAACTACTGTAGAAAATTTCCTGAAGTCTTACCAAAATTTCATCACTGTTCTCACGGTGTCTGATGGTGGAGTAGAAAACATCCTCTGCATTCACATTTACCTAAACGGAGGAAACAACACGGTAACAAATCAGTGATTTATAGATTTCATATCTGTTCTCACATTCCCTTTCCCAATGACAACTTATCTCTTTGTTTAAAAAATGTTCTTCGTTGTTTGACATCTGGTTTTTCACAGTTTAGTTAGTTTGTAACAACATCTAGGGTTATTTTGTTTGGGTGTCATTAAAGATTTGATTAATAAAATGTATTAAATATAATTATCTGAGAAAAATATTATTTTACTCACAGTGTTTTCATCTCTCAGTGTTTTCTTTCCTAAGAACAGAATTTAAAATGTGTCAGTAGTTTGAACAAAAAAGAAAAAATACTGTTAATTCCAGTTGGAATATCAGAGTTCTCACGTTTCACTCTCCAACCGACGATCGCCACAGCAATTATTATCACAGTGAATAATCCCACAGCCAAAGCAATGAATAGAACACCTGGAAATAAGATAAAACAACAGACTTATAAATGCTTCTGAAACTTTATCTTTAAAAATATATATATATATTTTTTTGGTGAAACAGATATACATGGGAGAGAAACGTACAAGTTGATGATAATGAAAATCACTGTCGGTTTAGTGATATTACTCAGAAAGTGTCTTTTGAAAGCACAACTGGATGATTTTGTTTTTTTTTAAACAAGAAAACTTCTGGCCACTAGGGGGCTACACTTGTACATTGCGAGTAGGATCTGCTCAGTCAGAAGAGGAAACAGTCTCCCTCTGTTTTGATAACTTACTTGTTGCCTACCAACTTTTACAGTCAGCTTTTGTTTTTAAGGGCTGCTAAAAGTTTTGTAAAGTAGTGCTTAAAGTCACAGGACTTGTTCTTTTTCTTTAAACCTCAGTGGGCCACAGCAGCATGCCGCTCTTTCCTGCTAAAAGTGAACTCTCCACTGTCACTCCATGCACACTCAGTATGAGGGATTGCTGTAAAATCAAGGACCAAGGGCAAGCAAATATCTGTTATGGTTCTCCTTTTTTGGACTTTATGGATTTAGAATTTTTGTTTGTTTGTTTGTTTGTTTAATCAGTTATCTATTGGTTTATTTTCCATTTTATGTTATATCTAAGGTGTGTTGCATTTGTTTTGAGTTACCTTCTGTTGCCCCCTTGTGCCAGTCTCCTTTCTCCTAGCTCCCTTCTAGTCACTTCTATCCACACCTGCTCCATATCAGCTGATGAACCCCCCATATATACTTCTCTTCATTAAGTGTTTGCTTTCTCCTGGTTTTTGGTTTCCTGTATTTTGGCTCTTGGATTTAGTTTCTGTTGCATTTTTTAATTAAATCAGCAAAACTAATCTCTGCCTCTTCATCTCTGCATTTGGGTCCTCAACTAACTTCCACCAGACCTGACAATATCTACTGTCACAAGATGTTCTTCCAGGATGAGTGAGTCCTGAATAGTCAATAGCCCCATTTACACTATCCTTTTGAAACCGTGCTGTGATCGGTCTGAGCACGGTAACCAAGATAACTGTTAAATGTAAATGGCACACAACACTAAACCAGGCCGTGCCAGACACAACGAAACTGCTCTGAACTGGTAGTAGTTAATCACTAGGGCTTGGCACGGTTCAGTTCTGGTTCGGTTCTCAGATAACAAAGAGGGCATGAGCAGACCGTGTCAACTTCTTACAGTCAGCCTCTGTAATCATGAAATTCATAAAAATTAAAATACTAGCTTCCCTATCGTGCTACAAGATTTCCAGTGATGATTCTGTTTAGCAGTGTGATGAACCTCAACCGTTCTCATCGTTTCCTGTATTTGTAAGCCCTGATTAGACTATCCTTTGTCGTATCAACTCCCCTCAAGCCGACTGTCTAGTAAATTCTTCAGAGGCTGCCTTCTTCGCCTGAATCTCCACAAACTTCCTGAATGTGACAGGCACTGCCACGTTTCTTTGCTTGTTTACCTCTAGAGAGCAGAAGTACCATAGATCGTCACTAGGAGGCGAGGAACTGTGCTAGCCTGGTGTGTAAATGGTTGTAAGGAACTGAGTTCGGCACATTTAACTGATACAAGCTTGGCTCGAACTCGGCACGGATCGGTTTTCAGAGGGTAGTGGAAATGGGGCTAAAGACTGAATGCAGTAAGATGGGGTTTTTTTTCTTAAAAAAAAAAAAAAAAAAACTTTTGACCAATCTGGCTGTAAAATCTGATTAAATTGTCTCTGTAAAAAGACCAGAGATGACACGAGTTGTGAATTGGTGCTATAGAAATAAACTAAATTGAATTAAACTCAATTCAGTTAATATTTGACCCTGCAGGGATGTGGGGCAGTCAGGGGTGCTTTATGGGGGTTAAAAGTTAGGAAGATTTCAGGGGCCCTTGACTGAAGGGGGGCCCAAAAGAAAAAGAAAACATATGTTCCCTTAGATATTTCAAATATAAAAAGAAAATCCCGCAGTAAAATGAATTATCGTGTGTTCTTCCTTAATTAGCATTAAACAACGAAACAAAGCAGAGGTTTAAAGATGTTGTAGAGTTTGTTTTATGAGTCAGTTATGTATTCATGGCTAGTTTAGTTCACTCAAAATATGGAATGAGAAACAACCTAAAATCCTGATGGACATTTTTTTGCATAAAATACATTGAGTGTTTGAAAATATAAGAAATAAAACCACAACAAGATCAGAGTAAACTGCATGAAGATCTACCTGAAAATCTAAAGATAAACTTACGTACCTTTATGGTCTGCTGAAACTGTCTTACTTCCTGATGGAGTTTTCATCTGGTTTTTATCTTCTGCGGTTGTTGGTTTATTTAAAAAAATAATTACTCAACAGTTCTATTTTCATTGATTTATCTGTGTGTTTATTAAGGTATAAAAACTTGATACTTTCATAATCTCTTACCTGAGGACTGATAGCTGAAGGAAAACAGCTGTTCTTTTTGGTCAGTAGTTTGCGTCACTTTACACTGAAAAAACTGATCCATTGATGGTAACTTATTAAAGAAAGTCTTTGGATAAGTCACAGTAGCGGAGCATCCTGCTGCTGATGTCTTTATTTCTTTCATTTTCATTTCCTGTCGATTTAAAAGCCACTTTAGTCTGTGTTTACAGCGGCCAAACTTTAAAACAGAGCAGCTTAATGTGATCGTTTGGTTCTCCTGTTGTTCAGCCACTGTGGAAAATATATTATCAAAAAAGTTACCTTCATTGATAGTCATACATATGATGAGATTTCAGGTCAAATTTATGAAATGACTTGCATAAATACTTACAGGTAATAACAGATAGATCAGTTACAAACTTGTTAACCAGTCCTTCATATTTATATTGTTGACATTCATAACGTCCAACATCTTCGGCTGTGATGTTCTTTAAAACCAGGGAACAGTTTGGAGTAACAGTGAATCTGCTTCCGGTACCCTCATCAATCTGTCCATATGTAACCAGAGGCACAATCTCATTTGCATTGAGCCCAGAGAGCAGCCATGTTGTTCCATTACAGTTGTGTTGAACATCTCTCACATTTTGACAGGAAAGCATGACTTCCTCTCCAACTCTCTTTAAAACAGATGCAATATTTGCAAACACTGTTGAAAAGATAAAAGATGAATGAAAGGTTTGCTGACAGATCATTTACAGTCAGAATGTAGATACAGTTTAGCAGGAGTTTGAAATGCAGCCATCTATGGCAGTCTAATTTATTATACATTAAGGTTTGTAAGCATAACAATGATTAAATAGAAAATAAAGCATATAAATATTTATCTTAGAGTTCTTTGGGTAGATTTTTATTATCTTACCTGTAACATGAAGCTGCAGAATCAGAAACACTTTAATCCATCCGAGTCCAGCCATTGTGTGTCAGCGAGTGAGAGCAGAGATGCAGCACCTGCTTCCTGAGACTCAACACTTCCTCTTATTGACGGTAAATAGTTTTTTTGTTTTTTGCAAGTTGATCTTCTAATAAAATATTCTTAAAATATTTTGATACCCTAAAAAAAAGAAATAAATGCTTAATTTTAGTTTGGCTTTTAAAAATGTCCTGCTGCTTTAAAAATGTTGACCCTATATATCATGCTGCCGAAATGTTTACGGCTTAGGTTCTGTCTGACTATCCTGTAAACTCTGATTTTATCACACCGCAAATGTTCTTTTCTTTTTGATAGCTGAACAGGAAATGCAGGAGGAAGTGGGTTATCATCTCAGGCTGTTAGTTTAGATAGATGTTATTTGCAGCACAGTTTTTCTTTTAAGATGTGTTCAGTAAAAGCAGAGATGATTTGTAATAAAATTTAAGAAACAAAATAATCCCACCAGCTACAAAATCATAATAAAAAGAAGAGTTAAACTGATTCAGAGAGATTTACTTATCAATTCTCACATCGATTTTAGGATTCATGAGTTAACAGGAAATGTTTAATAGCGTAACAAGCAGCAGCTAAGCTCTGTTCAGTGGGGTGGGATGGGGGGGGCAATAGTGCAAACACAGGAAGTTAACACCCACATAGTGATTTGAAAGCTGCAGCAAGAAATAATATCCAGATTCAAACAGTTGAACAGAAAAAAAATTCTGATGTTTAACATAGCAACGTTCTTAAATTGTATCTGTATGATCAAAACAAGAAAATAAACAAAACAGAAAACTTTTAAGTCTTTTAATTTGATAAGTGCTTTTCCTCATTTGTCATTCAAACTAAGCAGGGGATATAGAAACATATTTGTGAAAAGGATGAAGTTATAAGCGGGTTTTTATACTTTGAGGTAATATTATGTATAATGTGATTTTTCACTTTTATGTTTTATGAAACGTGTGCCAGATTTGCACAATGTGCACTCAGCCTCCCACTTGTCACCACCGGGGTGGTACATTTTTTTTTGCATCTTATCTATGAAGCTGCTCTTTCGTTTCAGCATTTTGTGTCCCATGCTGATTGTTCTGCTTCCTGTGTGTGTGTGTGTGTGTGTGTGTGTGTGTGTTTGTGTGTGTCTCGCTAGACCTTCCCACAAGGCTGTCTCTCGAGAATTACGTCCGACAACAAAATACTGCAGTTTTCTGTGCAAAACGCCAGTCAATTTCATGGTTTCATGGTATGATTATTGTCCAACGAAAAACAGTGAAAACCGGACATTTTCATGAATGTCCCTCCCGGACACCCCGGACAGAATGTATAAAGTGGACATGTCCAGGCAAAAGAGGACGTTTGGTCTCCCCATCATATCATCCAGTCTATACGATACCTTTGTTGGTCTGGTATAAACTACCCTTCCCTTGGGCTATGGGACCCATAGATTTGTTTTCATGTTGCCCACATCTATATAATTCTTCTCTTAAAAAAGGTACAGACAAAATAACCTCATCTTTTCTGTTAGACTGATAGCATTGTTCTATCCATGTAGGTTTCCTGGCAACCAGGTAATGATGGAAGCATTTTTTTATTTTATTTTTTTTGAGTGAGCTGAATTACAACAACTAGTTCAGTCAAAGGATTTGATCACTAAATCTTTAAATTGATGCATATATAGCCAAGAGCATGACATAACACATTTAGTTTCTTATTTAATGAGCTTTAACCTAATTTTTGTTCCCTTTATATTTAAAATAGGAAACACTCATGGCTTTATCTGCATTTTTTTGTGTTAATTTATAGTTAATACAGGTGGATATCAGCTGGACCTTTTAGGCCTGTCACTCAAAAGTCCGCCTGGCATTTTTTTACTTGTTTAAAGTAAAAAGTAGGAAGAAAAAGTCCTGTGGCCAAGTGCTTCAGCACATTTTTCCAGAATCATTTAGAGCTTTCAATAAATGCATTATTTTACATTATTCTTGATACTAAACCACTATTAAAACTGTTTGATATCAAGAAAAAAAAAATCGAAATTAGATTTTGGAGATTTTATGCAAATAAAACACTGCATTTGAACATGAAATACAGATTTTGCATCACAAATTGACAATTTCAACACTATAGAACATATTTACAATATTTTTTTCATTCTCAATTATTTTTACAAATAAGAAACAGACTAACAATTAAAACTATTTACAGGCGATTTTCCCCTCTCTGCATTTCTCCTTATTTTCCTGGGCCTTGGTGGTATTCCCAGAAGCAATTTCTGTCCACCTGAAGGCACAAGCCCACATTACAGAGCTCACAACTCCAGGCTGTGCTTCTCTGACAAAGCTTGCAGCGCCGTCTCCCCATGCTTGCTCTCTCAGACTTTGCCTGCTTGTTGCTGCTGCATGGGACTGGTAGATGTTTTTTCCCAGCTTCTTTTTGTGGCTCGTCATAAAGAGGAACACCTAGGAGGTGTGCTGCCAGCTCCTCCTGGAAACTTTGTCGGGTCTTCTGCTTGCTTCTCATTGTACAACACTGATCCTTGTGAATAACAAAGGAGTTTGTCACAGCGATGTCGACCAAATGTTGGAACACAGTGGTGACCCACCTTTTTGTTTTGCGGTGGATAGAATGTGTCCCAATCATTTGGTCCGATGTGTCCACCCCTCCCATGTATTTATTGTATTCTGTCACAGCAGTGGGCCTGGGGACAGCGACCTGTACTTTCCCATCAGGTGACTTCTGCCAGCGCTGAACAGAGTCTCCAGTGTAAACAGGGTGGATGGTGGAGCACATCGAGACCTCCCTGGTGTCCATCCATTTCACAAAAAGAAGTTCCCCATCCCTGATCCACCGAATGCTGCCTCTTGGGGACTTTTTGGTGAGGGCATTTTCAGTGGTGGTGGGGACACCAACTCTTCCCTGCCTGTATGTCCCGCAAGCGCCAAATCCCTGCTGCCTCAGATGTTTGAACAGGACAGGACTGGTGTAAAAGTTGTCCGTGTAGACAATGTATCCAGAGCCCAGGTACTCTTTTTTCACTAAGGTTGTCACAACATCGAACGACAGCCCCTTTCCCGATGACACGTTAGATTTTCCAGTGTACAGCTGGAAATCCACCGTGTGACCTTTTTTATTAGCCAATACAAAAAATTTCAGGCCCCACTTTGTTGGCTTGGCTTTCATATACTGTTTGATGCTGAGCCTGGCTTTGGTCGAAACCATCCTCTCATCTACTGCAAGGTGCTGCCTTGGGTGATATAAGGCACGGCACCTTGTCCCAATCATCTCCATCAGTGGCCTGACCCGGTGGAGAGGGTCATATGTTTCTGTGCCCTTTAGTTTGTCATTTTGCTGATCCTCCTCTGGGTCACTCATTCTAACATTGGCCAAAATGGCCAAGAACCGGTCTCTGGACATGATGGTAGCTGGTGTTTGAAGACTGAAAATACTTCCAGTCCGCCAAAAATCTCTGATTTTTGGCAGGCGGCTGATTGACATGTAGAGCAGCATGCCAATAAATTTCTTCAGTTCCCCTGGACTTATTTCAGTCCAGGAGAACTTCCTCCCTTTCTCCAGGTTCCTGGCTGCCCCCTTGATTGTAAAATCACAAACTAATGTGAGGACTTCATTGTCAAAAAAGTACTCAAAAATTTCGCCTGGTTGTGGATTTCCTACATTTAGAGGGGGTTGGACACCAGGGATTCTTTTGGGGAAGAACCCTAGGGGTTGAAAGCCATTCTCATCAGGCTCTTCATGGGTCTTCCACCTTGGATGATGTGGGGAACGGCTGCGGTGCCTCATACTCCCAGCATGGACCCCAGCAGACCCTCCAGAAGGACCTCCAGCAGACCCTCCAGAAGGAATTCTGTCTCTTCTACTTCGCCCCCTTGGAGCCAGCTGCTCTTCATCAGAAAATGTTCTAAAAACAGTAAATATACAAGTTTGTCACAGCAATGACAGCTTTTATTTATAGTAGTAAATAAATAAAGTTGGTCTCAAATCCACACTAAGCAATAAAAAGTCATAGTAAGCTACACATGAATACATGAAGAGTGTGGTGCTGTACTTAGGAGTGTCATATATAGTGAGCAAAAGTGCACTTTTACACAAAGTACATATTGATGAATATTATAATAACTTATACTCTTTTTTTTATTATTTATTTTTTTATACTCTCTAAACTATTCCAAAAACAAAATAAAATAGAAAATAAATCTATAAATACATCTAATTATGTGTACCAAGTAAAAGCTATTATCCATGAAGTAACAAGCCCCATTCATTCAGAAATAAAATTCAAAAAGTTATTCAATGATCAAACATTACCTTTCTTCAGAAGAAAAAACTGGATCTCCTTTTTCAAACACAAAACCATCCAGGAATCTCCTCGGTCTCTTTTTATCTCTTGAAGGACGTTTGTTACTCATATTATCACTCTGACTCTCCGCTCTGTCGTTCATCTTTTCCTCCTCACTCTGCACTCTTCGTCCGTGCAGCAGAGGGAGACACAGACTAGCATTCGCGGGCATCCTGGAGCGGCGGGAAGTCAATTACCGTAATAACACTATGCAGGTCTGAAAGTGCAATTTATTTTCTTTCAAAGACAGTTTGAATTTTTCTGATAGCGCAAACCGTTGCAGAGTTACGGTAAGTTGAAGTTGGCTTGTGAAATGTGTCGCGGGCGACACGTTAGGTTTCAAAGGGTTAAAGAGACATTATGTAAGTTTCTGCTGAAAAAAATATTTAAAATAGCCTTTGATAGGATTAATAATAATAAACCCTTAAGAGGCCTTAGCCTGATGAGGGAAAACCAGAGGGGTCTAAGCCTGAAGAGGGAGGACCGGCTCAGGAGCTGGCCCGCTAAGTGGCTCTTGCTTAGAAAAGGCTGGCTGGCACGCAGCTGATAGAGCTTTTTTGCTTCTTCTAAAAGGATGAATGAAGAATGGCTGGGAGAAATAGATTTTTCAATTAAACTAAGAGGTGGTGACAGCTGGGAGTCCTGAAGGTGGCGGCTGAGACCATATGGAAAACTGACCTGGTTTGGTGGTGGAGAGAGGCTAGCAGTTGGCTAATGCATCGGGTAGGGAGGAGTGTCGTCAGATTGACCCACTGGAGAGGAAGGGATGGTGTCAGGCTGCCCTTCTGGGTAGGCTGTTACATTTTTCTGCCTGCGTTTACAGGAGGCAGGTGGGACAGAAGGTTAAACTGTAGGAGAAGGAAGAGTATTTGAAGCAGGCTGATCTGAGGAGCTCTGACCCGCTGGATTTGATCTACAAGAAAGTGAATCTGTTCAGAAAAAGATCATGAAAAGGCCCCTTTGAGTATTCATTTGCTTCAGCTCCTCCTGCAATTGGAACAGTTGCTCCTCCTGATTGTTGCTTTGTCTCTCATGGGCGCCCAAAACTGAGTCAAAGTCTGCTGGGTCCATTGTTGGCTAGTTTGTAATGTCAAGTTGAGTGGAGGTTGGTGGTTTCTTGCAGATTTAATAACAAAAGTGGCAACAGAAGCAAAAATCCAAAAACATTAACATTCAGAATCCACAGAAAACCAGTAAACTCACTTGAAGGGGAAGAAATTATGACAAACCAGCAAACAGTGACTGGGCAGGAGGAGGATACATGGGAAAGAGAAACAAAGACCAGGCTAATCACCAGATTGGGAGCAGGTGTGAACAGAGGAGTCTAGAAGGGAGCTAGGGAAAAGGAGACTGACACAAGAGGGCAACAGAGGGCAAACAAGAAATACCTAAGGACTCAAATACAATCAAAAATATTTAGAATCACAACATGAAAATAAAACCAATCAAAACTCAAAGATAAAACTTAAACAGAACCAAAACCATGGCAAAAACAGCCGTTTTATTTGACCCTTTAGACCTAAAAAAAAATGTTTGATGTAAAAGCCTGTTGTCACTTTTCCTGAATTAACTTCAGGTTGGAAGTTCCCCTGCAGTCAAGTTGATGGTACATCATGCACCTCCATTTTAAAAGTATCCAACCTAGCAAACAATTAAAGCGTTATATTCAAGATGGATTTTGCAGATACTCAGAAGCAACTGGCATCCAGCTCAACTCAGACACCAATGCCAACTCCAGGTAAGGTGAAAAAGTAAAAGGAATAACCTTGTTAAGTACAAACACGAGCTATGAGAATGAGCAGAAGAGTTCTGCAGTTCTCTGCTTTGGCCACAAGTGGCAGTACCATTAGAAAACTCTGTAAAGCCTCTTTAACTTATTTTTGAGTTCGTCCAACCAAAAGTGCGTCAGCTGAGATGGGAAAAGCAAAAAAAAAAAAAGAAAAAAGCCTGTTAAAACTTTTGGATTAAAAATATCTCATCCTTATAAGATCCTTTTCAAGATTAACTCATGGAAAATATCAGTCGCAAAAATCCTTTCATCTATTCCAGATCATGTCTTTCCTACTTCAGTTTATTGTTTCCTCTACCGAGGAGGTTGTATGTCTATCTGTCTGTCTGTCTGTCTGTGTACAGGATAACTTGAAAAGTTATGAACTGATTTTAATAAAGATTTTACCCACAGTGCACCTCATTCCAAGGAATAATCCATTACATTTTGGTGGTGATCGACATCATAATCCGGATGCAGGAATTTTTGAAAGATTTCTTAATGTTATTTAGCAGAACAAAAACCCAATGTCTGACGAGTGATGACTTGTAGAATTAATTCAGACCTTCACTTCTACTCAAAGCAAAGTTTATTTTCAGATAAAAAGATTGAAACTAAATGTGTTTATAATTGGCTTAATACAAACAATTTTTATCATTTAGATCTATCAGAGATTTAGATCTCTTGCATTAAAAAAATCTGAATGGAAAGAAGCTATCTTATGCTTGTTCTGATACTTGGAGATTTAAACATTTTTGTCACAATAAAGATCTGTTGGAAATGTTCTGACTTTGAATTCTACCGCTTTCTCAAATAAAACAAACTGCATTTTTTTATTTGGTGTTGATAAGAAAATAGTATACTCATCAAGTGCATAATAAATAATATTTTTTCATATATTGGGGGAATATGATGAGAATTACAAAAATAAAGTCTTTTTCGAAGAATTCCCATGTCTATTCAGAAGACAAATAATGCTTTATTTTATCTCTTAAAGTTCTTATCTAAAAAATGATATGGGTAAAACTGAGCCTTTAGAGAAATTTGCGACAGTTGCCATCTAGTGGCAACAAAAAAAGGTAAACTCACATAAAAATAAAAAAAAAATGAATACATAAAAACAAGGGGGAAATATCTGGCTTTTTTATACAATTCACTGATTTTATTGATTTATTCTATATCCAAGCAAACTTACACATAAGGCAACGTTTACCAGGTTTTTCGGTCAGGGTTCAAAATATTTTTGAAACATGTTGCAAAGAAACAGTCATGTTACTGTAAAACCATAGCAATATAGAAACAGCTTGAATTTAAGATTTCTTTTGGAAAGAGACGAGATATTACAAACTGCAGTGGAAAAAAAGGGGGGGGGGGGGGGGGGGGTATTTTTCTTCAGGATTGGATGCCTGCCTCAGTATTACCAGAAATATTGAAATTTTGTTGTACTAAGGCCTAACATTATAGAATATAGTCTAAAAATGTAGATTCAGATCATTTTATTCAGCAGCTAAACAGAGCTTATAATCACTAACAATGATAAATGACATTGTAAAAACGTGATTTTACTACATTATTTTAATTTTAAATTAAAGACAGCTGATATGTGGAAGACTGAGGAGAGTCAACCCAAGCAAGGCCCTGATAAAAAACCTGAGTGGATGTTCAAGGAGTGTGCTGACTGGTGTCCTCATGGACATTTTTAACACCTTGCGCAAACAATCCATAGTGCCACCATGTTTTAAGTCTGCCACTATCATTTCGGTGCCAAAGAAGCCTCAGGTCACCTCATTTAATGACTACCAAATTTTTGCACTGACTCACACCATGATGAGGTGCTTCGAAAAGCTGGTTAAAGAACACATCATCTCCAGTCTCCCCCCAACAATCGACCGTTCCAGTTTGCCTAGTGACGGAACTGCTCCACTGAGGACGCCATCTCCTCTGCTATTCACCTGAGCCTAGCACACCTGGAGGACAAGAACATCCACATGCGGATGCTGTTCCTGGATTTCAGTTCAGTTTTCAACACCATCATCCCCCAGCATCTGATAGGGAAACTGGAACAGCTGGGCTTCAATACACCCCTCTGCAATTGGCTGCTAGACTTCCTCACAAACAGACCTCAGTCAGTGTGTGTTGGACAGAACACCTCTGATGTCATCAATCTAAGCACAGGCTCCCATATGCAGGGGGCTGTTTCTTGGGCCCCCTGCTGTTAACTCTGCTGACACATGACTGAGTGCCCAGGTTCACCACCAATCAAATAGTGAAGTTTGCAGATGACACCACGGAGGTGAGCCTCTTCAGAGACAACAATAACCAGAACTACAGAGAGTAGGTTGAACAGCTGGTGGGCTGGTGTAGAGATAACAGCCTGATCCTGACACGGAGAAGAGGAAGGAGATCATTGTTGACCTCAGGAAGAACCAGCCTGACCTGCTCATCAACAGCTCAGCTGTAGAGGTGAACAGCAGCACCAAATTCCTGAGGGTGCACATAACAGACACCCTCACCTGGACGATAAACACCACCTCACTGGTCAAAAGAGCACAGAAGTGCTTGTATTTCATGCAGAGGAGAAGGAGAGCCCACCTGCACCAGCTCATCCTCACCACCTTCCATAGAAGCCCCATAGAGAGTGCTCTGACCAGCTGTCTCACTGGGTGGTGTGGAGGCTGCAGCGCCTCAGACTGGAAGAAGGTGAGTATAATGGTGAGAACAGCAGAGAAGATCATTGGGGCTCCTCTTCCCTCATAAGAGGAGAGGGTGCTTGGAATCAAGAGGTTCTGAGTTAAAGCCCCACTCCCACAGACTGCCACTCTGGGTCACTGAGGAACCCAACACTGCTCCCCGGGTGCCACACAATGGCAACCATCTTCCCTCCAAGAGGATGGGTTAAATGCAGAGGTAAATCTGTCCAGTGTGAGATCAATAAAGGTTGAATATTAATAATTATTCAAAGACATTTCACGCCAGCGCTTCATGTCCTGAGCCCGTGACATCATCATTGACCCCTCACACCCCTTCATGGACTGTTCTGCCTGCTTCCCTCTGGGAAGAGGATTTGCAGCATTCAATGCAGGTCAAGCACATTCTGCAACAACTTCTTCCCCACTGCCATCAGACTTCTGAACTGTTGAAAAAAACTTAAAATCAAGTCACAGACTCTGCATCACACTGAAAATACCAAACCAAAATATATACACATTTGCACAATATATATTTGTCTTGAAATGCTCTAAACTTCCATATCAATGTGTTTTTGCACCATGTTTTTTTCTATCACACTGTTTACATTTGATCACTGCTTCACTTTATGAAATGGAAATGTTAATTTTACTGCTAAGCTGTGGCTCATTCACTGTCTGAAAGCTGTATAAAACTGCACAAAATGACAATAAAAGTTGTCTAAGTCTAAGTTATGGACAATCCATTAACTACACAAAAGTCCAATAATTAACCAGCACTCGGGTTCAGAACTGAAGCTCCGTTCCTTCTGATCACAGCTCTCTAGTAGTCACAGTCATTTACCACAGGGGTGCTGAAGTCCCCCAGTAGAGGCGCTGTCCAACATCTCTCCAGTGGGATGAGCAGAGGAGTGAACAATGAAAACACCTGAGGAGTATGCAGTTTGTTTTAAACTTTTCTTGATGTCAAATTTGTATAAATATTTGAGTCAAGGCTGAGTATTTGTGGTCGAATTATTTAAATTTAACATGGAGAAATATCACCTTATACTGTAGTATCACAAAGCAGAAACTATAAGTATTCATGTTTGTTCAACTCTGTTATGCTACAGGATCAGTGTGGCAACTTTGTATATGATGTGAGGTTTTGGAAATAAAGTGCTTTATAAAGATATTTTTAATACTTGTATCTGTAAAGCTAAGATGAGCTGACAGTTTTTTTGGGGTTGATGACGTCATTTTGTGGCTGAGGCATCGCAACAGGCTTCCTCGTTTCAGAGGAGTTTTACTTTAATTATTCTAGTTTTATCATAACTAAAAGTGTTTTGGTCTTGATGTTTCTAGAAAAACTTAAAAAATCTATAGAAATCATCTCTTTATTGCTGACATTTTTTCTTTTCTATTGTTTTTAGTCTGCATGTTCTGTTTTTTACATCTCTATGTTCTTAAAGATGTTCTCAATTTTGTAAAATTCAGGGTGTAAAAAGAGTAAAACTCCTGAGTAGTTAAATGAGTTTTTGTCTACAAATGTAAGAAATGTGCTTTTATATAGCTGTAGCTTTCAAATGAACTGAGCCGCTGTGTGCATTTATGACACCCATCAATGTGTTAACTGCATATATTTCTCTGTTCATTGTGGTTTAAAACCTCCAGAGCTCTGCTGCTGCTGTCCACCACATTCTCACCAGTCGACTTCCTCTTCAGTTGACTACAAAACAAAGAAGTGCATTTTTTTCTCAACATTTATAAAAATGTTCACACGCTGCTCTTCTTCCGCTTTTGTAGACTTTTTCTCCCGTCACTGTAATAATGTCCTAAAATGAGCCTGAACGAAAAGACCTCACAATGTGAAAATATATATTTTTCAAAGCAGCTTTTTTCTAAAATGTGGATCTTTTTATTAAAAGAATTAAAAGTAGTAGTTGTTGGTTTAGTCGTTCATCCTTAGTGTTGCTGCTTTCAACAGCTAATGTCGATCCTCGGGGTCCAAGACCAATAATAAAGCTGCACTATTTTTTAACTTTATTTAAAAAAATAGAGAAAACCCAATATGGTGGTGAATGGCTTTATATTATATTTTGATGAGAATTATGCCATAAATTATGAGCAGTGTTAAATATTTAAAATATAATATTTAATCTCAGACGCTTCCAGCATATTCTTTACAGATCCCTATTCTTGATAGATCTTAAAGGAAGTTCTTCTGCTCCATACTGAGGAGTCAGCTGAGAGGACTCAGATATCTGTTTGGATTCATCTTGGACTCCTCAATCCATGCAGGCCCCACTAGACAGGGGCCCATGGGAGGCGTCTGAGATGAGGGAAGTCTAGGCGTTTCTGCTGAGACTGATACCCTTGCAAAACCTAGTCCTGGATAAAGTGGAAGACAATTAATAAAAGTTTAGGCATAGCCGTAATGAGCATTCTAGTTGAGAATTTGTCCTCTGCATTTGTCCCTAACTATGTAAGGGCAGTGATAGCCATGACAGTGCAGGGACTGACTGCAGTTCTACTGTAAGGTGTATTGGTCGCGGTCCGGCGTACCTGACATGTAACAACCATAGCATGCATAGTGCTTTAGGTTAATAGACTATATTGATTAGGCTATGTATTATGTTTTTTTTTACAACTAGACTACTGGCCTTAATGGACATGGGATAAGATGGGACATGAAATGAAGTTCATTCCCTGATGCTGCTCTATGGCTGCCAGTAATGATGTTGGTCTTAAGTAGGGTGACCAGATGTCCTCTCGTTCCTGGACATGTCATACTTTTCATACCTAAAAAAATGTCTGGGGAAAATTCCAAATCATCTGGGATGTTGGTCGACTACGGTGCAGCAGAACAGAGCGGTAAGATCTGGGGAGACTTGGCGGACAGGGGGGAGGGAGCCAGTAGGGAACAGTGCGACGGAACCTGACCCGGTGACAGTAGCCGTGCCCCCCCAAAAAAAAAAAAAAAACGTTCCTCCTTTTCAGAAGCCCAAAGCTGGTCAGCCTATCTTAAGCCACTAAGTATGGGAGGAATTGGATGCAGGAGGATGATAAATCACGTTAAAAACCTCTGAAATTACAGTAGCAGCCATTAAAAATTGGCCTTTCATAGTCAAACACCAGCTGAATGGCATCCCACTTCCCTCCAACTCCCAGCGAAATCTCCTCCAAGTTCCAGCCATTTGAGTTTCCCCCTTTGCATATTTTTACAAACATGACATAAAGAAGATTTTAGTACAAAGATTGATCTTTAAAAAAGAATTTTAGGGGACCAGCCAAGGACCAATCGAGGAAAGTGGGGAAATTTTGAATGGCTACTACTGTATAGTTACACACTTAAGGACAAAAATAAAGCAAACTTTTACATTCAACTGTCTTAAAATGTTTATAATAGCACATATCTGTGGAAAGACAATTCAACTTGCTGTACATAAGAAAAGCAAAATACATTAAGGTGGCATAAAGGCAATACAATATTGACACAAAGAGAAAATAGAGAAACAAATTTCATGATAATGTAACAAATAATGATAAAATGATTGATGAGAAAATGATACGAATTTTGGACTTAATGCTTAATAAATAATGCTTAGATAGCCTAGTGAAAGACCACTCTAAATAAATATGTTTTTAGTCTTAATTTAACACAACTGAGAGACTGAGTGCTTTCACAGTCTTCTGGAAGTTTATTCCAGATTAAAGGATCATAAAAACTAAAAGCTGCTTCTCCATGTTTGGTTCTGGGTAGATAAAGTAGATTGGAGCCAGAATACCTGAGGGGTTTTGGTTGTGGATCCATTGATAGCAAGCTTGTAAGGTATTTTGGAGCTAAGCCATAAATGGTTTAAAGACTAAGTCAGAGTCCTGCACGGGTCCGATTTTTCAAAACTGTATCTGGCTGCACCTGTAGAGTTCAGAACGGAAACCCTACCCGTTACCCGCAATAATCCCTCTTTAAAACCTGGAACCACATAGTCCCCTAAATAATAAAGTGCGACCCGACCCATGATTACAAAATATACACACAGCAGTTTTAATGCATAAACACAACATGCTCTATTTTTCCTAGCCGCAGCAGAATGCTAAAGAACATCTGTGCTCACAGATTAACAGCTCTAAATTAACCAAAGTAAGAAAGTTTGCCTCACTGGATATTCTTGTATCAATTTATTTATTAAGATGTTAAGAAATAATAAATGTACTGTAATGTAAAATATAAAATTCTCTTATTCTCCCACAATGGGGAAATTCACTCTCTGCAATTTGACCCATCTCCTTGGGGAGCAGTGGGCTGCCATTGTGTGGCGCCCAGGGAGCAGTGTGGGGTTAAGGGTCTTGCTCAGGGAGCCAGAGTGGAGAATGAGGGGATCAAACCCGCTACTTGCAACCTTCTCACAGCTCAAGCGCACTTCTCTAACCCACTAGGCCAACACTTCCCCACTATAAAATATAAATAGTAAATTTTATTCATGCTGTAACTTATGATACCCGTGAAATCACACAGGGTTTGTTTTATACCCGTAGCTGTACATTTTATACGGGTACCTGTTGGATACCTGCAGGTACCCGACCCAGTGCAGAACTCTGATCTAAGATGCTTTAGGCCAGGCCCAAAATCAGTCCTTGAGGGCCGCTGTCCTGCAGGTTTTAGAGGTTTCCCTGCTTTAGCACAGCTGATTATGATGATTGCAGTTGAGCAAAACCCTGTTAATGAGCTTTCAATTAAAAAAACCCTGCAAACAGCGGCCCTCGAGGACTGACTTTGGGGATGCCTGCTTTAGGCTCAATTTAGCAATCTGAATTAAAACTATGATAATATTTTTCCTTTACTCATTCATAGCCATCAACTTGACACAAACCATCACTTGTTAAGGTTTTCTTTGAACCTTTCTGACTTGGGAATAGATGACAGCATGGGGGTTGTCAGGAGAAGATGCTGCAACAGACATAGAAGGAGCTCCAACAGTGCTGTAGGTCACCGTGTCCTCTTCACCAGCAACCTGATAAAGAGATTTCATTTAGATGAGACACTTTTAGTCTGACTTAAAAAAAAATCTGCTTTATTTCAACGCAGTTGCAAAATTTTTTTTCATTATTTTTTTTTTTTTTTTTTTTTTTACATTTAATGAGAAAAAGAAACATAGGGGGCCATGACACAGCCACCCTCATGCTTCTAAGATGTCTAGTTTTTTTTCAATAAGTCCTGTATTCCTTTTATGGCAAACATGTCTCATGCTCTGGGGTCTAAATAATAAAAGTTTAGATTCATATGTGCTAAAAGATTATTAATTATCCTGAACATCGTCTATGATCTGCTGATCAATCCTCAGCCTGATCTTTTGCTCAGACATTTTTTATTTTTTTTTTATGAGCTAAGCTTTCCTCTTTGCACACATCCAACATAAACTTGAGTGGTCATTTTCTGACTTTAAAAAGAGACTGATGTTCTCTTTTTTAGACCATCCTACACCATACAATGGCCTCTATCTTTTTTTATCAATTTCATGTTAGAATAAATCTGGACCTGGAAGAAATGCTGGTATCAGACTGAATCTTTTCTAGAAATTAAGTGTTATGTGTCGACATATTAGCTGAAGTCAAAGTTAAATAAAATCTTACTTGAGCTTCACCAATGGTGGCATAGTGGACATCTTCAGGATTAAGCTGCAAAAGAAATATGTACTTTTATTTCTGTGAAATGTTGAATTACTGGATATTCAATCTGTACTGTTTCTGGATTTAGCAGCTATTTTAATATCTAACTCCTCAGTGTTAGTTATTGCTAACAAAACACAAAATGTGCCAGAGTTTCATGAGTAGCTGCGTGTATTTAGGGTTGTGTTTGTTCTTACCGTCGCATAACTGGATTCCCCGCCAGTGGGAGACGCTGGAAGATTCACATTCTGATCCTGAACAAAGAAAACAGCTAGATGGAAAACTGTTTTATTGTTTTCAAGAGCATATATTTAATTGGTTATAGATGTGATTACACTCACAGCATTATAATGCACCCGCCGTTTATTTCCTGTAAAACATCAGGCTCGGTTTAAACATTTAGAGTTAAAATATTTTCCTATTAATATTTTCTTTAATAGTGAAAGTTTCGGTTTCTCACGTTTGGTTCTCCATCCAATGACGACTCCAGCACCTATTAAGATGATGACCACAACCACTGCTGTAGAAATGTATGGAACTCCTGGGAACAAAACGAGAAAATATATTCAGACCAGCTTTTGAAGGCCTTTTTTATACAATTTACTTTAGCTCTATTGACGTCACTAAAATTTATGCAACTATAAGGCAATAAAATTTGTGGTTTGGAGGTTTTTTTTGTGAAATCTTACCAAACAGTATGAAAAGAGAGAAAAATAAACAGTCTTGGGCACGTTACCTTGAAAAAGTCATTAGTTATAGTTACTTCTCCCAAAAGGTATCTGAGTTTCTAACTGAGTTATTCCACAATAAAAGTTAGTAGTTACTAGTAAAAGTAACAATTTTGTTACTTTTGCGTTTCTTGCCTCCGTAACACCCACCAACCAGCCCCCACCTACTCGCAGTGTGTTTAAAAAGCCAGCTGAATAGAGTGGATGACAAAAACAAGTACCTGCAGAGAGTTTTGCATTTATTGCAACTCAACGTAAATGAGATCAGGGGGGAACGCTATCTGACAGGCCTATATACCCCGTCATATAGCGTTCCTCCTGCTTAACATGGGGGGAACGGTATCGACGTAACACCGGTATTTCCATCTGGAAAACGCTGTTTTGCTGCTGGAGTCATCCTCACTCTCCATCTCTCTGTGTGTGCTGTATGTTAATACCCGCCAGCGGAAACACCCACCTACCCACCTGACAGACGTACTCTCACTATACATCAGCCAATCTCATCCTCCCCCCCCTCATGACAAGGCGCACACGAGTCCTATCATGAAAAAAGGTTAATTGTGCGACCTGAGTAACGCGCAGTAACGGGGTGCCGGCAATAATAACTGCATTATAGTTACAGTCAAAGTAATTAGTTAGATTACTCGTTACTAAAAAAAGGTAAACACCGTTACCCCCATCACTGAACATAAATACATGTAAATGAATATAAAAAATTTTTATTTTAATATCCATCCATCCATTTATTGGCACATTTAATCCCAAGTCAGGTGATGACGCCTATCTCCAGCTGTCAAGACAGAGAGGCGGGATACACCCTGGACAGGTCGCCAGTTCATCGCAGGGTAACAGAGAGATAAACAACCATTCACACACACACAAATTTAGAGAAGCCAATTAACCTAACAGTCATGTTTTTGGACTGTGGGAGGAAGCCGGAGTACCCAGAGTGAACCCCCGCATGCTCAGGGAGAACACGCAAACATGCTGAAAGACCCCAGGCCCACATTCTTTAGTCGTTAATGAAAAAGCCATGTTTGCATTGAATGAAACACCTTGGTTTTATGGGTTTTTTTGGGGGTTAGGGCAGCTGTGGATATGTGGAAAAAAACAATTGTTCTGGTATCAGACCCTGGTTATCCGGAGAGTTTGTTCATAGAACAATTGATACTTTATCTGTTGCTCTCTGTATAATGTTTGGTTGTATTGAAAGAACAATTATCTTCAAGTAGGTAAATTGTTTGATGAAGCTAAGTGATGATATATTATTTTTCAAAGACAAAATATCTGAATCTGAAGCTCTATGATAAAGACTTTTAAAAATGATCAAATGAGTCTTTATGGGGATCTATACAAATGCTGTAATCTTTTTCACTAAACACTTAAAACAAGGTTAAAAGTTTAATGGAGAGAAAAAAACCTGCAACCAAGAAACGGCATCACAGCATCTTTACCTCCATTAGATGATGAGTCTGTTGTGGTTGGACCTGGTTCTGTGCTTCCTTCTATTTCTCTGGTTGGGCTGCATGAGGTTCCATCTTTTGTTTCAACTTCAGACAAAGATACTAACAAAACCAAAAAGTTAAAATGCTCATGTTTTCCCATTTGCAGCAACAATAGTTACATGCGAACAACAAATTTCGTGAGATCAGAGATTCACAATGATGTAATTGACGTAAAGCAACAAGTTTTCTTACCTGATTTGTTTTTCAGGGACAGATTGTTGAAGTTGAAGAGCTGACTGGTTCCACCATGTGTGACTTCACAATTGAACTCACACCCCTGCATGTAGGATGGCTCAATAAAACAAACTGCAGCAGAGCAGTCAGGCTGTTTTGACTCACAGTGTCTCACATCTTTAGCTCCAGCAGGACAGTTATGCAGCCACTTCACTTTGTAATCACACCGTCCATTTGTCTTCACAGAACAAGTTAATGTCACTTCATCTGTAACCTTTTGTTTAGTTACTGATGAGGAAACAGTAGGAGACATTTTACACAAAACATACAGAAGTCACTTATTGTAGCTATAAATAAGTTTCCATCCTCCTGAAAAAGTATTTATTACATGGTAAAGTGAAAAAAAAACTAATACAACTGTATAAAAGATAGAAATGACTTCATATTAATACTCACTGTTAACAACAGACACATAAACTCCAGACTGATGAACCAGGATGTGATGATCTGGTTTCATTCCAGATTTGTATTGTTGGCATTCATAATAACCAGCATCCTCCACTCCGACATCCCTTATTACCAGAGAACAGCTTTCTAAACTCAGTTTGTTTGATTTACTTTGCTGATTTGGGTCAATTTGTCCCAGTTTAACCAGCTCTACTGACAATGTATCTAAACTGTAGATCCATCTGGTGCCATTACAGTTTGTCTGACCAATAATCAAACATTGGCAAGAAAAAAACACGGTATCTCCAGATCTTATCAAAAATGCTGCTCGATCTGCAAACACTGTCGACAAACAGGAAGACACAGTCGAGAAAAAAAAATTAGATGATCAAAGTTTGAACATTTTAGAATTCAAGTATAAAAACAATATTGTTAACATGTTTCTTTATCATTTTCATGGTTTAAAGACAGAAAACTGTTGATTTGTGGTAGAATGATAAATGTTGCCTTTGTTTACTAAATACAGTCAAATAAATATTCTTAATACATTTCTAAGCTATTTCTATAGTTTCTTACCTGTAGAATGAAACTCTAGTATCAGAAAGAAACAAATTTTAATCCATCTGAGTTCACCCATTGCTCCGCTCAGCTTGTCTTTCTTGTTCTTCCTTTTGAAGGTAATTTCTACTTCCTGTATAAGAGGCGTTACTTCCACACATTTTATACGTTTTAAATAAATAATCATTTTCTTTTTTTTTCAAAATTCTGACATGAAAAAACAACAACATTGATTTACTTTATAAATCTTTAAAATAAATAAGGGGTTAAAGCAATTTTCTATAAAAAAACCTTTTGGTCAACATCGTGTTCAGCCTCAAACATGCTTTGAGATCAAGGCGTTTCTGGGAACCAGAAAGAAGAAGTAAACTGAATGCGTACATGTTCTAAAGTTAGCAACAAGACTTTTTGAAGTCATCTTTTTATCTTTTAGTTTTAGCATTGAGTCAAACTTATTCAACATGTGCATTAGCAGCAAGAAAAGCATAAACTTAATATAGATTAATAGCTATGATTGCTCTTGCCTCCAGTTTAAGTTTTCAGGCTTTCATGAGAACTGAAAGAGGAAGTTGTTTGCGGAGAATGTGGGTAGCAGCTCAGCTCTGCTGGTTTTCAGTGCTGCAAACAAAGCTGTCAAACTGTGAGGAAATGCATTTTAAACCATCTCACTTGGTTCACATCCCTCCCTAACCACATTTTGTTCTCAACTCATTCAGGAAAACATTTTTAGTAAGCCCTTTATCGTTCAAATGCACCCATTAATGAGCTTTGAAATAAAAGAAACTTTCTCTATAGTGTTATCAAATTTTACGGAATATGAAGTTAAACACTCAAGCCTGTTGGTTCAGCTGCATCGAGGACTGAGGCCTCCATACCTCCATATAGGGCGTGCTCTCACTGCCCTAAAAACTCAAGTGAGTTGATGCTTTATTCATGTGTTTCCTACAAGTTTTAGGATTAATGTCTTTGAGATTTTTTTTCTCAACCTTACCTTAACATGGTTGCATTTATTCTGACCTTTAGGGCAAAATATATGTAAAATTCAAGATTTTCTGTTGAGCTTGAAAGTTCAATTTAGTCAACTGGATGTGAAACTTTCTAATAGACGTTTTACCTCACAGCCAAGAACCTTCATCAGTTCTAACTGATGTAGATTTGACCAATCAGTGGCCTCCTGTCTGCACTGTCTACGGTCACCTACAATTTTGGAGATGTGCAGCAGTGTCTGTGGAAGGGGCGCGGAAACATTTGTGTTCACTGTGACACACGTGCAGACGACCTGGTTTCTGAGTATAATCAGCCTTTAATGGTCATTAGGGGTTCTGATTGGTCCTTAACCCCCCTTCAGAGGTGTTTGGTTCACGTTCCTCTTCGAAGTGTGAGTCAGGAGAGGGCAGGTGAGAGGTCAGTCTATTGGGTAGTGTTCTATTGAAGATTGGGAGGAGGTGTTGGCCTAGTGGTTAGAGCAGTGTGCTTTTGCTCTGAGAAGGTTGAATATAACCTGATTCGATCCTCACAGCCTGTACTCTGGGTCCCTGAGCAAGACTCTAATCACTGCTCCCCAGGCGCCCCACAATGGCAGCCCACAGCTCCCCAAATGGATGGGTTAAATGCAGAGGTGAATTTCTGCAGTGTGAGATCAAAAATGGGGAGTGGTGGCCTAGTTCTTAGAGCATTTTGCTTGCAATCCAGAGGCTCTGACTTCATGCCAACTCCCACAGACTGCCACTCTGGGTCCTAAAGCAAAGACCCACACTGCTCCCCGGGCACCACACCATGGCAGCTCACTGCTCCCCAAGGGGATGGGTAAATGTAGAGAGTTCATTTCGTTGCTCTGTACTTGTGACAGTGTAATGGCAATAAAAGCTGGGGGAAAAAATAAAACAAAAAAAATTATTTTATGTTGTTTTAAATAACCGTTACATCTTTTCATTTCCATAAATGTTAACGTTCTGTAAGTCAGCCAAATGGACCTTCTTATGTTGAAATATGATGACCAGAGAGGCTCTAGCATAATACTGTAGGCTGTGTGAGAAGGACTGAATGCTGACTGGCTGCTTTGGGGGAGACACCTCCTGGATGACTTTGGGATAAAACTGGAAAGTATGCAGTGTCTCTGGGCCGTTTGAACTGGATTATCAGCTGAATGGTCAACATGTAAAAAGGGCCTAAGGTAGAAGGTGAGATCTTCTTCTGCAATTTGTGCTAACATGAAGGAATTTGTTACAGTCAACATAAGTGGAATAAATTCGGTTAATGATTAAACATCTTTCCTTCTTTGTGCATACTATCTGAGAAACATAACTCCTCGGATTCGGACCGGGTAATCAAAATGATGATCCAACAGTTCCTAAAAGTGCTTTGTAAGTAATTGAAAGCATTTCCTCTTTGACTCATTCTTCAATGAGACATGAGACCCAAACCATTCTGACAAGGGACTTGACGACCCATCAGAATCCCCTAATCTCAACACCCCCCGCCAGGTGACCCCCATTGCCAATCCAGTAGGAGGGATCAGAGCCACCTTTTGTTCCCCCTAATTCTTTGTTCCACCTACTTTATATTAATCTCAGTGCTCCACACTAGTTAGAAGTGAAGAAACATCTTGGATGAGAGGAGAAATATTTTCTAGAAAACTTCACATACATCTACCCAAACTGGACTTTCCAAGCTTGAACATGTTCTGGATGTCTGAAAAATCTTCACAGATAAAAAAAAAAAAAAATTGTGTTGTATTTTTACATCTATAACCTTGTTTTGATCAATATCCTTTTTGTTTGTAAACTTCAATCTTTGCTGTTCTTTGTCATCTTGCTTTTATTGATTCAGTTATCATATAAATTAAATTCTTTTCCACTATTTGTATATAAAAAATGTGTAAATAAAGATTGACTAATCAGCATTAATTTACAGAGAAATGCATTTCATAAACGCCATTTAAGGCAGGCAGTACCGCTGTTGCTCTTATGAGGGCGCCTGTGAGCTCAAGGTCTACTGCTGATTTTCTTCTTTTTAAAAAGATAGAATTCAGAAAGCAGGCTTCAGCAAATCATGAGTTTATTCTAATGAACATAACTGATGTAATCAGAAGCTTAAAGGGTACATTTAAAACACATTTAAATACAACTCCTTCCTTTTACAAAATTCTGAACAAGTTTAACATAAAATGGAAGTTTTGACATTAAACATTTAACCGTTTATTATTAACTTTGTGACTGATTTTTAACATTGTGGTGCTTCAACACTTTTAAGGAAGAGATTCAGAGCATACAAGGCAAAAGTCAGCATCTCTGTAACACATCCACTCCCATTAGTGGGGAGTGGTGGCCAAGTAATTAGGGCATAGAGGTTGGAATCCTGAGGTTCTGAGTTGTTTGAGCCCCACTCCCACAGACTCCCACTCTGGATCTCTGAGCAAGACCCTTAACCCCACACTGCTCCCTGTGCGCCCCACAATGGCAGCCCGCTGCTCCCCAAGGGGATGCATTAAATGCAGAGGCATATTTCTCCGATGTTAGATCAAAAAACGTAATTTATTACTATTATTATACTGTACAACAGATAATTTTCAATATTAACACTGCAAAAACAATCTGAAATTAAGTAAACATTTCTTAAATCAAGTGTATTTACCCTTAATTTGAGCAGGTAAATAAGATAGTTTGCCAATGGAATTAGTATTTTTACACTTAAAATAAGTTAATTAGATAACATGCACTTGAAATAAGACAATGCAATTGATTTTTCTTATTTTAAATGTAAATTGTCTTGTTCCATTGGCAAAGTGTCTTATTTATCTCCTCAATTCAGGATAAAATGCACTTATTTTAAGAAAAAATGACTCATTTAGATTTACATTTTTTGCAGTGAAGACAGCAAATTTCAGGACAATATCTGAAAGTGATCTATACTGCTGCTGCGTAGAATCAAAGTGTGCGTGATATTTGGGACTTTCCTCTTGATGCAACAACAACTTTGAGTCTTTCAAGTCTGAAACAATGATATTCAAGGTTGAAGGCAAATATAAACTGTGGAAAAGTTTAAATGGAGGAAATCAAAGATAAGAGAGACACCTCAACCAATCAGACATTCTGAAAATACATTATTCACAAACCTGCAGACTAAAGTTACAGGGTAATTTAAAAAAGTCCCACCTCCATTTAATCTCTAACCTCATCATTAGATACTCTTTTTTTCTGTGTGTTTATAATATATAAATAACACAATGAACAAGAAAGAAGGAAAGGTTTCCAAAATTTACGTCAAAATAAACATGGTAAAACTTGTTTTATGGTTCACAACCATAATGCAGTTCAAATAGCGGTATCTCTATGAGCAAACCTCAGGCGGAGGTCAGACAGTAGGAGCCCCACTCCTACTGACTGACACTCTGGGTCCATGGCAAGACCCTTAACCCCACACCGGGAACTGCACAATGGCAGCCCACTGCTCCCCAAAGGGATTTGTTAACTGCAGACAGATCATTCTGTGCTTTGTATATTTGAAAGTGTAAAGACAATAAATTTAAGTACTATTCTATAAAATTTAGCCCTTTTTTTATTTTCTTTTTTTACATGATATTATCCTAAGAAAATGTAGTAACAATTTTACCTTGGTTTTTCTTTTGTCTTGCTCTGGATGTGTGATGGTGGTGTAGGAAACATCTTCCACAAGATCAACCTGGAGAGGAAAGAACCATGAAGTGAATCAACTATCTTTCATTGAATTACAAAGTGAAAAAAATGTACATTCTTTTTCTGAAATAATAGAAATTTTACCAAAGTCCTTATCATGCTTTGGTTTTTTAGAATCACATGCTGGATGCCTTTCTAGGGAACTGTTCCAAGCATGTCCCACCATAAACTTTATGCCTACATTTCCTGATTTACGTGAAATTAACTGATTCATTTTAAAGGAATGCTTGATGCAAATCAAAGAACTAAAATAACAGAGGAGCAAAAGATGCTAAAATAGGCTGAGACAAAAAAAGATAACATATATTTTAACATATAGATATACATACGTTTCAAACATTAAAGAATCTCTTTGTTGGGGCGTTGTTTGCTTCTCTTTAGGTTGTCATAGAGTCTTTGCTTCCAGGTTTAATTTTATGAACAAGTTGACTTTTTGTACATAAATCTTGACCTTCTGAGGCTTTTTGAAGGCAAATCTGTGTTTTGCATGGTCCAACATTGTGTCACTAACCTAAACAAACAATGCAGTTTAATAATGGAGAAGTTCTAATTCAGCTTGACATTTTTTCTAATATATAAAAACTATTTATTTTCAGAGAATGTGTTTATCTAGAGCAACTATGCAAATTAATAAACATCTAGAAAAAGTACACTATATTTTCTATGTGAATCCCAGATTGTTCATTCTTCTTTGCCTTTTCTAAAAAGTGTTTTAAATCAGTCCTAGCTGTCTTTATCCATGCTGGGTCAGATCCTCACCTTTGAAAAATGAGGCGGGATAAAGTGTTAGCCACTTCATTTTTTTATCTACAGGGGTCAAAGGTCACCACAGAGCAGTTTAATGTCACCCTCTGATTCTCCTGTTTATTCACTGATGATATGGTTAATAATCATAACCACTTATTATCCTAGAAATGAAAACCAAACAAAGCAATTGTTCTTTTCTTTCTGCCGAAAAGAGAGAGGACAGACCAAGGGTGAGACCCCTTGAAAAGTCTGTACTCAACTCTGCCCAAACCTCTCTTTTCTGCTGTTTTTACTCTTTCCTGAACCCATCCTTTTTAATTCTTTAACCCGTTTCTTTAATTTTTTTTTTCTTTTTAACTTTAACACCTGCAAACTTTAATCTGTTTTTCAAGGTTTTTGAACCACTTATCTACATTTGCGGGGAACTTTAATCACCCGTCTGTCTTTGCAGTGGACTTTATACCACCCGTCTACCTTTGCGGGGGACTTTATACCACCCGTCTACCTTTGCGGGGGACTTTATACCACCCGTGTACCTTTGAGGGGGACTTTATACCTCCCGTCTACCTTTGCGGGGGACTTTATACCACCCGTGTACCTTTGAGGGGGACTTTATACCACCTGTCTACCTTTACAGGGGACTTTACAACACCCGTCTTAGCACCTACTTGGTTTGTTTGGTCTTCTCCCGGTCCGATCCCATCAATCCCTCGCTGCCGAAAGGAGGTAACCTATGACGCTGGCACAGTTAGGAAATTACCCACTGGGAATTTCCCATCAGGTCCTTGACTCTGACCCCCGGTGGTTTTCAGCGCGTTGCTCCTCTCGTCAGCAAGTGGAAATATTGGGATCCGGGTCACGGCACCAGGCTGATAGGGTTAATAATCATAACCACTTATTATCCTAGAAATGAAAACCAAACAAAGCAATTATTCTTTTCTTTCTGCAGAAGAGAGAGAGAGAGGACAGACCAAGGGTGAGACCCCTTGAAAAGTCTGTACTCAACTCTGCCCAAACCTCTTTTCTGCTGTTTTTACTCTTTCCTGAACCGATCCTTTTTAATTCTTTAACCCGTTTCTTTAATTTTTTTTTTCTTTTTAACTTTAACACCTGCAAACTTTAATCTGTTTTGCAAGGTTTTTTAACCACTTATCTACATTTGCGGGGAACTTTAATCACCCGTCTGTCTTTGCGGGGGACTTTATACCACCCGTCTACCTTTGCAGTGGACTTTATACCACCGGTCTACCTTTGCGGGGGACTTTATACCACCGGTCTACCTTTGCGGGGGACTTTATACCACCCGTCTACCTTTGCGGGGGACTCTATACCTCCCGTCTACCTTTGCGGGGGACTTTATACCTCCCGTCTACCTTTGCGGGGGACTTTATACCACCCGTCTACCTTTGCGGGGGACTTTATACCACCTGTCTACCTTTACGGGGGACTTTACAACACCCGTCTTAGCACCTACTTGGTTTGGTTGGTCTTCTCCCGGTCCGATCCCATCAATCCCTCGCTGCTGAAAGGAGGTAACCTATGACGCTGGCCCAGTTAGGAAATTACCCCCTGGGAATTTCCCATCAGGTCCTTGACTCTGACCCCCGGTGGTTTGCAGCGCGTTGCTCCTATCGTCAGCAAGTGGAAATATTGGGATCCGGGTCGGCACCAGACTGATAGGGTTAATAATCATAACCACTTATTATCCTAGAAATGAAAACCAAACAAAGCAATTATTCTTTTCTTTCTGCAGAAAAGAGAGAGAGAGGACAGACCAAGGGTGAGACCCCTTGAAAAGTCTGTACTCAACTCTGCCCAAACCTCTCTTTTCTGCTGCTTTTATTATTGGACTTCAAAGGAATTACAGGAGTGATCAAAAGTTACCAGGAGGGGTCTGATGTTATCAGGAGGGGTCAGAAGTTATCAGTCACCTACGGCTGCATAGCTGAATAAAACCAGGCCCTGAGAGAAATATTTGCTCTCCTCATTTAGAACAATACTTTACATTCCTTGGCCAAATGCCTGTAACTTGAAATAAAATAATAAGATATAACTTTTTTTAACAACTGATAATAGCAGAAACTGTCAGACACTAAATCAGACAATCTACCTTCATCACTGTAATGTTTTCCACATTTTGCTGTATAACATATTTTGAATTCAAATTGCATCAAAATGTATGTAATAAATGTTAAAATTCCCTCTTTGTTGGGATCCTGAGGCTTGCCCACCAGAGGGCGCCGAGGATCCTCTTCTGTTATATGTTTTCTGTTAAGGTCTGGGGTTACTGTTGGGATCTGGAGATCTACCACCTGTCTCCAGCAGAGAGCGCTGTGGGTCTCCTGGGCTGGAGCCTCCAGCACACCTGAAGCTCATCAACTCATCAGGAGACTTTCCTACATAAGCAGCAGTCAGACCTTCCTTCGATGCCGCAGTGTTGACCAAGTTTGGTTAGCAAACCTAAGCCTCTGTAAACATAATGAATCACAGTAGACTCTAGAGACGAACTGGATTCTAACTTGCCTCTGTCTTCATTACTCACAGAAAACCTGACCGAAGTCTGAAGCTCTGGATGAGCTTTACCTGGAAACCTGCCTGCCTGCCCAAGGAAGCCAAACCTGAAGGTCTTAGTCTGGATTCCTCCTTCAGCTCTCAGGGAAGAGCTAGGAAGCTAAACCTGAAGATCTCAGTCTGGATTCCTCCTTCAGCTCTCAGGGAAGAGCTAGGAAGCTAAACCTGAAGATCTCAGTCTGGATTCCTCCCTCGGCTCTCATGGAAGAGCTAGGAAGCTAAACCTGAAGATCTCAGTCTACATTCCTCCCTCAGCTCTCAGGGAAGAGCTAGGAACCAAGCCCACGTCAGTCTCTCTAACCAGAAGCTAGACGCTGCTGCTGCTGAGCTCTCTGCTACTTCCACAATCTCTGGACCCAACCGATTCCCCATCTCAAGGATCTGTCAGAACCTCTTCAAGGTACATTCAGAAATTACTCACTCGTCAAACCATCTAACTGCCTGGCTAACTAAACTCTCATCCCTTCAGATATCTGTGAAACCAGTCCCGGACCTGTACCAGAACCAGTCCTTATTACTCTGTGTTTTTCCTCCATAATAAACATTGTTAAATTTTCCTCTGTCTCCAGTTTGGTGTTGTGCATGTGGGTTAAGTCCATTAGCCAATCATGACAGAACACTGCGGCCATTCACAAAACCCAGCGGATCACCTCCGGAGGAGGCTTGAGGAACAAGCTGCCCAGATCCAAGAACAGGCACAAGCCATCTGTGAGTTAAAAACGTATATTGAACGTCGGAACCAACTTATACAGGAATGCGCCGACTACAACAGAAGCGCTAACACGACGCCAGCTCAGCTTCCGGTTCCGGAGCCCGTTTCGTCACTTCCGGAATTCCGTCCGTCACTTCCGGTTCCAGTTCCGCTTCTCAGGTCAGAATCTGCTCCGTCACTTCCTGAGTTCCGTCCCCCACTTCCTGAAAGGTTTTCTGGTATACTTAGTCGCTATAAAGGATTTTTCCTTCAATGCAAATTGTTTTTTGAACTTTCTCCGTCCAATTTCCCTAGTGATGAGACAAAAATAGCTTTCTTTCTCTCACGTTTATCAGGAAAGGCCCGCAAATGGGCTAAGACCAGTTATTCTTCAAGACCCAGAATTTCCTGTACATTTGAGCATTTTTAGAGGATTTCTCTCTAGCCTTTTCTGAGTCCACTAAAACTCAGCCCAGTCCAGATCTGCCCAGTCCAGTTCAGTTTAGTCCAGTCCAGTAAAGCTCTTTACAGCCCCGTTCAGTCCCCTTCTGCACAGTTCAGTCCAGTTCAGCCATCACTTACATGACTGCCAGCTAGCACCATCCGTGAAGAGGCTTAAAAATCAAACCAACTAATTCAACTCCTATGACTGTTAGCATTTCAGCTAAACCAGCACCTGAACCCTATTGCACACCAGTTAGCCTTTTCTCTCAGTCAGTCTCTGAACCTATTAGCCCTGCTCTTAACGAACCCCCACTTAAGAGACGGCGGCGCCGTAAGCCAGCTCTGAGCCGTCTAGAGACCCCTGAACCAGCTCTGAGCCGTCTAGAGACCCCTGAGCCAGCTGTGAGCCATCTTGAGTCAGTTCTGTGCCACTTCGAAACTCCTGAGTCAGCTCCATGCCATTTTGAAACCCTTGAGTCAACTCCGTGCCGTTTAGAGACCCCTGAACCAGCTCCGAGCAGTCTAGAGACTCCCGAGCCGGTTCTGAGCCGTCTAAAGACCCCTGAATTAGCTCTGTGCCATCTAGAGACCTCTGAGTTAGCTCTGTGCCGTCCAGAGACCCCTGAGTTAGCTCTGTGCCGTCCAGAGACCCCTGAGTTAGCTCTGTGCCGTCCAGAGACCCCTGAGTTAGCTCTGTGCCGTCCAGAGACCCCTGAGTTAGCTCTGTGCCGTCCAGAGACCCCTGAGTTAGCTCTGTGCCGTCCAGAGACCCCCGAGCAGAATCTTAAAGAGGTATGTGATTTTACGCCTCCCTGGACTTTTCTGCAGGTGTCCCTGACCGCCAAGAGTCCTCTGCGAGCATCACCAGCCTCTTCAGAGACCGAACCTTTGCCGCCACGGGCGGTTTCTCCCTTGCTGGAGTTGGAGCCACAGTCGGTGGTCTCCTCTGTTCATGATGTGGAACCACAGTCGGTGGTCTCCTCTGTTCCCTAGGTGGAGCCACAGTCGGTGGTCCCCTTTGTTCCTGATGTGGAACCACAGTCGGTGGTAACCTCTGTTCCTGAGGTGGAGCCACAGTCGGTGGTAACCTCTGTTCCTGAGGTGGAGCCACAGTCGATGGTCCCCTCTGTTCCTGAGATGGAGCCACAATCGGTGGTCTCCTCTGTTCCTGAGGTGGAGACGCAATCGGCGGGCTCCTCTGTTCCTGACTCGGAGCCGCAATCGGCGGGCTCCTCTGTTCCTGACCCGGAGCCACAATCGGCGGGCTCCTCTGTTCCTGACCCGGAGCCGCAATCGGCGGGCTCCTCTGTTCCTGACCCGGAGCCGCAATCGGCGGGCTCCTCTGTTCCTGACCCGGAGCCGCAATCGGCAGGCTCCTCTGTTCCTGACCCGGAGCCGCAGTCGGCGGGCTCCTCTGTTCCTGACCCGGAGCCGCAGTCGGCGGGCTCCTCTGTTCAAGTCCAGGAGCCGCAGTCGGCGGTCTTCACAGAGCCTGTTCCTGAGCCGCAGTCGGCGGCCACCTCAGAGCCTGTTCCAGAGCCGCAATCGGCGGGCTCCTCTGTTCAAGTCCAGGAGCTGCAGTCGGCGGTCTTCACAGAGCCTGTTCCTGAGCCGCAGTCGGCGGCCACCTCAGAGCCTGTTACAGAGCCGCAGTCGGCGGCCACCTCAGAGCCTGTTCCAGAGCCGCTGAAGAGGGGACGGGGTACCCCTTGGGGCTACCTACTGAAAGTGGGGCATCATCCTCCTAAGAAGCTGCGTCGCCTCCGGCCCCGCTGCCGACCTCCAGAGCGTCAGCGGCGCCTTCGGTCCCCCAGCCGGCCACCCAAGACTCTGCTCCGCTGCCAGATCCTCGGCCGGCCTCCAGAACCTCTGTCACGTCTTCGGTCCCACGGCCGGCCACCTGAGACTCTGCCTCGCTGCCGGTCCCACTGCCGGCCACCTTAGACTCTGCCTCGTTGCCGGTCCCACGGCCGGCCACCTGAGACTTTATATTATTAACTATCAGAGACTTTTGTTGCTTACGTCCACCTTAAGTGGATTGTTTTTTGTTCTGGACTAAGTTTGTGTTTTTTGCCCTCCTGGCCTGTTTCCCCCTCTGCCCACCCTGGGTGGGTTGTTTTTTGGACTCTGTTTTTGTTGTTTCTGGCCCTCCTTGCCCTAGTGCCCCCTCCGCCCGCCCTGGGTGTTTTTTTTTTTTTTTTTTTTCATGGACTGTTCTGAGGGCGTCTGGAATCCGCCCTTGAGGGGGGGGGCTCTGTTGGGATCCTGAGGCTTGCCCACCAGAGGGCGCCGAGGATCCTCTTCTGTTATGTTTTTTGTTAAGGTCTGGGGTTACTGTTGGGATCTGGAGATCTACCACCTGTCTCCAGCAGAGAGC
Source organism: Cyprinodon tularosa (assembly GCF_016077235.1). NCBI lineage: Eukaryota > Metazoa > Chordata > Actinopteri > Cyprinodontiformes > Cyprinodontidae > Cyprinodon > Cyprinodon tularosa. Next base: position 163,978 of record NW_024039259.1, read on the forward strand.
GCTGTGGGTCTCCTGGGCTGGAGCCTCCAGCACACCTGAAGCTCATCAACTCATCAGGAGACTTTCCTACATAAGCAGCAGTCAGACCTTCCTTCGATGCTGCAGTGTTGACCAAGTTTGGTTAGCAAACCTAAGCCTCTGTAAACATAGTGAATCACAGTAGACTCTAGAGAGGAACTAGATTCTAACTTGCCTCTGTCTTCTTTACTCACAGAAAACCTGACCGAAGTCTGAAGCTCTGGATGAGCTTTACCTGGAAACCTGCCTGCCTGCCCAAGGAAGCCAAACTTGAAGGTCTTAGTCTGAATTCCTCCTTCAGCTCTCAGGGAAGAGCTAGGAAGCTAAACCTGAAGATCTCAGTCTGGATTCCTCCCTCGGCTCTCAGGGAAGAGCTAGGAACCAAGCCCACGTCAGAGTCTCTCTAACCAGAAGCTAGACGCTGCTGCTGCTGAGCTCTCTGCTACTTCCACAATCTCTGGACCCAACCGGTTCCCCATCTCAAGGATCTGTCAGAACCTCTTCAAGGTACATTCAGAACTTACTCACTCGTCAAACCATCTAACTGCCTGGCTAACTAAACTCTCATCCCTTCAGATATCTGTGAAACCAGTCCCGGACCTGTACCAGAACCAGTCCTTATTACTCTGTGTTTTTCCTCCATAATAAACATTGTTAAATTTTCCTCTGTCTCCAGTTTGGTGTTCTGCATGTGGGTTAAGTCCATTAGCCAATCATGACACTTAAAATGACAGTGTGTAAGATTTATCACCATCTAGAGGCTTACTAAATTTATTACAACTAACAGTCTAGAGCCTCTACAATTTTTAATATCTAACAGTATTATTATGCTCTATTAACACACTCATTTTTTCGCGATGATGTGCATAATATGTTATATTACATGATTTATAGTCTTCATGGACCTCATACTGAATATGCAATGTGGTGTGCCTATTTCTTACCCTAGATCAGTGTTTCCCAACTTATTTTGACTTGTGTTCGCCTTTGGGCACTTTGTCTTATCATGAGTTCCCCTCTCAGTCAAAAATATTGATGACTGTATAAAAGTGGAACATACCAAAACTGATTATAAAATACGTTTAACTTGACTTAATTAGTTTTACTTTGCTTTCATCAAGACACCTGAGTTTTCTTTGATCAGCTCCAATAGGTCAGTGTGAAAAACAGCTGATCCCAGGATGTTGTCTATTTCCAGTCTGTCCTTCTGCTTGGTTTTAATGTGCTTCAAATCTGAAGGTGAACTCAAACATATAAGAAAATTTACTTTTTAGTTTATCAAAGCTTCTTTTTTTTCTATTGGTTCTTCACAAAACAAAATAGATCCCACCCCTATTTTTCTATTACCTAACAAATAAAGTATTTTCATGTACCCATTGCAATACACTCACGGACCAACAGGGGTACGAGTTTTCCCCATTTGGGAATCGCTGCCTTAAATGACAGTAATCTACTGATGCTATGAAACAGCATGTGTAAAAAAGTGATGACTTTACCCCCCTGAAGATGAGAACATAATTTTTGTTCGATACTGTAGTGCATATATTGTTTACATCTCGACCGGTCTTACTAGGGAGTAACAATATGGCGGCTCGTGACTTCATAGCACCATGTAAAGCTTAACGCCTTTCGGCAATCCAGTAAATAAATAGATCATTGGATCTACTAAGGAAGCGGTGGATTGATATCTTACAGCAGCTAATAACTCTTGAATCCGTACTCATCCAATATAGGCCAATGCTCTGCTTCCTGAAGCACTGAAGATCCATTTAGTGACTGTTAGAAGATAAAACAGAACCAGAAATATTTAATCTGAGCACAGACATTGAATAAAGTAGATCTATCATAGCTCTATACAGTCTTCCTACCTGTGAGCTGCAGGTTCATGAATAAAAACCCTTGAATCCATCTGAGTTGAGCCATCGTGCGTCTGTTGCTCTCACCCTCAGAACTGTCTGACTGCCTGCTGAACACACATGTAGCTTCTACTTCCTGAGACTCACCACTTCCTCACTCTGACTGATGGGCGACTCGCTGCTTTATGTGGTAAAAACATCTATTAGTTACAACTATGACTTGTAATTCTTTTAACAAGAACATTTCAAGAAAAGAGCTGTAGTAAAAAATATAAACTTAAACATTGTGAGAGCTTTTTGTTCAGCCTGATTAAAGGACGTTACAGACAGTGACATGCAAGAAGGCCACAAAAGAGGAAGTAGATCAGTGTGTGAATATTTTTACTTTAGATAAATGTGAGAAATGCACTTCTTTTGTTTAGATGTTTCAGAAACTTGGACGATTATTCAGATAAATCCAGGAGATCTGATCTGTGTTGATGAAGAGCAGCAGATCAAATGTCTAATTTGATAGATCAGTCACACTGGTAAGATTGTATTTTACTTTTAAAACTTGCTGGTTTCCAGTTTTTCTATGAACTGAAGAGGAAGTCATTGGTGAGAATGTGGTGAACAGCAGCAGCAGAGCTCTGGAGGTTTTAACCCACAATGAACAGAGAAATATACATGGTTAACACATTGATGGGTGACATTAACAGACATTAACTTAGTTTATTTGAGGCTACAGCCATATAATAACACATTTGTAGACGGAAACTAATTTAACTACACATGAGCATTACAGTTTTTACACAATGAATTATAAAAACAGAACATCTTTAAGAAGAGAGATAAAAAAAAACAGATCATGCAGACTAAAGGAAGTAGATTGAAAAGCAAAATGGTCAAAAATGAGGAAATGATTCCTAAAGATTCTTCAAGTTACTCTACACACATCAAGAGCTAAAATATTTTGAGCCATAATAAAACAGAATAATTAGACAAAAACTCCTCTTTGCTAAACCAGGCAGCCTGTTGTGATGCTTCAGCCACACAATGACGTCATCAACCTGTCATGACTGGTTTTATATCAAACCCACATGCAGAACACAACGGAGGCTGGGTAAAAGTTTAACAGAGTTTATTAAAGATGTTGACACAAAAACATGAACTGGATCTGGAACAGGTCCGGGTTGGGTTCACTGAAGTCTGCAGAGATTATAGTTTGATTAGCTGGGCAGGCAGATGATTAAAGAGTCCTTTAGATAATTCTGATTCTACCTTGACGGGGTCCAGGCTTCTCTTGTGAGAGAGGGAACCGTTGGGTCCAGAGACTGTTGGTTCAGCAGAGTACACAAGCAGCTGCAGCGTCTAGCTTCTGACTTTGAATGGCAGACCTTGATTACAGTTTCCAGCTCTTCATAGAGAGCAGATGGGGAAATCCAAATAGGAATCTTCAGGTTTGGCTCACCAGGGCTGGAAGGCAGGTTAAGCTCACCCAGAGCTTCAGGCTTGAGACAGGTTTCCTGTGAGCAAAGACAGAGGAAGGTTAGAACCAAGTTTCTTACTTAGAGACAACTTAGATTCTTTCAGGTAACAGAGGCTCAGGTTGCTAACCAAACTAAGGTCAACACTGCGGCGTCGAAGGAAGGTCTGGTTGCTGCTTATGTAGGGAGGGTCTCCTGATGAGCAGATGAGCTCCAGGTGTGCTGTAGGGCTCCAGCCCAGCAGACCCACAGCGCACTCTGCTGGAGAAAGGTGGTACATCTCCAGATCCCAACACAACCAAACAACCTCTAAGCTCATCTCAGCTTTACACTTAAAAGCATTTAGCATATTTACTTAAACAGATTTAGTTTTCAAACGTCATTCAAATATCAGATATATTGATTCTGTAATGCCACACAATTAAACAAACATTAATACTTTTTCTGCTTTGTGATACTTTAAGGTGATATTTGCTTTTCTCCATGTTGAAGTGAAATATATTCTGCTTTAAACTTTTCCAAACACAAATCTATATAAATCTAAAGCCAAGGCTGTGTATATTTGGTCAAACTAAAGAGTCCTCAGATGTTTTCATAGTTCTCTCCATCGTCATCTTCTTTATCCTCTTAAGGAAGATTAAAAATAGAAAAACCAACATCACGTCTTTTAGAAACCTAAAAAAGAAAATAATTCAGCAGCATTTAATGCAATCACTGAATCACTATTCAACATGTCAAACTAAGTAACTCTTAAAGGTAATCCAGAGCCTTAGACACGTGATATTCTGGTAGCTCAGAGGCCTTTTTCACAAAAGCTGAATTAAAAAAAATCCCAGAATAGGAGATAAAGCCAGGCTCATGCATCAGAATCTTGTTTTAGTCAAATAGGACTCTGATCTTGTTGCATGTTTGTCTTTTCCTTCCTGCAGCTTTGGGTTCAGTTGGTAAAGATCTAGAAGCACCTGAGAGGTGGAAGTGACAGCCTATAGAGCTGCTCCTGCAAAGTGTTTCTCTCACTGGGAGGCTGCTTGATAACCTCAGTCAGGTTGTTGTTGCAAACAACTTTTCACCTCATTTTATCCACTATTACCATTATTCTGGGCAGATATTTTTCATCAATGACAACATAATTTCTCTTTTCACAGAGAATCTTAAATATCAAATAATCAAAATAGATCAGGCTAAGCCTTGACTGTAGAGCTTTTTTTGTTGGCAATAATGAGATAGGTTGGTAAAAATTTAGTTTAAAAATGCAAATAGTGACAATAATATCCCTAACTTTACATCAGTAACAGAATAAACACAATAAACCAACTTTTTCTGCACAGTAATTAATATTCTGAGATTTACACCAACTCTATAATCATTCAAAAGTAAATTGAGATTATAAATCTGCTCCATTTCTTTCTATATTACCTTTAATTCAATTCAATTCAGTTTATTTATATAGCGCCATATTCACAACACATGTCATCTCAAGGCACTTTACAGTTCAACCAGATCATACAGTCAAATTGGTACAAAGTTTTCTATCTAAGGAAAACCAGTTGATTGCATTGACTCATTGACTCAAATACAATCCCCCACACTAAGCATGCTTGTAGCGACAGTGGAGAGGAAAAACTCCCTTTTAACAGGAAGAAACCTCCAGCAGAACCAGGCTCAGTGTGAGCGGCCATCTGCCGAGGCCGACTGGGGTTCAAGGAGACAGAAACAGAGATACAAAAAGCAGCTGTAAAAGGCGGCCCCGTCCAGGAAACACACAGCCAGGCAGACGAGCTCCAAGGCAGCTCCCATGCCAGAGGACGAAGATCATCCACTCAGTCACGGCCAGAGAAACAGGACCACACTGGAAAACAGGCCGATCTCCAACATCTATAAACAAGGGTGTTGATGGAAGCAGCACAGCTGATGTTTCTTTCCAGGATGACGTCACAGCCAAACAGGAACAGACGAGGCAAAGCTACTCTGAGGAAAAGCAGAGAGAGCAGAAGGTTAGAGATTGAACTAACAGATTCTGCAGAATAGGAGAACAGAGAGAGAATGAAGCAGAATGATGAAATGGGGGTCCCTATGTCCTCCAAAAGTCTAAGCCTATAGCAGCATAACTATAGAGATAGCTCAGGATAACCTGAGCCACCCTAACTATAAGCTTTATCAAAAAGGAAAGTTTTAAGCCTAGCCTTAAAAGTAGACAGGGTGTCTGCCTCACGGACTAAAACTGGTAGTTGGTTCCACAGGAGAGGAGCCTGATAACTAAAAGATCTGCCTCCCATTCTACTTTTAGAAATTCTAGGAACCACTAGTAAACCTGCAGATTGAGAGCGAAGTGCTCTGTTAGGAACATAAGGAACAATCAGATCTCTGATATAAGATGGTGCTTGGCCATTTAAGGCTTTATATGTGAGAAGGAGGATTTTAAATTCTATTCTTGATTTAACAGGAAGCCAATGAAGAGAAGCCAGGATAGGCGAGATATGATCTCTCTTTTTAATTTTCATCAGAACCCTGGCTGCAGCATTTTGGATCAGCTGAAGGCTTTTAACTACAGTTTGTGGACTTCCTGATAGTAAAGAATTACAATAGTCCAGCCTTGAAGTAACAAATGCATGGACTAGTTTCTCAGCATCACCCCTGGACAGGATATTTCTAATTTTTGCAATGTTCCTCAGATGAAAGAAGGAAATTCTAGAAACCTCTTTGATATGGGATTTAAATGACAGGTCCTGATCAAAAATAACACCAAGATTTTTTACTTTATTATCTGAAATCAGTTTAATCCCATCCAAATGAAGTGACTGGCTAATCAGTTTCTTTTTCAGAGACTCTGGTCCAAAGACTATAACTTCTGTTTTATCTGCATTCAGAAGCAGAAAGTTAAGAGTCATCCAGGTTTTTATGTCTTCAAGACATGCCTGTAATCTATGTAATGGGTTAGCTTCATCTGGATTTATAGACAGATATAGCTGGGTATCATCAGCATAACAGTGGAAATTAATCCCATGCTGTCTAATAATTCTACCAATTGGGAGCATGTATAAAGTAAAGAGAATTGGTCCCAGCACTGATCCCTGTGGTTAGTTCTGGTCCAAACGCTGAAGCTCACAACCGTTATAGAAAGTGCTGCTAAACCCACAGAGACGATGATGATACGCCATAAACCTGAAAGAGAAACAAGAATATTGTTCTCTTGTCGAAGGTCTAAGTAATAACAGCTTTCCTTTACCTATGTTTTTAATTGTCTTTATTTTGTTATTATATTCTCTACAAAATCAAATGATTATATTATTTTTTTTAAATAAAATTGGTCTTATATTGCATTACGTTGTTTATGGTATTTAAGTCTGAAATATAAAATAAAAGCAATATGTGAAACACACTAATAACACAACCTGATGCTTTCTTTCGGTTAAGACATTTCTAAATAAATGCGGGGAAAAAAACATTATCAGTTATCGTTATTAGGAGAGCTTATTTTAGAACAATCAGCACTTTATATATTGCTTTCTGAATAGTGTTTCATAGAATTGACAGAACTTGGGAATTACATACTAGCAGGTGAATTATTTGATGAAGCTTGTTGTTGCTGTGATATATTTCAGAGCCAAAGATTAGAGATTATTTTCTAAACTTAATCTGAAGCTCCATAATACATATTGAAAAAAATATCAGAGGTGTCTTCATGGGAATTTCTACAAATGCTGCCATCATTTTCAATAAACACTTAAAACAAGTTTAAGGGTTTAGTGGCGAGAAAAAAACCTACAACAATGAAACAACATCCCAGCATCTTTACCTCCATTAGATGATGAGTCTGTTGGCGTTGGACCTGGTTCCCTGTTTTTTTCTATATTTCTGGTTGGGCTGCGTGGGCTCTCAGCTATTGTTTCAACGTAAGGGTTGAGATGACAGAAAAAGGTTGAGTGAGATGAAAATACCTGCAACAACAAGACAGTATCACAGCATCTTTACCTCCATTAGATGAGGAGTCTGTTGTGGTTGGAACTGGTTCTGTTCTTTCTTCAATTTCTCTGGTTGGGCTGCATGTGGTTTCAGCTTTTGTTTCAACTTCAGACAAAGATACTAACAAGACCAAAGAGTTAATATGTTCAAGTATTTAATGTGCTGCAACAATAGTTACATGCAAAATAGAAATTTCATGAGATCAGAGATTTTGAGTAAGGTAATTAACCTGAAGCAACAAGTTTTCTCAAATGATTTAATTTTAGAGGATGGATTGTTGAAGTTGAAGAGCTGTCTGGTTCCACCGTGTGTGACGTTACACCCAAACACACACCTCTGCATGTAGGACTGCTCAATAAAACAAACTGCAGCAGAGCAGTCAGGCTGTTTTGACTCACAGTGTTTCACATCTGGAGCTCCAGCAGGACAGCTATGCAGCCACTTCACTTTGTAATCACACCGTCCATATGTCTTCACAGAACAAGTTAATGTCCCTTTATCTGTGTACCTTTGTTTAGTTACTGATGAGGAAACAGTAGGAGACATTTCACACCAGACATACAGAATAAGTCATTGTACTTATTGTGGCTGTAAATGAGTTTATATTTTTCAGACAAAATATTAATTCTGCAGTAAAACAACAACAACAGTATTAATAAAACAGTGACAAGGAGAAAAATGACTTCATATTAATACTCACTGTGGACAACAGACACATGAACTGCACATGAACCAGGATGTGAGGATGTGATTTGTTTCCAGATTTGTATTGTTGGCATTGATAACGACCAGCATCCTCCACTGTGACATTCCTTATTACCAGAGAACAGCTTTCTAAACTCAGTTTGTTTGATTTACTTTGCAGTTTTGGGTCAATCTTTCCGAGTGTGACCAGCCCAGTGCTGCAAACTAAGCTGTCAAAGTATGAGGAAATAAAAATGCATTTTAAACGATTTCAAATGTTTCAATGCACTCTCTAACTTGGCCACTTATTGTTCTCAACTCATTCAGGAAAACATTTTTAGGAAAAACTTCATTGTTCAAAAATCAGAATTTAGGGTTATGAAATACATGATGGTAAACAGTGACTATTTTTGTCTTTATGTTTGTGACACCAGTGGTCTTCATTGATATTGTTCAAAGAGAGAAAATGCATGGGGGGGTGGGGGGCATTAAACACTCAACCCTGTTGTTTCAGCTGCATCGAGGACTGAGGCCTCCATACCTCCATAAGTTAGTCACATGTTCTCACTGCCCTAAAAATCTGAGTTGATACCTTTATTCACGTCGCTCTGAAAAAGTTATCAGACCATTTCAGTTTCTTGTTGCTTAAAGGTGTGAATGGAGCCATATACTGAAGGAGAACAAGTTCATAAATATTAACCCCTTATTTTACTCCAAACAAGTTTTAATTATTCATAATGTTGATTTTTCAATGTTTTACCTCCTAAGTTCTAATTTTCTATCCTTAAATGAAGTAGAAGCATTTATCCAACTGGAAAACTTTCACCTGTTTACCTATCTCCTCCTGTGTTTACTGCTAGACAACTACTGTAATATAATAACCAACAGGTAGTGTTGCGCTTCAACGCATTCAATTAACGCTGTTCACTAAATATGATCATATTTTTAGAGAACAGTGAACCGAACGGACCAGCTTTGAAGGAATGAATGTGAACGAGAGCAACGTTCACTCAGAATAATGAGCAACACGTGTCACTACCCGATGTGTACCATCAGTTCATTTCAGCAGGTGCAAGCAGATATTCACCCAGATATACATATGGTACTTAAATTACTTATATTTATTCTTTGAGACAATAAAGAATGCTGCACAACATCTCTAAATATATGTATATACGACTTTTTTCTGGGACAATTTGATGCTTTTTACATTTTCTTTGTGAAACAGCTTGTCTGATGTCATCATCAAACACGTCCAGAGCAGGTCCGCAAAATAAGATTAAACCATGTTTATCTGCATATCAATTGTTTCTATCTTTAGATTACCAATATATACCATAAGGTTAACATGAAAGGACAAAAGAAAATTCAAAAACAATAGATTTTTATTTAAATCCAAAGACAAAAAAGTTAGGTCCTGGAAGTAGCCTAGGATCACATTTCCAGCACAGATCGGGCACCGATGAGTGATAAAACAGAATTTAAATGAATTAATTTTCTCAGGGGGGAGGCCCCGGGGAAGACCCAGGACACGCTGGAGAGACTATGTTTCTCGGCTGGCCTGGGAACGCCTTGGGGTTCCTCCTGAAGAGCTGGAAGAAGTGGCTGGGGAGAGGGAAGTCTGGGCCTCCCTTCTTAAGCTGCTGCCCCCGCGACCCGACCCCGGATAAGCGGAGGAAGATGGATGGATGGATGGATAATTTTCTCAGGTAATACATTGTTAACCTTTACAGACATTATAGTTTAGTATGCTTACTATTTTAGGGAGGGAAAAACGTAATTTAGGTCTTTTTAACAAAGTAAATCCAAGGGCGACCAAGATGTATATCTGATGGCCCAAATGAGCTGATGGTGTAGATCAGGTAGTGACAACACACACAGCTCATGTTCACGTTGAGTTGACGACAACACTATTTACTGGATAACATCAGGTTTTATGGCATTTATTACAGCATAACAGATCAGCATTTCTACTGCTAGTACTAGTCTGCTCCATTCAGACACATCTACTGGTATTTCTTGTGCCAGTTTAGCAGAGGAAGACTTGGACAGAAAAAAACTCACCTTTTTGTGCAAACTGTGCCAACTGGGACTGAACAAGCTGACTGAACAAGTCCGGACATCAGCGTTGTCCACTTAAACTTAAAGAGAAACATGTTAAAGCATCTAAGCTATCTTAGCAAATATCTGCTACGAAAAGACGAATGGAAGAAACCATTTTGATCCGGATCTTTTCAGCCGATCCTGAATGTTCCTGTATGTTTTTGAAGTTCTGTGTAATTTAGCTAAATAACGGCTTCACGCACATCCAGTATACCTTCACTGCATCCAGTATTTTCCATTTATTTCTATATATTATGATGATCACACATTTAAAGGGGAAAATATGAAGTTCTATTGTGGAGGATTATGGTTTCATTTACCAAATGAACTTGAACTAGCTCATTTATAGGTTTGTAAAATTGGTTAAATTTTGAAAAAGTGAACCATGAGTGTGAAGTAGTTCATTTTCATCTGTGTGATCTGAACTTTGAGATCATTCTTTTAAATTATGAACTGGCTCAACATTGCCCACAGGTCAGTAGGAAAAACTGGCCAGTTTTAAATCTAACCCCGCAATTGGTGAGTCAGAGACTGAGAAATCAGATCCAGAGTCAAGGAATAAAGCGTCTCTGTGGGAACTGATCTATGACAAACAGCTCTATAGCGCTGACCTGAATAATCTTCTAATCCCTTCATTTCACTCTGTGAAGGAACCAGCAGCACATTTTAGATATTATAACCAATATATGTTTAATTGTAAATGAAATCTGAAAGTACAGAAAAAAACAGTTTGTAGATATTATAGTCTAAAGAGCATAAATTTTAACTAATAAGTCAAACCCGGGGAAATTTTTCATGTTTACCGTCAAATGCAAACATCAATTTGTTAAACATGCAACAATATAAATATAAGAAACAGAAATTCATTACTAAACAAAACATAAATCTATTCCTAACTTTTTAGCTTTTCTTTGGCTACGTTCACACTGCACCCTGAAGTGACCCAAACCTGATTTTTTTGGCCCATATGTGACCTGGATCTGATCTTTTCATGGCTGTCTGAACAACACAGATTCGATTTTTTTCCAATGTGACCCAGGCCACTTGGCTCTGTGGTCCTGAATCCGATACGAATCCGATCTTTTCAAATGTGACCTGTGTCTGAATGGCCAGGTCGCATTCATCCGACCTGAACGCTATTAATACCCCACATAGGTCACTATTCTGCTTCATGCTACTCAGAAGCAGCAAGAAAAACAACAACCATGGAGGAGGATAATGTGGAGAGCAGTATTTTTTTTATTAATCTTGAAAAGATTGAGGTTTTAAGGTTTGGAAACATCGCTATACGCGCTCCAGCACTACGCCCATGTTTACTTCTGTAAACACTGAGCATGCTGGCTTGTGACATCACTGGGTCCTGTACTGTGCATGCAGGAAATCGGAATTGAGATCACATACAAGTCGCATATATTTGGAAATGTGAACGGCAACGCAAAAAAAAATTGATTTCACAAAAAAAAAAATCAGAATTGAGCATCAAGGCCTGCAGTGTGAACGTAGCCTTTGAAAGCAGTTAATTTATTTAACGCTCTCATATCTTAGATTATGAACATGTCACCTGAGTTTATTTGCTTTATCTGGCACTAGAAATGTGAGAATAAAGAAAATACCAAACAATGAGTGGGTCATTTTGTCTCTTTAACTTTCATTATGTTATTCATTCTATATTAATGTGTTTTTTTATGATATAATTAAAGTTTTGTAAAAAGAAAGTTCTGTCTAAGATGATGGGATGTTAAAAAAAAATGGTTAAAATATTCATAAGCAGTTTTAGGATTTACAAAGAACCTAATGTACCTGAAGTTAAAAAAATAAATAAAATAAAACAATATGTCAAACTATTAAGCAAGCAATGAATAAAGTACTAAACTACATCATAACATCATCTCCATTAAAAGTGGGAAAAAAAGAAATCTGGTGAAAATGACATGTCAAAAGTACATCTAGAAATATATTTACTGAGAAATATGTTGGCGTGTTAAATACTTATCTCAACAGCTCTGTGTTTGTTACAGGATAATAAAAGGTGATCAGATTAGGTTGCTGTCTTTATGATAAAGACTATGACTGAACAGTTTTATTTATAGTTATGCTTATTACTAACTATTGTCACAATTTTTTCTTGCTTTGCTTTATGAAAACCCTTTGTTTACAGACCTTTGATGATGATTACTGTGAAACCCAGAATCCATCTGTGTAATATTTGAATAAATTAAAAACAAACATAATGTTCCTCAGTATGAACATGTTTTTTTTTAAGTCCCTGAACGCAGAAATTTTGAGCTAATTTGGTCAAAAAATTTATGAACTTTTACTAAACTTCCATGTTACCACTATAGAGAGTAGGTCTGCTTTGCTGTTTCAGTTATTGGAGCTTATGACACTTTAGAGGTTGTTGAGATTCTCAGAGGCTGCAGCAGAAGAGGAACAGTCTCTCACTGTGCTGTAGGTCACAGCATCAGGATCTCCACCAACCTGGAAACAGAAACACAGAGTTACAACTTTATTAAAGTACTACAGTACAGCATAACAGACCAACTGTTCTACTGCTAGTACTAGTCTGCTCTATTCAGACTGATCTACTGGTATTTTTGGTGCCAGTTTAGCAGAGGAAGACTTGGACAGAAAAAACTCACCTTTTTGTGCAAACTGTGCCCACTGGGACTGAACAAGCATGTCCGTACATCAGAGTTGTCCACTTAAACTTAAAGAGACACATGTTAAAGCATCCAAGCTATCTTAGGAAATATCTGCTACTGAATGTCAAATGGAAGAAACCATTTTTATCCAGATCTTTTCAGCAGATCCTGAATGTTCCTGTTGGGATCTGGAGATGTACCACCTTTCTCCAGCAGAGTGCGCCATGGGTCTCCTGGGCTGGAGCCCTCCAGCACACCTGGAGCTCGTCTGCTCATCAGGAGACCTTCCCTACATAAGCAGCTGCCAGACCTTCCTTCAACGCCGCAGTGTTGACCTTAGTTTGGTTAGCGAACCTGAGCCTCTGTTACCTGAAAGAATCTAAGTTGTCTCTAAGTGAGAAAACTGGTTCTAACCTTCCTCTGTCTTTGCTCACAGGAAACCTGTCTCAAGTCTGAAGCTGTGGATGAGCTTAACCTGCCTGCCAGCCCTGGTGAGCCAAACCTGAAGATTCCAATCTGGATTTCTCATGCTGCTCTCAGAGAAGAGCTGGAAACTCTGATCAAGGTCTGCCAATCATAGTCAGAAGCTAGACGCTGCTGCTGCTTGTGCACTCTGCTGAACCAACAGTCTCTGGACCCAACGGTTCCCTCTCTCACAAGTAAAGCCTGGACTTCTTCAAGGTAGACTCTGAATTATCTAAAGACTCAATTAATCATCTGACTGCCTGGCTAATCAAACTGTCCGTTTCTGCAGACATCAGTGAACCCAACCCGGACCAGTACCTGAACCAGTTCATGTCTTTGTGTGAAAACCTTTTTCAATAAACTCTGTTAAACTTTTACTCAGCCTCCGTTTGTGTTCTGCATGTGGGTTTAGCCTTAAACCAATCATGACAGTTCCTGTATGTTTATGAAGTTCTGTGTAATTTAGCTAAATAACGGCTTCACTGCACATCCAGTATACCTTCACTGCATCCAGTATTTTCCATTTCTTTCTATGTATTATGATGATCACACATTTGAAGGGGGAAATAGGAAGTTCTATTGTGGCGGATTATGGCTTCATTTACCAAATGAACTTGAACTAGCTCATTTATAGGTTTGTGAACTTGGTTAATTTTTGAAAAATTGAACTATGAACGTGAGGTACTTCATTTTCATCTGTGTGAACTGAACTTTGAGATCATTCTTTTAAATTATGAACTGGCTCAACATTGCAAACAGGTCAGTAGGAAAAACTGACCAGTTTGAAATCTTACCCGCAATTGGTGAGTCAGAGACTGAGAAATCAGAACCAGAATCAAGGAATAAAGCGTCTCTGTGGGAACTGATCTATGACAAACAGCTCTATAGCGCTGACCTGAATAATCTTCTAATCCCTTCATTTTACTCTGAAGGAACCAGCAGCACATTTTAGATATTATAACCAATATACTGTATGTTTAATTGTAAATGAAATCAGAAAGTACAAAAAAAAAAACAGTTTGTAGATATAGTCTAAAGAGTATACATTTTAAACAATAAGTCAAACTGAGGAAACGTTTGATATTTACAGTCAAATACGAACAATATGTTAAACATGCAACAATATCAATATAAAAAACAGAAATTAATTGCTAAACAAAACGTAAATCTATTCTTAACTTTTTAGCTTTTCTTTGGCTACGTTCACACTGCAGCCTGAAGTGACCCAAATTAAATTTTTTGGCCCATATGCAACCTGGATCTGATCTTTTCATGGCTGTCTGAACAACACAGATCCGATTTTTTCCAATCCGACCCAGACCGCTGGGCTATGTGGTCCTGAATCCGATACGAATCCGATCTTTTCAAATGCGACCTGTGTCTGAACGGCCAGGTCGCATTCATCCGACCTGAACGCCATTAATACCCGACATTATTGCATATCTATTGTATACTTCACTTATATTTAACTCTGCAATAATTTATACAATCAATCATTTGCACAGAACTTTACTGTTGTCACTCCATACCAGTGTTTGTAACCTTAGCCTTAGCCATTTAACTAAGGCTAAGGTGTGATGGCCTTGTCTGTATATACTTAATATATATTTTCAACATTTTTTATATTTTGTATTCTTTCTTTTTTCCTACTGTACTGTTCACTGTGATGCAACGCTGCAATTTCCCCATTGTGGGACAAATTATCTTATCATTGGTCACTATTCTGCTTCTTGCTACTCAGAAGCAGCAAGTAAAACAACCATGGAGGAGGATAATGTAGAGAGCAGTATTTTTTTAACCATCTCGAAAAGACTGAGGTTTTAAGGTTTGGAAAGGTCGCTATATGTGCTCCAGCTCTTCATCCATGTTTAGTTCCGTAAACACGAAGCACTTTGGTTTGTGACGTCATTGCGTCCTCTAATGCACATGCGGGACGCTTAATCTGTATGAATGCAGTTCACAGAGGAGATCACATACAAGTCGCATATATTTGGAAATGTGAACGGCAACGCAAAAAAAAATTGATTTCACAAAAAAAAATCAGAATTGAGCATCAAGGACTGCAGTGTGAACGTAGCCTTTTAGAGCACCTAATTTATTTAACCCTCTCATAGCTTAGATTATGAACATGTCACCTGAGTTTATTTAGTTTATCTGGTACTAGAAATGTGAGAATAAAGAAAATACCAAACAATGAGTGGGTCATTTTGTCTCTTCAACTTTCATTATGTTATTCATTCTATATTAATGTGTGTATTTTTTGTTTTTTTTTTACGATAGAATTAAAGTTTAGTAAAAAGAAAGTTTTGTCTAAGATAATGGGATGCTAAGAAATTTGATTAAAATATTCATAAGCAGTTTTAGGATTTACAAAGAACCTATTTGCTAAAGTAAAAGAAAAAAAACAATATGTAAAACTGTTAAGCAAGCAATGTATAAACTACTAAACTACATAATTTAAACTAAATAAACTAAAATAATTTCCATTAAAAGGGGAAAAACAAAAATCTGGTGAAAATGTCATGTCAATAGCACATCTAGAAATATATTTACTGAGAAATATGTTGGCGTGTTAAATACTTATCTTAACAGCTGTGTGTTTATTACAGGATAATAAAAGGTGATCAGATTAGGTTGCTGTCTTTACAAGTCTCTATGACAAAGACAATGACTGGACAGTTTTATTTATAGTTATGCTTATTAATAACAATTGTAAGCTTTTTTGCTTTGCTTTATGAAAACCATTTGTTTACAGACCTTTGATGATGATTACTGTGAAACCCAGAAACCATCTGTGTAATATTTGAATAAATTAGAAACAAACATATTAGGCCTCAGTATAAATGTGTTTTTTTAGTCCCTGAATGCAGAAATTTTGAGCTAATTTGGTGAGAAAAGTTGTGTACTTTTACTAAACTTCCATGTTACCACTATAGAGAGCAGGTCTGCTTTACTGTTTCAGTTATTGGAACTTATGACGCTGTAGAGGTTGTTGGGATTATCAGAGGCTGCAGCAGAAGAGGAACAGGCTCTCACTGTGCTGTAGGTCACAGCATCAGCATCTCCACCAACCTGGAAACAGAAACACAGAGTTACAACTTTATCAAAGTACTAGAAGTTTTAATCTTCCAAGATCTGTTATACCCCTTTCCCTCTGTCTGAAAAACCTGTTTAAACCCGGGAACAATCGGCTTTTATTGGCAGTGGGAACAGCTCACTGACGTGTGTCTAACTGGGTCAAACGACTCTGCAAGTGACCTGTGTTAAAATCAACTCGATACAGATCAGCATGCTGTGGGAACACCAGAGCTGGGTTGAACCGCTAAATTACGTGATACCATTGAACGCAACGTACAGGCGTCAACAACCCGCGCCAGCCATGTCTGTTCTAACAAACCAAAAAAAACAATGTTTACATTTGTTAAATAAGGCACAGCGCTGGTATGAGGGATTTGGAAAGTTAATAGAGTGAAACAACAAAGCACACCAACTACGCCCTGGCTTCCTTACATGTTGTTCTCCATTGTTTACTTTCTTGATTTCTGTCGCACTGGTGACATCATCAGCGCTAACACCATAGACATTATATACGTAGACACCTCATTGGACACTGGCCGGTGTGCCTAGAGGGCGGCCATCTTGGATAGGACCACATTTCAGATAGCTGCTGTCAGGAGACACCTTAGATCTTATTTTCATCACATGTTTTATATATAGATCTATATATCTATATATAGATATATAGATCTATATATATAGATAGATATATACATATATACAATATTGATATATATACAATACATTTATATGATATTTTATGGTGAGAAGTCAGATTTTGAAAATTTGATCACTTTGATAACTTTTGATCCCCAATGACTTAAGTTTGCTTCAATATGAATAAAAAAGACAGAATACTGGCTTGATTTAAAATGTCTCCAGGACTGTTTTGTAGACCTTGATGAGTTACACATGTGTATCATGTGTATAAAATGTATTATTCCTCAGTAAAAGCATGGCCTGGGACAGATTTATTGTTAAATGGGTTGAATTCCTATTGTGGAATTATTCATTCCAATTTTGACCCCTGTGGCCATGTGACTAAGCTCATATGCTTTGATGGAGGAAAAAATCCTTTGGTAACGTTTGATCCCCAATTCCTTAAGTCTATGTTGAGCCAAGTTAACTCTCATGTTGAGGAGTTTGCTCAGATATTACTTTATCATGTCCATTAGTTTTATGGCAAGAAGTCAAATTTTTAGGTTTGGCCATGGCCACATGCTTTGATGTAGTAAAAATAATTTGATAACAATTGACTCCCAATGCATTAAGTCTATGCACACTGAATTTAAAGTCTGTAACTCAAAAGCTATGGGAGGAATTCACTCAGGTACAAAATAACTAAATGAGAGAAAATTGGACCTGATGGCAAAATGTCAGAATAAAGTCAGAATAGTATCTGTGTATCATCTGCTGCTGGAGATATAATAAAAATATACGTGATATTTGGGACTTTCTCCCCTAATGTATAACAAAATTGATGCTGTTGCAAAACTGAAACATTAATATTTGAGGTTGAAGCCAAATAAAACATGTTGAGGAGTTTAAATGAAAAATAATGAAAATACATTTTTCACAAACATGCAGCCTGAAGATTCAGGGTAATTTTAAAGTGTTACCTCCCTACTGAGATCCTGTGATCTCTAACTTCATTATAGGATTTATTTTCTTTTTATCTACATTACAGAAAGAACAGAATAAGAAGTGGTTCAAGAAAGTTAGGCCTCAATGAAAATTTAGTTTAAAATAAACATGTTCAAACTGATTTTATGGTTTACAACCATCATGCAGAAAAATAGTGGTGGCTCTATGAGCAAACTTTGGCATTTTTCTCTCTGATTGTTTATCCTTTTAACATGACATTAAACTGTGAAAATGTAGAAACTATCTTACTTTATTTTTTCTTTTATTTTTCCCTGGATGTGTGATGGTGGCGTAGGTAACATCACCTCCAAGATCAACCTGGAGAGGAAAGAACCATAAAAATAAATCAAATAACTTTAATTAAATTACAGAGTTAGAAATGTTTACCTTCATCCATAAAATGATAACACATTTTTTTTTTAAACATCTTGGTTTGGTTTTAGGAATAAAAACAAAAATATTTATCAAAAATGTTTTAGTTTTTTAGAATCACATCCTGGATGCCTTTCTTTGGACGCCTCAGTCTTCCCCCAGCTGAGCTGGAGGAGGAGGCTGGTGAGAGGAAAGTCTGAGAGTCTCTGCAGAGACTGCTGCCCGAGCGAACCGGTCTCTGATAAAGCGGAGGAGTATGAGCACATCTAATAAATATTTCTAGATTCCTTGCAACAGATAACCATTTTCTATGCTGTCTTGAGGAGGTTTTTTTTCGAGAACAAATATTCACACTGAGTCCTGTCTGGATTAGGTTTCAGACTGAGTTCTTTGCATTTATGTCAGTTACCTAGCCTAGTAAGCTAGCCCCACCCACCAGCGGCCAAAATTATTTTGGCCTGCGAGTGGTCTAGCCTTGATTAATGCCCCAGGCCCTAGAACTGGCGGGCCAATCACAACGCAGAGATGTGTTTTGAATTTCTGGATGCAAAGTGAGTGGGGTTTTGAGGGCGTGACGACAAAGCTGCGCAACGCTGGAGAAAGCACAATAAGGAAGATGGCAACTATTGAACAGTTCTCGTTTGACTCAGCTTTGGAATCAGTTTTGGAAAGAATTAGACTTGGGGTTTTCATTGAAACGTGAGCAGGAAAAGCTCTACGCTCATTCATTTTTAAGAAGGACGTATTCGCCGTTTTACCGACAGGCTGTTTGTTTACACTCCCCCAACAGCTTTCAGTCATGCTTCCTACGTCACAGTCAGTTGCTCTCATTGGTCAGAGCGTTGGCCAATACGCACAGACATGGTTTGAAAAACAACGGGTTGTTCTCATCAAAAATCTTCTGATGTCTCATTCATCAGGTCCAGACTAAATTACACATTTAATCTCACATTTAGTCTGGTTTATCAGGCTACCAGTTACAGAGAAAATAGAAAAAAAAAACTCAAAAGAATAAAAAGAGAAACAAAGACACATCAAATAGATCAAATAGATTTAAACTTTACTCACAGCATTTTCACTGGTCGGGATTTTCTTTCCTGAAAAATCAAAAAACAACAACAAAATTCTAATTTATCACAAGCACTTATGATCATTAAAGATTTTATTTTTTTCAGTCCCTGTTCTCACCTTTTACTCTCCATCTGATGATCACTACAGCAAATATAAAGAAAATGAGAGGAACCAAGACTCCAGCAACGATTCCATGAGCTGAAAACAAACCACACACCAACATCAGCTGCATATTTATATTAATCTACTGAGTATGATGGGGTCCTAGTTTGCTTTAAGCCCCTTTTTTTTTTTTTTTTACACTGGTGGCTTTATTTGTTGAGTTTTCAGGAAAATCAGAAAAAAGAAAAAAGTTTGTAAATATGTTGAAAAAAAATGCAACGCAACTTATTCTAAAGGCAAATATTTGCCTCATAAAGATTCATAATATTTAAAAATCTTTAGGCCTAAATTTCCTGATCTGTGTGAAATTAACTGATTCATTTTTAAAAGATAATTGATGCACATCAAGAAGCTACAATGAAAGATTTGCAAAAAAATATGCTAAAATAGGCAGAGAAAAACAGACATGATATCAACTTCTAATTAAACATATAGCTTTGTTTCAAACATTAAAGGATTACTTTGTTGTAAAGTTGGTGGAGTATTGACTGTTCCTGGTTGGGTTGTTGTAAACTGTTTGCTTCCAGGTTTCTTTGCTGTTTGAACCTTCCCTCCTGAAATGAAAAACGCAGCAGAATAATCAAAACTGTTTTTATTTCAGTTTTTTTACTATTTCAAAATATTATAGATAAAACTATAATGGATGATTTGATAATTTACAAAAATCTATGTATGAATACATTTGAGTATCCAGTCCAGATATTTAAAAAAATCTTGCAGTTAATCCTAGTTTCCTGTGATGTCAGCGATCTTCTACAATTCATCATCTTCTAACCATTTTCTCACCTTAGGGCTAAAGACTAGTCTTCAGTTAACACAGAGTACATGTCAGATTAACTAATACTTCAACGATATTATTTAGGTGTTAGTTTATTTTATGTCTCGTACCATGTCTGTTGGTTGTGCTGTTCTTTTAACATCTTTTTGCAAATGATGAAGACTGAAAATGTTTTATCGTTATCTCCCTTTTATCTCCTCTTTCTTTCATCTATTTCTCCTTTTTCTGTTTTTCCTTTCCTCTTCTACCTACATTGCAGTGTCCATATAATCTGTAAAACTCCCCGCATAATTACAATAAAGCAATTTATATGCATAAAACTATTGGAACAATATGGCAATAGCCGTACTGCTCCACTTGTGAAAGTAAAATCTGTTGGGCTCTTTTTGGCATCAAGACAATTATTCTTATTGCCACATCACCAGAAATGACACTTAAAAAAAAAAAATAATAAAAAAATAAACACTATATTGTTCTTGATCAGGCCCACATAGTACAAAGGAAATATATATATATATATATATATATATAATTTTTATTATTATTTTTGCATTATATTGCCAGTGAGCTTTACAACATTTTCTCAACTTGTCAAAATAAGACCAACTCTGAAGGACAATTGTTTTAAATTCACCAAAGCTCTAAAATGTCCAGCCTATGGAGGATAGAGTGACTTTTATGAACATTGATGATGTCTTTTAAAACTGCGAGTCTGATTTAACTCAGAAAAAGTATAATTTAGAAGGATGTATTTGTGGTTTTATCAGTCAGAACTCTCATTCCTAACTCTCCATGTCATGATCACCACAGTATGTATAAAGATGACTGAAATAACAACAACATAACAGGAGCTCAAGACAAACCACTCATATATTCATATTAATTTACTGAGTATAATTGGGTCAAACCTTGATTTGATGTGACAGAAGTTCTCCTGCTCCCAACTGTTTGCTTTGGGTCCTTGTTTCCTGGAGTGGCTTCATTTGTTCAGTTTACAGGAAAAATAAGAAACAAAGTTGCAAAATATTTTGTAATGAAATGGATTATATTGTCTTTTAAATGTAAAGGTTTAATTTATAAGTAAAGTTTTTATCAGAATTTTTTCTTAAATGTTATTTCATCTTTATTCTCTCATTTCAGAACCAAAAGGACCAAAATGAGCAGATTATAATATACATCATATGATCATGATTTTGAAATATACTAAAACATTAGAACAATCACTACCTTGAAAGGTTGGTGAGATATTTTTGGTTTCTGGTCTGGTTGTCTTTGAGTTTTTGTTTCCAGGTTTGTTTGTTGGTTGAACTTTTCCTCCTGATATTTCTGGAAACAAGAACAAAGTGTCAGAAACCAAAACTGTTCATATGTTAGTCTTTAAAACTCTTTCAAAGTATTAGACAGATTAAATAACTATATCAGTTGATTATGGTCATTAATAACAATCCGATTGTTGCTAAAATAAGAAAATAGTCCAGTTGTGTCCAAATGCTGAATCTAACCTGAGTTTCCTGTGATGTCAGTGATCTTCTTCAGTTGATCATCCTCTAACCTGTTTCTCACCTGAGGACTGAAGACTGAAGGTAAACTCTTCATCAGTAACAGTATCAGTCACTTTACACTGAGGGAACTCAGACCCTGATGATAAAGAGACATTAGCAGAGCAGCCAGTCTCTGATGGTGGTTCTTTGTTGTCCACATCCTGATTAAACCACTTCACTTTGTATCTACAGGGGTCAAAGGTCACCACAGAGCAGCTTAATGTCACCCTCTGGTTCTCCTGTTTAATTACTAAGGAAGAGAGAAACAATAAAACACTAAATCAGACAAATGAACTCCATCACTAATCATTTCTAAATATTGCTGCATAAAATGATTTGACTTTTAAATACAAAAACAATAATTTAATAAATATTAACACTCACTGTTAAGAACAGACAGATCTACAGCAGACTCATTAACTGGTTCGTGTGCTCCTCTAAATTTCCATTGTTCACAGTAATAACGTCCAGCATCTTCCTCTCTGACCTTCTTTATAACCAGAGAACAGTCTGCTGTTAGACTCAGTCTGTCTGCTTTAGTGATGTCATTATTAATCTGACCGAGGGTAACCAGCTCTACTGATGCTCTGTTTCCTGAATCAGTGAAGATCCATGTAGTGCTGCTACACTTCTGTTGACCATCGATCACTGTTGAACATTTCAATGTGACTTCCTCTCCAGCTCTCTTTAAAACAGATGTTTGATCTGCAGTGACAGATGATAAAACAGAACCAGAAATATTCAATCTGAACACAGACACAGTTGATAAAGCAGATCTATCATTTATAGCTCCACATCCTGATTAAACCATTTCACTTCGTATCTACAGAGGTCAAAGGTCATACCCTGGGTGCCATTCCGAACTTAGTCCCGCCCACAACGTTTGAGGTCGGGAAGTTCGGTCTGGCATTGCTCCATAGTAGCGCGAGTATGATCGCCCACTCTCTGGCGATCCAATCAAAATGTCAGGGCGGGCTTTATACGATGATGGACAGATGATCAACAGTAATGTAATCAACCATGTGACCAAAGCGCGCATGGGTGACAACAACAATGGCTGCCGCTGGAGAGTTTAGGTGAGTAGATTCTGCTATTAGGTCTGTTCTAGAAGATATTGACAGCAAATTAATTTTAAAAGAGGAACAGAGAAACGCGATCAAGGCTCATCTTCTTATTCTAGGCGTGCAACTGCACGCTTTGATTTTTGTTGACAACAACTATGCCTCGCTTAACATACGTCACGCACTCGTTGCTCTTATTGGTTGTAGGTTTATCCAATTGAGTGCAGAGGCATTTTTTTTACTGGTTCGTTCGAAACACGCCCCATAATCACAGCTCTATGGAGCAGCATCAGACTCATATTCTGACTAGAATTGAGTCGGACTACGTCAGGCTACAAAGGTCACCACAGAGCAGCTTAATATGACCCTCTCATTCTCCTACTGTTTCATCACTGATGACTCAATTTAATCCTTCCCACTCACTGTTGGAAAAAAATGTTTTAACTCGAACATAAATCATGTCATTTAGCAAAATTTGATACTCACTGTTAAGAACAGACAGATCTACATGAGACTGATGAACTGGTTCGTGTGCTCCTCTATATTCCCATTGTTCACAGATATAACGTCCAGCATCTTCCTCTCTAACCTTCTTCATAACCAGAGAACAGTCTGCTGTTAGACTCAGTCTGACTGCTTTAGTGATGTCATTCTTAATCTGACCGAGTTCAACCAGCTCTACTGATGCTCTGTTTCCTGAACCACTTAAGATCCATGTAGTGCTGTTACACTTCTGTCGACCATTGATCACTGTTGAACATTTCAATGTGACTTCATCTCCAGCTCTCTTTAAAACAGTTGTATGATCTGCAGTGACTGTTAAAAGATAAAACAGAACCAGAAATATTCAATCTGAACACAGACACAGTTGATAAAGCAGATCTATCATTTATAGCTCTACACAAAGGTTTTCAGTCTTCCTACCTGTGAGCTGCAGGATCATTAATAAAAACCCTTGAATCCATCTGAGTTGAGCCATCGTGCGTCTGTTGCTCTCACCCTCAGAACTGTCTGACTGCCTGCTGAAGACACATGTAGCTTTTACTTCCTGAGACTCACCACTTCCTCACTCTGACTGATGGGCGACTTGCTGCTTTATTTGGTAAAAACATCTATTTGTTTTAACTGAGGATGAAAGACTAAATCATCAACTATTATATATTTTTAATAAAAAGATCAAAATTTCGAGGAAAAGCTGCTGTAAAAAATAGAAACTTAAACATTGCGAGAGCTTTTTGTTCAGCCTCATTAGAGGACATTATAGACAGCGACATGCAAGAAGTCCATAAAAGAGGAAGTAGATCAGTGTGTGAATATTTTTACTTTAGATAGATGTGAGAAATGCACTTCTTCTTTTGTTTAGATGTTTTAGAAACCTGGAGAATCAATCAGATAAATCCAGGAGATCTGATCTCTGTTGATGAAGAGCAGCAGATCAAATGTCTAATTTCATAGATCAGTCACACTGGTAGGATTATATTTTACTTTTAAAACCTGCTGGTTTCCAGTTTAACCTCTGAAGTGTTTTTCTATGAACTGAAGAGGAAGTGATTCGTGAGAATGTGGTGAACAGCAGCAGCAGAGCTCTGGAGATTTTAACCCACAATGAACAGAGAAATATACGTAGTTAACACATTGATGGGTGACATTAACAGACATTAATAGACATAGCAACTCAATTTATTTTAAAGCTACAGCTACATTATAACACATACATCACATTTGTGGACAAAAACCAATTAGAACTACTCATAGATATTAAAATATTCAGCCACCATAAAAAAAAAAGACATAAGAAAATAGATGTAAAAAACAAAAATACAAGGCATCTTAGATTTTTTTTAAACCCGTTTTACACGCATTAACACCTTAAAACATTTTCAGTATATGATAAAAAAATGATAAACTAGAATATTTTCACATAAAGTCTGTTAAACCAGGCAGCCTGTTGTGATGCTTCAGCAACACAATGACGTCATCAACCAAACAGCCTCTCAGCTCATCTCAGCTTTACACTTAAAAGCTATTAGCATATTTTCTTAAACAGATTTCATTTTCAAACCTCAGAACTCATTTAAAGTTCACATGCACCGATACTGTAACATCACACATTTAAACAGACATCAATACTGTGTTTGTTTCATGATACTTTAGGTTGAAGTTTGATTTTCTCCATGTTGAAGTGAAATATCATCTGACACTCAGGGGTCTTCAGCTCGGGCCCTAGAGCTCCAGTGTTCAGCACCTTTTAGACTATGTTCCCACTGCAGGTCTTAATGCTCATATTCATTATTTTTTTCTGAAATCTAATTTTTTGTTTGGTTGTTGACATGTCATTAAAACTTTGCCCAAATCTGACTTCAGTGTGAACCGTTTGCGGCTCCAAACTAAAACACAGTTTGGCCATTAAAAGGCCAAATAAGCTTCCTTCTTCTCAAAAAAATCCATGAAAATTAGTGAAAAATTTTGCCCAAGATACAAAAGTCAGGCCTCCGATATCTAATAACCAAGCTAACAGCTCGGTGTTATGCTGCTCTTTCCAACCCTTCCTCCTGTTCTGTGTTACTCCCATCTCTCCCTCTCTTTGACTCCCTCCACAGACCCCTGATTTTCCTGCATGGTATTATGACATTACATTATGGTTATATCCAGCATCAGCAGGTGACTGCCAAAAGGTAAAAAAAAACAGCATCTGTTGAGACTTAACCTGTACTAGTTTGTGTTTATTTTGCAGCAAATTATTTCTCACCCAGGTCGGACTCTCCCTCCTCTTGGTAACATTTGAATAAACAGAGACAGTGATCTTGGTTGATGATTAATAACTCTGTTGATAGCTATGGCCTAATTTACTATATTGATGAAGAGAACCAAATTTTAAACAGCCGGTCCAGAAGTCAACCAGGGATGTGAGAGGCCAAGACTCCTGATGAGTATGCAGATTACAGTTATAATTATTCAACTAGTGACATTCAATTGGTTTTACCCTCGCTTTTGAATAATCTATTATTTAAATACAACCTCCAGTTCCAGTTAATCATACATCCATAATCTACTGGTAAAATATCACAACAAAGTTCTATCAATAATATACGTTTTAAAACTAACCTTAAATCTCACCCTGATGATATTTTACTAATCATTACTCCAGCTTCCTCAGTCTCTCCATCTTTTACAGCTTCAATTGCCTCATTACCAATCTACTATCATTGTCCTGATTAGACATTAAACACAATAACTGACATCAGAAATTATAAATGGCTGAATATGATGTGTAACCATTACTAACACTGTTTCTTTAAATAGAATATCGTCAAAGTCCATCTTCTTTGATATTTTGTCAAAATGAGATAAAAAAATGTTTATTGGATGGTTGATGTTACTTGGGAAACACCAATAAAGTTAGCAGCTCAATAATAGACAGGTGTCCATCCCAGAATCAGATGAGCTCAATGATGTGATTTCTAGATATTCACGTAAACTAACAACAAGATGTTATAAACCAACAAGTTTTATAACATTATTTCCTGCATTCAAAGGTCTCTAAATCAAAGTAGCTGACAGAGCAGCCTCCAGTCTCTGTCTCACTTTAACACTCAGAGCAGGTAAGGAGATTTATAAAAGGGTTATATAGGAATTTCACAATAAAAACTACATCTAACTTTCAAAAAGTTCATATGAATCTTTTAATTTGACTTTGAATAAAGTTTTACCTGTTTATTAACGAGCTCTAATGTCTCTCTGTCTCTCCACTGTCCAGTTCTATTCCAGCCCTCCTTCTGTTTTACCAACTGCTACCGTTTCCTGCTCAGCAGATCTAAGTTGTGATGAATGCAGTGGAAAGTGATGTTCAAGTTACATCTAAACTTCTTCAATCGTTCCTGTTGGAGTCAGTTTACAAAGATCAGATAAGAGACAAAGTCAGGACCACATGTGAACGAGGCTCAATGTGACTAGAATAACATTAGATGGGGGCCTGAAATGGTTCAAATCTGAGTCATTCCATTTGTTTTAAAAAGCCTTGACTGCAAAAAATTTGACTTAGGCCAAATTTATCTGCTGTGGGAAAACCTTATATGTCTCTACTTCTACTCACCTGAGTCTAATATTCAGGTCATCATCAGGACTGTGGAGAACTTGGCTGCAAACTGAGGAGGTAATTCAGCCATTTGACTCAGGTGTGTGGAAGCAGAGACACATCTAAAAGGTTCAGGACACCAGACCTGGAGGACTGGAAGACCCCTGCTACATTTTAATAAGCTGAAAAAATATTAAAATCTGCTGAGCATGCAAAAAAAAAAAAAAAAAAAATGAAAACTTCCCCTTATTGAAACATTAAGTTACACTTGTGATTTTTTTTATGCATTTGGTACAGTCATATTTTTCACCATGCATTTTTATCATGTAACACATTACCATAAAGTAAAAAGTCTTCAGGTGTTTTCATAGTCATCTCCCTCCTCATCTTCTTTATCTTCATCTTAAAAAGTAAAAACAGAAAAACAAATATCACTTCTTATAGAAATAGATATAATAAAAACTGTTTCAGCAGCAGGTAATGGAATCGCCTAATCACTCTTCAACACATCAGACTAAGTAATCTTTAAAAAGTAATCCAGAGCCTTAGACATGTGATGCCCTGGTGGCCCAGAGGCCTTAAAAATATATATATATAAATTATGACATTCCAAGAATAAGAGATAAAGCCAGGCTCATGCATCAGACTTTTGGTTTAGTCAAACATGCCTCTGATTTTATTCCTGCATCTTCATAAAGTCAGGTGTAAATAATAAAGGTAAATGCAGGTCTGCAGTTTTCTTCCAGAGACCATGAGGTCGATCACAGATTCATTGATTCAACAAGGATAGCAGATTAACTAAAATAAATATAATTATAATAAATATTTTAATTAGCCTAAAATACACATTCTAAATGCTTCTATGAAGTGAATGCCACAATTTAAGGATTTATTTCATGTAATTCTCAAAAGAATGACTGTTAACCTAAAAATGAACAATGGAAGCAAGAAAGGCAACATATGCAGATCTCACAGTTTATAGATTTATATTAGATTTTCTCTTAATATTCAGTCTGTCTCGGGTTCAGTTGTCTAACCTTTAATGCAGGAATATCTGGATCAAACCCTGATAACTTAATGAAAATGATCTATAATATGATTTATATAATTTCTGTTTTGTTACAATATTAAAAATCCCCATTTGTTACAGAGGGATGTTATCTCTTAATGTGTGTTTAAATATAACAATAACATGAAGGAATCCTGTATTGAAAATAATAAAAAGTAGCCCATTTGTTCCAAAGTTTCTCTGTAGTCTAATTCATGCTATGTGCAATTTTGTAGAATCCCTACATCATGTAGTTTGTCTTTCTTCTGTGGCTTATGAAGGTTATAAAGATATCTGTATCTCCTTTTATTGCTAATTAGTCTTCTGATAATGCAGCAAATAGTGTCTTTGCTCAGACTTTCAGCATCTCCTGCTGCCTACAGAAACAAACCACTAGCAGAACATCTGAATCGAACACAGATCATCTTTTTGATGATAAATTAATGAATTTCCAGACCCAGCAGTCTGCACTGGTAGCAGATGTCATCCCCAGAAAGGCATAAAAGCTCATGGAGGTAATTGGTGGCCTAGTGGGTTAGAGCAGAGCGCTTGTGCCCTGAGAAGGTTGCAAGTATGTAGTTCGACCCCCACAGCCTCCACTCTGGGTTACTGAGCGAAACCCTTAACCCCTGATTGCTCCCCAGGCGCCACACAATGGTGGCCCACCTATCCCCAAGGGGATGGACCAACATGCACAGAGTGAATTTCCCTATTGTGGGACATTAAAGGGATTTATATTACATGATATATTCTAAAATTATAGTTAGAATAATGAGATAAGTTAATATATGAGACTATATATTAGACACATTTAATGTAGACAGACGAAAAATAGCACAACATGCACAAGGTGAGGATATGATTAAATAAGTTTCAATACTTCATAACCCTGTTCAGAAATAAACACTTAAGTATACATCAGTGGCGGCTGGTGAAAAATATTTTTGGTGGGGCTGATATAGCCTAGTGTATGTCTCCAACTAATCCGGAATAAGAATTCAAATAAACAATTGCACAATACATACAATTTAACAGTAATGATTTAATTTACTATATAATAACAGTAACAGTAATGATTTTGGTCACTGTGACGGGGTTCTTTGGCCTCCAAGAATCCAGGCTCAGTCGGGTTACCTGTGTTGGTGATTTATTGTGCTCAAAAACTCAACACAGGGTGCAAAAGAAACTAAACATATACAAGATCCTCTGGGCCTCAGCCTCCCTCCAGTTACCAGCAATGTAACAAAGAAACAGAAAACAGAAATGGCCGCTCTTCTTCCCACAGCCCTCATTAAATAGTTTAAGCCCCTACCCTCAGGCTCTCTTATTTCTGATTTCTTCTCATAAATCAGTTTTGTCCATATATTACCTCCACAAACAATTGATGTACAAAAACAAATAATTTTTACAACTTAATTCTTTTACACAGATTCATTGACTTATTCAATTACACCAAACTGGGTTTGAACCCAGCAAAGACGCAGCCAGACTGAAGATGACAAGTCCCCGTAGCGCACACACACACACACACACACACACACACACACACACACACACACACACACGGCTAACCCCACTGAAATATTAAGTGTGCACCCTCAATACGCCAGCAGGTAACCAGGAACAGCTTGTGTGTTTTAAGTTAATGGAGCTACTGGTCTCAGCGCGAGCGGATTGGTCCTCACAAGCACAGTATAACAGGAATGTGTGTGTGGCACGCAAAGTTTTAAGCGACAAGGTGGATTCGTCACAGTCACAATAACCATGACAGGAAATTTTCATATCCTACAACAGGGATGTTCTTCTGGCAAACGGGTAGATAAATAAGGATCTCACCAAATTTGGTGGAAGCTGCATCTCGTTCGTTACGTTCGCCATTGTCCCTCTAATTGTCTGCACCTGCGCTTGGGTTCAGAAGCCTGTAAAAGCGCAGTATTTTCAGAGCCCCAAGACCATAAAGTTCTGAGACGCTGATTGGCCATTAAATTCACCTAGCAATAGTACATGATTGACAGATTCTCTGCAAATGTGGGTCTGTCCGATCAGCGCCCCAA
The DNA here is from genome assembly GCF_016077235.1 of Cyprinodon tularosa. Lineage (NCBI taxonomy): Eukaryota > Metazoa > Chordata > Actinopteri > Cyprinodontiformes > Cyprinodontidae > Cyprinodon > Cyprinodon tularosa. The sequence goes on from NW_024039259.1 coordinate 194,038, forward strand.
GACAGAGACGGTAGGAGTCTGTCTGTGGAAATCCACAAATGAATGACAGTAGGTAGGGAAATGTAGTTTATATAATTTGTTTTGCTTATAGGTACACACTCTAGAGAGTAAAACTGACATTTATGAGTTAATTTCTAAAAATATATTTTACGTTTCTCTCTTCTTATCAGGGAGGGCGGTGCCCCAGCGCCCCCTATGGGCCGGCCGCCACTGGTATACATGTAACACAATTAAATGTGTCATTAATGGTTGCATGTGCTAAATTTGTAATTTTTTGTCTAGTGTTGCAGCGAAACAGTATCGGGGCGGGGCCCCGATCCAACACTAAAGTGGTGGTATCGGTATCGGCAAGTACCAACAAATAGGGCACTGATACCATTTTGAGAACCAAAAGTTTATTTAACTATTGTCCCCCATTCCAGGTAGGCAATAAAAAGTTCTACTGGATCCACCTTGTATTAGTCTTTTTCCTGCTTCACAAAGGTAGGCAGCAGCTTGACAAAGCCATGATGAAAATTATTTTACATCCAAGTAGTATGCAGTTCTTCATATATACACACACAAACTAATTTCAAATAGATGGTATCGGTATCGGCCAATACTGCACAGCCAGGTATCGTATCGGGGCCAAAAAATGGCATCGACGCAACACTCATTTTTACTGAATTGTATGAGATAAGATGGAAACAGACGAGTTTAAAAACTTGACATTAAAATCTCCAACTTAATCACCAACAGGTGTTAGAAGAGAACAAACACAATAAACCATATTTTTTGCAAATCAAAGTGTATTTTGAGATTTATACCGATGGATATAATCAATTAAAAATGAAGTGAGGATTCTGATTCAATAGATTATAAAACTGTTTTATTTCTTTCTATCTTACCTTTAGTTCTGGTCCAAACATTGATGCTTACAACCGTTATAGAAAGAGCTGCTAAACCTACAGAGACGATGATGATACGCCATAAACCTGAAAAAGAAACAAGAAATAATGTTCTGTAATCAAAGGTTAAAATGATATTTTACTTTATTAGAAGTCAGATGATTTACATTTTTTAAACTGTTTGTCAGAATAGAATCAAGCTAGAACTGATGGTAAAAAATTATTTAAGAAACTCGAAAATTTATGAGAGAGGAAATAAAATCACCATCTGTGTGTGAGTGTGTGTTGGGGGGGGGCATGTATTTCTTACATTGTGGGGACCGTTTTCCATAAATAATGGCACATTCTGAGGACCGACTGCTCTAGTAGGGACCAACGTCTGGTCGCCATGGACACAGACGCCGTTTTAAGGTGAGTTTAAAAACTAAGGTATGAATTGAGTTTAGGATGAGGTTAGGATTAGGTATAAACACATAATGCTTAGGTTTAGAGCCACAGTTAGGCTGTAGAAATTAGTTAGAAATGATGGAAGTCAATGAAAATTCTCCACATGCATAGAGAAACATGATTGTGTGTGGAATATAAACTAGATTTATCTTTTATATGAAAACAAAGAGAAATGACTTCATGATTTACCCTGAATCGTTGCTGCTGTTATCTTTTGATTATTTCTCTGACCAGGAAAAGTTCACTCAGTTACTGTTCAGCTAGTTTCCCTATAAACCTCACACTCACACAGCAGCCCTGCTTAGAGAAACTAGCAGAGGTGAGCTGCAGCAATGGCTGCTTCAGGGGGAAAGATGGGGATTCCAGAGTGGAGGTACAGACACTATTTTACTTTCCATTAGATACATCCACATAGCATGAAAAGAAGGAAACCAGTCCTGGCATAGATGATTATAAACATGACACTATTGCAGGTGAGGTTGACAACGTTCACTAATTCTAAGTTATATCCCACAAAATTACCTTGACAATGGCAATAAATTAATCAAAGCTCTAAATTGTCCCAGTCTATGGAGGATGAAGTGACTTTAATTAACATTGATGATGTCTTTTAAAACTGCGAGTCTGATTTAACTCAGAAAAAGTATAATTTAGAAGGATGTATTTGTGGTTTTATCAGTCAGAACTCTCATTCCTAACTCTCCATGTCATGATCACCACAGTATGTATAAAGATGACTGAAATAACAACAACATGATAACAGGAGCTCAAGACAAACCACTCATGTATTCATATTAATTTACTGAGTATAATTGGGTCAAACCTTGATTTGTTGTGACAGAAGTTCTCCTGCTCCCAACTGTTTGCTTTGGGTCCTTGTTTCCTGGAGTGGCTTTTTTTTTTTTCAGTTTCCAGGAAAAATAAGAAACAAAGTTTCTAAATATTTTGTAATGAAATGCAGCAGTGTCTTTTAAACGTATAAGTTTAACTTATAAGTAAAGTTTTATCAGATTTTTTTTTTTTAATCTTATTTCATGATTTTATTCCCTAATTCTAGAGCCAAAAAAGGCCAAAATGAGCAGATTATAATTTAGATCATATGATCATGATTTTGAAATATTTGTAAAACATTAGAACAATTACTACCTTGAAAGGTTGGTGAGATATTTTCTGTTTCTGGTCTGGTTGTCTTTGAGTTTGTGTTTCCAGGTTTGTTTGTTGGTTGAACGTTTCCTCCTGATATTTCTAGAAACAAGGAGAAAGTTTATATCTGTTTATTAACGAGCTCTAATGTCTCTCTGTCTCTCCACTGTCCAGTTATATTTCAGGCCTCCTTCTGTTTTACCAACTGCTACTGTTTCCTGCTGAGAAGATCTAAGTTCTGATGAATCCAGTGGAAAGTGATATTCAAATTAAATCTAAACTTCCTCAATCGTTGCCATTGGAGTCACATTAAAAAACATCATATAAGAGTCAGATTCAGGACCAAATATGAATGGGGTTCAAATCTGACTACAAAAAAAAACACAAAAAAAAAAACAAACTCAGACGGGGGCCATTAATGGGCCAATTCTGAGCCATTCCACTTTTTTTAAAAGCCTTGACTCCAAAAATATCTAATTCAGGCCAAATTTATCTGCAGTTGGAAAACCTTATATGTCTCTAATTCTAATCACCTGAGACGAAAAAAGGCCAAAATGTGCAGATTATAATATACATCATATGATCACGATTTTGAAATATACTAAAACATTAGAACAATCACTACCTTGAAAGGTTGGTGAGATATTTTCGGTTTCTGGTCTGGTTGTCTTTGAGCTTTTGTTTCCAGGTTTGTTTGTGGGTTGAACTTTTCCTCCTGATTTTTCTGGAAACAAGAACAAAGTGTCAGCAACCAAAACTGTTCATATGTTAGTATTTAAAACTCTTTCAAAGTATTAGACAGATTAAATAAATATATGAGTTGATTTTGGTCATTCATAACAATCCGATTATTAATACATGAGAAAATAGTCCAGTTGTGTCCTAATCTTGAATCTAATCCTAGTTTCCTGTGATGTCAGTGATCTTCTTCTGTTGATCATCCTCTAACCTGTTTCTCACCTGAGGACTGAAGACTGAAGGTAAACTCTTCATCAGTAACAGTATCAGTCACTTTACACTGAGGGAACTCAAACCCTGATGATAAAGAGACAGTAGCAGAGCAGCCAGTCTCTGATGGTGGTTCTTTGTTGTCCACATCCTGATTAAACCACTTCACTTTGTATCTACAGAGGTCAAAGGTCACCACAGAGCAGCTTAATGTCACCCTCTGGTTCTCCTGTTTAATTACTAAGGAAGAGAGAAACAATAAAACACTAAATCAGACAAATGACCTCCATCACTAATCATTTCTAAATATTGCTGCATAAAATGATTTGACTTTTAAATACAAAAACAATAATTTAATAAATATTAACACTCACTGTTAAGAACAGACAGATCTACAGCAGACTCATTAACTGGTTCGTGTGCTCCTCTAAATTTCCATTGTTCACAGTAATAACGTCCAGCATCTTCCTCTCTGACCTTCTTTATAACCAGAGAACAGTCTGCTGTTAGACTCAGTCTGTCTGCTTTAGTGATGTCATTATTAATCTGACCGAGGGTAACCAGCTCTACTGATGCTCTGTTTCCTGAATCAGTGAAGATCCATGTAGTGCTGTTACACTTCTGTTGACCATCGATCACTGTTGAACATTTCAATGTGACTTCATCTCCAGCTCTCTTTAAAACAGATGTTTGATCTGCAGTGACAGATGATAAAACAGAACCAGAAATATTCAATCTGAACACAGACACAGTGGATAAAGAAGATCTATCATTTATACACTACCATTCCAAAGTTTGGGACCACGTTGAAATGTCCTTATTTTTGAAGAAAAGGAACTGTACTCTTCAATAAAGATAACTTTAAACTAGTGTTAACTTTAAAGATATACACTCTATACATTGCTAATGTGGTAAATGACTATTCTAGCTGTATAGGTATAGCACAAACAGGCTCTAACCAGAGTAGAAAAAGAAGTGGGAGGCCCTGTTGCACAACTTACAAGAAAATGAGTACATTAGAGTCTCTAGTTTGAGAAACAGATGCCTCACAAGTCCAAAACTGGCATCTTCATTAAATAGTACCCACAGTAGCCTGTTTGTGCTGTCCTCTGAAGGGAGTAGTACACACCGCTGTAGAAAATCTTCAATTTCTTAGCAAATTCTCACATGGAATAGCCTTCATTTCTAAGAACAAGAAGAGACTGTCGCGTTTCAAAAGAAAGTTCTCTTTTTCTGGCCATTTTAACATTTCATTGACCCCACAAATGTTCCAGAATGCCAATTTGCTAAAAGGAAGGCCAGTTTTGTAGCTTCTGTAACGAGCTGATCTGTTTTCAGATGTGTGAATGTTATTGCACAAGGGTTTTCTAATCATCAATTAGCCTTCTGAGCCAATGAGCAAACACTTTGTACCATTAGAACACTGGAGTGATAGTTGCTGGAAATAGGCCTCTATACGCCTATGTAGATATTGCACAAAAAACCAAACATTTGGAGCTAGAATAGTCATTTACCACATTAGCATTTTCAATTTATGATAAAAAAAATGATAAACTAGAATATTTTCACATAAAGTTTCTGTTAAACCAGGCAGCCTGTTGTGATGCTTCCGCCACACAATGATGTCATCAACCAAACAACCTCTCAGCTCATCTCAGCTTTACACTTAAAAGCATATTTTCTTAAACAGATTTCATTTTCAAACCTCAGAACTCATTAAAAGTTAACATACACCGATACTGTAACATCACACATTTGAACAAACGTAAATATTTTGTTTCATGATACTTTAAGTTGAAGTTTGATTTTCTCCATGTTGAAGTGAAATATCATCTGACACTCAGGGGTCTTCAGCTCGGGCCCTAGAGCACCAGTGTTCAGCACCTTTTAGACTATGTTCCCACAGCAGGTCATAATGCTCATATCCATTATTTTTTTCTGAAATCTAATTTTTTGTTTGGTTGATCACATTTCATTAAAATTTTGCCCAGATCTGACTTCAGTGTGATCCGTTTTTGGCTCCAAACTAAAACACAGTTTGGCCAATAAAAGGTTATATAAGCTTCCTTCTTCTCAAACAAATCCATGAAAATGAGTGGAACATTTTGAAGGAGCCCTATCTGGCTTATTGACCTGTGGGACTCCAGAAGCAGCTGATATGTACCGACAGTCAAAGCGGCAGGTGGCTCGGCTGGTCGCTGAGGCAAAATCTCGGGCGTGGGGAAGAGTTCGGAGAGAAAGACTTCCGTACAGGCTCAAAGCGATTCTGGTCCTCAGTCCGGCGTCTCAGGAGGAGGAAGCAGTCCAGTACCAACACTATTTATAGTGAGGGTGGGGTGTTGCTGACCTTAAGTCAGGACGGTGGATGGAGTATTTCGAAGACCCCCTTAATCCCACCAACACGTCTTCCATTGAGGAAGCAGAGCCTGGGGGCTCCGGCTCGGGTTCTCCCATCTCTGGTGCTTAAGTCACTGAGGTGGTTAAAAAGCTCCTTAGTGGCAAGGTCCCAGGGGTGGATGAGATTCTACCTGAGTACCTTAAGGCTCTGGATGTTGTGTGGCCGTGTTGGTTAACGCGGCTCTGCAACATTATGTAGACATCAGGGGCAGTTCCCCTGGATTGGCAGACTGGGGTGGTGGCCCCTCTATTTAAAAAAGGGGACCGGAGGGTGTGTTCCAACTACAGAGGAATCACACTCTTAAGCCTCCCTGGTAAGGTCTATTCCGGGGTTCTGGAAAGGAGGGTCCGTCAGATAGTCGAATCTCGGATTCAGGAGGAGCAGTGTGGTTTTCGTCCTGGTCGTGGATCACTGGATCAGCTCTACACCCTCAGCAGGATTCTGGGGGGTACATGCGAGTTTGCCCAACCAGTCTACATGTATTTTGTGGATCTGGAGAAGGCCGTGTCCCTTGGGGGGTCCTTTGGGGGGTACTCTGGGAGTATGGAGTACCAGGCCCTTTAATAAGGGCTGTTAGGTCTCTGTACGACCGGTGTCAGAGCCTGGTCCGCATTGCCGGCAGTAAGTCAGATTAGTTTTTCCGGTGAGGGTTGGACTCCGCCAAGGTTGGCCTTTGTCACCAATTCTGTTCATAACTTTTATGGACACAATTTCTAGGCGCAACCAAGGTGTTGAGGGGATCTGTTTTGGTGGCCTTAGGATTGCATCTCTGTTATTCACAGATGATGTGGTTCTATTGGCTTCATCAGGGCATGATCTATAGCTCTCACTGGAGCGGTTTGCAGCTGAGTGTGAAGCTGTCGGGATGAGGATCAGTGCCTCCAAATCTGAGACCATGGTCTTGAGCTGGAAAAGGGTAGAGTGCCTTCTCCAGGTTGGGGGGGGGGGGGGGGGGGGGGGGGGGAAGAAGGAGCGGGAGATAGGCGGATTGGTGCAGCGTCTGCTGTGAAGCATGCGCTGTACCGGTCTCGATTTACTGGTTGATCTATGTTCCTACCCTCATCTATCGTCATGAGCTTTGGGTCATGACCGAAAGAATGAGATCCTGGATACAAACGGCTGAAATGCGTTTTCTCCGTAGTGTGTCTGGGCTCTCCCTTCGAGATAGGGTGAGGAGCTCAGTCATCCATGGAGGACTTGAAATAGAGCCGCTGCTCCTCCACATCGAGAGTATCCAGTTGAGGTGGCTCGGGCCTCTGATTAGGATGCCTCCTGGACGTCTCCCTGGTTAGGTGTTCCAGGCACAGAAGAGGCCCAGGGGGAGACCCAGGACTTGCTTGAGGAACTATGTTTCTCAGCTGGCCTGGGAGCACCTTAGGATTCCCCTGGAGGAGCTTGCCCAAGTGGCTGGGGAGATGCACGACTGGGCCTCCATACTGAAGCTACTACCCCTACTACCCGACCCCGGACAAGCGGAAGAAAATGGATGGATGGATTTTGCCAAAGATACAAAAGTCATACCTCCGATATCTAATAGCCAAGCTAACAGCTCGGTGTTCTGTTGCTCTTTCCAAACCTTCCTTCTGTTCTTTGTTACTCTGTCTTACAGCATCTATGGGTCAGCTGCCATCTCTCCCTTACTTTGACTCCCTCCACAGACCCTTGATGACATTTCATTATGGTTATATCCAGCATCAGCAGATGACTGCCAAAAGGTAAAAAACAGCATCTGTTAAGACTTTTTCTCAGACATATAGATTTTTAACATCTGATGTGCAGTTGTAGTTAGACTCATACTCTGTCATATCTGTCATAACCTAACACTGACATTGAAAGTGATCACTGATGTATTTTAAGTCTTCACCTCCAACGCTTTACCATCATCCTCATTTTCTGTTTTGCATTTCTGCTCCTAAACAAACAGAAAAGCTCCAGCATTCATGTCTGAGGTGCAGCACTTAAGCATAAAGGTGGCAAAAATAAATGGGGAAATAAATTCTTCCTCTAAGTTACTATGGAGGAGCATTTTCGCCCTAAAAAAATGAAATTGTTGTAGTGCAGTTTAGTTCAAATAATCAAATAAGTTCTGTGGAAACATTTAGATAATGAAGATAAAATTAACTTGAAAAATCTACCTGATATCAATCTCCTTTCCGGATCTGTTGTTGTGGCACAAACACTGCTGAAATAATTACAGTCTGACCACTGAATGACTCATAAGCAGGTCCCTTTAAGATGGGCATGGGCAGACCATGACTGCGCAGGTGTGAGCAGGCCCCCTGACTGCGCTGTAGTTTACATTCCTTCCAGAAAATCCAACAGCTCAGATGACAATCATGCGAGCAGACCAAACCTCCAGGGGTCACACCTGTGAGACGAATGAGCTGAAGCAAAAGCTGTGATGCAGGCAGGACTGCCCACCACCCTCATACCCCTTTAAAAGCAGCACACTAAATGCTAAGTGCCGTCTTTTACCCGAGCAACGCGACTCTTTCCACGTAAAATCTTTTGGAAGTGAGTCTACAGACAGGCCTCTTCCTCTATTCTGCCGTCAGAAACCCCTGGCTGCAGTGTCTGATCGCAACAGAGCCTATGCCTCAGCTCAGCCCCCCACCCCCACCCCCCCCCCCCCCCCCCCCCACCCCCCCACCCCTTTTTTGAAAATCATAACCTATGGTGCGCCCACACTTGTAGTCTAATCCTCCCATTTAAATGGACTCTAAAACCCCTTGCCCCTCATTCCAAATTATCAGTATTACTCTACCTGATGTTTATTTTTTTGCAGTTTGTTGTGTTTGCAACGTTGTTAGATTTCTTATAGTCACTGATTGTTAGAAATAAAAACATTATTTTAACCTGTACTAGTTTGTGTTTATTTTGCTGAAAATAATTTATCACTCAGGTCAGACTCTCCCTCCTCTGGGTAACATTTGAATAAACAGAGACAGTGTACTTGGTTGATGATTAATAACTCTGTTGATAGCCATAGCCTAATTTACTATGTTGATGAAGAGAACCGGAAGTCCACCAGGGATGTGAGAGGCCAAGACTCCTGATGAGTATGCAGATTACAGTTATAATTATTCAACTAGTGACATTCAATTGGTTTTACCCTCGATTTTGAATTATCTATTATTTAAATACAACCTCGAGTTCTAGTTAAACATATAATCATAATCTACTAGTAAAATATCAAAATTTCACAATTCAATTGCCTCATTACCAATCTACTATCATTGTCCTTATTAGACTTTAAACACAATTAAATGGCTGAATATGATGTGTAACCGTTACTAACACTGTTTCTTTAAATAGAGTATTGTCTAAGTCCTGCTGTTGTTTTAGCTTTTTCTTTGATATTTTATCAAAATTAGATGAAAAAAGGTTTATTGGATGGTTGATGTTACTTGGGAAAACACCGATAAAGTTAGCAGCTCAATAATAGGGCTGGTGTCCATCCCAGAATCAGATGAGCTCAAACAATGTGATTTCTAAATATTCATGCAAACTAACAACAAGACGTTATAAACCAGCCACATTTCATATTCATATGAATCTTTGAATTTGACCTGAATAAAGTTTTACCTGTTTATTAACGAGCTCTAATGTATCTCTGTCTCTCCACTGTCCAGTTCTATTCCAGCCCTCCTTCTGTTTTACCAACTGCTACCGTTTCCTGCTCAGCAGATCAAAGTTGTGATGAATGCAGTGGAAAGTGATGTCCAAGTTAAATCTTAACTCCCTCAATCGTTCCTGTTGAAGTCAGTTTACAAAAGATCAGATAAAAGACAGATTCAGGACCAAATATGAATGTGGCTCAAATGTGACTAGAATAAAATCAGATGGGGGCCTGAAATGGGCCAAATCTGAGTCATTCCACTTGTTTTAAAAAGCCTTGACTCCAAAAAATCTGATTTAGAAAAAATTTATCTGCGGTGGGAAAACCTTACTTCTACTCACCTGAGTCTAATATTCAGGTCATCATCAGGACTGTGGAGAACTTGGCTGCAAACTGAGGAGGTAATTCAGCCATTTGACTCAGGTGTGTGGAAGCAGAGACACATCTAAAAGGTTCAGGACACCAGACCTGGAGGACTGGAAGACCCCTGCTACATTTTAATGAACTGAACAAATATTAAAATCTGCTAAGCATGCAAAACAAGAAAAAAGAAAACTTCCCCTTATGATGTTTCTCAACCTCCCCTTGATGTAGAGAGAAGTTTAAGACAAACTAAAGAGTCCTCAGGCGTTTTCATAGTTCTCTCCATCCTCATCTTCTTTATGCTCTTCAGAAAAAATAAAAACAGAAAAACAAATGATACTCCTTTTAGAAACAGATGAAATAAAAACTCTTTCAGCAGCAGTTAATGGAATCGCTGAATCGCTCTTCAACACCTCAGACTAAGTAATTTCTTAACAGTAATCCAGAGCCTTAGACATGTGATGTCCTGGTGGCCCAGAGGCACAAAAGAAAAAAAAAAAAATAAGAATAATTTTATACATTCCAAGAATAAGAGATAAAGCCAGGTTCAGGCACCAGACTCTGGGTTTAGTGAAACAGGCCTGCTGTTTTCTTCCAGAGACCATGAGGTTGAGCACAGATTCATTGATTCAACCACAATAGCAGATTAACTAAATGCTCAAACAGCCTAAAATACACATTCTAACCGCTTCTATGAACTAAACATTACAATTTAATTATTAATTTTATATAAATGTCAAAAGAAGAACTGGAAAAGGGGAACGCCTTTTTTTTACATTGGCCCCTTGATTTTACGTTATTACATCATGTTCTACTCACTCATATAAGTTTTGTGTCATCGGGAGCTGTTCTGAAGATATTCCGTTAGGTTATATCCAAGTAATGTCTTCCTATGAGCAGTATACTTGAAGGCACAAGCTGAACTGTTCATAATTTATCATTTATGGTACGTCAGCATTCATAACATGTAGGCGAATCACTGTCCCCCAGACATCCGCGGGTATATTTTTTATTTTTGTATTTTTCTAAAACAAAGCGGCGAGTGTATGACGTCAGTAATGATGACCAGATAGAAAATTATAGAGTTAATAATAATGGGGGGAGTGTTAGCCTAATGGGTTAGAGCAGTGCGCTTGTAATCTGAGAAGGTTGCAAGTATCCAGTCGATCCTCACAGCCTCCCATCTGAGTTCCAGAGCAAAACCCTTAACCCCCACTTGCTCCCCAGGTGCCACACAATGGCAGCAAACATGCCCAGAGTGAATTTCCTTATTGTGGGACATTAAAGGGATTTACATAAATTATATACGCTAAAATTATAGTTAGAATAATGACATAAGTTAATATATAAGAATATATATTAGAGACTTTTAATGTAGGCAGATGAAAAATAGCACAACATGCACAACGATATGAAGAGGTATGATTAGATAAGCTTCAATTCTTCATAACCCTGTTCCTAAATAAACACTAAAGTATACATATAACACAATTATACGTGCCATTGATGTTTCTATGTGTTAAATGTGTTGTTTTTACTGAATTGTGTGAAATAAAGTTATTCATTCATTCATAAGGTAACAGAATCACTAACAAAGCTCATTGGTTTCTGATCAATGTGACGCTGACTGAGCAGATAAAAGATCAGGATGAGTCTGACTCTCAGTCTTGTCTATAGCAGGCTGGCTGCTCAGAATAAATCACCATGGCAACAGATGTGTTACTGCTTTCCTGAAAATCCTGACTTAATCCCTTATCCTGGTTTCATGAAATCAGCCTCTGATCTTGTTGCATGTTTGTCTTTTCCTTCCTGCAGCTTTGGGTTCAGTTGGTAAAGATCTAGAAGCACCTGAGAGGTGGAAGTGACAGCCTATAGAGCTGCTCCTGCAAAGTGTTTCTCTCACTGAGACGCTTATTGATAAACTCAGTCAGGTTGTTGTTATGAGCAACTTTTCACCTTATCTCTTCTACGGTTACCACTAACTAAGGTCAAAATTTCTCTAATAACGACATAATCATTTCTGTTTTCATTGTGAATCTTTAATGTCAGAATAAAGAAATATAAGCTCTGTTTTAAGAGTTTCCAACAGTAAGAAAAGATGGAAACAGACGAGTTCAAAAATATAAATATAGACATTAAAATCTCTAACTTCATCAACGACAGGTGTTAGAAGACAATAAACACTGTGAACCATATTTTTTTGCAAATCAAAGTATATTCTACGATTTATACCGATTGATATAATTAATTAAAAATGAAGTGAGGATTCTGATTCAACAGATTATAAAACTGTTTTATTTCTTTCTATCTTACCTTTAGTTCTGGTCCAAACGTTGACGCTCACAACCGTTATAGAAAGAGCTGCTAAACCCACAGAGACGATGATGATATGCCATAAACCTGAAAGAGAAACAAGAAATAATGTTTTGTAATTTAAGGTTAAAATGATATTTTACTTTATTAGCGGTCAGATGATTTTCATTTTTTTAAACTGTTTGTCAGCATAGAATTAAGCTAGAACTAATGGTAAAAATTATTTAAGAAACTCAAAAATGTATGAGAGAGGATATAAAATCAACATTTGTGTGTGAGTGTGTTGGGGGGCATGCATTTTTTACAGTGTGGGGACCGTTTTCTATAAATAATGGCACATTCTGTGGACCGACTGTTCTAGTAGTGACCAATGCCTGGTCACCATGGACACAGATGCTGTTTTAAGGTGAGTTAAATAGACTAAGGTATGAATTGAGTTTAGGATGAGATTAGGATTAGGCATAAACACGTAATGCTTAGGTTTAGGGTCACAGTTCGGCTGTAGAAATGGGTTAGAAATGATGGAAGTCAAAGAAAATTCTCCACAGGGATAGAGAAACATGATTGTGTGTGGAGTATAAACTAGATTTATTGTTTATTTTAAAACAAAGAGAAATGACTCCATGATTTCCTGAATTCACCCTGAATTCTTGCTGCTGTTTCATTCTGATTCTTTCTCTGACCAGGAAAACTTCACTCAGTCACTGTTCAGCTAGTTTCCCTATAAACCTCACACTCACACAGCAGCCCTGCTTAGAGAAACTAGCAGAGGTGAGCTGCAGCAATGGCTGCTTCAGGGGGAAAGATGGTGATTTCAGAGTGGAGGTACAGACACTATTTTACTTTCCATTAGATACATCCACATAGCATGAAAAGAAGGAAAGTAGCCCTGGCATAGATGATTTAAAGGCTGTTATAGTTATGAAACTATTGCAGGTGAGGTTGACAACATTCACTTATTCTAAGGTATATCCAACAAAATAACCTCGACAATGGCAATAAATTCATCAAAGCTCTAAAATGTCCCAGTCTATGGAGGATGAAATGACTTAAATTACATTGATGATGTCTTTTAAAACTGCGAGTCTGATTTATCTCAGAAAAATTATAATTTAGAAAGATTTATTTCTGGTTTTATCAGTCAGCACACTCAATCCTAACTCTCCATGTCATGATCACCACAGTATGTATAAAGATGACTGAAATAACAACATGATAACAGGAGCTCAAGACAAACCACTCATATATTCATAACTGAGTATAATTGGGCCAAACCTTGATTTGTTGTGTCAGAAGTTCTCCTGCTCCCAACTGTTTGCTTTGGGTCCTTGTTTCCTGGAGTGGCTTCATTTGTTCAGTTTCCAGGAAAAATAAGAAACAAAGTTGCTAAATATTTTGTACTGAATTTCAGCATAGTGTCTTTTAAATGTAAAGGTTTAACTTATAAGTAAAGTTTTATCAGATGTTTTTTAATTATTTAATGTCTTTATTCACTCATTTTAGAAATAAAAGGCCAAAATGTGCAGATTATAATATACATCATATGATCATGATTTTGAAATATATCTAAAACATTAGAACAATCACTACCTTGAAAGGTTGGTGAGATATTTTTGGTTTCTGGTCTGGTTGTCTTTGAGCTTTTGTTTCCAGGTTTGTTTGTTGGATGAACTTTCCCTCCTGATATTTCTGGAAACAAGAACAAAGTGTCAGAAACCAAAACTGTTCATATGTTAGTCTTTAAAACTCTTTCAAAGTATTAGACTGATTAAATAACTATATCCGTTGATTTTGGTCATTAATAAAAATCCGATTATTACTAAAATGAGAAAATAGTCCAGTTGTGTTCAAATCTTGAATCTAATCCTAGTTTCCTGTGATGTCAGTGATCTTCTTCAGTTCATCATCTTCTAACCTGTTTCTCACCTGAGGACTGAAGACTGAAGGTAAACTCTTCATCAGTAACAGTATCAGTCACTTTACACTGAGGGAACTCAGAACCTGATGATAAAGAGACATTAGCAGAGCAGCCAGTCTCTGATGGTGGTTCTTTGTTGTCCACATCCTGGTTAAACCACTTCACTCTGTATCTACAGGGGTCAAAGGTCACCACAGAGCAGCTTAATGTCACCCTCTGATTTTCCTGTTTAATTACTGATGAAGAGAGAAACAATAAACACTAAATCAGATAAATGACCTCCATCACTAATCAATTCCACATATTGTTGCATAAAATGATTTGACTTTTAAGTACAAAAACAATAATTTAAGAAATATTAAAACTCACTGTTAAGAACAGACAGATCTACAGCAGACTGATGAACTGGTCTGTCTGCTCCTCTATATTCCCATTGTTGACAGTAATAACGTCCAGCATCTTCCTCTCTGACCTTCTTTATAACCAGAGAACAGTCTGCTGTTAGACTCAGTCTGTCTGCTTTAGTGATGTCATTATTAATCTGACCGAAGTCAACCAGCTCTACTGATGCTCTGTATCCTGAACCAGTGAAGATCCATGTAGTGCTGCTACACTTCTGTTGACCATCGATCACTGTTGAACATTTCAATGTGACTTCATCTCTAGCTCTCTTTAAAACAGATGTTAGATCTACAGCGACTGTTAAAAGATAAAACAGAACCAGAAATATTCAATCTGAACACAGACACAGTGAATAAAGCAGATCTATCATTTATAGCTCTATACAAAGATTTTCAGTCTTCCTACCTTTGAGCTGCAGGATGATTAATAAAAACCCTTGAATCCATCTGAGTTGAGCCATCGTGCGTCTGTTGCTCTCACCCTCACAACTGTCTGACTGCCTCCTGAACACACATGTAGCTTCTACTTCCTGAGACTCACCACTTCCTCACTCTGACTGATGGGCATCTCGCTGCTTTATGTGGTAAAAACATCTATTTGTTTTAATTGAGGATGAAAGACTAAATCATCAACTTTTAATTATATACTTTTAATAAAAATATTCATATCTAATTGAAAAGCTGCTGTAAAAAATATAAACTTAAACATTGTTACAGCTTATATTTCAGGCTCATTAGAGGACATTATAGACAGTGACATGCAAGAAGTCCATAATAGAGGAAGAAGATCAGTGTGTGAATATTTTTACTTTAGATAGATGTGAGAAATGCACTTCTTCTTTTGTTTAGATGTTTTAGAAACCTGGAGAATCAATCAGATAAATCCAGGAGGTCTGATCTGTGTCGATAAAGAGCAGCAGATCAAATGTCTAATTTCATAGATCAGTCACACTGGTAAGATTGGATTTTACTTTTAAAACCTGCTGGTTTCCAGTTTAACCTCTGAAGTGTTTTTCTATGAACTGAAGAGGAAGTGATTGAAGAGGAAGTGATTGATGCTGTGGTGAACAGCAGCAGCAGAGCTCTGGAGGTTTTAACCCACAATGAACAGAGAAATATACGCAGTTAACACATTGATGGGTGACATTAACAGACATTAATAGACACAGCAACACAATTTATTTGAAAGCTACAGCTACATTATAACACATATGTCACATTTGTGGACAGAAACCAATTAGAACTACTCATATATTAAAATCTTCGGCCACCATAAAAAAAGACAGAAAAAAAAATAAATAAAAAATACAAGGCATCTTAATTTTTTTTTTAACTCACTTTAAACGCAGTAAGACCTTAAACATTTTCAGTATATGATAAAAAAAAATGATAAACTAGAATATTTTCACATACACTCACCTGCCACTTTATTAGGAACACCGTCTAACTGCTCTTTAACACTTAATTTCTAAGCAGCCAATCACATGGCGGCAACTCAGTGCATTTAGGCATGTAGACATGGTCAAGACAATCTCCTGCAGTTCAAACCGAGCATCAGTATGGGGAAGAAAGGTGATTTGAGTGACTTTGAACGTGGCATGATTGTTGGTGCCAGAAGGGCTGGTCTGAGTATTTCAGAAACAGCTGATCTACTGGGATTTTCACGCACAACCATCTCTAGCCCTCTATGGCATTCTGTTGCCCTCAGGCAACAAACCACTATTTTGGCCCACACACCGCCCCTTTAAATTTTTTTAAGTAAAACATCACATTAAAAGTCTGATGATATGTCTGTGACCAATGAAATTCGAGCTAGGCGTGGTCTTGACCTTTGTCTTGGAGTGAAACAATCCTTTTTTGGACCGCAGCAGACTTGGACACACCCCTAGCAGAAGGTCAGATAAATTTCACTTTTTTACATGTTTAAATTTAAATAATTTTGTATAAATAATATCTGTGATGTGCATGAATAAGTAAAAAAGCATATTTGATTGAGTAAAGATACCTTTTGTCTTCATTTATATACTAAAATGGCAGTTTTTCATTCGTTGCCTCAGGGCAACATTGTGCAGTTAGACCACTTTTGTATGAACTATAACATGCTCATGGATGGAGATGTGTAGGGATGTGTAGTTATCAACATAATACATTTTTTTCTGTAATATCTACTATTAATCACAGGAAATGGATGCACAAAGATTTTTGTCAACTTGATGTGTGATACTGAGTTGAAGAGAACTGGGCGTGGATCTTTTGAACAGAAGATGGCCACGGTTGGCGAAACCACCTTGCATGTCTTGAAATGGTATGATAACCGTTCAGTCAGTCTTCTCAGCAATTACATTGGAGCACACCCAGTCACCGACGTTGATAGGTGGGATGCCAAGCAGAAAAAAATCATCAAAGCTCCCTGTCCTGCTGTGGTGAGAGAGTACAATAAAAATATGGGTGGAGTGGATCTGCTCAACTCCCTCATTGCACTGTACCGCAGCAAAATCAGGTCGAAAAAGTGGTACCATCGGCTGATGTTCCACTTTATCGACATGACCATCGTGACTGCCTGGCTGCTCTACAAGAGAGACTGCAGCAGCACTGGGATGAGAAAAGAGGAACAGATGAGGCTTTATACATTCAAGTCGTATATTGCAGAAAGCTTGTGCAAAAGTGGCAAGAATCTGGAGCGCAAGACAGGTCGTCCCGGTTCCACAATTGCTGGGGAGTACGAGGAGAAGAGGAGAAGAGGACCCACTACACCTATCCCAGTCCCTGATGTGCGTCTGGATGCCACAGCCCACTGGATGGTCATGGATGAAAAGAAAGGGAGATGCAAGGTACCAAGATGCACAGGTACACCTAAAGCCAAGTGCCAAAAATGTGACGCCCACCTTTGTTTCACATCCACGAGCAACTGCTTCATGAGGTTCCATACAGAATAATACAAACTGTACTTTGTAAAAAAGAGAAACACAGAGCCATTCAGTACCCCACAGGAACATGTATTTAGAAACATAAACACACTGCAGCTAATCTCTAATGCACTAATTAATAAACCATTTGTGGCCGTTTGTTGAAAGGAAACTTGTTGAAATTGAAATAAAACTTGAAATAAAACTTCTTCTAATGTATTTATTGTTTGTTTGTTCATCATTCCACTTAAAGAAAACCTTGGCATTTTAGTACCCTTATAGCATATTGTTGCCCTGAGACAACAAACCAAAATCTGGTGGGGGGGGGGCAGGGTGGAGCACATTTTCTGATTGATATTTTATAAAGACCCCCTCAAGCTCCCAAAACTAGGGTGAAATATTTTTTTCCTCATAAAATAAAAATTCATGCCATAGAGGGCTAGGGTTTACAGAGAATGGTCGGAAAAAGAAAAAAACATCCAGTGAGCGGCAGTTCTGTGGGCAGAAATGACTTGTTGATGCCAGAGGTCAGAGGAGAATGGCCAGACTGGTTCGAGCTGATAGAAGGGCAACAGTGACTCAAATAACCACCCGTTACAACCAAGGTGGGCAGAAGAGCATCTCTGAATGCACAGTACGTCGAACTTTGAGGCAGATGGGCTACAGCAGCAGAAGACCACACCGGGTGCCACTCCTTTCAGCTAAGAACAGGAAACTGAGGCTACAATTTGCACAAGCTCATCGAAATTGGACAATAGAAGATTGGAAAAACGTTGCCTGGTCTGATGAGTCTCGATTTCTGCTGCGACATTCGGATGGTGGGGTCAGAAATGGGTGTCTACAACTTGAAAGCATGGATCCATCCTGCCTTGTATCAACGGTTCAGGCTGGTGGTGGTGGTGTCATGGTGTGGGGAATATTTTCTTGGCACTCTTTGGGCCCCTTGGTACCAATTGAGCATTGTTGCAAAGCCACAGCCCACCTTAATATTGTTGCTGACCATGTACATCCCTTTATGACCACAATGTACCCAACTTCTGATGGCTACTTTCAGCAGGATAATGCGCCATGTCATAAAGCTGGAATAATCTCAGACTGGTTTCTTGAACATGACAATGAGTTCACTGTACTCAAATGGCCTCCACAGTCACCAGATCTCAATCCAAAAGAGCATCTTTGGGATATGGTGGAACGGGAGATTCGCATCATGGATATGCAGCCGACAAATCTGCGGCAACTGTGTGATGCCATCATGTCAATATGGACCAAACTCCCTGAGGAATTCTTCCAGCACCTTGTTGAATCTATGCCACGAAGAATTGAGGCAGTTCTGAAGGCAAAAGGGGGTCCAACCCGTTACTAGCATGGGGTACCTAATAAAGTGCATGTTGGACTCCGACAGGGCTGTCCTCTGTCACCGGTCCTGTTCATAACTTTTATGGACAGGATTTCTAGGCGCAGCCAAGGACCGGAGGGGGTCTGGTTTGGGGACCAGCGGATCTCCTCCCTGCTTTTTGCGGATGACGTAGTTCTGCTGGCTCCCTCCTGCCAAGACCTACAGCGTTCGCTGGGGCGGTTCGCAGCCGAGTGTGAAGCGGCCGGGATGAGAATCAGCTCCTCCAAGTCCGAGGCCATGGTTCTCGACCGGAAAAAGGTGGCTTGTCCCCTTCAGGTTGGAGGAGAGTCCCTGCCTCAAGTGGAGGAGTTCCAGTATCCTCGGGTCCTGTTCACGAGTTAGGGAAGAATGGAGCGGGAGATCGATAGACGGATCAGTGCGGCTGCTGCAATAATGCGGACGCTGCACCGGTCTATCGTGGTGAAGAGAGAGCTGAGCGAAAAGGCAAAGCTCCCAATTTACCGTTCGGTCTACGTTCCTATGGTCATGAAATCTGGATCATGACCGAAAGAACGAGATCCCGGATACAAGCGGCTGAAATTAGCTTCCTCCGCAGGGTGGCTGGGCTCTCCCTTAGAGATAGGGTGAGGAGCTCGGTCATTCGGGCTCAGTGTAGAGCCGGTTCTCCTCCACATCAAGAGGAGTCAGTTGAGGTGGCTCGGACATCTTCTTCGGATGCCCCCTGGACGCCTCCCTCGGGAGGTGTTCCAGGCACGTCCCACTGGGAGGAGGTCCAGGGGACGACCCAGGACAGGCAGGAGAGACTACGTCTCTTGGCTGGCCTGGGAGTGCCTAGGGCTTCCCCCAGCAGAGCTGGAGGAGGTGTCTGCGGAGAGGGAAGTCTGGGAGTCTCTGCTTAGTCTGCTGCCCCCGCGACCCGGTTCCGGATAAAGCGGGAGACGACGACGACAACAAACCTAATAAAGTGGCCGGTGAGTGTAAAGTCTCTGTTAAACCAGGCAGCCTGCTGTGATGCTTCAGCCACAAAATCACATCATCAACCAAACAGCCTCTCAGCTCATCTCAGCTTTATACTTAAAAGCATTTAGTATATTTTCTTAAACAGATTTCATTTTCAAACCTCAGAACTCATTCAAAGTTCACATACACTGGTACTGTAACATCACACATTTAAACAAACATTAATACTGTGTTTGTTTCATGATATTTTAAGTTGATGTTTGATTTTCTCCATGTTGAAGTGAAATATCATCTGACACTCAGGGGTCTTCAGTTCAGGCCCTACAGCTCCAGTGTTCAGCACCTTTTACACTATGTTCCCACTGCAGGTCTTGTATGGTCGTTTCCATTTGATTAAAACTTTGCCCAGATCTGACTTCAATGTGAACTGCCTGTGGCTTCATATTAAAACAAAGTTTGGCCAAAAAAAAGTCGAATGGTATTATATCACATTATGGTTATATCCAGCATCAGCAGATGACTGCCAAAAGATAAAAAACAGCATCTGTTGTGACTTTTTCTAATACATAGAGATTTTTAACAACTTATGTGCAGTTGTGTTTAGGCTCATACTCTGACATACCTGTTAAAATCATAACTTACACTGACATTGAAAGTGATCACTGATGTATTTTATGTCTTCACCTCCAACGCTTTACAATCATCCTCATTTTCTGTTCGTTTTTGGGATTTGGTTGAAATAATCTAGTGCTGTGGAAAAATTGAGATAATGAAGAGATATTTAACTTTAAAAATTAACCTGATATCAATCTCCTTTCTGGATCTGTCGTTGTGACACAAACGCTGCTGAAATAATAACAGTCTGACCACTGAATGACTGTCAGCAGGTCCCTTTAAGATGAGCAGACCATGACTGCGCAGGTGCGAGCAGGCCCCCCTGACTGTGCTGCTGTGCGCATTCCTTCCAATTGCTAAGCGTATCTTTTATCTGAGCAACACGACTTTTAGGAAAGATTTCCACATGGAATCTCCCGGAAGTGAGTCTATGGACAGGCCTCTTCCTCTATTCTGCAATCAGAGCCCCTGGCTGTAGTGTCTCATCGCAACCCCTACCCTCTGTAAGCATCTGTCCTGTACTACTGAAATGAGACCATTGCTGTGAAAAGCCAGCGTTGCAGTGAGCTTTTACGGTATGAGGCGGGAGGTACGCCTCCTGAGGAAGCCGTAATTTCACAACATCAATTAAAGCTCATCAAATTACCTTGTTGCATCAGACTGAAGGAAACTTACTAGTTGGACCAAAGCGAGAACTGAGGCAGCCCCCCCGCCCCTCTCTCTTCCACCGACTAACAGTAAAACCTTTTACATTAATTCTATCAAATGCTCGAATAAGGTGCTTAGCTTGGGCGACCGTAGTTATTTGGGTTTTGCATGCATTTTTATTGAATTCTTGATTTTTCTTAACTGAGCTCTGGTTTCATGATATGAATGAGTGTTGTGTGAATGGCTGCAGTTGGGTTTATTTGCTTCTTATATTTTGATTTCCTGGTTGCTTTATCCTGAGTTGCCATGTTAAAGCAAACAAAGCTTTGTAAGTCTTCTTAAAGGGGAACACCGTTTTTTTTTTACATTTGGCCCTTGATTTTACGTTTTTACATCATGTTCTACTCACCCGTATTAGTTCAGTTAGGTTATATCCAAGTAACATCTCATAGGTAATGACTTGAAGGCACAAACTAAACTGTTCATAATTTATCATTTATGGGACGCCAGCATTCATAATATGAAGGCGAATCACTTTCCCCCAGACATCCGCGGTTATATTTTTTTATGGTTATATTTTTTTAAAACAAAGCGGAGTTTGTATGACGTCATCCGCGCATGCTGTCCCCTGAACTGCTGCTAGTTTAACTCACATGCCTGGAAGATGTCTAGTCCTACTACCACAGATGATCTCCCTCTTGAACTGGAATTGAACATTTCAGATTAGCTAGCCGAATGAATAGAAGCGGTAGAGCGTAGCCGCCTGTGGCCCGGGCTGCCTGTCACAACTCCAGTCCGGGGCGCGGATGATGAAAAAACTCTGTTGATAGCCTATTTTACTATATTGATGAAGATAACCGAATTTTAAACAGCTGGTCCAGAAGTCCACCAGGGATGTGAGAGGCCAAGACTCCTGGTGAGTATGCAGATTACAGTTATAATTTTTCAACTGTTCAATTTACATCTAAACTTCTTCAATCGTTCCTGTTGGAGTAAGTTTACAAAAGATCAGATAAGAGTCGAATTCAGGACCAAATATGAATGTGGCTCAAATGTGGCTAGAATGAAATCAGATGGGGGCCTGAAATGGGTCAAATCTGAGTCATTCCACTTGTTTTGAACAGGCTTGACTCCAAGAAATCTGATTTAGGCCAAATTTGTCTGTAGTGTAATGTCTTTATTTCTACCCACCTGAGTCTAATATTTAGGTCAACATCAGGACTGTTGAGAACTTGGCTGCATACTGAGGAGGTAATTCAGCCATTTGACTCAGGTGTGTGGAAGCAGAGACACATCTAAAAGGTTCAGGACACCAGACCTGGAGGACTGGAAGACCCCTGCTACATTTTAATAAACTGAACAAATATTAATTAAAAATAGCTTGACACATAAAAAGCTAAACTTTCACTAACTGAAATGTAACTCTGTTTTGATTTTTTTTTCACGAATTGTGTACAGTAATATAATATATAGCTGATTTTATTATCATGTAACACATTGCACAGCCCAGACTGTATTTCTATGTAGACTTGATGTTGAGAAAAAGTAAAAAAGAAAAAAAACAAAGATTAAACAGTCCTCAGGTAAGTTCATAGTTCTCTCCAACCTCATCTTCTTTGTGCTCTATTGGAAAATAAAAACAGAAAAAAACATAACTTCTCTTAGAAACAGAGAAAATAAAAACTCTTTCAGCAGCCGTTAATGGAATCACTGAATCAATATTCAACATATAGCCTCAGACCTGTGAGGTCCTGGCAGCGCTGAAGCCTTGTTCACAAAAACTGAATAAAAAATTCCCAGAATAAGAGATAAATCCAGGCTTGTGAATTAAGTCAGGAGTAAATAACAAAGGTAAATGCAGATCTGCTGTTTTCTTAAAGAGACCACGAGGCCGATCACAGATTCAATGATTCAGCAACAATAGCAGATTAACAGATACAAACCGGAGGTTTGGATCCACTTTCCCCCCCGAGGAATCGTTTGAGCTTCACACTGAGGAAGGGATTCATCTGCACCACAGTCGGTTCAAGTACCGCAGGAAACTGAGTGGCAGTCAGTCTTCTCCGTTCATCTACAAGAAACTGCATTCTGGGTAACCCTGTCCGCCCTCCACCTTATGAGACAAACACCGGAACACATTCCTCACCTACTGGAGTCTAAGAGTCAACCAGTTCTCTGGAAACGTGAGTCTGCCTACCTTTCCTCCTCTTCAAGTTCGAGAATCAATTTTCCCACTGAACCTGAACCAACCGCAGTGTCTTTCCCTCACCTTTCAGTTCCGGTTGAGCAGTGTTCAGAGGAAAACTGGAATCTCGAAAAAACTTCTCAATAAACCTGTTAAACTTTTCCCCTTGTTTCTCTGGATTGGTTTATCTGCATGTGGGTCCGAGTTCTTAAGAAAATCTTGACACGGCCAAGTTAACCCTGTAAAAACTAGCGAAGGTATTTGGGGATGACAAAGAGGCTGTTCTACATGGCCTCCAGAGTGACACTCGTCATAGTGACCCATGACACACTAATGCTTCTGGTGGGATGGCACCGTACACCAACAGGGGGTTGGTAGCCCTGTAGAATGTATGCCTGTTCCACCACCTCCACAATCCAACATGCAAGGCGCTGTTAAGAAAGGGCCTGCCCCTTGCGGGGCCCTGCGTACCAAGCAAACAGACTATCAGACTGCTGGACAGAAGCCATGAGACTGACATATGATTTCAGTGCCCAAAGAGGACAGAGAGGCTCATTAGGCCCATCCGCATGAAGGCCAGCCAGCTGGAGGGGCACAGTGTGGCTCGCAGATGAGGCCGCTTAAGGAAGAAACACCACTTCAGGCCACAGAGTAACGCCACAACCTGCTGGGCACCAAACGCAAAAGGACTCGTGAACACACTTTGCATGTAGCTCACCCACCCGCTTTCGCTGCAGACATGACAAGGTGAAAAGCCGTCTTTTTCAACACACACTTTTAAGGCCCACCACTGCCAAAGGTTCAAATTGAGGAAAACACAGGGCAGTGAAGATGAGAGAAAGGTCCCACACAGGCACAACAGGGCGTGTGGGCACCTCTCAGAAATAAAGAAACCTCATTGTTACGGCCTACCGTTTCCCCACTCACCACTGAATGCCAGCAACAAATGGCAGCAACGTTAATTTTCAGAGTGGATGGAGACCGACCGTGAGAAAGCAGTGCTTGAAGGAAGGTTAAAATAACAGAAACAGGACAGTGTACTGGGTCTTTCTGTCTTTCACGGCACCAGCTGCTAAAAACCTTCCACTTATGGGTGTACACCAGTCGTGTGGAAGGGGCCCTGGCATTCGCCTTTGTGTGTCCAATGTCTCCACCATATTCTGAGAAGGAAACGCTGGGCGGAGTCATAGGTGACTCGCATTGGGATGCAGGATTTGATCCCCCAGCTGTGACAGAAGGTCCTTCCATTGGGGAAGAGGCATTGAAGAGCTACAACAAAGCCTGTGCAGCAGTAGAAACCAGGTCCTCTGTGGCCACTGGGGGGCCACTAGAAGGAGCTAATGCCTGTTCTAAAGGATCCGAAGGAGTGTTGGGCCTATCAGGGGAAGTGGCTGGTATTTCTAATCCCTTCTATAAAGCAATTGTCTAATAAAAACCCTTCTGTCAAACTTAGAAAGACAGCTGTTTACAAAAAACAAAACAAATGATGACCACAAAGAAAATTATGGAGTTGATAATGATAAAGGCTACGATTATAGAGTTAGAATGATGAGAGAAGTTGACTATATAAGAATATATTTTAGAGAATTCAATGTAGACCTCTGAAAAATAGCACAACATGGACATCAGTTGAATAGTTGTGCTTAAATAAGTTTCACTTCTTAACAACCCTGTTCAGAAATAAACAAATTATACAAATAACCTAAATATTAATGTCATGAATTACAGATGTTTCTGTATGTACATTTATACTTTTTTACTGGATTGTTTGAAATAAAGTTATTCATCCATCCATCCATCCATCCATCATCCATCCATCCATCCATCCATACTCAGTGTGACGCTGCTGGAGCAGATATTAGACCAGGATTGAGTCTGACTCTCAGTCTGGTCTGGAGCAGGCTGGATGCTCAGAATAAATCACCTGGTGTGTTACTGCTTTCCTGAAACCAAGTTGAAATAAATAGGTCTGGATATCTGAAAAATCCAAACTTAATCCCTTATCCTGGTTTCATTAAATCAGCGTCTGATCTTGTTGCATGTTTGTATTTTCCTTCCTGCAGCTTTGGGTTCAGTTGGTAAAGATCTAGAAGCATCTGAGAGGTGGAAGTGACAGCCTATAGAGCTGCTCCTGCAAAGTGTTTCTCTCACTGAGAGGCTGCTTGATAACCTGAGCAGGTTGTCACAAACAACTTTTCACCTTATCTCTTCTACTGTTACCACTGACTAAGGTCAACATTTCTTTATTAGCGACATAATCCATTCTGTTTTAATTGTAAATCTTTAATGTCAGAATATAGAAATCTAAGATCTTTTTTAAAAGTTTCCTCTTTTGTTGACAACAATGAGCTAAAATGAAACAGACAAGTTTAAAAATATATTGATATTGACATTAAAATCTCTAAATGCAGGTGTTAGAGAACAAACACAATAAACCATATTTTTTTGCAAATCAAAATATATTCTGAGATTTATACCAACTGGTTTAACCAATCAAAAGTGAGGTGAAGATTCTGATTTAACAGATTATCAAAATGTTTTCTTAAACTTATTTATCTGTCTTACCTTTAGTTCTTTTCCAAACATTGACGCTCACAACCATTATAGAAAGAGCTGCTAAACCCACAGAGACGATGATGACACGCCATAAACCTGAAAGAGAAACAAGAAATAATGTTCTGTAATCAAAATTTCAAATTATATTAGCTTTTTTAAATTCATATTTTGAATTGTCTTCATTAGAAGTTTGATTTTCTCACAGCTGGAGATAGGCACCAGGCCAGCACCCATTGCAACCCCGCCTGGCATTAGGTGTGTAAGAAAATGGATAGATGGATGTTGCTGCTGTTTCATTCTGATTCTTTTTCTGACCAGGAAAAGTTCACTCAGTCACTGTTCAGCTAGTTTCCCTATAAACCTCACACTCACACAGCAGCCCTGCTTAGAGAAACTAGCAGAGGTGAGCTGCAGCAATGGCTGCTTCAGGGGGAAAGATGGTGATTCCAGAGTGGAGGTAAAGACACTATTTTACTTTCCATTAGATACATCCACATAGCATGAAAAGAAGGAAAGCAGCACTGGCATAGATGATTTAAAGGCTGTTATAAGTATGACACTATTGCAGGTGAGCTTGACAACATTCACTGATTCTAAGGTATATCCCACAAAATAAAACCTACAATAGCTCTAAATTGATAAAATCTCCAAATTGTCCCAGCCTATGGAGGATGAAGTGACTTTTCTTAACATTGATGGTGTCTTTTAAGGACAATTTAGAGAAGCCAATTAACATAACAGGCAAGTGTTCGGACTGTGGGAGGAAGCCAAAGTACCATGAGAGAACCCACAAAGCTCAGGGAGAACATGCAAACGCCACGCAGAAAGACCTCAGGCCAGAAAACTTCTTGCTCCAAGGCAGCAGTGCTACCCACTGCACCACTGAGCAGTCCCTACATATACATAAATATTCATATTCATTTACTGAATACAATTGGGCCCAACCTTGATTGGTTGTGACTAGGGGTGTAAATAATAATCGTTTTGTATCGATGCATCGATCCAACAGCCGATGATCTGATGCATCGATACGTCCGCAAGAGTATCGATTCATGTTTTTTTTTCCTCCGGTCTATTTTTATCCATTTGCTCCTGGGCGTAATTCTCCCTCCCGTGCTGCGGTCGCGCTAAACCTATGTTGCCCTCCTACCCCGCTTCCTGGTTATACTCTTACAGCAGTTTGTTGCAGTAAACTTGACAGAGACATTTTTAAATTATGCTCAATATTGAAGCGTGGTCTGTGCTACACACTGTGGGTCTAGATACGGCCGAGGCGGTGAGGAAGTGGGGGCGAGTTTAGTCCGACGACGGAGGGACATGAGGGCTAAAAAGAGCGGAGATCCAGGTTGAAAAAGGGGCCCAGCGTTCTAGTGCACCTCGCTCTTCTAGCGGGTCAAACTTCATGAGTTGTTTTCCGCAATTTCGGTCATAAAAACAAAACAAGCCGGCCTCCTGTCTGCGGCACTGTTTGCGGTCAGCTACAATTTGGGAGAGGTGCAGCGGAGCGTCAGTGGAGGGGGCGGGACGTCTGGAGCCGAGGTATTGAATTGTACTCATTGCACTGATTTTGTGCAGTATTTTTTGATGCAACCTTTCTACTTCTGTTATTTGCTGTTGTTTCTAAAAAAAAAAAATGCATAATGATATTACAGCTTTCATTGATTTATTTCAAATTTGAAACATTGTCTAGCCTGTAAGGTGTAAAAAAAAAAGGAAAAAAAGAAAAAAAAAATTAACCAATTAATCGAATTGAATAATTTTGTGGTGTATTCTTGAGTATCGAAAATAATCTAATCGTTGGGTCAGGAAATCGATACTGAATCGAATCACCATGATGGATGTGATTTACACCCCTAGTTGTGACAGAAGGTATTTTGCTCCCAACTGTTTGATTTGGGTCCTTGTTTCCAGTGGTGGCTTCATTTGTTCAGTTTCCAGGAAAAATAAGAAACAGATAAAAGTTTCTAAATATGTCGTAATGAAATACAGCACCATGACTTTTAATGTAAAGTTTTATCTTATTTCATGTCTTTATTCCCTCATTGTACCTAGACTTATTTGATTACTTGATGCTCATAGTGGAACTAAAATTACATAAGACGCCAAAAAAAGCGAAAATGTGCCGATTATATTAAACATCATATGATCATGATTTTGAAATATATCTAAAACATTAGAACAATTGCTACCTTGAAAGGTTGTTGAAACATTTTTTGTTTCTGGTATGGTTGTCTTTGAGTTTGCTTTTCCAGGTTTGTTTGTTGGTTGAACTTTTCCTCTTGATATATCTGGAAACAAGAACAAAGTGTTAGCAACCAAAACTGTTTATATGTTTGTCTTTAAAACTCTTTCAACTTATTAGACAGTTTAATAACTGTATCAGTTGATTTTGGTCATTAATAACAATCCGATTATTAATAAATGAGAAAATAGTCCAGTTGTGTCCAAATCTTGAAGCTAATCCTACTTTCCTGTGATGTCAGTGATCTTTAGTTCATCTTCTAAACTGTTTCTCACCTGAGGACTGAAGACTGAAGGTAAACTCTTCATCAGTAACAGTATCAGTCACTTTACACTGAGGGAACTCAGAACCTGATGATAAAGAGACAGTAGCAGAGCAGCTAGTCTCTAATGGTGGCTCTTTGTTGTCCATATCCTGATTAAACCACTTCAATTTGTATCTACAGAGGTCAAAGGTCACCACAGAGCAGCTTAATGTCACCCTCTCATTCTCCTGTTTAATTACTGAGGAAGAGAGAAACAATAAAACACTAAATAAGACAAATTACCTTCATTAATGTACATTTTTTCACATATTGTATAAAAAATGTAATGAAGAAAAAAAAGTGAAGCAATAATTATTTAACAAATATTAACACTTACTGTTAAGAACAGACACATATACAGCAGACTGATGAACTGGTTTGTCTGCTCCTCCATATTCCCATTGTTCACAGATGTAATGTCCAGCATCTTCCTCTCTGACCTTCTTTATACCCAGAGAACAGTCTGCTGTTAGACTCAGTCTGTCTGCTTTAGTGATGTCATTATTAATCTGACCGAGGGTAACCAGCTCTACTGATGCTCTGCTTTCAGAATCAGTGTACATCCATGTAGTGCTGTTACACTTCTGTTGACCATCGATCACTGTTGAACACTTCAGTTTGACTTTATCTCCAGCTCTCTTTAAAACAGTTGTTTGATCTGCAGTGACTGTTAGAAAATTAAACAGAACCAGAAATATTCAAGCTGAACACAGACACAGTGGATAAAGCAGATCTATCATTTATAGCTCTATACAAAGGTTTTCAGTCTTCCTACCTGTGAGCTGCAGGATCATTAATAAAAACCCTTGAATCCATGTGAGTTGAGCCATCATGCGTCTGTTGCTCTCACCCTCAGAACTGTCTGACTGCCTCCTGAACACACATGTAGCTTCTACTTCCTGAGACTCACCACTTCCTCACTCTGACTGATGGTCGACTTGATGCCTTATTTGGTAAAAACATCTATTTTCTTTAACTGACTACTTATTTCTAAATAACTTTTTTGATACAATCAATTCGTTTCAAGGTACTATTTTAGGGCAACACAAGGCATCGACAGTACTGAATATTAACATTAACTGTTCGTTTTTTTTTATTCTCGCTATATGACATCACAGACAGTGACATGCAAGAAGTCTTCATAAGAGGAAGAAGATCAGCATGTGAATATTTTTAGATCAAATACATTATGTGAAAAAAATATGCACTTCTTTTTTTTATTGTTTCAGAAACCTGAAAATTTTACTTAGACTAAACTAAAGACCATGCAGATTTATGTTGATGAAGAGCAGCAGTTTGAAATAAGTTATTGGATCCATCACAGTGTTAATATATTATTTTACGTTTTAAAACCTGCTGATTTTCAGTTTAACCTCTGAAGTGTTTTTCTATGAACTGAAGAGGAAGTGATTGGTGAGAATGTGGTGAACAGCAGCAGCAGAGCTCTGGAGGTTTTAACCCACAATGAACAGAGAAGTATACGTAGTTAACACATTGATGGGTGACATTAATACACACATCAACACAGTTTGGTTCAAACCCACAGTTAGATTAAAACATATATCCAGAAAAAAATAGACAATTTTTAATTGTTCATGGGTATTACTCTAACCTCACCTGCAAGCTTAATTCACGTAATTTTTGTAGCCACCATGCATCTTGTCCTACTCCTGCTTTAGTTAATAGAAACAGACCCACAAGAGGTAGGTGAATCATTTTGCAATATTGTGGCTTAAGGTGGGACATATCAGTGATGAAAACCAGAGCTGCTGAGCCCATAGCTGAACTAAAATATCCTTGAAGCATAGTAGGATTTGCGGTTTTTGCTGTCACTTCTGTTTTCTCAGAACAAATGATTTCATCTTCGAAAGAAGAACCGCAAGAGCAAAAATGCAGAAGCTGTTGTGAATTCTAGTGGCCTCTGTCACTACCCGATCCGGCCCAGAAGCACGATCTGTATCATCGGCTCATTTGCACATGTGCAAGTAGATATTCATCCAGGTGCAAAAATAATGTAATCAGACTAAAAGTACTGATTTTTATCCTTAAATCATTGAAGAATGCTAAAAACATTCTCTAAAACATGTTTTATTAATTTTCTGAGATATTTGATGAATTTTTCCATTTTCCCCATTTAACAGCTTGTCTGAGGTCATCATCGGACATGCTCAGGGTAGTCTGGCAAAATATGATTGACACTAGATGTCCCGGACAATTCCAGTTTTCCTGCAATCCCCCCCTCCCCTCTTCAAGTTTGTGTATTCACTCTACATTGCTAACTGTCCCTTTTGTAATGCAAAAAATCTGTGATATGACCAGCCCTTCTACAGGAGACTGGATAAAGGCTGAAACAAACTGGCATCAGAACAAGAGCATGCTGCAAACACTTTTCATTGCCTGCCCCTGCAACATCAGACCTTTTTGCAGGAATATCTTGATAAGTCATATCTAAATCTTTTATTTAGGCAAACCTATTGAACAACCAGATATCATACGGGTCCTAGTTCCTGATCTGAGAACAGGTCATAACCATGCTTTTCCAGCAAGGCAAGGCAGAGCCTATTTATATTGCCCATTCACCAACAGACTCATTTATATTGCAAAGCTCACCAAGTGAAAGAAACTGAGAATAATTGTATTTTGTCTTGTCTCGCCTTTTCAATATTTTAGCTTAGAGAATGACAAACAGTATGATCTCAGTATTGGAGTAACATTTATTTCACCCAAAGAAAAGCACTACATATGAAGCTACAATTGTCCCATTTAGCAGTATACAATTGAAGGTGCGTCCTTCCTGCATTTGAGAAAGGTATACTTTGTGCAGTGCACACAACGCTCAGTGCTGTGGTTCCTGGTGCAGAGATTGCACACCTGGCCTGCTTATAACAACAATGAAAAAAATCTAAAAAAAAAAAAAAATAGCACATATTCCAAAAGTAAGAGTTGTAGTATGAACTAGATGAGGTTATCTATGTGTGCTACAAGTTTGGTGGCACTACAATGATCTATAGTGTCATTATTGGCTATTATCTGCTTATAACAACAATGAATAAAAAAAAAAAAAAAAAAAAATACAGTTTGGCCTATCTTCCCAAAGTAAGAAAGTAAAGGATGTTAGTATTGTAAATATAAAGTCATATGTTTATATTACTATTTTTTTATATATTTATTACAGTTTTCAAGGCTGCAATTCAAAATATGAAATGAAAATGTTAGAACTGTAAATTTACTGTCATGTTTATATAACCGTTTTTATATATTTTATTTCTTCAAGCTTGTACTTTAAGAAAAAAGACAAAATTGTGCAGAGAGCTGTTCCAAACAAAAGTTCTTTTTGTTTAACAGTTATGCAAACAAAATGACAAATATGTTTAAGTCTAACAATCAGCACCATTAATTATATTAAATGCATTTTTTTTACCCTATGAATGAAGTAAAAGAAGATTTTTTGGCGATAGGACCAAGTTTGTGTTCATTTAATTGTAGAAATAAATCTGATTTCATAAAAAAAAAAAAAAAAAACTTTTTTTAGAGTTATTACTGTCAGAGTTTGGTTAAGGTTTGCAGAGGTGATTTATTGCTGTTTCATAAGTAAACAGAAACAAAAAATAGATGTTAATATTTATAGATTCTTAACCATAATCAATTCCCACCATCTTCAAATGTATTTATAGCAGATTAATCCTCTGCTTATTACAGATTCTTTCATTATAGCTCTCATTGGTGACTGTTGCAGCACTAAGGAGATGCAGCCATTTGAAGTTTTTATATCAGATGTGGCGCCAATTAAGACATTTTGAGACTTAAAATGTTGCCAGAACATAAAAACATTTCTATCAAAGTCCTTCTTTGTCCTATATAGGCTTCATTCTACAGTTTTATATTATTATCCAGTCCATACCTCCAACAATCAATTTGTAGTTACATAAAAGGAAAGGTGAAAGAGAAAGGCAAGGACAATATTTAGGTGTTCCAACACTTAAAAGCTACAGTGGGGGAAATAAGTATTTGACCCCTTGCTGATTTTGCAGGTTTGCCCACTTACAAAGAATGCAACAATCTACAATTTTAATCATATGTACATTCTAACAGTGAGAGACAGAATCCCAAAGAAAATTCCAGAAATTCACATCATATGAATTTATAAAAATTGATAACCATCTGATGAGGAAAAACAAGTATATGATCCCCTACAAAACAGCAAGTATTCTGGCTCCTACAAGCCAGTTAGTCTTTCTTTAAGACACAGCCCCAATCCCATCCAATTATCTACATCAAATACACCTGCCTCACCTCGTTACCTGTATAAAAGAAACCGGTCAACACCCAAACAACAAGCATCCAAAATCACCACCATGGGCAAGACCAAAGAGCTTTCTACGGACATCAGGGACAAGATTGTTGACCTGCACAAGGCTCGGATGGGCTACAAGAGAATCGGAAAGCAACTTGGAGAGAAAAGATCAACTGAAGAAGCACCAAACCACCGCCAACCTCCCTCGGTCTGGGCCTCCACACAAGTTCTCGCCTCGTGGGGCATCCTTGATCATGCGAATGGTGAGGAATGATCCCAAAACCACAAGGGGGGAACTGATCAATCAACTGAAGGCAGCTGGGACCACAGTTACAAAAGAAACTGTTGGTAACACACTACGCCATCATGGATTGAAATCCTGCAGTGCACGCAAGGTCCCCCTGCTCAAGAAGAAACATGTACAGGCCCGCATGAAGTTCGCAATTCACCAACTGGACAACTCAGAAGAGGCCTGGAAGAAGGTGATGTGGTCAGATGAGACCAACATAGACCTTTTTGGCCTCAACTAAACTCGTCGTGTTTGGAGGGCAAAGAACACCGAGTACAACCCAAAGAACACCATCCCCACCGTCAAGCATGGCGGTGGCAACATCATGCTTTGCTGGTACTTTTCAGCCAAGGGGACGGGACAACTCCATCGTATTGACGGGAGGATGGATGGGGCCATGTATGGTGGAATTCTGGACCAACATCTCCTTCCCTCAGTGAGAAAGCTGAAGATGGGTCGAGGATGGGTGTTTCAGCACGACAACGACCCTAAGAACACCGCCAAAGCAACAAAAATGTGGCTGAAGAAGAAGCACATCAAGGTTCTGGAGTGGCCTAGCCAGTCTCCAGACCTGAATCCAATTGAAAATCTTTGGAGGGAGCTTAAAATTCGAGTTGCCAGGCAACAACCTCGGAACCTGAATGATTTGGAGGCTGTCTGCAGGGAGGAGTGGGCCAACATCCCTGCCGAAATATGCAGAAACCTTGTCACAAACTATACAAAACGTTTGACATCTGTGCTGGCCAATAATGGCTTTTCTACAAAATATTAACATGCTGTTTGTCCAGGGGGTCAAATACTTGTTTTTCCTCATCAGATGGTTATCAATTTTATAAATTCATATGATGTGAATTTCTGAAATTTTCTTTGGGATTCTGTCTCTCACTGTTAGAATGTACATATGATTAAAATTGTAGATTGTTGCATTCTTTGTAAGTGGGCAAACCTGCAAAATCAGCAAGGGGTCAAATACTTATTTCCCCCAATGTACACAGTGAACATAATTCAAGCAAATTTACTGGAGGATCTATCTATCTATCTCTATATATAAAAGAGAACAGGAGTTCACTATAGTTGGTTATGCTTTTCCAGCCATTTTGTTGATTTTGGTTTGACCACTTAACAGGTCGGTTTTAATGAGAAATAGCATAAAAGGAACAGAAACTTTGATTTAATTGGTAAAAAATAAAGGCAAAAAAATTGACTTAATTAACATCACCACTAGAGGGAGATATTCTTTCCTGCTTCAGTTGATGGAGGTCATGATGCTGAAGATGTTGTTGGGATCATCAGAGGCTGCAGCGGAAGAGGAACAGGCTCTAAGAGTGCTGTGGGTCACTGCATCAGGATCTCTACCAACCTGGAAACAGAAAAACATTTTAATTTTAATAAGGGGGAGTTGCATCGTGCTTCCCGAAGGCTATATCCTCTGAATTTAATCACCTGGAACTCATAGGATCTCTTGGCATACTTTAAACCAGTAAGGACACTAGAGCCACAGATGAAATTTGTCGTCCACAGTGGTTATAGTAAGTGCTATATGAATAATGCTGCTGACAATTAGGAAGGAGCAAAGACCAGGAAGCAGGATGCTTCCCTAGCACCAATGCAGCTAGCATTTGGACCTCCTGACACCCTAACCTACAATAGGGGACAGAGAGTTTTTTGCCAGGAGGAGGCAATAAACTGCCTTTTTTGAAAAATTTTAGGGGCCAAACTAAAGGTCACAGGGTCACGGGCCCAGGGCCCCATTAAAGGGCCAACCCTCGTGACCCTTATGCCCGGGTCACCTGATTTTTATTGCCCACCCTGAGCCCGTGGCGGACCCCCAAACAGGGCAAAGTTTCACAAAAAATTCAATTTTAGGGCATGTTAGGGTATAGAGGCACCGATTGACCACCAGAGGGCGCCGGGACACTTTGCATAACTCAGTATGGGACAATTGGCTGGGGACACCCCGCATTATTGCATATTAGACATTAATATGGATCTAACTATGGGACAGCCTGGTAGTTCTTTTCATTGATCCATTCCGGCGCACCGAGACATTGGACATGTCCGAGGATCGAGAAACTATGGACAAGATGAGGCATTGAGGGTTGAGACATGTCTTGGGATGAAAGAATGTGCCAACCCGGTGCATTTTGAATGGGCCAAGAGTCAGCATGAACCCAATTTTTGCCTTACCAGGGGCACGGACACGCGGAGGCACTAACTGATGGACACAGGACTATACTGAAGAACTGGACATGTCTTCGGAGCAAAGAACAAACCAACCCGGCGCATTTTGAATGGGCCAAGAGTCCGCATGAACCCAAATTTTGCCTTACCAGGGGCACGGTCACCCAGAGGCACTAACTGATGGACACAGGACTAAACTGAATAACTGGACATGTCTTCGGATCAAAGAACGTGCCAAGAACAAACCAACCCGGTGCATTTTGAATGAGCCAAGAGTCAGCATGAACCCAATTTTGGATTTTTTTCCAAGTTTTACTGCCTTGCACGGTCACCCAGAGGCACTAACTGAGGGACAGAGGACTATACTGAAGAACTGGGCATGTCCTCGGACCCAATAGTGACCCGATATGTCCCACCACACCCCCCGTCAAACGCCCTGAAAACGCCGTAAAA
Source organism: Cyprinodon tularosa (assembly GCF_016077235.1). Lineage (NCBI taxonomy): Eukaryota > Metazoa > Chordata > Actinopteri > Cyprinodontiformes > Cyprinodontidae > Cyprinodon > Cyprinodon tularosa. The sequence goes on from NW_024039259.1 coordinate 229,465, forward strand.
GCACTTAATACACCCATAAGTCCAACTTGGGTCCCATTTGTCCCACCTCACCCCTCGTCAAACACTCTGATAACGCCATAAAAGTACTTAATACACACATCTGGCCCTCTTTGGTCCCCTTTGGCCCACCTGAAAAGTGTCCGCCTCCGATGCGGCGGTTCGGAGGCTCAGCATTAAACCAATTTTTGGATTTTTTCTAAATTTTACAAACTTACCTGGTTCACAGCGACCCAACAGCAACAACGAATGGACATCTGGCCAGATTTAAGCACTGGGACAACCGTCAGCATGTTAAAGCGGAGATAACATTTAACCATTTTTTCTAAGTTTTACCACCTTACCAGGGGCAAAGCCACCCAGTGCAGCCCCTCATCCCAGGGACAGGTGTCGACATCAGGGGACAAGACTCAGCAGACCTGGTTAAACACCTCCAGAACCAGGGGGCCCGGTTCCCCACAGGCCTCCAGAACCATGGGGCCCGGTTCGCCACAGGCCTCCAGAACCATGGGGCCCGGTTCCCCACAGGCCTCCAGAACCATGGGGCCCGGTTCAGAACCAGTGCACACCCCAGGGACAGGTGTCGACATCAGGGGACAAGACTCGGCAGACCCGGTTCAAAACAGACTGTCCTCCAGAACCAAGGGGGCCCATGAAGCGGGCCCTGGACCGCCCTGGTTCCCCACAGGCCTCCAGAACCATGGGGCCCGGTTCAGAACCAGTGGGACAGGTGTCGACACCAGGGGACAGTGATCGGCAGGGCCTGGGTCCAGAACCAGGGGACCAAATGGAGATCCTCTCCCCAGAGACAGAGCACCACGGGCCCACCTGCAGACGGGCTTAACACACCGTCTGACCTCCACACAACCACGTGCAGGGCCCCTGCTTTTTTAAAATGATCATTCGGGGGACAGAGGTGAGCATTAAACGGACAGAAAGCCGCACAGCCCTTGACCTTTGACCCCTGGAGAACGTCACACAGGGCCCGTGGGCTCAGATCGGTGACCTGGTCAGGGTCCAGAACCATGGGGCCCGGTTCAGAACCAGTGCAAACCCCAGGGACAGGTGTCGACATCAGGGGACAGTACTCGGCAGGGCCTGGGTCCAGAAGCAGGGGGGCCCATGGACCGGGACCTGGTTCCCCACAGAACTGCATCCAGACCCAGGGGACCAAATGGAGATCCTCTACCCAGAGACAGAGCACCACGGGCCCGCCTGCCTGCATGCAGACGGGCTGAGCACACCGTCTGACCTCCACACAACCACGTGCAGGGCCCCTGCTTTCAGGGGACAGAGGTGAGCATTAAACAAACAGAAAGCCGCACAGCCCTTGACCTTTGACCCCTAGAGAACGTCACACAGGGCCCGTGGGTTCAGATCGGTGACCTGGAGCATTTTAAATAGGAAAGATTAAAGGGGAACGTAGGTGGGCATTTAAAATTGAGCATTAGACTGCATTTACACACTGGGATCCACACACTGCGCCTCCAGAACCAGCGGAGCAAGTGGAGCTCCTCTCCCCAGAGACGGAGCACTCTGGGCCCGCATCAACTTCCATGGAGCAGCCCCTGGTTCTCCAGAACCCACATCATGTCCCACTAACCACCCGTTTTGCCCACCTCAGCACACACTGGCACTCAAACGCTCTAAAAACCCAATAGTGACCCTATATGTCCAACTTGGGTCCCATTTGTCCCACCTCACCCCTCGTCAAACGCTCTGATAACGCCATAAAAGTACTTAATACACACATCTGGCCCTCTTTGGTCCCCTTTGGCCCACCTCACCCCGCCACCGGCACTCAAACAGTTAAAAAACACAAAATCTACCCAAAAGTCCCACTTCGGACCCCATTCTGGCACGCCCAAAACCAAAGGCAAGACTGCCACCCAGTCTGCTCTGTATTGCAGATGACCCCAAAACGCCCATTTGGAACCCTCCTGGCACTGTTTGAGGAGTACCGGGGTGGCCCAGTTGCTCTTCCTGCCATTTGGGGCCCAAACGGGCCACCACTCCGGATGACAAATAGGACACTCAGGTCACTTTTTCTCAGCCCTCTAACCTCTACTAGCATGGTTGCCCACAATTCTTTGTGTGACAGACGGTATTAGCACAGCTCACCTCACAGAGTTGCACAAAAGTACATTTTATGTCATGCAATGCATGAGATTCATGCAAATGTCATTAGCTTCATATGTTTTGGGATTTATAAAGGAGGGTTTCATACATTCACTACATTTATGTAATTCTTGTTTTTTGCAGGCAGTCTGTACTCCCAAATGGACCAACGTCATTCATGTGAATGTCCAGATTCACTGAAACAGCCTAACATCTTTCCTATCCTGGAAAGAGTTGTTGCTGCTGAACCTGTGAAAGATTAATGGATAGTAGGCACAGGAAACAGGAGCTAGGATATAAAACTTGTGGTCTTCTCACTTCTTTTAAAAAAAGGTTTATCTTCAAAACCTAAAGAAGCTTGGGCTGGTGCCCATTTTCAGAGGTAATTTGGTGAGAGGTGAAGTTCAGTCCATCACAGGGAAACAGACACAGACAAGTCAAACAACCATGGATAGAATTCAGAGAGACCTGTTACAAGTCTGTCTGTTAACTCACCTCACAGTGAATCTACTTTTACAGGGAAAGTCTCATTGAGTGTAAACAATGTCATATTGATTCTCTCTTGTGAACTGGTTTTACTAATTGTGTGAAAATCTGACCAGAGCACATTTCAGATAAAATGTGCAGCTTCTACTTCTGGCAGATATAACCATCCTTGTTATCAATCCCCTCTAAACCTAAGTGAACGTTTTTAAAGGGAATATACCTCAATTATGGAATAAAGTCAGAAGAATATCTGTGCAACAGCTGCTGCTAGGGTAGGTAAGAATCACAATTTATGTGATATATGGGACTTTCTAATATTACAAAATATGCTCTCTATGTAAGTCGGACAGTGGTGTTCTACGTTCCTCTATCAGAAGGAAAATGTGAACTTTTGATCATTTTAAATGCAGAGAATGAAAGATGATTAGAGCTTTCAGGCATTTAGACAGGATGAACCTGATTTTTTAATCATGATATTAACCTGAAACCTCAGGCTTGAGGTTTCAGGGTAATATTTAAGTGATGAATTCACATTGGGCTCATTCAATCTCTACCATCATAATCAGATGTTTTCTTGGTTGTTACAATGGATACAGATTGGGATAAACAATAAAACAAGATTTATTACTCTGCACCATGGGAAAGCTTTTAGAAATGGAAATTTACCCAAAACATAAACATGTTAAGTTAAATTTTAGTGGAGAAATGGTGGTTCTTTGGGAAAAAAAGATAACTTTTCCTTTTCTGTGTTTCTTTTTACATGAAATGTAAATGAAATCGACTATCTTACCTGATTGGCTTGTCTTTTGGTTTTATTTGGATGACTGATCATGGTGTCGGAAACATCGTCTTCAAGACCAACCTGTAGAGAAGGAGGAACTAATAAACTCATTACTATTACGTGATTAAAATGTTTGCTTTCTTATATACAGGTCCTTCTCAAAATATTAGCATATTGTGATAAAGTTCACTATTTTCCATAATGTGATGATACAACTTGAACATTCATATTTTAGATTAATTGCACACCAACTGAAATATTTCAGGTCTTTTAATGTCTATATGTCTAATACAGATGATTTTTGCATAGAGCACATAAAAACCCAAAATTCCTATCTCACAAAATTAGCATATTTCATCCAACCAATAAAAGAAACGTGTTCTTAATACAAAAAAAGTAAAACATCTGCTGACATGACACCCCAGACCATCACTGACTGTGGGGTACTGACACTGGATTTCTGGCATTTCCTTCTCCCCAGTCTTCCTCCAGAATATGGCTCCTTGACTTCCAAATGACATGCAAAACTGAGCAACAGTCCAGTGCTGCTTCTCTGTAGCCCAGGTCAGGCGCCTCTGCCTCCGTTTCAGGTTCAAAAGTGGCTTGACCTGCGGAATGCGGCACCTGTACCCCATTTCCTGCACAATACCATGTTGATTCAGATGATTAGGTGTATAGCTCGTTTAGAGACCTTTGTCATGATTGCTAATTGTGTGAGATAGGAATTTTGGGTTTTCATGAGCTGTATGCCAAAATCATCCATATTAAGACAATAAAAGACCTGAAATATTTCAGTTAGTGGGCAATGAATCTAAAATATATGAATGTTTAAGTTTTATCATTACATTATGGAAAATAATGAACTTTATCGCAATATGCTAATATTTTGAGAAGGACGTGTAGTAAACAAAAGGTTCTAAGCTGTTAACATACTAATTGTTCTTTTAATTCATAACTTAAAGAGTTTCTAGCGCTCCTGTGACCCAAACTTATTCTTTCAGATTCTAAAGTTTGCTACCAGAGGACTTATTTTAAGTAAAATTATGTATTTTATTCAAAGTTACTGATCACCTGAGTCCTGAATAGATGGGTTAAGGCTTTTGTGTGCATTTTATACCAGTTGTTGGGAAAAAAGAAAAAAAAATGAAAATTTGACAAAAACTTTAAAAAAAGACAAATTTAAATCCATTAAACTTTACTTACAGTGTTCTCATTGTTCTGCCTTTGCTTTCCTAAAGAGATGGAATGACTTAATTTAAACACATAAGATGCATTCATACTTTTATCAATCCACACTTACCCTTAGCTCTCCATCTGATGATCATCAGAGGAATAATAAAGATAATGACAGGAACAATCACTGCAGCAATGATTACAGGAGCTGAAAAACCCAGACATATATTAATTATTTTGACATTTCTAATATCACTGATTGTTCAACAGAAAGTTGGAACAGCTTTCACCTCCAATATATAAGCATGCACAGAGGAATGACCAAACAAATGAGTGGAGAGTGAATAAAAGCGAAGGAGCATAGATAGATTATAGATATATTTGTATTCATTTATACAGAAACCTACCTTCGTTTAGAAAAGATGCATCAGAAGGTGTCTCACTTTTAACTGTCTGCTTTAAGACTTCATTTCCAGGCGTAGCTTTTCCACCATTCCAAGCAAAATAGAAGACAAAATTTTCTGAATATTTTCACTGGAAATGCAACACAATGTTTCCACATAGCAAAGATTTTACTCGTAAGTAAAGATTCATTTAATGGGTTTTGATTATATGCTTATAGTTCCTCATTTTGTGTTGAGCTCATAGATTGCTTTTAAAAGACAAAACAAGAGGAAGTTAAAATGAAGAAGTCCTAAGCAGACATTCAGATCTGTTTAAGATATAAATAAGAAAACAGTTAAAATGTTCCACCAACCTTCAAAGTTTGTTTTCTGGTTTTCTGTTTCTGGTTTGGTTGTCTTTGAGTTCATGTTTCCAGGTTTGTTTGTTTCTTCTATAAACAAGAAGAAAAAAAAACTGTTCAATCTTTAAAACTGTCATGGTTTTGGTTGAGGTTTAGAGGACCCACATGCAAAGGCAGAGAGGCTGAGGAGATTTCTTGGTGTTTTAATGGTAACAAAATCAATAGGGGCAAAATCCAAAAATCCAACCTAAAATGTTACACAGACCAGAAGCATTGAGACATCAGGGGAAAACAAGCACGAGGAGCCAGGAAGAAATGAGGTGAGATGACAACAGCAGCGACAGGCCCGGCAACAACAAGGAACCAACCAGGAGTGACAGCAGAGGGAGAGTATCTATGGCTGACTGAGACAAAGGCAGGGTTAAAGACCTGATAAGTCACAGGTGTGAGTGGAGACAATGAGGAAGCCAAGGGGAAAGGAACACAAACAAGAGGGCAACAGAGAACAACAACAGAAAAACCTGAGAACTAAAAGCAGGAAAAAAACCAATGAAACACACAGATCAAAGTTGAACAGAGAGTAACACCGTGACAAAAACTCTACCAAAATTTTGGAACGGTTGATTAAATATGATTGATTTTAGTCATTTACATAAATACATTAATTAATGGATTTAATTTTTACAACAATATGTTTGGACTGAAATGTACATCTAAAGTAATTGAAAAAAATGTGATACTCACTGTTAACAGACAGATCTACAGCAGACTGATGAACTGGTCCGTCTGCTCCTCTATATTCCCATTGTTGATAGTAATAACGTCCAGAATCTTCCTCTCTGACCTTCTTTATAACCAGAGAACAGTCTGCTGTTAGACTCAGTCTGTCTGCTTTAGTGATGTCATTATTAATCTGACCAAGTTCAACCAGCGTTACTGCTGCTCTGTTTTCTGAACCACCGAAGATCCATGTTGTCCTGCTGCAATTCTGTTGACCATCGATCACTGTTGAACATTTCAATGTGACTTCATCTCCAGCTCTCTTTAAAACAGATGTTTGATCTGCAGCGACTGTTAGAAGATAAAACAGAACTAGAAATATTCAATCTGAACACAGACACAGTGGATAAAGCAGCTCTAAGATTTATAGCTCTATGCAAAGGTTTCCAGTCTTCCTACCTGTGAGCTGCAGGATCATTAATAAAAACCCTTGAATCCATTTGAGTTGAGCCATCGTGCGTCTGTTGCTCTCACCCTCAGAACTGTCTGACTGCCTGCTGAACACACATGTAGCTTCTACTTCCTGAGACTCACCACTTCCTCACTCTGATTGATGGTTGACTTGCTGCTTTATTTGGATAAAATATCTATTTTTTTAACTCGGAATTCCAGAGTTGAAAATGTATTACATATAATCCATTAATCTGGCGGCCATATTTGAGGGCAATCCTTTGGCAATGATAAATATTAACGGTCCTACAACATTAACTGTCCTATTTTATTCTTGCTATATGACATCACGGACAGTGACATGCAAGAACTCTTCAGAAGAGGAAGAAGATCAGCTTGTGAATAATTTTATATTAAATGCTTTATGTGAAAAAAATGCACTTCTTCTTTTGATTGTTTGAAACCTTGAGAATCATTCAGATAAATCTAGGAGATCTGATTTGTGTTGATAAAGAGCAGCAGATTAAAAGTTCAATTGTATTCATGTCACAACTGGTAAGATTGCATTTTGCTGTTTAAAACCTGCTGGTTTCCAGTTTAACCTCTGAAGTGTTTTTCCAATGAACTAATGAGGAAGTGATTGATGAGAATGTGGTTAACAGCAGCAGCAGAGCTCTGGAGTTTTTAACCCACGATGAACAGAGAAATATATGTAGTTAACACATTGATGGGTGACAATAATAGACGCATTACCTCAGTTTATTTGAAAGCTAGTTCAAACCTGCAGCTACATTATAACATGGGGAAAAAACTGTTTATTGGTATAACTCTAACCTTATACAGTATGCAATCCATATTCTTGCTAGCATAATGACAATCCATCTTGTCCTATTGATGCTTCAGCTATTCTAGGCCGAACCAAAACAGGTTGACTAATCCGTTAAAAGTTGGATATATAAATATATATGAAGAAAAAAAGAGCTGCTGAGCCCACAGCTAAACTAAAATAAGAATGGCAGCACAGGAGGACGTCCACAGCTGCTGTTGTCACATCTGTTTTGTCAGAATCCATAATTGTGAAAAAGAGCAAGAGTGTAAAACTGTAAAATGACGCTGTTTCTCAAGATGCCGCAGCAATTTCATTGGTTACCATTAATGGCTCAAACCAGGGTTTAGTAGTCGACACTAGATGTTGTTTTACTAAATCAGCTTGGAAGGTTCTGCTAAACAGTCATCATGTTTTGCAGCTAGATAGAGTTGTGTTGCAATCTAAAAATAATCAATGACTAAAGAAGGCATCTTGAGACTTCAACTAGGGAGTTTGAGAGCAAACAGATCTCAGACAACTAACTTCCTCCAAAATTCTGATAGCCCAGGGTGCAGACCAGGAAGCAGAGTCGTAGTTGATACCGTGCGGTGCACGGGGAACAGTGTGGGGTTAAGGGTCTTGCTCATGGACACAGAGTGGAGGCTTTGGGGAACGAACTAGGTACTTGCAAGCCTCTTAGAGCACAAGCGCACTTCTCTAACCACTAGGCCAACACTCCTCCTTCAAGCCGACACTGTATCCCCTAAATGTTCTCCTGTATGGGATTGTGGGAAATGCCTTACTCCTAGCAAAACACTTGCTAGCTCCGTATCATTTTTAACATAGTGGCATGTGACTCCAAGATAGGTGTCCATATTCATATCTGTCCACATATAAGCAGTCCGACTGGCTGATTCAGCTTCTCCAGCTCAGCCCTAGCCTTCATTTGGTCCTTCTCATATCTCCTCTCCACCATAGTTTTCAAGATCATAAGGCGAATCTGGGGTCAAAGCGATGTAATAAAGCCTTAAAAGCTTTGCTTTCCACTATGTTAAAAGGTTGGGCATCTTAAATAATGAATTCCAACATTCACCCATCCATCGGTTAGTGGCGGCCTAGTGGTTAGGACATAGAGCTAGGAAACCTGAGGTTCTGAATTTGAGCCCCTCTCCCACAGACTGCCACTTTTGGTCTCTGAGCAAGACCCTTAACCCCACACTGCTCCCTGGGTACCCAACGATGACAGCCCTATGCTCCCCAAGAGAATGGTTAAATGCAGAGGTAAATTTCTCTAATGTGAGATCCACAAAGCTGGTGCCTATCTCCAGCTGTCTAGGGGCTAGAGGCGGGGTACACCGTGGACAGGTTGCCAGTTCATCGCAGGGCAACACAAAGACAGTCAGGTCAAACACCCATTCCTGCATACACTCACACCTAAGGATAATTTATAGAAGCCAATGAACCTAACAGTCATGTTTTTGGACTGTGGGAGGAAGCAGGAGTACCCAGAGAGAAAACCACACATGCACAGGGAGAACATGCAAACTCCATGCAGAAAGACCATGGGCTGGGAATTGAACCCGGAACCTTCTTGCTGCAAGGCAGCCATTTCACCAAGGCAGCCATTTCATCAAAATAGTTACAAGATAATTTTACAAAACCACTTAACAATGTTTGAATCTTTAAATAATAATAAAAGACATGCAGGTTACCTGGTCTGATTCCTGCTCTAGAGGCGGTAAGTTTAGCAGCAGCGGTGATCAGAGACGACAACGACCAGGACTACAGAGAGGAGTTGGAGCGGCTGTTGGGCTAGTGCAAAGATAACAACCTGATCCTGAACATGGAGAATATGAAGGAGATCATTGTCCACTTCAGGAAGAACCGGTCTAACCACGCTCCACTGCTCATCAAAAGCTCAGCTGTATAGGTGGTCAGCAGCACCAAATTCCTGGGGGTGCAGATCACAGACACCCTCACCTGGACTGTAAACACCACCTCACTGGTCAAAAGGGCACAGAAGTGCATGTACTTCCTGCGGAGGATGAGGAGAGCCCACCTGCCCCCACCCATCCTCCCCACCTTCTACAGAAGCACCAAAGAGAGCGTTCTGACCCGCTGTCTCACTGTGTGGTGTGGAGGCTGCAGAGCCTCAAACTGGAAGAAGGTGAGAAGAGTGGTGAGAACAGAGAGGCTCCTCTTCCCTCTATTAAAGACATTTTATTCCAGTGCTGCGTGTCCCGAGCCTGTAACATCATTAATGACCCTCGCACCCCTACAATGGACTGTTCTCTCTCCTGCCCACTGGGAAGAGACTTCGAAGCATCCGATGCAGGTCCAGCAGGTTCCATAACAGCTTCTTCCCCACTCCCATTAGACTGTTGAACATCACAACGATAACAGCAATCCCAAACTCTGCATATTTGCACCATACATATGTTAATGCTAATGCTCTGAACTTCTATATCAATGCTTTTTTTTTTTTTTGTACCATTTCTTCCAAACTGTTTAAATTTGATCCCTGCTACACTTTAAGGAATGGAAATATTACAAAAGCTCTACAAAACGAAATTGTTTTGTACAGCCGTGGTTGTGTCCTGGTGCTTTTAGCTCAGATGATGCATCATTGAGGTTGTGTTATCATTAAACATCAGCTCTTGAGCACACATCAGACACTTGATGTTTTTGGGGATTATAAGGTCAAAGGGCAATTGACCAACCTCTTCGGCACTGGCTCTCCCTCCATGTCCCTTCCTTTCTTGACTTTCACACACAGGCACACACACACAGGCACACACCCACACATAGACGCCTCCACAACCAGCCTAATCCTCCTAAATACACAACTTTTATTTTAACACAACATGAAAAACCCACTCTATAACTCAACTCAATCTCTAAACAATATATATATTTTTTCTAAACTATACTAACCTAATTTAAGTCAATTCTATTCATAAATATACACTATTTCCCTGTCTCAGATATAAAGTATCAATGCCAATAATAAAGTTGCTAGCAAAACAATCTCCTCCTCTCAAAACCAATGGTTTTAACCTTGATTCCGGTGCTATTTAAATTATTGACGAGTAGTGTGTTAAATGCCCGGATTGTCTGAATTTCGTATGAAGCTCGACGTGAGTTGTGATGTGACGAGTCTTAGCTTCCAGCGGTCACATGACTGGGTTGCGATTGAAACACTTCCCAGCGACACCTCTGCTTCAGCGCTCTGCGTTGAAGCTGTGTCAAGCAGACTGAGTTAAGCCTAACATCACTATTCTATATTGCCAACATCTTCATTAAATCTGCAAGAAATCCTCTGTGTGTCAGGATTTGTTGTGGTCTGAGGACCGAAATGCAGAGGCAGGGAGGCAGAGGTGGTTTTCTTGTGGATTTAATGATGAGTTAACTGAAAACAGAGGCAGGTAATCCAAAATCCAAATACGAAAACAAAGTCCAAACTAACAGGAAACCAGGAGTCCAAAAATCCAAGTCAAACAAACCAGAAACCGTGGAAAAATCAGGGGGATCACAATCACAAGGAGGAAGGCTGAGAGAGACGGAGTTGGAGGACATTTGACGAAGTTAGACGAGGACCCAGCAAAGAAGAACTGAAGAGAGAGAGCATTTATAGGAGACTGAAACAAAGAGAGGGCTAATGAGTGGATTGGGAACATGTGAGCACAGAGCAGAACAGAAATTGAGCTAGGGGAAAAGGAGAACTGTCGAGTGGTATTTTTCCTTGGCCTGTTTGTGAGTGATGTTAAAGTCTGTCTTTTCTTTTTTTCCTGAATAGGGGTGATTACTTAGAAGCCTTGTTGAGATGAAAGGAAAGAAAGGAGGTTTGAAAGGAAGTTTCCCCCTAGGTTAGATAAGGGGAAAACATGTCAAGATTCTCTAGTCCTGGTGTGAATAGAAAACAACTGTCATCTCTGTCCTTTGATGAACTAAAGTGTTTCTCTTGGGAAATGTTAATGAGTGGGGAGTCCCCTTTTTTATGCATTGGTTGGGATGCTGCAGCCTCAGATCAACACTGAGAGCTGCATTCAGCTGGTCGTGTTGTTCTCCTCTGCAGAGTAAAATAAAACCTTTTCTTCCTTGGATATCAACTGTCAGTGCTCTTTTTTTTTTACTTGACAGAACACAACAGGGCAACAAATAAAAACCTGGAAGACTGAAAATAACTAGAAAACACCACAAATTACGAATTAAACAATAAAAACTAGAAAACAAAGAGCAAAGCAAAACTGAACATCCAAAAGAAAAACATAACAGAAACAGAAACCTAACACTCTGCCTCTTCTGTCTCTGCATCTGGGTCCTCAACAAACATCCACCAAACCTGCCAGACATATATCTAATCTTCCTTTGTTTTCTAAAATTACTGAGAAAATAGTTGCTAATCAGGTGTGTGACCACATAGACTGTAATGGACTTTTTCAAGAGTTTCAGTTAATATTTAGAACGCATGGCTCCAGGATGATGTAGCAGGGTCAGGCCTGTTTAGCAAAGGGTCCTAGAGGATGTAGCAGGTTAGGCCCATTATCCTAGGCTCCAGGAGGAAGCAGCAGGCTCAGGCTTGAGCTGGAGAAAATTATACACTGGACTTTGTTTCCAAGTTGAAGACATTCCACTTTCCATCCAGGAAGCTTTTTTTTTATTAAAAATGTCACTGTTTTTTTTATCAATGTTCATTTTTTTAGATTTTTTTTCTGCTTGTGTGTATTTCCCAGTCACTTTGCTGTTGTTACACTGAAATCTCCCCATTCTGAGAGTAACATTTGATTATTTTCTATTCTATTGCCGTTCAAATATGATACATCTCCTGAAAGTTTAGATCTCTTAAAATGACTACACACTTAAAACCTTTAAAAACCAACAGAGTGATAATATACTGGCTCTGTAGTTAAACGTTTTTTGATTGGTTCATTTACAACATTTGAGTAAAACCTTTGGGTCTATTTAAAGCAGCAAGGCAAAAAACTGCCTTATTGTGAAGTAACGTGGAAAAATCTATATCGATCAGCCAAGATATCCAAAGGATTGTGGATCCTCACAAGTTTGGATTCTGTGTCCCAGAGAGGAGGAGGTGGGTATAAAGCCCCCAAAATGTAAAACACTCAGTGAAGATGTTGAAGAGCTTGTAAGAGTCTCATTATTAACAGTGAAACAAGTCCTGCTCAAACAAAGCTAGAAGTAGAACTATAAGAGGAACGAACCATAACTTATAAATCAACAAAAAGTCTTGGTCCACATTACAAAGATACTCTGGTGCAATTACCTTAATTTCCTGAAGGATGAAAGGACATATGTGTTCTTAATTTGTCTGACCATAAGTTTTGTGGCAACATTTGGGGAATATATTTAAAAACCTGCCAGCGATCCAATCACCCTCCAGTGCTTGCCAGGCTGAGAGCGCAACAGTGGCTGCAATATACTGTTTAGCCGCAGGAGGGAGGTATTGCACAATTAAAAAATGTAAATGCTTTATGTGGAGAAAAAAGTGGAACTATTGAAGAGACGTCTGAAGAATTAAACAAGGAGGTCATTTTCATTTCTTTTTTTTCATTTACCTGACTGGTTGGACATTTATCCACCGTGGCAATAATAGTCTCTCTTGGCAGACTCACTAAGATGTATGAGCCATTGTCATACAAGGCCACGTTATTACCATCAAATGTGATTATGCGCAGGTCTGACATCAAAGTGCAGCTATCTGACACAAGCAAACATGAGTGCTGTCAGTAAAAGGTTGTTCAGTCATTATTCTATTTAGCTTTAGAACAAAAAAACAATAAGAGAAGAGAGAGAGAAAAAAGAAAAAGCAGAAAGAAAAGAAAAAAAAGAAAAAGAAAAAAAGAGAAAAAAAAATTATAATAAATAAATAAACAAGGAGGTCAAAGCTTAGGAATAAATGGGTGCAGGACAAATAAGTTAGCTGTGAAGTTGTTTAAAATGATAGTTTGGACATAAGAAGTAACATACCAGATCAATTGTTTCTGTGGTTCCGGTAAGGTAGGAGCAAATAATCAAAGCTTTTTAAGGTACAAACACTATGCATGTGTTTTGTTAAAATATTTCAACTATTAAAATCCTGGAGCTATGTCAGACCTTGATATAAATTAAGACTATTTCTTGACTGCTTTCATTTTTTATAACTAGAATTTATTTATACAGGCTTCATCCTTAATCTGGTCTCTAAAGTAATTTATCTTCAATGAATCTTATTTTAATTCAAGACACTCTTATTGTATTAAATTCTATGTAATCAATCAAAGACAGATTAAGTAAACCACAACAAAGAAAATGTTTATTAGAAAACAATGTTTATACATTAATATTCATTAGTAGCGACTAAAGCTTTGTTTACATAAATCATAACTTAAAAGCATTAACTATACTGACAGTATAGTTAATGGAATTAAACTGAGTAAACAAAATGTTAATATTTATTAGATGTAAACATTATATAATAAATGCAATAATGTATTTGAAAGCCTCTGACATAATCAGTCTTTTAAGCCTCTCATACCTAAAATACATAAATGATACCTGAATTTATTTAGTCTGTTTGGAAAAAGAAAAAAAAAAAAACAATGTTAATGAGTTGTTTTTTTTTGTTGCTGTTGTTTTTTTTTTTTTTACCAATAGTTGAAAACTCTGGTAGTCGGGCAGTATTAATGAGTTTTTCAATTTGAAGGGTAAAATAGAATGTCAAATCCTGTATAAGGTGTTGTAATTTTATAAGAGGGTTAAGATATTCCTAAACAATTTTTTTTTTGACTCAACTGATTTGCAAAAGTTATCACAAAAAAACTGAAAAAACCCTATCAGCAGGACCAAAAGAAGCTAAGTATAAAAATATTTAAACCCTAAACTTTGTTATAGCAGCTATTTTAGATTAAAATAAATAACAACAGCAAAAGGATTATTGCATGATAATCAAAATAAAATTTCTCTAATTGTTAACAACATATAAAGTATTAAACATAACATAAGGTTGTCATATGCAAGTCCTTATCATAATCAGCACCAATCAGCAGCAAAGCACTTTATCTTTATTAAAGCAAACTATTGATGCTGGCGCTTTTTTTTTTTTTTTTTTTTACTATATATTTTGTTAGATAGATATTCTGGTACAAAGACCTTTATGTTCTGATAGATGAAATGACTTATGTGGCCATAAACTGACTGACCATAATGGTTGGGTTAACATTGGGGAACATAGTTGACTTGACTTTGAGAAACTTTGAGCTGCAATATTTCCCTGCTACCACTAGATGGAGCTAGTCTTCTTTGCTGTTTCAGTTGATGGAGGTTATAACACTGTAGAGGTTGTTGGGATCATCAGAGGCTGCAGCAGAAGAGGGAGAGGCTCTCACAGTGCTGTAGTACACTGCATCAGGATCCCCACCATCCTGAAACAGAAACACAGAGTTACAACATTATCAGGTTGTATCACTTTTATTTATGTAGTTGTTATTTCAGTCATGAAAATCAAATATAAAAAACATTTTTTCAGGTTAGATTTTCTAGTTCCATCCTTTAAACTCATCTCAAGCCATCTTTGGGTGAGCGGTGAGGTACACCCTGGACTGTAGGCATGTATATCACCATTTTAATCTCAATACAATGTGATATCAATCTGTTTAGATGATGATACATTGTTTACCCATATCACATTATGTCACAATAGGATCTCTATTTCATCAAAAGCATAATCTGCACTCCGTATAATGTCATATCAATAGCCCATCTAACAGTTATATACAGTGACATCTCACAAAATGCAAGTCAAATATGAGTTGACCTTTTTATTAGGTATTTCAATCAAACACATTATTCTTACATATATCAATATATACATCATATCACAAACGTGAGTACACCCCTCACATATCTGCTGATAAAGTTTTCATAGGACAACACCGAAGAAATGTCACTTTAACACAATGAAAATGCGCCTGTGTGCTGCTTGTATAACAGTGATAATGTACTGCTACCTAAAAACAATGCAATATACAGCCATTAATGTCTACACCACTAGCTACAGAAGTGAGTAGGCCTTAAACCCTAACAGTAAAAAACCCATAAATGTCCAAATTGAGCACTTCATATCATTTTCTCTCCTAAATGTCATGTGAGTCATTAGTGTTACTAGGTCTCAGGTGTGCAACTACAGCCGGTGCTTTCAGTTTTGTAGTACAGCTCTCACACTTTTCCATACTGGTCACCAACAGTTCCAACATGCCACCTCATGACAATGAACTTACTGAGGATCTTAAAAGATAAGTTGTTAACTAAATGAAAATGGCCACGGCAACAGTAAGATAACCAACACCAAAAAACTGAGTTGCAGCAAAGGGGTTATGACCATCCAGTTTCTCAAAAGAGTAGAGTCAATTGGGAAGAGGCTTTATATTGGTCATCCAAAAAAGAGAGTACGCATATGCTCAACATCACATATACTTCAATGCCTTCTCCCGAAAGATAGGTTCAGGAGGGCTGTCAAAATAGCTGCAGAGATTCCTGGTTGGGGTGTCAATCCGTCAGTATTGAAACTCCCACAACATCAATCCTGATTTATTTTATGATAAAATTCAAAGAGCCTGCAAAGTTTTAATAATGGGGTAGAGGATAAGGGTGACCAATCTTATAATAATGGTCAAAACTAAAAGAAAAATAGTCCCTGAGATGGGAAAATGTGTTTTTCTAAAAGTTGAATACATCCCTAGGATGTACATAGGAACAATTTTTTTTTGGTACAAAATGTGAAAATATCAGAGTCCAGTTTTACCCATTCTAGTGGAATGACTCATAAATGTATTAGTATATGTATTGACTCATTGATGTACTGTATTTGGATAGTCATTGATGTATCAATGTAGATTGATGTATTGTTACAACCTTACTGGACAGGTCGCTTGTCCACAACAAGGCAACAAGGAAACACAGGACAAACAACCATGCACACACTTTGACACACTATATGTCAAGCGGATGGCCCATTCTAAAGGAAATAAAGGAAGCGCTGTAGGAGGGCAAAGTAGGTTTAGCGCCACCGCAACATGGGAGCCAGAATTACATCCAAGAACAAATGGATAAAAATAGACCGGAATCAATATTCTTGCGGACCAGTCGATGCATCGGATCGTTGACTTTTGGATCGATGCATCAATACAAAATGATTATTATGTACACCCCTACAAAATCAACCCCTTAAGATGCATCCCTGCAGTACATCACTCAATTGGTGTTTGATGTCTTTCCTAATAGTGTCATGGCTCTCTGAGTTCTTATTTCTGTCTGCTCCTCTACTTTCAGCTCTCTGCCTTTTCATGTTTAACTAAGGTGCCATCAGTTCTCCTAAATTACATCTCACTCCTGGCTAAGCCTATAATAAAAATCAGATGTAGTAATCCGATTGTAACCTGACAACAGCTCTACCTGCTAAAGGTGTGCGCTAAATGACAGGGAAAATAATTTTCTTGCAGGAACCTACCTAAGCACAACATCGACAACACCGTAAAAAACAGGACTCATGTATCCTGAGCCATCTGGTGATTAATCAGGTTGGTCATGTTCAGACTTGCATAATCTAGGTTACAGAAAGTTAAAACTTTTAAACTTTTTTTTTTCATCCTGTTCATTTAACTATTTGATTAGCCTCCAATCTATGCCGTTGAAGTTGAAATGCAAATGGCCTTTGTATGATAAAATGTTATTGCATGCCAGTAAACTGACTTGTAATTTCATTAGTTAAAGTTAGGTCTCACTTTTAAAGTTATGATGATTTTGCACTCGCTCCTGTGGTTCTTCTTTGTTGTTATTTGGTCGCTTGTTCTTCCTGTCGTTGGACTGGTGGCATTGAAGCCAAAATTGAAAGTTAAAACTTGGAAAAATTCTGGGAGAATTGGTCCAATCCACAATTGCCCCCTCTGCACTACCCCTAAACTATTGAGTGTCCCTCCCATAGAAGTCACATCTGCAGCAGTGGAGGGCACCTTCATTAGTAGAGGGTATTAATGAGAATGTGACGCCTTCTTCCCTCTACTGTAAAAGAAAAAATGTTGTTGCTAAGGCAAAATAGAGACACTCACATATAGTCCAAACAAAACTATTTCAAAGAGGTCCTTCCCTTTTGGAATTAGTGACATAGTTTTCCTTTTTTCTAACTTGTAATTTTCTGTCAGTGTGACAAAGATGCAGCACACCAGTGGAACTCAAATATAGATGCAGCTATTTCCTTTGCCAGTTGGCCGCCATTTCACCCACTGCACCGATGCAGACGCTCTATTTAAGGGCTTAACCATCCACTCACCCTACCCACTTCATTGTTTCAGACAGCCCTTGATATGGCAGAGCCACCAGGGAATGCACAAAAGGAGGGTTAGTGCTAGGGGTTAGTTTTTAGGAGCTAGTTTGGATTGGGCCTTGGGATGTTGGAACTGGTTCCAATCAGTTTTTGATGCTAAAATCTACCAGTAGGTAAAGGTCGGTTAATGGGTTAAAGAAAACCTGGCACACATATAGCAGTGTAACAAACATCTTACCTTAACATTGACATTGGTTTTCTGTGGATGTTTGATGGTGGAGTAGTAAGCGTTCTCTTTAAGATCAACCTGGCCAGGATAAAAGAAATATAGAAATAAACCTACTTTATATCATTAAATACCACGGTTTACATGGTTTACTTCTTCTGCACTGCAAAAATGATCTAGACAGAAGTAAAAAAATCTTTGTGTAGTTAAATAAGATGATTTGCCAATGTAATTCATATTTTGACTCTTAAAATAAGATAATTAGATAATATGCATTTGAAATAAGAAAAGTGTCTCCCTTACGACTGCAATTCAAGTGAAAATGCACTTATTTAAAAAAAAAAGATTTATTTAGATTTACATTTTCTGCAGCAAAAAGCAGTGTATTTTTTTTTTCAAAATTCTCAACATGTTCTTTTAATTTAAAACCTTTAAACAGGTGCTCGCCTGTAACATTTTTCAATGCTGTCAGACTCCAAAGTTTCCCTCCGATAGTTTTTTGTTTTTCAGGAACAATTATCCAGAGGGTAGTTGGTGATATACATTAGATCAGATAAATGCAAACTGTACTCACAGCATTTTCATCAGTCTGTGTTTTCTTTCCTGAAAAAAAAAACAGATTCTGATTTATTTTGAACAATAATAATTGAAAATTCTAAACAATAATATTTCAGAAAGGTGGAATCATTCAAAATTCTCACCCTTTGCTCTCAATCTGATGATCACCACAGCAATTATCAGGATAATGACAGAAACAACAACTCCAGCAATGATTGCAGGGCCTGAAAAGGAGGCATTAGTATTTAGATTTTTTTTATATGATCTATAGAAATCAAGGCAATTAAATCATTCTGTAAAATCTAAAAAATAGAATGTAGTCTATAAAGGAATTTGGCAGTCCTGATAATATATAAAAAGATGTTGCAAACTCCTCACCTTTACCTGTGGAAGCTCTGCTCTGAGATTTAGTGATTGCAACTGTTACTGTCGTCCTTTTAGTGGTTGAGTGTTCTGAAACAACATTCAATGATAAATAATATTATATTCGGTCATATCCACACTGCATGATTTGAAACATATAGATATAGAGTGTGTGGAGAAAATGTATATTTAAGGATATATTTTAAAGAAAATCATAAGTTAATGTGAGTGATTAAAAAATGAAAAGAAGAGCTTCTGCTGATTAAACAGTTTTGGTTCATGATCCAATAACTCATAGATTCCGTAAGTAAATGCTTCATAATATAAAACGGTTTACATTTTATTTGGAAAAACATAGACAATTAACTAAAGAATATACAAAATAGTCAGGAGGAATAAAAAAAGTTGGTAAGAATTAGCAAAAAAGTATAAATAAGAACCAGGGAGCAGAGAGAGAAAGCAAAAAGATATAAAATCAAAGAGAGAGGAAATATACTATTAATAATTTCCCCCGCACAAATCCCCACATGGACCTCATCACAGCCACTGAGACAGTCATCAGAAACGACAAGCTGACCTCCACAGAAGCGTAACAACTTAGACTGAAGGTCACTGCAGCATTCTCAGTGCAAAGAACCCCCCTTTAAACTTTACCGGAAATGAAAGCTCTGACAGCCCTCAAGCCTAAAAAAAAACTGCAGAATTGTACTTAATACAAACGACTACCATGGCAAATTTAAAGCCCTCCTTAGTGTCATCCATGAATCACCGAAGAAAGATCCCACCAGCAACCACAAGAAAAAGGTCATCAGCTGCCTTCATTATTTAGAAAAGGACAAAGCCATCAACAGGCAACAATACTGCCAGCTGTACCCAGGTAAAGCCGTTGCCCGGATCTACGGCCTCCCAAAAAAACACAAAGAAGGAGCTTCACTAAGGCCCATAATCAGCAGAATTAACTCACTTGTTAAGTTGTTAAGTCACTTTCAGCATTGCTAAACATCTCACTCCCATCCTGGCAAAACACTGCATTACATTGCTAACTAAATGGACTTCTGCAACAGGATAAAGGACCTTATAATGGGCATAGGTGAGAGTATGGTCTATGATGTCACATCTCTTTTTACTTGCATCCCCACCACAGCAGCTGTCTCAATAGTAAGGATGCGCTTACTACAAGACCACACTCTGTCAGAGAGGACCAACCTAACCATGGATCATATCTGTTCTCTTTTGGATTTGTGGCTCACCACCACGCTACTTCCAATCCAACCAAGCTTTCTATGGGCAGAAGCATGGATGTACGATGGGCTTTCCTGTGTCTCCCATAGTGGCAAACTTATACATGGAAGAATTGGAAAGCAGAGCTCTACACTCACACACTGGAACAAAACCCAGTCAGTGGTTCAGATACATTGATGACACACGGGTCAAAATAAAGACCAAGGATATTAACACGTTCACAGACCACATCAATGCAGTGGACAGAAACATCAAGGTCACTCGGAAAGATGTGAAAGATGACAGCCTTGCCTTCATGTGGACTGCACGGTTCACATCATGGAGCAGACAACTCAACATAGATGTCTACAGGTTGCCCACACACACCGACAAGAACCTCAATTTTGACTCACACGACCCACAGGAACACAAACTAGGCATCACCTGAACCCCCCAGACATGAGCAAAAACCACTCCGACCACCAGTAGAGGGAGGATGAGAGAACAGGGACATATCAGGACATCCCTGAAGAATGGAGGTTATCCTAGATAGGTTTTTTGAAGAAAACCAACAAGAAGAGGAAAAAAACAGAAGAAATATCGTAATTCCCTAAGATGCTGGCATCTCTGAAAACTCAGGAGGCACTGGATCCCTGTGCACTTCAAACCTAACAACATGGTTAATGCCATTCAGTGTAGTGAAGATTGCACAGACCCATGCATTGGAGAGACCAAGAAACCGTTTATCTGGTGCATGCGTCAACATAGGGGGGCCAATTACTCAGGACAGGACTCAGCTGTTCACTTACACCTGAAGGCTAAAGGACACTATTTTGAGGACAACGACATCCATATTTTGACAAATGAAGAAAGGTGGTTTGAGAGAGGATTTAAGGAAGCCATCTTTGTTAACCTGGAAAAGCCATCTCTCAACAGAGGAGGTGGTCTTAGAAAAAAACCTTTTACCTACTTATTGTCAGGAATCCAGTTTGTGTGGTCTGTTTTTGTGTTTCCTTTCCTCCTCCACCAGGTGGTACCCCGTCCTCATTGGGCCTCCCTGCACACCTGCCTCATTACCTGTGGAGTGCTCTTAAGCTGCTGACTGCCACTACCTCGACGCCAGAGTGCTTGCCAGCTTGGGGTACTCTAGCCATGCTGAGTTTCTTGTTTACCTGAGTTTTAATCTTGCCGTTTTTGTCTTTGCCTTTCGGCAGGAAGTCATTCTGCAAAATGGATGTTTTGGACCTTCTCTCCCCTGGAAGGATCTTCTGAGAACCAGACTGAGCTACGGATTCAAGTTTATAGTTTGGATCAACCTTTTCCCCAGAGGATTGTCTGGGGGTTCTCTCTGAACAGGGGATTCAACTCCACAATAACCCGTTCAAGGACCGCAGGAAATCTAAGTGGCAGTCAGCTTCTCCGTTCACCAAGGAACAACCGCAGTCTGAGTAAACCCCGTCCGCCCACCATCAAACAAGACAATCTCTGGAACATCTCACACAGACTGGATTCAATAAAGACACCTTTTTTCTGGAAAAGTGAGTCTGCAACCTGTTCCTCCTCTTCAAGTCAAAGAATCTAATTTCCCACTGAGCCTGAACTAACTGCAGTATCTTCCCCTCACTTTCCAGTTCCGGTTTGATAGTGTTCAGAGCAGCACTGGACTCATCTCATTATTCTAAATAAACCAGTTAAACTTTTCCCTGGTCTCTCTGTTTGGTCTTCTGCATTTTGGGTCAGATCTTTAATTAAATCACTACACTTATAAAGCACTTTTAGAAACAATGCCCACAAGATTCACCTCTCACCCGCCCTCACCTGACTCACACTTCAATGAGGCATATGACCGACACCACTCTGATGAAAGAGTGGTGTCGGTCATCAGAGCCATCAGAATCCACTAACGACCATTAAACCCCCAGGTGATCTCCATGGTCAATCCAGTAGAAGGGATCAAAGCTTTTGTTTATCCATTAATTCTTTGTTACACCTACAATATATTATTCTCAGTTCTCTCCGCCATCAGTTACATCTGATGAAGCGTCTTGGAAGAGAGGTGAAACCTCCAGTTGCATAAACTGAAACTTTCAAGCTTGACCATGACCTGAATGATTGAGAATCTTCACAAATATGTTATCAATAATGTCATCAAAATCAAAATATTGTTCAGAGTGTTTATTATGCAACGTTTTGAATGATTTGCTTAAAAAGCTGCTTGATGCCAGTTTGGTCTTTTAATCATTTGGGAAAATAAACTTGATAAAGAGTCATAAAAACAGCATAGTTGAAAAATAAAAATGTTCCTTATATAAAAATATTACACAGCTTAGACAAAATATAATCCCTACCTTGAGGAGTTGTTTGAGGATTTTCTGATTTTGGTCTCATATTCTCTGAGGTTTCTCTCGCAGATGTTAATGTTGGGGGAAATTTCCCTTTTAAAAAGAATAAGGTTTCGCAATTAAAATGAAGTTCCAAGCAAATATCAAAGACAATAATTGGAAATGTATGTATCAACAGAGGCTGTAACTTTTAGATCTGTTTAGAACTGTCTAAATGTTCCACAAACCTTCAGATGTTGTCTGAACGTTGTTTGTTTCTGGTTTGGTTGTCTTTTTGTCGTCAGGTTTTTTTGTTGATTTATTTTCTGCTTCTGTTTTTTCTATAAACAAGGAGAAAAATGTTAATCTTTCAATCTTAAAAACTCTTCCAAAATGTCATTCAGATTAAACAACTAAATAGGGTGATTTAAGTAATTTACATCAACCCATTTACTAATCAATAAATGTCCAAATCCTGAAGCCAATCCTAGTTTCCTGTGATGTCAGTGATCTTCTTCAGTTCTTCATCTTCTAACCTGTTTCTCACCTGAGGACTGAAAACTGAAGGTAAACTCTTCATCAGTAACAGTATCAGTCACTTTACACTGAGGGAACTCAGACCCTGATGATAAAGAGACAGTAGCAGAGCAGCCAGTCTCTGATGGTGGTTCTTTGTTGTCCACATCCTGATTAAACCACTTCACTATGTAGGTACAGGAGCAAAAGGTCACCACAGAGCAGCTTAATTTCACCCTCTGATTCTTCTTCTGTTTAGTCACTGATAAAGAGACAGTAAACAGTAAAACACTAAATCAGACGAATAACATCCATCACTAACCTGTTACCCATATTGCTGGAACAAAATGCTTTAACTTGAAAATGTATCAAAGGTCATTTAGCAAAATTTGATACTTACTGTTAAGAACAGACAATTCTAGAGTAGACTCGTGAACCTTAGTGTGACTGTCCTTGTTCTCTCCTTTCCATTGTTGACAGTAATAACGTCCAGCATCTTCCTCTCTGACCTTCTTTATAACCAGAGAACAGTCTGCTGTTAGACTCAGTCTGTCTGCTTTAGTGATGTCATTCTTAATCTGACCAAGGGTAACCAGCTCTACTGTTGCTGTGTTTCCTGAATCAGTGAAGGTCCATGTAGTGCTGTTACACTTCTGTTGACCATCGATCACTGTTGAACATTTCAATGTGACTTCATCTCCATCTCTCTTTAAAACAGATGTTTGATCTGCAGTGACTGTTAAAAGATAAAACAGAACCAGAAATATTCAATCTGAACACAGACACAGTTGATAAAGCAGATCTATCATTTATAGCTCTATACAAAGGTTTTCAGTCTTCCTACCTGTGAGCTGCAGGATCATTAATAAAAACCCTTGAATCCATCTGAGTTGAGCCATCTTGCGTCTGTTGCTCTCACCCTCAGAACTGTCTGACTGCCTGCTGAACTCACATGTAGCTTCTACTTCCTGAGACTCACCACGTCCTCACTCTGACTGATGGTCGACTCGCTGCTTTATGTGGTAAAAACATCTATATGTTTAAACTTAGCATCCAATACTAGAACATTCATTTCTTATAATGCACTAATTTCAGGATCCTTTTGAGCAATATCAGGCCTTTACTGCGATAATCATTAACATTAGGAGCGTATTTTGTTCAGTTCCATTATATCACATTACAGACGGTAACATGCGAAATTGTGAAAATTGTGATGCTTCATTTGTTTGTTTCAGAAACCTGGAACATCAATCAGATTAATACAGAAGCTCTTATTTTCATTGATGAAGAGCAGCAGATCAAAAGTCTAATTTCATAGATCAGTCACACTGGTAAGATTGTATTTTACTCTTTAAAACCTGCTGGTTCCTGGTTGAAACTCTGAAGTGTTTTTCTATGAACTGATGAGGAAGTGATTGATGAGAATGTGGGGAACAGCAGCAGCAGAGCTCTGGAGGTTTTAACCCACAATGAATAGAGAAATATACACAGTTAACACATTTATGGGTGACATTAATAGACATATTAACTTAGATTGTTTTAAATCTTCAGCAGGAAACAACACATCCGCAGAATATTGTATATTAAAGTGATGTGAATCTTCCTCAAACTAATTTCTTTAACCTGCTTACTCAGTGAAAGACTGAGAATTGGGTATTTGAAATTATAAAAATTAGTTCTTACTCCTGCTATTAAGGTCCCTGCAAAGAGTTGTTAACGGCTGTGGGCAGAAAGGATCTCCTTTAGCAGTCAATGTTACATGGGATCTGGAAAAGGCTCTCATTTAAGATACTGTATCACTCATCTATTAGCATCTGATGACCAACATCAGGCTGTTAAAACAGGTGTATGATGGGGGTGGGTGGTGTACAGAAAGAAAAGGTAGCAGAACCATCTTCTGATTTGGCTACAGGGGCTAACATGTAGATGAAGGAGGGTTAACATTTAATGTGAGAAAGGGAAGCTTTGGGTAAACTGTTCAAACTGAAAATCAACAAGGATGACTTTTATATTAACTCTGAACAACTTGTAGAATTAGTTGGTGGGCAATCCACTGGACATTTTTTCCAAGTTTGAAGACGTTTCGCTTCCCATCCAGGAAGCTTTTTCAATTCCTGGCCAAGAGATGTTATGGCTTTTCTTTCCTGAGATGTGAGATTGGAAGGAGGTGGTTTGGCGCTGGACTGGGAAATGGCAAAATTCATGCCTTTGCGTAGATTGCCCAGCATTTCTCCACAAGAAAACCCATTAGCTAGCTGATCACTGCCACTCAATCTGCCATGAGGAACAACAACCTGGCTGCAACAGAGGCAGAGCAACTCAGGATGAAAGTAACAGCTACCCTGTCAAGCGTCAAACCACCTCCTTCCAATCTCACACCACACGAAAGCCATAACATCTCTTGGCCAGGAGCTGAAAAAGCTTCCTAGATGGGAAAACAAAGTCCAGTAGATTGTTTATTAACCTTTTTCGAATGACTATGACCTGGATGACTGAGAATCTTCACCAGCTAGTTGGAGAGTAAAAACCTGTAACCAAGAAACAGCATCACAGCATGTTTACCTCCATTAAATGATGAGTCTGTTGTGGCTGGACCTGCCTCTGTGTCAGAGTCTTGGTTTGTTAGTTCCTGTTTTTCTTGGTTTTCCATTTGTTGTCCTCTGCTGCCCTCTTGTGTCCTCTTTCCCTTGCTCTGTTTTCTGTTCTGCCCTCACCTGTTTTCAATTCCTTCGTTAGCCCTCTCTTTGTCTCTGTCCCCTTTAAAAGCCCTCCCTCTTCAGTTCCTGTTTGCTGGATCCACGTCTAACGTCTGTGTTGGGATCTGGAGCTGTACCACCTTCCTCCAGCAGAGTGCGCCGTGGGTCTCCTGGAGCTGGAGTCTTCCAGCACACCTGAGACGCATCTACTCATCAGGAGACCTCCCCTTTATAACCAGCTGCCAGACCTTGCTTCGACGCCGCAGTGTTGACCTTAGTTTGGTTAGCAACCTGAGCCTAGAACCTGAAGAATCTTAGTTGTCTCTTGAGAGAGATCTGATTCTAACTCTCCTCTGTTTTTGCCTCACAGGAAACCTGTCTCTAGCCTGAAGCTCTGGATGAGCTTAACCTGCCCTAGAGAGCCTAACCTGAAGATTCCTATGTGGATTCCCCTGCTGCTCTTAGTTAAGAGCTGGAAACTCTGATCAAGGTCTGCCATTCAAAGTCAGAAGCAAGACGCTGCAGCTGCTCTTGAACTCTGCTGAACAAACAGTCTCTGGACCCAACGGTTCCCTCTCTCTCAAGGAGAAGCCTGGACTCAGTCAAGGTACAAACCTGAATTATCAAAGACTCATAACTCATCAGCCTGCATTCTAATCAAACTATCATCTCTGCAGACTTCAGTGAACCAGCCCGGACCAGTTCCTGACCCAGTACATTATCTTGTGTTTTGTGAAACATTCAATAAACTCTGTTAAACTTTTACCCAGCCTCCGTTGTGTTCTGCATGTGGGCTAAGAACCTTAAACCCATCATGAAAGTCTGTCTGCTTTCCTCGTCTCTCCCTGGCTCCTAGAGTTCTGGTTTACCCCTGATGTCTCCTTGGTTCTGCTGCGTTTGTTATTTTCTGTTGGATTTTGATTCCTGCGTCAGTTCCTGTGAACCTTAATAAACCCACTTAAATTCACCTCTGCCTACTGGCCTCTGCATTTGGGTCCTCCAATCAAACACCACATCCTGACACTCTGTGCTTTCTTCTATTTCTCTGGTTGGGGAGTGGCAGCCTAGTGGTTCGGGCACAGGCCTGAAGGTTGTGAGTTCGAGCCCCACTCCCACAGACAGCAACTTTGGGTTCCTAAGCAACCCTTAACCCCAAACTGCTCCCCGGACGCCGCACAATGGCAGCCCACTGCTCCCCAAGGGGATGGGTAAAATTCAGAGAGTAATTTGTGTCGTGCTGTACTTGTGAGAGTGCAATGAAAATAAAATGCTGGAAAAAACAAAAAACTAAAGATAAATCAATTTGAATTAAAACTTATTCACATACTAACCCAACATGATTGATTTATGGACTGAATTTAGTAGAATGAATATCCCACAGTGACATTTCTGAGCCTTTCAATTATGTCTACCTTTATATTGAAGTGTTAGGATCAGAAATAAAAAAAAAATTTAACCATCTGAGTTCAGCCATTGCTCCTCTCAGGTTGTTGTTGTTCTGACGCACTAAACTGTCAGATACTGGCTGTGTTTAGAAAGTCATCTGTACTTCCTGTATAAGATGTGTTACTTCCTCGTCTTATCTTTATTCAAAGAAAAATATGTTAAAGTATTTCTAAATTCGCTAAGGGTATAATAAGAGGTAAATGATCACTCTTGAATTTAAAGCTCTTTGATGAACTTTGTATTAAACCACAAAGCTCATTTCAGACAGAGGCGTCTAACCGATAAAGTAAAAGCAAGTAAAGCAGACATGCAAAATAAGTGTAAAACTTTAATGCAACTTGTTTCCAGTTTCAACTCTCAGGCTTTCATGTGAGCTAAAAGAGGAAGTACTTTAGTGAGAATGTGGGTAGCAGCAGTGCACTGCTGGGTTTCATTGTTGCAAACACAGCAGTTAAAATGTGTGAAAACTGAATTTTCTTTTTCTAAAATGTAATATTATTCATGTTAGGGCTAATTTGTAGACTCAGCACATGCATAAAAAGCATTTTGCAACTCTTTAATGTTTGAAAAGCATCAATTTTAGCTTAAAAAAATATGAATTCTGTGTTATTCAGTTATCAAGTTTTATTAGATGTAGAACTATTTTTGCCCTTTGGGGCTTTCAAAGTCTGTTATTTAAAATCCAGTACACAGTACACCCAACATCTCACATGTTAATCGCTATTACTTTATGTGACCTTTGTTTCCACAGTTGACATACAGGAAGTAGGTGGGAGGTAGAGCGGAAGACATGCAGCAGAGGCCTCTGCTTTAGCACTAGAACTAGCCCCCCTCGCATAGAGCCGCTTCTGGATCAATTAGCTGGTTTATGATCGTTCAAGGCAGTTACACCTCGGACATATCACCACGTGGCAGCAGTCCTGTGGTCACAAAGTGGTTGAATACATTTTCTTTGTGAGAAAATGTATTCAAATGCCTGTTTCTGTTTTTGCGTGTCAGGTTCCTGTCATTGGCACCTGCTTTGGGACTTGATAAAATAAACTTAAGTGTTATTTTTAAAGAGGTTGAGTATGTTCCAGTACTTAATCAGATGTCTAAATAAACACTGCTTCCTTTTTCTTTATATGACCTTTGTAAGAAGACAATTTGACATAGCAACTGAATATTTAAAACTGTTGCTTTGCTCTCTGGTATCCTTAATGTCATGTGGCTTAAGACGTTTTACCATCCCCCGTTTAAAAAAACAGCTTTTTATTTAGGATTTCTGTTACAAGAACAAACAAAAAAACATGTCAACGTCCAATAAATTGCTTCCAAACTGCCAAATAATAATACATCTTGTCGTACTGTATGAGGAAAATACCCCAAAATACCCAAAGCATCACTGAATCCCAATAATCCCAAACAGACAAAGACAGCTTGAAAAAACCCTAAACATGATTCAGAGGATCTATTTTCTTCCATATTTGTCTTCTAAAATTATATACACATTATGTTATCCAGCAACCAGTCACTGTATCTCTACTTTAAAAGCCCTCAGAGTTCAGATAAAAGTAGAAGGATGAAGGTAATGTCCAACTGGCACCATCTAGTGGCAACAAAGAACATTACAGGGAACTTTGTCCTCTACTGTGTGACATTAAAGGAATAGTACACCCAAAACATGATTAGCCTTCATTTTCTACTCACCTCCATGCTGAACAACACTCTGGAGTACTTTTTTGATATCTCAAATGCATCTGGAGATCTGGGAGACTTCTTGCTGTCTGCTGACATTCAAATAATGGAGGTCTATGGCGCCCGAGACAGAAAGGTCCACAAAAGTCCACAAAAACTTGTCAATATTCCTCCATACTGCTCGTCCAATGTAATCCAAGTGTCCTGAGTGGGTAGCATCCAGAATTTACTCGAAACGAAGTCATTTAGAACGTTTTAGAGCCTAAACAGTAGTGTATAGGATTTCCTAATAGCGCCCCCATGCGCGCTCACGATTCTACGGAAGCCGGCAGACCAAACCAGCGCATTCAGCTCGGCAAAGAACTCATGCTCTTCCTCAACACTGAAGTCCTCAGACATTTTTCTTTCGTTGTTTCTTTCTTTGCACAGGTAAACAGCACATTTCTTCTTCTACGCTTGCATTATCGGCAGACCAGACGCTGAATGCGCACTTCCTTCCGGTTTGGTCTGCCGGCTTCCGTAGAATCGTGAGCGCGCATGGGGGCGCTATTAGGAAATCCTATACACTACTGTTTATGCTCTAAAAACATTCTAAATGACTTTGTTTCGAGTAAATTCTGGATGCTACCCACTCAGGACACTTGGGTTACATTGGACGAGCAGTATGGAGGAATATTGACACGTTTTTGTGGACTTTTATGGACCTTTCTGTCTCGGGCGCCATGGACCTCCATTATTTGAATGTCAGCAGACAGCAAGAAGCCTCCCAGATCTCCAGATGCATTTGAGATATCAAAAAAGTACTCCAGAGTGTTGTTCAGCATGGAGGTGAGTAGAAAATGAAGGCTAATCATGTTTTGGGTGTACTATTCCTTTAAAAGCCCATTTTGAGACCAGTGGAAAGCACAGGAGAGGACATACATGGAAAGTAAAGGTGAATATTTTGCTCATTAGCTTAAATTTCTGATTTCACTGATTGCTCAACATCCAAGGAGATCAGATGGTGGCATCAAGCTGTGGCTGTTAGAGTGCAAAATTTGTCTCTAAAGGTGTGAATTATATTTATTATGAATATAACCATGTAGAATATTGTTAAATGCTTTATTCATTAAGATTTCCCTGTATTTATTCTGGTCCAATTAACTCTTGCAAAGTAATTAAAGATGCATGAAAATGGTATAACAGCGCCCTCTGATGGATGAGTAATTCTCCAAACGATGGCTGCAAAACAAAATTGTAAATACTTTCAATTGAACATTTCTAACATTAAGCATGATTTCATGACTAAATATGTTCATTTGTTTGGGGTTTTTGCAGAGTTTTCATCTGGAAATATCATCCTATCTCAGAAATATTTTACAGATGTTAATGTTTATTCCTCTTTATGACAAGAAAGGTCACCTATCATTTATTTCCCAGATGAAGCAACTTCACACTCTTTAAAATGACACTTGGATGTGTTGAACAGCTCCACAAACCAAAGGCAACAGTAGTCTGTCTTTTCAAGGTTCCTGCAAATCCTTTTTCCTACCAGTAGGAGAAAAGTGGATGTCCATAGTTTCAGATGCCTGAAGCCTCAACCTTCTCCTGTGCAGACAAATATCTTCACAAAAACACAATGTGGGTGTCCAACTATGATGCCATTCAGGACATGGATTCGGTCTAAGAGGTGGTAGTGGGTATCAAGCCCAAAACAAGATTAAATATATCATAAATTATTAACAATGCAATAATTCATGTGTTCCAAAAAAGTAAAAAAAAAAAAAAATCCACTGGAGTTTGTTTCCAGGTTTAAAGACGTTTCGCTTCCCAGGAATTAAAAAAGTCAGAAATAGCATCGAGTTTGAGGCTTTATACAGTGGACAAACAAGTTTTTGCTTAGAAAACATGCAAATTGAAACAGACAAAGGGCTCCGCCCCTTTGGAATTGGGGTCTTTTGGCTTCTTTTGATAGCGTGCAATATTTGATACCTGTCTATGTCTCTGAAAGGGGGCGGTTAAAGGTAATTGTTGGCCTGGCTGAATAGGCGAGGTTTTTAGGGGTTGCGAATCTTCACCAGCAACAATTCATGTACAAACAAAACTGGAAAGCAGCACCAAAAATGAAGAAGCCATTACTTAACATAAAGTCATATTACACTTTAAATACAAACTCTGGAAAAACAACCTTGATAATCTGAGGCCTGAATGGAGAGATGACCCTACAAAGTGTCTCACCATAATTTCCAGTGTAACATTCTGAGAAAATAATGAAAAGCCCACCAGCCAGGCAGCCTCCTCCTGAGCATCACAGGCTGAGAGCATGACAGTGGCTGCATGATGTTATTTGGATGTTTCGGAACTAGAGAGCGGTGTTGAGCGATTTACAAATAGATGTCTTAATTAGGAAAGCAAGACATGTATTGAGATGATGTTTCAGACCTTTAATAAGGAGGTTAAAAGTTACAAATAAATGAATAAATAAATAAAAGATGGACGCTAAAGTCTGTGTCTAGGAGTGGTCATCATTGTTTGCATTGCAAATGCGAGGATGTGACTGCAAAGGTGTGAGAGAGGCAACCTATGAATAGGACTCAGCATCACCAGTTCAGTTAAGAATCATGAACCTAAAATCCAGCAAAATGTTGTCGGAAGCTTTCAGAATACCCCACCTTAAAAAAATGTAAAAAAAAAAAATCATACATTAAATGATCCAATGCAGAGTTTATATGCGAATCAGCCAAAATCTGTAAATCAGTAAACTGAAGTTAAAGGAATTAGTGAAACAAAAAATAGAAAGAAAATATTGTCATTTTAACCTTTCATCAACTGAAACTGAAACTGAAGTTGGACACATTTAGTCCGATTATAAGTCAGTCTGCAAAAAAAGAGTTCTGTAGTTTAATTTGACATTTTTTGACATGGGATTAATCTAATTAATAAAAATACATCCTCATCAGCAATAGATACAGCATTTACATTGTGTGTAAATATCTGGTTTAAAATGTAGAGAATTGTCTTTTGAGATGAAGCAGGAAATAACTGACTTTCAGTGGTTTTACTTTCAGCACGCAGCAACATGCACTGTGGCTTTGGGTCAAGCTTTGTTTAACATTTATGCATGCAAACTGTCAGGTTTAACTGCTGAGACCAGCTCTGTATATATGCTAATAGTTTAACTAATTTCCAACAGTCATGTGACATGAAGCACTAAGACCAGCCGGCAACCGACATGTTAGTCCATAAGACCCACCCCTTCCTCATCTGTTTCTGTGGCCCTCTCAGAACTAAAAGGGGAAGTAGACAATATGAGAATGTTAGTTTAGAAGCAGCAGCTGACTTGAAGGCTTTTAACCTTAAGTTAAATAAAATAAATATCAAAAGTAATACTTCTTTTGATGAAACTAGATATAAAGTATTTCATAAGCATTGAATTATTTAAAATAAATGCTACCATGTTAAGTTATACAAAAAGGCGAAAGTATTTATATCTGCAGAGTTTATTGACAAAGCACAAAGCAAAAACTGAAACTGCAGCCATTTTATGTTTTAGTTCTTTTGGCTGAAAATACAATAAAAATCGGTGAGTACCAACAAATAGGGAACCGATACCATTTTGAGAGCAAAAGTTTATTCAACTATTGTCACCCATTACAGGTAGGCAATAAAAAGTTATACTGGATTCACTTTGCATTAGTCTTTTTGCTGCTTCACAAAGGTAGGCAGCAGCTTGACTAAGCCATGATGGCAATTATTTTACATCCAAGTACTATGCAGTTCTTCAGCTATACACACGCACATCAATTTCAAACAGATGGTATCGGTATCAGCCGATACTGCACAGCCAGGTATTGGGATCGGTATCGGCACAACACTAATCAAAGATGGCTGCGAGGCCTGCTCTGAGCCTCCTGGCCATGCGGGGTCCCTACTTGGGGGTGGTTTGCTCCCAGACTTCAGACACCAAGGACTCTCATCAGAGGTGGATCTCAAGGTGGACAAATTGTTGAAGAATGAACAAAAGTTTTTTTAAAGCAGCACCATGTATAAAAATAAATTTAATTCAACTGACTGTATGTGTTTTAAGTTCTGCTAAACAAGCTAAATAAAAAGCAACAATATATTTCAGTTGTTCATAACAAATTAACCTTTGGACCTTGTGTCAGACCTAGCTGACTTAAAACATTATTTGTTATAGTCCTAAAGTATTTAAAGCTATCCATCTAGAGAGTGGATAACAGAGTAGATGCTGTTGGATTCAGTAGATGCTGCAATAGACCTGGAAGGAGCTCCCACAGTGCTGTAGGTCACCATCGCCAAATCACTGACAACCTGAAAAGAAATGATAATCAGATATGATACTTCCTGTCAGACTGATAGAAGTTGCTCCATTTCAACATAGTTGCTGATAATTCTTAAGTTTATCTTTTAAAAATACTATTTAGAAAAAATGTTTGACATTTGACACTAGTATAAGCTCCAACTTTAAATTATATTTTTTAATAGCAGGCTATTTGACTCCTTGAAATGTTGAGTAAAATGAAAGAAGGGCGAACGTAAATTAACATTTCCTGTATAGAAATTATTCCTCCCTTATTCTGATCCCATTTTTATTAAAGCAACACCAACTTTTAGCCACTGGGGGCGCTAGAGCTGTCCTGTAACCTGTCTGATTAGATACAGTAAAGATCATATCCAGAGGTGGTAGACCTCTGGTAGACCAAATTTACCAAAAAACCATTTGCTGCCCTGTAAACCTCATATAAGGCAGATGAAACATGTGATTATATCTCAATATGCTTCAAGCTAAAAATGCAACAACTTAATTTTTACATCATCTTCAAAACATAATTGACAGATAACAACATTTTTACAACCATTGCTGATTTCTGTGAGAGCACATGTCATCACTAATTGATCATAAATTTATTTAAAATCATGTCATAAATACAGGGGCCAACACACTTTCAGAACTGGCCCTTATTGGCCCTGTCCATCAACCCCCTATGGTCATACAATATCTGGTTTGTTGCCTTTCAAACCCTTTTAACTTATTCACTCTGGTGTTTAAGTGGAGCTCAGACTACTTTAAAGCATCACCCAGGGTCACATGACTCATTCAATGACAGATACGACCCACTCTAGTTACATAGGCAAGTGTTTTAGAAGGGCAGCACACATAGAGCATCAATACGCACCAAGTGAAAATATATTCAACTACACATTGTTGCTTTAATCTTATTCGGCAATGAAAACTCTTGTTTTAACACCAAATATTTTTCTTTTTTACACACTTTAATGAAATGCAATTAAGTTATTACATTAAAATGTATTTTACCAATCTCAATCTCAACCAATCAATTTTACCAATACCATCACAATTAATCCGACATATTAGGTACCTGAGATGATGTTCCACCTCTGAACCTCTGGATTTCTGTATCTGTCTGACCCAGACTGCCTGCGTTCCTCTCTGGATCACAAACCCGGGGAAAGCCCAGCAAAACTGCCTGCCTTCCTCCCCCTGGATCATGAACTGGTAAAGCTTCAAAATCTGCCTGCCTATCCCCTGCAGCCTGCCTGCTTCTCTCAAACTCAGCCCTGTTCACCAAAGACGCTTCTTAATAAACTGTGTTCCAACGTCACTGACCTGTCTTGGTTGTATTTGGGTCCAGCCTCTGTTTCTTAAAGAATGATGAATAATGTCCTACCCTGCTAACATAAACGACTGCATTATTTTTTTAAGTGTAGGTTTCCATTTCTCTTAATAGTTGTCCATGCACTTTACTTTTTCGAAAGCAAAATATTTAAAGAAAGAAAATACGCTCAATATTATATTTACATTCTGATTTTATATTCAAGGGAATCCGTGGAAGCTTTGTGCATGTATCACTCATGTTCAGTTATGAAACAGAGGAGAGTTGCTCTGCTCTGTGACTGCAAACACAGTCTGTACAGTAGGTGCACCATCCCCCCATTAGGCCTGAATTGAGTCCCTGTGGCTTGTGGTGTGGCAGAAATCATGCATGCAATGACGGACTCAGACCTGAACTTTCAGAGGTACATCAAGGCAGTTACTAAGTCACTCTTTTATCAACCTAAGAACATCTGCAGGATTAAAGGACTAATGTCCAAGCAGAATCTAAAAATACTCATTCATGCATTTATCTTTAGTAGTATTGATCACAGCAACAGTCTCTTAATAGGATCTTTTCAATGACGTCAGCAACACAAGCAGGATGTGGCAAGGCATACAGAAGGTCACAGACTACAAAACACCCTCCCCCATGTTACATGACTTCCTAAATGAACCAAACAACTTATTTGAAAGGTTTGAGGCACTAAATAGCACTCCAGCAGCGAAAGCCGTTCAACTTCAGGGAGAGCAGGCCCTCAACCTTGACATACCTGAAGCAAGGAAAACTCTGAGGAGAGTCAACCCATTAAATGCCCCAGGTCCTGATAACACACCTGCACGGGTGTACAAATAGTGTACAGATCAGCTGACTGGTGTCCTCACAGACATTTTTAACACCTCACTGGACCAATCCATTGCTCCAGCATGCTTCAAATCTAACACCATCATTCCCATCCCAAAAAAGCCTCAGGTAATCTCACTCAATAACTACTGGCCTGTCACACTGACTCCAATCTTGATGAAGCGCTTCAAAAGGCTGGTTAAAGACATTTTCTCCAGTCTCCCCCAACATTTGACACGTCTCAGTTCGCCTACCAAAAAAAAAACCCTCCTCTGAAGACGCCATCTCCTCTGCTCTTCCCCTGAGCCTGGCACACCTGGAGGAGAAGAACACCCATGTGCGGATGCTGTTCCTGGACTTCAGTTCAGCTTTCGATGCCATCATCCAACAGCATCTGATTGGAAAACTGAAATGGCTGGGCTTCAATACAACCCCTCTGCTATTGGCTGCTAGACTTTCTCCAAAACAGACCTTAGTCAGTCCAGGTCGAACAGAACACCTCTGATGTCATCAACCTAAGCACAGGCTCTACTCAGGGCTGCGTCCTGAGCCCCCTGCTGTTCACCCTGACGACCATGCTGCGTCCTCAGGTTCACCACCAATCACATCGTGAAGTTTGCAGACAACACCACGGTGGTGGACCTCTTCATAGATGACAACAACCAGAACTACAGAGAGGAGTTGGAGCAGCTGGTGGACTGGTACAAAGAAAACAGCCTGATCCTGAACGTGGAGAAGATGAAGGAGATCATCTTGGACTTCAGGAAGAACCGGCCTAACCACGCTCCACCAGTCATCAACAGCTCAGCTGTAGAGGTGGTCAACAGCACCAAATTCCTGGGGTTTTAAATTAAAGACAACCTCACCTGGACTGTAAACACCACTTCACTGGTGAAAAGGGCACAAAAGTGCTTTAACTTCCTGCGGAGGATGAGAAGAGCCCACCTGCCCCCACCCATCCTCACCACCTGCTACAGAAGCACCATAGAGAGCGTTCTGACCAGCTGTCTCACTGTGTGATGTAGAGGCTGCAGCGCCTCAGACTGGAAGAAGGTGAGGAGAGTGGTGAGAACAGCAGAGAGGATCATTGGGGCTCCTATTCCCTCCATAAAAGACAATTAATCCCAGCTCTGTGTGTCCTGAGCCTGTAGCATCATCAATGACCCCTCACACCCTCACCGTGGACTGTTCTCCCTGCTGCCCTCTAGAAAGAGGCTTTGCAGCATTTGATGCAGGTCCAGCAGATTCCAGAACAGCTTTTTCTCTACTGTGATTAGACAACTGAATGTTGAAAAATCTCTAAATCATTTCACAGACACTGCATAAAACTGACCATATCAATGTGTTGTTTTTTTGCCTCCCACAATGTTTGATATTACTGCTGCATTTCAAGAAATGCAAATGTCATGAAAGCTGTACACTCTGTGCATACAAAATGACAATAAAGTTAGTCTAAGTTTTGCCTGAAAAGTTCATCATACAGCTACAACTGATCCAAAACTCTGCTGCACGTGTTCTCACTAGAACTAAGGAAGTAGAACACATCAGCCCACCTCTGAAGTCCTTCCACTGGCTCCCTGTAGCTCAGAGAATAAACTTCAATATCTTTCCTTGAGTTTATAAATCACTGAATGGATCAGCACCCCAATACATAACAGGTTTGTTGTCAGTGTATCAACATCCCAGACCACTAAGGTCTTCTAGTTCAAGCCTACTCTGTTCACACAGAACTAGAACCAAACATGGAGAAGCAGCATTTAGTTCGTATGCTCCACTTATCTGGAACAAACTCCCAGAAGACTGTAAAAATGCTGATAGCCTGAATTATTTTAAGTAAAAGTTAAAAACCGCTTGTTTAAAGCTGCCTTTGACTGTCGAAGTTAAACTGTTAACTAAGATATTAGTAGATCAAGGTTATCAGTTCAACAGGGTTGTGGTCGAAAACTCAGAGCGATGTCTGCTCTATATGGTGTCACCAAAGTCTCAGACAGAAAAAAAAATGCAAATCTCTACGTTTGTCACTTTTTTGCTAGAGGGTCTGAAAATGTGCTAAATATATCAGCACTTTTAGACAAACCCCAAAAATCCTTAAACAGGAATACCGAAACCCAAATTGCAGCCATTAAAGGTTGGGAGGATTTTCACACATGCAGAACAACACATTTATGAGACTTCTTTGAGCATCTTAAAGGGTTAACTGGACTGGACATCCACACCTTTAATGTTGCCGTTGTTCTAAACTAATTCCTCTTAACTGTAAATGGGGCTGACAAATAACAACAACAGTAAAAAAAATAACATTTTCAAACCCCCATTTCATTTTAGAAATTTCCAGTACAAATAAACCAGGATCGACAGCAAATAGTTGTGATTTGAGAATTTTCTAGAAATAAAACTTACTCGATCTTCTCTGATGGTGGAATAGTAAACATCTTCAGGATTACCCTGCAAAATAAAGATTTAATATTGTAAGATGTGCTGTTACTGTAAAGACATTATTTTTATTTCTTTTTAAAAATGTAGCTGCTTATTGTTTGGGATCCAGTTTGTGTGGGTTGTGCTTTTGTTTGTCTTCCCTCCACCACCAGGCGGTGCCTGGTTCTCGTTGGCCTCCTCACACACCTGCGGATGGTTACCTCATTACCGGAGGACTCTTAAGCTGCTGACTGCCATTACCTCAACGCCAGAGTGTTTGCCAGTTTTGGTACTCTAGCCAAGCTGAGTTTTACTGAGTCAAACTGAGTTTTTGTCAACCTGAGTTTTAACCTTGCTGTTTTTGTCTGCAAACTGGATGCTTTGGACCTTTTCCCCCTTGGAAGGATTCTCTGAGCATCAAACTGAGCTGCGGATTCAAGCTAGTGGTTTGGATCTACTTTTCCCCAAGGATTGTTTGGGCTTCTCTCTGAGCAGGGGATTCATCTCCACAAGAAACTGTTCAAGTACCATGGGAAAACTAAGTGGCAGTCAGCTCCTCCATTGCTCAAGGAAACACCACAACCTGGGTAAACCCTGTCCGCCCTCCAATGAGCAGGTCAATTGCTGGAACAACCCACATCGACTAGATTCAACAAGAGACACCTTTTTCTGGAAACGTGAGTCCTGTTGCCTTAATTCCCTTCTTCAAATCGAAGAAACAAATTTCCCACTGAGCGTGAACTAACCGCAGAATCTTCCCCTTCACTTTTCAGTCCTGGTTCGACAGTGTTCAGAGCAGCACTGGACTCCTCTCCACCTACTCTCAATAAAACCTGTTAAACATTTCCCTGGTCTCTCTGTTTGGTCTTCTGCATGTGGGTCAGATCTTTAGATAAAATCATGACACTTATATCAAAATTGGTAAAATCCAGTTATGTTTTTGTGTATTAAAGCCTTTATATTGATTTCTTATAATGTTTCAGGGTTTCATGAAAAGCTGCATGTATTTAGCGTGTCGGTTCTTACGGTTTCGAGGCTTGGTTCCACATCATTGGGAGAAACCGGAGACTTTAAATTATTACCCTGAAGAAAGGAAAGATGACCAATAATGAATAATCATTTCAATGCTGTCAAAGAGAAAATGTTTTGGCTAAAGTAATAACTACACTCACAGCAGAGTTCTGCACCTGCCTTTTGTTCCCTGTATAATAAAACAAAAGGTGATTTTAACCACCACAATGAAACAGTTTGGTAATATTTGAAGATTTGGGTTCTCACTTTTTATTCTCCATGTGATAATTGAGCCAACGACTATGAAGAAGATGACTAAAACCACAGCTGCTGCAATGTATGGAGCCCCTAATGACAAACCTTCAAAAATATATATAGTTAAAGCAGCTTTGATGCCATTATCCTATTTCTCTTTATGTGTAAAAAATATAATTAAAACAACTCAACTAACCCAAACAACCAAGAGAGGGTCTATAAATAGAATCAAACATTTGTTCATCTGATTGTAAAACTGAATTTTTTATTTAAATTGAGTTAATGAGAGACCCATGAAATACTTCACTACACAAGCTTGTGTCACCTTAAGTTAACACAATTGTGCAATTATGTATACCAATGTGGTATGAAAATATTTGAGGAATTAGAAATGAATGCAAGTAGGAAAAATACTGGATGGATATCACTAATCCTGCATGTCAATAGGTTTTATGTGACAGTCAACAACAAACATTTAAGAAATTTTGAAAAGTTTCTTAGCGGATGAAAATACAAAAACTGCAATCTGTTTGAATAAAAGCATGTAAATAGATTTCAGGGTTTAGTGGACAAAAAAAGACCTGCAACCATGAAAAAATATCACAGTATCTTTACCATTAGATGATTCTGTTGTGGTTGGACCTGGTTTTGTTGTTTTTTCTTTTTCTCTGGTTGGGCTGTGTGTGGTTTCAGCTTTTGTTTCAACTTCAGACAAAGATAATAACAAAACCAAAAAGTTAATATGTTCATGTTTTCCCATTTGCAGTAAAGATACTGTAGATAAACGTAAACCTTAAACTGGAATTTCTGTGAGATCAGAGGTTCCAATTTTTAGTAACCTGAAGCAACACGTTTTCTCACCTGATTTATTTTTAAGGGACGGATTGCTGAAGTTGAAGAGCTGGCTGGTTCCACCGTGTGTGACTTCACACCTGAACTTACACCCCTGCATGTAGGACTGCTTAACAAAACAAACTGCAGCAGAGCAGTCAGGCTCTTTTGACTCACAGTGTTTCACATCTGGAGCTCCAGCAGGACATTTAGGCTGCCACTTCACTTTGTAATCACACCATCCGTATGTCTTCACAGAACAAGTTAATGTCACCTTATCTCTGTCCTTTTGTTTAGTTACTAATGAGGAAACAGTAGGAGACACATTTTACACAAAACATACAGAATAACAGATTATACTCATTATGGCTATATTTAAGTTCATATGTTTGTAAATGAAGTTTTTTTTTTAGTTAAAGTAGGTAGCACAGCATTATTAAAACAGTGAGACAGAAAATGACTTCATATTAATACTCACTGTGGACAACAGACAGATCGACTCCACACTGATTAACCAGGACGTGAGGATGTGATTTGTTTCCAGATTTGTATTGTTGGCAATGATAATAACCAGCATCCTCCACTGTGACATTCCTTATTACCAGAGAACAGCTTTTTAAACTCAGTCTGTTTGACTTACTTTGCAGATTTGGGTCAATCTTTCCGAGTGTGACCAGCTCTACTGTGGGGCTCCTTGAACTGAAGATCCATGTGGTGCCATTACAGTTTTTCTGACCACTAATCAAACATTGGCAAGAAAAAACCATGGTATCTCCAGATCTTATCAAAGCAGCTGATCGATCTGCAAACACTGTTAACAGAAAGGAACAGGGGTGCTTTACTTTTTAAATAAAAGCTTTTAAATGAGTTTATTGAAATTTTCAGGTTTAATAACAGGAAATACTTGATTTATGTTAAAATGGTAAATGAAGCCTTTGTCTACGGAATTTAGTAGAATAAATATCCTAAACACATTTATATTTCTCAGCCATTCAAATTTCAGTCTTCTTACCTTTCAACTGAAGCTTCAGGATTAGAAATAAATAAAGTTTAATCCATCTGAGTTCAGCCATTGCTCCTATCAGCTACTGTTGCTCTCGTTCTGATGCACTAAACTGTCAGATACAGGCTGCCTTTGAAGGTCATTTCTACTTCCTGTATAAGAGGCGTTACTTCCTCACAACTTTTTTAACAAACTTTCTTCTTTTTTATTCTGACATTAAATTGTGCTAGATTTAGACCTCTTTGAGACTACAAAAGAATACCAGGTTTAAATCAATTACATTAAACCCCCTTTGTGAATACTTTTTAACCACAAAGCACATTTTTGACAGAGGCATTTATGAGAGCCGGAGAGAACAAGTGAACCAAATGCATTAAGATTTAAAAGAAAAAAAAAAAGAAAAAACAACGCAGATCTTGAGGACTAAGGTTGGGACCCCTGAAGAAATGTAAACTGTTAAAATAGGCCAGAGGTTTTAAAGTGACGTGTTTCAAGTTTTGACTCAGGCTTTTATGAGAACTGAAGGAGGAAGTACTTTGGTGAGAATGTGGGTAGCAGCAGAGCTCTGTTGGTTTTCAATGCTGCAAACACAGCTCTTAAAATGAGAGCTCAGTTTTTCACTTCACCTTACACAGGTTTAGGCTATTTTTATATTCCACACATTCAGAACAGGGTTTTTTTTTTTCTGCAGTCATTTGAGAGTTTAAAAAGCATTCCTTTTATCTCTTTAAACACATTTCAATATTTGGTTACCGAGGTGCAGATACTAAGCAATAGATCAGCCCACAGTTCTTTTACTGTCAGTGGAAAAAAAAGAAGAAGAAACAAGCATAACAAGTCTCAAGTTTTCAAGTATTTAGTAGTTCCTCTTTTTATGGCGCCACTAGCCACAACTTATAGACAGAAAGTGTGGTGGAGAGAAGGGGAACATGAGGAGGGGGACTGTTGCTTCATGAACGCGGTTCAGCTGCGTCAACAGCTGAGGCCTGCATACATTGGCTGCATGTTCTATTGTTGCACCATTAGTTATTTTAAAGTATCTTTGGTATAATTTATTACAATATCAAATTTTTTACACATTTGAATATATTAGTTTTACATAACGGAAGTAAGGTTACAATGTTTTATACCAGAGAAGGTATTAACACTGAAGTTTAAATAATCCTTGCCTTTTTGCATACCCAAATGGAAAGCAAATATCTAAGGAACTGTACGCCGAAATAACATGTGTGATACATCATTTGAAAGCAAACACCGTCTAGTTTCTAGTTATATCAAAACAGTGTGACTAAAAAATGGCCTAAACTGCGTCAGTTCAAACATGACTCAAATTTGGGTTGTTTTCTTCTCGAAAATAAAAGATATTTTTGAATAGCAGTAACAAAGAGATGCTTGAGAATAGGCATGAGTAATTGTTTTAAAAATTACTGTTTTGAAAATTTCCGACCTCTAGGCATAACAGTTCTAGAGATTGTAGAGTTCTAGGGGGACTTTTCACTTCTGGAGTCACCAGCGTCTCCAAAATATGCCAAAATAGTCCTCTCCAAAATATTCCAAATCATGCTTATAGTTTTTAAACAGTTGTATCCCAAAAAATCCCACTGGAGCATTTTGATGGCCGCAAAATATTTTTCAAACAAATATTATTTTCATTTTTCTAACTTTCCATCTAATTATCTAATAGTGTGTAATGATCCAGGATCGGATCTGCCTCTGTGCTTTTTACGCCTTACTATATATATATTATGAAACATATCAAATTAGCCATGTTTAGCCTTGTTTTAAAGTTGTAGGGAAGCAGCTGTTTCAACCGTTGCATTTCCAAATCCTCCCGAGTGGTGCACGACTTTACACGTGTGAATAAAGGTAATGTGACTGGTTGCTTATCAAGAGGGAGGGGTTGCTGTGGTGGAAGGTTTGCAAGAAAGTGGCCAGTTTATCGGAAGCCTCGTTGCTAACCATTTAGCAGCTCAGTGCTAGTAGGTGGGAAATTACATTGGGACCAAGTAGCACTTAGCAACAACACTGTCAAGGAATGCTATGGACAGCCAAATATTTTTTTTTTTAATAGAAATTTTCATGGATGTAAAAGTCAATCCACCTGTATATACGCCATCCTGACTGTACATATCACACCTCAAATCTCTGTGTTACTGCCTTTATTTTTTATTTCTTATTTTTTATTTTGTTTTTCATTGTGTGTGATACATGTACACTTGTACCTTAATCTTTATTTATCTTGATATACTGTATATACCTTGATATACTGTATATATATTGTTTATTCTTAATGCACCTTTTTTACTCCTTGTTTGCACCTTCTTTATTTACTATGCCAATATGTGACCAGTGAATTTCTCCGCTGTGAGATCAATAAAGCTCATCTAATCTAATCTAATCTAATTAGAAAAACATCTGTCCAGAAGTGACTGACTTGGTGAGTACCAATACACATGGACCAGTGTGGCTTCATTGGTCTTGTATTTGTCACTGTATGGGGAGATTTCTGGATATAAATGAGAGAGTTTGCTTTGGGAGACATGAGCTTTATGTACCATGTTAAACGTAATGCACATCTTTATATGACCTTTCTAGGTTCTGTGCAAAATGGTTGGACTAGTAATAACATTTATCATGTCTGTGCTTAATGCTGGGTTTTAGCTTTATGAACTGCAGTGAAAACAGTTGACCATATCAAGGGTGAATGTGTGAATGCTCTGTCATATGAAAATGTTCTTGTGCTAAAATAACAGATCCATCTAGCACAACTGCTCATTTAAACTATTTTGTTCAGATATGCTTTGAACTTATTCTGACTTAATTTACTGCACCTATAATAAGTTTTTTTATATCTATTTTTTATGTATATATACTTTAGACTAGGCTGAAAAAATAAGAAAACAAAATAGATTTATTTTTTAATTTAAATAAATAAATCAAACATAGTAACTAGGGATGAATGATTTTCGCCAAAAATGAAAATTTTTGTACAAATATTGCAATTTATTTCAAATTTTCTCTGCACTAACCACAATCACATAAATATTTTAGAAAATGGCTTAGGTTTTTTCACGAAGTTTGCTTTACCACAGACAATTGTTTATGGACTTTACTCTAACTTTCACATGAAAAAGCACTAAATTCTATGCTGAATCTTCCTCTTCCCGTCTTTAAGGTCGCAAACCCACTTTAAGCATATTACCACCACCTACAGGGCTGGAGGGAGAAATGTATCTATTTACTAATGTTGAACGGAATATGACCAAAATTGAGTGTCTCTGTGATTTCAAAATGCATCTTGTTGAATTTGCGTTTATACTGCAATTAATTGCAATTAATGCAATTAATTACCCAGGCTCAATAGTAAGAGCTGTGCTGGCTCTATAAAAAAGAAAACTGTTTTATTTTTACCTTTACACTGTTAAGACCTTCTTAAATCACCATGTGATCATAATCTAAATAAATAATTCCTCTAGAAAATCATTTGAAATTTCAATTAATTTCAGATCATACAGCAGTTACCTCCTCTTTATCAGAATTAAATGAACCGAGAGCAAGATCATGATAATTTTAGTAGAACTTCCCACTTTGAAAATAGGAACAAAATAAGAAACCCGTATAGATGCCTCCTCCTCCTCTTTCTTGC
The DNA here is from genome assembly GCF_016077235.1 of Cyprinodon tularosa. Classification (NCBI taxonomy): domain Eukaryota; kingdom Metazoa; phylum Chordata; class Actinopteri; order Cyprinodontiformes; family Cyprinodontidae; genus Cyprinodon; species Cyprinodon tularosa. The sequence goes on from NW_024039259.1 coordinate 273,701, forward strand.
CAGTTGACATATTTGGATAAAGTCTGAAAAAAATTAAAATAGAAGCCTGCTGGTAAAGAAGAATCATGCTCTGTGGACCCCAGGGGGTCAGATATAAAGAAATCCTACATTCCCGTCCCTCATTAACTGTCAGAACTGGAGAGACCACTGGCTCCGCCCCCATCCCAGCAGAGAGCAGCTTCATTCCTTGACTTCCTGGAGGATTTGGGGTCAGATGAAACCTTCTGGAAACAGTTGGAGGTCAGAGATGCACAGCCTACTTAATATTCAAAGAGTCTGACAAAGTCAAGTTACAGACTTTAATTCAACCATCAAGAAGAAAGTTATACACTTTAAATCCACAGGTGGTCCTTTCCATTGAAATAGTCCTAAAAGTTAAATTAGGATCAATCAATTGTTTTTTGACCTTAGAGTTTCAATTTTATTTTAACATTTGATCTCATCAGTTTATCTGAATGTCTTTGTATCAGTCTGGTAGAAATGTGTTAGAGATTTCCTTCACTTCATAATTCTGGAAGGTTCTTCGATTATCTTCTACCCATCAAAGTTAAGAAACATCAAATGTGGAGAAAAAGCACAGAAACAGCTGTTTAGTTTCTGTTTCTTTCTTAGAAAACTCTATTACACCTGTTATCCTGTCGAACAGCAGACTACATGTACGGTTTGTTACGGCTTGTTTGCTGAGCTCCTATGTGGGTTCACTGATGCGTCCTGTTGCTTTCCTGCTGACTGCAGGGCAACCACAGACTTCCTCCAGCTCATTTCCCCTCTGCTGGGCTTCATTGTGCTTTGGTAGATTGAAAGTGCACCAGGAGCTCAAAGCTGTGCGCCTGAATCCACAGAACGGGGAGGAAATGACTCTTCAGTGAAGTAGGTACAGCAGCTCCAAATCTGCCAACAGTAACGTTTGAATCAGTTTAATGACTTCTTAGTTGAAATCATTTCATATTTTAACAAATTTTCCCATATTCTTCTAAGAGATGGTGATCTTCTGTTAAACAGTAACTAAGATTCGGTTAAAATGTTTTATGTCTGTTTGCTGAGTTTGGAAACTAAATCTTCTCTTCTAAGAAATCTTTCTGGAGGCGGGGAAACTATTATTCTGAGTCATCATCGCAGACAGTGCGATCTTATTTTAAGAATAAGTTTCCATTTCTTCTTCTGAGCATATCTTCCTGCAGTATATCCTGGACTCTAAGTGCTGCACTGAGCATCATCAGTGCAGAGCCTGTTTATCAACCAGCTGAAACAGAAATAGATGTTTAACTGGATTAAAAAAGACAGATGCAATGGGCTGAATTTGGTACGTAGCTACAGTATGACTCATGAAAAATTTTGCAAGAAAAATGTAAGCATTTAAATTAATGTTACAACCATCATGGACAACAACTTCCACCCTCTGCACCAGACTGTAAAGGAGCTGAGCAGCTCCTTTGGTGAAAGACTTTTACACCCTGTATGTAAAAAGGAGCGCCACTGCAGGTCATTCATCCCTGCTGCAACCAGGCTCTATAATGCAACCCTCCAACGGCAGTAACTTGTGAAATATCTACAGTAGCAGCCTTTCAAACTGGTCCTTTCCAGTTAAACGCCAGCCGAATGACGGACCACTTACCTCCAACTCCGAGCGAAAACCCCACCAACTTCCAGCCACTGGACTGACCCCCTCTTGCATATTTTTTTACTCTGACTCCCCCCTTTGACTGAATTACAGGGTCCGACCAGGAGATGACGCTTCTCTTTAGAGCTTAATGTCCACAAATCATGACAAAAAGAATATTTTAGTACAAAGATTGATGTTTAAAAAGGAATTGCAGGGGGGCAGCCAAGGACAGTGGGGACATTTTGAATGGCTACTACTGTAATGTGGAACTACTGTTTAATATCCTGTGCAATAACCTGTCTCTCTATATTTGACACCCATTGTATAATAATCCTACTATAATAAAAAAAAATAATAAAAAAGCTGTCATTTGTGGACCCACTGTATATATGTACCTTTTTCTTCCTTTGGCACCTTCTTCATCTCTTTTTGACTGTTTCAGCTGATGTAAAGAGTAAATTTCTCTACTGTCAGATAAATAAAATCAGTCAAAATAACTAGAATTTATTTTTTCTGAAAGCACAAGATTAATAAAACTTTTAAAGTTTGAATTGTAAAGTGCCTTGAGTTGACATGTGTCGTGAATTGGCGCTATATAAATCAACGGAATTGAACTGAATAGTACTAATAAAATACAAAGTGTTGAATGTAAAGTTCTGATTATAAAGTTGAGTCGTTTCTCTGCAGCAGATGGACTGTGAAGAACATTTGAGCTGTAATTCTGAATCACTCATCCTTAAAATGTCCAGTTAGTCAAGGCCAGTTTTCAGGTGTGAATAAAGTCTGGTTTATATTAAAGTAAATTGTAAGGCTGGAAATAATGGTGATGAACACATTTACTGCATTAATGGTACACTCTTTACCGTGGAGCACAACAAAGTTTAAACACCTACTTTATGCAGGCAGATAGTCGTCCATAGATTTAACATCTCATCATGGATACAAAGATGGTTTCAGTCCAGTTTAAGAGAATCACTCCTTAATGCAAAAATTTAGAGAGAATAACATTCTAAAGGAGCTTTTCTGCATCCAGGTTGATCTTTTCTAACTGATACAGCAAGAGAAACCAGGTAACACAGATAGATTATAGACTGCTGAACACCAAGATGCATCGTTTTAAGTTTTTTATTCACAATGACAGATGAAGAGTGTGATTTGAAAGATAAAAAATGATGTGTGTGATGAAAAGGACAAACACTCTTATCGTTGGTTTATTATATTTATATCATTTTAAGACAAACACAAATGTGGTCCATCAACTTTTAAAAAGGTTTTACTGAAAAAAAACTGCCTGAAGTTTGCTGTTTGTTTGTTTCAGCTGGAATCTTAACAACTAAAGCGACACCGCCTCCCTTCTTCTTTTTAGATCAGCCAGATGCAGTGAGAAGTCTTAACCACCTCAACCTACCCATCCATTAATTCACTTTTAATAGACTTGCTTTGTAGAAAGATCCAAAGAGAGCAACTGAAAGAAGAAGGTATGGGAGAATTATCCTGCCATAATGCAAGAGCACATAATTTCAATTTGAGAAAAGAATTTCATCTTCTTGCACTCAAAACTTATCATGCTCACACTCAAAACATGCGCTCTCTCTCAAATATTTTCTCTTCACTCTCAAATCTTTGTTTCTTCTCTCAGATTTAATGCTTCTTGCACAGATATTTTCTCCTCTCGCTTGCCTCCTTCTCTTTGCGCACAAACCGCGCTCTGCACGAATCTCAGATACGCTCGCAAACCTACGGAAGAGGATTAGGGCCACTGAAAAAAAAAAATGTTAACTGATTTTTCAGATACGCTCGCAAACCCATAGGCTCTGCTAGCGGATTTTTTCTGCTCTCGGATTGCACTTGGATCGTCGCCTAGCAACCTTTCCAGCCAATAGAACGACAGCCTGGGAAAGGGTGCGCTTGTTTAACCCTACTGAGTGTGCCTGTGCTACTACGCCACTTATAAGAGCGTCAGCTTAAACTGCTATTTGCAGTAGTTTTGTGGCTCGATTCAGCAAAGTTCAGAACTTATGGATAACCCAAACAATTCTGAATTAAGTAATTTAAACAATTAGTGGTTTGTTATGTACAAAAGCAAAGAACCGACATATTAAATTATTATATTGAAATACTTTGTACATTAAATCTCTCAGATTTAATGTAAGCATTAAATCTGAGAGAAGAAACAAAGATTTGAGAGTGAAGAGAAAATATTTGAGAGAGAGCGCATGTTTTGAGTGTGAGCATTATAAGTTTTGAGTGCAAGAAGATGAAATTCTTTTCTCAAATTGAAATTATGTGCTCTTGCATTATGGCAGGATAATTCTCCCATAAGCAGGACATATCTATGCCAGGACAGCTAAACTGGGTTTGGACTCTGCACCACGAACAAATACGTTGTAAAACAGGTCTTAGCCTGGATTCAGAATCTTGACCTTCCAGCTAATTCTGTAGAACGGAGGTCTTCAACAGGGGGTCCGTGACCCCTAGGGGGTCCATGGAGGTACTGCATGGAACCCTGGAGGCCATAGTCCCGGGGTCCAACTGTGCTGCGGTAGTGAGATCATGGGATCCGCCGGCAGCAGGTTAGGCCCAAGGTGGATAAGAGCCCAGGGGTCCACGTCCCTGGGGCGCACCACCCCCAATTTGGGACCCCACAGGCCTGGCCCAGCAGCCACAAGGACTGAGAGTATATGTATAAGTATTTGTTATCTCTTACCTTTGCAATGCTGCATTTTTACAGAGTAAAAGAGAATATACAGAGTCAATGTTTTACTTTAAATGTAAAACATCGACTCTGTGAATCTGTGTGTAAAGTTTGGGGTAAAGCCATTTTTGGCATTATGATTTTAGCTTTTAATTTTTAACAAAAGCTGCACTTTCCCTTCCACTTTGATTCCCTGAGAAACTATTGTTGGGATGTAGCTTTTTGTAAGTTATTTATTTTTATTTATTTTTGTTAGTGTTACCTTACAGATGCATTGGTTAAAAAAAAATAATTCAAATAGACAGGGTAGATCTTACTTAATTGTAAACATAGATTGTATATTTCTAATACCGAACCTTGAAAATCAAATACTATTAAACTTTCAACATCTTGTTTCAAAGGCATTTTTGTTTCAACTTGTTTACTTTTTTTCCTGTAGCTGAATTTTAGAATATTGTCACTTGTTTTGCCATCTGCATCACTGATATGTTCTCTCAGCAGAGAACAGCCAAATGATGACTCAACACACACAATGAAAAAGATGAGTCATTTCCCATCTGAACAGCAGAAATGACTTTCAACCACGAGCATTTGTTTATCAAATCTAGTGGGAGAAAAAAAAAAGAAAATTCTACGTTTTAAAGGTCCCGTAATGAAAAAAATAACATTAGAAATATTATATATTTTATACATAAGGTATATATAGTAATATACAATCAGTATAGTTTGTCCTGAAGCCTGTAAATGAGATTTACAAATGATAAAAAACTTTCACCTCCATCATTACCTTTCTCCACCTCTTTGCTAATGTGTGCTTAAAATGGTCTGTTTGCCCTTTATGATGTCATAAGGAGCAATAAGCTGACCATCGGTCAAGCTACGGCCTTTATTATATGTATTATTCCACCCTCCTAGCTGCTATCTTTACCAACCCAGTTTAGTTGTCATGTTTGCGGGTTTTGGTGGCCAGCCATGACAGGGGCGTGGAAGGACAACAGCATATGAGTCCTGAATAAGGAGATTTTGGTAAAGGCTGTGTGCCTAATCTAAGTTTTCCTGCATAAATGTTAAAAGCATGCTCTGGGGGCCTTGTTAATATTTTTTATTTTTAAATGTAGTATAATATGGGACCTCCTATCGTAGGAGGCAAAACAGCAAAAGAAGCTTAAGAAAATTGTTAACGTTTTATGTTTCCCAGTGTTAAATTGGAGAAAATGTGTCATTTAAAAGTTGAAATATCCACAGAAAAAAGCTTTAGATAAGCTTTGATGTTTGTAACTTAAATGCATCTGAATAAAATGGCCTGTACTTATATGGCGCTTTTTTAAGTCAGGAGACTTGACCAAAGCACTTTAAACTACATTCACTCACACACTGATGGTGGCAAGCTACATGGTAGCCACAGCTGCCCTGGAGCTCACTGACAGAAGCGAGGCTGCCATACACTGGTGCGACCGGGCCCTCTGACCACCATCAGTAGACAATGCAGGTGAAGTGTCTTTCCCAAGGACACAACACTGAAAGCTAGTGCCAGGGCTTCAACTGTCAACCTTTCGATTTCAGGATAAACTCCTACACCCGACGCCACTTTCGCCCTTAAACTTAGTAAAAAGCCACATCATGAGTAAGGATAGCCAGTACTGAGAACAAAAAGTACTTTTTGTCTTTAAACAAAGTTGGAATCCTAGACCTCAGTTTGTTATTTCTTTAGAAAACTTTGAACCAATCTGACTAATAATTTAACTTTATTGATCTCACATGAGAAATTTACCTCTGCAATTAACCCCTCCCCTTGGGGAGCAGTGGGCTGCCATTGTGCAGCACCAAGGGAGCAGTGTGGGGTTAAGGGTCTTGCTCAGGGAGCCAGAGTGGCAGTCTGTGGTAGTGGGGCTTGAAGTCAGAACCTCAGGAATCCAAGCTCTATGCTCTAACCACTAGGCACTAGGACTGTAAGATCTGGTTGCCTGGTAAGGGCCTTGAGGTGACATGGGTTGTGAATTGGCGCTATAGAAATAAACCTGATTAATATGAACTGAATTCTCATTAAGCCTGAGAGCAATCAGTCCATCTGGCTGCGAGGTAATAAGGTCAAGGATCAGCAAGGTGAGCTTCCAAGAACTCAGTGCTTGTATAAACTATTGGCAACACACCTGCGCTTGATTGGCCAAGCCACAATTAAGCAGGTAGAAAAACAACAGTCTTAACAGAGAAACAAGAATAAAATTATTAATCTAATTTACAAACTAATCTTCCTAATGAAAGAGTCTGCAAAACAAACATTGTGATACAGGATAACTCGAAAAGTTACTTTAAAGAAAAGCAAACAAAGCATTACTCCAAAGAAAAACCCTCTAAATGGTAGAACCCTACAAGGTGATCAATGACATCATCTGGCCAATTTGGCAGAAAATACTGGAAAAAAATACCATGAATATACTTTGAAACGAAATACTGAAGTTCAACTAATAATCCAGAAGTAATAGCTTTAACCTAAACATATAAATAGATGGAAACTGCCACATAGTGCTAACACAAAGAAACCCGGGATATTGAGTGAAGCAAGTTGCAAACTAATGTTTAAATTTAAGCATTACAAATCAGAAATAAAAATAAAAGACAAGTGGTGAAAACAAACTGAACCACTTTGTCACACTGGCTTCTAAAAGTACCACCTCCCCCCCTTTTCCTGACATAACATAAAACCAGATAATAAACAGCTAAACTGAAAATAAAAGATAGATGGATCTACAGTAAGAACCGAATAGCACAAATGGTATCACAACATAGCTTCAAGTGATTTCCATTTAGGAAAGAAGATTTGAAAGTATCCAACATATAAACACCTGGACTACATTAAACTAAGTAGACTGTTGGTTCTCCTGGAAACTGAATTATTAACATGGAGAAAATAAAAACACACGTCCAGAGACCGTAAATAAAGATCTAATTATAAGATGTTTCAAGTGTTAGAAAATTGATCAAATAATCTTGAAGTTTTGTTGCAAAAATAAGGTATATCTTGCATGTTGTTTTGTTTTTCTTAGGGAGCAACAGGACAGCTCCTGGGGATAAGCGTTTTTCTCATTGATCAAGCAGTTTTTGGGATTCTAATCAGGGAACTATCAGGCCCCACCCTGACGTAAATGAACCACATACCCTTGTTTTTCAGGGTTCCGGTTTGAATCTTCATGGACATCTGTCTGTTGAAACTTAGATCCAACAGCTTAACCATTTAGTCATCCTGGCTAAACATGTTCAGGACGATTTCAGCTTAAAAAAATTATAAGCCGCTCTTTAAAAATAAGTTAGTTTTATTTAAAAACCTGTTTCTTTACGCTAGATTATAGTTTTCTGTGTTTGCAGCATATTTCAAACCTATAATTTAACACAGCTAGAATAATGAGGAAAGAATCAGAAACTACCATGTTGAAACCACATAGCTGTACCTGCTGTCCATGTTTTAAAATATAAGATAACCACTATTATCTGAAATGAGTACTAAGCATTAGTGGACATTTCTATCCCCAAATTAAATGACAATCTCATTATTTGATGCAATATTCTCTTCAGATTCCAGATTTGTTATGTACAGTTTCCTTTGTCTAGCTTAACATGAGTACAACAAAAATGCTAAAAGGAGGATGTGCAATCCTATGACATTAAACAACTGGCAGATCCTGAACAATCAGTGGAAGGGGGAAAAAAAGCAAACGAGTTTAGCAGGTAATAAAAAAAATAAAAAATATAAAATAGGCTTGAACTCCTAAAAAACCCTGATCCGTTGAGCAATCGGACTTAAAAACAATCTTAACAATTTAGGAGCCAAATCAAACTACCAACAAAAAAAAAAAAAAAAAAAAAAAAAAAAAAGATTAAAAGTTGTCACCCATTTCCACACCTTTATTTTTTACATTAAAAAACATTTATAAAATATATGCTCCATTGGCTACAGGGCTTACTTTGGGGTAATTAAAGTGAAACCTGCTATAGCAAAGCAGGTCACCCTTATGGACATGATCACATTCAAAAGTAAATTATTCAACAGTACAGGAAAACTGGGGCAGTAAACTAAAATCAAGCGAATGCCTAAGCAGGGAGTGCAGTTCAGCATTGTGCCACTAGATGGTGCCAATTGATCTGAAATTCACTTTCCTCCGCTGATCTCTGAAGATTTTCTCATTAAAGTAAAACATGTTACTAACTTGTTATGAAGTGTCTGGTCATGCTTAGTTAGCTACAGGAACATCTCTAGATCTTTGAGTTTTCAGAATCAAGGTTGTTTGGTTTTTAAAAAAATGTAAAATTTGGCTAAAATATAAGTTTCCCGTTTCAGTTTGATAAGGAAATGAAAGTTAAAAACACTTAAATTGCATAAAAACAAACAAAAGAATAAACTAATGTTATGGTTGAAGGTTTGTTTTGTTTACATCAAAAATAAAGCAAAGCAATGATGACTCAAAACTTGTAATGACGATAGACACATCATAGGGGGTAACCAATTATTTTATTATCAATTTCATATCAAATTTATGTTTCATAAAACTTTTTTTCTCAAATTGTGCCATGAAGGATATTACTGGAATGAAATGACCGAGCACTGCAATAAAACGTAAAGTTTGCTACATTAGTACAATTTTCCATTAAACAACTTCACAGATAAACAGAAACCAGCAGCTGCCTGCATCCACCATCAAAACAACCATAAGAAAAATAAACAGAAAAAGAAATACTCATGGTAGATAATAGGATGAAAGATCGGTGGAAAACACAAGTACTCTCAGTAAACATTAATGCACATTCTAGTGGAGAGTAAGGAAGATAAGTAAAAAAAAAAGTCCCCTATCAGAGCAAAAACCAGACTGTAAACACAAAGCTAGAATAGTTACAAAAATAATAATAATTATGATGATCAATTTTCTTCCAATGAAGCTGTGCTGCTTTTTTAGAATGATCAACACTCAAATGCTTTATGTTAATGTCAGGCCATTAAATGCCAGAAATTTAAAAGCAATTAGACTTAAGTTAAATGTGTAAAATACCGTGATTTAAAACACAGTCAATGGAAAATAAACCTTTTTAAAAAGCCAAAATAATGGATTTTTATAATCCAACGCCTTTTGTTTCTGTCAGTTATCCAAAATAAGCATCTTTTTTTTTTTTTTTTTGAAAACTTAATATCAATAGTAAAGCCTGTATGACACTTATAACTTACAGCAAGGGAAAAAAAACATTTCTAGCTTTATGTGAAAACAACCTAAATTTAGTGCAAAACAAATTTAACAAGCACTTTGTGAGAATGCTGGAGTTTCAGTTTCTTCAGCTGCAGTGAGACATTTTCCATGATCGTTTTTTCAGTTCACTGAGAGTCCAAAAGCCTCCATGCTTCAGTCTCAGATTCAACTCACTGTCCTTTGGACTAGGAGTCGGAGAAAGGAAAAAATAAAAAGAGAAACCTTCAGCTATCAGCTCACGTTTGGCTATGGCTTTTTTTTTTTTACGGCTGCCATCCGAGCCACGTTTCAAAGTAACCAGTCAGGAGGTGGAAGTTGGCTGGTGATCAAAGTTTCCTCTCCTTCCTCTTCTTCATTTTCAGTGCAAATCCATTAAAAATAAAAGTCTCTCAGAGCCATCCTGTCTCACGCTGAAGGAGCTATAAAAGTGCTTCAGTTTGCAGGGGACGTTTTTTTGCATTTCAGAAACTCAATAAAACAAGAATCTCAGTTAAAAGAGGAAAATAGACAACATACATTATGTACATTTTACATAAGCTCTTTTAAAAGTCCAACATGGCTGCCTTTTTAAGGTGGACCAAAGTGCTGTTGCTTTGCATTGTGTAAATGAAACGGTGGCTGTGCTGCTGCTAAAAAATAACCAACAAAAAAAATATATACACTTTCCTAAGAAATTCAGTAACAAAAACACAGCTCCTCTGATGGACCCCGACATACATGGCATGTCAGGAAGTCCTCAAACAGCAACACTGAGGTGTTTAAACATGCAGGCAGCACGTCTGTAAAATGGAAAACTGTACCAGAGCAGGAAACCTCTCCATAAATATTGCAGTGATTAAGGCCAAACTGGGTTCATCTCTTAATTCCTAATTTCTAGAATTTAAACCTCATTCTTTGCTCCAATTAGAATCTTCTTATTGAGGTCTAATCCTGAACTTTTAGCAGCGATTTCAGGTGAATGGTAATTTGCTCCCTGCTTTGGTTGATCTGCTGCGGCTCTTTTACTCCCACCCAGTGGCTGGGAGGTTTGGGTAAGACACTGGGTGATGGCGGCTCGCTGAACTTGGCTCCAGCGTAGATCTTTTCACAATCTTGGAGGTAATCTGCATCAGCAGAGGGACTGGCCGGGATGGTCATGTTGTTTGAGACGTTGAGGGGCTTTTTAGGAGTGCAGTTGTTGTGCTTTTTTGCGGAGGGGGAGCCGGCGGGCGACTGGCTCTGCTTGGGTTTGTGGCTCCTGGTGTTCACATTGTGTGGGATTTGATCATGTCTGGGGAGATGTCTGGGAGGCTGAACAGATTTAGACTTCAGCACCTGGAAAACAATTAAATACTATTAATTAAACTGTAATAAACACAAACCTCTTTACCCCATTTCAAGAAAAAAATAATCTTACTGCCCAATTAGACTTTCATATATCACCTATAAACAACATTTTACATAAAATCAGAACACCTAAATTCAATATTTATTGCTTTAGGTTTTTAAAATTTATATTTTTTATAATATTTCCTCAAACTATAACCATAAATTCCCTCACCTGAGTTTAATTTGTACATATTACAATATCGTTTCTTTAATTAAGTGTTTCTGTAAAAGAAAAACTTAAAATTAAATGGCTCTATAAATAGTTTCATTAAGCCTTTACAAACGACAGTCCCTGTTTTTAATTTCAAGCTAAAAATAATTCCCAGTATATCAGTTAAGACTTTTGGCTTTATTTTATCAAATGCATTAATAAAACCTGGGTGTTTTCTGTCCATTTGATGTAAAAAGAAATTAGTTTTTTGTTGTTTTTATCCTACTTTCTATTCACTTCTGATCTTAGTGCATTCATGCGTGCATCGAATCTGCAGGGGTAAATAAACATCACCTCTTTTGTTTCCAACACAAACTAAAGTATGATTTCAACAACCGTTGGGATCAAATTTTATGATCCATCAGCTCTGATGTTCAGTGCAAACGGCTTCTACCCACGTTCCGTTGTGTTCGCTCATGTACGCTCGTTTCTATGAGTCATCGTAATGACAGCAACCTTTTGCTCAAACTTTGGACACTTTTGTTGCAGCTTCAACCATGCAATTCTCTTCAGATCATGTACACACATGCCTGCAAATGAAAGCTTTAAGCAACACATCTCTAAGCAAAATAAATACACATCAGTTGTTTCTTTAGTCTCATGTAGTACTCATTGATTTTCTATTCAATCAAAATGAAATCTTAGAGTTGGGTAATATTTAGTGTCAGGGAAGCAGAACTGGAGTTGGAACAGGATGAGTGGTTGCGGAGGAAGATTTTCGTTAAAAAAATCATCCTTTTCAACGGTTTTCTCTGTTAATCATGGTTTGATTTTAAACACTCATTTCGAAATAGGTCGGCATTTTAATTACAATAGATAAATGTAAATCCATAAAATAAAAAAATTGTCAAAAACAATGACAGGTTTTCCCCCAAGTTGCTGTTTTGATCCTGCAGCTCTGTGTGACGGATGTAAGAGCTGCTGGGTAGAAACTGGAGCAGAATGAATCGCTGCTATAAGACTAAATGATTCATATTTTTTGTTCACCAAGATTCAATTTTTGTAAAATGGAGATTTATTTCAATAATGCACTCCTTGGACTTCCATAGTTTAGAGTGAGATCAATTTGCTTCTTTTTGTTTTTAGATTTGTACCGAATACTGGTGAGCTAACTCATTGTGTGAAACCACTATCTGCAAGTATATAGTGTTATATTTTCATTTCTTGTTGTGAGAAATTATTTTTCTGCTTCAATTTCATTGCCCCTTAAATAAAATGTCCCCTCCAAGCGGAGAAGACTGAAAAACAAGCTAGTTCTTGGAAGCAATATTTCTCATTTAGTCTGATGATATAGGTGAGAAAAATTATTGATTAATATGATTTAGTGGGAAAACAAGTCAGAGATGAGCTCTTTAAGCCAAATTGTGCTTAAGTGTAAAAAAACAACAAAAAAAATGCCAAAGACAATTTTAAATCACCAAAGTGAAAAAACTATCCTGTAATGTATTTATTCCTTTTAGATCACTATATTTTTCTCAACACTAATGTATATTTAGTGACGTTGACAATGTAAAGTCAAATACGTGGGCATTTCTGTGTTTGAATCTAATTAAGTGAGTTTAAAAAGAATTATGAAGACCGAATTACATTGCCAAGAAAATATATACAAATAATGTAGAACTTTCAACATAAAACTGCTTTTAGAGCATTAATTAGTAACTACATTTGAAGATCATGAAGGCACCAAGAAATGTAAATATAATTAATAGACTACTATAAATTATGAAGAATATTTCAAGTGTATTTTTTCCTATTTTATATGAACTATGCTCTTATTTTATGGTGTTATCAAATATGTCATCAACTTTATCTAATTATAGGCAAGCTGATTCCTTGTGTTACACCCTTCAACTACAATGACGCATTTCTCCTTTTGTCTGGCAGACAGACCTGTTTGTCGTCTTACTGCAATCATCAGCTTAGTTAAAGTTAAAAGAAGAAGTAGGATTGGGAATTTCACTTATTTCTGCATCACAATTGCTGTAAATGAGTCAGTGAAATAGCCTGGGGCACAAACTGTAGTTTCAACAAGGCTACATTTACATCAAAATGCAATAAACACGTAATGGATGCAGGCGTAATAAAATGCAATAAATTACATAACAAATTAAACTTAAAATACTATATAGTTACACTTCTTTGACATTAGAAGTAGTCATCTATAAGCCGAAACGTTATAACATGTTTAAGTTTCTGAGCAGGTTTGAGGCCTGTAGTGGACTGATTTCCTTATTCTTACCTCCTTCTTGGCTCCTTGTCGGACATGATGGTGGTTCAGCACCGCCTGGTTCCCTCCAGGTAGGTGAGCCGCGGACTGAGCCGAGGTTCTGTGCCCTGAGGAGGCCGTCAGGGTGTTGTTGTTGTGGTCCGACAGCCGGATGTTAGGACAGTGTCTCGGGGCTTTCTGGTGATGGTGCACCGACTTCCTCCCTCCTTTCTTCAGCAGCGCCTGCTTCGTTTTACAGCTCTGTATCGGGTTGTTGTTTTCAATATTTCCTCTATTGGCTGGGTCACCGTTCGCAATAGTTCCGTCCAACATGTTTTTGGAGTGAAGAAAACATAAAACAGGCGGTAAAACACCCGATGTGGTCGAGTTGTTTTAGCTAACAACGTCACAGGCTAACAGCGAGCTAACAACTTGCCAAGTACCACACGACACTTTTTCTGTGAGATGTCGTCGAGCGGAGGATACGAAAACAACTTGTGTTCGTGAAAGTGATAAAATATCTGCGTTTCAGAGTAAAACTACAACTAAAACATCGTCCAATGACTTCTTTCTAAGACTCGGGTCAGTGCTAATCTGAGCTGAAGAACCAGAAGTAGCTTTTATATGGCCTAGTCACATGACTTCCTGTACTGGCTTTTCAAAATAAAGGTAGCTACTGTCGTTGGTAAACGCTTCAGAAATATCTATCTATCTATCTATCTATCTATCTATCTATCTATCTATCTATCTATCTATCTATCTATCTATCTATCTATCTATCTATCTATCTATCTATCTATCTATCTATCTATCTATCTATCTATCTATCTATCTATCTATCTATCTATCTATCTATCGAACCTAAATACTAGGACTAATTACCAGAACTATAAAATATTTAATTAAATATTTGGTTTAATTGGTTTCTGTCTTTTCACTAAAACTTTTTGCTATAAATAGTTATTATCAATATATGAATACAACCATTGTACATTCAGTCCCTGATGAATTTTGATGAAGCAATCTTTAATTAAGGGTAAATTGTGGTTTCCCAATACTTACTTGATGTTAGTAGTCCTAATGCATGCCAGCTGATAGATTAATAATCCTTCCAGTAATAGAAAAGGTTAACACAGCATACAAGATTTATTTCCTTCTAACATTCCAACCACTAAAAATAAAAAAACAGAGCGTTTATCTGGACCGGCTCCCATGCGAGTGCCCTCTAGTGGATGGAAAAGGTATTACAGATACAACCCTGCTTTCAGAATTACACTTTGGTGTTACCTGTTGCAGAAAGCTAGTGTGTTTTTTTCCCCCTCTGCTTTTGAGTTTAAAAACATCAAACATTTAAACTGAGTTCATCATAGTACACACTAGCAATGGGTGCTGTGAATTGTATGAAATCCTCCAAAAAAAAAAAAAAAAACATATCTATTTGCAGCCCTGTTGGTCTGTTGTACATTAGTGGCTCCTGTAGTTCTACTTCTCTTAAAATGTGGCTTTTGTTGAAATTAACTGGATAGAAACAGCGTGGAAATAAACATGATTAAAGTATTTTTTTACTTTTATTTACTTCCAAAGAAATTCTCAACAGTAATTGTTTGAATACAGCTGCAATAAGTACAAAGACAAATTAAAATTAGGAAAAACCATCAAACAAATTTTGCACCAATAATTAATTGTGAAAATATTAATATATATTAAAATATTAAACTATAACTATGTTTTATATATCATGGTGGAAAATTAACAAAGATAGATTTAATGAGGGATTAAAACAAGAAATCATATAAAATGCAACAGATAAAATACAACTATGTAGAGTGTAATAAATAACTATGGCTCATCCTTTTAAGTACTGCTAGAATAAAGCCCTATTTGCAAAGGATAAATAGTATCTGGGACCCCATGTGAAATGAATCACTGCCCTAGTCTGCTTTTAATGTGGTGTGTTCATATAGGTAACCAAAGATGAAACTTTTGCTGAAATTTACTGACATCTCCTGGAGATGACGTTAACATACAAAGTTTTTAATCTTACAGCACAATTCAATGAATGATGATCCAGAACTTGCATCTGATATTTCCTCCTTTCCTGCAGAAACAACTGTCTCACGTTTCATAAAACGGTACAAACAGTAGGACCCAAAAATTAAATAAATATTAAACTACTGTGCAGATGTGGTCCAAAATGTACAGAAACGTGTACAGTTTAATGAATCCCATGAAAAAAGTTGTATAATTATGCATTTACAAGTTAACCTTGACATCCCTGATTGCAAGATATTTTATTAATTGTAATATCTTTTTTATGTTAAATTTGCATCTTAACAGCATGCAGATGCAGTTAATAATAAACACTTTGGTCTGTATCTATCCAGTTTATGTTTAAATGTTTCTAAAATAATTTTTCTTATGAAAATGGCTAAAAGTAAAATCAGTACTTGTCCTGGGGCAACTTTACCACAGGTCTGTAATTAAGTAAAATCCCTAATATGTTTGCATTTTGAACGTAATTCTCTTAAGTACAGTATACAGGAAGGAACATGACATCATAGACTAGAAACATCCCACAGTTTTATTGTATAAAACATTACAAGCAGCTGAGCAGCATTCATAACATTCAATAAAATGTTTGTGAGAATTCTTACTACACTATTTTTCCTTTCAAATCCAGGTGTCCAAAAAACACTGACAATAAAAAGGTGGGCTGGTACTTTGTTGTCGTACAGTACATATTGTTAGTGCACAAAAGTTTTATTAACCGACTAATTAAGGAAGAAGAAACACAGGAGCTTTAATCTACTACAATAATAGGTTAATAGTAACTATTTGGCAAAGAGAACAAATGAATGTAGATGTTAGTCTCAATCTTACACGGGAGGACATATTAAAGGTTTTTTTTTTTTTTTTCGATACAAAAAATAGATAATATAAACAATATACAAATACAACATAAATAACTAAGTAATCCATCCCTGTGATTGTATTACATATCATTTGTCACAATGACCATTGAAGGCAAATCAACGAGACGACGAGGCTCCTGCAGGTGTTTGTTTCTTCGCGCGTTGGAAGCAGCGGCTGAGTTTAAGGCTGAGCTTCGGCCTCGGGATCGTCGTAGATGTAGCTGCCGACGCCGCCGGTGTTCACACCTGAACAAGAGGAGAACTTCAGAGGAACACTTCAAACTTCAGGGTTAAAATGAATTACAGCATTAAAATATTCATGATTTTAAACTACAGGGATCATTCTGAATCCCTCTGGACTCTAATCAGTTTTGTGATCATAAATTAAAATTAATAAAATACAGGGTGGTTATTCTTTCCTTGCCAGTAATAATAGTCGCTTTTTGCTTTGTATAGTTCAATCACACGATTCTTATCCAGATATACCTAAAATAGTTCAGTGCTTTATTGTTAATGAGTAGTTCTTTATATTAGGCAGTTAAAATTTCTCCATTCTGTTATCCCGATACTTGTCGTCATGGTTACGGATTGCTCTGCAAGATGGGCAGTCAGTATCCTCTGTGGAATCACTGCTACCATCTTATTCTTATTCGGAGTAAAATTTTTGTTTGTTTGCATGAAGAATTAGCAGATGTCTGCCAACACAACCAGGGTATTGGTGTGAGTTTTGGTTCTTGGGTTGATCCAGAATAGCCCAAATCTTTAAGAATCCATTTGGAGGAGCATCAGTGGTCGCCATGATAAGTGCTGTCCAAATAGAATAAATGAAAGCAGGAATCTTCCTATCAACAGTTTGGTTAGCAAAGAGAGGTTGCTACATTCCTGTAGCTATATTGTTTCCTACAATCCTTTGCATAAAAGGACATACAGGCCACTTAATGGAGTTGAAAAACAAAAAAGTTATTTAATGAGATGTACTGTGTGAGACATGCTAAGATTGTCGCGTTTGCAACATTTGCATAATTTTTGTTTTGTTGCATTTCTTTTCTGCAAGCTGCAGTGCCAATATGACTAACATCATCCATGTGCGTTTCCATCCTGTAATGATACCATAAGGCTGAAGTCAGTCAGGATTCATCACTGCATTCTGGAGCTCCTTTTCTACCCTGGATAGTGCTCCTATTGATGACCACATAAGAGGAGAATGGATAGGAGCTAAGAGCAGGAGGTAGGAACTATATCAGCTGGAATCAGACAGGGACTGTAGCCAAGGGGTGGCCAAAGGTTGGCTAAAAACATCTTTAACCTGTTATTGGCCACCCCCACTAGGTGATATAGGGTGGAAGTAGCAGACATGATGTCTACTTTTAGTGAATCCTAGAACCTCCACAGCAGCTGACCAATCAGTGATTGTGTCCTGGTGTTTAACTACATTCAACTTTAGGAGTGTACTCTGGTAAAACACCCAGGATTTAGCATTAGGAAGGTATAGTGGACATGTGAATTAAAAAAAAGACATTTAATAAGACAGCATATGTGTTAAATGGCACTTTTTGTATTATTATTTTTGGACTGATATGAGTGCACACATTTGTACATCCTATCTCTGTAGATCACTGTCTATGGCCCAATCCCAAACAATCCCTTAAGTAATACCCTTAAGCTATCGTGTGTCACTAAATCTACTTTTGAGCCCATTTTTCAGAATTTTGAGTGCTTTGATGTTTTTTTTTGTTTTTTTTAGTACTTTTGGGAAAATAAATGGATATTTTTTGTACAGCTTTGTCCTTTGCCTCACTGCTTGGTCCCTTACATAAGGCAACAAATCTTTTTTTTTTCATAGTAACATTGTTTGCTTATGTTTAACTTGGAAGAAACTTGCGTTGCTTAATTAATTATTAATAACTTTGCTAATCACCTGTATCTTAGGCAAAGGGCTTAATGCAAATATTCATTCACAGCCTAATTATATTAAAGATAAAAACATTCTTTATTTCACCCTATCTTTTAAGGACTGTATTGACTCACCTGCTTTTGTAACAACAGTAATCAAACACCTTTCCCTCGCAGCCCACAGACAGTGTGCCTCATTATTCCCCCTCTGACTGGGAAAAGTGTGGGCTTTAACATTGATTTGAAAATTTGCCTCATTAATGCTTCAGGTAAGTTTCCTCTCTGGTTCCATTAAATTTAGCCTGAGTTTGTCAGTGTTTTGATTTCGCTGGCTTGCATCTCCTCGTAGGCGAAGTGTTCTAGCCGGTTGCTTCACGTCAATTCAGCACCTCTGGAAACAGATATTTCCTTCTAAAACTGAGGATGGTGGCAGTGATACCTTCAAATAAATGTCCTAACTAAGTTGACTTTTATTTAGAAAATTAAACATTAAGGACCACAACAAATTAGTTATGTATTATTTACATTATTTAGTCATATTCAAACTAGTAACTACAGAATAAATGCTTTTTTAAGAACTAGATTGTGTGTATTATGGGGAGAAGGGGAAGTTATGTGTCGCTGCAAGCGATCTTAGTTCTCTGTAATGAGAAATAAAGAACTGCTGATTAATATATGTGTATTTTTATTATCAAGGTCTTCGTGAAAATAAAGTCTGTTTTCATTTAATTGGAAAATTTGGATTTTGAGCTTATTCATTTTTGGTTCAATTAATGCAGATTGACCCTGAACTGGTTCTGGTCTGTACCAGTATAGACCCCCCTCAGTGACCAGTGGTCTCTTCATGGGCAACAACATGAGACCTTTCTGTATCTGCCACATCCTTTTTACACTCTGTGCTTATTCTAGCACCTCTGTGACACAGAACACTCATCAGTTCACTTGTTCAACAAACATTGAGCAAAACTCCCTTTTACCAAGTTATAGTAAACTTTAAAAGCTGTAAATGAAAGTTCTACATTTTGAATTTTAGACTTTTGGTGGTTTTAATTTAAAACTCCTCATCAGAACCATAGAATCATTTTACCTTTGGGTCCAAACAGCACAGCGTAGCAGGGTTTGTGGCAGTAAGGCTGTCCATCATGCTGCAACAGGAGAAAAAGAGCTTAATTACTTTATAAATTAGTTTCTCTCTCAGAATATGCCAACTATACTAGTACTACTTTAAGTGCTAAGAACAGATTCAAATAATGTTTTTTGCACAAAAATCTGATAAAATGTATAAAAACAGACGCTTTAAAGCTCTTAGTTCCTGCATTTTATTTTGACCATTCTACATTGTGCTGTGATAAATATTTCTTCACATTGATTGTAAATCAACTTATAGTAAAACTAAAGTAAATATAAAGATAAAACAAATAATATCAGGTTTGGGGGTGGAGGGCAGTTAAACTTTGTCCAGCTGCTAAAGGTTTTGGATAGGCAGATAATTAATCTATTCTATGGAGCTATATTAGGGCCATGAACTTTGTTCCAAAACATTCAGTTATGGAACTGAAAAACACATTTTTTTTTTTTTAATTAACACATATTTTGAACAAAGGAAAATAAAAAGCTTTTTTTGAAACTGTTTAATCTGAAAGATATAAAAACTTGCAAAAACAAGTTTGAAAAAATGAAACTGAAAAAAAAAAAGATCTGAAACTGAAGCTTTTCAAGATTTTTTTCTTTTCAAAACTCTAAACAATGTTTATCGATTATGCTCTAAAGACATTTGTAATCCCCACCGTTCCTGAATGCAACATCTTTGAATAATCTGGCTGGGCGACTATACTGTCAGTCATTATTATAGAGCCCTTGTCCTATAAGCCCCGCCCCCAAACTAAGGGAGCAGCAGCTTTAACCACATAAAAAAAACTGAAAGTGACAAAAACTTAAACCACAAGAATACTTTTAAAGTTTTAAATTTTGCTTAAGTTCAAAATCTTCATTTTATTTAGCTTTTTCAATGTTGTTTTTAATCTTCAGAAATATTAAGATATTAATATAGGTTTCAAATCTTTTATTTTTATATTTTAAAAAATATTAAACAATTGTCTTCAGTTTCAAAAAATGTATTTGAAAAAACTTTCTGGTGCCAGTTTAGCTCCATATTTATGCACTTAAAGTTATTCAGTCTTTTGAAAACTGCATCCAATCAATCATCTGTGATTGCAGGATTTCTCTCTTGAAAATTTAAAAAATACTTGATTGATGTTTGTGCTTCTCTAAATAGTTTAAACAAAACCCTAGATGCCTTATTTCTGTTTCTACTGAAGCAAATCCCAGTTAGCTGTACAGCAAGCTTCATTTTTCACAGATTCCTACATTCTTCTAAAGATTAAACTCGTCTTGTTTGGCTGAATCCTAAATCCCAGCTGTGTTATTCTCCACCTGCAGCGTTCTTGTCTCACCTCTGCATGGCTGCCAGGAGCCAGAGTCTTACTGCACCTCTCGCAGCGAAGGCAGGGCCGGTGCCAGTTCTTCCCCAGAGAGGACACCTTCTCAGCTGCATGGAGAGACCACCATGAAGACAGTCACCATAGAAACCAGCCACTGAGTCACCAAGACCCCTTTCTGACACTGATATGATACATGCAGATATTAGGAGACGTGTGAAATAAGGACACAGGTCTGCTCACCAAAGTACACCGTCTTGTTGCAGCTGGGACAGATGTTTGGTCCTCCAGAGAAAGATGAAAAGCTTGCAGCTGGAAAAATGTTATTTAGTCAGATCATCCTTTATATTTTGTTTAATATAAATTAAGTTTGAGTAAGTGGTGAATATATATTAGCTCTTTTCCATGTTTAGTTTTAGATAATTAATAAGAAACAAGAGTTTTTTTCAAAACTACTTTCTTTTCAAATTCCGATACGTGACCATTTTCTATTTGTGCTCCACATATTTCTCACCCTTCACTGGTCCCCGTGTGGGGGCTCGTTTCTCCTCCTCCGGTTTGCCGAGTGTTTCCATGGAAACGGCTGCAGGGGCCTCGTTGACAGGAGCGTCGTACACGTAGGAGCCAGCTCCGCCGATGTTCACACCTGCAGAGAACACAGAAAAAAAAAGGTCCTGATGCCAGCATGAATAAGAGAAACAAGATTCCAACAACAAATGTTATTAAAGATAAAACGAAACGGCACCTTTTGGTCCAAAGAGGGCAGCGTAACAGGGTTTGTGGCAGTAAGGTTTCCCATCATGCTGGATAACATAAGATAGGACAGACAAAATAAGTTTTTCTTTCAAAGGCTGAGTTAATAAAATGTTTATTTTTTCTAACGTTAAGTTCACATAATATCAGCAAATAGACGAACTGGAGCTTTTTTTTATGTATTATGACAAAGAGGATCTTTTCTGTGCTTTTCTTTTGTCAAAGCTATTTATACCAGAGGACAAAAAGAGCCCAAAAATGTATGGAGGATAAAAAGTGCCAAAATTAAATAAATTAATACAGCATTAAATAAATAATTTAATGTGTCAATAATTAATTAAATGTGGAATTAAATAAATAAATGTGTCATTAATTAATTAAAACCATGTCACTAATATAAAGTGCCACAATTAAATAAATAAATACAGCGATAAACAATTAATTAAATGTGTAATTCATTAAATAAATAAGGAATTAAATATATAAATGTGTCATTAATTTAATAAAATACGTCTTCATTTTATTAAAAAAAATATATATAATTATTTCAGTGTGCATTTAATTATTTCATGGTCCTGTGTCGCAGTGCATCGAAACCATTAAAAGAATCTGTCAAACTCACCCATCAAAGTTAGGGGGCGGTTATCTAACACCTGATTGGTCGCCCTGCACATTAAGGCGAAGCAAATCGATTACAGAGACTCGATTCACGTTAACCCCGCCCCCTAACTTTGATGGGTGAGTTTGACAGATTCTTTTAATGGTTTCGATGCACTGCGACACAGGACCATGAAATAATTAAATGCACACTGAAATAATTATTTATATATATTTTTTAATAAAATGAAGACGTATTTTATTAAATTATTGACACATTTATATATTTAATTCCTTATTTATTTAATGAATTACACATTTAATTAATTGTTTATCACTGTATTTATGTGTTTAATTGTGGCACTGTATATTAGTGACGTGGTTTTAATTAATGAATGACACATTTATTTATTTAATTCCACTTTTAATTAATTATTGACACATTTAATTATTTATTTAATGCTGTATTTATTTATTTAATTTTGGCACTTTTTATCCTCCATAAAAATGAGCCTCACTTCACTGTTTGCTCTGTTATTCTGCTCAGGGAAACCAGAAATATGACGTCTCCTGCTATCTGTTGCAAATTTTGTTCAGTTTATAGGAAATTAAACCAACTTGTCCATTTTATTAAAATGTATTAAGATTAAATTAAACATAAAAACTTGTTTACATATTAAAAATGCAGTATTTTCTGGATGACAAACTTGCAGTAATCCTAGTTTGTCATTCAGACATTAGTGGAATGTTTCCAACAGCGTGATTGAAGGAAATCAGGAATGCTGAGCCACACAAAGAACTTTTTTTTTTCACACGTTCAACGTCTCCAACAGAACATTCTGTTTTCCTTTCCTGCTCGTCAGGCTTTACTTTAGCACGTAATTAATCCTAAATTGCTTCGCTTGCATTGTTTACTTCGCTAAGTATGTTATGATTATTACACCATTCATGACTGTGAACGCCGTTATCAGCTCAGCATGATTCATTGTGTGCTACTTCAGTGTTAGAAGTCTAATAAAAACAGTGGAAGTTGCCGAAACAACAGCCAGACAGTCTGATAAATCTCCTGCTGAGCTGTTAATACGTGAGGCTTTTATAATCAACTTTTTTAGTTGAACTGCAAAGGGAAAAACCTGCAGTAGCAATAAAAAAAAATGGCTTGAAGCCAATTTTAATCAGTGCTGAACATCAAAACGTGTGACTAAGGATACCAAGGAATACACCTCAACAATCTGTTTGTCTTTATTATTATGATGTTTCTAGGTCACAAAATCTCCCAGACGGAGGCCACCCTTGTTGGAATCCCCCAATAGATCCAGTCTTTATCCAAAGTTAGCGTCATACTGTTTCCACCGTTTCCCTCTGCACGTCCCTATTCATCTTTGGTTTAAAAGTTTGATCATATTCTCACTTTTGATGAACATAATAAAACATCTCTGTAAAATCTGTCATCCTCACCTTGTTTCCCATCCGTCTAAATGTTGCAATAAACTAAATTATCAATACTCAAACGTTGTATCTGGATAATATACAAATTTAACAATACTAAAATCTGCATATTTTTGCCATTTCTAGTTTTAGATTTCCTCATTTTTTGCACATTAAAAGAATAATACCTCGAATAAGCTAAATTTTGTCAAATTGTGTTATACTGGGGGTTTTTATTTTACATTTGACACCATGTAGAGTGTTGATTTTATGTTTACACATGTTGATTTTATGTATACACATGCATATTTTTATCCTGTGCGGGCAGTGCTTTTATTTTATTTTATTTACTTTTATTTATTTGATCTTTTTTGTGCATCTCTTTGGAAACCTTGTGTTTATTGAAATCATGCTATATAAATAAAGTGGATTGGATTGGATTTATTTAAAAAACAGAATCTTTGAGATTCTGCTGAGAAAGCACGTTCCATGTTCAGATTAAAAAATGTGAGTTTTCCATGTAAATAATGTTTATATGCCTTTAATTATTTGTCATTTTTTATACCCATGATATGAAAAACGGTGTCAAATAGTGAATATTTTGTTGGGTATTTATTTCGAGGTTGAAATTTTAGTGCTGTCACAAAACTACTATGAACATTTCACTAGCATCACTAATCTCTGCTGCCATTCTATGCTGGCTACAGAAGCAAATCACTGCCAAGACCAACTTTTCTCCTTTATCATCCAACACTACATCTATACTCCCGACTATTTCCACACCACAGAAAATTATTATGATGATGAATTTTCCATCTTGTGGGGGAGTGGTGACCCAGTGGTTAGGGGCATAGAGCTTGGAATCCTGTGGTTCTGACTCCGAGTTCCACTCCCACAGACTGCCACTGTGGGTTTCTGAGCAAGACCCTTAACTCCACACTGCTCCCAGGACGCTCCAAGATGGCAGCCCACTGCTCCTCAAGGGGACGGGTTAAATTCAGAGGTAATTTTCTCCAATATGAGATCAATAAAGTTCTATTATTAATATTATTATTATTATTATTAAGAAAGGAAATTAGCAAAACATTGTTTTACAAAAAAAGTTCCTGTACCTCCCGATTCCCAATCATACTCTTAACAGTTGAAAAAAAATAAAAATCAGCTGCAGTCAATGACTGAATGAATATTACAAGAAAATAAAATAGAACCTCCATTAAATCATTAAACTACCACCATTAAAGTGTCACTATTTTAATTTTAATTGTTTAAAACATTGCTGTCTATGCATAAAAATATGTATATTACAGTTAATCATTTATATACGTCTTCCACACTCCCCTGCAATGACACTAGGACCCCCCCTCCCACTTTGGGAATCACTGGATTAAGATAACAATTTCACCATCTTAAAAGCTGCACTAGTGGCTTTTATCTTGCAAATAATAATTTCTGTCTCTAAGGTTTGCAGAGAGGAATGAAAGAGGGGTGGAAGACCTGAGACAGCCCCACCGAGGAGTAATGGCCTCTGTACAATTGTCATGTTCTTCACCCCCTCCACCATGACGTCACTCTGTCTCTCATGACTTTGTCACAGATCTAAAGTCAACAAGCAGACAGTCTCTCTGTGGTTAGAACCAGACAATTCATGCAGGTTTTCCTGTTTCCGCTCCTGTTTTAAAGACAGTATCAGAACTGCAGGCTGGAACCACAGAGACCACAAACATCCTGAACTAACAGTTTGCTTACAGTCTGCTGAAGGCCAAACACATAAAGCCCTTTCACATCAAACTTTTACCACAGCCTGAAGCATATGACTGCTACTTAAATGATTATCCACACAATCTGCAACAGAATCAGAACGTCTGAGTTCACTTTAAATAGTGCTCTCGTCATTTCCCTTCATATCTGAACTGGTCATGTATGAGAAAAACTCTCTAAAAATGCATCTGTGGCATCAGATAGTTGGTTAATAAACAGTTAATGACTCTAACAGTTAGGAATCCAAACAGAATCATCTTTCACCCCTTAGTGATACAAGATAATCAAATGACAAATACTAAGAAAAAAATGTCTGAAATGTAAATATTGGTGAAAAGAGTTTAAATAATATGAGAAATGTTAAAAAACTAACCTTAGATTGACTAAGTAGTCAAAGATTTCATTACCTTTTGAGTGTAAGATATTTTCTTACTTGTCATAAATATTCAGAGTATATCGTATTTCCTCTCACCTCAGCATGGCCTCCTGGGTTCAGCGTCTTGCTGCAGCGCTCACATTTCAGGCAGAACTTATGCCAGTCTTTTCCTAAAGACGACACCTTCTCCGCTGTGCAACAAGAAAACATGAATGATTTTCATTTGAAAAAACAATTGATCAGATTCTGGGTTCTAAATTATATTATCAAATTTGGAATGTCATAAACAAAATGAAGTTTTAATCATTTAATAACGTAATTCTGTTTTAATGATAATTTTATGTCAGAAACAAAAATAAAAATAATTCCAAAAAAAGTTAAAAAACAATCTACTGGACTTTGTTTTCAAGTTTGGAGACGTTTCGCTTCCCATCCAGGAAGCTTTTTCAACTCAAAATGTCAGAATGTCAGAAATAGCATTGCATTCGAGGTTTTATACAGTAGCCCAACAAGGACTTGTTTTTGTTTTGAAAACATGCAAATTGAAACGGACGAAGGGGTCCACCCCTTTGGTACGGGGGTCGTTTGGCTCCTTTTTTTAGTCTGCAAAGCCCCATACCTGTCTATGTCTCTGAAAGGCAGGTCGTGAAAGTGAAACTAAGGCCTTGTTGGGCTCTGTATATAGCCTCGAAATTAACGCTATTCCTGACATTTTTTATTGGAAAGCTTATGGATGGGAAGTGAAATGTCCTCAAACTTGGAAACCAAGTCACACATGTAATAGAGGTATATTAATTTAGGAAAGAATGGTACCTTGTTTGTTGTTTTTCTCTCCAATGTTTTAAAACATTGTTTTATTGTTTTGTTTTTTTCTCTTGCATGTTCGAAATAAAGAATAAAAAAAAAAATGTCCAGTGGATA
This sequence comes from Cyprinodon tularosa, assembly GCF_016077235.1. Classification (NCBI taxonomy): domain Eukaryota; kingdom Metazoa; phylum Chordata; class Actinopteri; order Cyprinodontiformes; family Cyprinodontidae; genus Cyprinodon; species Cyprinodon tularosa. The sequence goes on from NW_024039259.1 coordinate 300,091, forward strand.
GTTTTTCCCCCACTTTTTTGTAATGACTAATACCTGGATGACTGAGAAACTTCACCAGCAAAAACAAAAATCATCATAATGCTTGATTATTGGCACAGTAAAACATTAGAAACCTGTTATTATGCAGAAAAAAACCCTTTTTACTGCAGGTACTCCTCCGCAGGCGTCATTTCACCTCCTCTCTGAAAAGCCTCCATCATTTCAGTCCCTCATTCAGGCCTTCATCCTCTCTGCTTCTTTTGTTTCAACTCACCACCCATCCCACATTGGTTCATTCATTCCTTAAACTGTGAATCTTCTCTCTGGGAGGAGATGTTCAGCATCCTGCTAAACGATTTCCTCTCCTTCCGTTCTCTAAAGATTCATTCTCCCTCTGCCACCACAGAGGATTCTCCAATCATTTCAATATTACACTACAGCAAACCGTAATGTTTAGAAGACAAAGACGCAATGAAAGGAGGAACTCAAAAAAAAACGTAGATTAGATTAGATTCGAGGTTGCTGCCCAACCTCGAATCGAATCACTGGAAGGAAGTAAAAAGGTGGGAAAAAGATAACGAAAAGCACTCAGAGAATTGAAAAGAGTGATAAATGATTATTTCTGACCTTTTTTCTTCCACCTACAAGCCTCTTCCTGCTTCCCTCTTTCCCCTTCTCTACAAAAACCCATTCCTTCATTAGAGCCTTTAATCTCCACGTCTCACCTGTCAGAAGCTCATTACGCTTTATATCTTAGCTATTTGTGATTTACTTTTGAGAAGCTTTGGTTTTTAATGAGACAGAAGGATCTAAGATTAGCTGCAGCAGAACCTGTGTTGGACAAAACCTAAGCATCAATCTGCTTTGAATAACGGCGGTGCTGCTGTGTCACCATGTCGACCGTCTAAGTGATAAAAAACACTTAAAGGCCACTTACTGTAAGAGTCTGTATCAGTCTAAAGCGCATTCTTTCCACTGAGATTTAAAGGTCAACGTCATGAGTCACAGATTTCCATTTTCATAACATTTTATTCTATTTTGGTGGAGCTGTCGTCTGTTCCTCCCTCCGCCTCCCTTTACTGAAGCAAAATATTATCCTAACCCTTACTCCCACAGGGAACCTTCATCCTAATTAACATCTAAACTCCAGCCTGGGTTCAGCCAGTGTCTCCACTACATTTAGATTAGCCGTTTTATAAAACCTTGGCTTTAAAATGTTTTCTTTTCTATGTTCTGCCACTGAAAATACCCATTGAAGAGGCATTTGTTACAGATTGGGGTATTTTTCACCTCTGAACAACACAAACAGGTAGAAGTTAAATAAAAATCTATCTAAATAATGTACAAAAACCAGAAAAATTAAGATCATTTATCGTATTTACTAATCTGCTTTCAAGGAGTCAGACTTTATTGTAATCTTTTAAAGCTGCTCTATAAATTTTTCTTTAGACATTTATTAAATGATTTTATCCATTTTAGTGCATTTGACCAGAGCATAGCTGAGTTTGTGTCCTTAAAAAAAAACAGAGAAAAATGAGGAAGTTGAGGTTAGAGCAAAAAGTGTAAAGAGAAACAGCATCAGAAAAGCATTTCTGTGAGAGGAAGGATGAAATAAAACTTGGCAACTTTCCTAGATGTGTCATCCTTTAGTTGAGTCTCTCTTGGTCTGTGGGGTTAATTGTATTATTTGGATACATTTTCATAGATGGAAAAAAAAAAATCTAAGAGGAAGTTTTGATCACAACAGATTAAAAGTAACAAGGTACCAGAAGATCCAAATATATTTATTTCCGCTGGGTTATCTCTTAAATGTTCAAATACTGGAAGGGAATGGACAATCTCAAAGGGTTAACAAGTCTTGGTAATTTTTATTAACCTCAGAAATACTGAAGAATGTACTTTTTCAGGCCATGTTAACCTATTTCATTAACATAAAGCTCTTTTTCATAACCTTTTTTGTTTAAATTAATCAAAATGTCGCCTTATTCTAATTTTATTCATCAACTGACTTTATTTTAATTCAGTTCAGTTTAAGTTAGTATTACCGATACCCGATACCTGGCTGTGAAGTATTGGCTCGTACCGATACCATCTGCTTGAAATTGATGTGTGTGTGTATATATGAAGAACTGCATAATACTTGGATGTAAAATAATTGCCATCATGGCTTTGTCAAGCTGCTGCCTACCTTTGTGAAACAGGAAAAAGACTAATACAAAGTGAATCCAGTAGAACTTTTTATTTCCTACCTGGAATGGGTGACAATAGTTTAATAAACTTTTGACTTTCAAAATGGTATCGGTGACCTATTTGTTGGTACTCGCCGATACCAATACCACCATTTTAGTGCTGAATCGGAGCCCTGCCTGATACTGGTATCGGTGCAACACTAGTTTAAGTTTATGGTTACAACCAAAAATATCAACTTAATTAATTCAAGTTAGTTTATTTCTATAGCTCCAATTAACAACACGTTAATCTCAAAGCACTTTATCGAGACAATTCAACCAGATCATCCAGTCAGATTGATTCAAAGTTTACTACCTAAGGAAAACCAGTTGATTGCTTCGACTCATTGACACAAAGGCAATCCCTCACACTAAGCATGATTGTAGCGACAGTGGAGAGAAAAAACTCCCTTTTAACAAGAAGAAACCTCCAGCAGAACCAGGCTAAGTGTGAGCGGCCATCTGTCAAGGCTGACTGGGGTTCAAGGAGACAGAGGCAGACATAGAAAAAGAAGCAGAGATACAAAGAAAATTGTCAACCAGCTCCACAGGCGGCCCCGTCTAGGAAACATAAAACCAGGCAGATCCAATGTCAGAGGATGAAGAGATCACATCCAAAATCAACCAATGAGATCAATTTTCAAATCTATTGCATACTTTCCAATTGATTCATGTTATTAACCAATATCCTTACTTTTTATTATTCAAACAGTGGATTTCACTTTGCCTGGATGAACATTTAACAGCAGTGAACATTTGGGTTGTCGTCTTTGCAGGCAAACTGCAGGGGTGGTTGGTAAAAAAAAAAAATGGATAAAATGAATAAATGATCCAGTTGAGATTTTTGTTAAGTCTAGATTTAGCCTTGCTTCCAGTCTCAATGCAAATCCATTAATAGATGTTTATAAAAAAAAGTAACATATAATCACGGCCTAAAATCTATTGTTGTTGTGTTATGCTGTTGTTTTCATACGCTTACATAACTTCACCTCTAAACCCTGACAAGACAAAGAGCCCAAAATAAAACCTTTGTTCAGGCTCAATGCTTCCAGTAAGGAAGAGTTCGGTCAGAGAGACAGATGGATAGATGGAGAGTGAGAAGCTTTCTAACAATCCTTTATCTGTTTTTTCTCCTCCCAAAATATCCCAACAGATACACTGAGCCTGATACAACATGACACTTCCTGTTTGGACTCAGAGGCTGACCAGCCTGTCAGGGTGATATGTGACAGAGAGTGGAACTGCCACACAGAGAGCACTGTGCGCTGCTGAAGCTTGATTTGTTTCCTATAAGTTCTCTGGCATTTTTCATAACTTTTTAAATGTATTAAAGCAGAAGAGATTTAAAGAAAGTCTGTTTGCTGGAAAAATGTTCATTACCAGATTCTGAGTTCTACCAATTCCTCTTTCAATGGTGAAAAAAATCACTTTATTTGCTATGTTGATTATTTATTATTGTTTAATTATAGGGGAGTCGTGGCCTAATGGTTAGAGCATTGCACTTCGAATTCAGAGTTTCTGAAGTTCGAGCCCCACTCCCAGACTGCCACTCTGGGTCCCTGAACCAGACCTTTGGGCTGGTTACCCTACTGCAGCAGTCTGTCGCGGTTTTTGATTTATGCCCAATTTTGAAGCATGGTCTGAGCTATCTTATTCTACGCCACAATGCGGGACAGATAATCACGAACAAGCCGTGGGTCTAGATACAGCCGAGGCGGTGAGGAAATTGTGTGACAACAGAGGGACATGAGGGCGAAAAAAAGCGGGGATCCAGGTGGAAAAAGGGTCCCATTGTTCTCGCGGACCTTGTTCTTCTAGCTGGTCCAACTTCATGAGTCGTTTTCCATAATGGCAGTCATACAAACAAAACAAGCCGGTAAGGTACCAAACAGGAAATACGCATAGAGTAGAGCAGATGTAGATTTGACCAATCAGATGCCTCCTGTCTGCAGCACTGTCTGCGATCACCTACAATTTGGGAGAGGTGCACCAGAGTGTCTGCGGAAGGGGGCGAAGGCACATTTGCATTCACCTCGACACACGCATACAACCTGGTTTCTGAGTATAAATCAGACTTTAACCCCACACTGTTCCCTGGGCGCCACACAATGGCAGCCCACTGCTCCAGAAAGGAATGGATTAAAATACAGAGTGTGCATTTTGTTGCTCTGTACTTGTGACAGTCTAATGACAAAAAAAATAAAAAATGCTGGGGGAAAAATTGAACCACAAGTAAAAACATTAATTCCACCTTATTTTTATTTTTTAAATTTGTTTTTTTAAATGACACAGAAAATAAAATTGACTAAAGTAAAATGTGTTAATGTCCATTACAGCGCTGCTAATGATCACAGAGAAACTAAATGAAGCTGTTACTGAGTGACAAATGCTGCCTGCTTGATGCAGTTTATATTTGTTTTAGGATGAAGATGATCGGAGACATTAGTTTAAATGCTAAATGTTTAATGTGGGGCTTTAAAGCTGGCAGCAGACTGGTTTGATTCAAGGCTGCAGTTTGGACTTTGGATGCTATTCTCCAGGGAATTCAAAGAGAATGAACAAAAGGTCAAAGATCCATAAAAAAAATGACGTGATATTACTTAATAATTTACAACACTGTCTGGGTGTGGCTCCAAAGCTCAGCTCAGACTGTAACTACAAATTAGCTTTGATATAAGAAACAAAAAGTGATCCTGCTCCATCAGAACCATATATACTGATTCTATTAGAACTTAATGGAAAACATGGCTGATCGTTCTTGAGCTTTTATCAAAACACAGGCCTGTTAATGGCTCGCTGTAATCTTATCCACAGATAGTGGAGCCATTACTACCAGATCTGGGCTGCACTGAGGCAGAGCAAATCATCTGTCAGCGTCTGTGAATCTGCAGCCGAGACGTTTTGGATCCGTTTTGGAGAGGAGCTGCCACTTTCACTTCACTTCTGATGCATCTGAAATATCTCTGTCTGACATTTTGTTGTACAATTACACAATCCCTTCCATTATGATCACTGAGCGGCTCAAATGACAGCCTGAATGCTTCTATAAAAAAAAATAACTACAGGAGAAGAAATGTTTTAGTCAGCCTGAAAATACACGTAAAAATGTATAATTATATAAAAAAGTATAATGGAGGATTTTTGCAAATTTGTGAAAAGACCCTCCCTCTCCACTTAAAATAAAAATGCACATGCACAACCCTATACCTGCTCCCTAGAGGGAACGCCTATTAAACATGTGTGAGAGCGCGCACGAGCTCATTTTTTCTCGTGCACGCTCTGTTTTAAAACTTGCTGCTTGCATCACTCATGTAAGCTCCAAAAGAATATTTGCAATTTTTCCACTAAGTCAGACTCACCATCAGTAAGTGAAAATGGGGGACAAGCACGTAGGACGGCCTTATGTAAACATATCACCAGAATGATTAACAATTAGGAGGACCACTTATTTTGATGATCCACCCAGAAAAAGAACATCCTGCACCGTACCTTTAAGAAAATAAGCTTCTGATGTTAAATGCCTTTAGGAGAGCGTGACCATGCACATAAATATTCCTGATATGAATATTCTGTGGGAGGAGCGGGGCTGAGAAATGACTGGTCTGATTTGCTATGATCAGCTCAAATCAAAGCCATAAATCACATAAAGGATGAGATAAGGTTCTCTATAATCTATGTTTATACTTTTATCATGTTTCAAAGAATGAAAAATGCAAGAATATAACATGCAGGAGAGCATCGTCTTTAACAGTTTGGAAAAAGGAGCATATGCCTAAATTATATGTTTTAAGTTATAAATAAATTTATTACCATACCTTTATTTCAAATCAATTATTAATATAATTAAAACACTAAAGAGTAACAAATCAATCAAAAAGATTGGTATTCAACACTATAGATAATCAAACAGATGTTTTATTTGCATTTCATACAAGATACCATGAAGGTAGCAGACAAAAAATAAATAAATAAATAAATAAATAAATAAATAAATAAATAAATAAATAAATAAATAAATAAATAAATAAATAAATAAATAAAACGCTGTGCTTAATGATCTGTCTGTTTTAACTCACTGCAAACACATCCTATTGATTAAAATAAATAGTTTACGCCTCTCATTCATATTAGCAGAGATAATGTGACCGGAGGCCAGCTGTTCCACCCACCAATCAACGCCCCCGGTCCGGATCAGCGGCACTAAAAGACGCACTCACCGAAATACACCGTCTTGTCGCATTTGGGGCACTTTGAGGCCATGATGGGAGCGGACGGACAGATCGGAGGGATGGATGGACGGATGGACGGTGCTCAGTCTGTCCTCCGGCTCTGTCTGGCTTTCTGTCTGCAGCTCCGGTGGAAAGGACACACCTCTCTCTGGATGTTCCTGCTGATTTAATGACGATGAGGAGACTCTCATCCACTTCTACTGGCTCCCCTGCAATATATAAACTCCTCCCCAGTGTTGACGTCATGGTTTCACTACAAGAATGAGACAGAGCTGCATTCATGTCAACGGTTTCCATAATTAGGACACTGTTAGTTTTTTAATCACCCTGGAATCTATTAGGTGAACATTTGTTTTCTGTGATTAAATCTGCATCCAAGAGCTGGAAAAGTTTGCAAATCTATGTAGCCTACTTATCTTTTAATGTAAGACACACAATTTGCAGTTAGGATATGCATCTACATTTTTCAATTCTAAAACTTTTAATTGCTTCAACATAAATAAAATAAAAAATGAGATTGCCAAATAGATGGCTTTTGTTGCAAGATAATTAATATTTTAGTTTGGAAACTATTTCTTTCATATGTATTTTTCTTTTCATTGTTATAGTGTTTTTTTTATTTGCTTGAAGATGGTAGTGGCAAAAAAGTATTCAACTACTTGTTCCAGTTAAATTGAAATTAGATTTCACTCAGTCAACACTTTATTTTGATCTTTGCAAATAGAACAGTTCATCATACAGCCCTTATTGCTTGGTAATCAGACCCGTTCTGCCTGGGCAGCGTTCGTTCCCTCTTTGTTAGAGTCAAAACAAATTACAGACACTTTGGTTTAACAGTAACATGTTATGAATAAACCTTGAGAAAGAGTCTGGCTTGTTATGGGAAGAAGGTATGTCTTGTCTAAAAACACCCACACACAGGGGAATTGTGTGGCCTTGCAGGTGAAACGGACTGAGTGAAAACTATTATAGTGAGTAAATAGCATAAACTAATATATGAGATAAGAGAAATAAAATTTTCCAACCACAAGATCTACAGCAGTTAGCTGTGAACTATTCACATAATGTTTAATCTATATTATTGTGGCAGATAAAGAGTCCAAACCAAGATTGCCATAGTGGGCTAAAACAAGGGGGATTGGCCATTGATGATGCGCTCCAAGCAATTTGCTCTTGTTTGGACTATTTATTCCAGTGTTTGACAACATAAATGAGAAATACATTACTTTCTGTTGTTTGCATTGGAACCAAGATACGTCAGACAGTGCAGTTTTCTTTTGGACAGATCGTGCGTTTAGTTCATATAAAGCTTGATTAATGAGGTCAAGAGGGTTTCTACCCTACACTCACCCCACACAATATTGTAGACCCAACACCCCAGAGATGGAGATGAACATATGTGCCACTCCCACAGCGCCACCTCCAATCACCATGGAGCTGAGGCGTACGCACAGAGCGCATACACATACCAACTCACAGGCATGCAGGTCATTCATAAAAAAGGAAAAAATGCAAAAACTTTATTTGGGTCCTACATATATTAGGGGATTTTTATTTAGTATTTTCAATTTTTTGAATTTTTTTTTAGTATTTCATCATTTTTTTTCCCAATATCAAGTCTTAACCAACCAGCATTTTTGCAATTAATAGCACATTAATAGCAGGGCGTAAGTTTAGAGTTATAATAGCGTTAAGCTTAGTGTTTGAAACAGAAATGTTGCCAAAAAATGAAACAGTCACTATTTGGTTTAAATAAATTATCTTACGTTACTGACATATTAAGGTAATTTCACTTCTGTTATGTTTCTCTCCAACTAAAAGTAAAATTTTGTCATATCAATAAAATTAAGTGAAACTTGGATATTTTAGAAACAATATTTAATCATCTTTTTTAACCATGTTTTTAGTTGTTTGTCATTTTACTTTCTATAAGCTTATGAGAGCAAAATTCAAATGACATGCTTAAATACCTCCATGGGGCAAATGGGATCGAAAATGAAGACTTATATGCAATGAATATATGTTAACATGTTCACGACATGTTGCTCGTTCTGCATTCGACGGCGTGACCGTTCCGCTGTGTTTGTTTCCTCTCTGGTTGTTAGGTTACCTTTCCAGACAGTGTTACTCTATACAGGGAATGTTAAGTGATGATCTGCAGCTCCCTAGAATATAACTGTCTGCATTCTTGGCTCTGAGATACCAGGATTGCTCAAATATGAATGGCCCTTTGTTTGGAACCGAGAACAGTTACTAGAGTTACTACTTATTGCTCATACCCAATGATGATTATTTTGTTGAATTGAAAAGGCAATATTTAAGGAGGTAAAAATATACTTTTTGCTTGAGACAGGATGCCCTGTCTGACTTAGAAGCTTGATCGATATTCCCAAACCAACCCAGACATGTGGAATATTGTCTGGTGAGAAAAACATTGCCCTCGTATCCGATATACAAAATATATTCCTGCTGCATTAATCTGTGCCTGCCTGCACAGACAAGTTATTCCCCTAGAAATATATTACTACTATCATTTCTGACATTTAATATATGCTCTCCTGCACACATAGTCTCTTTCTCCATCCTCTGCCATTGGACTATTGCCTGGTAAATGGTCATAATGACAGCAGAAACCTTTGTATGACTTTGTACCTGACTTCAACACACGTTAAATACACTGCCCTTTCAATCAATTTCAGGTTTGATAAATAGCTTTGTGGCTGGTATTTACATTTTGCCAAGTTATGTTACTAAAAGAGGAAATGAATGTTCAAAAAAAGTAAACATGCAAAATGGTTCAGAAACTCTGTTCCACACATTTTACACAATCAGTATTTATTGCACTTGTTTTAAAGATCTGCTTTGTAAATGCTTACAAAGATGCACATCTTTGTAGACATTCAAAGCTTTTAAAGAAAAGGCTCTTTATGTAGAAGAATGCCAACACTGCTCAACACCTTGAAAATACTAATGATGCATGGTTGTGAAAGCATCCTACTTAGGGTAAACTGTTTTTTTATGGTAGCAACATGGTTTTACAGCCTTGAAGCTTCAATGGAATTCCAAATTAAAAGTTACCACTTGATCACAATAGTGTTTTAGAAAGGCCTTGCCATTCTGTAGGAAACAAGGGTACTGCTCTAGACTGGCAAACCGATTTCAGTTTGTTCAAGTTAATGTTAAAGATAAATTAGTCCCAATCTCAATTTTCTCCCATTTAAGCGAGACAGACAATAATTACTTAAAAAGGATTTATTGAATACAATGCGGATGGCAGAGAAAAACACTGATGAAGGATGATTATCCATGCGAGTCACTTACCTGGTTTGACAGTTCAGTCCACCTCCATAGAACGCGGTAGGATCCAGACGGAGGCCCGCCAATTAGATGCAGTGGGCACCGCCCAGAGTGAACCAGATGCTGCAGCCCTGGAGGGCAAGCAGGAGTCTGAGCCAGAGCAGGGAAACTGATCAGAACAGGAAGGCTAAGAGGTCAAGGAGTCCGAAGCCCAGATAGGGATGCCGATAAGAACAGGAACAGGCTGGTTCAGGGTTCCAGGAGCACTATGGTACACTAAAACCTATGTTCTCTTTGTGTTTTCTTTTATTGTGGCTTCATCTAGCCTAGTCGTGTTTGGCTGTCACCATCCTTGAGGTGAATGTCAGTAGGGCTGCTGCTATCAACTATTCCAATAGTGGATGATAGAATAATGCATGCTTTTCAGTGCTTTGCCCTGATTCTCTTTAAAACATAGCTCTGCACTAAGCTTTTACTGTGACTAACTGTATATCTGCTCTTTTATTCATTTTCACGTTAACCTGTTAAAGCTCATTTGCTTAACTTGTTCTTTCCCAGGTAAAGCCACCCGTTGAGCTAGTTTACTGTAACCTTTTCTGATGTACAAGGTTTTGATGGATTAATGCCTCTATGCTCCTTTGTATGTCTGCTTCTGTTCCCCTGCACCCATTATTTGGCAACGGCTGAAGGCTCAGTGTAAAGAGATTGCTGACACAATGCAAGTGAATGTTTACACTCCAAACATGAGTTCTGCAAAGTCAATGACTTGATGCAATTAGCTGGTTTCCTTAGATAAAAAAACATTTTACCAATCTAACTAAGATCTGATGGGACTGTCTCTGTAAAGTACCTTGAGATGTCATGTGTGTGAATTGGTGCTGTATACATACACTGAATTGAATATGTAACATATGACAGTTATTAAAACTTTTTGTTTTGTTTTGTTACTTGTTTTTACAAAATATCATCCTTTAGCAGTGAGGAAAATTATAACTACCTATGCCCACACAACCATTTTAGTTAAACGTAGTGGAATTTTCCACATCTGTTAATATCACTGATCTTATGTCATAGTTTTCCAAATAAGGAGTGTTTTTCATATTCCAGAACAAGACTGTGAATGCATCATGAGTGAAGGTTGAAAAATGTCTCACAGAAAAAGCATAACTGATAATAAATAAAGATTCCTGCAATATTATTAGTAAGATAAAAACACATGCACTGTCAGTAAACTGGGTCCTCTATGACCTCCATAAGGAGTTGTCTTAAAATAAACACCCAGATTGTGTTTGTCTGTATGTTTTGGCTCAGAAACAACGGGATGTCATGGCTGTGGGGGTGGCCTGACACCCTAACAGCTTCTGTTTCATATCTGCTTAAAGAGATTTAACATTTCACTAAGCAGTCTGCAGTCAGACTGAACATTATCAGTATTATATTCAAGTACTGTAGGCTACTCAGTGTTTCCCAGCCAACATCACTGTCTAATTTCAACCAGTTATGATGACATACAATTTGATCCCTGGGGAAATTGTCAGTTTGGAGATCCAAATTTATTCTCCAACAATATTTTTTTTGCAACATTCCTTCGTTTTTGTATCCAGAAATTAAACAAATCCAATGTATGCAGTTCAGCAATGGTACAACAGTTGAGTTCTCTTAATAGTTCACTATTTAGGCTTATAATTTAGAAACATGAGCATGGAAATGATAGATTGCACTGTTATAATTTATTTTTTTTGTCCTGTGAATGTGTGAAACAGCAAAAAGGCAAAATGGCCGCCATCCTTAAAGGATATTAAGGGTTATTTTTACGACTCGCTCCGTTTGGGCGACAACTAATGGGAGACCATGCCACAAGTAAACATAATCTAACATTTAAAAATGTCAATCAATCAATTTTACTTACTTTATCTCAATAATGTTTTTTTGTGGAGTCCATCGGTTCCTTGGCACTTATGCCTGATGTAAATACCTTTGACCTCTTTTATGAGCTCAGCCTTTTATTTTTTTGGGTTCCAAATAGTGTTGAATGATTGAAATTAACAGACAAATTAACTTTCTTAAAATAATTAATATCTTTATCTTAAGTTTATTTTTATTATTATTAGGCCCAAGCAGCGAAGCACTGCAAGAGCCTATTGTATTTCGAAAGTTTCTTCTTATTATTATTCTTTTGGCACTTTGAAAGCATTTTACGGGGACTTAGCATATTCAAAAACTCACAAAACTTGGCGGTAAATTGTCCTCCGCGTGAAATTGCATGTCTCCAAAATGGTCGCCCCGAAATGAGTCCACAGCGCCCCCTAACGTGAGTTGAGGTAACCGTAAGTCACAGAGATTTGAAATTTGGCACACAAGTAGATCTCCTCAAATCATGAAAAAAAAGTATCTTGGAGGTATGCCCTAAAACCCACAGAAAGTCGGCCATTTTGGGTCAAAGTGCGATTTTTGGGCATTTTTTGATTCGTTTTCTTGTTAAGCAAGTGATTGGAAATAGTGATACCAGGGCATATAGCGTGATTAAGCTTGAGTTGTGTCAGAAAACTTTGTAAAGAAATGTTTATGATTCTATCATTATGTCGCAGATACAAATTCCTTAGAAGCTCAAATCCATTTCCACTTATCTGAGAGATAATTCAGTTAGTAAATCATGGTAACTTGAAGAAAAATTTTTTTTTTACATTTTTTTTGTCTTCAATGATTTATTTAAAGAGGTCAGTTTATATTAATAAAAAGAACACTGCTGATCTAAATCCGCCAGATTTAGCCCAAGGCTAAATTCCATCTACAGTCCCATGGGGTAAAAACTTAAAACACAGAACCAGCAGTACAGTACAGTTCAAGTAAGACAGATAGTGGGAAACGTTTCCTTTTACAGACATGACAAAAAGACAAAATTCCCTTTTGAATCAATAAAGTGCTAAGATCCAATAAACACAAACAAGCCTTTTCCTGATCCCTCACACACACACACAGACCTGCTCATGGTAGAATAGCTTAGTAAGCTATATAAAACTAAAAAGGATGCAATCTTAATTTTTTGCTGTATTCATCCAAAGACAGAAGAGTTAAATATGAAAGTCTTAACCTGATTTACAGTATACATATTGCTGAAAACCACCTTTGAAATGAGCTATGGATAACTAGTAAATCTTACAGGACAGTGTTTACTGAATAAACTTCCAGCTCCCTGTTAATAAAAACACAGAACATAATAATGACAACCAAGCAGTTGCCAAGAAACCATGAGCATTGATCACAAAAGCAACGGTACACTGAGGATACAGTGGTCCCGCCACACTGGATGCTCTCCATAAAACTGAGCAAGTGTGGGAGAAACTGCCTAGACTGAGCTAAAGCAGAGGAGTGTTTGACAGATTTATGCCTCACAGCCCTCTGATCAAACCAGACAGTGTTAATCTCAAAATTTATCAATATATTTGGTGAGCAAGTACAGTGCAAAGAGCAGTTTAACTTAGTTAAGTTTCCATAAACAAATCCTTTAAAGATTAAATATATTAGCTGCAAACATTGCACAAACTTTTTTTAAACCTATTTTGTAAATGGAAAAGGAACCCCCAGTAGCAGATTTTTTTCCACTTGGAAGGCTCTTATATTCCCCAGCAGAAATAGGAATTAATAAAGAAATCACATAAATACACCCACACCCACACACAGGGACAGAGAAAAATACGAAATGCCTTTTCTTTTTGAATATATCTATTTCCCGTAATTTAAAATAAGAAAAACTGCTTTATTTCAAGTACTTAACATCTTAATTTAAGGGTATTCCATTGTCAGACTCTCTTATTTACCTGCTCAAATTAAGGGCAAATACAGCTATGCTAAGAAGTTCTTACAATTTAGGTAAGTTTATTTATTATAGGCACAAGATGTTAGGAAGAAGACAAACTACAATTGTTTTCAAAGTAGTAAAAATATATATTTTATGCATGACAAACAATTAATATTGTGTAAAACAAGAATCATTAAAAAATGTTTGTTTCCAAGTAGTATTTTACACATACAGTGAATTGCACAAGTTGGAATGCAATGCCCATAGCAATCAAGGAAAGCGCCATCTTTGTTTGATTTAAGAAACAGCTTAAGCCATGGCTACTTGGTAGGCAGATTTGTAATCACTACCAAGTATGTTCGAAACCTTAAAGTGAAGAATGTGGTAAAAAGCACTTAGCGGTATCTAACTCATGTAATTCAATGCAGCTTAGTATCAAAGCCCTTTAGCATTATCTACCTCAATATCAAAAGCACCTTAAAACATTAGCCTACCTCAAGTATGCAGTCCTGTTCACTGAGTGTTATGTCATCTGTGGGTATTGCATTGTATGTTTTCTAAACTGTCTATTGTTTTAATGATTTTCCTGTGTCTTTTGTCCTTGTAACATTTAAGTTTCATCTGTAGCCTTTATTTCTTGTTACATTTCTTGTACCTGCTGACCCTATCCTAGGAGTCTATGGATGGAAAGTAGCCGTGAGCTTAATCCAAGTGTATTTACAGCTCCTGCTGTTCATTAATACATGCTGTCCCTTTCAAATAAATATATAAATAACGATAAATATAATTTGTTTTGGTAACAAGCGGCCTCACATAGACAAACATACAGTTTTCATTAATATATTTGGAAATATAAAATGAGCAATAAACAAATATATGTTTTATGGAGATATAAGGCTGCACGCTGGTGCAGTTTGTCGCAGTGTTGCCTTGCTTCTCTACATTGTCCTTGATAGTGTGAGTTAATATGGCTGTGTCTCTGTGTCACCATGCAACCGACTGGTGACCTGTCCAGAGTGTACCCTGCCTTTTGCCCACAGGCTGACGAAGATAGGCACCAGTCTCACCACAACACTGATGGAATAAGATGGATGGATGGATGGATGGATGGATGGAAATATTAAGAGAACTGAGAAAAATAGTATGTTTTGCAGAGAAAGAGCATTGTGGCAGAAATTAAAAACACCCAACAGCAAGGATATTAAATGAAACAGTATTTACATGTGCTGACACCTTCATATTATTTGGCAGGTAAGAGTGTCAGTGGGGGACCTGGGCATTGTTAATAACCTGCAGGAAGAGTGAAGCAGTTTTTTTTATTTCCTATCAGAGAGCAGACAAACTGATTGCCTCTGAGTCCTGGAGGTGTACAGTTCCTGAAATGGAGGAAGATTACAATAACCCTCTCTGCAGAGTAACCAATATGCTGCAGCCTCCCCTTGTCCCTGGTGGTAACAGAACACCAGATGGTGATGGAGGAGGTGAGGATAGACTCAGTGATGGAGGAACACAGGATGGACTCAGTATCCTTATCAATGCGTTTTTGCACCATGTTTTTTTCTCCCACACATTCACATTTGATCACTGCCTCACTTAATAGAATGAAAATGTTTCTAAGTGTAAGTCTAAGTTGGAGGAGAGGATGAACTCAGTGATGGAGAATGAGAGGATGGACTCAGTGATGGAGAAGGAGAGGATGACTCAGTGAGGAAGAGAGGATTATCCATTATCAATTATACCATTATCCTATAAAGCTAAAGCAAATGGCTCAATTATTTGATTTGTGTTGCCTCTTTTAAATTTCTATTGTTTGTGAAGAACACTCGAGTAATGGAACCAGCAAGGGAGAGGAGAGTATAGAAGCTTACCCCAACCTGTTTACACTTCCTGTTAGTTTTTTGACCAGCTCTGCATTTCTAAGTGTATTTTCTTTTTTCTCTCCCTTTTTTAAGGGTATTTTCTAAGGCAGGAAACATCTTCTTAGAAACAGAGAAACCACCAAAGGCCTTGCACAATGTTTAAATAAAGACAACTATAAAATAGAGTCCCTGGTAACAAAAGCACAGTCACATAGTAACACATGGACATTAATATTATAAGCCTCTCCTCTATATGCTTCATCATTCCTCATTGATCCAGCCATTGTATGATTAGGACATATTAAGGTCCTATTAATATATACTCAGAATGTATTTATTCAGTTTAGCTGCACACATAAAAATAACACTTGTCATCCACTGCCTGTTTTACATCTATTGTCCACTTGATGGCACTGTAGAGCAACTGAACTTTCCTAAGGTTCAATGAGTTGGGCAACTTGATGAAAGGCTTCAGTTCTTTATGCTTTATGAACTAGAAGCCGTTTCTTGTCATCACTTTGAAAAACTAGTAATCATTTTCATTTCACATTTTTGAATAACTTGCAGCAATCATAGCAGAAACAAGCACATCAGTTTGAAAGCCACACAGCTACTACTGCATTAACCAGGATTCAAACACTTGTTTTAGAACAAAGATGCAGCTTGTTCAGATGTACCAACAGCCCAGTTCATCAACTGACTGGTTTCTCCTTAAGAAAAGCCTTTAAGTCCTAAATGAGAACAAGCCTTTATTATAGGTGTTCATACATTGACATGTTTGTGCAGGGTTGCTGGAAGTCATTTTTAACAGGTACTGTGAAATTATAATTTTTTTCTGTACAAAAGACATATGAGCCAATAGGCCTATTTAAAATACAATAAAAAGAAATATATAAATAGATTGATATCTTCTATTTTATTGTCATATACACTTCTGTGGACGCAACCAGGGTCTGTAACACATGGACATCATCAGTTCTCAGGTGAATATATGTGCTATTACTTAAACTTCACAATAACACTATAACAACATAGATTTGGTCAGATTAGGCCTCAAAATAATTAAATCAAAATCCAAATACATGAAATATTAAAATAAAAAAGGCAAAATATTTTGCACATATCAATAAATTGTCCAAAGCGTTTTTAATACATAAAAAAAAGATCTCCTGGTCGCCACTAGGGGGTGCTGCAGCACCCCAACTTCCCCCAGACATGTGTTTGTGTCTGTTTTGCCTGCAACCAAATTCAGGGGTTACAGCAGTGAGTTCATATGACCATTTTCATTTATTCTGTCACAGTTTGGTTGGAGGTTTTTGTGAGGAGCTGAATGCAGAGGCTGTGGCAGAGGTGAGTTCTTGGAAGATTTAATCAATGATCACAGGCAGCAAAAACTGGAATCCAAAAATCCAACTTGAAAATGTTAATCAAACAGGAAACCAAAAATCCAACATAAAAATGAAACACAAACCAGAACCATGGGGACATCAGGGGAAAACAATCATGAGGAGCCAGGGTAAGACGAAGTAAGATGAGGAACCAGCACTGAGGGACTGCAGAGGGAGCGTATTTATGGCTGACTGAACAAAGGCAGGACTAACAAGCTGATAAGGAGCAGGTGTGAGTAGAGCTGACGAGGAAGCAAAGGGAAAAGAAAACACAAGGGGGCAACAGAGGACAAGCAAAGAAAAACCTAAGAAACTTAAATAAATCCAGAACACACCAATAAAGTTAGAAAACAAACAAACAAACAAAAAAAAACTGGATAAACTTGAAACTGAAAACTTACAGAAAACCAACAGAACCAAGATTTTTACACATTCTCATTCATGACGATTTTCCTAATGGATTTAAACCCAGGTTCCCTGCATTGCAGGAAATGACTTTAACCTTTTCATACTCATATGGTGGTACTTTTTTGAATTACAAATATGCAATTTAACTTTGCCAATCCAAAGATTTTGACTTGACTCTATTGCCTCTGAATCAAGCAGCCGAGGCCTCTCCTTTTGCCTGCTGCCAGATGCCGTCTGCACTGGTCCCTCATGGTTTCCCCTGCAGGTGGTGGGCCAATGGGGTTTGGCCTTGCATTACTCCTGGTTCCCAGACGGGTCCCATGAGGAAGAAACTGACCACCAAGCACTAACTGATGAAATCCAACCCCAGGCGAAGCTCAAGGGTGGGTCCAGGCTCAACGGTACCGGGCAACGCCACGTGCCTCGTTTTCAACATCCAGACCTCGGAGCTCTGGAAAGAAAGAAAAAGTGTTTTAACAAGTCAGTAAGACGATTTTATACAATCAACCATGTTTCCCCCACAAGTTTCAATGTTTCCCCCTAATGTCAAGTTTTAATAACACGGTTGCATGCTCGTTTATGCATGAGGTCTCTGATGTATTGATATTGTTTCATTTCTTTAAACTTGTTCTTAATTTTTTTTTTCTTAAAAACAGATTTTATCGGTCTTCAATAGTTTTATTAATATTTACTGTTCCTGGATTTCCCTTTGAATAAAGCATAGTTTTGTTCTCAGCTTTTCTTTTAAGACTGGTCTGCAATGCCTTTGATTTTAAGAAGATCATCCGCCACCATCTGTCTGTCTGTCTGTCTGTCTGTCTGTCTGTCTGTCTGTCCCAGCATGAGAGGATGCAGGTAAAGAAGTTAGGCGGAGATGAAAGTACATTGGATCTTTTATTTTGACACATTTTTCTCCAGTGATGATGCAGTGACTACGTTATCAGTCTGAAGAGCAAGTTTCCATTCTATTGAGGGCGTAATCATGACCGCAAACAGGAAAAACTTTAACACTGAAATATCAACGAAGACAGAATATGAGGGAAGTAAATTACTCATTGTTTAAAGAGGCAATAAAAAGGTCTAAAACCAAATTAACACAAAGCATCATGTTTAAAGAATCTTTTAAATTTAAATTGGAATCTTATTCCGAATTTCATTGTATGAATTTAAACATTAAACAATACCTACATATACAAATGCTTTTAATATGAGGCAAAGTGATAAGAATAACATAAAAGGGTCAAGCCTGTGATTCTGTGAATTGTTTGCTCTGTAGTCAGCGCATCTCAGAAATATTAAGTTTCGATGAAAAGTTATTTCCCTTCCTGTTTATTAATAGCAGTTGTGAAAGGCCTTTTCACAGCACAGGAAATGACTTGTTTTTCCTTTGAAGGTTCTCTTTCTTCATTGAATGATACAAGTAGATAGTAAGAGATAAGAAAAAAGGCAATGAAGTCACTTTGAGGAAGTCTTAACTCATAAACTTAAAAATAAAAAAATGTATAATTGACCTGATAAAAATAAACAGACCTATTTGTGAACATGTTAGAAGAAGACAGAGGAAAACAGGTAGTGTGGGTGCATTCAAATGCATAGCAATAGATACTTTATTATCAGCTCTAAGGTGGCAAAATTACCTTTAATACCTTCTATCTGGATCTTAACCAATTTAAAAAGCAAAAATTCTGAGTCTGTTTGGGTTTGGGTGGTTTTCCCAAGAGGATAAGAGTAATTCAGAGAAGCTGTGTTAATGCCAACTGTTCTCTGATCATTGAGAAGATCACAATGGAGGAATTTAGTTGATACACCTGCAGTCGACACATAACTAATCCTAACAGACCAAATATTATTATTTTCTGTCCGTTATTACCAGTTAATATAAACCTTATGACCATAACTCTTAATAGATTAAACACATCTTATCCAAATTGCACAAGCATATCCAGTGCTGTCTTTCAAGTTCCACAAGCACTCTTCCTGTCTGTCTACTAGAGGTTATGTCATTTAACTAAAGCAGTGGTTCCCAAAATTTTCATGCCAACAGTTACCTCCCAAAACCAGGACTTTAAGAGGGAGATAGCCCCCTTATTCTGAGATGGAGCAGAGCATATACTATAAAGTAAAAAAAAAAGAATCCACTGGACTTTTTTTTCCAAGTTTAAAGACGTTTCACTTCCCATCCTGGAGGATTTTTCAATTCAAAACGTCAGGAATAGCGTTGAGTTTGAGGTTTATACAGTAGTTCATCAAAACCTTGTTTTTGTTTTGAAGACATGCAAATTGAAAGAGAGAAAGGGGTCCACCCATTTGGAATGAGGGTCGTTTGGCCCATACCTGTCTATGTTTCTAAAATGGGGGTCATTAAAGGGAATTGTTGGCCTGGCTGAATAGTTGAGGTCTTATGTTCCCCCGTAAAGAGGTTGGGTTTGCGATGAAAGCGGGAAGGAATGAACTAAATAGCTGCATTGTAGGTTTTTGACAGCTGAAATCTGAGGCCACCCCTTCTGTTTAAAGCTGTTTTTTCTTTCTTAACACAGATGGCTTCCTTCAAGGCCCCTCTCGAACCACCTTTTTTCTTTGTCCAAAATGTGAACGTTCTGGCCCTCGAAAGAATGTCCATTGTCCATAAGGTGTAGATGTACCTCAGAGTCTTGTCCCGAGGAGGTCGCCCTTCTGTGTAGAGTATGTGGAGAGGTTGTTTGGTTTCTCCAATATACTCTGCAGTTGGGTGCTCAGCATACATTCTGAGTACCCAGCGGAGGCAAAGGCTGTGCATTTGTTAACAGAGCAGTTACACAAGGCCCTGAGCACATCTGGAACAAACTCTAAAAATCTGTCCAAAAGTGAGCCCTAACCTTTATATAGAGCACTAAATAGAGATTAGGCCACATTCCCCGCTCTTTATAGTGATTTAGAGGTTAGGGTGAATATTTGGACACAGCCTAAATGGCCTTTGTGAACTACCAAGAGAAAGTGACACACCATTATTAGAAAGGAAAATCAAATTTACAAGCAACAAGAAACCTTAAATACTAAGTTAAGAAGAATACAAGGCTAAATTTTAATACATTTCTTGACAGTTTTTTTTTTTACAGTTCATAGCTCTCTTATCTTAGGCATCAGAAGCTTTGCAAGTGGCCTTACAATGGGATCTGGTTGTTATGTTGTTATAATATATATAATTCTTAAATAAGACTGTAAAATGGGAAGAATTTTAAATAATAAAATCAGTTGCTCTAGAAGTGTGTAATTTTACCAGATGTTTTATGCCGGGACGCCATGTTCTGTCTTTCAATGGCTGCTGCAGGGGCAAACTTGAATATGTGCACATAGTTTATGTATCTTTCTTTTTGAATAAAAATACAACAAAAAGTAACTCCTAGAAGAATAAGCATGGCCACAAAGTAAAACAATCACATTAACATCACAACCTTATTCTCCTTTTGTTCTTCCGCTTTTAGGATTCTCGTCAGTTCTAGTTGTCTTCCTCTTTATCTGGGACTGGGTTGCGGGGGCAGCAGTCTCAGCAGAGACTCACAGACTTCCCTCTTTACAGACACTTCCTCCAGCTCTGCTGGGGGAGGCTGAGCCGCTCCCAGACCGGCCAAGAGACATAGTCCCTCCAGCGTTTCCTAGGTCGTAATCTGGGTCTCCTCCCGTTGGTATGTGCCTGGAACACCCCCTGAGGGAGTATCCAGGGGGCACCTGGAAAAAGTGTCTGAGCCACCTCAGTTGACACCTTTCTATGCTCTACCCTGAGCATTTCCCAAGTGACTGAGCTGCCACCCTGCAGAGAAACCACTACCTTAAAGTGGTGGAAGTTTTTCAGTTCCAGGATGATCCCAGAGGCTATGTTTTCATTGGGGCTAAATGCCCCTGGTAGGGTCTCTCCAAAACAGGCTCTGAGTGACGGCCAGACAATAAGCCATTCAAAAAGCCCTTAAGCTGGACGTACACTGTGCGTTTTTTGGGCGATTTTCCAGTCGTGCAAGAATCTTTCAATCAGGCCAACTTTCAACCTGTTTGTGCGTCGTGAGTAGTGTAGTGTACAGGGGGTTACGAGGAGCGATCAGCCTCTCATGACCACCTCCCTATCAGGACTCGTGAGGTTGGGAGAAAATCAAACATGTTTGATTTCTTTCCGACCGTCGTGGGCAAATCGCTGAGTGCGCATGCGCAAACAGGGATTCTTCTGGAAACACAGCAGCATGGCAGGGATGCAATGAGTGAAATGGAGTTCTGTCTGTAAAATTGACAGACCAGAGTAGCCACGTTTACTCAGCCATGTCTTTTTTCAAAATAAGTCATCGCCTTTTCTTTTTAGGGCTTTCAGCACTAAAGTGCACAAATTGCCAAGGTAGCGCGCTTCACTATATGGAGCTTCATATTCCACTTATATTTGTTTGGCTTCCACATAGACGGGTCAGAGCAGCTCCATCTCACTGCGAAACTGAGTCCGACATGGTGTTTAGTTGTTCAGTGTGAGCAGGTAGATTGCATGAGAGCGTCGGGCCGAACATAAATCGTGAGCTGTGAACTCACACTGTGAGACTGTCCGACTACTTGTCAAGATGTTTAATCTTCTCTTTTTCACTTTATATATCAAACAATTAAAACAAGGAGGATTTTCTAAAGCAATTTTAAGACAACTAATTTAGCCCATCTTTTTAAAATCAGGAAAACTGATGGCCAGTTTACCACATAGTGTTAAAATTAGGCAGTATTTAAGTGTAGGCTGATATATTAAATAGTCAGATAGAATCATCCGGTAATCTTGTCACTAAATATGTTTTTCTCTTAAACTGAAATAAAATGACATATAACCTAGAAATAAAACAAACAGATTCAAATTTAGACCAGAGCAATTTAGAACGCTGCATCATACAGACTAAATTAGCTGCTGTTTATGGTGAAACTTCCTCCTAAATGCACCTAAGAAGCTTACAGACTGAAATAGAACAACAGTGAAACCCTCAGAGCAGAAAATCCACATACATGTGGAGAATAGGCCAACTTTTATACATATGTTATGTCATCTTTCCTTGTTGGAACTTGGAAATAATGTAGAATAAGGATAATTACTTTGAATTGTTGTTCATTAGCCCCGGGCCTGTTATGCTAAGGGAAGCATAACAGGCCGTTGCTGCTAAGGTAACAAGAAAACAAAATGACTAATATTAGTATTTCCTCCAGTCGACGTGTGAATCTATCGAGACCATACATGGATTGTAAAGAAGATATGGAACTAAAATGAGTCATGTTTGTTTGCAAAATGATTTCATATTTGAGTCGGAAAACTTTAGAAAATGAGTGATTGGTGAAAGAAGAGAAGAACGGAGAGAAGAACAATGGGTGCATATAGGTGGATTCAACTGACTTTGTTCCAGTTTGCAATGCTTCAGTTTGCAGGTAAGGAATCCACAAATATAAACATTTGAAAGCTGTGCCATTGATCATTATGTTTCCTTATTTTGTTTAGTTATTCTATGTCTTTTAGTGGAATGATGTTTTATTGATCTTTAACAATTATATTTCGCAAACTAAAGTGATGCCTGTGCTGTGTTTAAAATCACTCACTTTTTCTGTGGGGATGCTGACTTCTAACAGCTTTCTACCACAATTACAGCTGGACATCCATCATACTTCACCCTTAAAGCTGGAGATGGATTAACATTACCCTGTGAAAATGTGATAGAAGGAAAAAGTCGCTGTGAGAGGGCCCAGTGGATATTCCGTGGTCAAGGAGTTGTAGAAGAGATTTTGTTTGAAAGTGGACATTTTACGCAAGCAGCTAAAAGAAAAGGAGATAGAAACGTTACAGCAGACTGTTCACTGAATATTAAGAAGATCACAGTGGAAGACGCTGGTCATTTTTCCTGCAGATACACCTCTTTAGATCATCAGTATCAAGAGATTGATTACTATCTGTCCGTTATCTCTAGTAAGTATTCACATATCAAGGTTTTCTGATCAGATATAACAAATTCTTGACATTTTATGGATATATTTTCATTAATAATAATTGATTAGTAAATAATGTCACTCCCTCAATCTACCGGTATCAAATATCTCTGTCTTCAACAGTAGATGAATGGAGAGAAAATAACAAGATCACTTTAAACTGTATTGTGACTGGATACAGCTTCTGTATCCAGTATATGTATATATATGTATGTATATATGTATATGTATATATATGTATATATATATACTGTATCCAGTATATGTATATATATGTATATATATATATATATATTTACGTATGCATAATTTATGGCCCTGTATGCAGCTCATCCTGTGCCTATGTATGTATATTTGTGAATATTCTGTACAAAAACCACTCGCACTGCTTCACCAGACCAGACCATTAAAGCACCAAAGGTCCTCTACATCAGTAGTCCCTGCCGAACCGCAGAGACAGTTGCGGGGCTCAGGTGGGACATGTTGCTTGAATTGCATGTGGCTGTAATGTGAAGTAGCCTGGCCAGCCATATTGAATTACGCACCATGATTTGACAAATTCATTCTAGCCGTAATTCAGCCCCATAACTATCAAAGGAGAACACACTGGATAGGTCCTTTTTGTTTCTTGAGTTTATTTTTCTTTGATTTGAGCAGGGTAAGCAGGACAACTGGCCAACAGAATAGGATGTATGTTTAAAATGAGAAAAAAGACAGACACCATTAGCCTAAGTGCATTATATCAAGTTATTTTATTTAGAGACAAAAAATGTTTTTATTCCATCGGAGGATCATCTTACGTATTTACTCACAATAAGAGCAAAATACATTTATTTTAAGCATTTTTTCCCCTAATTTTTAAGCCAGTTTTTGTAGCATAAATACCGTGTCTAAAAGAAAAAAAACGTATAATAAGAAAATGACCAGTTTAAGGTGTGGATTAGATTAGAGTCCTCAGCACTTGATAATATATTATTATACACTTTCCAGAAGTCGGTTATCTTGAAACCTGCACGTAAATAGTATTCCTGTCTTACCATGATATCAATAACTGTAGATTTTGGTGGACTTTACAGAGACTCAACTTGAACCATGCAATTCGTTCTGATGTCTTTGGTCTGAATGAATTTGAGTCCAGAGTGTGACTTCCACCATAACAATACATAAACATGAAAAAAGCATGTAAAACCCACAATGTTCCTAACACTCAGCAAACAGCCAAAAAAAAAATAAATGGTAGCCTGACCCAAAGATCACAAATGATCACCGACTGTTTAGTATGAAAATGACTTAAAACATACTTCTGCCAGTGAGCCCCAGGGCAGCTGTGGCTACAATGTAGCTTGCCACCATCAGTGTGTGAGTGTGTGTCTTAGTCCCTAGATGCAAATCCTACATATAACTTTTGGGGCAGCTGTAAAGAAGAGGCTATATGATCTGCAAAGAATGTACAATAAAGGATGGTTGCAGATCCCTCTCTTTAAGCTTCAACCTGATGCCGATGTGCCTGAAATAAGTAATTTTGGAAAGAAAAGCTCAGGTGAGTGAATCTCTAATGCCACCCACCCATCACCAAACTGTTCTTCTTCTTCTAAAATCTTCCACCTTGCCTTATAAATCATTCAATTTTTTTTAAGTACTTAGTTAAATTGATGTATAAATGTTGATCCCAAACTCTACTATGCTCAGAGCAAATATGGGCATAATATAAGCATAATTTACATTAATTATAAGATGTTTATCTGTAAGTGTATGTATAAATACTTAAACAGAAAGTCATATGAGATTATTATTGTTGCGTTGTATTGCTGTGGACGTTGTAATGTAATAAATTGCATCCAAATTCAAAGTTTCAAAATACATCCTTCAAAATACTAGTTAAACAAAATATTATCTGGAATATTTTGTGGTTTTATTTTTATAAGATTATCCAAAACAACTTTTTATTGAAAAAAAAGTATAACAAACCAAATATGTATTTGCAAAAACATAAAGAAAAAAAACTTTTCACACAAAGGCAGGTGATCGTATTCATGCTTGATTTATTTTTGATATTTAAAATTTTGGCAGTTATTTATCTTACAGCAGATTAGTAAGCAATATCAGTACAAAAGCTTGAATAAAATACAATAAAAGATTTGCCATAGCTCAGGTTCAAATGCCTTCCTTGTTTTTTATTTTTTTATTTTTTACAAATAGCATATGCTGGATAAAGTTAATTCATTTCATTCTTGTACTCTGGATCTTGAAAACATTGATAGGTGGAACCCGGCAGAAGCAGATGGTTATTTCATGTTTTGATACGGCACTGTCTCCTGATCCCCATTACCTTGTAGGAAAAAACACAAAGGACATAATGGGTTAAATTGAGAATTCAGTTAATGAATGTATTACATTTCCATGTAAAGCTGTTTTCCCAAAACATATTTTCCTTTATCAAAATGCATTAAATAACGCAATCATTTCTTATTTTCTTTACAAGAAACATAGCATACCAAATATTTATCTTTAATTTTAATACATTTTAAGTACAGTCAGTTTCAAAAAACATAACTACACTGTACAATATTTTTTAATCCTTGTAGTCAGCTGCAGCTCAAACTGTATGACAAAACCGCAGAGTTTAAAAGTTCACAGTGCACAATGTTAATGCGATCTACCTGCTAACATTGCACATCCAGAAACCACTGTCACTACCCGATCCGTCCCACAAGCACGATCTGTGCCATCGGCTGTATATATGGGTTCCATAAATTATGTAACAATGTTACTAAAATTACTTATTTCTATCCTTAACTCACTAAAGAATGCTAAAACATATTTTTAAAAAATGTGACATTATTATAAATTATGACATTTTCTGAGACAATTTCGATGCTTTTTATGTTTTTCTCTGTTGAAAAATTTGTCTAACGTCATCATTGGACGTGCTCAGAGTAGTTAGGCGAATTATGATTTAACCATGTTTATCCACATTTCAGTTGTTTCTTTCTTTAGGTTACAAGTTATATACCATAACATTAACATGAAAGGAAAAAACTTAAAGACAAGCCGGTAGGTTAGCTCCAAGAAGTGGCGTTTTCAAAATACACGAGTGATAAAACAGAAAGGATTTTAATACATTAATTTTCTCAGGAAATACATTATTAACCTTTAACACATTATATTTAAGTACGCTTAATAGCGTAATTTAGATATTTAAAAAAAATAAATTAAATTGAGGGTGACCTGGATGTATATCATTGCGCATGCGCGAAAAAGCTGATGGTACGGATCGTGCCTCCGGGACGGATCGGGTAGTGACAACTACAAATTGGACTCATCACTGAGGGATGTCGCTGGTCCGACTCAGCAATCTGGAAGAAGAAGAACTCCTTTGTTTGCACATGCGCAGTGCGCAAAGTTCGGGTAAATCGGCTCGTATCTCTGCTTCAACAGCAGGATTTGCCCACGACAACCACGAAAATCGAACATGTTTGATTTTCTCTTGACCTTACGATTCCTGATCAGGAGGAGATCGTGACAGACTAATCACCCCTCATTACCCGCTGTATACTACTCCACACAGGACACACCATGAGGCTATAACTCGGCCGGTCCCAAAAATTCGCCCGAAAGGACAAAAACTTGTACAGTCTATAGACTCGCTTAAAGTGTTAAGTGTAGTCTACACGTCATTCAACATTTCTTAATTTAGTATTCAAACTTACAATTTTTACTATTCATGGCTGTTTTGTTACCTGAAAAAAACAAAAAAAGAACAAATCTCAACCCAAGTTCAGCTTTAACAGTTGAATTGTGTTTTATCAACGTTTAAGAAGTTTTTTTCTTACATAAAATGCTCAGCCATATGATAACCATGCAAAGACATATTAGAGATACTGCTAAAACCAAGCAGAGAATGATGTGTCTGAGAAAAAAAAAGAATTCCCTGGAAATAATAAAAAAAATATTGTTATTAAGATTAATAAGAGAATCTGCTAGCATGGGCAGCTGGACTGTCGATTCTAGGATCCTACCAGCAAATTGAAGCATTTAGGAATATTTTTAGATACATTTTCAGTATTGTTCTGTTGTTGCTTTGCAACAAACTCTATCACTTTGATCTCTAAAAAAACAAAACTGTACACAGTTAACCGATATCATCGCCAACATGTCACTCTGAAACTTTGTATTTAAAGGAGCAATCAGTAAGACTTCTATTGAAAAATTTGTCTTAAATCTTTCTCATTTGTAAACCAGGATTTAAGCAACATTCCATACAATAAACCCAGAAAAATCCTCCCTCCCCATCAACAATGTCTTAGTACATCTTAGCAGATAAGAGTAAGAGCTTAAGTATACATAATAAAACCCTGAATATGTGTCTCAGGTCACAAGTGCATGTAAACAGTCCATCATCTCCTCGACTGTTTTCTTACCTGATGTCTGATGGCTGAAGGTGAACAGGTAATCTTTTTTATTGTAAGCCTCTTTAACTTTGCACTTTAATAACTCATAAAACTTAGAATTCTGATGGAGATAAGACATTGGTACTGTGACTGCTGCTGCACAGGAAGTTGACATGTTCTTGTCTGGGGATATGTTCTCTTTGCCCTCATACAGCCACACCACTAAGTGCTTGCAGACGGTATACACTGACACAGAGCATCTAAAGGTAACTTCCTCCTCGTTCCTATGTTCAGTCACTGCAAAGATAGAGATATTGTTTTTAAAAAGACAACATAATTAAATGTAGCTGGATTGCTGTATTACTACGGTAAAATCTGAAAACAATGTGATATAAATACTCACTGGTGACAACATTCAGATCAACCTTAATGAGGGAGAATTTTTGGTCTGTTGTCTTCCTTCTGCAGCAGTAATAACCAAAATCATCTGCTGTGACGTTCTTAATGACCAGAGAACAGTTTGCTGTAACACTCAGTTTGCCTGATTTAGCTTTAGCTTCCTTTGTGAAAATCCCTTGTCCAAACCATGTTACAGTTTTCCGTCCTGTGTGTTTGAAATTCCATGTGATTCCGTCACAGTTATGATTCTCTGTCCTCACATTTCCAGACGGTAGGGTGACCTCATCACCAACTGCAACAGTGAAGAAAGCTCGCTGTTGCCCATCTGATGCTGCAGTGAAAATGTATATCAAATCATTGGGTATAAACATTTAATCTTTGGCTTAAATTCTACGAACAAAACATGATGAATACAGAGCACTTTTTAGTAACACATTTTAAGGCACATACAGTATGCATGTATATAGATAAAGCATATATACTGTATGCTACATACATATAGAAACTACCAACAGTGAACCATTAAAAATTAAACAATCCTTTTTCTTGTACTGGAATTCCTCAGGTTATCCACAACGTTCCCCCCTCTCGATTAGATATCTACATCAGAGTGTAACATAAGCAATATGTTATTTTCCTTTTTTTTGTATGAAGTACATTAAAGTGTACAAATAACAAACTGTTTTGGAGAACAGGTATTATGTCATTGGTAATATTATTTCGAATCTTCACTGGTAAAAATGATGTTGGGTATTACAATGCTGTTTTTTTTTTTTTGGTATGGAGGAAATTTCTTAATAAAAAGGGGCGTGTGCGTCGGCGCGTGCGGCTTGACCGGAGAGGAAGACCACTCTTTTTTTCTAATCTTTTTTTGGGGGGATTGTCGATTGGATTTTTCATTTTGGAACGGACCTTGGACTTAAACACTTCCAGGACTTTGCTTTGAGTTTGGAGTACTGTATATGGAACTCCTGTGTGGAATTTATTATAAAAAAATAAAAAGAACGGGCAGTTTTGGACTTTCAGTTATTAGGGTTGTTTTTTTTCCTCAGATATAAGGATTTTTGGTTATTGATCTATTTATACCGAATTATTATAGAATTAAACTTTTGGTTCCTGGTAGTATTGTGATATTTTTTAATAAATCTTTGTTCCTAAAAATCAACAACATCTTACGAAGCGGTTGGATATTTTCCTTTAGTATCAAATTTATAAGACATTTTACTTGTTTTTTTCTTGTGAGAGAATCCCCCTTGAGTTTTTGTGAGTTCTGCTTTTAATAAAGCTGAATTTGACAAGAGAACCGGAAATAGGTTTTCTACTTTCTACTAATAACTTTTAGCTTAGTTCGCACTCCTCTCTAAGGAAGGCTTAGACTACTAGGCACTCTCGATCACATGACGGATTCGACCCTCTCCTGTTGCATAGGTGAGTTTTTAGAAGAGCAGTCCACAATGAGCATTCATAAATTAAAAGGGTTTTATATTGACCCAATAAAAACATTTAAAGGGAGAATGTTTAAGATTTACTTCTTTCTAATGGTGCACTATATGTATTATAGATGATAGACTGATGTCTCTCCCTCAAGTGTGTGAAACCTACTATGAAAGCCACAGATTGACATTCTACTCTTTCATAATGGAAGAGACACATCAACCTTCCTCACCCTTGTTACATCAGCTAAAATAAATTCTGAATACATGGAACATTTCTCTAAATACAGGACATAAATAAGACTTTGGATCAAAGGAAGAGGTTAATTTGACAGTGGGTAAGAGAGAGGGATGCTGAGCTTGTTCCAGAACTAAACCTATTGAAGAATGTTTTCAGTTCATTGGTTCTGTCCAGACTTCCAGAGAGACAGCAGGTGCAAATCGTGGCAGGTACCGCTGCCATGGCACTTTGCACATTAGATGGTATGACTTCAATGAAAAAAGCTAAAATTGTTGCATTGGAACTATGCTAACGAAAAACAAACAAGCAATCTCTACTGGGGGGGCAGCGTCAGCTTAATCTCTGATCACAGCAGAGTGAAGCTTATGATTACCTGCATGTTTGACTTTTGTTAAGAAAAGCAACAGCTAATAATAACTGTTAGACATAAAGCTTCACAAACAAATAGTTCAAGTTGTATGTTATATTAAAATAATATTTGTTAGATATTTTCTTACCTTTGAATTGAAGCATCAGAATTGTAAAGAGAGATGTTGAAATCCGTCCAAAGGAATGCATTTTCCTTCTCTCCCTGTCTACCTTCACAAATGGCTGAGGCTGTAAAGCAGCCCTTTTTATCATAGATAACATAACACCCCTCCTCTGGTTTCTGGAGGAGGAACTTTCATAAAAACTCATAGGGACTTTCCTTCCTTCGACACTTTCCTTAATATCTTTTTTAAGATATTCAAATAGTTCCGAAAAAAAAACATGTTTTTTTTCCTTAGTTTTAGAAGGTAAAATTTAGAAAACAAACGGATGGTACTAAATGAATGACGCCTTCACAATTCCATTTTTAAACGGAGTCATGTCTTTTTAAAGTGTTCGTTTTTTTTCAAGGGTTTTATATTTAATTATGCCACCCAAAAATATGATTTTACTAAGAAATATAAATTTACACCTAAAACCAATCTATGACTAATTTCTGATGCTTTATTCTTCCATATAAAGTAAAAAGGAATGAATAGAGATAACTTTATATCAACTCACCCCCAGCTCAGTTTCCTGTTAGTTCTCCCTCATGTCGCTAATTTTAAAGTATTGATTGATTGATTGACTTTATTGATCTCACAGTGGAGAAATGTTCTCCACTGTGAGAGCTCAAATATACAAAGAAGAAGGTGCCAAAGGAAGAAAAGGGTGCATGGGATACATACAGTGCGTCCACATATGACAGCTTTTTAAAACATTTTTATAGTAGGATCATTATACAAATGTATTGCACAGGGTCTTTACATGGGTATTTATATAGATGGATATTTATATTTAGATGATTCATGTCGTTCCAGAGGTTTATGCTTGCCCTCAAATAACTTTTTAAAAAACATTCCAAGGAAGGCATTGCTAAGGGGACAGCTGATTGTGTGGAGGGAGTGATTGAAGGACATTGGGGTTTGCTTTTGGGGTCTAGCATGGTCACTGACATCAGCGCACAGGCCGTTTAGAGTGACGCAAACGTGGAGAGCAGAGCAATCACAACGATGAGATTGTGTTATATAATAATACCACAGGGCCTTCTGTATCCTTCACATTTCACAACCAGTGATTTCAAGATCCAGTAAACAAAAGATCAAAACATTTTTGTGATACATGCTAACATTTTTGGTGGCTAAAAGCTTTTTGGACAAGCTTATATTAAGAGTGGCTCAGGTTATCTGGAGCTCTTTCCACAAGTATGCTGCTATTGGCATAACAGGGGCCATTTTTCCTCTTTCTGTTTCATTCTATCTCTATTTTCTCATTCTGCAGTATTTTTTAGTTAAACCCCTGACTTAACTTAATGTTCTTTCTGCTTTTTATCTAATTGTTACTGTTTGGCCTGAAATCAACCTGGAAACATGGTGATGGTAGCTGGGCTGCTACCATCAACACCTTTGCTTATGGGTGCTGGACTGTAGAACTATAAAATTCTATGATACAATAGTATGGGAAATTGACTGGTTATACAAGAGGATGGCAGTATTCTCTCCCCTGTGTGTTGACCAAGTCTCAGGGAAAGGCTGAAAACATTTTTGTCATGGTTATTTTAACTTGCGGTGGGAGCCTTACACCTATTTATACTGCTTTACATGCTATTTTCTAGGCGGGCACTAGCTTCTCAATATGCTCCTCATTTCTGGGAAATTTGCCTATTTTGCATACCTGAATGGAAAAGCAAATAACTCAGGAACTATAAGCCCAAATTACATGTGTGAAACGTTATTTGAAAGCTAACACCTTCTAGTGTCTGAATATATACATGAAAGTAGGGTGAGTAAAAAACCCAAGCTGCATCAAGCCCAAGCTGCATCAGTTCAAACATGACTCAAAGTTGTATACTGCAGTCCTACTCATATCAATGTTTATACATGTATGCATGGCCTCTATAGCTGTGTCTAGTTAAGGGGCTGCATCTTTTGAAGACCACATTTGTTGCCTGATTACATAACAGTGAGACTACAAATGCTGTACTAATTTAGAGGCTGAATCCTCCCGAATACCTTATTCATAAATATCAGGTCTTACAAAAGACGAACGGCTTTAATTTGGATACAGCAGTTTCCTTTTCTTGTTAAGTGAGGCACTAAGTCTGAATAAGACCTCACTTTCGGTTGTTCAGCCAAGTGTAACTTGCAAACCTTTTTTAGTGCAATGTTGGTGATCAGATACTCCATTCATTCTGTCACTGTGATGGTTTATAAACACATTATGAGCCAATTGTTGATGGGGGTTGGCGGGCGGAAGCACGGGGCCGCCGTTGTCCAGGCTACCGTCACCGGGTCAGGTTCGGGCGCTCCGTCCACCACTGGCTTCCTGTTTCGACTACATGCAAGACTGCAATTCCCCCTGGACATTTTTTCTAGGTATGAAAAGTAGGACATGTTCGGATGTCTGGTCACCCTACCATATCCACAATTTGATGTTTCAGTGACTGAGTGCTTGTTGCTATGATGCATCTTTGCTGAGCAGCATCTCTCGTTATAAACCAACCAATCAGTGCACAGCTCATATAAATATTCATGAGCATACCATAAAATGAAGAAAACCTGTCATTTCATTCTGAGGCTTATAACCAGGCTTGCATTAGGGCTCATAGAACAGCAAATATGACATTTTCAGCCCAACCAATGTTACACACCCTAATGCTGTGCTACAGAAGGTAAATCAAACTGATTGTCATTCTTTTTCTGTTTTTACCTTCTTACTGTCACTAGTTAATTCAGCTTAGGTTGGTGGTTTGATTTTATTCTGAAAATTCACTAGGACTGGTGCTTGTTTTACTTTTTGGAGTGCAGGCTTGGTCCAGAGATCACAGAGGCATCCAGACACACTCCCTTTCCTTGGAAGACTTTTGAGCATTGAGTGTGAGCCTGACTTTATTCGTGGTTCCCATGGAAAACACAATTTGTGGTAGGGGGAAGCAGCCACACAGAAACATGCTGTGTGGCTGAAGTCTCTACAAACCTAAATGAAGAAACATGTTCCAAAAAAAGAAAAGCATGAGTGAAGAGCACATACCAATGAAGATGTTGAAAACAATGCAGCAATCATCTTCACCTATCATCAAGCAACTTCCTTCTTGAAGAAGTGGCTCAAGGAAGGAGATGTATTTTTGCTACACTTTGATGATCAGTCGTGGGAGGACAGAGAATGTGTCAAAAGGAACAAATTAGACAAATAAGGGCCTACCAAGGTCCGCTCACCTCTGATTGGTGAACTGGCACAGCTTTAAAAAACTGCTCAATTTAGTACCGTGGGACGGCAGTTTGGTGGTTGTGAACATGAGATATGTGTAAATGTCTTCATGGAAACAATGCTGGTTAGATGTGAGCTATGTCACCAATGATGTTAACTTCCTTTTTAACTTTTATATTTTGAGAATGTGAGATAGTAGAGAGGAAGTTTGCTGTGGTGGCTGCAATAGCTCTATTACACAGAGCATATTGAACACAAATAAAACCTCTTGTTTTAATGGCTAAATGAAAAAAAAGATGTCTATTAAAAAAAATTATGATTTTTGCATGTTTTGCTGCATAAAATCTCAATGAAATTAGGTATAAGTCAGTTAGTTTTACAGAAATGTTTCAGGGTTAGAGGTTCCACTTCTTTTATTTTGCTGCTTTTGTTTTTAACATGATACATCATTTTCTTCTACATCTCAAAAAGAGGCTGCCCCAAACTCTAAAACTGTTAAAAAAGAATTTGAGAAGATTTTAAATATTGCAATGAATTAAATGATGTCAGAGAAACAACATCCTCTGAGTCACAGAGGTTGTTGAGACATCCGCTAAAAAAATGACACCTTAACTACATGGGCTGTGTCATGTGTTTATGTTTAAAATAAGCTGCTTTACAGCCTCAGTCATTAGTGAAGGTATGAAGAGACAGAAGCATGATGATTTCATTTGGACTGATTTTCATGCCTTTATTTCTAATTCTGATACTTCAGTTTACAGGTAAGAAATATTCTAAAAAACCTCAGTTTAACAATATTTAGGAGGGCTGTTAAACATACTACTAGAAAGTGTTTAATATTTATTATATTTTGTTTGTGGCCTAAAAGCAGAAGATGAGACGTTCGAATAAGCTTGTGTTAAATCTTGATCTTAATCTACTTGTAGCAGTAATTTGTGACACAGTCTTTTATGTTTTCACTGCAGCAGCTGCTGGGCAACAACGAGCTTTCTTCACCGTTAAAGTCGGTCATGAGGTAACTTTGCCCTGTGCATATGGAGGACAAGAGAAAGATAACAGTCACAGAATAGAATGGACGTTTGATCATCCAGGAAGCAGAAACGTATCGTTGTTCAAACAAGGGATTTTCACAGAGGAAGATCAAAATAAATCAGGCAGACTGAGTGTTACGGCAAACTATTCTCTGGTCATTAAGAACGTCACAGCAGATGATTCTGGTCATTACTACTGCAAAAGGAAGACAACAGACCAAAAAGTCCCCCTCATTAAGGTTGATCTGAATGTTGTCACCAGTGAGTATTTATATCACATATTCAGTCAGTGTTCCTTAGTAATACAGCAATGAAGCTGGATTTACTCTTGTTGTCTTTTTTTAATAATATCTCCATCTTTCCAGTGACTGAACAGAGGAACAATGAGGAAGTCACCTTTAACTGCTCTGTGTCAACTCCTACCATCTGCAAACATACAGTGGTGTGGCTGTATGACGGCAAAAAGAAAATATCTTCAGACAAGAACACATCAACTCTCTGCTCAGCATCTCTCACAATCCCATCATCTCAGCTCAATCATTCTAAGTTTTATGAGTTATTAAAGTGCAAAGTTACAGCTGTTTATGATAGAAAATACGAACTGTTCACCTTCAGCCATCAGTCATCAGGAGAGAAAACAGGTGAGAACACGGCCCACTTTTTAACAACAGCCTTTGTCCTGTTACCTATCACTAGTAAAGTTAGCATGGGTTGATTTTATTCTGAAATTCACTGGAATTCTGTCTGATGCGTGCATTTCTGTTTTGGTGTGTAAGCTTGAACCAGAGATGAGGCATCCCATTAGCAGAAAGAGTTTTTAGCTTTCAGTGTCGGCCAGTTTTTATTTATGGTCCCCATGGAGACCACTGTATTTATGAGGTGGGAGCAGTAACACATAAACATGCTGTGTGGCTGCTGTTTGTGAATACTCTACAAACCTTAGCTATCAAGCATTTTGCAATAAAAAACAAATCATGAGTGAACAGCAGGTCTCCAAAACAACAGAGGAATAAACTTTCCCCCTTAGGACTGGCATTTCATACACTGTATGGGTTTAAAAGTTCACAGCTCATCATATATGTTCTGACACAGTGAGGCCTGACTGTCTGATGCCATCTAATTGCTCACACTGTACATCCAAAAACCTCATATTGGACTCAGCGCAGTAGAGAGATTATCGCTGGTCAGACTCGTCTAACTGACTGTAAAGTTAAAGAGGAACTCCCTTGTTTGCACATGTGCAGTGAGTGTGTGAGGTTGAGCTAAATTGGATCATAGACGCTCGTACTCTGCTCAAACAGCAGTAAGCCCTCATTCTCCCTACGAGGGCAGGCGGAATTGCAAAATGTTTGATTTTCATCCAGCCATATGATTCCAGATCAGTAGGTGGTCATGAGAGACTGATTACCCCTTGTAACTACCTGTATACCACACGAAGCAGGACATATGATGAGGCTCCATGAGGCACAATAGTAATAAAGTGTATTAAAGGAGAAACAAAACAACCTCTGAGTCCCTATTACAAAATCACACATCCATAAACCATATGGACTGTCTCTGTTTTAATGTTTAAAAGAAGCTGCTTTACAGCCTCAGTTATTAGCGAAGGGATGAAGAGACAGAAGCATGATGATTTTTTTTGATACATTTTAATGCCCTTATTTCTGATTCTGATACTTCTGTTCACAGGAAAGAAATAATATAATAAATGTTCATTTTACAATATTTAGGAGGGCCATTAAACATGTTACTAGAGAGTGTTTAATATTTATTAGTTTTGTTTGTGGCCTAAAAGTTTAAAAAAAAAATAGATGTTCTAATAAGCTTGTGAGGTCACTTTACCCTATGCAAAGGGAACACAAGAGAAAGATAATAGAATGGGAGCTTGATCATCTTGGAAGCAAAGACGTATCATTGTTCAGACGAGGCTGCTCATTGCCTGAGTGGGTAGTACAGTGGATAGCCAGCTTCAAGTCCTGGTCTGGGGTCTTTCTGCACCGAGTTTGCATGTTCTCCCTCTCCATGCGTGGGTTCTCTCAGGGTACCCCGGCTTTCTCCCACAGTCCAAAAACATGACTTCTCTAGATTCTCCTTAGTTGTGAGTGTGTGTGAACAGGTGTTTGTCCTGTGTGTCTCCTGTGTGGTGTACTAAAGCAGTTTACTTTAATTTAATTTCTATAATATTACAATTGCTGTAAAACCACCACTGTTTAGTCTAACATTATAACTTCAATTACAAAAGAGTTACCATGATATTAGAATAAATTACTGGGGAATAACAGCATTTTTCTATACATCCTCTTAATTGGCCCTGTGTTTAACACTGTAATATTAAAGTAATCTACAAGTTGACAGATTTGTACAGTATATCAAGCTCATACATTCATCTATCTTTTGCCGCTTCATCGCTCAGGGTCCATGTGGGGCTGGTGCCTATCCGGGGTACACCCTGGACAGGTTGCCAGTATGTCGCAGGGTAACATAGAGACACACAACCACTCACACCTAAGGGAAATTCAGAGAAGCCATTGAACCTAACAGTCATGTAATGTTAATTCGAGAAAAAGGCGGAGTAGGGGGAGAGAATTGATGCATTCAAGGGGAGATCATGTTTCCATGCTGACTGACCCTTGGCCATAAATCGCACCCAGGACCTTTTACTGCAAAGCAGCAGTGTTACAAACAGTGCCGTCGTTCAGCTTCAAACAAATCCATTTACTGTAGATTTAATATCATTGTACTAAAAAAAAAGTTAATGTTAGCCAAAGGCATGTTTGTTAAAAAATAAATATTTTTAACATACATTAAA
The DNA here is from genome assembly GCF_016077235.1 of Cyprinodon tularosa. NCBI lineage: Eukaryota > Metazoa > Chordata > Actinopteri > Cyprinodontiformes > Cyprinodontidae > Cyprinodon > Cyprinodon tularosa. The sequence continues at coordinate 337,257 of NW_024039259.1, forward strand.
TATTAAGAACTTTATTAATTCAATTTATTTGAATTTCTGGCCATAAAAACACCTTAAAATGCAGTTGAATATTTCAGAAACTGCAATTTCAGCATCCTGTCATTCATCTAATTAATCAGCTTTGTCACAATAACATAAGACTCAATTAAGGTCTACCTGCCAAGATCAGAAAGGACGGGAGAAAGATTGATGAAGGGATTTGGAAAGGGTCAGAAACTGCTCACACTGAGTCCACACACAACAGTGTTGACAGTGTGAAACTCTTATATTGAGGTGTTTTCTTTAGTAACAAGTGTTAAACTTTATCTTGAGTTTTAAATGTATTTGGATTCTTTTTTTAAACTTTCTGTGTCGTTAATATTGATGTTCCTTCAAAACTCAAATTATGTGATTATGCAAAGAAACACAGCCGTACGAAACATGAATTGTTACCTGAGTTGTTTATAATAATTATTAAAAAATGGTGCTATTTAAAAAAATATCTTTGCTCCTAATCTTTATTAATTTTGGGAGCCGGGGTGTCCTGGTAAAAAAAAGCTAAACACACAGCCCTGGTTATGCATGTTGTTTACCTTCTCAATTCTACATGGAGGAGAGAAACTGCTTCTTCCATTCTAATAGTTCAATTTCCATTATGCATTTAAATAAAGTATTTTACTAGAATAATACAACTGAATCTCTGGAATCCTTTTCATTTTTAAGTGTGCTGCTGTGATATTACAGACCTTGTTTTGAAATAACAATGTTTTTGATTGTGGGATTTTACTGTACATTAAGAATTTGATGCTTTAAAATCAGGTATTCATTGGAATATTACAGGAAAACTAAATTAAAAGAAATTACTGTAAAATAATACTGTTAATCATCGTGGAAATATGGTAATTTCTAACATTGTAAGACGGTTGTGTTAAATCTTGATCTCTTGTTAGCAGTAATGTGTGACACAGTCTTCCATGTTTTCACTGCAGTAGCTGCTGGGCCACACCAACCTTTCTTCACTGTTAAAGTCGATGATGAGGTCACTTTGCCTGCTGCAAAGGGCAACACAAGAGAAAGGTAACTGTGACAGAATAACATAGATGTTTGATCATCCACGAAGCAAAAACATATCATTGTGCAGACGAGTGATTTTCACAGAGGAAGCTAAACTAAATCATTTATTTTAGGTTGTTTTTGTTTTTTCCCACATGCAGAAATTAACCTAGCCTGAGTCTGGATTGGAGATTATCACTGATTAACTTTGATCAAAGTGTTTTCTTTTAATTCCAGGTGATTTTTCCTTCCTGAGATACATCATTGTACTTGTGGGTGTAGCAGTACTTCACATATGTGTTGTATCAGTTACTATATGGAGGAAAAGGCAAAGTAAGAATATCCCGAAAGTTCTCAGAAACATTGATAACATATAATTTTGATTGTTGGGGCAAAATATTACAGGAAAACTAAATTAAAAGAAATTACTGTAAAATAATACTGTTAATCATCGTGGAAATATGGTAATTTCTAACATTGTAAGACGGTTGTGTTAAATCTTGATCTCTTGTTAGCAGTAATGTGTGACACAGTCTTCCATGTTTTCACTGCAGTAGCTGCTGGGCCACACCAACCTTTCTTCACTGTTAAAGTCGATGATGAGGTCACTTTGCCTGCTGCAAAGGGCAACACAAGAGAAAGGTAACTGTGACAGAATAACATAGATGTTTGATCATCCACGAAGCAAAAACATATCATTGTGCAGACGAGTGATTTTCACAGAGGAAGCTAAACTAAATCATTTATTTTAGGTTGTTTTTGTTTTTTCCCACATGCAGAAATTAACCTAGCCTGAGTCTGGATTGGAGATTATCACTGATTAACTTTGATCAAAGTGTTTTCTTTTAATTCCAGGTGATTTTTCCTTCCTGAGATACATCATTGTACTTGTGGGTGTAGCAGTACTTCACATATGTGTTGTATCAGTTACTATATGGAGGAAAAGGCAAAGTAAGAATATCCCGAAAGTTCTCAGAAACATTGATAACATATAATTTTGATTGTTGGGGCAAAATACAAAGACTACTGGTCTGGATACTGAATTCACAAAAAAATACATCACAGGCGGAATACACTATTGCATTTGTTATAATTACCTGTATTGAATAGTTATACAATGTGTTGCATATTTTTTAAGAACATGATTTCTGATTTGAGTTAATTGATGAAGAAAAATTTATGAAGAAAAATATATATTTTAAGAAACAGAAAATCCATAACTAAATCCATATTGCTAACCCACTGTGTTTTTTCCAATTAGGGGATGGTGGTCTTCAGCAGGAAGAGACTGTGGTGTATGAAAATACAAGAGAGCCTTCTGCATCCATCATATTAGACTGATCAATTTTTTTCAAAATCTACAGCGCAAAAAAACTCAAAAATATGAAAGTGTGCTGTTTATTCATATATAATTTTTCAATAATCCAAATGGTGTTAATAGTAATATATACGTCGAGAGCATTAGAACAAGCTGGAATAAAAGTAAAAAAGAAATAATAAAATGCATATGACATTTTTTGGACTTTTCTTATAAGTCATATAATACACTCACCGGCCACTTTATTAGGTACCCCATGCTAGTAACGGGTTGGACCCCCTTTTGCCTTCAGAACTACCTCAATTCTTCGTGGCATAGATTCAACAAGGTTCTGGAAGCATTCCTCAGGGAGTTTGGTCCATATTGACATGATGGCATCACACAGTTGCCGCAGATTTGTCGGCTGCACATCCATGATGCGAATCTCCCGTTCCACCACATCCCAAAGATGCTCTATTGGATTGAGATCTGGTGACTGTGGAGGCCATTTGAGTACAGTGAACTCATTGTCATGTTCAAGAAACCAGTCTGAGATGATTCCAGCTTTATGACATGGTGCATTATCCTGCTGAAAGTAGCCATCAGAAGTTGGGTACATTGTGGTCATAAAGGGATGGACATGGTCAGCAACAATACTCAGGTAGGCTGTGGCGTTGCAACGATGCTCAATTGGTACCAAGGGGCCCAAAGAGTGCCAGGAAAATATTCCCCACACCATGACACCACCACCACCAGCTTTAACCGTTGATACAAGGCAGGATGGATCCATGCTTTCATGTTGTAGACGCCAAATTCTGACCCTACCTTCCAAATGTCGCAGCAGAAATCGAGACTCATCAGACCAGGCAACGTTTTTCCAATCTTCTATTTTCCAATTTCGATGAGCTTGTGCAAATTGTAGCCTCAGTTTCCTGTTCTTAGCTGAAAGGAGTGGCACCCAGTGTGGTCTTCTGCTGCTGTAGCCCATCTGCCTCAAAGTTCGACGTACTGTGCGTTCAGAGATGCTCTTCTGCTCACCTCGGTTGTAACGGGTGGTTATTTGAGTCACTGTTGCCCTTCTATCAGCTCGAACCAGTCTGGCCATTCTCCTCTGACCTCTGTCATCAACAAGGCATTTCCGCCCACAGAACTGCCGCTCACTGGATGTTTTTTCTTTTTCGGACCCTTCTCTGTAAACCCTAGAGATGGTTGTGCGTGAAAATCCCAGTAGATCAGCAGTTTCTGAAATACTCAGACCAGCCCTTCTGGCACCAACAATCATGCCACGTTCAAAGTCACTCAAATCACCTTTCTTCCCCATACTGATGCTCGGTTTGAACTGCAGGAGATTGTCTTGACCATGTCTACATGCCTAAATGCACTGAGTTGCCGCCATGTGACTGGCTGCTTAGAAATTAAGTGTTAACGAGCAGTTGGACAGGTGTACCTAATAAAGTGGCCGGTGAGTGTATATTATCTAAATGAAAAAAACATCCAGATAATTATTACATGAAAAAATTAAACTGAACTACATGGTAACTGAGCATCTGAACAGCTGGGTTTCCAGCTCTGAACTAAAACCTGCTGGCTCAGTGATTGATTGTTAGTCTGTTAGTAAGGAGCTCTAGAGCTTTGAGACAACAGCAGTAAACCAACGATCCTCCTATTTACAGCATGCTCTATTTGTGGTGGGTAAGAGCTCCGTCATGTAGGCTGGAGAATGGGCATTGATGGTCTTTAAAAAAAAACATTTGGGACCTTAAAGTCTATCCTGTATGTATAGGAGCAATAGAGAGAGGCAGGCCCCTTCAATTTATATTAGCTGAAGCTTGTGGAGGATGAATTAACTCATTTCTGTGGATTTACAATCCAAACTTGAGGTAATGAACACATAATTTTTTTATTAGTCTGGGCAAGAAAGGCTTCGCTTTCATTAAGAGCTATAACTGGGAATGTTTGCTCTGATCTCTGAGTTTGAAAAACTTAAAGACCCTGTCAAATACCTCCCCTATGACTTCCTCATGGGTGAAGGAAACGGATGAGGAGCCAAAAATGACAGCATTGCAATGGGACTGAGAACTGAAGATATGTACTAACTTTTGCCCTTATGTTGGTGTAAGAAAAAATGTATTCGAGCTATTTTAGTTCAAGAAATAAAAACGAACTATTAACAGTATTTGTTATTACATTACTTATAGTTTCCCAGGATGACTCTTCTTGATTTGAATTTGTGATAGTTTTCATAACACCTTTCCTTTTTTTATATTAACTCTGCAGTTATTTGCCTTTCTTTTTCAAGTTGGTTAGTTTTCTTGTGCTTTGTATGACGTTGGTTTAGCTATATTTTAATTGTCCATCTAGAGAGTTTTTTTAACTGAAGCATAGTAACTATAAATCGATAAATTCTTAGGTTTTGAAGGGTTGTCTGTTTCTTCTGTTTATGTGTGTTAGCATTGATTTTTGTAAATGCACTCATTTATTCAATGTATTCTTCTATACCACTTCACCAGCAAAATTTCCATAAAATAACTTATAAAGACTTACAGCTGTTGTGCTTTTAATTCCTAAAGACCAGGTGGTGCTCCAGCAGACCATATGCATCACCACTCTCTGACCCATCTGTACAGTTTCCAGTGCAGGGGACAAGAGAATTAAGAGTTCCTTATTGTGGTTAAGGCTGGGGGTTTATCATAAACTTCAACAGGAGCTGGGTGGCAATTATGGCCTTCTCTTTTTATGTTTAAATAAAGCAGAGAAGCACGGTCAACCATGGGTTAAATGCTGAGAGTTAATTTGGTTGCTTTATACTTGTGACCATGTAATGACAATAACGTTAAATTCTAATTTAAATCTTATTTTGTTTTGAAGGGCTTATGGAATAAAAATAATGTGTTCAAACAGTGGAATAAGGCTGATTCCACTTCTTTTCCATATTTTTTTTTTTTTTTTTACAGTGTCCTGTCTGGCAATGTGGCAATAAGAATAATTGTCTTGATGCCAAAAAGAGCCCAACAGATTTTACTTTCACAAGTGTAGCGGTATGGCAATTGCCATACTGCTCCACTTGTTTCATGCATATAAATAGCTTTATTATAATTATGCAGGGAGTTTTACAGTTTATATGGACACTGCAATGTAAATAGAGCAGAAAAACAGAAGAAGAAAAGGAAAAAAGAAAAAAAAAGGACAAAAGAAAAAAGAAAGAAGAGATACAAAGGAGATAATAACAAAACATTTTCAGTCTGCTTCATCACCTGTAACGAGATGAAAAAAGAACAGCACAACCGAAAGACATGGTACGAGACATACAATAAATCAACACCTTGAACTATCGCTAAAGTAATATTATTAAGTCTGACATGTACTCTGTGTTACCTGAAGATATGAATGTGGGCTTTCTGTATGGAAGTGAATCTCTAAGTACCTGGAGCCTAGCACCTGTAGTTGTTTGTGAGGGTGAACTTGTGCATGTAAAGTTTATCCTTAGAAAAAAAAAATGCTCAATAGTGGTTGTGGAGAGCTGAAGAGGCACACCCCCCAGAGCACTGAGTCCAGCGCCGGGAGACCCAAAGCCCCAGGCGCCAAAGGGACCCCAAGAGCGAAGGCACCAAGGAGGGGCCAGCCCCGGAAATCAGACCCCCACCAAGGGAGGAGGAGAGACAGCCCCGAAGAAGCCCCCCAGCCACAGCATGCCGCCATCCTGAAGTAGGGCCGGGCACCAAACACCGGCCCCCCCACGGCACAGACCGAAACGCCCCAGCCCCACAGAGCACCGAAACATGCCCCGTCCCCCGGCACCAAGCCTTGGCGACCGGCCGCAACACCCAACACGACCGCACCACCCAGGAAAAACACACAGGTTTGTGTGTCCGCCGCCCCCCCTGCCACTCACACCAGCCCCCTACACGGGCCGAAGCAGCTCCACCGCCCCGGCCCCCCGACGCGCGCCGGCCGGAGCTACTTCACCCCCCACCCACCAGGCAGCCACACCCACCGCGATCAGTGGGAACAAAGCAGTTCCACCATGCCTCCAAGTGGGAAAACCCACCCACACCAGCCCCCCAACACCACCCCCGCCGGAGCCGCCCAGACCACCACACAACGGGCCCGCCCGCCCCCCGAGAAAACAGACATGCCAATCCCCCCAAAAAAGAGAAAAAAAAAACTCCAAGCAGAAAGGCCCGCACAATGCGACAGTGGACACCGATCCACCCACAACCGCTCCCCCCCACCGAAAAGAAAAATAAATAAATAAATTAATTAATTAATATAAAAATTAAATAAATAAAAATTCCCCTATGCAAGAGGAGAAATGCAAACGGAAAAACCAGAGCCCAAAACAAAAGCCAAGACCTGCACCTCATAATGTATTGCAACTCTCCTCCTCCCCGATACCACAAAACCGGCATCGGAAAAAGCATCGCCAAGGAACAGGCATCGAAGCGAAGGCACCGGCCCCAGCACTGAAAATCCCCGAACAACACCCAGCCTCACCCCAAAGTGAATCCAGTCCTGGGCCCCAGGGATTCGAGGCCCCAGGGGCGCCCGACCCCCAGACAGGTGCCCCAGCAAGTCCCCGGCCGGCCAGGGCCCATGGAGAGGCCGCCAGGAATGAGCCAGCAGCCACCCGGGCATCCACCCCCAGACCCCGAGCTCCACCAGTGCACCGGCGAGCCCTGACGCCAGCCAGCGGAGGGAGAGCAGGACGGGGGGAATGGGCTCCGAACTTAGCGGAGATTTGAGATGTATTTGGGAAAGGGTGCAGTTGAGACCCCAACCTGGGAGAGAAAAAAAACCAAAAAAAAAAACCACACACAATCTCAATCTCGTGCCCCCACTCGCATCACGCACCAAAGACCCGGTGGCACCGGTGGTTGGTCCCGGGACTATCGGATGACCCAATAAGTGAACCTAAAATCGGGATGAGGGGAGGGGAGCGGCAACACCGCCACAACAACCCATCTCATTCCTGCTTCGAACCTGGCCCCCCACCCCGCTCACGTACCGGACCACCACCAGCAAGGGATGATACAGACTCCAGGCGGCAGCCGGAGAACAGGGGTGTAAGAAGAACCCGATCCTCCATCAGATGTAATTAAAACTGGGAGTACCAATAGGGGGTGTCCGGCACAGTCCACCCCCCCTCCGGGAGATAGACAGTGCCAGGGCACCCCCCCCCCCTCGACAACCCTGAACCCTCAATGTCTAGATGCGAGAGGGGATGGAGGAGGCCGACCGTGGTGAGGCCCATAAAATAAGCCGACCACAGGGCCCTTCTATCATTAACCCTGTATGTGCTTGAGGAAATAGGAAAGTCTTTTTGCTACAATTTTATGATCAGTTGTGTGATGTCAGAGAATGTTTCAAAAGGAACAAATTAGCCAAAGGAAAGCCTCCCACGATCCACTTAGCTTTGATTGGTCAATTGGTGCAGCAGAAAAAAAACCCTCACTTTAGTACCATGGGATGACGTGTTTGTGGTTGTGTGCATGAGCTATGTGCTTAAATGGAAACAAATCTGGTGGTACAGCTTCTGTATGTCACCGGTTATGTTTTTAAATATAGAGACTGAGTTAACTTCCTTTTAAAGCTTACATGCTGAGAAAATGAGCTACCAGAGAGGAAGTTGGCTGTGGTTGCTGCATTAGGCATGATACACAGAACACAAAATATAAATAAAACAGAAATAAAAGTTTTGGTTTTCCTGGCTGAATAATGACATATTTTCATTTAAAAAAGCTTAAATGTAGCATAATTATAATATTCTAATGCTTAAGTAGCTTTTACGGTGCGACCAAACAAACTGCAGTTAGGCACAAATCTGTTAGTTTTACTGAAATGTTTCATGTTTAGAGACTCATGTTCTTGTCTTACATTTATGCTCTCTTTTCTAATAGCTGTCAGTTTTAAAAATATTTAAAAATATTTTAAGAATTATAATGAAGTGAATGATGTGAGAAAAACAACATCCTCTGAGTCATTATTACAAAAATCACACCTCCATAAACCACATGGGCTGTGTCACGTGTTTATGTTTAAAAGGAGCTGCTTTACAGCCTCAGTCATTAGTTTAGGTATGAAGAGACAGAAGCATGATGACTTCATTTGGATTGATTTTAATGCCTTTATTTCTAATTCTGATTCTTCAGTTCACAGGTAAGAAATAATATTTAAAAAAAACGTCCAATCAACAATATTTAGGTAACTATTAAACATCTTACAAGAGAGTGTTTAATATTTATTATGTTTTGTTTGTTGCCTAAAAGCAGAAGCTGAGACGTTCTAATAAGGTTGTGTTAAATCTTGATCTTAATCTACTTGTAGGCAGTAATTTGTGACAGTCTTTTATGTTTTCACTGCAGCAGCTGCTGGGCAACAACGAGCTTTCTTCACCGTTAAAGTCGGTGATGAGGTCACTTTGCCCTGTGGAAATGGAACACAAGAGAAAGATAACCGTGACAGAATAGAATGGGAGTTTGATCATCCAGGAAGCAAAAACGTGTCATTTTTCAGACGAGGGATTTTCACAGAGGAAGCTAAAGCTAAATCAGGCAGACTGAATGTTACAGCAAACTATTCTCTGGTCATTAAGAACGTCACAGCAGATGATTTTGGTCATTACTACTGCAGAAGGAGCACAACAGACCAAAAACTCAGCCTTATTAAGGTTGATTTGAATGTTGTCACCAGTGAGTATTTATATTACACTGTTATTCAGTCAAAGTGTCCGTTATTAATTCAGCGATGAAGCTGGATTTACTCTTGTCTTTTTTTAATAATATCTCCATATTTCCAGTGACTGAACAGAAGAACAATGAGGAAGTCACCTTTAACTGCACTGTGTCAGCTCCTCCCGTCTGCAAACATAGAGTGGTGTGGCTGTATGAGGGCAAAGAGAAAATATCTCCAGACAAGAACACATCAACTCCCTGCTCAGCATCTCTCACAATCCCATCATCTCAGCTCAATCATTCTAAGTCTTATGACTTATTAAAGTGCAAAGCTACAGACAGTTATGATAGAAAAGACCGACTGTTCACCTTCAGCCATCAGTCATCAGGAGACAAAACAGGTGAGAACACGGACCACTTTTTAACAACAGCCTTTATCCTGTTTTACCTTGTTGCTTTCACTACTAAAGTTAGCATGGGTTGATTTTATTCTGAATTTCACCGGAATTCTGTCTGATGCTTGTATTTCTGTTTTGGTGTGCAAGCTTGAACCAGAGATGAGGCATCCCATTAGTAGAAAGAGTTTTTAGCTTTCAGTGTGGGCCTGTCTTTATTTATGGTCCCCATGGAAACCACTGTATTCAGGAGGAGGGAGCAGTAACACATAAACATGCTGTGTGGCTGCTGTTTGTGAATACTCTACAAACCTTAGCTATCAAGCATTTTGCAATAAAAAACAAATCATGAGTGAACAGCAGATACCTGAAACGATTTCCAAAACAAGAGAGCAATACACTTCCACCCTTAGGGCTTATATTTAATACATTGTATTGGTTTAAAAGTTCACAGCGCATCATGTTCTTACACGGGGGGCCTAATTCTCTGATGCCATCTAAATGCTCACACTGTACTTCCAAATACCTCACATTGCACTCAGAGCAGTACAGAGATTATCGCTGGTCAGACTCGTCTATCTGACAGTAAAGAGGAACTCCCTTGTTTGCACATGTGCAGTGTGTGAGGTTGAGGTAAATTGGCTCATAGATGCTTGTAGCTCTGCTCCAACAGCAGTAAGCCCTCATATTCTCCCTACGAGGGTGGGTGGAATTGCAAAATGTTTGATTTTCATCCAGCCATATGATTCCAGATCAGTAGGTGGTCATGAGAGGCTGATTACCCCTTGTAACTACCTGTATACTACAAGACACAGGACATATGACGAGGCTCCATGAGGCACGATAGTAATAAAGTGAATTAGGGAAAAAAAAAAGAACCTCTGAGTCCTTATTACAAAATCAAACATCCATAAACCGTATGGACTGTCTCTGTTTTCATGTTTAAAAGAAGCTGCTTTACAGCCTCAGTCATTAGCGAAGGGATGAAGACTAGAGACTGACATTTTTTCGGGAATCCCACAGGTCACGGGATTCCCGTGGGATGAGAGTCAGTATTAGTAACGATCACATGATTGGGACGGTACAGGATTAAACATTAACGGGAGCAGACGGGAGCGATAGCAAACCAATAGTAACAAAAAAATAAATAAAATAGGATCGATGCCATAAAATAAAATAGAAAGAAAAAAAAATCCAATACTGGCGCCGCCATTTTGTAGTTTTTGTCCTTGAAGCCTGCACTATAATGCGACCCAAAAAAACTACACGACCCAAAAACCAACAGTGCTTCCCCTCTGAGTTTTTCACCCGCACTCAAAAGAAATTCAGATTCAATGAATTGGCAGAAATCTTTTTGAAGACAACAAGAATGGGAGTGGTGCAGGAGCGGGAGTCATTCTGAATGGGAGCGGGATGGTACTGGGAGTAATTTCAACAGGAGTGGGATGGGACAGGATTTAGATTTCTACTCTGGCCCGGGATCGGGACGGGACACACTTTTTTTCTGTGGGAGTGGAACGGGACAGGAGTGAAAATCCACTCCTGTGTCAGTCTCTAATGAAGAGACAGAAGCATGATGATTTTTTTGGATCTATTTTAATGCCTTTATTTCTAATTCTGACACTTCAATTCACGGGTAAGATATAATATACATTTATAAAAAAATATTTAGGAGGGCCATTAAACATGTTACCAGAGAGTGTTTAATATCTATTATGTTTTTTTTTTGTGGCCTAAAAGCAGAAGCTGAGACGTTCTAATAAGCTTGTGTTAAATCTTGATCTTAATCTACTTGTAAGCAATAATTTCTGACACAGTCTTCCATGTTTTCACTGCAGCAGCTGCTGGGCAACAACGAGCTTTCTTCACTGTTAAAGTCGGTGATGAGGTCACTTTACCCTGTGCAAATGAAACACAAGAGAAAGATAACCGTGACAGAATAGAATGGGAGTTTGATCATCCAGGACGCAAAAACGTATCATTGTTCAAACAAGGGATTTTCACAGAGGAAGATAAAAATAAATCAGGCAGACTGAGTGTTACAGAAAACTGTTCTCTGGTCATTAAGAATGTCACAGCAGAGGATTCTGGTCATTACTACTGCAGAAGGAACACAACAGACCAAAAAGTCCCACGCATTAAGGTTGATCTGAATGTTGTCACCAGTGAGTATTTATATCACATATTCAGTCAGTGTTCCTTAGTAATACAGCAATGAAGCTGGATTTACTCTTGTTGTCTTTTTTTAATAATATCTCCATCTTTCCAGTGACTGAACAGAAGAACAATGAGAAAGTCATCTTTAACTGCTCTGTGTTAACTCTTACTGTCTGCAAACACACCCTGGTGTGGCTGTATGAGGGAAAAAACAAAATATCTCCAGACAAGAACACATCAACTTCCTGCTCAGCAGTTCTCACAGTCCCATCATCTCAGCTCAATCATTCTAAGTTTTATGAGTTATTAAAGTGCAAAGCTACAGACGGTTATGATAGAAAAGACCAACTGTTCACCTTCACCCATCAGTTATCAGGAGAGAAGACAGGTGAGATAAATTTCTCAACATCATCTTAAATAACAAAATATTTCTTTTTTTTTGCTGTGCATTTAATGAGTTTAATATAATCAAAGATATCATGTATCTAAACTGCTGCTTGTTTCCAGTTAATAATACAACTACTGTCTTCATTAACACAAACGAATCAACATCTACAGAAGAATCAACATTAGCTACAGTAACTAAATCAGAGACAACAGAGTCCGTTTTTTCATCAAACGATGCATTTCCAACATCGGTTACTCCAACAACAACCCGACTTACCAAAATGAGTCGAACTAAATCCCGAGGTACAAATGAATTTTATTTAGTGTTTAAATTAAAGCCCTGCAGTTTTTAGTTGTTCAGTTATCAGAAGTTAGAGCAAACCTTGTTTGATGGACAGACAGCCATTAAATATCTTAGTGCTTTTTTAGGTCTGTAATGAAATAAAAGTACCATCAGAGCATAAGAACAATTTATACAGCATAAAGTTCGGGACAAATTAATATAATTGTTAAAACAAAGTAAAACACAGGATCCACGTGATCTTTTCATTTTTTAAAAATAAACTTACTCTAATGTGACATCTGTCTGCTACAGGAAAATAAACAAATGGGAATATCCCCTAGATAAATCCAAACCAATCCTTTAATTGCAAACAAAGCCTACATTTTAGGGTTGCTTATTTTTGGTCCCCCTGACTGTGCTTAATATCCATCATCTTTTTAACAGGTTGGATTTGGTGGACTTCTATGTTTTCTGTGGTGTTAGCAGGACTCATAATAACTGTGATAGTAACCATCAGGTTACGGAAAACTAAAGGTCAGAACAATCACTTATTCATTTTATAAAGATATTTGAGACTTTTATGATCTCAAACTACAGTACTTGCTCTTCTAACGTGCACAACGAGAGATAAAGAAACATTAACCTTCAAAACAATGATTGGATGTATAAATACATCCACATATACTTGTTTTGAACTTTTATGAGTTAAAAATTTTCATTCTAAACCCGTTTCTTCTCTTTCAGGAAATACGAGGGAACCTGAAGAAAGAGCTGTGAGTTTAAACATTCAAATACAACATCTCAAAATCTTTCACATTTTTTGTTATGCTTGTATTTAGCCATTTTTTGACTTTTACCAACCAAAAAAAGAGGTGGTAGTCAGTGGCGGCTAGTGAAAAATATTTTTGGTGGGGCTGATATAGCCTAGTGAATGTCTCCAACTAATCCAGAATAAGAATTCAAATAAACAATTGGAAATGAAATACAATTTAACAGTAATGATTTAATTTACTATATAATAACAGTAACAGTGATGATTTTGGTCACTGTGACGGGGTTCTTTGGCCTCCAAGAATCCAGTCTCAGTCGGGTTACCGGTGTTGGGGATTTATTGTGCTCAAAAACTCAAAACAGGGTGCAAAAGAAACTAAACATATACAAGATAATCTGGGCCTCAGCCTCCCTCCAGTTACCAGCAATGTAACAAAGAAACAGAAAACAAAAATGGCCGCTCATCTTCCCACAGCCCTCATTAAATAGTTTAAGCCCCTCCCCTCAGGCTCTCTTATTTCCGATTTCTTCTCATAAATCAGTTTTGTCCATATATTACCTCCACAAACAATTGATGTACAAAAACAAATAATTTTTACAACTTAATTTCTTTACACAGATTCATTGAATTATTCAATTACACCAAACTTTTAAACATAAAATAAAAAAAATATATAATCTGACAAACATTTAGCAAGTCACGTGTTGGTGACGTCACTTCCGCATTCCAACAACTCTGGCGTTTTAACCGCTTACTGAGCGTTTCCTCGGGTTTGAACCCAGCAAAGACGCCGCCAGACTGAAGATGACAAGTCCCTGTAGCATACACACATACACACACACACACACACACACGGCTAACCCCACTGAAATATTAAGTGTTCACCCTCAATACGCCAGCAGGTAACCAGGTACAGCTTGTGTGTTTTAAGTTAATTGACCGCTACTGTAGGGCTCAGCGCGAGTGTATTGGTCCTCACAAGCACAGTATAACAGGAATGTGTGTGTGGCACGCAACATTAGAGAGGTTGTTTTAAGTGACGAGGTGGATTCGTCACAGTCACAATAACCATGACATGAAATTTTCATATCCTACTGTACAACAGGGATGCTCTTCTGGCAAACGGGTAGATAAGTAAGGAGCTCACCGAATTTGGTGGAAGCTGCATCTCGTTCGTTACATTCGCCATTGTCCCTCTAATTGTCTGCACCTGCGCATTGAGTGCAGAAGCCTGTTAAAGGGCAGTATTTTCAGAGCCCCAAGACCATAAAATTCTGAGACGCTGATTGGCCATTAAATTATTAAGTTGACCTAGCAATAGTACATGGTTGGCAGATTCTATGCACTTGTGGGGCAGTCAAATCAGAGCCCCAAGACAGAGACGGTAGGAGACTGTCTGTGGAAATCCACAAATGAATGACAGTAGATAGGGAAATGTAGTTTATATAATTTGTTTTGCTTATAGGTACACACTCTAGAGAGTACAACTGACATTTATGAGTTAATTTCTAAAAATATATTTTACGTTTCTCTCTTCTTATCAGGGAGGGCGATGGCCCAGCGCCCCCTATGGGCCGGCCGCCACTGGTGGTATTTAGCCCAGAATCTTCCATGACTCAGTTATATAAAAAACAGGGTAGAATGACAACACATGCTTCATCAGCTATATGTAATTGTGATGGAAAACAAACTGATAATATTTATTTTAACCAAAACAGGAAGGACTAATAATTAAAAAACAATAACCTCAAGAAATAGTTTTATTGCTATATACTAGTAGGAATAGATACACAGGAAGGTGTGTTACTAAGGAGTCCCTCTGTTTCGCTGTCCTTTAGGAGGTTGACCCTGTGAAGAATGTTTATACATATATCACCTTCTCCAAGAATTCCAAGAAGAAGAAAAGCAAGCCTGCAGCTCCAGTATGTTCAAACCTTGTATTTAATATATTATTTATTTATATAGGAAATGGTATGAACCAATATGCAAAAATGTGTCTATGCTTTATAACCTTATTTTAAGTTTCCCTTTAATCTTTCAAATAATTTACGGATTGCCTTTAGGGTTGGGAATTGATAAGATTTTCACGACTCCGATTCCCTTGTCAATTCTGTGAAAGGATTCAATTCCTTTTCAATTCTCTTATCGATTCTGTGAATAAAAGAACTTGGTAAGTGCACGGTGACATTCGCCTACCTTAGCCTGGGACATTCTATTTCTCACTGCCTCGGCGAAAACAGAAGGTTTTGAACGGGAGCTGCCAGCCTCTGATTCAGCAAGGCTACCCGTCTTGTCACAGTCATCTAAATCTAATGGAGAAGGCATCAGTTTAATGAAAAAGCATTACTGTACAATTTCGGGAAATAAACTCATCTCCCCCTGATTTAAATAAACGAGCGTCACCTTTCTCTCGCTCCCTGAACTGCAGAGCATCTTTGTAGCATGCTTCATTACATCCATTGCAATAGCTAGAATAATGTAAGAATTCCAGCTACCTGTAGTTGTAATTAAACATGCTAGCAATCAAGGGCTGGATAAACGAGGAAGGCAGATTCCCTTAATAACCCCAGAGAGGGGTGGATAGTGATGTTATGAGATGAGACAGGCATCAAGGCTTGTGTTGAGTAATGGAGGGGGTGTTTCCCTGAAGCGCATGTCGAGGTGTGATTCATTTAGAGGAGGGGCCAAAATTGATGACGTCCGAGGCCTCGCTACCATGATACCATGTGACCACTTCAGGAAGTGGTTCAGAAAGCGCAAGAATTTTGACAGGCATCTAAACAGCCTCAGAATTCAGTCAAGATGTGGAGTTTGTAGGAGTTGCTGTCAGTTAGATAGAGTTTGGATAGATTCTAAGAAAAGATTGGTGGGAAAAACAACAAATCTAGTTGCTTAAAACTATTTTGGTTAGAATAAACAATGTAGTGATCAAATTCTGAGCAAGCAATCGGACAAAGTTGTAACATTAGTACTAAGGAGTATTTTCTACGTTGAATGGTTAACCACATAAGTGGCTTCATCTATGAGACATAGACTCCCTCTCCTGAGGTTGAGGGTTCAAGACCTTGCTTTGACTTTCGAAAGATAGGATTATATTTCATTATTTTGGCTAATGAGACTAATTTGCATAGGTTTGCCCTTGTAAAAATATAGATTGGGTAAAAAAGCTGGCAAATTAGGTTAGCTTAGCCAAAAGATTGGTTGTACACATAACTTCCAACCCAATTAAAACCAAAAACTGTGGAGAAACTATTATATTTGATTAAAAATGACTAACACCTTTCATTTTACTCATCATTGCCCAATTTACACTTTCACTGTCTGTTTGAGTTTATTTCACTAAAATGGCAGTAAAACTGTGCACCGTAAATGATTTTTCAAAGATATTTTAGACTTAAAAAAAAAAATAAAAAATTATTTTATTATACACTCCAACCATTAACAACTTCAGAGGAACTTAAAAGGGGTGGACAAAAAGAGAAACAATTGCAAAAATTTACAGATTTGATTACAAACTGTAGTTCTGCTCTCCACCAGTAGGTGGTGACATGTTCACATGGAGCCTCATGAACTGTGGGGATTGTTGAAGCAATTAGCTCAAACTGTTCAATGCCTCATGAGGCTTCATCTCTACGGAGCCCCCTAGTGGACATGGGGATTTTTTTTTCTTTTGTGTTCCCTCGCAAAACCTTTTGCATTACCTCGCAAAACCTGGCAGTGGAGTTATTGATTTTTATTTGCAACGTTTTGCTGTTGTTTTACCATTTGCAGACGGTCCATAACCACTTGCCTGGCCGTTGCCTGTGCATAGCGATCAATGTAATACATCCAGCTCGGAGAACTGCTCGTTTTTCTCGAAAATAATGCTTTTTGATTTTTGTAGTATGTAGTCTGTGCTATCAGGACATGAAAGAGGCGTCATTTGTGTTTCAACAACGAGAGTTATTGATCCCGGAAGTCCGAATCTTTGAACATCTTTCTAACTTTACCGAAGTAAGGTTTTGCGTTCTCATGCAAAAGGTTTTGCGTGGGAATGCAAAATTTTGTGAGGTAACGCAATACTTTTGCGAGGGAACGCAAAAGAAAACAAAATCCCCATGTCCCTAGGGGGCTCCGTACATCTCAACATCACTAGAGGTAGGAAATTGCTTTATTTCCAGAAATGGCATATGATTTCCTAGGAACCACAATAAGTACAGCCAGTGATATAAAACTAGCTACTTACCAGCAGAGTTGCCCTCCATGCTGGTAACTTTAGCTTCTGTCTGGAAGCATCCAAAATACGGCATTCGTTAAAATGTATGCCATGTTGTGTGCGCAGGTGTTTCTGCATGTTGGATGTATTTCCTCCCACGGATGTGATTGGCACTTTGCAAAGCGCCTGCAAAGTGCCTTGTTACCATCTGTCTCTTCCTTAAAATGAAGCCAAACTTTCGATCGCTTTGACCGATTTTGTTTTGCTTGTCTAGACTTACGCCTGTTCACGTTGTACTTGCTTATTGTGTGCGTAACTTGCGTAAAATACGTGATGCAAGTCGTTCAGCCCAGAGCGGCTCTGGTGCTACCTGGAATTGATAAGAGAATCGTTAAGCGAGCTGCCAAACGGTGCCATGGAATTGGAACACACAGAACCGGTTCTGAACAGGAAGCGGTTTTCGATTCCCATCCCTAATTGCCTTTATGTGCAGTTTTTGAAATAGGTTAGATATCAGGAAGCAATATTCCTCTGATTGACTGGAATTTACAATCATAACCCATTCTTGCTAATCTGCTTCCACTGTGCACAAAACAGCAGTGATAATCTGAGTATTTAAGGCAGCTATATGTAAAATGTTCTAAAATGGCATTTTAATACGAATTTATTGTTTCATTCCAGGTCCCTAACCCGGTCATTTACAGCACCCTGCAACCTTTTTCTCCAGCAGAATCTCCTTACTCTACTGTGTTCTAAAGACTTTTTTTTTCTTCTATCGATAACAGAAATATTACCCAGTATATTCTTTTATATGCATGTTGTAGATCTGAATCTTGCACTAAAGTTCTAGATCAGGGTTCTGCAGCCTGTGGCTCTGGAGCTGCAAGTGGCTCTTTGGACCGTCTACAATATTTTATAGAAATGTAAAAAAGAATATAAAGAGAAACTGAGAGTTTTGAATATTTTATATTAGCAAATACCATATTCAGAAGCTTTTTCTTTATTTAAATTATATTTTCCCAACAGATGACATAGAAAACAAACAGGAATATGTTTTTAATTCTCTATTTCTTGTCATTCACTTTGAAAGGATGTGCTTATTTTTTTTTACATAAAATAATATCCTATTAATCAAAATTCATGCTTCTTCTTCATGAAATGTTTATAGTTTTCTTCTATAAAAGACATGGTGTTATGTCTAATATTGACTGAGTAATCTGAGAAGTGACTGTTTCTAACAAAGTTGCAAACGTGAAAGAAAAAAAAAAGAAAAAAAAGGAAACCACACACTTCTGTTCTCACTATGTTAAATCTCTGATCAACAATTTGCCAGCAGCACACTTTTTTCCCAATATATGTTCGTATAAATCAACCCTCAGACTATTAGTTTTAAAGATCAATGAAAAATAATGAATTTATTTTAATGTAGAGGTTAAAAAAGCAACACTATTACTTTTGACCCAGGGATTTGCTAAATTTGAATTATAATTCAATGTTCTGGTCAATGTTCAGCACCTGGAGCTGTCACTGAATGAGTCATGTGACCCAGATCAGTCTGAGCTGCTCTTTAGCACGAGAGCTAATAAAGCTAATGTCAGGTTTGGTGGAGGTTATTTGAGCACCCAACTGTAGAGATGAGGAGGCAGAGATGATTTCTTGCAGATTAAATTTAAATGCAGATGGCAACAGAAGCAAAAACCCATGAACAAAAAGACAGAGAAACACACATGAGGAGCAAAGCAATAAAGAGAATCCAGCAATGAGCAACTGCACAGAAGGTGTATATATGGGGGACAGAACAACCTTAGGTTGTAAGTTTGCTTTTTAGGTAGCTTACATGACTGTTCACAACAAAATAAACAACATAACCAGACTTAATTTGTCTGTTATGTTGTTATGATGGGAAATTGTGAAAAAAAATAAATAAATCAATATATCTCACTGAAAACATTACATGCATTTTAGACGTTATGAAAAAGAAACTTAAAAAAAAAAGTTAATTTTAATTTCTACATTAATAAATCTTATTTGATACTGCTTTCCCCCTTACTAAACCTGGAGTAAATGGGTCTAGCGCCCCTTGTGGCTAAAAGTTACATAGTGTTGCTTTAAACAATAGTTGCACATTTAAAGGTCCTGGGTGGAAAAGCTTCTGGAAAAGATTCACTTTCACAGCCATCATACCTTCTTACTGGGATAAAAGGAAGTAATATGACAGCCTATATAAGGAAAAACTAGTTTTGTCTTTTGAGACTGAATTGTGTCATACAGTGTGTGGTCAAGAGTGGATAATAATGATAAACCAAAGCGCCCACCACATTATATATAAATATATAAACAGTTTTTACATGTCATGTATTAAGCTACTTTTAATCATGATCCCAAAATAAAAAATAAAAAAAGTTTCCAGTTTGGTACAAGTTGAGCTTCTACAAAGGAGATGTGTTAACACTGATTAACTCAAATCAAAGATATATTTACTCACAAAAACACTGAATGAAACATTTCAGGGCTTGGTTCAAATGTTTTATTTTCGTTCTAAGTTTTTCTATTTATTTATTTTTTATTCCATAATGCCCATAGGTGGAGAATTTGGTTGCTGACTCACGTTTCCAGAGAAGTTGTTGACTCTTTGACTCCAGTCGGTGTGCGGTAGTTCCAATGTTTGTCTGATTCGGTGGAGGGCGGACAGGGTTTACCCAGAATGCGGTTGTTTGTAGGTGAACGGAGAAGCTGACTGCCACTCAGATTTCCTGCTGTACTTGAATGGGTAGTGGGGGAGATTAATCACTTCATCAGTGTGAAGCTCAAACGATCTCTTGAGAGAAAGTGAATTCAAACCTCCAGTTTTGAAAACACAAGATTAAGACTCGGGTTGACAAGAACTCAGTTTGACTCAGCAAAACTCAGCTTGGCTAGAGTACCCCAAACTGGCAAACACTCTGGCGTTGAGGTAGTGGCAGTCAGCAGCTTAAGAGGGCTCAATGAGGTAACCCTCTGCAGGTGTGTGGGGAGGCAGACCACAACCAGGCGCCTCCTGGTGGAGGAAGGGAGACAAACACAGAAACACACAGAGAGGAATCCTGACAGTAGACGCCCCCCCCCTCAACGACCGCCACTCGGTGGTCCAGAGGAACCGGATGGCTGAGAGAGGCGGAAGTCCCTAATGAGGGAGGGGTCTAGAATATACGATCCCGGGACCCAAGAGCAATCCTCGGGACCATAATCCTCCCAATCAACTAAATACTGCCACCCTCGCCCAAGGGGACGAGCATCAATGATACGTCGAATGGTGTAGGTGGGGTGGCCATCAATGTCCAATGGGGGAGGGGGCTCAGCGGGTGAGCACAATGGGCTAGATGAGACCGGCTTGACCTGGGACGTGGAATGTAGGGTGTATGCCAAGGGAGGATGGTAGTCGGAGAGGGAGGAGACTCTCCAATGGTTTTCTCCACTTCTTAGGGTCCAATAAATTTAGGAGACAGTTTGCGTGACATCGCCTTGAGGGGGATGTCAAGGGTGGAAAGCCAGACCTTCTGGCCCAGGCGATAGGAAGGGGCAACCCTCCTCCTGCGGTTGGCCCACCTTTGATTCTGAATAGGCAGAAAATTTAGAAGAATGGATCCAATTGATAACACGAGCTTGGATGGAGGAAGGTACATAAATTCTGTTAGGTGGCCCGGTTCCAGGATCAGGTTCAGTCTGTTGGGCCTGTTTGATGAGATCCTCAATCCCCCAGGTTACTGCGGCAACAGAGCAGCTAGGAGGCAGGATGGGAGCAGCCGACTCTTCAGATTGGTCAAGTGAAAAGAGCCAGGGCGAAAAGAGATAGAGAGGTTGAATCGAGAGAAAAACAACGACCATCGGGATTGGCGGGGCATGAGTCTTTTGGCGGATTGGATATAGGAGAGATTTCTGTGATCTGTCCAAACCTGAATCGGATGTGCAGCTCCCTCTAGCCAGTGTCTCCATACCTTCAGAGCCAACTTAATGGCTAAAAGTTCACGGTCTCCAACGTAGTAATTTCTCTCCGCGGGAGTGAGTCTGTGAGAGAAAAAGGCACAGGGGTGTAATTTGTTGTCGGTACAGGAAACTTGGGAGAGAACAGCTCCAACTCCAGAATCCGAGGCATTTACCTCCACCACAAACTGTCTGGAGAGATTTGGCTGAGTGAGAACAGGAGCATTGGTGAAAAGTTTCTTGAGACGAGAAAAGGCTGCTTCCGCCTCAGAGGACCAAGCAAAGGGAACCTTGGAAGAGGTCAGGGCTGTCAGAGGAACAGCAGTTTGGCTGTAGTTGCAGATAAACCTGCAATAGAAATTTGCATAACCAAGGAAACGTTGGAGCTGCTTGCGAGTCTGGTGTAGGCCAGTCCAAAACAGCCTTAATTTTTTCCTCAGTGGGTCTTACCTGTCCGCCCTCAAGGAAGGAAACTGATGGTCTGTGGAAATCATATTTCTCAGCTTTGACGAATAGTTTGTTCTCAAGCAAACGTTGAATATTTACTGAAATATTTCATAATTTAATTTTAATACATTTTTTTTAAGTCTTAATCAGGTTCATTGGGTAGGGCGGCTCCATGGTGCTCTCTATTGGCCAGCCGTCACTGCTGCTTTAAAGATTTTCAAAGCCTCCTTGTATGATCCATGAGTGGCAGTAATTTCCTTTGTTCATAGTCTGATGATTACGGTCATATTTATGGACCATATTTCAGAATGAAATTTGAGTATCGATGCCAAAATGGTTAAAGCACAAATTTACTTTACTCATGCAAAATGACTCATCCCTGTTAAAGGGTGTATCAGGTTTATTTGGAGTGAGAGTGCATAGGGTTTAGAATCCTGAGGTTGTGAGTTCAAAACCCACTCCCACAGACTGCAACTCTGGGTCTTTCAGCAAGACCCTTAACCCCTGATTGCTCCCCGGGCACCCCACGATGGCAGACCACTGCTCCCCAAGGGGATGGTAAAATGCACAGGTACATTTCTCCTATGTGCGATCAATAAAATTCAATTAGTTGGCGCTCACATTTGCGCCGAGCATCCATCTGAACCTGCTTAAGCTGCTATTTGCAGAAATTTTAAGGATAAGATCAGGAGCTTTCAAAACGGAAAGCCGATTTGGGCCCTGATCTTTGAAGCTAGTTGCTCATCAGATATGCTACCAAATTTTCTAGCTACCTTCAATGGAGCAGGAGATCAGGATTCAACTTGGGTGCAGATACTATGCTGTCTGGTTAGTTCTACTGGGAAGGCCAAACATTTGTTTGTAATCTAGTTAATTTAGTTACTTTACTAAAGGTGCTTTACAGAAACAATTCCATCAAATCATATAGACAGGTTGGTCAGAAGTATTCTGATTAAGAAAAACCCAGCTAAATGCATTGGGTACCAGCATATTTTGATGGTGGATGGTTGCTTGCATTGTGTATTTTACTTTAAATCAATCCCTCACACCAGCATGCCTTGGCTGCTCAGCCTTGTGCTGAGGCCAACTGCGGGTTAAAACAAGACAGACACCGCATACAAGAGGAACATTAAAGCAATGATTCATAAAAATGTTCTATGTTGGGGAAGGTAACAATAAAATAGCTCCAGGTGGTGCTGTCTAAGAAGGACACAATGGAACAGATAAGATATGAGCTGAGGAAAACAGGAGGAAAGAGAGCATATATAGCTATTATCAGCTAAAACAGAGCTCATAGCCTTGTCTAGGAGAGAAACGGGACTAAATATTGGAAGATAGGCTCAATTATATCAGTTTAACTATTCATTATGTTCTCTAGGGCGACAGTGGCATTGGATGTAGGAGTTTTCCCTGAAATCCAAGGATTGACAGTTCAAGCCCCGACTGACTTTCAGTGTAGTTGTGTTCTTGGGCAAGACACTTCACCTGCATTGTCTACTGATGGTGGTCAGAGGGCCCGGTGACGCCAGTGTACGGCAGCCCCGCTTCTGTCAGTGAGCCCCAGGGCAGCTGTGGCTACAATGTAGCTTGCCACCATCAGTGTGTGAGTGTGTGCGTGAATGGGTAAATGAATGTAATGTAAAACGCTTTGGTCAAGTTTCCTGACTTGAATAAAGGCGCTATATAAGTACATGCCATTTACCATTTAGTTCAAATTATGCTAATTAGCATATGTGGACATACTCTCATACTTCAAACTGTCAGTATTTGTTCTATATCAGGGATCCTGGTTTAAATTGGTCACTGATCTGTCATTCCTGGCGCAATACCTTGCAAATAGAGTCCCTGAGGCCTCAGAACCAGAACATCTTTCCTTTAACACCTGTTGTAGAACCTTTCTAAAAAAATGTGGGATGTTACTATCAACGACTATAGTTAAACTGATATAAATGAGCCTATCTTCCAATATGTGATATTGAGATATATTGATATATTGAGAATGTGTCAAAAGGAAGACATTAGCCAAATGAAAGCCTCCCACGATCCACTTAGCTTTGATTGGTCAATTGTTGCAGCATGAAAAAAACCCTGCTAACTTAAGTACCGTGGGATGATGTGTTTGTGGTTGTGAGCATGAGCTATGTGTAAGTACTTTAATGGAAACAAAGCGAGCTTCTGTATGTCAGCAGTATGTTTTTAAATATAAAGACTTAGTTAACTTCCTTTTAAAGCTTACTTTCTGAGAAAATGAGCCAGAAGAGCGGAAGCTTGCTGTGGTTGCTGCATGATACACAGAACATGTGTAAGCGCCTGAACTTACATGAGAATTTCTATCCTGTATCACTTAATACTACTAGTAGTAGGTTAAGAAGCGTAGAAGTTATTTGAAGTATGCGCCTGTGAGAGTGTGATATGTTGATGTCTTTCCCCCCCACAACTTAGAATAAACCACCAGTTTGGATAAACAATTATATTTTATTAGAGCTTCAAGCTCAGAAACTGGTAAATGGAAATGGAATAGTAAATTGCTTTTTTCTAACGAAACAATCGGACCATAAAATAAAAGTTGGCCTGGATTAATCAACAGAAAATTATGTCACCAAATAGCCTTCAGAGGCACTTAAATGCAATCAGTTCCTTATGAACCCAAACTCTTATTTTGAATCGACATTTAAAAAAAAACCTCAAAACTATCAAATATGTCCCGGGACCGTACTAACTGAAATGCTGGATCATTTAACAGTAACCTCATTTGAAAATGCAAACCGTGGTGAGACAACCCCAATTTACCCACATAAAGTAAACATCATCAGTGTTACCGGCAGTCTAGGCATACAAATACATCACAAACATACAGCAAAACAATATAGGCAATAACGTCACGGCGTCCCGAATGTCCACCAACACAACTGTAAGCACAGTTCCTTGGAATCGAATACCGGTTATCCGTTCGGTGAGACCCCGCCCCGCAGCTGCACAAAAGTTCTGTCCCCAAAGTGCAAAAGGCTCCTTAAAGCAATGCTGTCTTCGGTGAAGTCAGGTGGCAGGGTATACTCACAGTTCCATAGAAGAGAAGAAGGGAGAGGGTAGAGAAAGGAATGTTCGACCTGTTCGGATCGGAGCGAACCAACGTTCATGGACCCCAGCGCCGTCTTCTCGCTGCGGCTCGCCAGCTGTCACCACTCGCACGGTTCCAACACCCGAACTTTTCTTAAGACAAGTTTACTTGCAGGCATTTATCTTCACTGCACCAAACTCCTCTGGCTGTCGGCGTCCGCAGCACGGTCGGAATTCCCCCTCTGGCGTCCACTGCCCGGTCGGAATTCCCCCTCCTTCCTTCTTCTGCTCCGCATCTCCACTCTCTCTACACCTGACGCTCTCCCTCCTTGGCCGAGCGTCACGTTACTCCCCACACATGCTTCACATAGATCAAATTTCTGGTTTTCTTGGCTGAATAATGAAATATTTTCATTAAAAAAAGCTTCAATCTAACATAATTTTATCTAATGCTTTAGTAGCTTTAAGGGTGCGATCAAACAAACTGCAGTTAGGCATAAATCTATTAGTTTTACTGAAATGTTTCATGGTTAGATACTCATTTTCTTGTCCTTCCTTTATGCTGATTTCGTGGCAATATAATAATCTCTTTTCTACTCGCTGTCAGTTTTAAAAATATTCTTAAAGATTTTAAGTATTGTAATGAAGTGAATGATGTGAGAAAAACAACATCCTCTGAGTCACTATTAGAAAAATCACACCTCCATAAATGACACGGGCTATGTCATGTTTAAAAGAAGCTGCTTTACAGCCTCAGTCAATAGTGAAGGTATGAAGAGACAGAAGCATGATGATTTCATTTGGAGTGATTTTAATGCCTTTGTTTCGAATACTGATACTTCAGTTCACAGGTAAGAAATCATCTAAAAAAAATGTCCATTTAACAATATTTAGGAGAGCCATTAAACATGTTACTAGAGAGTGTTTGATATTTACTATGATTTGTTTGTGGCCTAAAAGCAGAAGCTGAGACGTTCTAATAAGCTTGTGTTAAATCTTGATCTTAATCTACATGTAGGCAGTAATTTTTCTTCCATGTTTTCACTGCAGCAGCTGCTGGGCAACAACGAGCTTTCTTCACTGTTAAAGTCGGTGATGAAGTCACTTTACCCTGTGCAAATGGAACGCAAGAGAAAGATAACCGTGACAGAATAGAATGGTGGTTTGATCATCCAGGAAGCAAAACCGTATCGTTGTTCAGACGAGGGATTTTCACAGAGAAAGCTAAAGCTAAATCAGGCAGACTGAGTGTTACAGCAAACTATTCTCTGCTCATTAAGAACGTCACAGCAAATGATTCTGGAAGTTACCACTGCAGAAGGAACACAACTGACCAAAAACTCAGCCTCATTAAGGTTGATCTGAATGTTGTCACCCGTGAGTATTTATATTACATATTCAGTCAGTGTTCCTTGGTAATACAGCAATGAAGCTGGATTTACTCTTGTTGTCTTTTTTTAATAATATCTCCATCTTTCCAGTGACTGAACAGAAGAACAATGAGGAAGTCACCTTTAGATGCTCTGTGTCAACTCCTCTCATCTGCAAACATACAGTGGTGTGGCTGTATGAGGGCAAAGAGAAAATATCTCCAGACAAGAACACATCAACTTCCTGCTCAGCAGCTCTCACAGTCCCCTCATCTCAGCTCAATCATTCTAAGTTTTATGAGTTATTAAAGTGCAAAGCTACAGACAGTTATGATAGAAAAGACCAACTGTTCACCTTCACCCATCAGTTATCAGGACAAAAGACAGGTGAGAGAAATTTCTCAACATCACCTTAAATTAAAAATATTTCTTTTTTTTTTGCTGTGCATTTAATGAGTTTAATATCATTAAATGGCCTGTACCTATATAGCGCTTTTTCAAATCAGGAGACTTGACCAAAGCTCTTTACACTACATTCAGTCATTCACCTATTCAGGCACACACTCACACACTGATGGTGGAAAGCTACATTCTAATCACAGCTGCCCTGGGGCTCACTGACAGAAGCGGGGCTTCCGTACAAACGGTGCATTTCCGACATTGGTTACTCCAACCACAACCCAACTTACCAAAATGAATCGAAATAAACCTCGAGGTGCAAATGGATTTTATTTAGTGTTTAAATTTAAAGTTTTTAGTGAGATTTATAAAATCTAATTTTACTCGAGTGAGTTTTAAGAAAGAGAAATATTCATAATTGGGGTTAATGATTAATGCTCAATAGGTAAGCGTCATCACATATTATCCATCAGAGATATTAGAGCAAACCTTGTTTTATGGACTAGAGACTGACGCGGGAGTGGATTTTCACTCCTGTCCCCACCCACTCCCCCAGAAAAAAAATTGTGTCCTGTCCCGATCCCGGGCCAGAGAAGAAATCTGTCCCTGTCCCTGGTGAAATTACTCCAACTCCCATCCTGCTCCCATTCAGAATGACTCCCGCATCACTCCCATTCTTGTTTTCTTCAATGAGATTTCTGCCAATACATTGAATCTGAATTTCTATAAAGGGTCAGTTAAGTTCAAATCAAACTTTTCGAAGTCGAGTTCGCATTAACTGTTGGTCCCACAATTGTTGTTTTTGAGCGCGGGTGAAAAACTCAGAGCGGAAGCACTGTTGGTTTTTGGGTTGTGTAGTTTTTTTGACTCGCATTATAGTGTAGGCTTCAAGGAAAAAAAACCTACAAAATGGCGGCGCCAGTACTGGATTTTTTTTCTTTCTATTTTATTTTATTTTTTGGCATCGTTCCTAGTTTTTAGTTACTATTGGTTTGCTCCCGCTCCCGTCTGCTCCCATTAATGTTTAGTCCTGTACCGTCCCAATCACGTGATCATTACTAATACTGACTCCCATCCCACGGGACCTGTGGGATTCCCGAGAAAATGTCAGTCTCTATTATGGACAGACAACCATTAAAGATCTTAGTGCTTTTTTAGGTCTGTAATGAAATAAAAGTGGAAAAATTTGTACGGCAAAACATTTGGAACAAATTCATATAATTGCTGAAACAAAGTAAAACACAGGATCCACATAACTGATGATCTTTTCATTTGTTAATAATAAACTTACTCTAATTTGACATCTGTCAGCTACAGGAAAATAAACTAATGACACTCTCCCCTAGATAAATCCAAACCAATCCTTTAATTGCAAACAAAGCCTACATTTTAGGGGTGCTTATTTTTGGTGCCATCACTGTGCTTAATATCTATCATCTTTTTAACAGGTTGGATTTGGTGGACTTTTGTGTTTTCTGTGGTGTTAGCAGGACTCATAATAACTGTAATACTAACCATCGGGTTATGGAAAACTAACGGTCAGAACAATCACTTATTCATTTTATAAAGATATGTGAGACTTTTATGATCTCAAACTACTGTACTTGCTCTTCTAACGTGCACAACAAGAGATAAACATTAACCTTCAAAACAATGACTGAATTGATAAAGACATCCACATATACATGTTTTGTACTTTTATGAGTTAAAAATTTTCATTCTAAACCCATTCTCTTTCAGGAAATATGAGGGAACCTGAAGAAAGAGTTGTGAGTTTAAACATTCAAATACAACATCTCTGAATCTTTCACATTTTCTGTTACGCTTGCATTTAGCCATTTTTGTACTTTTATCAACCAAAAAAAGGAGTGGTAGTTAGTGAACTGATAGCCCAGATTCTTCCATGACTCAGTTATATAAAAAACAGGGTAGAATGACAACACATGCTTCATCAGCTATATGTAATTGTGATGGAAAACAAAATGCTAAAAAAAAATGTTACCTAAAGAGGAAGCGCCAATAACTAAAAAAAACCAATAACCTCAAGAAAGAGTTTTATTTCATGCTAGTAGGATTGCAGGAAATTGTGTTACTAAGGAGTCTGTTTCGCTGTCCTTTAGGAGGCTGACCCCATGAAGAACGTTTATACAAATATCACCCACTCCAAGAAGTCCAAGAAGAACAAAAGCAAGCCGGGAGCATCGGTATGTTCTAACCTTGTATTTAAGAAATTATTTGTTTATTTAGTAAAACGTATGAAGCAATGTGCAAAAATTTGTCTCTTCTCTGTAACCTTATTTTAAATTTCCCTTTAATCTTTCAAAGAATTCATGGATTGCCTTTAGGGTTGGGAATTGATTTTTATGATTCTGATTCCCTTATAGATTCTTTGAAATTGTTCGATTCCTTATCGATTCTCTTATTGATTCAGTGAAACAATTAACTTGTGCACTAAGGGCATGGGGACATTTGTCTACCAGTAGTTGTAATAAAACATGCTAGCAATGAAGGGCTGGATTAACGAGAAAGACACACTCCCTTAATAACCCCAAAGAGAAGTAAGAAATTGCTTTATTTCCAGAATTGGCACATGTTTTCCTAGGAACCACATTAAGCACAGCCAGTGATATAAACCTAGCCACTTACCACCACAGATGCCTTCCATGTTGGTCGTAACTTTAGCTTCTGTTCAGAAATATCAAAAACATGGCATTTGTTTTTATACTTTTACCAACCAAGAAAAGAAGTGATTGTTAGCCCAGATTCTTCCATGACTCAGTTATATAAAAAACAGGGTAGAATGACAACACATGCTTCATCAGCTATATGTAATTGTGATGGAAAACAAAATGCTAAAAAAAAATTTTACCTAAAGAGGAAGCGCCAATAACTAAAAAAAACCAATAACCTCAAGAAAGAGTTTTATTTCATGCTAGTAGGATTGCAGGAAATTGTGTTACTAAGGAGTCTGTTTCGCTGTCCTTTAGGAGGCTGACCCCATGAAGAACGTTTATACAAATATCACCCACTCCAAGAAGTCCAAGAAGAACAAAAGCAAGCCGGGAGCATCGGTATGTTCTAACCTTGTATTTAAGAAATTATTTGTTTATTTAGTAAAACGTATGAAGCAATGTGTAAAAATTAGTCTCTTCTCTGTAACCTTATTTTAAATTTTCCTTTAATCTTTCAAAGAATTCATGGATTGCCTTTAGGGTTGGGAATTGATTTTTATGATTCTGATTCCCTTATAGATTCTTTGAAATTGTTCGATTCCTTATCGATTCTCTTATTGATTCAGTGAAACAATTAACTTGTGCACTAAGGGCATGGGGACATTTGTCTACCAGTAGTTGTAATAAAACATGCTAGCAATGAAGGACTGGATTAACGAGAAAGACACACTCCCTTAATAACCCCAAAGAGAAGTAAGAAATTGCTTTATTTCCAGAATTGGCACATGTTTTCCTAGGAACCACATTAAGCACAGCCAGTGATATAAACCTAGCCACTTACCACCACAGATGCCTTCCATGTTGGTCGTAACTTTAGCTTCTGTTCAGAAATATCAAAAACATGGCATTTGTTTTTATACTTTTACCAACCAAGAAAAGAAGTGATTGTTAGCCCAGATTCTTCCATGACTCAGTTATATAAAAAACAGGGTAGAATGACAACACATGCTTCATCAGCTATATGTAATTGTGATGGAAAACAAAATGCTAAAAAAAAATTTTACCTAAAGAGGAAGCGCCAATAACTAAAAAAAACCAATAACCTCAAGAAAGAGTTTTATTTCATGCTAGTAGGATTGCAGGAAATTGTGTTACTAAGGAGTCTGTTTCGCTGTCCTTTAGGAGGCTGACCCCATGAAGAACGTTTATACAAATATCACCCACTCCAAGAAGTCCAAGAAGAACAAAAGCAAGCCGGGAGCATCGGTATGTTCTAACCTTGTATTTAAGAAATTATTTGTTTATTTAGTAAAACGTATGAAGCAATGTGTAAAAATTAGTCTCTTCTCTGTAACCTTATTTTAAATTTTCCTTTAATCTTTCAAAGAATTCATGGATTGCCTTTAGGGTTGGGAATTGATTTTTATGATTCTGATTCCCTTATAGATTCTTTGAAATTGTTCGATTCCTTATCGATTCTCTTATTGATTCAGTGAAACAATTAACTTGTGCACTAAGGGCATGGGGACATTTGTCTACCAGTAGTTGTAATAAAACATGCTAGCAATGAAGGACTGGATTAACGAGAAAGACACACTCCCTTAATAACCCCAAAGAGAAGTAAGAAATTGCTTTATTTCCAGAATTGGCACATGTTTTCCTAGGAACCACATTAAGCACAGCCAGTGATATAAACCTAGCCACTTACCACCACAGATGCCTTCCATGTTGGTCGTAACTTTAGCTTCTGTTCAGAAATATCAAAAACATGGCATTTGTTTTTATACTTTTACCAACCAAGAAAAGAAGTGATTGTTAGCCCAGATTCTTCCATGACTCAGTTATATAAAAAACAAGGTAGAATGACAACACATGCTTCATCAGCTATATGTAATTGTGATGGAAAACAAAACGATAAAAAAAAAGATTACCGAAAGAGGAAGGACCAATAACTAACAAAAAAACAAAACAAAAAAAAACAATAACCTCAAGAAACAGTTTTATTACATGCTAGTAGGAGTAGGTTTGCAGGAAATTGTGTTACTAAGGAGCCTGTTTCCCTTTCCTTTAGGAGGTTGACCCCGTGAAGAACATTTATATGAATATCACCCACTCCACGAAGTCCAAGAAGCCCAAAAGCAAGCCCGGAGCTTGCCATGTTAGTATGTTCTAACCTTGTATTTAATAAACTATTTATTTATTTAGCAAAAAGTATGAACCAATGTGCAAAAATTAGTCTCTTCGCTGTAACCTTATTTTAAGTTTCCCTTTAATCTTTCAAAGAATTCATGGATTGCCCGTAGGGTTGGGAATTGATTTTTATGATTCAGATTCCCTTATAGATTATTTGAAATTGTTCGATTCCTTATGGATTCTCTTATTGATTCAGTGAAACAACTAACTTGTGCACTAAGCGCACGGGGACATTTGTCTACCTTCGCCTGGGACATTCAATTTCTGCCTGCCTCGGCGAAAACAGAAGGCTTTGAACGGGAGTTGCCAACCTCTGAGCCAGCCACGCTACCCGTCTTGTCACTGTCATCTAAATCTAATAGAGAAGGCATCTGTTTAATGAAAAAGCATTACTGTACAATTTTTTGAAATAAACTCATCTCCCCCTGATTTAAATAAACAAGCGTCACCTTTCTCTCACTCCCTGAACTGCGGAAGTAATGTCGTAGCATGCTTCGTTACATCCATTGCAATAGCTAGAATCATGTAGGATTTCCAGCTACCAGTAGTCGTAATTAAACATGCCAGCAATGAAGGGCTGGATTAACGAGAAAGACACACTACCTTAATAACCCCAAAGAGAAGTAGGAAATTGCTTTATTTCCAGAATTGGCACATGATTTCCTAGGAACCACATTAGCACAGCCAGTGATATAAAACCAGCTACTTATCACCACAGTTGCCTTCCATGCTGGTCCTAACTTTAGCTTCTGTTCAGAAGCATTAAAAACACGGCATTCGTTAAAATGTATGCCATTTTGTGCGCGCAGGTGTTTCTGCATGTTGGACGCATTTCCTCCTGCGGATGTAATTACCACTTTGCAATGACTGCAAAGCGCCTTGTTGCCATCTTTCTTTTCCTTAAAATTCAGCCAAACTTTGGATTGCTTTGACCGCTTTTGTTTTGCTTTTCTAGGCTTACACCTGGTCACATTGCACTTGCTTACTGAATGCCGTGTGTTTAAATTAGGTTAGAAATCAGTAAGCGATATTCCTCTTATGGACTGGAATTTACAATCCTAACCTATTCTTGCTCATCTGCTTCCACTGTGCACAAAACAGCAGTAATAATCTGAGTATTTTAGGCAGCTATATGTACAATGTAATAAAATGGTATTCTAATATGATTTTATTGTTTCATTCCAGGTCCCTAACATTGTAATCAACAGTACCCTGCAACCTTGGTCTCCAGCACAACTTCCTTACTCTACTGTGTTCTAAAGACTTTTTATGCATGTTGTAGATCTGAATCTTGCACTAAAGTTCTAGATCAGGGTTCTGCAGCCTGTGGCTCTGAGCTGCAAGTGGCTCTTTGGACTGTCTACAATATTTTATAGAAATATAAAAAAGAATATAAAGAGAAACTGAGAGTTTTTAATATTTTATATAAGCAAATACCATATTCAAAAGCTTTTTCTTTATTTAAATTATGTTTTCCCAACAGATGACATTGAAAAAAAAAACAGGAATATGTTTTTAATTCTCTATTTCTTGTCATTCACTTTGAAAGTATGTGCTTTTTTTTTACATAAAATAATATCCTATTAATCAAAATTCATGCTTCCTCTTAATTAAATGTTGATACCTTTCTTTTATAGAAGACATGGCGTTATGTCTAATATTGACTGAGTAATCTGAGAAGAGACTGTTTCTAACAAAGTTGCAAATGTGAAAGTTGGAGAAATAAAAAAAAAGAATACCACACACTTCTGTTCTCACTCTGTTAAATCTCTGATCAACAATGTGCCAGCAGCACACTTTTTTCCCAATATATGTTCGTATAAATCAACCCTCAGACTATTAGTTTTTAAGATCAATGACAAATTATTAATTTAGTTTAATGTAGAGGTTAAAAAAGCAACACTATTACTTTTGACCAAGGGATTTGCTAAATTTGAATTATAATTTAATTTAATTTTCTGGTCAATGTTCAGCACCTGGAGCTGTCACTGAATGAGTTATGTGACCCAGATCAGTCTCAGCTCCTCTTTAACACGAGAGCTAGCAAAGCTTATGTCAGGTTTGGTGGAGGTTATTTGAGCACCCAACTGTAGAGACGAGGAGGCAGAGATGATTTCTTGCAGATTTAATTTAAATGCAGATGGAAACAGAACAATATGACCGAGAAACACACATGAGGAGCAACGCAATGAAGAGAATCCAGTAATGAGCAACTGCACAGAAGGTGTATATATGGGGGACAGGTCAAAGAATGGGCCAATCAGCTGATATGGAACAGTTGTGGATAGAAGTAAATAGAAAGGGGCAACATAGAAACTTAAAAAAATACAACTCTGCTTAAATATAACAACAACAAAAAAATGACCAAGAAAACAGAATGACTCTTAGTTCATGAAGGGCTCAGCGTTCAGATGAGGAGATCTGTCTACTTTTCTCAGTGTGACGAGCATTTCCCTTCCAGACTTGAAGGGCCAGCTTATCCAGAGGATCTGGAAAATCCTGCCGGAGAATCAAAGACAAAATAAGATGAGGACTGAAGTGCTATGAAGACACTTAGACTCAAAGTTGACTCAGCAAACTCAGAGGGGCTAGAGTACCCAATGCTGGCAAACACTGGTGAGGAAGTGAAGACAGTCTGCTCCTTAAATACTCCTCACGGACTGATGACCCAAAAGGCTGCAGGTGTGAGGTGAGAAGAACAGGAACATCCTCCAGACCAGCAGAGGACAATGGCACCATCAAGTGGTTGCACAGTGAAACTGCAAAAGAACATAAACAAGCCCCACAAACTTGAATCCTAACATTTGGAAAGAAAATATCCAGTGTGGGGGGGAAAGGCTTTTCCTTAAAAAGAAAAGTCCAGTCACATTCAGAATAAAAACTTCTGAAAGTATGAAATTATTACATACTTTTTAATAAATGTGTTTTTAATTAAAAACGGTTAGCTGGTGCATCATGACACGATGAATTTAAAAACATTTTAACATCTGTGGTTAGTTATGCAATGCTAGTTCTTAGTGACAATAAGCAATGTCTTCAAAAGCACCTAATGTTTGGATGGAGCAGTGGTAGAGTAAGTCCGTTTTAGTTTAGTTTATTTTAAATCTATATCTGGAGACTTTTTTTCATGTCCCCAACCCCCCACCTCGCTTTCAATTTGCATTTGGTGAGTTATGGAACACTAAAGCCCCCCAAAAAACCCTAAACCGTCTATTTATTAAATTTACTTCCTTTTTTATTCTACTGTAAGGGGGTGACTGTGTTAGAAAGGAAGCATGCTGTGGTTTCAAGTGGTTGCCTTTAAAGGCAGGTGTTAAAATGGAAAACATGAATCATTTTGTTAAAGGTCACTTCTTAAATTATTTTAAAAAATGCATCAACACTCCATTTATCTCATAAAGATAAAATATGTTAGTTTGGAGTTTATTTTTGCTAGAACTATCAAACAACCAGAGATCATTTTGTTCATGCGTCCCAACAAAAACTATTATTTATACATATTTACAGGAGATATATCAGACACAATAAGGAAATCATTCTTACATTAACTTTTTCCATAAAATTAAAGGTAAACTCCACATTAGCTAGTCACTTTAACCTATATTTATGTTATGTTGTAAGTAGTTAGTCATATTCACTTATTTATTTTTTTGTCTCCTTCCTGTGGGCTTTTAGATGTGGGGGAGGAGATTAGAAACACCATGAGGCAGTGACATCCCCTTAACCACAAGAGTTATATTCTTTTGTATAAAAGAAAACACTTTCACTACCTGATTTATGACAGTGAAGGAGACATGATGTCTGCACTATAGACTCCAGATTTGATCAACAAGATGGTGATCCTTCAATTTACAGGTGAGCATACTTTCATACACTTTTTACTCTACCAAGCACAATACAAAGCTGTTTTCATGCAATCCCTTAATTAATTTAGTCCAACTGTCTGATTTGTGACACATAGCTCTAATCTGATGTAATGAGTTGATCTTAAAACTCAAAGTTAAGACAGAAGTTGGTAATCTGTCAAAAATGTATTATCTTTCTATAGAAAATGATCATTATTATGACATTTTTCCTTTTTAACTGTAGCAGGAGCAGAACTGGGACAAAGACCTACATTCATCGAGGGTAAACTAGGTGAGAAAGTGACTTTGCTTTGTGGGATTGCTCAGTGGAGACCACTTAACTGGACTGGAGTTACATGGTCATTCCAGCATCCAAAGGAGCAAGAAGTGAAGCTGTTTGAAAAAGGACATTTGATAAAAGAAGATAAACGGAAACTCTGTGCATTGATAAAAATTGTTCTCTGGTTTTAAAGAGAGTCACAGCCAAAGATGAAGGAATCTATAAATGCAAAATGAATATGTCCAGAAATCAAACATGTGATTCATCTATCACGTAATACTGATGAGTACTTCACTGATATGACTGATTTTATCCTAAATAAAAAACTAAATAAAAATACATTTTATGACAAATGTGATGACTCATGCTGGTGATGGATACTAAAAAGAGCATTGGGCTCAGGGGGGATGACCAGAAAGGCTATTTAGAATTCATCTTAAATTATTATAAAAATTAAAAATCACAGATTTTTACCATGCCAATACAGTGTAAATGTATTTTTTCACTTTATCTTTTATCTTTATATTTTCATACTATAATTTCAGGTCATAATGCAACAACACGATCAAACACAACGAAACAGACATCAATCAAGTCAACCACATCAAGAATAAGTGAATCAACATTAGCAATGAGAGATAGATGGACAACCTCTTTCAACACAACTCCGATTATTTACAAAATTCCCCCAACCCAACAGGGTGAGTAGTATTTGAGAGTATTTGTCTGAAATGTTAACTTTGCAGGAGGACAATCGATCAGTACACTTTTTCAAATCAGCTGGTTTTAGAAGTCCCAAGGTGAAGATGTAAATGGTTGATCAGGCTTTTTCCTGCCCCGAGAATCTGGAACAAGTTACCCCTGGATATTTGCGCTGCCACAGATATTGCTCTTTTTAGGTCCAAACACAAGACATATCTGTTCAGGCTGGCTTTTAATATGTAACAGTGGTGTGACAATTTCCTTTTTTGTTTCTTTGTATCTTTTTTGATTTTACTGTTTTCTATGTTCATTCTTTCTGTTATACGTTGTGGTTCTACTCATTTTGTTAAGCACTTTGGATGCTTGCTGACTGTTGCAAAGTGCTATCACAGTCCCTCAAAGAGGAAAGGTCACAGTTTTATTCTGATGCCATCAGAAACAACCCAGGAAGTTCCAAGTAGCTTTTTTCCACTATATACTGTATCTTCACATCAAAAACTGCACTTGTTCGCTCTGTTCTCTCTGGTCCTCCTACCCAAAGTGTTCCCCCAACTCATACCATCTCCAATCCTGTTGGGATCCTCAGGCTTGCCCACCAGAGGGCGCCGAGGATCCTCTTCTGCTCCTTGTCTTTTCTTAGGTTCTGGAGATTACCCTCTGCCTCCAGCAGAGTGCGCCGTGGGTCCTCCTGAGCTGAGCCTCCCACACACCTGTGGCTGATCTACTCATCAGGAGGACCACAGTATTTAAGCTGCCTTCAGACCTTGATTCCACACCGCAGTGTTGATCTTAGTTGGTTAGCTTCCTGAACCTTCTGCTATTGACTGAGTCTTGGTTGTTCCTAGGTCGAGACCAGGTCCTAATATCTCTTTATCTGTGCCTCACAGGAATCCTGTCTCCTCGTGAAGTTCTGGATGAGCTTAACCTCCTGTCTCCTCGTGAAGCTCTGGATGAGCTTAACCTCCTGTCTCTTCGTGAAGCTCTGGATGAGCTTAACCTCCTGTCTCCTCGTGAAGCTCAGGAAGAGCACCCTCACTGGAACCCAGTCTCATGGTCTGCAGCTCTGGAGGAGCTGCATCTCGGGAAACCAGTCTCAAGCCTGAAGCTCTTGAAAAGCCTAACCAGCTAATCTGCCAACCCGAAGATTTCTACGTAGATGAAACCTGACGACTTCTCTGTGGAGTTTCCCTAGAGGTTCCCATGTGGATTTCCCCTGTTGTTCCCTACGGCGAGCAGGAAGCTCAGCCTGAAAGATCCCTCGTGTTTTCCCCTGTTGTTTTCTGTAGTAAGCTGGAAGCTAAAACTCAGGACTGCCAGGCTAAGCCAAAGCTAGATGCTTAGCCTAACCTGAACTCAACTACCAGCCATCTCCCTTTCCCTGCACAGACCCCAGTGAACCAGCCCCCCGCCAGAACTGTTCCGGTTTCATACTCATGTGTTTTGTGCTACAATAAACTCTTTTGGACTTTTTACCCTGTGTCTCCGTGTGTGTTCTGCATCTTGGGCTTACTCTCTTAGAAACCCATCATGACAAATCCCCTAAACTAGTTCCCTGAGATTTCATCAGAAGACGTGAAGAACATCATCAGGAAGATGAAATTCTCCACCTGTCCCATGGACCCTCTCGCAACAGCCCTGGTAAAATCCCATATCACTGCCCTAAGCCCCCTGATTTGCTTTTATAAATAACTCTGTTCAATCCGGTCATGTTCACCTGTCTTAACAAAAGCCATTATCACACCATTGCTTAAAAACTCACTCTGGATTCAGAAGTCCCATCTTACACAAATCTCCCTTTCATATCAAAAGTACTTGAGAAAGCAGTTGCCAATCACCTTCAGGACCACCTCAAACATAATAACCTCTTTATAAAAATCCTCGTCAGTTTTCCACTCTGCCCACTGCACAGAGACAGCCCTAGTCAGAGTCAAAAACAACCTCTTCATATCATCTGATGCTCGGTCTTCATCCCTCCTCATCCTCCTTGACCTTTCTGCTGCATTTGATACTGTTGACCATGGGATTCTCTTAAACCGGCTCCACCTCACTACTGGACTACATGACACTGCTCTCAGTTGGTTCAGATCATATCTCAAAAACTGGACAGAATATACTGTATCTCCCTAGGCCACTCCAAATTAAGTCCACACACAGTTAGGTGTGGTGTCCACCAGGGGTCAGCGCTTGGCCCCATCCTCTTCATCCTTTACCTTACCCTCCTTGGCCAAATCATCAGCATAAAACAATATTTCATTCCACTGCTACGCTGATGACATACAGCTCTGTGTCAATGTCACAGCTGACACCCCACCCTCACAGCCATCCCTATCAAAACTCACCACCTGTCTGGAGGACATAAACGAATGGATGGAGCAAAACTTTCTTCAACTCAATAGCTCCAAACCCAAAGCGATCCTGATTGGAACTCCTCATTAAACCAACTTATTATCCATAACCAGCATCTCATTTTCTGGTACTAACATCCCGCTCTCATCAACAGTTAGTAATCTTGATGTAAAAATTGACTCCAAACTTACTTTTGAAGCCCATATACAGGTGCTGGTCATAAAATTAGAATATCATGAAAAAGTAGATTGATTTCAGTAATTCCATTTAAAAAGTGAAACTTGTATATTATATTCATACATTACATACAAACTCATATATTTCAGATGTTTATTTTGTTTAATTTTGATGATTACAAATGACAACAAATGAAAATCTCAAATTCATCATATCAGAAAATTAGAATATTACTGAAGACCAATAAAAACAAAGGATTTATAGAAATGTTGGCCAACTGAAAAGTATGAACATGAAAAGTATGAGCATGTACAGCACTCAGTATTTAGTTGGGCCTCCTTTGGCCTGTATTAC
The DNA here is from genome assembly GCF_016077235.1 of Cyprinodon tularosa. Lineage (NCBI taxonomy): Eukaryota > Metazoa > Chordata > Actinopteri > Cyprinodontiformes > Cyprinodontidae > Cyprinodon > Cyprinodon tularosa. The sequence goes on from NW_024039259.1 coordinate 376,248, forward strand.
TGCAGCAATGCGGCGTGGCATGGAGTCGATCAGTCTGTGGCACTGCTCAGGTGTTATGATAGCCCAGGTTGCTCTAATAGTGGCTTTTAGCTCTTCTGAATTGTTGGGTCTGGTGTATTGCATCTTCTTCTTCACAATACCCCATAGATTTTCTATGGGGTTAAGGTCAGGAGAGTTTGCTGGCCAATTAAGAACAGGGATACCATGGTCCTTCAACCAGGTACTGGTAGCTTTGGCACTGTGTGCAGGTGCCAAGTCCTGTTGGAAAATGAAATCTGCATCTCCAAAAAGTTGGTCAGCTGCAGGAAGCATGAAGTGCTCTAAAACTTCCTGGTATGTGGCTGCGTTGACCCTGGACCTCAGAAAACACAATGGACCAACACCAGCAGATGACATGGCACCCCAAACCATCACTGACTGTGGAAACTTTACACTGGACTTCAAGCAACGTGGATGAAGTGCCTCTCTTCTTTTCCTCCAGACTCTGGGACCTTGATTTCCAAAGGAAATGCAAAATTTACTTTCATCAGAGAACATGACTTTGGACCACTCACCAGCAGTCCAGTCCTGTTTCTCTTTAGCCCAGGCAAGACGCTTCTGACGCTGTCTGTGGTTCAAGAGTGGCTTGACACAAGGAATGCGACAGCAGAAACCCATGTCTTTCATACGTCTGTGTGTGGTGGTTCTTGAAGCACTCACTCCAGCTGCAGTCCACTCTTTGTGAATCTCCCCCACATTTTTGAAGGGGTTTTGTTTCACAATCCTCTCCAGGGTGCGGTTATCTCTCTTGCTTGTACACTTTTTTCGACCACATCTTTTCCTTCCCTTCGCCTCTCTATTAATGTGCTTGGACACTGAGCTCTGTGAACAGCCAGCCTCTTTAGCGATGACCTTTTGTGTCTTGCCCTCCTTGTGCAAGGTGTCGATGGTCGTCTTTTGGACAACTGTCAAGTCAGCAGTCTTCCCCATGATTGTGTAGCCTATAAAACTAGACTGAAAGACAATTTAAAGGCTTTTGCAGGTGGTTTGAGTTAATTAGCTGATTAGAGTGTGGCACCAGGGGCCATCAATTTTGAACCTTTTCACAATATTCTAATTTTCTGATATGATGAATTTGAGATTTTCATTTGTTGTCATTTGTAATCATCAAAATTAAACAAAATAAACATCTGAAATATATGAGTTTGTATGTAATGTATGAATATAATATACAAGTTTCACTTTTTAAATGGAATTACTGAAATCAATCTACTTTTTCATGATATTCTAATTTTATGACCAGCACCTGTAAATCACCTGTTCTACTTACATTGCAGTATCCATAAAATCTGTAATACTCCCTGCATGAATTATAATAAAGCTATTTATATGCATAAATCAAGCGGAACACTATGGCGATAGCCGACTGCTCCACTTGTGAAAGAAAAATCTGTTAGGCTCTCTTCTTTTCATCAAGACAATTATTCTTATTGCCACATGGACAGACAGGACACTGTAAAAAAAAAAAAAAAAAAGGTGAAGTAAAAAAAAAAACAGATATGGTAGCAGCAGCTACGCATTTATCTTCCTGCACTGTTGTGTGTATTTTGGTTCTGTGGGCTCAGCAGCTCTATGTCCCGCCTTAAACCATAATACTTCAATGTTATTGGCTGACCTCTTGTTGGCCGGACCGTACATTTAAGTTAGCGTGGTTAAAGACGTATTGTCATTTGTTGGTAAACTGCAAATAGTGTGAGAATTTAGCTAGCAGCAGACAAGATTAATGTTTTCACTTGTTCATAACAGTGAATCATAACCTCAAGGGCATCTTTATTTAAATGTTGTATTTGATTTGTTATGGATTCAAACTGATAAACCACTGTTGCTATGAGCACTATCTTTTAGAGGGTGTGAATAAAAATAGCAGAACTACAACTTCTTCTGGTACTTCTTTTTTTATTTTCATCTAGATTAGCAATGGAAACTGACACCTTTTTCATCACTGAAAGTCCCTTTGCTTTACTTGAACACATCTCTTAAAATAGGTGTTTGATTTTCATATATATTTCTAAAGTTTAAAAGTATTAAGTGTAAAAGAAATTGATTTTGAAAGTAAATGAAACACTATGTTAAGACTCCTTAGCCATTATGATATGTCAATATGTTCAAGAAGCAACATAAGTAAGAACATGGAGTGAAGTCATGGTGAGGAAGTAACACCCTCCAACCCTCACTGAGCTCATATGCATTTGTTTTTTAAGAAGAAGCCATTTTAAACAGAGTCATTTGTGACCATGAGAAGCAAAGAGGCAGGTTTAGCAAAATGGCTGAATTAGTTTAGATCTAACTGCGTGATTACTCTTCAGGTAAAGTTGCCATTTTTCAACTATGAATATAAATTCTTTGATTATTATTAATGTTACTGTTTTAGTATTTTTTGTCTAAGTAAAATGAGACCGTTATCTGGTCTGTAGCCTGGTGGCTCTAGCTGACTCTGAAAAGAAACAACTCATTTGGTATTTTCCTTTATGTGATATACAGAAAATTAAGGTTTGTGAGATTTAACTTTGACATTTACCATTTTAAAAGCGCATTTCTGGATATAAATGTAATCCTCTGGTGCGTCTGGATGCACCTCAGGAGGCCTGTGTCTGGAGTCGGGTGAGGGGAGGCTGCCTGGTGTCTGGTGCCTGGGCTAGAATGACTGGCACCTTGTACTTGGCCTAGGAGGATTGACAGCCTGGGTTTTGACTGCCGCCATGGCTATAAGAATACATAAGTGGGGGAATGGCATGGCTGTGACTGACTGGGGGAGGTGTGGGCTCCTTGGAGGGTTCGCCACCTGCTCGGGCATATGTGGGTGCAGATCTGCGATTTATGGGGTGATGTCGTGGAGGGATTATGGCCGCCATCGTTTGGGAAATGTCTCCCGGGGAGTGTTTGGGGTGGTGTTTGAGGCTAGACCTGGGCTACAATGCTGTTCCTCTCTCTTTGGTGGGGCCTGATCCCAGATCCTTTTTTTCTTTTTTTTTTCTTTGGAGCTCAAGCTATCAGCATACTTCCCATACTGGGGGTCTGGGGATCTCTTCCTGGGTCTGAGGCCAAATTCCCTTAAGGGGGACAGTGTATTTATGAGGAATGTGATGACATGTTTAGTGTCTTCCCCGTCTGCATCTCGTTTAATGCAGATATATATCTCCGTAGGGGTGTAAGGGTGGGATTATATGAATATGACTCAATGAACGTGACTTTGTCTTTTTCTGCTCGATGGGTTGAGTGTTTGCCTCCCCTACTAGAACATCATAGGCCCCAAGTATGTGCAGGGCTAGCATAAGAAGGGTCCACCCCCTTGTTTCGCTCCCTGCAGATAACAGGTGCCTGTTTTTGGTTTTTGCTGGTGTGCTGATGGTTCTCTAGGTACAGGATTGTGTATTTTCATGGTTCTTCCCATTTATTGTAACTCTGAGTTTCCAGTTTTCTTGTTATCAGTTGTTCTGTTTTGTTCTTTGATTTATTTTCCGTTATATTCAAATATTCTTTAGTTTCTCTCTGTTGCCCTGTTGTGCTTCTTTTTTTCCCCCTTAGATTCCTTCTTGCCAGTTCCACCCACACCTGCTCCTTATTCAGCTAATTAGTTAATCCTTTGTTCTGTTCTCCTTAAATACTCAACCTCTGCAGTCGCTCAGTGCTGGTTCCGTTGCTGAAGTTGTCTTCTCAGCTCATCTCTCCCTGGCTCCTCATGCTCGTTTTTTTCCCTGATGTCTCCATGGTTTTTGGTTTGTTTAACATTTTAAGTTGGATTTCTGCCCCTGTTAACTGTGTTCTTCAATTAAATCTGTTAGAACTCATCTCTGCTTCACTCATCTCTGAATCTTCTCAGGAAGCATGACAGACTTTCTGAAGAACTGTCGGATCACTCTGGATAAGATTGCCACTCTCAGCCCACCTTGGAGACGGGTATGTGCTGCTGCCAATCTCCAAAAGATTTTAACCCCCAAAACTACTCTCCTCTCATCCCTAGGGTTTCTGGACATTTTAGAAGAGGTGGAGTGGAACCACAAGGCCGCTTTTGCTCAGCTTTTTAATAAACCTCCTACTCCTCGACCAAAATAACGTGCAGCGGCTGCCTGCTCAACCTCTCCATCAGTTCCTTTCACTTCTCCCTCAGCCTCTACAGTTTCTCCCCTGCCATATGCTTCCTGCAAGCGTAAGTGCCGCTGGGGGAAGAAGACCACTCCCCCTCCAGCAGGTCAGCCTGATGCTACCACTCCCCATCGGGCGGATCAGCCTTACAGCTCCATTCCCATGGGTCATGCAGCTGCTAGCATTAAAAAAAACCTCCTAAACAGGTCAGTCATCTCAGTCGGCACCTCCATGACCAGCAGCTAGCTTCACCGGTTTGAAGGCTCAGACCAGTAGCCATTATTACACCCCCTGCAGTCAGACCTCACCATCTTGAGGAGTCTCAATTATGGGGCTTCTTTTATCGGGAGAGGGAAGATCTTTACCCTTTCCTGCCACCTCCATCAGCTTCTAGCCAGCCAGATCCCCTAGCGTCAGAGCCCTTTAGCGGGCCAGATCCCCTAGTTCAAGAGCCCCTAGTGTCAGAGCCCTTTAGCGGTTCAGATCCCCTAACGTCAGAGCCCATTAGCGGACCAGTTTCCGTATCGCCAGAGCCCATTAGCGGGCCAGTTTCCCTTGCGCCAAAGCCCATTAGCAGGCCAGTTTCCCTAATGCCACAACCACCTAGCATGCCAGTGCCTGAACTAGAACCTATTAGCATCCCCACTCCTCAGGCAGATTCACTAGGCTGTCAGGCAGATTCACTAGGCTGTCAGGCAGATTTACTTAGCTGTCATGCAGATTCATTCAGGACCCATCCTTAGACAGACCCACTCAGCACTCCTCCTCAGACTGAACCTCTTTGCCAGCAAGCTCTGTGCTGTCCAGAGACTCCTGAGCCTGCTCTGTGCCGTCCAGAGACCCCTGAGCACACTAATAAAATGGTCTCAGATTTTAAGCTTGGTGAGAGTTCAGCTCCAAGGCCCCTCAGCGGGCACCCCAAGCCTCCAAAGCCCCTCAGCAGGCGCTCCAAGCCACCAAGGCCCCTCTGCGGGAACTCCTCAACTGCCCCCCCCCCCCGAGGTTGCTCCAGTGCTGCTGCAGTCGGCAGCCCCCTCTGAAGTTGTTCCAGTGCTGCTGTTGGGGGTCCGCAAGGTTCCTGTTGCACCAGAGACGGTGTCCACCAAGGCTGCTGCTGCACCAGAGAGGGCGTCCCCCAAGGCTGCTGCTGCACCAGAGACGGCATCCACGAAAGCTGCTGCTGCACCAGAGACGGCGTCGTCGGCCTCCTCCAGAGGCCCTCCTTCGTCGCCGGCCTCCTCCAGAGGCCCTCCTTTGTCGCCGGCCCCACGGCCGGCCTCAAGAGACTCTGCCTCGCCGCTGGCCCCACCGCTGCCCTCCAGAGACTCTGCCTCGCCGGCAGCCCCAAGGCCACCCTCCAGAGACTTTTCCTTGCCGCCGGCCCCACGGCCAGCCTCCAGAGACTCTGCCTCGCCTCCGGCCATGGCCGAACTCCAGAGACTTTTGGTTTCCCTCGCCAACCTTTGGTGGATAGTTTTTTTTTGTTTGTCTTTTTTTTTTTGGATTCCTTTGGACTTGTTTTTTGGTTCCTTGTCGTTAAAGTTGTCTTCTCAGTCGTCTGTCCCTGGCTCCTCATGTTGGGATCCGGAGGCTTGCCCACCACAGGGTGCCAAGGATCCCTTCGTGAGGGCTTGTGCTCACCTGCAACACCTGTCTTCCATCTGCTCATCAAGAGGACTCCTACTTAAGGAGGAGGAGACTGACACTCCAGTGCCAGTGTTTGCCAGTAACGGTACCAACAAAACCTGAGACAATCTATCAGATCTTGCCTGATTCTTGTGAACCTGTCTGACCCTGTTTTCTCCCTGTCTCTCAGAACCTGACTTGCCTGGAAACCTGAAACACTGAAGAGAGAGACCTCAACCTGGAATCTGCCTGCCTGCGCTCAGTTTGCCTCTGCCAAGCTCTCAGTTCTCCGCCTGCCTGCACTCAGTTCAATCTCTGCTAGCCCTCAGCCCTCTGCCTGCCTACTAGCCTCTGGACCCTCAAGTTTCCCTCCCTGCTGATCAGTTCCACTTCTAAGCAGGTATTCCCCCATCATCTGATAAACAGCAGTTTACCTGGAACTCCTCTAACCTCTCTGTCCTCCTCAGTGGAGATCCAGCCGTGACCAGTCTGACCACCCAAGTTCCTGTTAACATTTTATTTATACCTTTGTGAATAAACCTTTTGAACTTTCTCCTAACCTCCGTGTGTTTCTTCATATGGGTTAGACATCTATTCCCATCATGACACCTCATGCTCATTTTTTCTCCTGATGTCTCCATGGTTTTTGGTTTGTTTAGCATTTGGGGTTGGATTTCTGGATTGCTGCCTCTGTTACCTGTGTTCTTCAATTAAATCTGTCAGAACACATCTCTGCTTCACTCTTCTCTGCATCTGGGTCCTAAAGCAACCTCACTACCCATTGTTGACATGTATTTTGGTGGGCACTCTCATTCCTGGTGACTGTCGGGCCAGGCCTAGGCCTCCTGGCCCTGTGGGGTTCCAACTAGTGGGTGGTGCGGCCCCGGGCCTCGGTTTCCTGGGCTCTCCTCCAAGTCCTCATGGACATGATCAGCCAACGGCATAGCCCATGGACTCACTGCCATTGTCCCAAGGGACATCTACACTATTTTGTCTGGGACTGAACCTCTTTGGGATCTGGGCCCTTGGCGGTTGGACTCTGAGTGCTCTTATCTTCCCTTCTCTGGTGGGAACGGCAATTCAAATGTCTGCACTCCCTGTGTCCCAGTGATCTGAGCTGCCTTTGGTTAACTCGGGGTGGCGTTGCATCTTTGAAATCTAAGGTCGTGTAGAGCAAGTGTGGGGTCACCCACACCTCCTATTAAGCATGCTATGAAGTATTTTCCTTCTGAAGAAGCCTTAATACACGAGAATGTCCATGCGTATATGGACATGCATACAGTTATATACGCATGTCCATGCGTCCATGTATTCACAGATACACAGGCGACCATGTATTCACAGATACACACTAATACTAAATGATAAGCTCCACCCACCAATATAAACAACCTGAATATTATTATGCAATCATATAGCTTTTGATTTCCACACACATGGATATTTAATGGATAACTTCTGCTCTTTAAGCTTTTTTTATTTTACGGTTGTCTTTTGTCTTGTTTTTGCTGTTATCTTCTATGCTTTCTGTCCTCGTCTCATACGTAGAGGTGTGGAAGCTCTTTCCTGTCTCTATCTCTCCGGGGACTAACTTTTTAATTAAGAATAATTTCACTGCACTCAACGGGGCCACCCATGGGACCATATATCATATCACCTTGGAGTAGAAAATCTTACCCTAGAACATTAAGGCAGAGATATGGATGCATCTTTCAGCATAATAAAGAACTAAAAAGAGCTATAATACCAAGAAAACTAACAAAATCATAGTAATAATAGGGGATGTAATTTTGGATAAATTAGCATGCAGGCTGTACTAATAGTTTGTTGCTTTGTTTTGTTGTTTCCTCAGATATACATCTGGCAAACATGAGAAACTTTTCAACAAGCACAACATCATTGCTGACAACATCAGCAATGATAACCATGACTACAAACACCAGTGAACCAAATGCTTTACAAGGAATTAGTGATGAAATGTGAATCATCCCATTCTGTCTCCAGTCCCACATTGATTTATTTGTTATTTTTTTATATCTCATATCATGTTTAATGTTGTAATCCTCTCCACAGGTTGGCTATATACTGTATCAGTGTTACCCTGGTTTTCACAGCACTTCTTATAACTGTTGTGGTGATCATCTCCCAAAAGAAAAGAAGAGGTCAGTGTAGTCTTACAATTTAATTTATTTTAATTGAACATTATCCAACTCGATAAATTTATATAAACATACTGTATACTTTTTTAATTTACCGTTTGTAATATGTTATTTTTATTAACTTTTCTTGCAGCAGATACACACTAATTGATCAAAACAATTTGTGAATTACAGAACCGGAGATATGACTTCGATATTCTTAGCTAGAACAGTTTAATTTATAAATTTGATTCTGAAAACTGATTGATAGAGGACAGTATAGGGATTGATGAATTTACTTGCTCAAATGCAAGATGAAAATTAAAGTTACATAAAAATAACTTTTAAGTAAGTTTAAAGGGAACTCCAAATTTGATGTCACGCTTTGAAGTCCTTTTTAGTCTTTATATTTATTATTATATTTGTTTGCTCTTATTTTTTTCTGAGCTTTATATATGAGTTTTTCTTTACTTTTTAAGGTAATATTTTCTGAGTAGAGTTGTTCCCCTGTTATTTTAATAATTTTAGCCTAAGATTTTTGGTGTTTTTTATCAGCACTTTTTTTTTTATTGTCATTACACTGTTACAAGTACAGAGCAACAAAATTAACTCTCTGCATTTAACCCATCCCCTTGGGGAGCAGTGGGCTGCCATTGTGCGGCGCCCGGGGAGCAGTGTGTGGTTAAGGGTTTTGCTCAGGGACCGAAAATGGCAGTCTGTGAGATTGGGGCTTGACCTCAGAACCTCAGGATTCCAAGCAGCACTCCACAAAGTAGCATTAGCGTGAAGGGTCCAAATTGGCAGCTCATTCCCTCTAGATGGGATACGAACCATGCGTTCCTGTTTGCAGGACGGGCTTACAACTTGAGGTCACCAGCCGCTGAATTGGGGGGTTTTCCATAATTTTTTATTCAATTACCTTTTTACTACTTGTTTTTATTTCTCTTGTTCATTTCTGTTTTTTGTAGTTGCTTGATTTTTTTTTAGTTGATGATTTTCTTTTTCTCTTGGGAAAAAGCTAAATGGTATTATGCAAAATTTCATCAACAGTGAGTAATAATAGGATCTGAAGGAAGAGACAATGAACATGTATATGAAAAGGGCTCCCTTCAGCAAATGTCATTCTAATTAGATCAGACTAAATGAACTGCATCATGTGCTGCTTTTATGTGTTATTACTAAATTATTACTGACCGTTTTTTCAACCGTTTAAAATATTTTTTTTCTGTGTGGAAGCACTGATGTTCATTTCATGTTTCTAGGAACCGAAAAAAGGAAGAAGATCAAATCTGTAAGTTAAAGTACTGTTTTCTAAATACACATATGTTATTGATATACAAAAAGTCCTTATCAGCTTATGGTTCTGAATTTCTAGGTATATATTTTTTTTTTTTATTTGTTGCAGTTGACCCAAACCCACCTTGAGTTAAGGTTGATAGATTTTGATCAATAATCTTTTTACAAAGCTCAGTCATAATTTATTCATTGACTTGCAGCATGCATCCCTCCTGGATGAACATCTACTAACTTGACTTTTCATTGCTCTAAGCAAAAAATCACTAACTTGTAAAGAAACAGCCAACTTGTAAAGAAAGCTAACTTGTAAAGAAAAAACCAGAAACTTTGGATTAAATCCTACTTTTGTAAGTAGTTTAATAAACTCAAGAAAGAGTGTAATAACAAAATATTTGTTTGCCTTTATATTTAATAGGCTAATATAACTTTCACTATATTTTTAGTTCAGCTATTGAAGGTCTATGTAGGTTATTTTATAATGAGGTACATTGCTAGCTAAAAGTTTGCTGTGTAAGTAGGCAGTGAACTAGGTTGAATTTTCATCTTTTATCTTGACAGCAGAGATGTGCCAGTTAAAAAAAACTTTTTAAAGTTATGTTGATAATATATAATTTATAACATGTTGCAATACAAAAAACAATCATTTAGTGGAAATAAGGGTTATAAAACGCTGTCAACTATTAGGAGGTGTAAAAGGGATTCTGGGTAATTTTTAGAGAGATGGCCCCAATGTGTCAAGAAAAGGAAAACAATGAAAGTTACATTATATATAAAAAATTTTAACCCCTGTGTATTAATTTAAGCATAGTCATCAATTAAACCTTATTATGTTTGGGCAAACATGCTCACCACTTCTTTTTCATAAAAGAGTTTATTAATTTTTCTGAAATTCTTTTAGAAATGTGTATTTTGAACTCTGGTACATATATTCCTATTCCCACACACCCTTTTAAATTCTTTGAAAAGCATAGTAATAATAATAATAATAATATTTTCTTTAAAGCAGTTAATGATTCCAACAAGCCAACTCATATTATAATTACCTTAAAATATATTCTGATGGTTCTAGGTACCATGTAAAACAATGTTGCTACACACTCATGAACAGTAGGTGGCGGTATGCACGCCCCTTCCCTATAGCCCGGTGGGACCAAAAACATTTTGAATGGAAATCAATGGGGAGAAATTAATAAACTTTTGGTCCCAGTCGCTCTCTGTCATTGATTCCAGATATGCTGGTTGTGTATTTAAATTGTTTATTTTTTTTTAGTTCCTCTTTGGTCAAAATCTGGTCAAAACCCATCAATGAGATCGCACCAAACAGGAAGTTAAATGCCCATGAGACTGGGTTGTCTACTCAAGAACACACTTGGTGAAGACATAAGTCCATATTTCAGTCTTTTGGATTGAGAAACGGCCTTAGACAATCATACAAAGTGGTGTAGCCCCTATGTAGAGCTCTATATAGGCGTTAGGGCAGAAGTTTGGAGGCTGCCATCAATTTTTGTTCCTTTGAAGGCCTAACCTACCAGACAAATCAACTTGTATTTGATTGGCTACTTTTCAGGAAAATTCTGCTTCTTAAGACGGTATTTTTTTTCCTCCTACCAAAGCAACGTTAACATAACCACTTCTCTTTAAGAGTTGGAAGTTGATAAGCAAAGTTATCATTAATATAAAATGGTCTGGATGAACACTGGATTCTGACTGGTTGTTTGTGTCCGTTAAAAAAAGGTTATAGGACACCTACAAAAAAATGTTGTGGTCAAATAGCCCAGTAGTTTCTGCTATCTCAAACGTTACCTAGAAATGGGAAGACCATTTATACCGGTTACCTTGGCAACACGTCACAATGCAAGAAGCGAGATTTCCTGAAAAGCAGCCAATCGAAGGCAGGTTGTTTTTTCCGGTGAGCAATGCCTTCAAAGTGACAAAAGTTGATAGGATTGAGACGAAACAGGTCCACAAATGAACGTGTGATTTGATTTCCACGAGCATGCAGCCTCCCTCCTCCTTGAGAAGGAACAAGCACTCATGGCTGTGATACACTGACCCTATGGTATTCTATTTGCGTATGTTACGTGTGTGAGGAGTAGTTTATGAGCATCCGTATAAAGTATAACTTCTCGTGTGTATTGCATGTGGAAAATTTTGGCAAAATCTTGATGAGATACGTTACCTATTTTCTCATCCTGTTTTTTTTTACTAAGACTGGTCAGGGTGCAGGGTTCCTACAGCATAAGGCAAGTTAAATTCAAGACATTTTAAGACTTTTTAATGCCACTTGAAATTAAAATTTAAGACCAAATTCACAAGAAACACAAGAAAAACCCACTTGCGACAACTTAACCCAAAGGTTTATTATAACATAAACCACTGAACTAATGTTTCAAATTTTGAAAAGCTTCCCATACAGGAAGAAAGCTAAAAACACACACATGACAGATATATTTTAACAATTATTTAACTGAATTCACAAACTTTGTTTTAGCAGGGAACAAAACAAATCAGTTTTAAAGCGACAACATAACTATAACCAACAAGACTTTTTTGCAGCTATTTTCTTTGCGTCGTTTTCTTAGTATGTTTGATTTGGTGATAAGTGGAGGTGTTGCACAGACAAGGGTGGAACAAAACTGAGAAATACCGGCTGTTTCTCGTAACTCCATTTTGACACTTTGTGTTTGGTGCTTCGCATGTGCAACTCCAATACCTTAAAGGAATAGTACACCCAAAACATGATTAGCCTTCATTTTCTACTCACCCCCATGCTGAACAACACTCTGGAGTACTTTTTTGATATCTCAAATGCATCTGGGATCTGGGAGGCTTCTTGCTGTCTGCTGACATTCAAATAATGGAGGTCTATGGTGCCCGAGACAGAAAGGTCCATAAATGTCCACAAAAAACATGTCAATATTCCTCCATACTGCTCGTCCAATGTATTCCAAGTGTCCTGAGTGGGTAGCATCCAGAATTTACTCGAAACGAAGTCATTTAGAATGTTTTTAGAGCATAAACAGTAGTGTATAGGATTTCCTGAAAGCGCGCACAAGCGCGTTCACGACGCTACGGAAGCCGGCAGACCAAACCAGATGAAAGTGCGCATTCAGCGTCTGCTCTGCCAATAATGCAAGCGTAGAAGAAGAAATGTGCTGTTTACCTGTGCAAAGAAAGAAACAACGAAAGAAAAATGTCTGAGGACTTCAGTGTTGAGGAAGAGCATGAGTTCTTTGCCGAGCTGAATGCGCTGGTTTGGTCTGCCGGCTTCCGTAGCGTTGTGAACGCGCTTGTGCGCGCTTTCAGGAAATCCTATACACTACTGTTTATGCTCTAAAAACATTTTAATACCAATTAAGGCCTTAATTTTATTTTGAAGAATTCAATGCCTTTTAAGACTTTTTAAGGACCCGCGGGAACCCTGGGGTGATACTTACTTTTTTGTAAACTTAAATTACTTCAAAAGAGTAATCATTTTAGTATGAAGAGGTTGTAAACAACAGGATAATCTAATTAATTGTCTGTACAGTTATACCTTATTACCTCTACTTAAAAAAACTTTGTTCCTTTTATCCATTACAATTCTTATGAACAGTTTTTTGGAAGTGATATTGATCCTAACGAGTCCACATAGATTGTTCCATAACAGAGTTTCTAGAGGATCACACAGGTGTGAATCCTATCCAGAAACATAGAACAGAAATCTACATGGTTACAGCTCCCAGACTTACCCAAACTCTGTGATAGCCTTTAGAATATTGTAACCATGTGTTTAGGCAGGGGCGTTGCTAGGCACAAAGCTTTACTGGGGCACTGGCCCCCTACTGCGTATGCCCCTCCTTCCATACACTAATACAGACAAGCACACTGCCCCACCCTGATACATTCCTACCAAAATTACTAGTTGAGATATTACTAAGTGTAAGAGCATATTTGTTTTAACAAACATGAACATTTTCAACATTGCAGCTATAAAAAATAAGACATCATTAACTTTGACAAATAAAAAGTTTCCTTATACACATTCTTAAGTAATCATTAATTCCTAGGTTTCAGGGTTTTAGTTCAGGGGAAAGTTTACCTCAACCTGAACTAAGTTTTTCTTTTATTTTTTGAGCATTTAAGTGTACCTCCTATTTTTCATTTTTGCAAAGCGGTCAATCACTTGACTGTGACTCAGCTTAGAAAGTTCTTCCTTTTCAACTGATAAAATAGCAGGATGATGGAGCCTGTCTTGTCCCACTGTGCACCTCAGCCAAGTGTGGATCCTTCTCAACACACTGAATGACCTTTCACAACTCCAGCTGTAGACTGGGATTGTGAGGGAGATCTGGATGAACTGCGTTAGTGTGGCGAACATGATGTTATCAAGCAAGTTGAAAACACACTGCATATCCTTGATGACAAGGCTTTCCTTTTCAACCAGGAAAAGCTCAAACCATTTTGAATTAAATGAACGGTTTTTTTACTCCAAATTTGTCCTGGGGATAGTGGGACAACTTCACTTGTTTAGGACCATCATGTTTCCCCCTAAATCACTAATGTCCCCTTCTTGTTTGTGGAAGCTGGTTGTTGCTCCCTCATCACCTTCATGGTCCTGTCTCTTCTGTCTCTCACCTGTCTCTTGCCTGTCAGTCTCTCCTCCTCCTCCCTTTCCTACTCCAGCACCTTCATTCTCATTCTCTACAGCAAACATTAAAAACGTAAATCTATAATTATGTAAATATCAATCATATTGCTTATAACGTTCCTAATGTAACTAGTTAGCTTAAATCACTAATTCATCACGGGACCTTACCTCCCTCTCTCTCATCTTGTTTTACTGCTTCCCTGTCTCTGCTTCGTGTGAGGAGTTTCCTGATATCCATCTACAAACCAGTGAAGTAATTTTCAGTTAGTAGCCTATAAATCATGTGGTTTCACTGGGAAAATAATAAAATTGACAGGTAAGAAACGTTACCAGAACTAAAAATGCGTTGCGGCCGCACAGTGTCCCATCCAACTCAGTTGAGAGCAGCGCGTTAATTTACCGGCAGTTCATGCAGTGACATGCGCTGACGTGGGGGTGCTAATACATCCTCAATTTGGAGTTAACAACACACTTGCTGCGCATTTGAGTAGAAATATACGTCTCCTCCTGTTGGAATTATCTAAGTTGATGCATTAAAAAAAATGTAATACTGTTGCAAATATTCATGAGATTTATACTGGGGCACAGCTCATTTATACTGGGGCACGTGCCACAGTAAATGGGGTCTGGCGACGCCGATGTGTTTAGGGAAATGTGACTTCAAAGCAAGACTATTTTTGTTCTTAAATGGGTGCTGATGGCTAGCTGAATATAGCATGTTTCCAAAAGAGCAGGATAAAGCACTTTAGTTGCTGTTGCAGACAAAAAAAATGTTCAGACCCATAATTTATGCCCAAAAATATATTTGAATAAAAAAAAAAGTTATAATTATTTGCTATGATGACGTTAACTGAAATATATATGAAACATTATGTTGTGTTCACTTTGCAGAATGATGCTGAGGATCTCTGCTATGCTTCTGTCAGCCATATCAAGAAAACCAAACCGGAAGTACAGGTAAGGAATTAATTATTCATTGGATGCATCAAAGAAGCTGTTATGTGTTGAAAATATTGACTGAAGTTTATATTGTTTTAGGATGGGGCTGATGATGGCACTGATGATGATGCTGCGGTGACCTACAGCACGGTCATACCTGCTCCTTCTTCAGCTACAATACCTGTAGATCCAAACTGCCTCTATGCTACAGTTAATAAAGCAAAAAACTGAGAGAAACAAGTCATTATTAAAAGTCACTGCATTGTATTGAATTGCTGTTTCGGCAACAGGTTTAAACTCCTAAAGTATAAATTGAGATTAAATAACATTGCTTGCACCTATTGCTACCCCTGTGTTTCACTCTGGCTTTACTATTAGAAATCTTCATCTTAAATGAATGTATGCATAAAAAAAAATAAAGCTTCATAAATAGTAATCAAATGTTACTGTTTCTGTTAAAACTACACTCCTCAAGTGCCAATTGGATGTAACTTTTAGATCCGTCCCTGTTCCTGAATCAAATGGACTCAGTATGCTAGAGTGGTCGATTTAGAGACACTAAGGAAGAAACACAACCTAAATTTACAGTATAACTGGCCTCCAAGAATTGGGATTTGACAACTGTGCTAATCTATTGAGATTATAGTAAGTTCAGGGAACTAATGATCGTGAGACGAGAAACTGCTTTTATATTTCATAGTTTTTGATTTAGTTGCAGCTCTCTCTGGGCACCTTACTCCAAGTTGCCAAACAATCTGTTAGAGTGACTAGTGGAGAAGGTTGGCAGTTATATTACCATACTATGCCATACCAAATTTATTTATAAAGCACTTTCAACACCCAAGACGACCAAAGTGCTATACACAATCAAAAGATAAAGATAGTCAATGATAAAACAATAAAGTGGCATATAAAAGTAGCCATAAAATAAAAAGCAGGAATAGAATAATAAAAAGAAACACAGTAAGACAAAGTCAACATCTTAGATTGTGTCAAAAGTCAAGGAAAAGAAATCAAATCAAAAGTAAAGAGGCCTGTCTAGTGAGCAAGGGAAGGTCATTCCAAAGCTTGGGAACTGTAAAAGAAAAAGCATGGTCCCCTTCTTCGCTTATTTTTTGTCTTTGTCACCTTCAGTAACAACTGGTCAGCTGAAAGGGTGAATAGGCATGTAGCCGCTTGGACAGGTAAGGTGGGACACAGCCCTTTAGAGTTTTAAAAGCAAATAATTCTAAAAGGAATCCTAAAATATAATAGCAGCCAACTTAAACAGGCTAAAATAGAGGAAATATGATCATATTTATTCGTACCTGTAAGAGACGTGCAGCAGCATTCTGTACTCTCTGAAGCTGGGAAATGCATGCATCACAGATACCATGGCATGGACCCCTGTTTCAAAATGCTGTTGTGAAAGGATAGGCTTTACTTTGGCTACCTGCCACAAGACTTAGACTCAACTTTATTAATCCCTTGGGAATACTCCTTGAGGGAAATTCTGGTTTCAGTAGCTTATATAGAGTACAAAGATAATATAAAAAGATGGTATATAGTAAAAAAAAGTATAAGAAAAGAAAAAAGTTGTAAAGTCCTGGAATATGTTTTCCTTAGATATAAAAATATCTACACAGTGGACGGCTAAGGGAAGATCACGCAGTAGTTGAATTGGATTATTGCACTTGTACTTCAGAGATACACAGGCTATACAGTAGTTGGTATGTGTTATTAAACAGTGAGAGAGAAGAATATTGCACGAGTGACAATAGATAAGGTTTTGCATAAAATGTCCAAAGGGATCTCAACGATTCCCCATTACTAAGGGGCGGACCCATTCTTCCGGTTCAATTTGCATGTTTTCTAAGCCAAAACAAGGCTTTTTTTGGGCTACTTTATAAAGCAAGGATCTCACTGCTAATTCTGACATTTTGAATTGAAAAAGCTTCCTGGATGGGAAGGGAAATGTTTCAACTTTTTTGCAACATCTGAAAGGTGTTTTCTTTTACAGTCCTTTGGTAATGGCGCCAGCATACCTTTAATATTTGGAGTGGCATCTGTAAATTTTCTGCTTTTTATTTAGCTCTGTGACAGTCCCTACTTGCAGCTCGAGTGTCATCATTTAACAGTGGTTCATGCATTATTTTATGGTGTTTAAATACATTTTTTTAAGAGGCCGAATTAAAGTTTACATCAGATTCCCTGCTTGTTTTCTTTTCATCTGCTCTTAAATCAGGTCAATTCAAAGTGGATTTAATATAATGCTGTTTCGACACATTGATTCTACTTATAACTAAGTCCTGATTTAATTCAGATCAATCCAGTTTCTTAACATCCATCCATCCATCCATTATCAGACACACTTGTCCCAATTGGGGTCGCGAGGGGTGCTGGTGCCTATCTCCAGCTGTTAATAGGCGAGTCCAGTCCATCACAGAGTTTCTTAACAAATAAAATAAAATAAACAAACATAACATATTAATGTATTTTTTGGCCTTCAATGAAAATAATCTAATTGAATCCAGTCTCACAATGTTAAAATTAGATTAGGTGATAAATCATAATCCAGTTTATATCTGGTTAACAAGTGGCTCAGTTGATCACTTCATCATTTCCCTCTTATTAAACAATCATGTTGCAACAGTGGAAAGAAATTACTCAATTTTGAACAATACCAACCCTGCAACTTGGAAGGGAAGTAGAGAGGACACAAAACGGTTGGTGTTTAAATATTTTCTTAAGGTAATCTAGAATATGCATCAATAAATGGAACCATGGACAGTGGCAAGGAAATGGACTGGGCAAGAAAATGCACATTTTTCATTTTAATCCTTAATTTCTATCCAATTGTAAGTTTGTGATAGAAAATCAAACTGTATTTTGTGTATTTTGAGACTTTTAGTAGCAGATTACATTACACAGCTTTATTTAACCTAATTCCTGTCAGTAGGATTTTTTTATAAGCAAATGTTATTCTTTACACAATTTCTGATGTCAAACTATATATATATGTATATATTATGCTTATATGTCAGTGCGACATAAATAAAAAAAATGAAACAATAGAGAACAACATGGAAGGGAGCATGTTTTGCTCTTTCGTCTTTAGAAAGCCTATTACCAGTGCTGCACTAAATTCGGGCATACACTGTGTGATTTTTTTCAATCGTTGCACGCAGCTACAGCTCACACTGTATGACCACCTGCGGTTTCGTCATACAGTGTGAGTTCACAGCTCACAATGTATGTTCTCACACTGTGCGACCCAACACTGTGATGCAGTCTACCTGCTCACAATGTACAACTAAAAACCACGTCAGACTCAGCTCTGCAGTGAGATGGCGCTACTTCGACTCATCAATCCGCAAGCCAAATGAATACAAGCTCACTAGAGTGAAATGCTCTTCCTTGGCAATTTGTGCAATTTTGTGTGCTGAAAGGCCTAAAATAAAAAAGGCAACGACGTATTTGGACAAAGACATGTCTGAGCAAACGTGGCTACGACGGTCTGTCAATTTTACAGAAAGAGCTCCACTTCACTCGCACCCCCGCCATGCATTTGTGTTTTCATCTGAGAGGAAGAACAAGAAGAAGAATCCTTGTTTGCGCATGATGGCATGTCCTCTTCTTGAGGGGGAAACAAGGATACAGCAGATTTTAGTATAGTGAATGATCTGATGCATGTTCCTTTTTTTTAGTAGCATACCGTATCCTTTTAAAAAACATCAAATATTTTTTTATTATTATCAACAAATCTTTAGACATTTTTTATGTTTTACCCTGTTGCTATAAACAGAGTGCTCTCAAATAAGAGAGGGAAAAAAAAATAGTGAAGTCACTGAGGAAGTGAAACTAGACAAGCAAATACGCATTCATTTTTTTTTTTTTTTATCAGGAGAGAAGGAATCATTTGCAAAAATAAGACAGAGCGACGGAACGGCAGCAGTTTGAAGTTAAAATGTTTTTATTCCTGATGTTCCTGCTTCAGCTTACAGGTAACTGAGTTGGTTTAAATTTTGCGAACATCACTGCACAAGCCTTGCAGTCATGTTATTAATGTACTCTGTGTCATTCTTTTAACAGCAGCGACCGGGACAGAACCAGTTTTTTTCACCGTCACCCATGGAGATGAAGTAACTTTTGCTTGTAGAAACAGTGATTGTCAGAATGATTCTGTGTCTACAGAGTGGCTCTTTAGTCATTTCAGATCGCCTAAATCAGAAATACTGTTCAAAAAGCCAAGCAGTGGAGCGATCTCTAGATCTGACAGACGTAGTTTTACAGGAAACTGTTCTCTGGTTATAAAGGCAGTCACAGCCGAAGATGTTGGCATTTACACCTGCAGACAAAATGTATCAGGACAGAAAGATGACCAGTCCTTCTTTTTGTCTATTATTGAGAGTAAGTAATAAAGTCAATTTATGAAGCTTAGTCATCCTATTGCAACAACGTAAAAAATAGAATTTTAAAGTTAATCCCTTGTTTTGTTTTCTTAAATTCGGACCTTTAACAGTAACTGAGCAGATCATCAGTCCCTCGTTCATCTTGAACTGCTCTGTCCTGCAGTACGAAGACTGCAGACATGAGGTGGTGTGGTCGCATCAGGGTAAAGAGGGAATATATTCAGGCATAGGGATTTCACCACCATTTTGTTTTGCAACTGTGACATTTGCAATGTCCGAGCTTCATCAGAAGTTTAAAAAGTCAATGATGTGTAAAGTCACCAATACTTACACTAAAGAAGTGCAACTCTTCCCTTTCAAACCTTCACCTTTCGGGACAGCAGGTAAGAACTTTTTGATCTTTTTAATCATGTTTTTTTATCATGTTTTTTTATACTTTTGTTTGGAATGTCAGTTTTTGGTTTAAATGATCCTTATTTGATGATGTTTAGTGTTTTCTTTCCTGTCAATTTCCAACCTTAGTTGTGTCACAAACTTCTCTTCACCTCTCCCTTTGTTTCTTACCAGGAATGTTTTTCAAACTTGGTTCATCATTATTTCTCCTTAGATGTAATATTCTCTTCATCTTTGTCATTATCTGGCCTGTAGTCCCTCCCTTAATTGGTAATTTCTTTCACCTGTCGTTTTCCCTCCCTGCCTCAATTAAAATGTATTCCTCTCACCTGTTTCCTCTTGATTATATTCAGTGCAGCCTGAGCATTCAGGGTCAGACGATTATTTGTTTTCTGTTAGTCTGTCTGTTTAGTTTGATTTCATGGTTCATGTCCTGGATCCTGGAGGCCAGTGGAAAGAGGGTTTTTGTGTCTGTCTCGTCTCCTGCTCGTCCACTGTTCCTCCCCCGCGGAGTCCTCTGGGTTTTTGGCTCTGTATGTGGGGAGGTTCAGTTTTTATCTCAGTAAGCCTGGCTCCAGGGAGGAGACCAGTTTAAAGTCCTGCATCAAGTTCTGGTTCCACGTCCTGTCTCGGCTACCCTCTTCCACTGAGCCTGCTCAGCTGCACCTGATCCTGTCTGCTCCTGTGTGTGACTGCCTGGTCATGCTTCCGGTCCCTGTCAGACTCTGAACCCTCCTAGGAGCCTGTGGATTCTTGGAAGTCTGGATCCTGCCACCTGTTTCTGTTCCTGCCTGATCTGGATCCTGTTCCTGTCTGTTCCTGTCAGTTCTGGATCCCTGACCAGGATCGGCTTCCAGCATGCATGTCCTCTGGGACTGCAGCACTTGGGGACATTCTAGGCCTGAACTGCTAAACTAGAGTGTCTGTGATTGGGCGTTGCCCCACTCCCCATCCTGCAGTGTCCGCAAGCCACAGCTCCACTTTAGTTTTTGTTTTATTTAATTAAGTTTTTGAACTTTCCTACTGACTGTCTCTCCTTGAATACTGGGTCCATCTGTCCTCGCTTCATGACAATCTTAGATATTCAGGTTTAGGTTTAATTTGTTTCCTTCCTTCTATTCTCCAATTGGGATACTGTTCTTTATTCCAGTTTATTTTCAACTTTTTCTGTCTGTCCTTAACAGTTTTGATTATTCATAATGCAATTGAAACATTTTTAAAGAAACGTCTTAAATAAGCTAGGTAAAATGCTAAATGTTTTTTTTTGCAAGTCTTTCAGTAACTTCAAATGAATGCTGTTCTGAATGCTGTTAAACACTGAACCATAGTCCTACCTTTTCATTTTTGTGCTATTTCAGGATCATTTGGGAAAAATCCAGCACACCAAGGTACTCTGTTGGTCTGCCTATAAGTGTTTTTTTGCACTTGTTAGGGGAAATGTGCCTGTCTAATGTTTTGTAATAATGCGTTCCAGCCTTGCCACATTTCCTTAGAGACATCATTGTGTGTGTGGGTTTGGCAATACTCATAATGTCTGTTGTCATACTTAACATATGGACAAAAATCCAAGGTGAGAAAATGCTAATTTCTTGTTTTTTCATAAAAAATTAGATGTTTTTCTACTCATTGAATTAATGTAATATTTAATCTCTGCTTGTTTTTTTTTTTCAGAAAATCAATCACAGATGAATAAAGACATTGTAAGTTTAGATAATACATAATAAGATTAACAAATGTATCAAAATATAGTGCCCTGATTCTGTTTGAGATATTTGATAATAGAGTAGTTTGTAGATGGCAACCCGTTTTTGCTATTCGTCAAAATAGCAAAAATGAAAAAGTAGTAAAGTAGTTGGCTGGAGGCATAGTGAGAGAAATCATAATTTTGTCCCAGATAATAAAAAATGCAATTTTAATGAAAAGAAGAAGAAAATAAGATTTAAGTGACTTCGTGACAGAAGAAAACAGATTGAATAAATTTAAACAACAATACTATCTGTCATGGTCAAAGATTTATAATTTTTTGTTTCATTTCAACAGGAACTTTCAGATAAAGATGAAGATGAAAGCGCAGAAGTTTATGAGAATATTAAAAAGCTTTCTGCATCAGTCAGTCTTAATTGATAAACAACAATGCAAATGAGATTAAAGCTGGTAAAGTTTCATGTTTTACACCTAATGGAACGCGGCCCATCACCTGGATGAAGGCATTACTGGAAGTTTTCCAATAACTCATACAGCGGAGATATTATATCTCTGAAGAAAAGGGTTAAGGAAGTACCACAGACTGTGGAACCAGTGATTGGAGATACTGTAGAGGTTTTTAAAAGAACTTTCTAAACTTTAGAAATTAGTTATTAGAACACAAAATGGAAATGTACTGTTGTTGTTCCTCATATATGGATTTCTTCAATAATTTGTTGAAGTTAATAGCTGCAGGCAGGATGGATCTCCTGTAGTGACCTGTCTTGAAGTGAAGCTGGAGAAGCCTCTGACTGAAGAAACACCGTTGCTGTACGACAATCAGATGAAGAGGATGTTCTTCATATTATGAAAACTTCCTCTGTATACTGTGAAACATCTCCAGAGGTTTTTGTGGAGTGTTTTCAGAATTGTTCCCAATGCTGTTACACTTGCTTTGTGGAGAGTGTTCACAAACCAATATTTAGTTTTCTAAAAGTCTGCTTTTGTTTGCCTCTCTGAAAGTAGCTGTACGTTCTTGGAGCAAAGTTATCTGCCATTCTTGCCATTACTTTGAATATTTTGCCTTTATTAAGGTTTTCCTTTGATATTATCTGAATTCCAGCTCTTTATTTCTTTGGTATAAAAGTCAATGAGTTGTTTGTCTGTCTCTCCAGTAAACTGTTAATAAATTCCCTCATAAGGGGATTCAGCCTTTACCTGTTTTGTAGCAGCTTGCTATAAATCTATCACTTTAAAGTCGCCATGGTAACACTAACAGAGTTTAGTACATGTGGTACTTCCAAGTCCAATAACAATGTTAATGTGTCCTCAAACAGTGCAGACTTGTGTTTGTTCCTCCTACTCCTCCTGCAGGTTGTGAAAGGTGCTGCAGGCCAGTGTTGTTTCTGACAGCCATTTTACATTTAGTCTTAGTCTTCATAACGAAAACTATTATTAGTCTTAGTTGCATTTTAGTTATTATGATATGTGATAGTTTTAGTTGGTTTTAGTTGACTAAAACTTAAAAAGCTTTTAGTTAGTTTAGTTAGTTAGTTTAGTTTTAGTCAGCTTAATGTCAGTTTAATGTTGAAAAAAACAAGTTAAACTTTAGAATTTGGAATAACATTCAGATTCTTTACCAGATTGACAGCTCAAGCCTAGATAATACAATAGCTGGGTATAGAATGCTGCCGTGAAGTTCATCATTGCTGTTGGGTAGAAAACTTTGATTTATAGAACTCAAACTTTTTTGAATTAATGTACTAATCACTAAGCTTTAAGCTTTAAAAATAACAGATCTAGTTCATCATCATATTGGTTAATGTAGCAGACAAACAAGCTAACAAAATGTACAATAAAGGAATACATAGGCCTACAAGGTTTCCATCATAAATCAAACACTGCATGATCTAATATGAATTATGCGTTACACACAGATCAATAAAATCCTGTTTGCTCTAAAAAAGCAAAAAACAAAACAATTCTTCTTTTTATTTTGGCTATTGTGGCTTTACTTCTTCAATTTACCCCTCGGTTCCTGCTGCTCAGTGGTCAAAGTAGATTTAAGCTCAAAGGGTTTTGATATAAAAAAAAATCTAGCGAGAACCTACATAATTGCCTTCTAATTCCATGGCAATCCAGACCTAAATTTATTGAATATGCTAACTAAAATGTTTACATATTCAAAGAAAACATAGAAAATGTTTTAATGACAATACAAGGAAACATTTACATCTTATTTCAATAGATAGAAACGAGAACTATGCGAAAGAAATATTCAAAGATCTGTGTACCTTTTCACCTGGCTCTTTATCCAAAAACAAACAGCACAGAATGAAATATTTTCTTTTGATATAATTTAGGGATTCCTTTTGGTAGAAATGAAAGAATGTTTATATAACCGCTTGTAAGCTGGAAATAATATGTCTTATAATTTAGAAATCTCATACAAAAAGAGATGCAAAAACATTTCATGATGAACATATTGAGCCTTTTCAGCAATTCAGATCTTTTAAAATTAATTAAAGCAACTTTAAAAAGGCTATTGGGAATGTAAATGTACAAACAATATATCAGGAAAAGATACAGGTGGTGGTTAGGAGGCAGAACCTTTGTCAAGGTCCAGATATCAGAAAACGCAATGATGTCCAGCAGGGTTGAAGCAAAGGCAAATAGTTATGACTTAGACAGGATCAGTAGTACAGTACTGTCTTTGTTATTTATATCAATTAGAACAACAATGTTTTAGTTCTTAAGTGTTTAACAGAGATCACAGCAAATCAGTTTTGTTAATTTCTTGTCAATTTCTTGTCAATTTAATATTCAGATTTTTTTTCGACAAACAGTTCTTTCAAAAATCTCAATTACTCACCGGTATTTGCAGTGTTTAGAATAGAAAAAAATCCCTTTATTGTCCCACAATGGGGAAATTGTGGTTTTAAAGCAGCAAAAAGTTAAAGCAGAAGTGGTCACACAATGTGGACCTTAGAAAAGTGTAAAAAAATGACAGATAAGAAAATAAACGAATAGAGTATTATACTGTATAGTGTTTTGCAAGATATTACTCTGTATCTGGAGAATATACAATAAACAATCTATAACCGCTGTGGACATTTTTACAGTTAAGGATATGTAAGCAAAACCAGAGATGCACAAAAAATGACAGCAGCATGTTATTTAAGTTATCTAATATTATTTAACTAAGACAGAAACTCTGCAAAAATCAGGATGAATGTAAAACTTATTAAGATCGTTGGGAACAGCGGTGGTTATAAAGTCTTCCAGGTGATGCGAGGAAGGATCTGTGATAACGTTCCCTGATGCATTTAGAGTGCAGCAGTCTGTCAGTGAAGGAGCTTTCCAGTTCAGCAACAGCTTCATGCATGGGGCGGGAGACATTATCCAATAGAGATATTATATTTTCTAATTAGGATCCTTTTGTTTCCCACCTCCTGTACTGAGTCCAGGGGGTATCCAATCACAGAGCTGGCTTTCCTGATCAACTACTATTCTGGTTTAAGTGTGATTGTGTTTGCTTTCATTTATTTACTTTTGAAATGTCATATAAGAACAAAACATTGCATCCTTATTGTTTATGTAGATTGTGTTGAGCCATTGCCATTACCCAAGGACACCACTAGATGGAAGCACAACTATTTAATTGATGAAAAAGGGGATGGCTGATATTTCTGATCAACCCCAAAAATAGCTCAAACATTGTATCGTTTCAAGTTCTCTGACCTCTTATAGTGTCTTGAAATATTTTATTTGCAAATGTATATTATTTGTGGAGTAGCCTAGATGAAAACCTGGATCAATGTACTAGCAGGTCTTGAGGGACCTCATTGGACATAATTGTTTGCATTGTGCATACTTTCTGCATACATATCATGTCACAGGAAGCAAATTAGCTTTTACTTTTGATAAAATGCAGCCCCTATTTCATAAAAGTGCATTTCTTAATAAAAATCTGTTTGATTTAGGGTAGTCTTCTGAGCTGAACAATTTACCAAAGAAAACTTAAATTAATGGCAGAAATGTTCTTCTGTGGGCCTTTTCATTGGAGCCATTTTGATGGCATTCAGTAACTGTTGGTAATCTTAAATGGAAAACTTTTGCAAGTTATTGTTGTAATTTCACGATCATGTATGCATAAGGAAGGCAACTTCCTCCTGGTGATTGCTCATGGAAACTATAATGACACACATGAATGTGTTAATCACGTAGGCTCCTCTGCTGCTGCACTCACATTTTCACAACAACACTTCCTACTTTTTCTAAAGACATTTGGCTCAAAGTTAAAAAGAGGAGTCAGCAGGTGCTGGTGTGACAGAAAGTTCATTCCTTACTAAAAATGTGTTTTATTTAATTTTATCCACATTTTTTGAACACATTAATAAAGAACATTGAAGCTAATAAAATAAATTTGCTTCTGTTGGTTCTAGAATTGCACTGATTAGGTGGCTGCACACTGGAGTAGCTCTGTGAGCTTTACAGTGACAATTTTTTTAAGAGACCTTTAGTTCAGCAAAATAAAGTATATGTTATCATTTCCTTAGATGTGAGCTTTTTGTATGATATTAAAGTACTTTTTACCATCACTGTACAAATAAGACAGATAACCTCAAAACTGGAGACTATTAATAGAAACTTTAAGGACAGCCATCAAGGCTGTTTTTAGAAAGGGACAGATGCTCTCAAACTCTTCCTCATTTTTCAGAGGATATTCCGCTCAGAGTTAAAATGCACGCCAAGCAATAGGAAGGAAGTGATTCAACTAATAGAAATGCATAAGTGTGTGTGTTAAGAGGAAATCAAATCAGAGTCATTTGTCAACGAGTCATTTCTGAAGACAGACAGACAGCAGGAAAGGGGAGCATCATGGGTGCATTTAAATGGATTAACATGTCTTTACTTCTGACACTGATGCTTTCGTCTAAAGGTAAGGATCGTAATAAGACAGAGATTCTTCCTCTAATTGGCATGTTTTTCTTTATCTGTATAACTTAAGCTGTAATTACATGACTGTGTTCAACATGTTATTTCTTATTAACAGCACAAGCTGAGGCAGAGCAAACGTTCCTTTCTGTCAAAGTTGGAAATGAAGTGACTTTGCCTTGTGGAAGCAGGAGAGAAACTCAAGATAATTTGGATGAAGCTAGTTGGGTCTTCAACAATAGAGATAAAATAACAACAACAACACTAGTCAAGCTTGTAAATTCTAAAAAGCAACAGAAAACTGCATCTGGCAGACAGAGTGTTACAGAAGACTTTTCCCTGGTTCTACATAATGTCACAGAGAATGACGTGGGTCAGTACAACTGCCTCTGGACCATATCAAGACAAATGCATCGTTCCACGCTATTTCTGTCTATAATTAATTGTAAGTGTTTACATCATATAACAAAACAAAGAAAAACAATGCAATAATTATCTAATGATCAAGTTATTTTTTTCTTATTTTTTCTCCTTATGTCTTTGTTATCTCCAGTGGTTGAGCAGAAGAGCAATGATACAGTCACCTTGTTCTGCTCTGTGTTAGAATATGATCTCTGTCTTCATGAGGTTGAATGGCTTTATGAGGGGAAAGAGGAAAAACCCTCAGATATGAATATGTTCCAACATGCATGCTCCGCCACTGTGACATTTCCAACATCTTACATTCATGAGAAATTAGACATTTATCAGTTACTGCAGTGTAAAGCCACAAACAGTATCACTGCGAAAGTTCAGCAGTTTCCTTTTAGCGCTCAGTCCTTAGGTGAGAACATGATACAATCTTTAAAATCAGTTCAAATATTGGCTTTAATCTGCCAGGTTTTTATATAATTGTATTTTTCTCTATGCATACATTTCTAAAGGTGATAATCTAACAAAAACAAATAAAGCGGCAAATGAACCGACCCTGTCATCAGATCCTCAATTAACATCACAGACAAGTAAGTTGACAACTCTGGAGGTAACACGAATCCAGTAACCAAACCTTCAATGTCATCTTATAATTCATTATCGAATGTTACATAGTAGATAATAATCTTATGTTAAAACAATATTGTTTTGTAGCAATATAGAAATATATAATTCCTCATGTAATTATTTCTCTTTCCAGCTTTACCTTGGTGGTATATTATCTGTCCTTTACTCCTAGTTGCACTGTTGATAACTGTCCCTATGATCATCCTTTGGAAGCAAACCAAAGGTGAGATAATTCACAGATAAATCCTCTGTTTTTAAATTATTCTATGTCAGATCTATGTTAGAAGAGTCCAATGATATTTCGTGTTTTGATTTTCATATTTGAGGTCTTTTGCTCCATGCTAGAGTTATCAACAATGCACAGCGACTTCGATGAAAATAGAACTGAGGCATTTTGATGTGTTTAAAAAAAAAAAAAAACACGAAAAAAGCAGTCTTTTTTTAGGGTTGTATTTATGGTTATAAATGGGGAAGGAGCATGGAGATTCAAGTCCGTTTCTGTTTTTTGTAGGAAATAAAACGCAAGCTGAAGACAGCAGGGTGAGTTTTAAATATTTTTAATGTTAAACAATAAAGAAAAAAATTTTTTTTTTAAATGTTAAAATGTAAAAAAAAAAACAATCCACTGGACTTTGTTTCCAGGTTTGAACTGTCAAACCTGGAAACAAAGTCCAGTGGATTGCTAACTTTTTTTTTCTCAATTGACTTTGACCTGGATGACTGAGAATCTTTACCAGCATTTAAATATGATTGTTTTTTCTGTACAGGAACTAGACCAAGGTTATATTCACTACTTGTAGTTACATCAGCGGCTTTCTTACAGCACAAGTTATAGTTCACTTACAATATATAAAATGTGAAAGCAAAACACACCAAATAATTTATGTCCAGACCAAACAAGTGGACCAAATAACATTTCTAGTGTGAATGCAAATTAATGAGAACTAGTACCAAAGCTAGCATGACATTAAGAGGTAATAATAAGTTCAGAGAGTAGAACAGTTTTTTTAAAATGCATAGAGATCTGTCAGTCCAAGGAAAACAAACTGGATTATTAAGTATTGCTGTGAAGCTGAGATATGGTATCTGAGTTTTTTTCACCAGATGGTTAATTTCACCTGAATACGGGGAGTGAGTGGGTTCTTTAACTCCTTGCTGTATGAACAACTGTTTTAGGGTTCTTACTGTGTGATTTTTTTTCCATCACAGATGCCCTGTTATGAAGATTTAGTAAAGCAGGATCTGAACCAACCCTCTGCAGTGGTCACAGTGCTTCCAGAAACACATCAGAGCCGAGTAGGACCATACAGATGAAAACACACCAATGCACACAAATACAATACAGAGGAATACAATCCCTTCAGTTTGTTATTCAATGATTTGTTTGGAAACCAAACATGGCTTCATCTGAAGAATTACCCGAAGACTCTGCTATTCAGTCTGTTTTAGCTTGAATGCCTTCTATTTCTTTTTTGAAAAACAAACAAAAGACTGTGATTTGTGGCTTTCCTGGTCGGAAGGCCATTTTGTGGATTCCTCCTGACTGGATTTGGCAAGAGTTTGATTTATCAGTTAAGTCCTCTCTCAACATGAGAGGCAAAAAGACAGATAATTCAAAAGCGTTTATTTGAAAAACGGATCTGCAGTAGCAGCAGCTAGGGCATCTATCGCAGGAACCTCTGCAGAAAGAAAACACAGGTTTACTGGTTTACTAGTTCAGTCTAAGCCCAGAGAACGTAGGATCCAGCCAGTGGGCTGACTATAAGATGCGGTGGGCACCGCCAAGAGTGTCCCAAATGCTACAGCCCCGCTGGATGGAGAACAAACAGGAGACCAGATCCAGGGAGATGAAGGAAGGCAAGATAATCCAGAGGACAATGCCAAAGCCGGTACCAAGGACGTGCAGAGGATACAGAACCAGGAGATCAGAAGTCCGGAGAGATACTGAAGGAAAATCCAGGTCCGTGTCAGGAAGCAGCTCTCAAGTTCAGCAAGCAGGCAGAATCCAGCAGGAGTCCAAAGTAAGGTCAGGCAAACAGATCAGAGAAGGACAGGCAGGCTAGTGGTTGAGAGGCAGAACAGGTAAGGATCAGGTAATCAGAAACACTAAGGTAATGCTGAAACGCTCTCACCTCTGTTGTGGTCCAACTGTTGAATTTCTTTACAGCCTGCCTTTTTTTAATAATTTATTCATCTTTACTTGCTTTTTTTCCCCCTTAAAGTTCTTTGAAATGACTCTGTGCTTAATTGTGCTATATAAATAGATGTGCATTGTGCTTGCTTTACCTCTAGCTGGCAATTTAGCAGCAGCTGGTGAAGCCGCTGCACCTGTTTGTGCCGCCATGGCAACATTTTAATTAATTGTGATTGTACCATTTTTATGGAAACTACTTGGGAATCTTAATATGATTTTTTTTTAAACAGAAGCTGCTACAACTATGGATATGAAATTTTAAAACTAAACTCTACTGTATATCTGTGTGGTTTAGGACAAATTTTAATGAACACCTGTTTTTCTTTTTCAGCCTGATCCAGGTGATGGTGTTTCCTACGCTTCCATCAACTTCAAGAACACTACGAAAAAAACAGCAAATGTAAGTATTTTCAGTGCATTATTGTGCAACAATTTAACTAATACAACTATTTTTAACTAAATATTAAAGTATCCTAAGTGGACAACTTTACACTGTGCTATTTTTTAACCTCAGGATTTGGCAAGTAATGTTTTTTGAAATTGTGCAAAGAGGAAGAGAAAAATTCAAACTTTCTGTTTCTTTCATTAATTGACATCATGGAGTGCATATTGAGGTAGATTCTCAGGCCTAGTTGCTGTAGAGCAACATGGGGTTCTTATGTATAACTCATAGTTACATTTTTACCCGCAAACCATTTTATATCACATGGACGAGCAGATCACTGTTCTTTATATGCAAATATGGAGAAGATGGGGGTTAGGATGTTCAAATCTCACGTATAATAGGATTATTTATTGTTTTCTAAAAAAAATTGTAAAATGTCTTACTGTATGCTATAATGAATTTGATATTTTCCTTCTAGGTCCCTGAGGCTGTAATCTACAGCACTGTGGGAAGTTCTTCCTTTTCTGGAATTTCCTCTGATATAAACTGCCTTTACTCTACTGTCAAAAAGAGCTAGAAATACAGTAGTACTAATAGCGTAAAGCTGGAGCAACCAAACTATATATGGGGGCTACATACAGCATGAGTCCTCATTTCATTAGGTAACAGGTTAAACTTCTAAACTTGAACTTAAGCTAAGCATTTTCTGTCCTCTTCGGTAAAGCAAAAGTTAAAGAATACTTAAAAAAGATTAAAATAGAATCCTATTTAGTTTTGTTATGAGAAAAAGAAAAGTTTTTGCATTATAGTAGTAAAGAAATGATTTAACTTTGTTTAAATTTTTTTCTTTATTACACGTAGGCTAATCAGAAGAGAACTTTGATATCGGTTTATGCGATTATATATGTGATATATGTGCATATATGTGATTAACATAGTGTATCATGTGACTTACTTTCAAAGATGAAGCAAGGCAAAGACTTCCTCAAAAAACTTACTTCAGCATATAGTCATCTTGCAGAAACACATTTTGGGACATGCGGATGGGCTAATGTTTGCATATGTAAACTGAGATGTCATCCGGCGAGTGCAGAAATGACATGCTGTTTTTTTTCGTATGCTGCTTCTTGGTCCTCTTTATTCTAAAATGAAAGGCATATTGATTGAGTTAGTGACTCTTTTTAAATAAAAATTGATATGATAATTTTGTTGTTATCCTTTTGATTTCTTATTAAAATTACATTATTCATAGTTTACAATAATCCCTAAATGTAAAAAATTTGTTGGCACCTTAATCATAGAAGACTGATCTGATCAGGCCTGACTGACACATTAATTAGGCTTAAAGGGTTTGTGTGTTGTATTATTTGTTTTTATAATATGACCTGCATGAACTTTTAGGAATATACATTTTTTTTTCTCTTTTACTCCAGGTAAATCTGCCTCCTCTACCATTCAAGATAATAATGGATGTGCTTAATTCCCCACTGAGCCATATAGTGCTTGACCTGCTGCCTACAGTCAGCATATTCTCCATCTCTAATTAAGCCGACTAATCCAGAGTTTTTTTTAAATAAAAAACATGATAATTATTCTGTGGATGACAAGACTGTCTTGCAGTGAAAGTCTGAGATGTATGGAATAAAAAGGAATTTGGAGTCCCTTTTGAACACCTGGTTAGACACTTAATGTTTTTCTCACAAACCAGTGTGTTAGTGATATAGTCATTCAATCCAGGTGATTGTGGAGGCCACCAGGGTCTTCTGGAGTCTCTGGAAGGCAAAATACATTGAATTGTCCTTGGTGTATTGTAAATATTTTCCAACTCTCTCACATACAAACTGTATCTCCTGCGCAGCCTCCGTTCTGTAGCAAATAGAGATAAGTCTAATCAGTGTGATAATTCACACCAGCGTTATGCCATAGCATGACAGCACTTCTCTGTAATCTGTCAGAAAAATCACCTGGCAAGCCTGATTGGTCATTTGCAATACTCTTAGTTTAATTTACAGATATTTCATCTTGGCCTGGTTCCATTAAATCAATTCAGGGAAAAAGGGACATTTAGCAGAATTGAGTGCGTGAAGTGACGCCTATTGCCAAAATACCAAGTATGTTTTTAGCCAATCCGGAAGTAGTTACACAAATGTGCTATTATGAAAACAGTAAATCATTCTCTTCAACAACTTTAGATGCTTTCCTATTTCAACCCAAATCTGAGCTGGTCCATTATGTTAAGTTAGAAATACAGCGACACTCACTTATCAGAAGGCTGACTCTGTCATGTTGGGGTCTAATCTTCTAACCCACATACAGAAACACTCAAGAGACAGGAAAAAAGTTAAATGGTTTGTTGACAATGTTTTGAGAGAAATGTGAACGGCGTCTTGGTTCGTCAGGCTGGTCACGGGAGGGAAGCAACTAGAGGAGGACAGATCGGTTAGAGTGGATCCAGGAAACTTGCTGTTTAACGATGATTTGGGTTAATACCTGCTCAGGGGGTATTCTGACCGGCAGGGGGGAACCTTGAGGGTCCAGAGGCTGATCGGCAGGCCGAGGGCTGAGGGCAGAGGCAGAGACGGAGGCTGAGGCGGAGGGCCGACAGGCAGGTTCCAGGCAGCGAGAGTTTTGTCCAGGAGTTGACTGATCACCAGAAATGTCAGGATCTGAGAGGCAGAAGAACACAGAGTCAGAGAGGTTCTCAAAAAATCAGGAAAACAGATCAGATTTAGCTGGCTCAGGTTTGCTGGTACCATTACTGGCAAACACTCTGGCAGGGAGGTGTCAGCCTCCTCCTCCTTAAGAAAGCCTCCAGATGAGCAGATGGGAAACAGGTGTGCAGAAGTCAGCTCACGCCCTCAAGAGGAAGATCTCAGGCTCCCTCTGGTGGAGAAAGGTGACAAGCCTCCACATCCCAACAGACTCAGATGGCTAACAGAAGCACCACAACTCTGTCAAAAGGCGGAGCCTTATGCTGCGTGTATGACTGCAGAAAAAAAATATATATATTTTTTTGTTTTTTGGAAAAAAACTGAGTGAATATCTGCTGTTTTCCACTTGGCTATTTATTGAAGGCACCACAAAAATAAAAAATGGTTTTATTTATTTAATTCTTCTTCTCTTCTAAGATGACAGCTTAGAAGCCACCACTGAATCTACAGCTATAGGGCTGTTTGTCAGGTGAGGGGCTTCAGCTAATCACCTTAATCTGACTCAGACCAACTCAAAACTATAAATCAGCCTCTATCAACCCTCTCTGCACCAAAAACACATTTTAAGATACATGATACAATTTGATAAAATGTATTTTATCCAAAGAGTTTAATACACTGATTTGCTTCTCTCTAACTGTTATGTTAATGCTTAGGGGTTTTTTCAAAATGGAGAAGAAAACAAGACAGCCTTTGTTGCAGCTGTCCTACGTCAGAACAAATGACACAGCTTTCTGAAACTAACACCTTTCTCACCTCCTGCAAAAACTACTATCAAATCAGCCATCTATCAAACAGGCTGTTTAAATAAATTAAAAGCAAAATAAACTAATTCAAGCAAACATTTTAAACAACAAAACACAATTGCTTTAAAAGTTTATATCAGTGCTGCAGAGCTAAATCAACTATGTTCACATATTCACATGAGTGCAAATGCAAATAGAAACTAACACTTTAAAACCCCCAACCAGGAAACGATGATGTTTCATGTGACATCATACTTTGGCCGATACTTGGTCAGCCATTGTTTCAGTGTTCACATATTCTCTAAAATAGATTTTCATACAGTTACCACTTTGGGTTTCCCCCCCATCACATGCCTTGTATGAAAATTGATATATCACAATATATTTATATTTAATATATATTCTCACCTTTAGCAACAGCCATGACAAATAAAACAGAATAAAGTCAAAGTGAGGTAGTAAACCACATATTGTGCAAACAGGTTTGCATTTTTAAACATTTGAGAGAGAGAGACATAAATGATCAGGGCAACAAGAGAAGGCAAACAGAAGCATTATGCTTTCATGCAGAAGGATTGAAATGCTTTTACTCCTGATGATGATGCTTCATTTGACAGGTAGGAGAAGATCTCACTGAAATAACAAATACAAACAGGTACAATTATAACATTGTTAAAGATGTAAAGCATAATCTTAAAAACGTTTAATTTGGTTTTGAGTATTAGTTTGCCACAGGCTCTCTGAAGATTAGTCAGGATATGCAGAACTAACAAATGATCTTGAGCTGATTGTTTATGCACCATGTTGCACGTTTGTTTGAAAATGCATAATTCACTTCTAGTGTAGCTCAAGAAAGATATAAATCAGCTTTGTTATAAAATGCATTGCAAAGCAAAAGAGCTGCTGTCAGGAGTTTTTATGAGTTTGCAAGTTCTCAAAGAAAGACAAAGGATTAGGGTTGGTGGGAAATTAGATGGTCAAGAGAACTAAACCACAGCTGAAAATATTTACAGAGCTTTAAGGTTTGCTGATCTAATGTGAGGTTAAAGAGGACCCAGTGACACCTACTGTATGTAGTGCAGCCTCACTCTGTCAGTTGTGCCCTAGGGCCGATGTGGCTAAAATCTAGCTTAGTAATCCATCACTGTGTGAATGATTAAATATGGGGCAAAGCGCTTTGGAAAAGCTTAAGAAAGCAGGTAAGTTACTTTTTGGAGACCCACAGAAGTGACTATAAACAAAACCTAATAGTCAAATCACAACCATGCTTCATTTTTCCAATGCTCTTTGGAACATGTGTAGGACATGTGAAGCACTGTGCTCTATATTATCAAATTAAACACATCTTAAATTTGTCTTTTACAGATATACAGCTAAATGCATAGTTGCTTCATGTTCTTGTTTAGAAGCTTACCCTTGTGTAAGTTCAATTTATTATATACATTAACAATGCTCACGCCTTATTTACCATGGTCGAGAGGTTAACAAACCCCTCCATGGCTCCTTTCTAAAAAGGCCTGCAATGAGTTTGCAGAGCTCTTTACTGAAGCACAGCTAGAGTAACAAAATACTTCCTCATTCTGCTCCTGTCAATTATAATGTTGGCTGATAATACTCAGGTTTATGACTTCTTCAATTATAAGGATTAGATCGATAATTCTTTGTGGGGAAACAAAACTAGACCAGGATGATCCCCTTATAATCAGCTTTAATTAAAAGTAGGTACCTTTAAATCAGAGAACAGAAAAATCACATACGGGATTCCTCAAGGCTCCATTCTGGGGCCCCTCCTATTCAAGATCTACAGTACATAGTCCCCCTTAGATTATAGCAAACAAAAAGATCAGTTACCATACTGTAACTACGCAGCTTTACATCACAATGTCACCAGATGACTATGAACCCATCAGGGATTTTTGTTAGATGCTTGGAACAGATCAATAATAATTGATTACTAACTGTGGATCTCTTCTCCCTGTTCCAAGAGAGAAGAGATCCAGAGTTAGCCCATACCATGAATGAAATTTTGAGTTCAGAAGTAGGGGGGATGCAAGTATTTTTTAATATAACTCTTATATATAAGCTCAGCTTGTTTTCAAGTAGATCCTCTGTATTTGTTTCCTCAACATTCTCAGCGCTGTGACCATTCAATCACAGACCTGCTTTAGTGCCGCATCAGATGTGTGTGAAGCGAGCTTCTCAGGAGTGACAGCGGTGACAGCCAATCACACAAGAAACGTTCGGCCTCAGCAGATGGCCGCTCACACTGAGCCTGGTTCTGCTGGAGGTTTCTTCCTGTTAAAAGGGAGTTTTTCCTCTCCACTGTCGCTACAAGCATGCTTAGTGTAAGGGATTGTATTTTAGTCAATGAGTCAATGCAATCAACTGGTTTTCCTTAGATAGAAAACTTTGAATCAATTTGACTGTATGATCTCGTTGAACTGTAAAGTGCCTTGAGATGACATGTGTTGTGAATTTGGCGCTATATAAATAAACTGAATTGAATGAAATTGAAAAGATGGGGGGCCAATCAGGGGCTTGTGGGCGCTCTAAACTCAGGGAAGCAGGCTTCAGCCTGAGCTGTTGTTTTCTTCTTGGTCCTAGTGCTTGAAGAGTGTCGGTGTACTGCAGAGTTACACTGCTTTTAGACAGTAAATAGGGGGACCAAAACAGACTTTTAAAAAAGTGCAGGGGACATGTCCCATGTGGTTTTGACCGGGTGAATTAACAAAAAAATATCCATTCAGTGATTCTTAAAAAAAACTTAAGCTTTTACATATTGTAGCTATAAATGATTTCATACATATTCTAAACATAAGCATCATTTTCATCCATCCATCCGTCTTCTGCTCACAGGAGTCACGGTTGGGCCGTTGCCTATCTCTGGCAGTCTATGGTCGAGAGGCAGGGCACACATTGGACAGGTCACCAGTCAGTCTTTAGCACTACTTAAACAGTATGAGAACAACTGATCCACATAATATAAACCAATTGGTTACAGAAACATCAGTATGACAATAGCAGACATTTTAGTTGTGGGCCAATATAATCCAATGTTCATTTTTGGGCTGATATTGTATGTTTATCAAATATTTATATCAGGGACTCCCCTAATTACAACAATCTATAACATTTTGACTCAAAAGAAATGTGTTAATCTAAATCAAAAGGTTACTTTAATGCTTTGAAACCTGTTCATGATAAGTCTCCATACCTTGTTGTGTAAAGGCAATAATTGTGTATTAATTTCTTCTCACTCTGCTGGTTGGTTTTTTGTTTTACAGATATGATGGCAATGGCACAAACAAAAGAACTGACCACAATCACAAAGCAAACAAAGACAAAAAACCAGACAACTTTAATAAAAATCAAAAAATCTAAATTGACAACACAGATGAGGACCAAGTGGCCAATATCAATGACCATGCAGCCATTGACGAGCAGAAATCCAACAAAAGGGGGAGGTAGGGAGTTTCTTTGATCTTTTAATGCATCCTCTCAAACTTCTTTCTCTGCATTTCTCTCTATAATACCTTGAAAGTATCAAACTGTAAATCTAAAAATAAATTTGTTTGCCGTGTCCTTTTGAAGTATTTAGCTTTTTAATATATCAATTTATATACAGCTTAAACTTTATTCAATAAAATGACATGGATTTTAATTACTACTTTTATTGTATAGTGTCATTATTAGTTTTATGAACACATCAGTTTATCTGCATGTTTTCTTTCCATTTGAATATATTCCAAGATTTAAGATTTGTTTCATTACCTTTCTCTTTTTTGCCAACCAGTGCTCAAAATCCTGGTGATAAAGTATTGTTCTTTTGACAAATATGAGATTAGTACATTTTAATAATTAAATAATTTTTTAAAAATACAAAAAAAGTCTTTAAACTTACCACATTGGGGGTCATATAACAGACACAAAAAATATTATCTTTATTTTTGATGGATTTCATCTTTACTTTTTTCACACCTTCTGCAGCTGTTTCCAAAAATGTGGCAACTCCACCGACATCTTCTCTCTAGGAAATGCTGAGCTGCATTTTCTAACCTAACTGCTAAGTTGAATAATTTAATGCGGTTATTTTCATGGAATATGTGATTCTGTAAGCCCAATTTACTAGGTTGGACATGGAGTTATTACACTCACCGGCCAATTTATTAGGTACCCCATGCTAGTAACGGGTTGGACCCACTTTTGCCTTCAGAACTGCCTCAATTCTTCGTGGCATAGATTCAACAAGGTGCTGGAAGCATTCCTCAGGGAGTTTGGTACATATTGACATGATGGCATCACACAGTTGTCGCAGATTTGTCGGCTGCACATCCATGATGCGAATCTCCCGTTCCACCACATCCCAAAGATGCTCTATTGGATTGAGATCTGGTGACTGTGGAGGCCATTTGAGTACAGTGAACTCATTGTCATGTTCAAGAAACCAGTCTGAGATGATTCCAGCTTTATGACATGGCGCATTATCCTGCTGAAAGTAGCCATCAGAAGTTGGGTACATTGTGGTCATAAAGGGCTGGACATGGTCAGCAACAATACTCAGGTAGGCTGTGGCGTTGCAACGATGCTCAATTGGTACCAAGGGGCCCAAAGAGTGCCAAGAAAATATTCCCCACACCATGACACCACCACCACCAGCCTGAACCGTTGATACAATGCAGGATGGATCCATGCTTTCATGTTGTAGACACCAAATTCTGACCCTACCATCCGAATGTCGCAGCAGAAATCGAGACTCATCAGACCAGGCAACGTTTTTCCAATCTTCTATTGTCCAATTTCCATGAGCTTGTGCAAATTGTAGCCTCAGTTTCCTGTTCTTAGCTGAAAGGAGTGGCACCCGGTGTGGTCTTCTGCTGCTGTAGCCCATCTGCCTCAAAGTTCGACGTACTGTGCGTTCAGAGATGCTCTTCTGCCCACCTTGGTTGTAACGGGTGGTTATTTGAGTCACTGTTGCCCTTTTATCAGCTCGAACCAGTCTGGCCATTCTCCTCTGACCTCTGGCATCAACAAGGCATTTCCGCCCACAGAACTGCCGCTCACTGGATGTTTTTTCTTTTTCGGACCATTCTCTGTAAACCCTAGAGATGGTTGTGCGTGAAAATCCCAGTAGATCAGCAGTTTCTGAAATACTCAGACCAGCCCTTCTGGCACCAACAATCATGCCACGTTCAAAGTCACTCAAATCACCTTTCTTCCACATACTGATGCTCGGTTTGAACTGCAGGAGATTGTCTTGACCATGTCTACATGCCTAAATGCACTGAGTTGCCGCCATGTGATTGGCTGCTTACAAATTAAGTGTTAACGAGCAGTTGGACAGGTGCACCTAATAAAGTGGCCGGTGAGTGTAGATGTTGTGTTATAATTTCCATAATTTGTAAGAAGTTTATTTTAGACTACCCTTTAAACCTTTGATTAATGTTTGAGCATATGCAACCACACACCACCCATTAACTGGACCTCATCAACATCTGATGAGACGAGACTGAACAGACTCAATTCAGCATACTCACCTTTTTTCTTACCTTATGGCTGTTTTTATATCGTATAAAGAATCATATAGCTGTGCTTTAGCTCTTTTTTCAGTATGGTTAACTACAAATAAGTCAATAACGAATTCATAATTTTAATGTATTTTTCTAACTGTAAAAAAATTGAGCAAGACTTAAAATCAAGAAACTCCTGATTGGACTATTGTTGCCAAGGCAACAAGTTGCCAAGGTTCGGATGACTTTTTTACCTAAATGTTTTTTTTTTTTTGCTAACACTTTGTTAACATTTTTGACAAAGTTGACAAGAAAGGGATGTGAAGGAAGCCATTTATGTTAAAGGAATAGTACACCCAAAACATGATTAGCCTTCATTTTCTACTCACCCCCATGCTGAACAAAACTCTGGAGTACTTTTTTGATATCTCAAATGCATCTGGAGATCTGGGAGGCTTCTTGCTGTCTGCTGACATTCAAATAATGGAGGTCTATGGTGACCGAGACAGAAAGGTCCATAAAAGTCCACAAAAACGTGTCAATATTCCTCCATACTGCTCGTCCAATGTAATCCAAGTGTCCTGAGTGGGTAGCATCCAGAATTTACTCGAAACGAAGTCATTTAGAACGTTTTAGAGCCTAAACAGTAGTGTATAGGATTTCCTAATAGCGCCCCCATGCGCGCTCACGATTCTACGGAAGCCGGCAGACCAAACCGGAAGAAAGTGCGCATTCAGCGTCTGCTCTGCCGATAATGCAAGCGTAGAAGAAGAAATGTGCTGTTTACCTGTGCAAAGAAAGAAACAACGAAAGAAAAATGTCTGAGGACTTCAGTGTTGAGGAAGAGCATGAGTTCTTTGCCGAGCTGAATGCGCTGGTTTGGTCTGCCGGCTTCCGTAGAATCGTGAGCGCGCATGGGGGCGCTATTAGGAAATCCTATACACTAATGTTTAGGCTCTAAAACGTTCTAAATGACTTCGTTTCGAGTAAATTCTGGATGCTACCCACTCAGGACACTTGGAATACATTGGACGAGCAGTATGGAGGAATATTGACACGTTTTTGTGGACTTTTATGGACCTCGGGCGCCATAGACCTCCATTATTTGAATGTCAGCAGACAGCAAGAAGCCTCCCAGATCTCCAGATGCATTTGAGATATCAAAAAAGTACTCCAGAGTTTTGTTCAGCATGGGGGTGAGTAGAAAATGAAGGCTAATCATGTTTTGGGTGTACTATTCCTTTAAGAGAGAAAAAACAACCTTAGACAAAGGGGGTGGACTTTCAGCTTTCAGCTCTCAAAAACCTACAACGCCCCAATAGAGTTGATTCCTTTCCACTATCATCTCAACCCCCATTGCTTATCAGGGGACCAAAACATCTCGCCTGGTCAGCCAAAGCCAACAATTTAGCCTAAAGACTCCCCTTTTTCAGAGGCATAGACCAGTATCAGGTATTGCAGGTTAATAAATACTTCAAACGTTTCCCCATTCCTAAGGGGAGGACTTGTTCTGTTCTTCTAGTTCAATTTGCATGTTTTCTAAGCCAAAACAAGGTATTATTTGGGCTACTCCACAAAGCTTGGAACTTAAGGCTAATTCTGACATTATGAATTGGAAAAGCTTCCTGGATGCGAAGCAAAACATCTTCAAACTTGGAAAACAAAGTCCAATGGATTGTTTTTTGGAATATCCAGCAGGAGTCCGAAGATAGGTCAGGCAAAAAGATCTGAATTGGACAGGCAGGCTCAGAGGTCCAGACAGAAATCAGGAAATCAGAAACACTTAGGCTACATTCACACTGCAGCCTGAAGTGACACAAATCCGATTTTTTTTTTGCCCATATGTGACCTGGATCTGATCTTTTAATAGCTGACAAATCCGATTTTTTTTCCAAATCTGACCCAGGCTACTTGGCTATGTGGTCCTGAATCCGATTCGAATCTGATCTTTTCAAATGCGACCTGTGTCTGAACGGCCAGGTCGGATTCATCCGACCTGAACGTCATTGATACCCGACAAAGGTCACTATTATGCGTCTTGCTACGGAGAAGCGGCAAGAAAAACAACAACCATGGCAGATAATGATGCGGAGAGCAGTATTTATGTTTAACCATATTGAAAAGATTGTGTTTTTATGGTTGGAAAAGACCACTAACTGCGCGCCAGCACTACCATCCATGTTTACTTCCGGTAAAAAAAGAGCACCCTGGCCTGTGACGTCATTGCGTCCACTACTGCACATGCGGGACACTTGCGTTGTATGACTGCAGTTCACACAGGAGATCACATACAAGTCGCATATATTTGGAAATATGAAAGGCAACGTAAAAAAAAATCGGAATTGAGCATCAAGGCCTGCAGTGTGAACGTAGCCTAAGGTACGCCAGAGAACTCTCACCACAGGCTCAAATATCCTGGCACTGATGACTGGTCTGAAGGTTGGTTAGAGAGATGCTGAAGCAGGTGGGTCAGATGAGTGGTGATGATGAGCTAGGCAGGTGAGTGAAATGAATAATCAGCGAGACATCAATGCAGCGATCATGACAGAAATAAACTAGTGAAATCGGGCTAACAGATCACCCAATTCAATGAAAATAACCAAATTAAATTGTCCAACTTCCTCAACCCAGCAGTTGGTTGAACTTAAAACAACCCAGCTTTTCTTAGAGAGTATGTTCTCTCAAAGAAAAGCTGGGTTGTCACTTTCTTACCTTTGCCCAGTGTTGGCCCCTCTTACAGTCTCATGTTAAACATCTCTTTTAGCATCAACCATGCCAACATTCCCTACTTGTAACTAATGATTTCAAAGATCCTAGGGATGAGCTCAGATTACATTGTAGACTTACTGTTTCTGTCTAATAATTTTGTCTTCTATCTTGCCATGTTAATGGAAACATGGCTACATATCTAAAAATATTTTTTATGAAATCAAAAGCATAAATCTCTGTGTGAGATGTTAAACATACAGTAGATAAGGATGCTTTGCTAATAATCTTTTGCTCTTTCCCATGTATATTTTGGATAATATTTAGGGTTTTTGTCTTTTACAGCATTTCAAACGTTTCAGTCAACAGTCACAGTGGAAAGGACAAGTCTATCGTTCTATGTTGCCAGAATTGGAGATGACGTTACTTTGCATTCTGCAAATGTTCTGAAAAAGAACAATTGTGAAAGTGTTACCTGGCTTTTCAATGATTACAAAAATGGAACAACAGTAGTGCTACTGGAAAGGGGACAGTTACTGAACATTGATGGAACAAGTTTGAACAGACTGTTTATCACTACCAACTGTTCTTTGGTAATACAGAACTTCTCAGCTCATGACGTTGGCTGCTACACCTTTAGAAATTACTTTTTAGAACAACAACAAGGACCAGACTCCCAAATATGTGTCACTGTCATAAACTGTAAGTATTATGTTTTACTATTGATGTACACTTATTACAACCTTGCCTGTTACTGCTTAATAAAATTTGATGCAAATTACTCTGCCAGTCCACCATTATGCTATTATTTCTCATTTAATAAATGTTCTTCCTTTTATTACAATATCTTTAACTGCAACAGTTACTGAACAGATGAAAGATGGCAAATGTACTTTGATCTGCTCCATCTTGGAATTTCACCCATGTATCTACTCACTGACATGGGAATTTGAGAGAAAGGAGAACATGTCATCACAGGTGAAGAAATCAACAAGTTCCTGCACCTCATCTGTCACTTTTACTGCAACTGATTCTGAACAGAAATCGAAGCTTTATAAGTCACTGAGGTGTGAAGTAAGGAATTATTACACAGACCAAATGTGGCTTTTTGTCTTCAGACCTCAGTCCTCAGCTAAACTTTCAGGTGAGTTTTAAAAATACTTCACTTTAACATCTATTGTATTTAATCTTAGAAATCTACATTTTAAGTTGAAGCAGGGAGGGTTGAAGGATACCATACAGAATAAGAAAATATATGTTTCTATTAAGAATAAATCAGAGAAGAAATGCACCAACATCCAAGTGTAAGGATTGGTGTGAAAAATGGTTTCCTTCAAGTATCCATCTATAACTTTTCATTTTATTTATTCCCATTTGCGTTTCAATGCAACAAAGCAATAAATTAATGAACAGGTAAAAAAGCTGATTATAAAAGTTTATTTTTCTTTGCATAATTTTTAGCATTATTTGTAAGTTTGCAAAGGGAGATCCCGTTTGCGAGGCTAATCATTTGTGCTATTAACTATCTGACCAATCAGAGACAGGTATTGACCATTATACATTAAGGACTTGATGGTCTATTGAGCCATGAACATGGTAAAAACCAATATGAAACATTGAGGTAAAGGCAAAGTTAGCATAGCCAGTCCTGTCACAGTGTTTTATAATTCCACACCCTGAGACAATCTTGCTTCCCGTATACCAGAATTAATAGTTAGATATGACACTGCACTGCAGAAAACAACTAGAAATAAGTAAAAATGTCTTAGATTAAGTGCATTGCCCTTATTTTGAGTATGTAAATAAGATTATTTGTCAATGGTAAGAGTATTCCTACTTTTAAAATATAATAATTAGATAATATGCAATTGTTTTTTCTTATTTAAATGTAAATTGAGGTAAGGGTCTCACTTACCTCCTCAATTCAACAAAAAATGCACTTATTTTAAGAACAAATGACTTATTTAGATTTATTTTTTTTTTTTCCAGTGTGGGACAGCAGTTCTATAACATTTATGAATGTATTAAATAATTTCATAGTACAGTCCAAATGAATATTGTATTTTCTGAGCTACAGATGCAGCAACTGTACAGGTGATGAATGCTATTTATCATTGTATTTAGAAATTAACAGTCCAATGTAAAATCCATATTGTAATAGTATTTTTTCATTATTAACAATTTTCTTTTTTTTCTTTATTAGATTTTAAATATATTATGAGATGCATCATTGTGTCTGTTGGTTTGGCAGCTCTGCTTCTATCTCTGGTTACCATTAATATTTGGGCAAAGTCCAAAGGTGAGACTATCAACAGATAAACCAATGAACCTCAATTTTAGGAAAATAAATAAGCTAGTACTTTTGTGGAACTTCGAAAAGTATGGATAAATTAAACATTTAAGCATTGATAAAATTATGTGTATTATATTATAATTTAAGTTGACCAGCAGCAGTGATACAGATTAAAATCCCAACTTTGATATGATTTATATTTTTTTTCCAGGAGCACAGTGATGATCCATCCATCCATCCATCCATCCATCCATCCATCCATCCATCCATCCATCCATCCATCCATCCTTATTCCTGCTGGTGTTGTGAGGAATACTGTTGCCTATCTCTTCTGCCAATAGGCAAGAGGTGGGGTACCACCTGGACAGTTTGCAATCTATCCCAGGGCAACAAAGAGACAAACAGGACAAACAACCCTTCA
The DNA here is from genome assembly GCF_016077235.1 of Cyprinodon tularosa. Classification (NCBI taxonomy): domain Eukaryota; kingdom Metazoa; phylum Chordata; class Actinopteri; order Cyprinodontiformes; family Cyprinodontidae; genus Cyprinodon; species Cyprinodon tularosa. The sequence goes on from NW_024039259.1 coordinate 420,405, forward strand.
TGCACACACTGACACACCTATGGAGATTTTAGTTAAGCCAATTAACTTAACAGTCATGTTTTTGGACTTTGGGAGGAAGCCGGAGTACCCAGAGAGAACCCACACATTCACAGGGTGAACATGCAACTCCATGCAGAAAGACCCCGGGAACCGAACCCAGAACCTTATTGCTGCGAGACAGTGCTACCCACTGCATATTCTACTGATCAACAGCCTCACACATCTCGGCTTTGCACAAAATAAGACTTTATCCATGAAAAATTCACCTATATCTTATTTCCACAGGCAGCAGTTTTATCACAGGATAATTTAAAACAAGCCAAATGTATAGATAAATATAAGTTTACTAAACTCATAGTTTCTGCTTGATTTAACAGGGAATGAAGGCAACAGATATTATATTCAATGGAAAATAAATACTGTAAAATCCATCTCTTTAAAATGTCTTCAAACTATAACATTTAGCTTAGTTATATTATCATCAATATATCCTACCCTTTTATATTTCTTATGCTTAGGTTGTTATTTTTTCATGACATATCAGACTTTTAGACCCTCATTGGTAAATGCACAATGTGAAAGGGCTTTAATTAACATTTTTTTATGAAATATAAATTGTGTAAATTTGTAATCTGCTTTAATGATATAAAGAAAAAATAGTAGTTTTGTTATTTTTTTCTTGTTTACGATAGCAGACTGTGGAATAAAAACATCTGACAGAAGTAACAGCTCCTTGCATAGTATTCTTTAGATACCCACAATGTTATACCATGAGCGTGCATTCCTTTGTAATGTAATTTCTTTGTCACCTTTTTTCCTCCTGGTGTTTGTTTGGGGTGTTGTAACTTTGGTGCTGTTTTTGCACGTTTGATTATCTAGAAAATAGTTAAGTGCAGCAACCACTAGAGGGCGGAAATATCCCACAAACCAGGGTTCTCCAACTGCTGTCCTTAATTCCTCCTGCCCTGCAGCTCTTAGATAAATTCCTGGTTAAATTAACAAATGACTCATTAACAGGTTGAAGAACAGGTGAAGGTAATTTAATTATTACAGTGAGCTGTGTTTAAGCAGGGTCATTTAAAGCTTCAGCAGCTCTAGAGTCTAGGAGAATATAGTTAGGTTTATAGGATATTTATTCCATCTAGTGGTTGCTGCAAAACTCTTAAATTGTATATCTGTTAGAGGCACATAGGAGATAAAGTTTCAAGGTAATTGAACAACATCACATTAAAAGGAATGTTAAATGAATAGAGATGTTGTCTGTCTATGTTTTTCTGGCCCTTCCTGAAGTGTTTGTCAATGGGATGTTCAAATTAATTATTTTGGCTTTTCTACTTCTGAATGATATAGCATTTAGGCAGTAATCATAAGAAGATATGAAATGACATCTCCACAGAAGGTTAGACCGAAAGCTTTTTTTTTTTCTTTAATGAAGGAGGCGATTCATTGGAGGAAATGACTTATCTGACAGCATTTGTTTTGTGCATAAAAAAAAATAAATATCATTCACTAGGTCCGTTACACATTAGCTTAAAAAAAACAAACAAACATTGCATGTCCATTTGACGAGGATCTTATTAAAAAAAGATGGATTTTTTTTTTTTTTTTTTTTTTTTTTTTACAGAGAATTCTATATTTATAGGGAGTGTTGGAGCTATTTATTCTTTATTTCTTTATCCATTTGAATTGTGTTAATTCCTAAACTTATATATTTTTTGTATTATTTACAGACTTAATTTATAGGTTAATTGTTGCATTTTTGTGCATCTATTTTTTGTTGTTTTATTATTTTTCTTTATTTTATGTAAAACAGGAAGAAATGTGGGCGGTCCACTTTCTATAATTGTAGGAGCCTGGTAAGGACCAGCAGGCATTTGGGTTAGGGGCCTATGGGTTTTTACCAGTGCAAGAGAGGTAACAGGGCAAGGAAAGTTTGAACTCTGTAATGTGACAAAATATAGGAAATAAATCAACTAAACATCTACAAGTTTGGACTTCCACTTCTTTTGCCTGCGTCAAGAAAACGTGACCCCAGTGCCTATAGTGGCTTATTGGAACTTAATTGGATGTTTGGTTTGACAAACAATTGCCACTACAGCCAAGTAAAAACCCACCTGTGGATCAAGTAAAAACACCCTGTGGAACAAGTAAGGAACCAGCCCATGGACTAAAAGGAATACCTCATCAATCAACATGCTGGATTTATGGATCTCAAGGATTCCCTTCAAACAAAAGGTTTTGGATCATCTTTGATTAAATCAAGCGACTTGATGCGTCAGACTTGGATGGACACGTCACTCATTCATCAAGCTGGTATGTGACAATATTGTTCAAGCTATAAAGGAAAATAGTGAAACTACTGGAGTTTAAAGACATTATTTCACTCCAAAGACTGATGAGATGAGTCTGATGTGACAAATTGATGCGTAATTGGATCAAGCCGTGAGCCGACGCCCAACATGGAAATGTTTGTTCACAAGAATCAATCTCTTTAAACAAAGAGATACGTTTGTGCTTTTCCTTGTGGATTATTCGTGGACTAAGATGCTTTAAATGTTTGAAATGATTCAAAGAATCTGCAAAAATGTCTGATGTAAAGAGCAAAGAGGATGACACCCAGACGTCACAAAACAAAAGAACCATCAAATTTACACAAAAGGGTTTGGAGTTTTATATAAAAACATGTCAAGAAAAACGAAGTTTAAAGTGTAAACAAGCTTCAAAATGTATGGAGAAAATCTCTGCATTAATGAGCTCACAAGAAAATGTTAAGAAAGTGGCTTCTGACTTTGCAAAGTTTATTAAATGCTATCAAGAAGCAACTGATTTACACGAATCACTTTTAGGTTTGCCGTTGCCAGATGAAGAAGTAAAAAGACAAACTGTGTATTTTCAGTCTAAGGTGACGACTTTCTCTGATTTTGTGGACAATGTAAAGGTTTGGTTGACAGAAGCAGGAGATCCATATATGGAACAGAAAAACTATGTTGATGATCAGGTTGTTGAAGATCCTGATGAAATAAATCCTGAAGACAATGTTTCTAATATTACAAGCATAAAGCCACGTTCAAAAACATCTTCACAGCAGTCTCGGGCTTCATCCACCTCTTCTGCACGCATTAAAGCTGCGGCTGAAAAGGCAGCGCTGATGGAGAGACTCGCCGCGTTGGACAGAAAACATCTGATCGAAGCTCAAGAGGAAAACCTGAGAAAGGAAAAGTTAGACCTGGAAACAGAGTTGGCAGCAACTAACGCAAAACTTAATGTATTAAAAATAAATTCAGTTGCTAGTTCTAAACAATCTGATGGGATGAACTCTTATTTTGAAAGAGCCCAAGGAAAGCACACGCCCCTGCTAAATCCTCTCGCTGATGAGTTTGTTCTGAAAGAAAAAGAAAAGTCTTCATCCAACTTCCCTGTTGTCAGACTTAAACAAGGAGAGAGACAACTTCAAATGGATCAGATGAGAGTTAAAGTTGATTCTTCAACTCAAGCAACAGAGCAGACGCAACTTCAATCTCCTCCTTTGACTGAGAACTGTCAGAATGATATTGTAAACATCATGCAAAGACAAAATGACATTGCAGCCTTACTAGTAAAACAAAACTTATCGTCTGTTCTCCCATCCAGAAACATCCCTGTGTTTGATGGGGACCCCCTACAGTACAGATCATTTATGAATGCCTTTGAGAATGGAGTGGAGGCTAAAACTGACAACTGCAGCGACTGTTTGCACTTCCTAGAGCAGTTCACCAGGGGGCAGCCTAAAGATCTCGTGCATAGTTGTCAACACTTAGCTTCTGAGGAAGGTTATTCCAAAGCCAAATATCTTCTTGAAGAACATTTTGGAAATGAAAATAAAATAACTTCTGCGTATATGGAGAAGATTATGAGTTGGACACCAATAAAAGGGGATGATGTGAAAAGTCTACAATCATTCTCTCTTTTTCTTCAAGGTTGTTCAAATCTGACACAACAAATTGTTTACATGAAGGAGTTGGATTTACCTTCAAATATGAGAACAATTGTCCTGAAACTTCCATATAAACTGAGGGAAAAATGGAGAGTTACTGCTTATGAGCTACAGGAGCAAACTGGTCACCGAGCGTTGTTTACTGATCTGGTTGCTTTCATAACAAAGGAAGTAAAAGTAGCATCAGATCCAGTGTTTGGCAATATCCAAGACCCACCAACAGGGAACAACTCCAAAGTTCCAAGTTACAGCAAGCAAAGAAAAAAGGGAAGCAGTTTTGCCACTAATGTCAGCACAATTCCAGAAGCCAGAACTCACTCAACTGAAAACAGGACCAAGTCTACTGTTCTTCACAGCTGCTTGTTTTGTTTACAAAGAAATCATCTACTGGAAAACTGTGTGCAGTTTAAAGCTAAAATGCATCGGGACAAGTTGACTTTCATTAAACAAAAGGGGATTTGTTTCAGTTGTCTGAAAGTTGGTCACACAAGCAAAGACTGCAGGAGTCGTTTGGATTGCAATGTGTGTCACCAAAAGCATCCGGGGGTTCTTCACATAGAGCAAAAGGAGCCAGGAGCCTCTTCAGAACAAATCCAACAGACAACAAGGTCTCATGTCAACTTCTCAACTGCAACCACCCAGACGTGTGGGCATATTGGGGCTGGTCATGATGATAATGCTGTTTTTTCTATTGTTGCAGTTAAAGTTAAAAGTCAAAAGAGCAACAAAGTTGTGCAAACTTATGCATTTCTTGATCCAGGAAGTTCAGGTACGTTCTGTACAGAAACTCTGGCAAAAAGTCTGAACATAAAGGGCAAAAGAACAAATATTATGCTGAGAACAATGAGTCAAAATAAGATTGTTAATGTACAAGTTTTGTCTGGTTTGGAAATCTCTGAATTGGAAACAAATGATTTCATAGAGCTACCAGATGTTTTGACTCAAAGTACCATGCCAGTTTCTACATTGAATATTCCCCAGCAAAAGGACATTGATCAGTGGCCTCATCTTAAACCTGTTAAGCTTCATAGCATCAATGCAGATGTGGAACTACTGATAGGAACTGATGCTTCAAATGTTTTAGAGCCCTGGGAGGTGATCAACAGTGTAGATGGTGGGCCTTATGCTGTAAAAACTAAAGTTGGCTGGGTCATAAATGGTCCCCTGCACACTAGAAGCCACAGCAAAAATAGAAATGTTTGCACTGCTGTGACAGCCAACAGGATCTCTGTTGAGCATCTTGAAGAAATGCTGATCAAACAGTACAATCATGATTTTAACGAAAGATCATCAGAGGAGAAAACTGAAATGTCTAGAGAGGATTTGCATTTCATGAACATTGTCAATAACTCTACAAAACTTATTAAAGGTCATTATAATATTGACTTACCTTTCAGGAGTGAAAGCCCCTGCTTTCCAAATAACATCTGTGTTGCAGAGCAGCGCCTCCAGAGCCTCAGAAGGAGATTTGAAAAGGATGCTGAGTACAAGGAGGAATACACTGCATGTGTAAACAACATGCTGCAGCAAGGACATGCTGAGGCTGTACCAGCAGAGGACCTACAGAAAGGTAATGGACAACTGTGGTACATTCCTCATCATGGAGTGCATCATCCCACAAAAGGAAAGTTGAGAGTTGTATTTGATTGTGGATCAACCTACAAAGGAGCATCACTGAACAGTCAGCTTTTACAGGGACCTGACCTCACAAACTCTCTGGTTGGAGTTCTCATTAGATTTAGAAAGGAGCCTGTTACACTAATGGCTGACATTAATGCCATGTTTCACCAAGTTTGTGTCTCTGAAAAACATGTCAACTTCCTTCGTTTCCTGTGGTGGCATCATGGTGACACATCAAAACCTGCACAGGAGTTCAGGATGTTGGTTCATTTGTTTGGAGCAGTGTCTTCACCCAGCTGTGCAAATTATGCTCTGCAAAGAACTGCTGATGATAACGCACAACAGTTTCCAGCTGAAGTGGTTGATACTATCAAAAATAACTTTTATGTGGATGACTGTTTAAAATCTGTTCCCACAGAAGAAGATGCAATTCACATGGTGAAGAGGCTGACGGACCTCTGCTCTAAGGGAGGATTTGTGCTCTCAAAATGGGTAAGCAACAGTCGCACAGTGCTCATGTCCATTCCAGAGGAAAGGAGAGCAAAAGAAATTAAGAATCTGGATTTGGACACAGATGAACTTCCGGTCGAGAGAGTACTGGGTTTACAGTGGAGCATCGAAACAGATGAGTTCAAGTTCAGAACCTCTGTGCAGGACCGCCCACAGACCAGAAGGGGCATTTTGTCTGTGGTTCGTTCACTATATGCTCCCTTGGGAATCCTAGCTCCCTTCAGTATGCCAGCTAAACTGCTGCTACAAGAACTTTGTCGACAAAACTTGAAGTGGGATGAAGTTATTCCCCATTCTCTTTGTAGGAAGTGGCTCGACTGGCTGGAGGACCTCCAGCTGATCTCCAGTTTTAAGGTGGATCGTTGCATCAAACCAAGCTGCATCAGGAAACCAGACAAAGGACAACTTCATCATTTCTCTGACGAAAAGCAAGAGTTGCTCCTATGAAGCAAACAACAATTCCCAGGTTGGAACTGACCGCTGCTGTTCTTGCTGTCCGAGTCAATAAACTGCTGCAAAAGGAGCTGCAAATACAATTGGAAAAACCTGTTTTCTGGACTGATAGTACAACAGTACTAAAATATATCTCCAGTGAAACCAGAAGATTTCACACCTTTGTTGCAAACAGGATCTCTGTCATCCGAGAAGCAACAGATGTGAATCAGTGGAGATATGTTTCCTCCAAGGAAAATCCTGCAGATGATGCATCCAGAGGCATGAGAGCTGAGGAGTTCATTAAATGCAGGAGATGGATAAATGGGCCTGAATTTCTCCACAGATCAGAAGAGGAATGGCCTAAACTGGATGTGGATCACCATGCAATTCCTGCAGATGACCCAGAGGTCAAAAGGGACCTAGCCGTGAGTGTTCTTGTAAAGGAGTCACAAAATCCTACAAGCTATCTGATTCATTATTTTTCATCTTGGACAAAGCTTAAAACCTCTGTTGCCTGGTTTTTAAAGCTGAAAAACATTCTGATGCTGTTGCAACAGAAAAGGAAGGAGTTTGCTGCTGCAGACCTAAATAAAAATGAACCAGAAAAGCAAAACAAAGCCCTAGACAAGCAGATAGACAGATTCAAGACCACTCTGAAGAAAGAAAATCTGACTCCTGAAGACTTGGCCAAGGCAGAACTAGCCATTATTCAGTTTGCACAACAACAGAAATTTACAACTGAACTGGCTTTAATCACCAGTGGCCTTAAAGCAGTCTCTAAGAGAAGTTCTTTATACAAACTCGACCCAGTATTGGATGCTGGAGTCCTCAGAGTGGGTGGCAGGTTGAATAAATCAGCCATGCCTGTCGAAACAAAGCATCCTGCAATTTTGACAAAGGATATGCATGTGTCTACACTGATTTTACGCCATATTCATCAACAGTTGGGACATGCAGGAAGAGCTCATATGCTGTCAAGATTAAGACAAAAATACTGGATAATAAATGCTAATTCAGCTGCCAGAAAAATCATTTCTCACTGTGTTGTTTGCAGGTGTAACAGAGGAAAGTTTATTGAACAAAAGATGGCAGATCTGCCAGAAGAAAGAGTCCTGCCAGCCACCGCTCCTTTTACAAATGTTGGAGTGGATTACTTTGGTCCTGTAAGTGTTAAAAGAGGACGAAGCCTCCTGAAAAGGTATGGAGTTCTGTTCACTTGTTTCACCAGCCGTGCAGTGCATCTGGAAATGGCCTACACCCTCGATACAGATTCCTGTATAAATGCAGTCCGCAGGTTCATCTGTAGAAGAGGCCCAGTTTCCACCATCAGATCTGACAATGCCACAAATTTTGTTGGTGCAAATCGAGAGCTGAAAGAGAGTTTAGCTGAACTGAATCATGCTAAAATTCAAAATGCTTTTGTGCAGGATGGAATTAAATGGAACTTTAACATCCCAGCAGCATCTCACCAAGGTGGAGTTTGGGAGCGTCTGATTCGTTCCATAAGAAGTATTTTGGTTTCAGTTCTTAAAGAGCAAGTTTTGGATGATGAAGGGCTTCAAACAATTTTTTGTGAAGTTGAAGCCATATTAAACGACAGACCCATCACTAAAGTTTCCGATGACTCAAATGATCTTGAGGCACTAACATCCAACCATTTGTTGTTGTTAAAAACCAAACCAGTTTTGCCACCAGGATTGTTCAATCAAAAGGATCTTTTTGTCAGGAAAAGGTGGAAACAGGTGCAATACATGGCAGAGCTGTTCTGGAAAAGATGGCTTTCTGAGTACTTACCTCTGATGCAGGAAAGACAAAAATGGACAAGAACTAAACGATGTCTCACTCCTGGAGATGTTGTCTTAATTGCAGACTCTACAGCTCCAAGAGGAACATGGATGATGGCCAAGGTCTTGAGCGTAAACCAGGATGCAAAAGGCTTGGTCCGCTCTGTGCGATTACAAACAAAGACCAGTGTTCTCGAAAGACCCGTGACCAAACTTGTTTTGCTACTGGAAGCATCAACCTGAAGAATTAAGGACATGTTTGAGGGAATAGCTCCTTTTTCTTCATTTGTAATTGTGACAGTATTCACAATTAGGGGCCGGAGTGTTGGAGCTATTTATTCTTTATTTCTTTATCCATTTGAATTGTGTTAATTCCTAAACTTATATATTTTTTGTATTATTTACAGACTTAATTTATAGGTTAATTGTTGCATTTTTGTGCATCTATTTTTTGTTGTTTTATTATTTTTCTTTATTTTATGTAAAACAGGAAGAAATGTGGGCGGTCCACTTTCTATAATTGTAGGAGCCTGGTAAGGACCAGCAGGCATTTGGGTTAGGGGCCTATGGGTTTTTACCAGTGCAAGAGAGGTAACAGGGCAAGGAAAGTTTGAACTCTGTAATGTGACAAAATATAGGAAATAAATCAACTAAACATCTACAAGTTTGGACTTCCACTTCTTTTGCCTGCGTCAAGAAAACGTGACCCCAGTGCCTATAGTGGCTTATTGGAACTTAATTGGATGTTTGGTTTGACAAACAATTGCCACTACAGGAGAGATTTCTATAACTTATTTGACCAGTGGGGGCAGGAAGGAGGGCAAGAAACAAACAAACAAACACACAAAAAAACAGAGTCCAAAACATAAAACAACCCACCACCTTGGAGGCTGATGACAAAGATGAGGAGCGCCCATGGACGAAGGGGAGCACATACAGAGGTGCTTTAAAGACGAGGAGCACCCACGGAGGGGCACACAGATTTACATCACAATGTCAGCTGACTATTAACCAGCCAGAGTGTTTGCTAGATGTTTAGAACAGATCAATATGGATGCACCATAATTTTTTTTCCAGCTGAATAAAAACAAATAAGCTAATAATGTTCGGACCAAAGGAGGAGAGATTCAGAGTTAGCTCACAGCTTCAGCTACTACAGCTAGAAACCACTGATCTTGGCTGAAATCTTTGTCATGATTTTATCTAAAGCTCGGACCCACATGCAGTGAAGCCAAACAGAGAGACACAGAGTAAGGTTTGAAATGGGTTTTATTGAAAGGTATTTGGAGTTCGGTGCAGAGTTCCTCCGAACACTGCTCGGCCGAAAACTGAAAGATGAGGGGAAGACAGATTGTTAGGTTCAGGCTCAGTGGGAAATTGGAGTTGTTTATCTTGAAGGAGAGGATAGTTGCAACTCACGTTTCCTGAGAAGAGGAGACACATAGACACCAGTTTGTGTGTAGGTCTTCCAGGGTTTGTTTGATTCGGTGGAGGGCGGAACAGGGTTTACCCAGAACTCAGATAGAGTGGAATGATGCAGCTGCTGGTTGCAACTCAGTTTTCCTGTCGTACTTGAACGGGTCGTGGTGAAGATGACTTCCTTACTCAGAGAGAGTTCTCAGCATGCTCAAAGGGGTTTGATCCAAACAGGAGGTTTGGTATCCGTCGCTCAGTGTAAGGCTCAGTTGATCCCACTTGGGAGAAGGCGGTCCGAAAAGGTCCAGTTTGCAGGAAGGCTTCCTGCCGAAAGGCAAAGAACAAACAAAGTTGAGACTCAGTTAAACTCAATGTGATCTCAGCTTGGCTAGAGAGCAAAAACTCAAAATGCAAAAACTCAGATAAGACTCAGCATAAACAATGCTTGGCTAGAGTACCCCAAACTGGCAAACACTCTGGCATCAAAGTAGTGGCAACCAGCAGCTTAAGAGTAGTCCGGTGATGAGGCAACAGCTTGCAGGTATGTGAGAAGGCAAACTGGAGCCAGGCGCCTCCTGGTGGTGGAAGGGAGAAACACAAAAGACAAGACAAACAGACAAACACAAAAACTGGGATCCTGACAATCTTGGTGTCATAATGGAAACAGACCCGAATATTTGGAGGCACATAAAGGCTGTTACCACGTTAGCCTTTTATCATCTGAAGATGTCCAAGCATGATCTAGAAAAATTCAATCAGTTCAATTTCAATTGAGTTTATTTATATAGTGCCACTTCACAACACATGTCATCTGAAGGCAGTTTACAATTCAACCATATCATTCAGTCAGATTGGTTAAATGTTTTCTATCTAAGCAAAGCCAGCTGATTGCATCGCCTCATTGACTCGAAGGCCATACCTCACACCAAACATGTTTGTAGCGAGAGTGGAGTGGAAAAACTCCCCTTTAACACGAAGAAACTTCCAGCAGAACCAGACTCAGAGTGAGCGGCCATCTGCAATGGCCGACTGGGGTTCAAGGAGACAAAAGCAGAGACACTAAAGGCAACAGTCAACCAGCTACACAGGAGGCCCCGATCCAGGAAAGACACAGCCAGGCAGACGAGCTCCAAGTCAGCTCCAATGTCAGAGCATGAAAGAGAGCACATAGTCCGTCGCAGTCCATTTATCTTTAGCAAAATTGAATAATGCAATAGTATTTTCATATGTTTGCCTGAAAAGTCCATTAGAGCTACAGCAGATCCAAAACGCTGCTGCCCATGCTCTCACAAGAACTAAGAAAGTAGAACACATCAGCCCAGTTCTGAAGTCCTTCCACTGGCTCCCTATATCTCAGAGAATAGACTTTGAAATTCTTCTGTTAGTTTATAAATCAAAGGATGGATCAGCACCTCAATGCATAACCGATTTGTTGTCAGTGTATAGTAGTAGCCATTCGAAATTTCCCCACTTTCCTTCATGGGCCCTTGGCTGGTCCTCTAAAATTCCTTTTTAAACATCAATCTTTGTACTAAAATATTCTGTCATGATTTGTGGACAGTAAGATTTAAAGGTAGCGCCATCTCCTGGTCAGACCCTGTCATTCAGCGAAAGGGTGGAGTCAGAGTAAAAAAAAAGCATACACAGGAGAAGGCCAGTGGCTGGATGTTGGAGTGGATTTGCTTGGGAGTTGCAGGGAAGTAGGTTGCCATTTGGCTGCCGTTTGACTGGGAAGTGCAATTTTGAATGGCTGCTACTGTCCCAGAGCACTCAGGTCTTCAAGCCTACTCTGTCCACCCAGATCTAGAACCAAATATGGAGAAGCATCATTTAGTTCCTTTGTTCCACTGATATGGAACAAACTCCCAGATGACTGCAGAAGTGCTGAAAGCCTGAATTCTTTTAGGTCAAAGTTTAAAACCTATTTTGACTGTTGAAGTTAAACTGCTAACTGAGGTATGATTAGTTTAAGGTTGTGGTCCAACTGTTTTGTTTCATTCATGTCTTTTATCTTTATTTGCTTTTATTCTGCTTTTATTTGTCTCCTATTTTATTATCTAATGCATGTAAAGCACTTTGTATTGTCACTGCACTGAATTGTGCTATACAAATCAGCTTGCCTTGCCGACCTTTTGTGATTCTCAGCACCTTTTACCTTCCTTATTGCAGACTGTGGGCTTCCTGTCACATTTTGAGGGCTGTGCTCTGAAAAACCAAAAGGGGTGAGGGGTCAAACAGGCAATTTATAGCAAGATTTTCCAAGGCCAGAGGGAGATTTTTCATAAGAACGACAAATAAAAGAAACAGTGATCTCAGGCGCCAAGTTGAAAAAAAAAAAAAAAAAAAAAGGAAAACTGACCTATAAAAAGTACTTCAAACTAAAGTTTGATAGCAACACATTACGTGCTTTTATCCACATACACAGAGCTTCAGCTCACATGAAACTAACACCTCTCTAACCTTAGATCTGCTCACCTGTCTGTTAGTTGTCTTCTTATCCATTGTTAGATGTGTATATATTTGACATAAAAGTTTCACATAAAAGTATAATGTAATGCCATCTTTACAAAAACAACAACTCTAAATTGGATCAAGACTTTATTGAAACATTTTCTAAATCAGCTTCCTGATGTAAGACAGGCACTGATGTCATCAGGAAGTAACACCTTGGAAACCTGATGCAGCGTGCAAAGTTTACAGCTTTAAGAACAAACCACTTTCAGCCATCGAGTCATTTGTTTACAAGATAGCAGAAGAGACAGAGAGAAACACTGATTTGATACAGAGGGATTAAAATTTATTTTTTCCTGATGCTAATCCTTACGTCTACAGGTAGGTTAACCTACAATAAAAATATACACCTAATTAACATTTATTCTATATATTCTCGAATTGACTGCTAAAATGATATTTATCCCAAGATAGAAAATATTTGTATATATTATATATAAATTAAATTAATTTAATATAATTAAATTAAACTTCATATGTCTTAAGTTTATACTAACATTTTTTTTATTGTCTGGCTTATTTCCTCAACAGCAACTGCAAAGCAAAATGGATCCTTCTTCATCGTCAGAGTTGGTGATGAAGTCACTTTGCCTTGTAAAAATGTGTCTGATGGGCAATATGAATGTGACGGAACCACTTGGCGCTTCAGGGGATCCATACAAACAGTGACATTGTTTGAAGATGGTCAGTTTAATTCAACAATTAATTTAGACAAACTGAGTGTTTCTGCTGACTGCTCACTGGTTATAAAGAATGTCACTATTAAGGATGTTGGTCAGTACGACTGCAGACAGTTAACATCAGGACAAGGAGAGAACTCTACTGTTTTTCTGTCTGTTATTTACAGTAAGTATGCATATGTTATGTTATTTGCTCAAATGGTTATGTTAAAAACAATTTACAGATGATGTAGCTTTCAATCTTTCATCTTACTATTTCTATCTTCATCAGTGACTGAACAGAAGACCAATGATTCAGTTGTCTTAAACTGTTCTGTAGTGGACTATAATCACCTTAGACACACAGTGGAGTGGCTGTACGAGGGGGAAGCGAACATATTCTCACATACGGATACATCACCACCCACTTCTCATTCTTTTGTGGCACTGACGGCTCCTCTTCATCAAAACTCAGCAGCTTTTAGATCCAAGTGTAAAGTTACAAATAATGAATCTGGAAATGTTCAGCTTTTCACCTTTGGCCACCATTCACAAGTTCAGACAACAGGTAAGAAATCAAAATGTTTTCTTTACCTCAGGATCATTGATTGTAGGATATCAGGTTTATTCAGGTTTTCTATTGTGAAAAACGTGCATATTGTTTAATGTTGTCTTTTATCATTGTTTTTGGATAAAAATACAACCTAAGCTTTGTCAGCACAATAAAAAATGAGACTAAGCCAATAATCACAATCTCAGCTACAACTACTTAAAAAAGAGCATATTGTGGGAATTATTACTTTATATTTTCTCAGATACAACAGGCCATCTTTCTAGCCCGAGAAATCTCATAAAATATTCCAGTTTTATTGAGTGACTCAGAGTAAGTCCAACTACTGGTAAATTAGATCTTTTTAAGAATCTCTGAATTTTGAATTTGAACGATATTTAAAATGAATAGGTGAGATAAATGCCATGGAAATATGGTGAAATATGATCTAAACAGCTGTATTTACGAGGCCACAAAACTTCAGGTTCTGCCATCCAAATTTACTATGGTCCTGCCTATGTGTCCTTTTCGGAATGAATTTATTACAAAATAAGTCAGGGCGTAATTTTAAAAATCTCCTATTTGCAAAGGTACTATCCATTATTCTCCCTAACAACCTCTTGTTCCTTTTTTTTCTGGTTCATAAAGCTATTCTTAACCAGTAGAACTCTGGTAGAATAGAATTTCCCTGTATCGTTCTAAAACGAGGAAATTTAGGTGTGAGTGGCATCTTTACTGTCATAACTGTTGATGTAAGACAGCTTAAAAGTGCATTTCTACAGATATATTTATGCAACATATTATTTTATAAAAGACAATATTACACAAACTTTGGACGCTGCTCTGTTAAGAAATGAGCAACAAATTAAAATATGGTGTAAAACTGTAGAACTTCTAGAGTCCACTTACAAATAAATACCTTTGTTTGACAAATTTAATGTGCTTTCTTTAACGTCTGTCTGTAGCTGCAAAGGTACTGACTACTAAAACCACCACAAACACTACAGTCTAATTTGAATAAATAAGGCTCAGCTTATTCTGCAAGTTTGTAGAAAAGGAACTAGAATCTATCAAATCAGATTAAATAGTTTCTTGCAAATTAGCAGCATGATTAATATAAGCAATTGTTTTTCCAGATTTATCCTGGTGGCCAATTGTAGTTTCTGTGGCTTCAACAAGCATCTTAATAATCATCGTGGTGTTCATCACATGGAAGAAAACTAAAGGTCAGAACCATTAAAAATATATCTTTTGCATAAAAGTTATTTTGGTTTCAATTGATATCAAGGCATGAAAAAATGTATTCACCTCATATTCAATGCAATTGGATTGCTGGTATGATGATTGTCATTTTCTGCTTATAAAGTATTAATAATAATCATTACACTTTACACATTACACTCAATCGCTTTTTCAGGACGTGACAAAAAGAGTCAAAGGGATACGGTGAGTTAAAATTAAGTATTTTTTATATATTTTTTTATTAAACGATAAATGTGCAAAATAACATTCATCAAAACATGTAGATTAAACCAAAAATTAATTAAGAGAGAACACATTGATACTGCCTTTGTCTGTATTTCTGCCTGGAACCGAATTTATGGCCTATAGTGACTATTTTGGATCACAATCCAGGAGAGGATTTGGTGAAAGCAAGGCTAGACCACTTCAAAACTCAAGCACACTGTTAGTTGATATATTTTCTTTAAAAGTTGCTTAAATTACAGAAATTCTGCAAATAACTTCACCTTTTTTCATAAAGCACCGATTCACGTGTATCTCAAGACACTTCAAAGAGTCAAATTAAACAAAATATACAGACAGATCAATACTATTTAATATTTCTTTTTTTATATAGAATCAAAGAAATACCATGTTGCATCAAAGATATAAGATGTCTTTCAGAAACTGTTAATAGCCAAAAAGAAAACACACACACATGAAAAGCTTTTATGGGTTTGCAAAAGTTCAAAAAAGTGCTGGTGGTTCATGTGGTAATCTGCCTCTAAAAAAAGAAAAAAAAGATTTACTATTGGGAATCCATTGGGACCCAGTTTCAAGTCAAAGTGTAAGATTATTACTCCACAGATGAATTGCATTAGAGGAAAAAAAAATAATGTAAAGCTATACATTTTTACATCTGCACATGTTTCAACATTACCTTCTGTTTTTAACTATTAACTTTTTAAAGTTAATAGTTGCCTTTTACAAGAGGCCGCTTGAACATACTGTGGTCACCACCTAAACAGTATTGTCATTAACTAAACAAGGGATGTTTTGACGAAATAAAGAACCTGGAATCATCAACTAAAAATTGTGATGGTGTTTGGTTCAATGTATATTAAAACTAACAAATCCTTAAGTTTGTAAGCAGGCTGAACAACTTTATGCCTTTATCAATGAAAACTGGATTAGACATCCAACGATCGTGATAAATCAGTCATATAAAAAGTGTTAAAATAACATATTTTCTAATTTACCAGAGTTTTTTTTGATAAAAATATAGATTTACATGGTAGATGAAAATTTTTAAGCGATCAAATTTCAAACAATCAATGTAACTATTGGTTTAATCTTCCAGTTAATTGTATTTCAGTAGTGAAAAACTTTGAGAGAGGAAAAATATTCCAAAATTATAATAAACAAATTAAGAATTAAATGTACAAGTGCTAAAATATATACCTTGGATGTTATAACATACCGAGGGACACATACAGATAACATGTGGAAGTTTTCTCTTTCTTTTTTTCTTTTAGTTAAATTTTTTTCTAATGTTTCCATCTCTGACTTTGCACCAATAGTAGCTGGGGTCTTACTGTCGGGTGGACACGTGTCTTTATGCAGATAATGACCACAAACAGATGTATCTTATTTAGATTAATGAAGTGAAGTGACGTTTTTTTTTTTTAAAGGCAGATCAACAGGTCCTTGAGGGACAGAATTTTTGCTTTTTGGAAGGTGTTCAAATACTTGCAAAATTGTAGGGTTTAAATTAAATACTTACTTTCCTCCCTGTATGTCTCCTTCTTTTGTCAGCTCATTTATTCAGTAGTCACCATATGACTCAAAGACTCGGTCAAGTTTTAACACTGTATGGCCTTTCTAAAACAATGGGATCCAAACCCAAGTTCCTTATTCCAAGTCCCTCTGTTAGGATATTTAAATTCTTTTTTTTTTTCTTTTGTGTGTAGGCTTATCCTGGGGTGGACATTGTTTATGCATCAGTTTGCCACAGAAAAGACAGAAGGAAAAAGGTGGGTGGTTCCTTTGTTAATAGTAAACAGGTTGTATCGCTTCCAAGCAGATTTCTTGTGCGGTAAAAACCGGCAAGAAAAGTAGAAAGTATACAGGTCTTTGGACTTAACAAGCCAGGGTATTACTATCAAAATCATAGCTGAACTATTGTTTGTTGCTAAGCAACACTGCTGTTAAACAGCAGTGGATCTACCTTGGCCAGTAGGAGTTGTTCTCGAGCACCATCACATTTTCTGCTACAATTTAAATTTGCAGTCAATTAGTATGGAACTAAACAATGAAAATCAGAAGCTTGTGTGACCTTACTAAGTCAATATAACACCTGATACGCAGTAAGCATAGTAGCTAATCAATATGTATCAGGAAAGTAAATGTCACCTTCTGCAGTTTAAGAGTTTAATAATTCAAGGTAGGAGAGTTTGAGGCAAGGTAGGAGATCGATGTCCAGATATCAGAAGCCAATAGGAGTATACGGCTGGAGCAACACAGACAAGAAAACAAACAATGAAACAAGACAAGGCAAGATAAGGAGTTCAACACAAGGATTGCTTAAAGGTGTAGTCACATGAATGGCTTTCAAGAATCTGGCATTTACCCACTGGGAGAGCAAGAAATATATATTGCAGCTCCCAGCCACAGTAGCTCCTAGTAAATGAAGCTGCCACAGTTGTACCTACTCAGAACTGACTACCAGTAAAGGAGAGAAAGCAGGGAGTGAAATCATAGGACTGTACACAGCAGCTTCACCTGCAGGAACAGGCTGGAATCATTACAAGTGTCATAGTTCTGGCATTTGTGGACTTAGTTTTGAGTTTCTTGGTTTTCAGTTAAACTTTGATTTTGTGTTTTCTTGGTCAGTGGTTTCTTTCCCATTTTGTTTTATTGTAGTTGTTTTCTAGTAATTATTTGTTTCTTGTGTTGATCTCTGTTGCCACGCTGTGTCAGTCTCAGTTTCCCTGAGCTTCTAGTTCCTTCTGTCCAAAACTGCGCCCTATCAGCTGATTAGCCCAGTCTTTGTTCCGTCTCCCATATATACTCCTCCTGTGCAGTTCCTCGGTTCCCTTCTTTACGTTTTTCCTGTGTGTTTCTCTCTGGCATCTCCTGGTTTTTGGTTTCCTGTTTTTGGATTTATTCTTTTGTTGTCATTTGTTTCAAAATTAAATCTGCAAGAACTTGTGATGGGTTCATGAAGCGTTTAAACACATTTGCAAACTGTATTGATACTTTGCCACTGAATACTGACACCTGCTGGACATTTAAAATCACTAGAGACAACATCTTTGACGGACTAAATTGACACTGATTTATTGACCCATAATATGATTTAAGCTAGTGTTTGCTATAATGTATTATTTCATATCTATCCTTTAAACTGAAAATATGTTTGCTATTTTTATATGCAATTCGTGAATATGAACATACAACAGGAAAATGTAGGAGAACCCTTGAATAAGGATGTTTGTGGACTAAAATGTTTTTATTGAAAATAATAACTACAGTAAGAACAGCAAACTAAGAGTATATTGTACAATAGAATAGTGTATAACTATTATTATTATTCCTCAGTGTGGAAATCTGGATAGAACAGTTAGGTAATCTCTACATATCCTTTAACAGAAAACATGTCTACATTTTATATTTGTTTTAAATGTCTTCTAAATCCTTCCTGTTGATATTTGGAATTAAAAAAGTGGCAGTGGGTTGTAAAGTACAGTAGTAGCCATTCAAAATTTCCCCACTTTCTTTGATGGGCCCTTGGCTGGGTCTTGGCTGGTCCCCTACAATTCCTTTTTAAACATCAATCTTTGTGCTAAAATATTCGGTCATGATTTGTGGACTTTAAGATCTAAAAGAGAGACATCATCTTCTGGTCAGACCCTGTAATTCAGGGAAAGGGTGGAGTCAGAGTAAAAAAATATGCACACCCAGGAGAACAGGGCTTCATCCGAGAGGCTGAATGCTGGAGGGGAATTTGCTGGGAGTTGCAGGGAAGTATGCTGCCATTCGGCTGCCGTTTGACTCGGAAGGGCCATTTTTAATGGCTGCTACTGTAATCTTGACTTTAAAGACTTAAAGGTTGGCGAAACTCTTTAACTGTGTCTCATGTAAATGTTGTTTTCTGGTTCTTTTCTTAGGTCAGTTGCCATGTGACCTACAGCACTGCGGACCTTTCCTCTCCTAAAGCTTCCCATAATCAAGACGTTGTCTATTCCACACTTAAACACAAGGAGTAACATTGTTATTGAATGTGTTGTTTTCAGAAATACTGGCTTTGGTCTCTAAAAGGGATTTTGAGGCAAACCAGTTCCATTGTTGAGATGGAACTGGGGTTGCACTTTGCTCTCAAGAACTACTTCTTAAATACTTTGAAAGATCCAGATTGGCTCCATAACGTTAGTGAGAACCTCGACCCTCTCTCAGTTGGTTCTCCTGTTAAATTAATGTGTCATTTTAAACATGTTGCTTGTCAAATGTTTGATCCTCTGGTAAATAATGAGCTACTGTGGAAGATCACAGAGCAGAGGACTAAAACATGTTAATGCTGTCCTAATTAATAAGCAACACTTCTGAAAACATTTTCTAATAAACTAAACAGCAAAATTATTTCATACAGCGTGTTATTTTTATTTTGATGCTTACTGGATCCTTTAGTTATGTTTTGGGCTATCTTTAAACATGGCAGATCAAAAGTGAAAACTAACTTGCGACCTTTAGCAATGGAGCTCCAAATGTGATTGTTGGTCAAACTCCATTTGCCTTTAGGTGCTGATTAAAGTGGCTCTGTTGTTTAAAGTTGGAGACTGAGAAGTCCCAGTGTATTGGTGCCAAAGCTAAGCATGGACTAGAACTTTGGTTATAACGACTCCTACCATTTGAAAAACTGTGCTATTAAACATGCTACCTCTAAAGAATTGGCTAAAAAATATAATTTTTGGATCTTCATTTTTTTTTACACAGATATAGATTTAGTTGTGGAACTTACTTGAGCTTAAACAGGCATTAGCTTTAACTCTGCATGTTTGCAGATGGTTGTTTTGACCACAGACAAGCCAGACCACTGCTGCAGCTGCTGCTGTTTCCACATTCATTCATGTTTTGCAAACAAAAAGAAACCAAATTTCCAACCACTAAGACACTTTTGCAACATGGTCTTCTGTGAAAGAAGCAATAGATACAGCATTAATTACGATTCTTTTTCAGACTGATTAAAAATGACCCTTGCAGATGCTATTTTTCTGTGTATTAGGTAACAAAAAAATATTTCCAATCAAGCCAGTTATGTCAACCTAAAGGTTTCAACACTTTGTGAAAAGTAATTTTCCAAGGTATAAATAACACGGTAGAGAAACATTTTTGTCATTTAAGAGAAGAGACCAAGCTAATTCTGATGGCAATGCAATAAAGCAGGCATCCCCAAACTCAGTCCTCAAGGCCCCCTGTCCTGCAGGTTTTAGAGGTTTCCTTGCTCCAGCACAGCTGATTTTAATTGAAAGCTGATTAACAGGCTTTTGGTCTACTGCAATCATTATAACCAGCTGTGCTGAAGCAGAGAAACCTCTAAAATCTGCAGGACAGGGAGCCTTGAGGAATACAGTCAAACAGAAGTCATAATAACAAAGTCAGAGGTCAACAACTAGAGTAAAACAATATTTATATTCTAATTGACCTTTGTCTACTTCATGATAAGAATTTCTGTGGTTTATATGTTCTGTACATAATATTTTACTATCATCCACCCATTTCAAACACAGGAACAAACAGGACAAGCAACCATTCACACACACTCACACCGAAGAAGAATTTAGAGAAACCAATTAACCTAACAGTCATGTTTTTGGATTGTGGGAGGAAGCCGGGGTACCCGGAGAGAAGCCACGCACGCTTGAGGAGAACATGCAAACTCCATGCAGAAAGACCCCTGGGTAGGAACCGAACCCGGAAGCTTCTTGCTGCAAGGCAGCAGTGCTACTCACTGCTCCACAGAGCAGATATTAAAGGCACACGTCAGACTTTGTGACCTAAAGAGTTGACATATAGGACTTAATTTTAAAGATTTCTCAGGCCAATATACACTTGCCACTATCAATGTTACGGGCGGGGTTCCCCTCTTGAGATACCAACCATGTACAGTATGTTGGGCCAGGTTGTGTGACCTGGAAGAACGTTTTGCTTTATGGCCGCAGGCTCTTATACCATCATGGTGCTAAGTCTTTTGCTGTACTATTTTGCCACTTGCATGACTACTGGTGAGGCAAGGAAAAAGTTTAAAACTTGTGAGGTTTAAAAAAGAAAACGTGAAAGGGATGTGCCTGAGAAAAAACAAGAGTCGATCGTGGAAAATAGTTTTTTCGTTGGTGCAGGCAGAAAGAAGAAGCCGGATGTAAGACTGATTCTCTTTTCTCAACTTTATTATTAGACTGGTAAGTTATTACTTTGCTTCTAGTATACAGTCATATATCTTTGTTATTATTTTCGATGATATCAGGGTGCTGCAGTGGTTTATGTGCCGGCATACTCTGTTTTTCTCCCTCTCTCCTGTAGGTGGATGCTGATTAGCAGGAAGGTCTGGTGCTGTGCGCAGGTGTGTTAGGTTTGAAGTGGTTGTTCGGCTATGAATCCCAATTTGGAGCACCTTCCATGAGTCATAGATTTTGCCGAGCCAATTATCCACTGGTTCACCCTGCAGCCTCTCAGAGATTCAAGCTGTCATGCCACCGCTAAGTCAATGCAATGCCCAGATGACTGTCACTCACCGCCAACCTGCAGACTGATCAACCGAGCCCTGCCGAACCCTCCACTGACCAGCCTCCTCCCACTTGGCAGCCACCTTTTCCGCTGCAAGCTACTGCATTTCCCACCACGGACCTCCACAGCCCCGTTCACCCCTCCCCCACCGGCGGATCATTTACAACTCACGAGGTAAGCCTTTTAGTGCTTTTGTCGTTGATTAGAGACTTCACACTCATTTGCCTGCAACTAGTGAAAAATTTTAATCATTGTGAGAATCATTGTGCTAGCAGAGTAAGGTGCAGGTCAGGATCAAGACAGGATGTCCTCAGGACAGGCAGACATTCCTATTAAAACCTATCATGTCAGTTTTTTAATGGCGTCCGTTTGAAGGCACCAAAAAGAGATCACAGAAGCTGGTATAAGCAGTTTATTTCAGGAGTAAGAATGGAGGACTTTCTGGAACTGGAGCAGCAATCGGAAGTATCACTTGAGACGAGAGGTAAGTTGTAAATCCTGGAGGTAATTCTTTCAATCCTAGGGAGTTTTATGTGTTAGTACGGAAGACCAGAAAAATAGCATGCAGGATTCCACAAGGCTCCACTCTGGGGCCCCTCCAAATCAACATCTACATGCTCCCCTTTGGTCTGATTATAGCAAACTACATGATAAGTTGCCATAACTATGCAAAAGACACGCAGCTTTACATCAAAATGTCACTAGGTGACTGTGCACCCATCAGAGCATTGTCAATATGTAGATGCACCATCATTTGCCGACCAGAGGAAGAGGGATCCAGAGTTAGCTTGTGAGCACCACATTGGTATCTTCGTGCTACAATAGGTCCTTTAAAAATTAGAGGGAGCTAGTGAGTCAGAAGCCAGGGACCTGAGAACAAATCAGGTTTAAATTCCGATTCTCAGATTCAGAGAATTTACTCTCTTTAAATTGTTTCTTAAAAAAGCTAAAATACAATGAAATTGTCTCATTAATAAAAAAAAACTCAGTAAAACGACTAAAACAGGGATGCATCCAGTCCAGGATAATCGTGTCCTTAATTTGGGACTAAAAGACCCTTAAAATGCCGGAATCGCAGCACCAAAGACAGCAGAGAAAGTTATTTCCTTCGTTCCACCCTGCAGTCGTCTCCCGATTGGCTCAGTAGTGCCCCGTCCCTGCTCTGATCCACCTCTCATTTGCCACTGAGCTCCTACATGTACAAACACATGTTGGGCAAAAGTGTTGTCCATGAAGCCAAAGTATCTTTACTGCATCCCTCCTAACAAGGCGAAAACTTTCAGATGTCGGTGGAAAATGTTACTCACAAATGCGGGGAAAGTTTCACATCTGCCAACTGTCAATCCAACACAAAGTTTTCAACTGAACTCTTGTTTCTGCCACAGAAATGGTCCACGTCTGCTTATACTGGGCGATCACTTAGTCCTCTCACCCCGCCTGGCTGCCAGATGCTGCTCCCTTCTTTTCATGTAGTGAGTTCTTCACCCCATTGTTCTGCCCAATGCCCTTGGCAGGGATGTAAAACAGTTGATAGGTGGCGTCAAGGCAGACCCACAACTCATGGCTATCATCAAGTAAATTGTCCTTAGAGTCCACAGTGGATGAAAGCAATGCAACAGTAAAAACATGCAATAAAATAAAAAAAAAAATCATGCACAATTCAAAATATTTACATAATCACACTTTCAAAATAAAACAAATTTCCATTGTGGCACATCCCCCTATGTTTTAACTGTGACAGCCCTTGTCACATTATTTGGACTATCTATAAGGTGAAGGAGGCCGATAAATATTTTAGCTTGCCAAGCGTTGTGGCTCTGGTAGTCCCTCAGTCTGCAAGGCTGGATTAGTGGGCATAAAACAATAAAATGGATGTTTGATTGCCATCTGCGCCTCAGGATTAAGCTGAACTACAGGTTGGTGGTCGTCTTCAACAGAGGGTATACATAATTTTAAAGAATAGAGGATCTTCTCCCCCCTCTCTTTCTTGCTGTACATTGTATACCATACCTGTATCACTAACACGTTCCAGTAGATCATTTGGTTCTGAACTCCAGCCTCGATGCAGCTTTTCTTGCCCCTGGCTATTCCTGGCCTTCATCTGTGTGTGCCCTTGTATCATAAACCCTTTTCCTTTCGATACCTGCTGCACTCATGTTCTTCTTGGCTGTTTCATAGTAAAAAAGATAACTTTTGATGGTGGTCCCTAACCCAACCATCCAGGTCATGGCATAGGGGTTCCTGATCAACACCCTGGTTCACCTACCAGCTACCAGTTGTCTCAGATGCCTCCAAAACATTAGGTATGATGGGGCGTACCCTGTGGCTTTGTTGTAGAGTGTTATTATATGCCTGTTAAAGCTCTGGTAAAAATTCTGTCCACCTCTGCTTTTCCCTGCTTCAAATGAACGCAACGTGTGCAGTAGTGTCCGATTCAGCTGCTCAAACCCACCATTACCAGCAGGATGATATGGGGTGGTTTTATTTTTTGTAATGCCATAACTCCTGTATAACTGGTAAATCTTTGCAGATTCAAAGCTAGCTCCTATATCTGAATGTAGCTTAGGAGGGCAACCAAATGTCTGAATGACAATAGTCAAGAGCTTGTACTGTAGTCTGAGCCGTCTGATCTTTTGTGGGGACTGCCCATGCATAGCACGTAAAAAGATTTGTCATGACCAGAATGTTCTGACATCTGTCTGTAGGCCTCCTCAATGTGATATAGTCCATAACTAAAAAAATCACAGGGATAGGACACTACAATGGATGCAAAGAGGCTATGTGCCCATCTCTATTTCACAGCTACTGACAGCACAACCCAGCTGGAATGCACGGCAATCCCCCTCTATACTTCGCCAATAAAAGAAGCAACGTCTCCTCTCGGTACTGTACTTCCTCCACAACTAATTTCAACTCTCTGTAGGACAAAGTATTTGAAAGTGGATTTAATGTGTGCTAGAGTCCATTACCTCTCCACACAGTACCCCTTCGCGGAGTTTAGGTCTCTTCCACTGTTTTAGCCCCTTCTGTACTTGTCGTGGCAGTGATTTCCTTGCTTGTACATCACAGAGGGATCCTTGTTCCAGAAAGCTTCTCAGTATCTGGAGATCAACATCATTCTCTTTTGCCCCCTTCCAGTTATCCATTTGAGCCAAAGGCTGGCTGGGTCACCTGGAGCAGCAGACCTCGTTGTGAGGTGAGCTGCTTGACAGTGAGCTGGAAACCTGGAGAGGGCATCAGCATTAGCATTTTCTCTTCCAGCCCTGTACTTCACCTCAAAATCAAAGGCAGCCAACTATGCCAGCCAACATTGCTCTGTTGCCCCCAGTTTGGCATTTTTTTAGGTGAGCAATGGATTGTTGTCTGTGAATACAACAAATCGGCCCCATCAAGTAATCTTTGAACTTTTCAGTAAGGGCGAGAAGTTCCAATTTAAAGGAACTGTAGTCCTTGACATTCTGTTCTGTAGGGTCCAAAATCCTGCTAGCAAATGCAATCACATATTCCTTATCATCTTGTAACTGGGCCAGCAGAGCCCTACTGGCATTAGTGTAGAGCACAAAGGGTTTGAAAAAATCTGCAAAGGCCAAAACAGGGGGTTTGTCAAGAACATGTTTGAGATGTTCAAATCCTTCCTGACATTCTGTAGACCACTTAACCTGCATTTTTATCACTTATTGGCACTCCTAACAAAAAGAGCATTAAAGGTTGAGCTAATTTAGAAAATCCAGGGAAATCCCAAAAACAAATCCAAATCGTCTGTAATAACCCACCAGACCCAGAGAGGCTTTGACTTGATGAATGGTAGTTGACTAGGCCAGTTCTGGACAGCCTGGATTTTCTTAGTATCTGGTCTTACCCCTTGCTGGTCAAGAAGATTAGCAATTGACATTTATCCAGACTCAACTTTAACCCATGTTGCCACAACTTCTGCAAGACTGTCTCCAGCTGCTGCAAATAGGTAGAGAAATCAGGTGAGTAAATTTTTATATCATCTGAATAGTCCAACACTGATTCTGAAATGTGGCTGCTTGAGTACCGCTGCATGAGGTGCTGGAATGTGGATGAGGCATTACAAATAAAAAAAGGCCTATGATCAAACTCAAATAGGCCTAATGGAGTGGTGAAAGCAGTCTTATCATGATCCTTAGGATCCATTTCTACCTGCCAGTACCCAATGGCAAGTTCCAATGTGGAGAACCACTCTTCTCTGGTCAAGCATGTAATTGTCTATTGAATTTGAGGGAGGTGGAAGGCATCTTTATTGGTTATGCCATTTAGCTTCCTGTAATCCGCAGTGAACTGCCAGCTGCCGTCCCTTTTTCAAGAACTCATCAGGTGCTGCCCTGGGAGTACTGCTTTCACGAATGACAACCTGTCTGTCAGGAATGTCTTAATCTCCTTTTTCATCAGTGGTGGTAAAGTTTAATGGTTGTTGTCCTGGTGCATTTTGCCAGAACCAAGCAATATGCCTGATATGTTTACCACAATGGCAAATGGGTTGTCCATCCCTGGTCCAGGTGTTACTGTAATTGGAATGCTTTGGTTTAAACCTTCATCTGTTAGGAGCTGAATTGGCTGAATTTTGCTGTGGCAAGAGAGGTTTAACTTCATTAAGAACATCTTTAACAATATCTCTCATTTGGATTTTTACCTCATCCATAATGTAATTTCTGTGTTCCTTTTTCCAGTCTGTTTCACTAGGTGGCTTAATATATCTAGACTCACCCACCGTGAAGCAGGTAGTTTGCAGCTCCTGGTGTCCCAAATGTTCCTCCTTCAAATGTAGGGCCGCACTGTGTACTGCTGCAAAATCATCTTCTTGGTGGTGGCACACATAAGCTTGCAAAGTTTTAGGCAAAGGGCCCTCTCTCAAGCCCATCTGTATCTGCTCCTGCACGATCTCTTTGTTGGGTGCATGTTTAGGATTGCGCTGCTGTAGCCTGCAAGACAACTCTCATACTCATAGGGTAAAAGACAAAAAACAAACAAACAAAAAAAAATAGGAAAAGCTGACCTATAAAAACTGCTTCAAACTTAAGTATGATAAAATCATTTGAAAAGGGAGAACAACCAGATTACGTGCTTTTTTTCCCACATACTGAGAGGCTCAGCTCACATATGAAACTAACACCTCTCTAACCTTAGATCTGCTCACCTGTCTGTCAGTTGTCTTCTTATCCCTTGTGTATATATTTGACATAAAATTGTTAATAAAAGTATTATGTAATGTATAGTAATTAAACTCTAAATAGGATTAAGACTCTATCAAAACATTTTCTAAATCTACTTCCTGATGTAAGACAGAGGATGTTATAACGAGGAAGTAACAGCTTGAAGACCTGATGCAGCATGCAATGTTTGAAGCTTTATGAACAAACCATTTTCAGCGAGAGAGTCTTTTGTGAACAAGATAGCAGAAGAGACAGAAAGAAACATTGATTTGATACAGAGGGATTAAAATGTATTTTTTCCTGTTACTGATACTTACATTTACAGGTAAGTTAACCTTTAACAAAAATATTGGCCTAAATAACATTTATTCTACAAATGATTTTATTAATTGGTAAAATTATATTTATCCTAAGAAAAAAGTATTTGTATGAATAAGATTTCAATTAAATCGTTCCCAATATCTCCTAAGTAAATACTAACTTTTTTTTTATTGTGTGACTTATTGTCTCAACAGCAACTGCAAAGCAAACTGGATCGTTCTTCATAGTCAGAGTTGGTGATGAAGTGACTTTGCCTTGTGAAAATGTGCCTGATGGGCAAAATAGCTGTGACAGAACCAATTGGAGCTTCATCAGGTCCATACAAACAGTGACATTGTTTGAAGATGGTCAGTTAAATGCAGCAATTAATTTAGAAAAACTTAGTTTAACCGCCAGCTGTTCACTGGTTATAAAGAATGTCACTATTGAGGACGTTGGTCGGTACGACTGCAGACAGTTAACATCAGGAGAAGAAGTGAGCCCTTCTTTTTTTCTGTCTGTCATTTACCGTAAGTATACACATGTTATTTTTTTAAATGGTTATGTTTAAGAAAAAAAAATACAAAATACTGTATTTTACAGATGATGTAGCTTTTGTTGTCTTTCATCTAAACATTTCTGTCTTCATCAGTCACTGAACAGAAGATCAACGATTCAGTTGTCTTAAACTGTTCTGTGGTGGACTATAACTACCGTAGACACACAGTGGAGTGGCTGTACGAGGGGGAAGCAAACATATCCGTACATACGCTTCTATCATTACCAGCGTCTCATTTTTCTGTGGCACTGAAGGCTCCTCTTCATCAAAACTCAGCAACCTTTAGATCCAAGTGTAAAGTTACAAATAATAATTCTGGAAAATTTCAGTTGTTCACCATTAGCCATCCGTCAAAAGTTCAGACAACAGGTAAGAAAGAAAAATGTTTTCTTGTCCTCAGAATTATTGAAAGATATCTATAGGTTTCATTTGTGAAAAAAAGAGTTTGATGTTGTCATTTATGATTGTTGATGTTTTTGTTAAAAATAAAACCCAAGTTTATCAACAAAATTAAAAATATGACTAAATCAGTAATCATGATCTCAGCTAAAATATCTTAAAAATAGCTTATCATAGGAGTTATATTTTCCCAGATACAACAGACCATCTCTCTAACCTAAGATAGTAGTACATTAGATCATTTTCAAGTATATAGAATTTTGTATTTTAAATATTTTAAAATTGGTGCGTTTTGTTTAAATTATGTTTTTTTTTTTTTTTCAAATGACATATTCCAGCAGATGCTGATAACTTTAATAGTGAGTCTGAGCAGCCAATACAATTAATACATTTAAATTAGCCAAGACTTTATCAAACTGGTAAGTTGATGAATTGATGAGATAATTGCCATGGAAATATGGTAAAAAATGATCAGAAATGCTGTATTTGCCAGTCCTCAATCTCTTTAGATTCTGCTGTCAAAATTTACAATAATCTGCCTTATGTAATGAGTCCCTTCCAATATATATATATATATATATTCCTACAACATAAGTCAGGGCGTAATTTTAATAAAATCTCATGTTTGCCAGTTTACTACCTGTTTTTCTCCTTCACAAGCTATTTTCACTTTTTTCCTGGTTCATAAAACTATTCTTAACCAGTAAATATTTTGTAGAACAGAAATAGCCTGTATTTTTCCACAGGGAGGAAATGTAGCTGTGAGTGGCAAAGTCATCTTTACCGTCATAATTGTTGATGACAGGCAGCTTAAGGAATTAGAATCTATCAAATCATATCAGTTTAAACGTATTGCAGCTTAGCTGTATGTTTTAGCTGTATTATTTTTCCAGATTCATCCTGGTGGCCAATTGTAGTTTCTGTTGCTTCAACAAGCCTGTTAATAATCATTGTGGTGTTCATCAAACGGAAGAAAACTAAAGGTCAGAACCAACAAAAATTGATGTTTTGCATAAATGTTAATTTGGTGTCAACTTATATCAAGTTGTGAAAAAAAATTATTTTTATTTTCAATGCAATTGGATTGTTGGTATGATTGTCATTTTCTGCATTATAACTCTATGAAAGCTGAATTCAACTCAACCGCTTTTTCAGGATGTGAAAGAAAGAGTGAACGGGACACGGTGAGTTCAAATTAAGTAATTCTTTTTACTGAAATGATAAATGTGCAAAGTAACATTCATTAAAACATGTAGATTAAGCCAAAAATTTATCAAGAGCAATAACATTGACACTGCTTTTGTCTGTGTTTCTGCCTGGAATCAAACTTATAGCCTAAAGCAACTATTTTGGATCCAAATCCGGGAGGGGATTTGGTAAAAGCAAAGTTAAACCAGTTCAAAACTCATTATTTCATCTCAAGGTACTTCACAGAGTCAAATTAAACAAAATATACTGACAGATCAATGAAAAGTTTTTTTATAGAATCAAATAAATACCAGCATATTGTATCAAAAACACAACATGTCTTTCAGAAACAGTTAATAGCCCTCCAAAAAAAGAAAGAAAGGTGCTAGTCATCCATGAGGTGATCGACCGCTAAAAAGAAAAGAATTATTACTAGGAAGCCATCGGGACTCCCCACTTTTAGGTTAAAGACATGTTTCCACCTCTGACTTTTCACCATTACTGTAAAATGGCCCACTAATGTACAGTGAGGAAATTAAATATTTGAATATAAATATTTAATTAAATATATAACACCCTGTAATTTTCAAGTTCTTCAACTTACAAATAATTGACCGTGAGAGACATAATCTAACCCCCATCCATGTGAGCAGCTGGAGTCTTACTGTGGGGTGGACAGATGTCTTTATCAAGCTAACGACCTCAAACAGGTGTGTCTTATTTAGAATAATAAGTGAGTGGAGGTGGACTTTTTAGAGGCGAACTAACAGGTCCTATAGGGCCAGAAGTTTAACTTTTTGGCAGGTGTTCAAATACTTATTTGCAGCAGTATATGTAAAAAAAATTATATATATACAATTAAAAAAATTATACAATGATTTCTGGATTTTCTTTATAGAATAATATTTTTACACTGGATAAGCACCTAAGATGAAAATTTCAGACCTGTCCATCATTTGAGAGTGGGAAAACTTGCAAAATCGTAGTGTTTAAATGAAATACTTACTTTGCTCCAAGTATGTCTCCTCCTTTTGACATCTCATTTATTCTGTTGCCACCATGACTCTCACTGACTTGGTCAAGTTTTTACACTGGATGCCCTTTCTAAAACAATGGGATTCAAACCCGAGTTCCTTCTTTCAAGTCCTTCTGTTAGCAAATTTTATAATTTTTTTTTGTTTTGTTTGTAGGCTAGACCGGAGGGGGACCTCTTCTATGCATCAGTTTGCTACAGAAAAGGCACCATTGCAAATAAAAAGGTGTGTTCAACACGTATCACTTCCAAGCAGTTTGTAGTGCAGTTCTCTTTAGGTATACCGTATTTTCACGACTATAAGGCGCACTTAAACGTCTTTTTTTTCCCCTCAAAATGTGCGGTGCGCCCTATGGTGCGGTGCGCCTTATGTGTGTTGTAACTGCGACTTTTGAGACCACCTCATTGAGGAGATGATGAAAGAGTGGCTGAATGTAAGGAGACCAGGTGTTTTTTTTCCACCCCTCACCATCGCTGTTAATATGTAACTCCATGCGTGCCCATCTCACAGCTGATGTGAAAAACATGGGGAAACAAATTAACGCTGCTCGACATCGGTGTGAACCGGACCCAGCAGGTGCAGCAGAAGCAGCGAGTTTACATGCAAAGTCAATGGTTGACGCGCATATAGGTGCAGCAAAAGGTCCCGCAGCGCATTTTGGTGCAGCACGTCGGGAGCGTTTAAGCATCTGAAGCACCGCGCTTCTGCTGCTCGAGATGGAAAAATTGAAGTTTTGCTGCTGGACGCGCCGCATCAACCAATCAGAGAAGCTGATCTGGGAGCTGCCAGCGAGACAGACAGCGCTCTGATGACATATGATATTAACGCAAATGGAAAAGGCTGGATGGATGCGTGGCTGAGGCAGGTGTATGTGAGAAGACTAGGTGGTTTTTTCCACGCATCATCATCGCTGCGTGCCCATCTCACAGCCGATGTGAAAAAAAGGTGAATCAAATGAACGCTGTGCTCGCCGTTATCCCGGGGGTCTGACAAAGGAGCTTCAACCGCTCGACATCGGTGTGAAGCAGCCGTTCACAGTAAGGCTGCGAGCGGCGTGGGAGCGATGGGTGACCGACGGAGACCACAGTTTCAGGATAAGAAGGCAGCGCCGGGCAGATTACGCCACAGTTTGCGGATGGATTGTAGATGCTTGGACTAAAGTGTCTGCTGGCTCTGTTGTTCAAGCTTTCGCAAAAGCCGGCATTATTTCTGAGGAGCCGCGCTGCACGGAAAGTGACTCTGACAGCGCAGAAGGGGAAACTGGCATGTCTGATTTAGCGCAGCTGTTTTATTCAGAAACAGAGGATGATGACTTTGATGGGTTTGATTAATACTTTGTAATAAATACATGAATAAAGCACAATCATACTCAGTTTTGCTCCCGCTGTATTTTTCTCCCTGAAAACTTAATTCAACAGCATCCCCGGCGCGTCTCCTCCTCTTCATCGCGGTGGCTGGCAGGTGTTTTTTCATCTAAATAATCTAAATCTTGCAGCTATATTTGCTGTGATCAGTGGGAATAAAGTAGTTTTAATATGTTTTTAAGTGAGAAAGTCCACCTGAAAACTTAATAATTGCAGTCAGTTCATCCAGATTATCTATTTCTGTCGGAGGCGCTCAGACCCCCACATACCAGCGGTGCGCTGACAGCAGAAATCTCTTCATCAGCAGCCTGTAGGCTGGGCAGCCTGGGGTTCACCGCGGTGGCTGGCAGGTGTTTTTCATCTAAATAATTTTAGCTGCAGGCACCAGGATACCGGCAATAAAAGCGAACATATTCCGTCAGCAGGTTTCAGGATTTTAAGTTAATTTAGGAGTGACCACAGCGCTGTGTCATCTGCGATGTCTCTGTCTCACGGCCAGCTGCCAGGTTTGATTAATACTTTGTAATAAATACATGAATAAAGCACAGTCATACTCAGTTTTGCCCCCGCTGTATTTTTAAATACGCAGTAGAGGTATTTAAAGGTAGTAGAGGACATGTACCTGTATATAAAAAACGCGCCCTATAGTCCGGTGCGCCTTATGTGTGTGTTAAATACAGAAATGGGACACATAACTGAGAGTGCGCCTTTTAGTCCGGTGCGCCTTATGGTCGTGAAAATACGGTAGATACAAAATGGTAAGCAAGAAAAGCAGAAAGCATATTGGTCTATGGGCGTAACAAGCCATAGTAATACTATCAAAATCATAGCTAATTCACTGCTTGTTGCTTAGCAACACTCACGTGAGCAAGTGTGGATCTCCCTTGGCCAGTAGGAGTCGTTCTCCAACACCGTCACAACATTTTCCTGATTCCTGTACGTTTTAAATTTGCAGTGAATGCATGTATTTGCACCCATCAGCTGCTTTAGAATTAGTATAGAACATAATATCAAAAAGAAGACGTTTGTTTGCTCTTGCTGTCTCTGGTGCAGATTTCTAAATGTTTGTTCCTCTCACTATGTCAAAATAACATCTTCTATGCAGTAAAAATATTTACTTAATGAATATATAGCAGGACAGTAATTGTCATCTTCTGCTGTTTAAGAGTTTAATAAGTCAAGGCAGGACAGTTTGAGGCAAGGTAGGAGATTGATGTCCAGATGTCAGAAGCCAACAGGAGTGTTCGGCTCGAACAGGATAGACAGGAAAAAAAAATGAAACAAGACAGTTCAAGATCAGAAGGTTAAGACAAGGATTTCTTAAAGGTCTAGTCACATGAATGGCTTTCAAGAATCTGGCGTTTATATAGTGCTGCCCTTAGGTGCAGTTCAAAAGTTTAATAAGTCAAGGGAGGAGTTTGAGGCAACGTAGGAGATCGATGTCCAGATATCTGAAGCCAACAGGAGTATTTGGCTGGGGCAAGGCAGACAGGAACAGAGTCAAGAACAGGAAATTAAAACAACGGTGGCCAGAAGGTTTAGTCACATGAATGGCTTTCAAGAATTTGGCGTTTACCACGGGGAGAGCCAGGAATATATACAGTAGTGCTGCTCCGAAGTGTAGTTACTCCTAGTAAAAGAGCTGCTGCAGGTGTAACTGCTCGGAACTGACTGCCAGTACAGGAGAGGATGCAGGAAGTCATTGGAGTGCACACAGCAGCTTCATAGGCAGGAACAGACTGGAATCTTTACAGGATTCCCCCATTTAATTGCCTTATCCTACTACTTGTAGTCAAGCCTTGTTTCCCCTTCTTTATTTTACCCTTTTCTATGCTCTGTACTCCCTGCTTTATTTCTCTGATGTCTGAATTATGTTTTTGTTTGGGGTTTCTGACCTAAATTGTTTTTCTCCAGAGCACATGTCTAAAAATTGTTCCATAGCAATCATAATTGATCATAACAACAAATACAAATAATTACAGACAAAAATGAATTTTGAGAACTACTGTATGATGGACCTCAGATCAGAGTCCCTGCTACTTTCTACATTTTAATATCTTATAGTAGAATAGAGTACAATCATTATTATTCCCCAATTTGGAAATCTAAATAACCTGTATAAATGTTATATTTAACTTTAATATTCTCAAAATCCTTGCTGGTGATCTTGAAATAAGAACAAGAAGGGGCAGTGGGTTCATAAAGTAATGGGGACTAGGGCTGGGCGATATAGAAAAAAAAGCTTATGGATAAAAAAAATGCATATTGATCGATATCGATAATTATTGAAAAGATTTTAAACCATATTTTATGTGCAGCTCTGCCTGGACATTTTATGATATTGCTAAATGATTTAATTTTAATAAAGAACACAAACACAGACTTCCAATTAAATATTTATTTAACCAACTTTTTTAACCATAACAGAATAGTTTTAAAGAAAAATAACTTAAAAGACCTGAGTTATGTTATTAAATACTGACAAAGAATAAACTACAGTGACCAGAAAAGTGACCAAAATATAACAAATAAATAAATGGACGCCCCCCCTCCCCCGCCCGCATTCTTCTAAGCTGAACCTGGTTCAGCTTAGTTTCCTGCTTTAACCTGAGTTATTACTTTGAAGTTTCTGGCCCCTCAGCATTTTTCTCTCAATCGGTAGAACTACGTGGGAAACTGCCCAGAACTGAAAATATATATATATTTTCCTGAAATTTCCGAAGATTCCTCGGAGGACGACGCAGATGCGCGCCGGAGCCTACACAGCTCGTACTCCTGCGGGTGTGAGCGGCCGAGATGATAAAAAAAAAGTTGCTTGTATTATCAGACTTCGTTTTCACTGGTTCCCTACACATTTTACAGATGACTGTGGTTTGTTTTTTTGTCCGACCTGCCAAACTGGCGAACTACAAAAACCTTTCTTTGGAACAATTTCCTCCGCCTCTCCTTGCTGCGACATCTTCATGTGCTCTGTGTTGTGGTTTGAGAGGGCGGCGCTTTGTGACGGCGTGCCTGGGTCCGCGTTTGTGATTGATTGGGAGGAAGTAGTGACTAGCATAGACCTACATGAAAGGCTACAATGAGAAGGAAGGAAAACTGCATTTTTTTTTTATCAAACTTTTATCGACCCGCTTTTTTTCTATTGCGCCACACGTCTATCCATCGATATATATCATTATTGAATTATCGCCCAGCCCTAATGGGGACTTAAAAGACAAACATTGCCCACATTCTTGAAAGCCACCCTGGGTAAATGATATCTTCTTGTCTTTTTCTTAGGTCAGTTTCACTGCGACCCACAGCACTGCGGACCTTTCCTATCCTGAAGCTTCCAGTAATCAAGGCATTGTCTATTCTACAGTGAAACACAAGGAGTCAGATTATACTCAGTAAATTTGTTCTTTTTGAAATTCTGACTTTGGTCTCCAAATGTGGAGACCAATTTTGCTTTCTTTTGGCAAACCAAGTTCAGTTAAACACAGTAGAGTTTGGAGTCAGCTTTTAAGGACTACTTCTTTACTACTTTGAAAAATTCATATTGGCTCCATAACCTGAGTGAGAACTTCGACCCGCTCTCAGTTGGTTCTCCTGTAAAATGAATGTGTCATTATTAACATGTTGCTTCTGAAATGTTTGATCCTCTTGTAAATAATGATCTATTGTGGAGGATCACAGAGCAGAGGACTGAAACTTGTTAAGAGTGTCCTAATTAATAAGAAAAGTTTGTGAAAAAATTTTATAATAAACTAAACAGCAGGCATTGAGTTATGTTTTATTGTTATGCTTACTGGACCTTTTAGTTATGTTTAGGTTTATCTTTAAACATGGCAGATCAACATTGAAACTAACTTGGAAAATTTAGCAAATATCCCAAGTTTTAGAGCTTCAAATTTGATTGGTAGTGAGGTTCCATTTGCATTTATTTGCTGATTAAAATGGTTATCTCGTTTAAAGTTGTAAGTTGGAGACTGAGAAGTTCCAGTGTTTGGTGCCAGAGATAAGCATGGACTGGAACTTTGGTTCTGATCCCCAACCCATTCAAACGGTTTGAAAAACTGTGCTCTGAAACATTTTACTTTCAAACAATCAGCTAAGAAAATCACTTTTGGTTTTACATTATCTTTTACCCGGGAATAGATCTAGTTGTGGAAGTTACTTCAGGTCAAACAAACATGAGCTTTAACTTTGCATGTTTGCACACGGTTGTTTAGACCACAGAAAAGCCAGACCACTGCTGCAGCTGCTGCTGTTTTCACATTCATGCTTGTTTAGCAAGCAACAAAAAGAAACCATATTTCCAACCACTAAACCACTTTTGCAACTTGGTCCTCTGTGAAAGAAGCAAAAGATACAGCATGAATTAGTATTTTATACCGATTAAAACTAACCTTTGCAGATGCTGACTTTTCATGTATTAGGAAAGAAAGGAATATTTATTTCAATAAAAAACAGTTAAACAAATGTTATGTCAACCTGAATGTTTGACTACTCTGTAAAAAGTAATTTTTCAAAGCATAAAAATAAATAAAGCAGATAGTAGAATTGTAGAGAAACATCCCCCTCATTTAAAGAAAACTGACTAAATCTGAGACAGTCCAATAAGGCAGTGATTCCCAATCAGGGTACGTGTGTCCTAGCCTATACCATCCTGATCTTGGGAGCTTTCAAGATTTCACTCGCTAATCAGTATGGAGACTCTCCGTTGAAGAAAATTTGGAGCCGTTCACCAAACAAACGTGCAATCAGCGTTGGCTTTGAGGCGGGTTGAGGTGTGACGCAACGAGAAGCGCGACAGTTCAGTTTAAAGAACATGGCGGCTTCAGCCGATGAAACTAGCGTTAGCGTGGCTATCGAGCAAGTTTTATCGGAATTACAGAGTATTTCTTCACTGAAAGAAGAGCAAAACACTGCTCTGGAGGCTTTTCTCAGAGGAAAAGATGTTTTTGCTTTTCTCCCGACTGGTTTCGGCAAGAGTAGCCTGGCTTGTGGTTGTGTTTTCGTCGTAATTCTGTTAGTACGTCATATGCTTCTTTGATCTGATTGGTTTATTTGGCCCGTCTATCACCAACATAGGCCAATCAGCTAACCAGTATTTTCGCCCCTTCCCAAAATTACTTCAACGGAAGGTTTCCAGATGGATATGCGGAGCAAATCCATCTGGCGGAGTCAGGTTACGTGTGTCTCCCGGTGGCCCGTGAGTGCATTGCAAGGGGTACATGAAAATATTTTATTTCTTAGGTAGTAAAAATAGGGCTGGGATCTGTTTGCTTTGTGAGGACCCAGTTCAAAAATTAAACAACCTTTTATCAGCTTAAGTGTGTTTTTTCTTTTACAACCATCAAAACCAGGCAGAGGAACAGTGGATGTAGAGAAGCCTGGGATCAGCTGTTTTCCCACACCTGAGGTATAGGAGCTCATCAAAGCAGCTCAGGTGTCTTGATGAAAACAAAGTAAAACTAATTAATTAACTAAAGTCAGTCAGACTATAATGTTTGTTCTACATTTTGTTCCTAATTCATAAAGTTTAAATGTATTTATAAGGGAGTTACTCGGAGGCACTCCCGTTTTATAAATACAGGTTTATAGTAGGATTTTATTTTATTTATTCAACTTACTAACGTCCAGGCAACATGTTTATTTAATTTTTTTTTTTTATTTTAAATGGAAAGAACAAAAAGCCTAATAATGCAAATGCTAAAAATGCAGGATTAAGTAAAATAGTTTTTATTTCATAGTCAGTTATTGTACGTTCCACTTTTGGACAATAATCAATACTTTTGACTTAGAGGGGGACTCATGGTAAGACAATATGCCCAAAGTGGAAGACAAGTGAAAAAAGGTTGGTAAACACTGCATTAAGGTATAGAAATTAGCAGGCAAACAGCAATCATAATAAGAAAGTTACAGAAAAAACAGAGAAACAATATAGTGTTTCCAGAAAACCACCTCAGAGATCAATCTGTTGATCAACTGGTGAATCTAAAGAAGAAAAAAAACAATACTTAAATTCTAACTGACTTTTATCTACTTAATGATACAGATTTCAGAGGTTTACATATTCTGCACTGTAGATGTTGCTTTTTACTACAAACATTAAGTCAAGAGTTTTTTTTTCTTTCATGCAAACTAAAAATGCCGTCTTTGTAAATCAACAAAAACTAAAACCTTGGTCTTCATGCACCTGAATATGAAACAAAGCCCATGTTTTTTACATGTTTAGGCCTGATTGAATGGAGGAAGGTGTAAAGAAAAAATAAATGCAATAAATTATAACTCATCATATCAGTGACATCTGTAGCCAGTTTGTTGTGCACACAGCAAGCATTGCTTGGTTTTGCTTATACTGTACCTTAGGGGATTTGTTGAGTGGTCTGCTAAAAGGTTTTAGAGTTATGCAAATGAGTTTACCCTCAATGGGGGGTAGACATTACTTGCTGTTGGCTTTAATTAGCAATGAGTCTTTCGGTGCCGATCTGTGTCATGGAAACCAAACCCATGGAAACAGGAACTTGGTCATAAGCTGCATTTTGTCTATCTGTGTGTTTTCTTGCATGGTGGTTAAGCTGTGGTCGGTAGATATAAGAATGATGAGTCTCAGATGAAGTTCCGGACTTATGATAAGCATCAGTCTTATAGTGCTGAGAGCTGGAGAATGAACTGCTCTACAGCATTACGGCTGTGTCAGTTTGGCAACTAGGCTATAATACATAGAAACCATGGATTATTCTCATTCTTCTCTATTAACGATGAAGAAAATAGCTTAAAATGACTTTCTAAACAATAGACTTTTTCCCCATATTAAGTAGATTTCCTCTAGCTGGTTAAGGCAGCAATTTTATTTACCGATGCCTTAGATAAGCATGGACCGGAACCAGTTTGGGGGGAAACCTCTTGAATGCAAAAAATCAAACATAAAGTGGTATTTTTGCAAAATACCACTTGGTTGGCTTTGAATTGCCATACAATGAAACACAAGCAACATTTGATTTCTATTTTATTTTATTTTTGTTATTCATTACAAGGAAACAGCAATTTCCTTTACCAAGCAAAGTTTTGCAAATATATATATATATACATAAAGTCTAGAGTTGTTCATGTTTAATCAATTTTGATAAACCCCTTGTATTAGCTTGTGCGTTGAAAGATTCATTTATAAAGGATTTATTGATAAATGAACCTTTGGTTCTCAGGTTTCTTTGACGGCAATATAAATCTAGTTTGGAAAATACTTCAGCTTGAACACATTAGTTTTGGTTTAGCAATTTTGCTCGTTGCTATCATTTGGGAAATCAATCAAACCTAAAAAATGCATAATTTATCCTTTAATGACATTGAATAAGAAACAATGTTCAGTGTGAATAATTTTAAACATAAATATAGAGAAATCTGTTAAATTTGAAATAGGCAACCCCCACAGGCGGACTTTTTTAACATTTTACTTTATCGACAAATATAAGAAAATTATAAAGTTTTAATCTTTTAAGTTCTCAGATTGTATTCAATATTGGTTTGATCAACTTTTTGATCTATCTCTGTCAGTCTAATGGCCTTATTTTTACAGTTTTCTCAGCAGGTGGTTTGACACAAATTAGATGAGACATTTTGATTACAATAAAGCAGACCACTGCTGCTGTTGTTCCTCCATTCGTGCAGTTAGCAAGCAACAAAAGAACCCACATTTCCAACCACTAAGCCATTTTGAGACTTAGTCTTTGGTGAAGTAAACAAGAGAAACTGTGTGAAACAAATGTTGATTTCAAAAGGATTAAAATAAGTCTTTCTGATGTAGATTTTTTTTGCATTAACAAACAACTAATTCCACATATTCAAGTAAAAATAATTGTGACCTGAATGGTCTGCACACCTTCATAAAAAGTCATTTCTGAGGTATAAGATACTGTGGCCGACCGTTGCAAACGTGCAGTAAACAACAACATGAACTGCAAAAAAAAAAATGTGACACAAACTCCAAAACATGCAAGCTTAAAAAAAGAACCGCAAAAGGAAAACACTGCAAACAAAAAAGAAATAATCTGCAAACCGGAGAAAATGTGAAGCAAAGGGTGAAATGAGCTGTAAGCACATGTAGGATGGAAAGTCCAAAACCCAAATAAACAAAGTTAACGTCCTACTACCTACTTCGTCCTAATGTTAACCTGCACATTCACATAATCTTTGGCTGATTTGCAAAATGTGCAATACTCTGCAGAGTCTATGAAAGCTCCCAAGTGGTCTAATAGAT
The DNA here is from genome assembly GCF_016077235.1 of Cyprinodon tularosa. Taxonomy (NCBI): domain Eukaryota; kingdom Metazoa; phylum Chordata; class Actinopteri; order Cyprinodontiformes; family Cyprinodontidae; genus Cyprinodon; species Cyprinodon tularosa. The sequence goes on from NW_024039259.1 coordinate 460,124, forward strand.
ATAGGAAACTGAAAAAGAGAAGCATGGAAAGAGAAACTTGGTCATTAATTGCAATTTGTCTGTGTGTTTTCTTGCATGGTGGTTATGCTGTGGTCGGTGGATATAAGAATGAAAAGTCTCAGATTAAGTTCTGGACTCTCGATAGGTGTCAGTTTCTTAGAGCTGAGAGCTGGAGAATGGATGGCTCTACAGCATTATGGCTCTGTCAGTTTGGCAACTATGATAAATAGAAACCATGGATTATTCTCATTCTCCTCTATTAAAGAAGAAGAATATACTGGCCTAGCTTTACAAAGTCTTTTTATAGGATAGATAGATTTTTTCCAGATTGGGTAGCTTTCTTCTAGCTGGGTAAAGCAGCAATTTTATTTAGCAATACCATTCCTATTTTTTATTTTTGTTATCAAATACAAGGAAAATAGTTTTTTAGTACAGAAATTTCCTTTACAAAGCAAAGTTTTGCCCAAAAATATATAAAAGACCAGAGTTGTTAATCTTTACTTATTTATGATAAACCCTTGTATTAGCTTATGCTTTGAAAGATTAATTTTATAAAGGATTTAATGAACCCTTGGTTTTCAGGTTTCTTTTACGCCGATATAAATCTAGTTTTGGAAAAGACTTCAGCTTAAACACACATTAGCTTTGGTTTAGTAATTTTGCTCGTTGATATCATTTGGGACATCAATCAAACCTAAAAAAAAATGCATAATTTCTCCTTTAATGACATTGAATAAGAGACATGGTGCAGTTTGGATAATTTTCAAAATAACTAATGACAAATATGTTAAATATGAAACAGGCAACCACCACAGGTGGACTTTTTAAATATATAAGATATAAGAAATCTGTAAAATTTTAATTGTTACTTTCTTGCAATCGTTTATGTTCTCAGGGTGTATTCAATATTGGTTTGATCAGCTTTTTGATCTACCTCTGTAGTCTAACTGCCTTGTTTTTACACTTCTTTCAGCAGATTGTTTGACACAAATTAAATGAGACATGCACAGTGGTTGTTTCAATTACAATAAAGCAGACCACTGCTGCTGTTGTTCCTCCATTCGTGCAGTTAGCAAGCGGCAAAAACAACCCACATTTCCAACCACTAAGCCACTTTTGAGACAAAGTCTTCCGTGAAGTAAGCAAGAGAAACTGTGAGAAATAGATCTTGAATTCAAATGGGTTAAAAAAAAAGTCTCTCTGATGCTGTTTTTTATATATTAACAAATAAATAATTTAAATGATTGCGAACATGAATGGATTGCACTCCTTAATAAACGGTTATTTCTAAGGTATAAAATACCATGGCCAAGCTGCAAAAACATGTGCGATGCAAACTCCAAAACATGCAAGCTCAAAATACAGATGCAAAGAAAAACACTGCAAACAATAAACAAAGTATTTGCAAACAGGTGAAAATGTGAAGGAAATTGTTAAATGAGCTGCAAACACATGTATGATGAAAAATCCAAAACACAAATAAACAAATGCAATAGAAAAAAAATGCTAAAATGACTAGAAATAGAAATAAAAAAATCTGCAATCAACAAAACAAATATAAACAAAAACGCAGCAATCACAAACATTGTGCTGCAAACAAAATGCTGCACCACAGAGAAATTATGCAACGAGTCATAAGGAATTGAACAAAGATCTAACCATAGTTGAATTAGCACAGTCACTGCTACTAGCCAATTTCAGCAGGTCGGTTCTACTTACTTTTTTGATTGTAGTTTTTAATCATACCTCATCTAAAATAACAATTAAATCTAGGGGGTCTCCGAATGTCTGGGGATGAATAAGGAGTTCACTTGCGGGAAGCCAGAGTCACGTGACCAAAGGGGGACTGAAAAATAGTGATTATCTGTCCAAACAGTCAGTTAACTGAGTTCGCTATAAAGTACAGTGATTGAGGGCTTAGTATTTGGTGTGCACATTTCTGGCTTGTCTTTGTCTGAGAGAGAAGAGGTTGTCCTCTGTGTCTCTAATTGAAAATGAATTACACATTCACACAACCCTACTTAAATTGAAAACTAAGATGTAAATACATTTTTTTTTCTCTGAAACTGTTGCATTAATAAAGGTCCACTGTATTTAATTCAATCACAGCTTCATCCACTGTGTGCCCCTGCTGTTTTTAAGTTGAAATTGACAACAGGGTTGATTTCTTTAGTCTTCCAGTAGCTCAGGTAAAATATTATTGACTGTCAAAAACTACTTTATGGAGTTCATTTTTATTTCTAAACATATTTAGAATGTTGTAATCACTTTCTGCTTATTGATATTTCCCTCTCGGTTGGATCATAATGTTGCCAAACATGCATTTTCTTTGTTTTTTACAATTCAGTTTTTACCTTTAAAATGAATCCTTTACACTGTACGTATTTAGACAAATCCTTGTCAGAGCTGAATATGATGATTACTGTATAATGACCAGTGTTAAAATATTTTATATAGCTTAAGAGTATTTACAAGGGTCATTTACATTTTAGAAAGTTGTAAATCTTTTATCACACCAGAATCAGCTTTGATTATATTAAGCATAATTTTCTAGTAACAAAGTTCTGAGTCAGGGGGGCGGCAAAAAAAGTTTATGTCAAGACCTGCATTCATCTAATTTTAACCTGCAAATGTATAGCTAGTAGAAGTGTATTTGTGGTATTTATTAAATGATCAACGCTCTGCAGAGTCTGTGACAGATTCCAAGTGGTCAAATAGATAAAAACCTAAATAGTTGGTGTTGAACAACTGCAAGTGTTTGAAAAGAAGATGTTTTCAAAGACATTTACTATTAAGAAAAATAAATTTTTTAACTTGATACAGGTAGGACAACAACAATATTCAGGTGGAAAAATAACTGTTATTTGTTTTAATTAACTATTTATTTTACATACCCAATGGACAGGTTAGGAAAAAAATCCAAAATAAGAAAATCAAATTTCCTTCTTACTGAGTGCAGATTGTGTGATCCACAATAGTACACAGATAAAGATGACTAGACTGGCTGACTCTATTGAACATCTCTGCAGCAGGTTCTACGTAAACTTGCAGCAGAGATTAGTCTAGTGAAAGTTTACTGTCCCAACTAGTTTTGGTTTAGTTGGACATTTTTACCTCACATACTGTATCTTGATTTTAGGTCAATAACTGGTAACCAGGTTTTTGTGTATTTATTTAAGGTTTTTTGTGGCAGCTATTGCTTCCATAATAGCCACAATTTCAAGGATTTGTCCATTGAGCTGGATATTATTCATGATTGAAGTAATTATTATTGGCCAGCAGAGGTTGCTACAACTCCCCTCTATCATCTCATACATTTTAAGAGAAATTACATACCAGTTAAGAAGTGGTATTTTTAGTGTTTCCATCAACTACACCAACACTATAACACATTAGGGCCCCAAAAAAAATTTTGACAGATTTTTTTTTGTCTCTTTCATATGAATCTAATACAAAATGTACATAACTTCAAAAGAATAAATTTTAAGTAAATCATTCAATAATGGGTTGTATGGACTGTTACCCTCTGCTCATTTAATCAGCTTTATCATCATATTATGATATGAGGATGTGAACTTTTGGATCAATTCTGAATGAATATACATCCGGCTGTATGTGAAGATTTCTGTTTAACCTCAGTATTAACACTTCCATTGTCCTCAATGTGCACAGCATACCCAAGAAAGGGCAAAATGTTGTTCTTGACATTCTCTCTAGTGGACTTGATCTTTCTGTCCACTGAGTTGATGTGATTGGTCAACGCCTCAACTTCCTGATTTTAGATGTTGACCCAGATGTCATCCACATATCTGAACCAGTGAGTTGGTTGTGTTCTCATGTATTTGCTGAATGCTCTGCTCTCCACCTCCTCCATATAGTTATTGGCAACAGTGGGTGAAACTGGGGTGTCCATGGCGCAACCATGTTTCTGTCATTAAAGTTATCACTGTATTTGAAGTATGTGGTTAATAGGCAGAGGTCCAACAGGACACAAATCTGGTTAGGTGTTAAAGTGGTTCCGTCTTTCAGGATTTCATCATGATCCAGTTGTGTCTTGACTGTTTACTACCCCTGATGTGGGAATGCAGGTGAAGAGAGAGGTTACAATGAAAGTCTTAAATGCCGGACTTTGGGAATAGTCTGTGGAGATTTGTATGTGGTGTGGACTGTTTCCAACCAGTGAAGCCAAAAGATGTTTTGCAATATTAGGTGTCACCGAGTTAATACTGCTGACAATGGGACCCCTTCCTTGTGTGTTTTTGGAAGACTGTATATGCTTGGAATGAACTCCCTAAAGACTAAGAAGTATGCACAGATTTTACTCAAGTCATCCAATGGTAGTGGAAGACCTTTAAACAGAAACAAAATGAGAATATGTTTATGTACGAGTCTTAATTTTTTTTATGTATGAGTCTTAATCAAAATTATTGAACGGCTTTTCATACTTGTCCACCTGAAAATCATGTTTGGGACATCCATGAATTGTTTTCTTTTATGCATTTACTCAAAATTTTAATGGGGTCATAATCAATTTGTCATGATGGGATTCAGATTTCTAACCCACATGCAGAACACAACGGAGGCAGATGAAAAGTTTGACTGTTTATTGAAATAAACACAAAGTTATATGAAAGATGCTGAGAAACAGATCCGGGACTGGTCACACAGGGTTCTCTGTAGAGAGGGACAGTTAGGTTAGCCAGGATGCGGTAGATCTTTGCCAGAGGAATTGTGCAGGTTTGTACCTGTGATTCAGGTTAGCAGCTGAGGGAGGGAACCAGGTGGGTCCAGAGGCTAGAAGTTGGCAGAGGGCTAAGCAATGGCAGGGCTCAACTTCAGACTTATCAGTGTTCAGATCCAGAGTTTTCTTCCGATCCTCTTCTTGAGGGCGGGCAGGCAGGCAGGTTCAGACAGTTAGAGTCTTCAGATGAGCTCCTGAGAGCCGGCAGGCAGATTTCTGCAGAGGAAACTCTTCCAGAGTTCCAGGGTTCAGTCAGGTTTCTTCCATAACTGGCGTAACACTCTGGCGCTGGAGTGTAGTCCTGCCGCTGCTTATATGCTGGTCTCCTGATGACTGATGGGTCGCAGGTGTGGTCGTCAGCTCAGCTCCAGGAGACCTAGAAGCGCCCTCTCCTGGAGGAAGGTGGACAGACCTCCAGATCCCAACACAATTCAGTTTCAAATCAGTTTATTTATATAGTGCCAATTCAAAACACATGTCATCTCAAAGCGCTTTACAGTTCAATTAATCACAACTTAATGTGTGACTATGTTCTGTCTGTATAGTTATGGTCACTTTTGTTTTGTTGTCTCTTCTGTGAAGTTACCAATTAAGACAAGAAACTCCCCATCTTCAAGAATGCAAAGGTATATAAAGCCATGTAGGTAGCAAAGCCTCATATAAAAACATATGTATTTTAATTCAAATCATAATTTTACTGGATCGGACACTACATCTAATTAGATGTATCAGAGTCATTTGAGAATCAGGGTGAGCTCATTTTGATTTCTAGAAAAGAGGACACACATAAAAATGATACTCAAAGAATATTAAAAGATACCCTCTAATTTTTAGAAATATAACTAAAGACTCCTCAACGTGTCTTGAATCTCTGCAAGGGACAATGACTCCTCAAGATAGTGAAGGGATTACACAGAGAAATATGCTGTCTAGTGTCAGAAAGCTTGGCCTTGTTGCAGGTCATGGGTCTTGAACAGTATAATGACCCAAAACACACATCTAAAAACACTCAAGAATGGCTATGAGGAAGACCTTGGACTATTCTGAAGTGGCCTTTTATTAGCCCTGACCTAAATCCTTCCAAGAATATTTTGAAGGAGCAGAAATATAGCGTCTGGAAAAGGAAGAAATTTGCAGGAGTTTGATGATAATGAGTAGAAACAAAATACTTGCTGAGAGGAGCAGAAGTCTGTTGGAAAGCTGATGTAGACATACTGTATTGATATAATACGAGATGTGCCAGGAAATTAATGTATTGTGTTTAATGGTCCACTAGGGGGCCACATGACCCGCAGATGGGGGTTTTACTGTATGGCCGATTGTTGTACGGCAAAGAGAAGGACCCAGATATCAGGGAGGGTGTCATGATTGGTTTTAATTCAAACCCACATGCAGAACACAACGGAGGCTGGGTAAAAGTTTAACAGAGTTTATTAAAGGTTGTTGACACAAAAACATGAACAGGATCAGGAACTGGTCCGGGTTGGGTTCACTGAAGTCTGCAGAGATGGATAGTTTGATTAGCTGGGCAGACAGATGATTAATGAATCCTTAAAGATAATTCTGAGTCTACCTTGACGGAGTCCAGGCTTCTCTTGTGAGAGAGGGAACCGTTGGGTCCAGAGACTGTTGGTTCAGCAGAGTACACAAGCAGCTGCAGCGTCTAGCTTTGAATGGCAGACCTTGATCAGAGTTTCCAGCTCTTCACAGAGAGCAGCAGGGGGAATCCAAATAGGAATCTTCAGGTTTGGCTCACCAGGGCTGGAAGGCAGGTTAAGCTCACCCAGAGCTTCAGGCTTGAGACAGGTTTCCTGTGAGCAAAGACAGAGGAGGGTTAGAATCAGTTTTCTCACTTGAGACAACTAAGATTCTTTCAGGTATCAGAGGCTCAGGTTGCCAACCAAACTAAGGTCAACACTGCGGCGTTGAAGGAAGGTCTGGCAGCTGCTTATGAAGGGAAGGTCTCCTGATGAGTAGATGCGTCTGGGGATGTACCACCTTCCACCAGCACAGTGCTCCGTGGGTCTCCTGGGCTGGAGCCCTCCAGCACACTCTGCTGGTGGAAGGTGGTACATCCCCAGATCCCAACAGAGGGGAAGATTTTTTCTTCCTTAGAATCGTACAGAAGTAAATACAATCTGGAAAACAAAAGTTCTAAATTTATCTTTTTTTCTTTTGGTGTTTTTTTTTTTCCTTTCATGAAAGGCAAGTGAGAAAAAAAATGTTACTTCCTAAGCCTTTGTTTCATGTAATACTTTGTTTAGCCACTAATAGGCACTAAAGTGTAGCAGTGTATTGTAACAATAATTTTTGGGACTGTGGGGACAAGCCAATTCATTGAGAAAACCCATGCACACAGCGAGAACTTGCAAAAACCATGCAGAAAAACCAAAGACAGGGATTTAAATCAAGAACCTTCTTGCTACAAGGCAGCAAAGCTACACTCTGCTCAGCTGTGCATTATTAGAATCTGTTTAGGACAACGGCAGAGCGTGTGCAAAGGGTTGCCACCTAGCCAGCCTTCCTTGGCATGTTTTACCTTCCTTCCTGTCACATTTTCAGGGCTGTGTTCTTAAATGCAGAAAGCCGTGAGAGATCAAATTGGCACTTGCATGTAAACTTTTCCAAGGCCTGAAGGAGGTTTTTCATATAATATACTGGAAACAACTATTAAAAAATAAATATCTTTAATTCTATTTTTTAAGTTAAAGCTTAATAGCATTCATTTAAATGGGGGAACAACCAGATCACATGCTTTTGCTCCACATACTGAGAGGTTCAGCTCACATATGAAACTAACACCTCTCTAACCTCAGATCTGCTCACATGTCTGTTAACTTATTTCCTTGTTATATAGCTAGGTATATATATATTTGAGATATATATAAAAAAAATACTTAACATAAAGTATCATGTGATTTCATCTGTATTATGTATAAACTTTAAATTGTAATAATACTTTTTAAAAACATTGACAAAACCATTGTTCCTCATGTGAGACAGTGGCTGATGTCATCAGGAAGTAACACCTTGAAAACCTGGTGCAGCGTGCAATGTTTACAGCTTTAAGAACAAACCACATTCAGACATTGAGTCATTTGTTAACAAGATAGCAGAAGAGACAGAAAGAAACATTGAATTGATACAGAGGGACTTCAATGTATTTGCTCCTAATACTGATGCTTACATCTACAGGTAAGTTACACTTTAACAAAAACATTATCAGATAAACAATAATTGTACATACTCTTTAACTAAAAATCTTTATCTTTGTCCTATATTTTTATAAATACAGTTTAAATTAGATTGTACTTTATTACCTCTTAATCCTACGTTTACTAACATTTAATATGTTTCTGAACAGCAACTTCAGAAAATACTGAATCTGACTTTGTCGTCAGAGTTGGTGATGAATTATTTACATGTTTCTTGCTTAAAGGTACAGTGGGGGATTTTAGAAATTTTTGAAAGACAGACCCTCTCCACTTAAAAAAATATTCAAATGCTGAACTCTGTACCCGCTCCCAATAGGGAACGCCCATTAAAATTATTGTGGACGATATCTTTTTTAAAGACCCTCCCTCTCCACTATAAAAAAAATGCAGGTTTAAGAGCATGCACCTGCCTCTTTCTCTGGGCGCTAATACAAACTTGCTTTCCAAAAGAAGATTTGCAGTGTTTCCATTATCTCAGAATCGCCACCGGTAAGAGAAAATGGGGACAAATACGTAGGATGGCTTTGCGTAAACATATCACCAGAATGATTGACAATTAGGAGGACCACTTATTTCGATGATCCCAATAAAAAAATTAAAAAAGAACATCCTCTAATATACCTTTAGGCTGCTTCACTAGAGCGCACACAAAAAATATTTGGAAGGAAATGTAAGGTTTAATGTCTTTCCCCTCAACATTTCTATCTTCATCAGTGATTGAACAGAAGACAAATGATTCAGTTGTCTTAAACTGTTATGTGGTGGACTATTACTACTGTAGACACACAGTGGAGTGGCTGAATGAGGGGGAAGCAGAAACATCCTCACATATAACTATATCACCACCGACTTCCGATTCTTCTCACCCAACATGTTCAAGCCAAGGCTGACATTCATTAGTTTTGTGGCCATTCATAGCTCGGTCCAGTATAGTTCAGTATCATTTTAACAATTCAATATCTCTCATTAAAAACTAAATTGTTACCATTACATTTCCATTCAGATGTAGCTTATAAACAAACATATTTACGGAATCATGGAAGTTATGGATTACCTAAATTCATCATGGAGATGCAACTTGTTAAAGGGAATAGATTTAGATAATTACATATCTAAAATAATATCTCATATTATATTTTTATTGGTATAAAGAGAATATCTATCTGGTTTTTATCTGTTTTAACACTATAAACTATAGAGGTTATTTTTTACAGCTGCATGTAAATGTCAATAAATTCACCTTGTAAGTTTATAACTTCTTATTTAAATTAACTAAAAAAATGTATAGTCTAGATTTGCTTTAAATCCATAATTAGTGTTTTCACCTAGAGGCACAGCTTTGACATCATGGGTCACTTACCTCTTGTCAGGAGCAGTGTGGGAGTTTGTGCTGCAGAACAATATCCAGGCAAGATGCAGGGCTTGGCACTTTATGTGCTGTTTTCATGGGAAATGATTTCATTTATTGTGTCTATACAGCATGTCTCTGCTATTTTTGAAAAAGAGCGCACATTAAAAAACCTATATTTATTTGTAAAACGCTGCTATATATATTTCTCCTCTCCCAACGTGTATCGTATGCCAGATTGAAGTTGTACAACTTTTATAACACCCACATTCCGCCAAAACATTTCTTATTGTGTATAATTAACTGCTTTCTTGTAATAAACTACTTTTTGTGATAAACTTCTTTTATTTATTTTTATAGGCCGGAGGATGTCCCGGGGCCATCATGAATATAGCAGACCAGGTGCCCTGCCATGGCTGAGACTTCATTCTCTTCAATGTGAGATTTATATTCTGCAAAGATCTACATAGATACATATTTAAGTCCTGATGTATCATAACTCCCTTAAATTTATGTTCCCATGATAATTATAAGTCAGTGTCAGACGCAGCTACAGTGTTATTGTTGTTTTCAGAGGAAATATATTCTTCAACATATATCTGATTGGTTTCACAGCAATGATGCTCCAGAAGAGAAGGAGTACCAGCCACCTTCCAGAAAGCTATGTTCAGCCTCAAGCCTCATAATTGTAAAGAAAACAAATGAAAACGAAGAAAGGATACTAACCGGTGGAAAGAAAATCAAATTGCCACACCTCACAATTGAAACATTTTTTGCAATTTTTTTAAAGAATAATTTGCATGAAAACATATTTTTCACATTTTCTTGACTTCTGATTATACTGATTATACTTTATTTTTACATTTTTGTACAGTTTTTGGATTTCTAATTCTTGATTTCAATAAAATATCTTTGTTCGCTGACAAAAATTATACAATTTGTCTTATTTTCTATTCAGTTAGGTCATATTATTGTGTGTCAATGCTAAATTTCAATAAATTGTTGTGATATTTCACTTGTAGATTATGAATATATGATTAACTAGAACTAGAGATGTAGTTAATTATTTCAATTGTTAAAAACCTGAGGTAAAACCAATTTAATGTTTTTAGTTCAATAATTATAACTATAATCTGCTTACTTACCAGGGTTTTGGGCCTTTTACATCCGGGTGGCTTCTGGACCGCCTGTTAAAATCCAGTTATTCCCACCAATTTAGTGACTTAGGCTAGGCTGAGCAGAGCTATTAATTGCCAACCAAAGAAATATTTGTCTCTGTTTATTTAAATGTCTCCAAAAGAAGGGTGAATCAGGCCTGAATGATAAACCATTCGCTGTACAAAGCACAAACAACCGCAAGTTAAACAATGATGTCTTTATTCTAATAATCCAGGATTACAGGGTAGTACAGTAATTTACTGGACAGGTACATGTTTCAGCAAAAAGTGGGGGTTTGTGTGTAAAGGTCCTTCACTGGCCAGGCGCAATTCACTGCTTTCCTCTTTTTAGCGATGTTGCATCACAAGAAAAACAACGGCTAAATCTTAGGAGAAAAGGTTTTGCCTTATTTGCATACGGTCTCCAATAATGTAAATCAGCATATTGTCTGGTCAGATTGGGCACCACTGTGCCAAAATCAAATTTCCGCCTAGCACACTGTTCACTGAAACCTTTCTGGAACAAACATTCTTTAACCTATTCAGTCCAAATTTGCTTGGGTTATAGTCAAGATGTGGATCTACAAAGTCTGAGGGTTCATCCAGAGTTTCAAATGGGGTTTCATGGTGTTTTGCAGTGTCTATTTTGGCAAGGCTAAATATTTTGCATTTGTTCTCTGTTTATTCAACTATAAATAAGACATGGTGACATTTAAAATAGTGGTTCCACCTGAAAAATATTCTTCAATGCCTTTCTGTCCTACAGATACAATCAATTGTATTTCCAATTAATAGTTTGGGAGCTGTACTTGTTTTAATTTACATATGTAATTTCAGGCAGACTTTGCTCCTAAGACCCTCAGGGCTTAAGAGGTTAAAAAACAATTGGAGCTCACTTTCTGACAGCTAGAATACAATCCCAGTTGCCTGGCCTACTGGAGCATGGTTGCAGAGGGTGTGGTTATTGGGTGATCTGTGGGTGTAACATTGATATGTCCTCAGTTCAGCACAAGCCAACACAGAAAGATACAAGACAAACAAAGCAGAGCACAAAAACTTTATAAATTGCCAAGGGTAATTTAAAGTCATCAGTATTTCTTTTTAACTTTGGAAGGAAGCCAGGGCCTTAAGTAAACCCATGCACACATAGTGAGAACTTGACTAAAACATGCCGAAAAACGAAGATTAGGATTTAAACCCAGAACCTTCTTGGTACAAGGCAGCAAAGCCAAACTCTGCACAGCTGGGCATTATTGGATCAGTTTATGACAACAGCAGAATGTGTGCAAAGGGTTGCCTCCTAGCTTGCCTTTTGGTACTCCCTTTGCCATTGACTTTCTTTTTTGCAAATTGTGGGCTTCCTGTCACATTCGTTTTGCTCTGAAAAACCAAAAGAGGTGAAGGGTTAAACAGGCACTTGCCAGCAAGCTTTTACAAGGCCTGCCTGCCGGAGGTTTTTCATATATTAGACTTAAAAAAAAGTAATAAGAAATAAATATCTATAATTTCAATTAATAAAAAAAAAATACTTATCAAAGCCACCTCAAAATTAAAGTTTAATAGCTTTACTCTAATTGGGGGCAACCATTTCACACATTCTGAAAACTGAGCTAACATACTGAAAAAAAAGAAGTATGAAACTAACACCTCTCCAACCTCAGATCTGCTCACGTCTGTTACTTGTTTTCTTATTTCCTTATTATATAAGTATGTATATTTTTCCCACATATTTGAACAACCTAAGTGTTACACACAATTGTAATTGAATTTAATCTGTTTTTCTAAATAAACTCTAAATTAGATTAATACTTTTTAAAATCATTTAATGAACCCAGTCACTGATGTGAGACAGAGGCTGATGTGATCAGGAAGTAACACCATGCAAAACTGATGCAGCATGCAATGTTTTCAGCTTCAAGTACAAAACACTTTCAGCCACCGAGTCTTTTGTTAACAAGATAGCAGAAGAGACAGAGAGAAACATTGGTCCGATACAGAGGGATTAAAATGTATTTACTCCTGATACTGATCATTACATCTACAGGTAAGTTAACGTTTAACAGAAACATTACAACCTGAATTAACAGTTATTCGACACATTTTTAAATTAACTAAAAAAACGAATTCTGAGAAATAAAAACCTTTGTATAACATACCCTAACCGTTTTTTCTTTTTTTTTTTTTTGCTGTTTAACTTGTTTTCTGAACAGTAACCCCAGGAAATACTGAATCTGTCTTCATTGTCAGTGATGGTGATGATGTCACTTTGCCTTGTGAAAATTTGATTGATGGTCAGAAGAACTGTGACAGAACCACTTGGAGCTTCATCAGGTCCATGCTAAAAGTGACATTGTTTGAAGATGGTCAGTTAAATGAAAAAAAAAAATCAGGGGGACTGAATGTTACTGCCAACTGTTCTCTAGTGATAAAGAATGTCACTATTAAGGACGTTGGTCGGTACGTCTGCCGACAGTTAACTGCAGGAAAAGGAGAGAACTCTTCTGTTCTCCTGTCTGTTTTTAAAAGTAAGTATTTATATGTTTCTTGCTTATTAGTATTTTGTAAGTGATGTAAGGTTTAATGTGTTTCCCCTCAATATTTCTATCTTCATCAGTGACTGAACAGAAGAGCAATGATTCAGTTGTCTTAAACTGTTCTGTGGTGGACTATAACTACCATAGACACAAAGTGGAGTGGCTGTATGAGGGGGAAGGAAACATATCCTCACATAACCATCAATCAATACCAGCTTTTCATTCTTTTGTGGCACTGACTGCTCCTTTTCATCAAAACTCACCACTTTATCGATCTAAATGTAAAGTTACAAATATTGATACTGGAAAAATTCAGCTGTTCACCTTTGGCCACCAGTCAAAAGTTCAGACCACAGGTAAGATGGAAAAGTGTTTTCTTTATCTCAGAAGCTTTTAGGATTGGATTTCTATAGGTTTTATTTTGTATAAAAATAAAAGGAAATGGATTTTTAATTGGGTTATTTACTACTGTTTATCAGTTAAAATACAACCTAGGCTTTGTCAGCACAATAGAAAAATATGAGTTTACCACTTTTTGAAAGAATACTTTTAATGAGCAGCAGAGCAAAGCAGCATTATCTTACAAAATACCTTTTTTATGATAGAATTCCAGCAGTTGTTGATAGCTTTATTACAGAGTCTTGAGAGCTGATACAACGAAATTAAAATCAACCAATAGTTTAATTAATCTAGCAAGTTGATGAAGAGCTGAGATTTGCACTGCCGACTGCTTATATTTGCACTGCCGACTGTTTATTCACAGTACCAATTGTTTACATATATATTTGCAATAACATACTTTAACTGTAATATGCAATTACCTTCCACTGCACTTTAATTTAGATAGCTTCTGTCCAAACTTTATTTATTCATTTTATAGTAAAACCCATCTGTATATTATCCTATTGTACGTAACTGTAAAAACCTGTTTTTCTAGTAATATCAACATGTATATTATATTCGGTACATATCCAGCTGTAAATTTAGTTCATAACACTAGTGATCTATAAATTATATTCATTATTAAAATGGTATTCATCTCTATACTCATTCAGTAGAAACCTATGTCCTGTATTTATGGAACCATTATTTATCCTGCACTTGCTGCTATTGCACTTCTGGTTAGACCTAAACTGCATTTCGTTGCCTTGTACCTGTACCTGTGTAATGACAATAAAGTTGATTCTAATCTAATCATTGCCATGGAAATGGTACGTCTAATAAAGTGCATTGCATTAGTCTGGACTATTGCTTTGAACTTTATTCAGGCATTAGCAACAAGCTCTCTCCCATCTGTAGTTAGTCCACAACACAGCGGCTCGTCTTTTAACATGGATCTGAAAAAATCAACACATTACACCATCGCTCCTCAATATATTATAGACATCCTTTGATCTAATCTCTGGTGAGTGATCTGAGGTCTAATAGTGTCTAAGACTTGGGTCAAAACCAGAGGGGACCGAGCCTTTTCTGTAGTTGGCAACAGCCTTTGGATACTTTGCCCCTCCATAAATGAACAGCCTCCACATTGTTTCAAGTCTAGTCTTACCCTCTTTTATACTTCGGCTTCTACCTCAGCATAATTGTGTTTTTCCCTGTGTCATTCTTATTCATTTATTAATTTTAAACTCTCACCACTCTTTTGTGTATATGTTGAGTTTTTTGTTTTGTTTTTATGTACAGCACATTGGAAAAAAATTTTGTTGTTGAATGTGCTAATAAGGTGGATTAGATGGAAATATGGAGAGAATGATCATAATGCCTGTATTTCTGTGTCCACAAAACTCTCCATCTTCTGCTGTCCAGACATTCTGAAGCTCCACCTTACCTAAGTCGGATAATTCAAAAGTGTTAATTTAAAAACGGCTGATCTACTGTTAGAGCAAGGGCATTGATAATGCAGGAACCTCTGCAGAAGAAAAACACAGGTTAATGACCACATTAATCTGACGGATGATGATTATGAATGTGAGTCACTAACATGATTTTATAGTTCAGTCCGAACCCAGAGAACAAAGTAGATTCCAGCCGGTCGGCTGACAACTAGACATTGCGGGCGCCCCTCAAAGAGTCCCAGATGCTGTAGTCCCAGAAGACGGAGAACAAGCAGGAGAAGAAGGAAGGCAGGATAATCCAGAGGGCAAAGGCAAAACTTGTGTCAAGTATGGGCTCAGGATTCAGAACCAGGAGATCAGAAGTCCGAAGAGGTCCCAAAGGGAAATCCAAGTCGGTGACAGAAAGCAGTTCAAAGTTCAGTAAACAGCCAGAATCAGGAGCAGTCTACAGACAGGTCAGGAAAATAGATCAGACAGGAACTAGCAGGTTCAGTGGTTAAGAGGCATAACAGGTCAAGATCAGGTAATCAGAAACACTCAGTTAACACTGGACTCACTCTCACCACTTTTTCACATCTATTCTGGCATTGATGACTGGTTAGAGGGCAGTTTAAATAGAGTTTAGAACAGGTGGATCAGATAAGCAATGAGAAACAGGATGAAATTAGACAGGCGAATGAAATTAGTAAATAAGCAAGTCATCAACACCAAGACCATGACACCTAATGCATCTATTCTGAGATCTATTCATACCAATATCGTAAGACAGGGTGTAATTTTAATAAAAGGCCCCTTTTACCTGTGCCAAGGGGTAATATTTACGGCCGATTTGTTTACCTGTTAGCAGGATTAACCCAAAGTTAAAAGTTGAAAAGTAAGAAAGGATTTTAAGGTTTTCCCAGAGATTCTCTTCATGCCAAGTAATAATCCATAAAATTTTGGTAATGATCCAGGTCATAATCCAGAGACAGAGTTTTTTTTAGAGGATTCATCATTAGATAGGGATATTTTGTGAAACAAGAAGTTCTCTCCCTTTATGGGGAGTGGCAGCCTAGTATGGGGATTGGCGGTTGGGTATTGAGCTTGGAATCCTGAGGTTCTGAGTTCAAGCCCGACTCCCATAGACTGCCACTCTGGGTTTCTAAGCAACACCTTTCACAACCGATTGCTCCACAATGGCAGCCCACTGCTCCCCAAGGGGATGGCCTATAGAGGTTAAATTCTCCAATGTGAGATCAATAAAAGGGTAGCAGTAGTGACATTCTAAATTATTGCACAAATCATGACTTTTTTACTTCACCCAAGGACATAACCAGAAACACACATAAATACAAGGAAATACTAGCCTGACATAGTCCTACTCAATTCTAGTCAGAATATGAGTCTGATACTGCTCCATAGAGCTGTGATTATGGGGCGTGTTTCGAACGAACCAGGAAAAAAAATGCCTCTGCACTCAATTGGATAGACCTACAACCAATAAGAGCAACGGAGTGCGTGACGTATGTTAAGCCAGGCACAGTTGTTGTCAACAAAAATCAAAGCGTGCAGTTGGACGCCTAGAATAAGAAGATGAGCCTTGATCGCGTTTCTCTGTTCCTCTTTTAAAATTAATTTGCTGTCGATATGTTCTAGAACAGACCTAATAGCAGGATCTACTCCCCTCAACTCTCCGGCGGCAGCCATTGTTGTTGTCACCCAAGCGCGCTTTGGTCACATGGTTGATTACATTACTGTTGATCATCTGTCCATCATCATATAAAGCACGCCCTGACAATTTGATTGGATCGCCAGAGAGTGGACGATCATACTTGCGCTACTATGGAGCAATGCCAGACCGACTTCCCAACCTCAAACCTTGTGGGCGGGACTAAGTTCGGAATGGCACCCAGGCTAAGGAAATACTGCTAACTTATGAGGAAAAACACTGGTTTGTCCCCTGGCTTTTGCATTCTTCCTTTTCCCTGCTTTGTGTGTTGTCAGGGCTTTTTTTTTACTTCATGATACAAATTACTGTAATACACCCTGCATATCAGATAGCACCGAAAGCGCAGGTTCTCAGCCCTCTTCGATTGAGTGAACCTTTGCAGACTTATGGTAAAAATGATCTGAGCTGTGGATGGCTCAGTTATAGTGCCAATTCTTATCAGCTCTTTGTCCGCTTTGGATTTTTTTGGATTAAGCAAACCATTGAGGACTTACAAAAAAAAAGATCCCCCGCCACAAGCACAAAAAACCGGACTTTCAAGACCTCTCTAGGAGTCATTGTCAATTATGCTGGTTAGCACCAGAGAAATCTGTAGTTGGAGGTCTGATGTATTTACTGTAAGCAGCATGGAGGTCCATTCTGCTAAGCACACTTTGTTCTTTTTAATTGTTGGAGTCATTTGGTCTCCATGGGCTATATGATTGGCCTATAAATAATGATTAGAGGTGTTATGAAACCATCTGCCCTCTATTTTCAAAATATGAATATTTTGATCTTCAAATGTGTGTTCTCTGTTGTTGAGGTGCAAGTCTAAAGCTGAATCCTACCAAGAGTCAATGGGTCTCCTATGCTGTGCACTGTGCTTGTGTAGTTGTTTGTTTTCTCCAATATAGGTGGCTGTACATTGCACTGCAGTGGATCCAAAAAAAACAACACTAGGTTTGGGTGTTCTTTGTTTAGATTGAACCAGTGTTTGTCTGAGTGTGATGTTAGCAGTGATGGGCAGTAGTACCAGCGTTGCTAACTTAACTGCATTCGTCAGTAGCATGGCTGTAACGTCACTGTGTTCTACATCAAATAGCTTTTCAGTAGTGAAGCTAGTTTTGTGGCCAAGTACCATGGTAGCACCCACTGAGGCTTAAAGCTCATTTTTCCCAGGCATTTCTAGACCTTAAATATATCTTTTATCCACTCCCAACACTGTATAGCAGGAGTATAGCAGCTTTTTAACTTTGTGTTCAATCATCTTGGTTTCCGCCCTAGACTATATAGAAAAAGATGCCTGCAAGTATCATCAAATGCAGCCAGTGTAGATATCAGATCAGCTGAATACAATATAGGAGGCAGAGGCAGAGCCATCTTCACATCCAGGACATCCAACTCAAAATTAAGGAAGGATGAATGAATGTTTAATGTAAGTAATTATGTTTTCCAGGTTTGCACTGGTGGCCAATTGTTGTTTCTGTCGCTTCAACAAGCATCTTAATATTCATTGTGATGTTCATCAAATGGAAGAAAACTAAAGGTCAGAACCTTCAAAAATTAAGCTTTTGCATAAATGTTTATCTGGTTGTAACTTGATTTCAAGTGAAAAACTATATTTATCTTATGTTTATGGCTCTTGATTGTGTGTATGATAATTATTGGTTTCTGCATTAGAAATGATTGATAAAAAGTACTGAAACTCTTTCATTACACCATGAAAGCTAAATTCTATCCCATTGCTTTTTCAGAATGTATGAATAGGAGTAAAGGGGACACGGTGAGTTTAAAAAAACTAAGTTTTTTTATATCTAAAAAATGAAATATCAGATGTGTGATGTAACTTCATCAATACATTTACATTAAACATGAAATTGACCAAGACCAAAAGCTTTGATGCTGCTTTTTCTGTATTTCTGGCAGGAACCAAACTTGAAGAGACTGCCTGAAGAGACAATTTTGGGTCCAGAACCCACAGAGGATATGGTAAAAGCCCAGTTAGACCAGTTCAAAACTCAACCACACTGTTAAATTCATCATTGCTCTAAATTTGACAGACAACCACCATTTTATTTTAGTTCAGTTAAACAGAGCCAATTTTCATCAAACGTCATCTTACGGAACTTTAAAGAGTCGTTGTAATCAAAGTATACAAACAGATCTGTTAAAAGTTTTCTATAGTATCAAAGGAAACCTAGCAGATTGCATCATCTATAAAATATAAAAAAATGTCTATGAAAAATTATTTTAAGCAAATGCAAGCATTTAATTATATTTAAAAATGTACTCTCTCGCTCTGTCTCTATAGATCTGTAATTTGACTCACTTAGAAACTGGGCAACCATTTTACACTGGATGCCCTTTCTAACACAACTGCATTCAAGTCCGTCTGTGTGTTAGCTTTTTGATATGACTTTTTTGTGTGCAGACTGATCCTGCAGGGGAAGTTTGCTATGCTTCAGTTTGCCACAGAACAGACAACGTAACACAAAATAATGTGAGTCGTTACTTTTTTTACTGGTAGAAAGATTGTATGTCATTTGTATTCCAACAAACTCTGGTGTGGTCTGTTTCTGGTATAAATACAAACTGGCAACCTAAGAAATGCAGAAAGCGAAAGTCCCTCTGGACTTACAAGCCACCGTAGTTCTAAATGTTCTAACAAAATCATATGTGATCCACTGTCTGTTGCTTAGCAATATAACAGACACAAAGCTTTGTCTCTTGTCTTTACTGCACAATGACTAAACAAAGTATTATCTCAACACACCCTTAATCAGAAAACCTGTCTAAAGTAGATATTTGCTTTAAATTTCATCTAAATCTTTAATGTTTAATTTGAACAAGAAGGGGCAGTGTGTAATTCTGACTTAGTGTTAAAGAGTTTAAGATTGGCCACACTCTTGAACACCACCCTTGGTAAATGTTGTTCTGTTTCCTTTTTTTTAGGTCAGTTGCACTGTTACCTACAGCACTGCAGACCTTTCCTCCACTAAAGATTCTGGTAATCAAGACGTTGTCTACTCCACAGTGAAACTTAAGGGGGAACATTTGACTTAGTTAATGTGTTCTTTTCAGAAATATTCAACTTAGTTTACAATAGGAGAATTAAGCAAATCAGTTCTACAGCTTAACTGGAACTTGGGCTGGATTCTGCTTTTAAGAAGTACTGAAAGATCCACATTTGTTTAATTGGTTTCCAGTACCTGGGTGAGAACCTAGACCCCTTCCCAGATGGTTTCCTGGTGATATTATTGTTTCATTATAAACACACTTGAAAATTAGTTCCTCCTTGTTACATAATGAGTTGTTGTGGAAGATCACAGAGGACTGGAAATTGTTAATAATGTCTTAAATAGTAGGCATAGCTTGTGAAAGCATCGTTCTAATAAACTGAACAGGAGACTGTGAGTTCTTGTTGTTTCAATGCTTATTGGACTTTTTATTAGTGTTAATATTTTTCTTTAAACATGGCAGTTTAAATATGAACCTGGGAACTTTAGAAATGGAGCTCAAAAAAGATTTTAAAATTGGGGCTGAATTAAGTGGTTCTCTTGCGGGTCGGGATAAACCAGTTTAGTGGTGCCAGAGTTAAGCATGGACTAGAACCTGGGCTACTTACAAACAAGTGCAAATGTGTAAGGACACATTAGACAAAGCAGATGTGAATCAGCCAGCAGTCGCCATGATAGTAAGGAAGGTGTTAGGGAGAGGAAGCAGGATGCCTCTTATCACCAGTTCAATTTGCAGAGGGACCTCATAATGTTCTTATCCACCACTAGGAGCCACTATTCTTTGTGTGACAGGATATATATGCACAGATCATCTTAAAGACTAAACAACAATAGACTTTTTCATGTACTCTCTGTGACACATGAAAATGTACACCCCTTTGTGGTGGAAAAAAACATTTTTCCCATCATTTCCATTTTTATCTTATTTTGAGACCTGATTGTGAGCTTGTTTTTTTGTTTTGTTTTTTTTATATAGCCAGAAAGTGTTCACTAAGGCAGTAAATCTGCCAGGTTCAACCTGAGACTGATTTTATTGATGCTTGAGAAGCTGCTTTCCGGTGTGAAATATTTTGGAAAGTGTGCCAGACTCCTTTAGGTTCAAGATTACTCATTATCCCTCTGTTTGTTCCAGTTTGTCTGGAACTTGTTTTTTGTTGAGTTGCCTGTCTGACCAGAACAGACATAGCATTGGCAAAGACTGTATCCGATCTGCAAGAATTAATCGGTACAGGCCGTGATCTGATTCTTGTTGACCTTTTTGTCTGATAACACTTTCTAATGTTTTGGCCCCTATAATGTAGAGCTTAAGCTGTTCATTGCGTGTGAGCTGATGTCCGAAAGACTGAAGGCTGTCTGGATTCAACACAGGAGCCTAGAGCTCATTTCCTACCCAGGGTAGTGTTCTTAATGTTAACCTTATGAGAGTTGAAGGGACAGAAGCTGGACAAAGGAGTGAGGAGCTATTTTAAGGTATTCAGAAGGAGCCATAGAGTAGAACCAAACAGGAAGGATAACAAATTTCAAGTTTTGCAGTGTTCAAAGCATTGTTCTCAAAAACAGCTGTCTGTGCTTAACTTTAAGTTGAAAAGGTGATATGTTTTTTTCCGCAATACAGAGGATATACCCAGAGTAAAAGATAAGTTCTGTTTTTTCCACCACATTGGTTTTGACTTCTTTAGTGTGGTTCTGAAAGAACTGGGTCCTTGCTTATGCTAAAGTTAGTGGCTTATAATTTATCTAACCTTTATTCTGAGTGGAGGATGTTTTACTCTTAAAAAGCAAATCTAGCAAAAGAGCCGTTTATAGTGCTTTTATAGTGTTACCATTTGTCATCCGTATCTGAGTTTTTTAATTTGGTTTAACACAATGAAAACATAGTAGAAATTTCTTTCATGAATCTATATTGTACCTAACATATATAAAATTGTAGTTGTGTTCATCTTTGGTAATTTAATATAAAACCTTTTTTATTAGCAAATTCTTTCAAACATGTCACTTCCCAAAGATTGACTAATAAATGGACCTAATCTAATCTAATGCCGCTTTTTGTAAGTTTTTCTCAGCAGCTGGTTTGACACAAGCTAGTTGAAATATGACACATGGTTGTTTCGACCACAGTAACAGCAGACCATTGCTGCTGCTGCTGCTGTTCTTGCAATGGTGCATAGTTAGCAAGCAACAAAATGAACCCATATTTCCAACCACTAAGCCACTTTTCACACTAGGTCTTTTGTAAGATTTTAAGATATCAGGAGGAAATAAGAGCTCATGAAGCAAAGAAACATATTAGAATAAGAAAACTTTACAAATGAACCACATACAGATTAACCTGTAAATAAAATACAATACAATAGTTAAATTCATGACTAAGATTTTGGAGATTTAGAACTTCAACAAAAGATATTTCTTTATTTTTCTGTGTATCAAGTAAATGTAATGGGATGATTGTAGAAGTGCTGGCTGCTGTTTGCAGGATGAAATGCACTCACACATGAAGTGGAGGCATCTTAGATGACTCCTCTTGATGTGGAGGAGAAGCTGCTTTACTCTGAGCCTCTCCAGAATGACTGAGATCCTTACCCTATCTTCTATTCCTAAGGGAGAGTCCAACCTGCAGAGAACAATTGTTATAGTACCGGATCTTGTTCTTTAGGTTACGATCCAGATTTAATGAGCATAGGTGAGGGAATGTAGACCTACCGGTGAATCAAGAGCTTCTCGTTTTCACTCACCTATTTCTTCCCAACAAGAGACCGGAGCAGCGCCCGCTTTATAGCAGTAGCTGCACCGATGCATCTATTGATCTCCCGCTCCATTCTCCCCTAACTCCTGAAGAGGACCCCAAGATATCTTGACTCCTCTACCTGATGCAGGAAATCTCCAACCTGAAGTGAACAAGCCACCATTTTCTAACATGTTGCTGTTTAAAATCCCTGATGAGGCTATCTCGGGGTTTGAAGACACTGACAGGGTCATTCAATTCAATTCAGTTCAGTTCTATAGCTCCAATTCACAAAACATGTCATCTCAAGGCACTTTACAGTTCACCAGATCATACAGTCAAATTGATTAAAAAGTTTTCTAAGAAAAACCAATCATACAGTCATACAGTATCACTTCCCAATACCAGGATTTGCCGCTACATTCACTTGCAGACAGTTACTTTTCCTTTCCATGACAGCTATTTTCTGGAGATGTACTTTATGTCAAAGTCCTTGTGGTGAAGGGTGGCATCTTGTGCTGGGAGGGACTGGTCCTTCTCTTGGATGTAACATGAAAATATTTAAAAGTAGTCCAGCAAGAAAATCCTTGAAAAGTTTAGGTTCTCCACCTTTTGTAGCTTTGGGTAAGAGATAAGAAGGTATAAGTAAGAAGAACATAAGCAAGCGGGGACAAAGGGAGAGGTGCGTCTCAGCAAGCAGACAGGCAGAAGTACTGAAGGGATCAGAAAAAGATAAATTAAATAAAATAGCACTTTTGGATAGAAGTGATTATTTATGGCCAGCAGGAGGTGCTACTGTAACCATCATTCATCTTAGCCTCACAAGAAATAACATTAAATATTGCAGAAATGTTGTTTAAATTTGGCGGGTTTTATCTCTCCATCAGCTACACTAACAATATAGCGCACTTATTTTCAGATGTTTATATCTCTTTCATATATTTTATAATGCTTAATGTATATAAATGGAAAACATTCACATTAGTAAAACATTTATAACACGATGTATGGATGGGTTGTCCTACTTTTCTGCCTTATCATGTAATAATTTCATGGATGAACAGCTTAGATTTAAACAGCGATTGATAAAAAAAAAAAAGAAACACACTGAGTAACAGCAGGATAGTGCAAATAAGAGTTGAGACTCCCTCTTGTGGTGAATTGAGATGTTAACCCCATTTAAACTTTTCAGAAAATACTTGGCAAAGTAATCATTTGCAGTATTCTCAGCAGAGTACAGGGTTGCAATGTTTTTCAATTTAAGAAGAACAACTCCCTTTTAAAGTCACTAAAGTCAGTTTATTACAGGTCTGCTCTTGTTTTATGCTAAAGGTAAGATTTGTTTAAGCTTATTTCAGGATAACAAAAAGGTTCACCCAGTACATAGTTTTCTGTTCCAGAATTTAGTGAAATTAAGTTGAAATGTGATGTCTGCTAAGACTGATATTTATTTTAAAAAGTTTTGTGGCTCTTTTCCCAGCAGTGTGAACTTAAAGTCAAAACTTATTGTGTTTATTTATTCATTTGAAATTCATATCCCTGTTATATCTATGCCCTTTGTGAAGCTGAAAAGAAAACAATACAAAATACTCTGTCATCCAATAATCTGTAAACTGAGGTCTACAAGCAGCTTAGGGAACTATGGATAGAAAAGTACTAATTACACACAGTAAGATTATAATACATATGCAACTTGTGTACAAAAAGTGCCTTTATATTTGTGCATAAAAAATAATCAGAAAATAAAACAGCTAAAAACCTACAAAACAAAGTGTCTTATAAGGGGAGCTTATAAGTGACTGTTTTAGTAGCAGTGTTGCTATCAGCCTGTGGCACACATGGCCTGATGCTCTCTGACTGAGTGTGCTATTTAAACTCTGCTGTTTGTGGTTTGTAGGTAAAACCATCATGTGAAGTCTGTTCGCATGCAAGATTCAGTAGGACTAGGTGGTGAGGGGGGGCTGTGGCATAGAGTAGATATGAGGCTGAGCAGTTTGTGAAACTGTCACCAAGACTGTGACAAGTTACAATAAAATAAGGAAGGAATGTATCTAATTTGTAGAAATAATATTCATGTAATTTGAGGAGCATCCTTCAAGTTGTGAACAGGTAGTCTAAAAAGAAACGTTTTGGTCATTGAGAAAGTTGGGATATTCTGAAGGGAAAAACCTTCAGAATGTAGCTCTGTGGTTTAGTTTTATAAATTTTTTTTTAAGCACCCGCATAGAGCCACATAGTTTGTATACTTAAATGGTAAACACTTTTCTTCCATATCATCATCAACAACACTAATATTAGGTTAGGTTCTGTGGTTTGTTGGTGAGAAAATGCTGTGCATGTTTCCACCAGAGGTGTATATTCAAATCTTTCTCCCTTATGCTTTTGAAAAACTGCCTTCTGCTGCTACCTTCAATAACTTACAAAGTTAGAATGTGAACTACCCATGCATGCAGGAATGACGCACACAGTGCAAAGCACTGAAAGGAAGTAACACCTCACAGACCTCACTGAGCACAAGGTTTCACCTTCATACGGAGGCCATTTTAGGTTTATTTTGACAGGAAAACAATAGAGACAAGAACAATGTCTGGATTTGGATGGATCATTGAGATTTTTTTCCTGATGCAGTTTCGTTTTACAGGTAGGACTAGTTTTGACTAGCTATAGTATTTCTGCTTGAAATGCTTGTAACTCTTGGAAATTTTGTTTGGGTTTTCTTTCCATAGCAGCATCAGAGAGGCAACCTTCCTCATTTTTTATCATTCGAGTGGGTGATGAAATCACCTTGCATTGTGACAATATAAGAAATTATCACAAAAACTGTGACAGGAGTACATGGACCTATGAAAACCCTTTGAAAATTGAGACACTTTTTCAACATGGCATGATTAACAAAGATGCAACAACTAAATCTAATAGAATAAGTATTACTGCAAACTGCTCTCTCGTTATAAGAAAAGTAACATTCCAAGATGCTGGTCTTTATACCTGCAAACATCTCATGTCAGCAAATGAAAATGCAAACGACTCTCAGAATACTCTGTCCGTTATTGGAGGTGAGTTTGAACATCCAACATCTCTTAGAATAAAATGATGACAGGTGATATCTGTCTTACAGTTAGAAGCTTCAATTCATGCTCTTTTGTTTCTTATTGTATACTCATGTTTGGCAGTACGTGAATGGAAGGAAAATGATGAAGTACACTTGGAGTGCTTTTTGCAGGAAAATAAATATTGCAATCATATAGTGGAGTGGCTGTTTGAAGTGACAATGTTATCAGGTAAAAAGATTAAAACATATTCCTGCTCAGCAACTGTGACATTTACATCGCTCATTCATCAAAAGTCTGACATCTATGAGTTACTAAAATGCAAAGTGACTGCAGAGGTTACTGCAGAGGTCCAAATGTTCACCTACAGTCCTCAGATCACAGGTGAGAAAGATGTTGAAAAAATGTATGAAAAAAATACAACCTCCAAGAAATAAATGAAACTAAACAGAAAATTTATCAACAACAGTATCTCTATCAGCAAAATCGGCAACAACTGATTTCGCATCAGTAAGAAGAAATTGGACAAATCCCAAAGTAAATACAACTTAAAACAAAAATGACTCATCAAAACAAGGTAGTATCCACATCTATAAGCCTATTTTAATTGTAAAATCAGATATTGTTTTCTCAATACAAAACATGGCTCTCTTTTTTTATTTCAGATTTTATTTATTTCTTAAGATGCATCATTGTGCCTGTAGGCTTGTCGGCTTTCCTATCAGTGGTCATTACAGTCAACATGTGGACAACAACTAGAGGTGAGAACATTCGCATGTCAACCTCAGGGCTGCCAACTTTTACCAAACCTTGGAGTGAGATTTTGAAAGAGTTTTGGACAGGCAACGCTTGTCAAGGTTAGAGTGAAAGGCCATGAGGGTAGGTTATTGTCATGATTTAATCTAAGGCTCGGACCCACATGCAGTGAAGCCAAACAGAGAGACACAAAGTAAAAGTTCAACGGGTTTTATTGAAATTTTTTTTGAGCTGGGTGCAGAGTTTCTCCGAACTCTGCTCAGCCGGAAACTGGAAGACAAGGGGAAGACAGAGTGTTAGATTCAGGCTCAGTGGCAAATATATAACATTCAAAAAGTCTCTGAGAACATCGTTGACCAAAGCCTGGAAACAGGCAGGAGCATTAGTTAATCCGAAAGGCATTACCAGGAATTCAAAGTGTCCAATGGGAGTTTTGAAGGCGGTTTTCCATTCGTCTCCCTTCCTGATGCGGAGAAGGTAGTAAGCGTTTCTGAGATCCAGCTTAATAAAAACAGTAGCTCCTTGGACAGATTCGAAGGCTGAAGACAACAGAGGCAAATGGTATTTGTTTTTCACAGTTATTTGGTTAAAACCTCTGTAATCTATACAGGTTCGCAGGGATCCATCCTTCTTTCCCATGAAGAAGAAACCCGCTCCAAGGGGAGAAGTTGAGGGCTCCCTCTCAGGCTTGCAGAAGTTGAAAAGGCGACTGCTGGGCAGAGGAGCTCCAGGAAGCAGTCTATGGCACAGTCGTATGGTCTGTGGGGAGGCAGAGAACAGGCTTTGGATTTACTGAATACCTGGGAGAGGTTGTGGTAGTCGGCAGGTACGGAAGAGAGATCAATGGAGTCTGACTCAATGGGTTCCTGAACCTGGAAACCTGGGGGAACAGCAGATCTGAGACAGTGCGAGTGACAATAAACAGACCATGAGTCCACATGTCTGTTGGTCCAGTTAATAGAGGGATTGTGAGCCTGGAGCCATTCAATGTTAAACCCAATGTTAAAGGAATAGTACACCCAAAACATGATTAGCCTTCATTTTCTACTCACCCCCATGCTGAACAACACTCTGGAGTACTTTTTTGATATCTCAAATGCATCTGGAGATCTGGGAGGCTTCTTGCTGTCTGCTGACATTCAAATAATGGAGGTCTATGGTGCCCGAGGCAGAAAGGTCCATAAAAGTACACAAAAAACGTGTCAATATTCCTCCATACTGCTCGTCCAATGTATTCCAAGTGTCCTGAGTGGGTAGAGTCCATAATTTACTCGAAACGAAGTCATTTAGAATGTTTTTAGAGCATAAACAGTAGTGTATAGGATTTCCTAAAAGCGCACTCACGAGTCTACGGAAAACGCGGCAGACCAAACCAGATGAAAGCGCGCATTCAGCGTCTGCTCTGCCGATAATGCAAGCGTAGAAGAAGAAATGTGCTGTTTACCTGTGCAAAGAAAGAAACAACGAAAGAAAAATGTCTGAGGACTTCAGTGTTGAGGAAAGGCATGAGTTCATTGCCGAGCTGAGTTAGCTGTTGGGAAAACAAAAAGGGAGATGTTCTCAATGTGGTTACCAGACACTGTAAGCTGCAGAGGTGTAGTCTGGTGAGTTATTTGGGGCAGATCTCTGCCATCCAAGGCAAAAACACGAAGAGGACTCTGTAGAGGAATACGCTCTATTCCCATCTGTTGAGCAAAAGTAGAATCAATGAGATTCTGTTCACAGCCAGAATCTATCAGAACCGATAAGGAGACAGCTCTATTATTTAGTTGAAAAAGATGCAGGAAGGAGTAGACGAGGTGAGGAGGGAGAAATCTTCTGCTCCACCAGTAGCCCTCTCTCTACTGGTGGACCCTGGCTTTTCCCAACAGAGGACAAGAGGCTACAAAATGGCCCACCTCACCACAATATAAGCAGAGCTTGGAAAGCATTCTGTGTTGCTTCTGCTCAGGGCTTAAACGAATGCTGCCTATCTGCATGGGTTCAGGTGGAGAAGGATTACCAGGCAGTCTGACAGGAAATTGTTTGCTGGAGGCTTGGTAGGAGCCATCTTGCTACTTTTCTACTTAGCATGGGCTTGAATTCGATTATCCAAGTGAATAGAGAGGTTTATTAAATCCTCGAGGGACTCAGGCTCATCTAAGATGGCTAATTCATCCTTGATAGATTCACAAGGTGCCTGAGAAAAAACCCCTTTCAGGGCTGCTTCGTTCCAGCCTAAGGCGGCTGCCTTAATACAGAAATCAATGGCGAATTCAGAAACAGATCTTTGACCTTGTTTAAAATTCAATAGTTCATGAGAGGTTAGAGTCTTGTCTATTTCATGGTTAAAAGTTACCTTGAATTCTTTAAGAAACTGATCAAAAGTGCAGTCATAGTTGGATGAGGAGGAGAATCTTACCTCTGCCCAATCCAAGGCTCGGTCTGTGAGATGTGAGATAATATACGATATCTTAGATGAATCTTGGAGAAACTTACTTGGAGCGTGATTGAATTGGATGATGCATTGCATTATAAATCCACAAAGCTTTTTGGGATCCCCATCGAACCTGGGGGGATTAGCCAGTTGACACTCTGAATGAGGAGGAGGACAAACAACCTGGTTAGCTTGCTGCGGGGCTAGCTCTCCGGCAGGGCTCGAAGCCTGGAGAGAAAAACGTACAGCCTCAGTTAGCGCTGTAACTCGGCGGTTTAATTCAGTCTGTTGATTACTCAGATCGAGGAAATAACTGTGGTGTTTCTGGATGACTGTTTGTTGAAGGTGAAGGGCTCTCTGAATGGCTTCTGCGGGGTCAGCGGTTTGGCCAGAGTGTTCTGTCATGATTTAATCTAAGGCTCGGACCCACATGCAGTGAAGCCAAACAGAGAGACACAAAGTAAAAGTTCAACGGGTTTTATTGAAATTGATATGAGCTCGGTGCAGAGTTTTTCTAAGCCGAAAACTGGAAGACGAGGGGAAGACAGACTGTTAGATTCAGGCTCAGTGGGAAGTTGTACTTGTTAATCTTGAAGGAGAGAATTTGTTGAGACTCACGTTTCCAGAGAAGTGGAGACTCTTTGACTCCAGTCTGGGTGTTAGTCTTTCAGAGTTTGTCTGATTCGGTGGAGGGTGGAACAGGGTTTACCCAGAACTCGGACGGTGAGGATTGAAGCAGACACTGGTTGCAACTCAGTTTTCCTATGGTACTTGAACGGGTTGTGGTAAGGATGATTTCCTTACTCAGAGAGAGATCCAAATCTCCTGTTTGGAATCGGTCACTCAATGTAAGACTCAGTTGATCCCTCTTGGGAGAGGCGGCCCGGAAAGGTCCAGTTTGCAGGAAGGCTTCCTGCCGAAAGACAAAAACAAACAAAGTGATTCTCCGGGAGACAAGCACTCAGTCAAACTCAATGGGATCTCAGCTTGGCTAGAGTACAAAAAACTAGGAATGCAAAAACTCAGATTAGACTCAGAATCAACAAGGCTCGGCTAGAGTACCCCAAACTGGCAAACATTCTGGCGTTGAGGTAGTGTTAACCAGCGGCTTAAGAGCAGTCCGGTGATGAGGTAACCGTTCGCAGGTGTGTGAGGAGGCGGACCGGAACCAAGCGCCTTCTGGTGGTGGAAGGGAAAACACAAAGACAAGACAAACAGACAAACACAAAAACTGGAGTCCTGACAGTTATTACTGGATTACTGGCACTAATGCAGGAACCTATGCAATTGACAATCCACTGTGAAAACTACACTGTGTTTGAATATTTGCTAATAGGGTAATGTCATGTTTGGCTTGATGTGCCGCGCCCACATGCAGAAACACACTCGGTAAACAGGTACCGTTTCAAGGGTTTTATTAAACCTTGGGTAAACAGATCACAAGGATAAATGCCAACCAAGAAAACAACAAGAGCAGGATTGTTGCCAGGTAACCAGTTTCGTCTTAGGAGGAAAGAGATTAGATTAGACCGCAGAGAGTTCTGGTGGAAAAACCTACCACTGAGCGTGGACACCGGACCGGGAGGGAAGCAGTGAGGACTCTGCGCTTGCCTGATGGTGATGTGACAGGCGTCAGCGTGACCAGAGAGCGGGGGATGTGGAGTAGTCCAAGCAGCACCGGGGAATCCGGAGTTCCAGAACCAGCGGGAGGAACCAGGGAGAAACGGGGGAAGCCAGGAACCCTGAGACAGGGTGACCAACTCTGACTGCTCCTGAGAGGACCTGGAGGGATCCGCCACAAGAGGAGACTAGGATTTACGAGAGAGAACCTGGGAGACACAAACACAGGCATATAAGCTATAGACAAGGTAAGTTTGGCAAGAGGCCGTGGCCGATCTGGCATACCGCAACGGTAACATTCTTGCTTCCTCCCGCTGTCTGTGCGCTGTTCAAATAGTGCGGGGCCGGTGCTGCTGTACCACCTGCAGGTGTGCGCGCCCCGCCCACCCGTCAAACGACAGACACCTGTGAAGGTAAACAGAGGAGATAGAACCAGCAGCAAGCTGCACGGCTCAGCAGGCCGAGTCCTGACAGGTAAGGATTAAACATCGTAAAGGTATTGAGGACAATCTTTTATTTCAGGGTGGATCATCTAAATAACTGGTCCACCTAAAAGTCAGTCATTCTGGTGATATGCTTACGTAAGGTCGTCCTTCGTGCTCGTCCCGTTAGCTATCTTTTCCTGTGCATACACACTTTGAACCATATATCTGTGGTGAGCTATGGTTTCAGACAGTCATTAAAGCTCACCTTTCTCACCGTGATTCTTGAAAATAGGCGAGGATCATAAGAGAAAAAGTGCCTACAAAGTGTATTATAAAAAAAAGAAGGGCCTCAGAAGAGGCAGATATATCTCGGACTGCTTTGCGCAGAGAGCTCTTTTCGCAAAGCATTGTGGGATTTGCTGTCAAAGGGGCTAGCTGTAACCATAGGCTTCCACTACCCTATAGCAGGGACTAATCACAAAGAGGGCACAGGTCCCGCATAGTGGACCGATGGGGAAGTGATCATCTGTCTTAACAGTAAGTTGACTATTTTCACTATAAAGTCCCCGTTCTATACGGTACCAGCCATTCAAAATGGCCCTTCCCTGTCAAACGCCATCTGAATGGCAGCCCACTTCCCTGCAACTCCCAGCAAAATCCTGTCCAAATCCCAACCACTGGGCGTCCATATTTTTTAAATCTAAAAAATATGTCTGAAACCTGTCTGATTCTGAAGGTTGGTCGTTAAAGCGGACCAAAGCACCAACCCGCTCCTCAACAATACCTCCTTAACGATCCACCCTTAACAATCATAGACAGGTTTCAGGTATTGCAGGAGACAATTCCCCCCTTTGTCGACAATCCCCCCCTTTAATGACCAACCTTCAGAATCATAGACAGGTTTCAGATATTACAGGCTAACAATGGAACCAAACGACCCACTCATCGTTTCCCATTTGCATGTTTGCAAGTAATACAAAGCCTTGTCTATATAAAGACTAAAACTCACTGCGGATCAAGACATTTGAATTAAGAAAGCTTCCTGGAGAGGTGGCGAAACATCTTCAAATCTTGGAAACCAAGTCCAGTGTATTTTTTTTTGGAACTTTTACGGAATGACTATGACCTGGATGACTGAGAATCTTCATCAGCATGCCTAAAGTAGGATTTTATAATGCATAATTAAACAACATTCTGCTACGAAAGGCTTCACACAAGCTGTCGGGTTAATCACATACAATTTTTACCAGTCAGGAATAAATAAAAGTATACATATATATCTTCTTTAATCATTAGCAATACTGTTATTGGTTAACAAAAGAGTTCAGTAACAAATTACTGCAGAAACTCGAATACCGGTAGTTCTCATAGCTAACCAGCAGATGCCGCCATTCAAAAGTGTATCAAATGATTCAAGCGTGCTTGACTTTCAGCCAGTTGTGACAAATTGGTTCATTGGTCTTTTAAATAGTGCATCAACATCTGATTGGCTTGACAATCCTTTGCTGATTCAATGAGGTCAGTGCTCCTCTGCAGCCTTCAGGCAGCCAATAAGGAAGGTGTTCTGTTACAGATGGACCTGAATAACAAAAAACAAGCCTGTGCAGCCTCAAGAGGCCAGGGGCCGTAACAATTGGATTAAGAACTATAACTGAACTTATAAAGGCCATATAATGCTGTGATTGTGTGGTTGTAGGTTTGTGGACCAATGTGCGGAAAACCAGAGCATAACAGCATGACAAAGATTCTAGAGATTTATTAGCTGAAAATCAGACTGAAACACTGGAACAACACAGAGGATCCCGCTAGACAAAGAGGGAAATGACAACTGAAGTAGAGGAGAACATTGGTGTAGATAGAAGGAAAAAACCCAGGTGAAATTTTTCAATAGGGGAACAATGGTGAAAAAACTAAGGGAGGAATAATCCAAAAGTACAGAAATATTCAGCAACTAATATAAAGAAGACACACCCACTAGAAACACTTAAAAAATAAGCAAGGGAAAAAGACTAGAACATAAAAAAATAAAAAGGTAAACAAACCAAACTAGTGTGGCAGATCTCGAATAACAAAATAGCAGAAAACAGGATTTTTACAAAAAATATAAACATTTGATTTTTCAAACATATTTATCTGCATTTTTGTTCTTCTGTTTTTATAGGTCCCTCCAGAACTTGAAGCATGTGAAGGATCAACCTGATTGTCTCACTGTGCTCTTTTATAGCTATTAATAAAGATATATAGAAATTACTTGTTCCTGTTTTCTAGGATACAGAACTGATTATAACTAGCTTAAATAATTTTTCTCATGTTGAGGCATCAAACAAAAGCATATATCTCTAATAATTTCTACCTTGATGTGCTTCTTTCTGTTGTTTTACAGAAACATATTTACATTATACAGAAAATATCTGATGTTAGTAAGAGGTGATGTCATTTTGCCAGATAATTATTTGTGCAAACTGTCCTCTTATTGTTTCTCTTTGTTTTCTGTTTTTTATGGAGTTTTATTGAATAAATATCTATCATTTTTAACATCCAGTAATTTTCTCCTTTAGTCTTGTAAACCTGATGAAAAGCTACATCACTGAAGAAACTAATAATAATACAACAATCAACTCTTAATAGTGTCTCTTTGTTTTCTGTTTTTTTTTAGATTTATTGAATAAATGCTTATAATTTTTAACATCCAGATTCATTATTTACTTTAATCTTGTAAATCTGATCAATGGATCATAACTGAAGAAAATAACAATAAGAACAACAATCCACTTTTCTAAAAACCTGCCAATGGTTAGTGTTGCAATGCTGTGATGATGTTCACTGTAGATTATTTCTAATGATTCTTCAAAATTTTAAATAAACCTCCTGCTGTTATATATATAAAAAAAAAAAAGGAAATTACCTTATTGTCCCACAATTGGAAATTTGTTCTCTGCATTTTCACCCATCCCCTTGGGGAGCAGTGGGCTGCCATTGTTTGGCGCCCGGGGAGCAATCAGTGCTTGAAGCTATTAGTGCTTCAAGGAAAGTAAGGTGGCCAGAATAAACCTGCAAGTTCAACAAAACTATTTGAAAAAGGTCCCTAACTGTTAAATTCATTTATTGAACTTCTCCACAAAAGGCTTAATTGTTGAAATAGAAGAAGTAGAAACCACCAGAGCAACAGCTTCTGGTAGCTTTTGTCTGTTGTATGGAACTAACACCTAACTGACCACATATATAAAAGCCAGATATAGATGTGTGTAGAAAGAGCAAATGATAATGGCTGATGTGGAACAGAGAATGAAGTCATAATGAAGAAGTAACACCTTCCAACCCACAAACAGCAGCTCCTATATTCATCCGTTACCTCTATAGACTGACTCATTTGTTAAAGTATCTGCAAGAGAAACAGAGGAACCATGATCCCTTCTAGAGAGACACAAACATCTTTATTGATGATTATGATGCTTTACTTTACAGGTAAGATCATGACTGATGGTTTTAAAAACCTTAACCTTAAGCTGATATATTATTGGCTAAAACTGAAAATTTCTCTTGGCCAAAAAAAACCAAACATGTTTATTGTAATTTAACAAACTTTTGTGAGTATTTATCTCCTATCATTTATCAGAACAAACAGTAAAGCAGTTTTCTTCTTGACTATAACTGTTTTTATCTGGAACAGCTACTGTATCTGTAAATCAGTTGACATTTAAGTTTGACCAAAAAAGCTATCCAACCACATTTTGAAACATAACTGCAAAATGATAAAACTATTTATTATCTTTTTTTTTTTTATGTCTGAAATCTTCATCTACTTTAGAGGCTGAACAACAACAGAAAGATAAAATCATCTTTAGATGCTTGGTGAGGGAATATAGCTCCTGTAAACACACAGTAAAGTGGCTGTATGAAGATGTGGAGAAAAGGTTTTCACACATAGAGAAATCAGAAAAGTCCCGCTCTGCTAGTGTGACGTTTCCAACATCAATCCATGACTGGAAGTCAGACTTTCCTCCAATCTTAAAGTGTAAAGTGACAGATAGTCAGACTAAATAAGAGCAGCTGATTGACTTCAGGGTTCAGTCAACTGCTGGAAGAACAGGTGAGAAATTTTTCATTTACTCAGAATAAAAAATAATTTAAAGATGTAAACTTAAAATTATTACACCTTTCTATTTCAACATCTAATTCTGAACAGTTTTAAACTGCATAATTTTTACTGTATTTTTTTCATATATGGAATATACAAAAGTAACAGGAATAATGACCAAAACACAGCCACATACCATCACATCAACAGCAGAATCAAACAAGTGGACATCATCAAATAATTCATCAACAAATATCAACCATTCATCTGAAGCCAAAGGTAGTGACTGAATATCTTGAAGCTCAGAGCCTCAATATTAAGTTCTCTATTGCAGGTATGTTTCAGTATTATTGTTAATCAATGACTGTGTGCAACTATTGATTCTTCTATCAGGGTGGATTTGGTTGAACGTTATTCGTCCTGTGGGTTTGGCAGCCATGATAATATCTGTTGCAGTGATCATCAGATGGAAGAAAACAGTAGGTGAAAACATCTTTTCTTCATCCTAAATTTTTCTTTCCAGCATGAAGGATTTTTTTTTTCTTAATTTAAAAGTAATAATCATGTTATGATTGACATTTAAACACAAATATATCAAAAGGTCATTGTGTTGATCAACAGAAAACATGAAGGCATAAAGATTTTATCAGCATAACAAGTAAACCTAAATATTTTCTCTTTTTTTCAAGTAAAAGAACAATATATGAAGAAAAAAATAGAATGAGTAAATCACTGAATTATATATTTTTACTACAACAAAAAAATTCGTTTTTAAAAGGGTATTCTTTTTTATCTATTTAAGAGTTGTACTTGACAGAGGCATCACTGTTTAAAGCCTGTTAATGTCAAAATATTACTTTACTGTCGTTGGTATTTATTTTAACTCATGCTGCCAATGATTTTCTTCTCAATACCGTAAACTTCGTTTCTAAAGAATTGTGTGCAGACATCACACCTGAGAGCTAAATGAATGGGTTATTCAACAGAGCAATGAGTTTGTGTAAGTCTAACAACCATGCTTAAATAAAGATTTTATCATCCTAGTTCCTCCTCTATCAGTGATGAAAAACATGCTGTTCTTTCCTAGAGATTTTTTTTTCATTCATATGCAATACTCTGGTTTTAATTTACCTTATTGGTCATTTAAAAACTACAATATGTATATCCATCCATCCATCCATGTTCTGACACGCTTAATCCAAAGTGGGGTCGCGAGGAGTGCTGGTGCCTATCTCCAGCTGTCTACGGGCGAGAGGCGGGGTATCCACTGGACAGGTCGCCAGTCCATCGCAGGGCAACACTAACCTGACTCTGCCAGATGGATTTGCTCCACATATCATTCTGGAAACCTTCCATTGAAGTAATTTTGGGAAGGGGCGAAAATACTGGTAAGCTGATTGGCCTATGTTGGTGATAGACGGGCCAAATAAGCCAATCAGATCAACGAAGCATATGACGTACTAACAGCGCGACGAAGCCACAAGCCAGGCTACTCTTGCCGAAACAAGTCGGGAGAAGAGCAAAAACATCTTTTCCTCTGAGAAAAGCCTCCAGAGAAGTGTTTTGCTCTTCTTTCAGTGAAGAAATACTCTGTAATTCCGATAAAACTTGCTCGATAGCCACGCTAACGCTAGTTTCATCGGCTGAAGCCGCCATGTTCTTTAGACTGAACTGTCGCGCTTCTCGTTGCGTCACACCTCAACCCGCCTCAAAGTCAACGCTGATTGGACGTTCGTTTGGTGAACGGCTCCAAATTTTCTTCAACGGAGAGTCTCCAGACTGATCTGCGAGTGAAACCTTGAAAGCTCGCGAGATCAGGATGGTCTCACGAGGCTAGGGCAACACAGAGACAACAATATGTATATATGTAAAGGAAAAAAGTCTAAAGCCTAAAAGTCTAAAACTTTGAATTTTTCAGGATATTGGTTGAAGAACTATAACTGAACTTATAAAGGATATATAATGCTGTGATTGTGTGGTTGTGGGTTTGTGGACAATTGCGCAGAAAACCAGAGCATAACAGCTTGATAAGGATTCTAGAGATTTATTAGCTTAAAATCAGACTGAAACACTGGAACAACACAGAGGAGCCACTAAGAAAAGGAGGGAAATGACAACTGAAGTAGAGGAGAACATTGGTGCAGGTAGAAAGGGAGACACGGATGAACTGAATCTACTCATTACTGAGGATCTGAGTGAGGAAAAATGTCACAATATGGAGAATATGGTGAAAAAACAAGAGAGAGATCATCCAAAAATATACTGTAAGCATAATCACCAACTAAAGTAAAGACACACCGACTAGAAGCACTAAAAAAGAAAACAAGAAAAACAGACTAGAAAAAAACTGATAAAAAGATAAACGAACCAAACTAATATTAGTAGAAGACTTCTAATAACTAAATAGCACAATACAGGATTTTTACAAAAAATATACACAGTAAATTGTATTTTAAACATATTCATCTGTATTTTTGTTCTTCTGTTTTTATAGGTCTCTCTAAAACTTGAAGCATGTGAAGGATCAACCTAATTGTCTCACTGTGCTCTTTTATAGCTATTAGTAAATATATATATGTATATTAATAAGATGTTCCTATTTTCTATGAGTAAAGGACTGCTGATAACTAGCTTAAATATTTTTTTCTTATGTTGAGGCATCAAACAAAAGCATATTTACTGTATCTAATAGTTTCTACTCTGATGTGCTTCCTTCTGCTGGTTTAAAGCAATATATTTACATTTTACAGTAAAAAGCTGATGTTAGTAGCAGGTGATGTCATTTTATCAGATAGTCATTTGTAAAAACTGTCCGTTAATAGTTTCTCTTTGTTTTCTGTTTTATGGAGATTTATTGAATAAATACTTATCATTCTTAACATCTAGATTCATTCTTTCCTTTAATCTTTTAAACCTAATCAATGGTGCTTAACTGAAGAAAATAGCAATAAGAACGACAATCCACTTTTCTAAAAACCTGCCAATGGTTAGTGTTGCTATGCTGTGATGAAGTTGACTGTAGATTATTTCTGATGATTCTATAAAATTCAAAATAAACCTCCTGCTGTTATATTAAAAAAAAAATGTAAATCCCTTTATTGTCCTACCATTGGGAAAATTGTTCTTCGCATTTTGACCCATCCCCTTGGGGAGCAATGGGCTGCCATTGTGTGGCGCCCGGGGAGCAATCATTAGTGCTTAAAGCAATTAGTGCTTGAAGGAAAGTAAGGTGGCCAGAATAAATCTGCAGGTCAACAAAATTATTTGAAAAAGGTCTCTAACTGTTAAATTAAATTTAAACTTCTTCTCAACAAAAGGCTTAATTGTTTAAATAAAAGAAGAAGAAACCACCAGAGCAACAGCTTCTGGTAGCTTTGTCTGCTGTAAGGAACTAACACCTCACTGACCACAGATATAAAATCCAGATATAGATGTGTGTAGAAAGAGCAAATAATAAATGGCTTATGTGGAACAGAGAGTGAAGTCATTGTGAAGAAGTAACACCTTCCAACCCACAAACAGCAGCTCCTATATTCATCTGTTACCTCTATAGACTGACTCATTTGTGAAAGAAGCTGCAAGAGAAACAGAGGAACCATGATCCCTTCTAGAGAGACACAAACATCTTTATTGCTGATTCTGATGCTTTACTTTACAGGTAAGACCATGACTGATGGTTTTAAAGAAACATTAAGGCTGTTATAGTATTGGCTAAAACTGAAAATTTGTTTTGACCAAAAAAACAACAAGTTTTTTGTAATTTAACAAACCTTTCTCTCTCAAAATGTCTCACATCTGAAACAATAAACAGCAGAATATTTATTGTACTAATTATTTCTCCTTTTTCTGAAAAGCTTCTTCTGATGCAGATCTGCGCTTGATGGTCAGAGTCGGTGATGAAGTTGCTTTGGCTTGTAGAAGTGATTTCTATATCAGGGGTGGCTGTGAAACCATAACCTGGTTGTTCACTTCTACGAACCCAACAGTAAAACTGTTTGAAACTGGACAGATTCACCAAGAAGCAGCAGCTAAATCAGACAGACTGAGTGTGACAGCAGACTGTTCTCTGGTTATAAAGAAGGTCTCACTGGAAGATGTTGGCCTTTACACCTGCAGAAAACAAGGATCAGACTTTAATATCAGTCTGTCTGTTATTCACAGTGAGTATTTTTATCTCCTATGATTTGTCATAGGAGTAGACTTTAACTATTCTTATCTGGAAAAGCCACTTTGTATCTGTAACTCAGTTTACTTTTCAATCGACATAACATCATGCTTTTAAGATTCTCATGATAACAATGAAAAAAATATTTAAAAAATAAAAATAATTTTATTTATCTACAAATGCTCTTTACCTTCCTTTTTGCAGTTCTACAATATCTGCATTTGAAAGCCAGAGTTGGTGATGAAGTCACTTTGCCTTGTGAAAATATTAACCATGACTGTAAAACCATCACCTGGTTGTTCACTTCTAAGAGCCAAACAGTAAAACTGTTTGAAACTGGAAAGATTCACCAAGATGCAGCAGCTAAATCAGACAGACTAAGTCTTACAGCAGACTGTTCTCTGGTTATAAAGAAGGTCTCACTGGAGGATGCTGGTATTTATGCCTGCAGACAGTTTATAAATGGACAACCAGGGTCAGACTCTAAAAGTCTCTGGTCTGTTATTCACAGTGAGTATTTATCTCCTATCATTTGTCTGAACAAACAGTGAAGCAGTTTTCTTCTTTACTTAAATTATTCTTATCTGGGACAGCCACTTTGTATCTGTCAGTCAATCTAATTTACTTCCACATATGTCAGGCTTCAATAATTGTCATGTTAAGAAAGTAAAAGATTCATTATTTTATTGGTCTTCAGATGTTCTTTCCTCTCTTTTTCTTGGCAGTTCAACAGGATCTGTATTTGACAGCCAGAGTTGGTGATGAAGTCAGTTTGCCTTGTGAAAATATAACTCATGACTGTAAAACCATCACCTGGTTGTTCACTACTAAGGACCAAGCCACAACACTGTTTGAAACTGGACAGATTCACCAAGATGCAGCAGCTAAAGACAGACTGAGTGTTACAGCAGACTGTTCTCTGGTTATAAAGAAGGTCTCAGTGGAGGATGCTGGTCTTTATACCTGCAGACTGTTTATAAACGGACAACAAGGACCAGACTTTAAGAATAATATGACCGTTATTCACAGTGAGTATAAACAATACTAATGTTTGTCCAAAAAAAGCTATGCAAGAACATTTTGAAACATAATTACAAACTATTTATTGCGTTTTTTTTGTCTGAAATCTTCATCTACTTTAGAGGCTGAACGACAACAGGAAGATAAAATCACCTTTAGATGCTTGGTGAAGGAATATATCTCCTGTAAACACACAGTAAAGTGGCTGTATGAGGATGTGGAGGAAAGGTTTTCACACATAGAGAAATCAGAAAAGTCCTGCTCTGCTAGTGTGACGTTTCCAACATCAATCCATGACTGGAAGTCAGACTTTCATCCAATCTTAAAGTGTAAAGTGACAGATAGTCAGACTAAAGAAGAGCAGCTGATTGACTTCAGAGATCATTCGACTGCTGGAAGAACAGGTGAGAGCATTTTTACACGAAAAAAATCTCAAAACAAGTACAAATTTCTTTAAGTGTATTTAATTAAAGTAGGCAAATGAGGTAGTTTGCCAATGGAATGGCTATTTTTACTCTTAAAATAAGATCATTAGATAATATGCACTTAAAATAAGACAATGCAATTGTGTTTTCTTATTTTAAGTGTAAATTGTCTTGTTCCATTGGCAAGATTTCTCTTTTCTCTCCTCAATCCAAGAACAAATGCACTTATTTTAAGAAAAAATGACTTATCTAGATTTAGATTTGTTCCAGTGTATGAAATGTAAATAAAAATGAAAATGTAAATTCACACTTAAACACTTGTCTTTTACTGACCAGTTTATTTATTTTTTACATTTCTCAATGATTCAGACTCAACAGTTGGACCAACCAGTATAAAGACGACCACAAGCAAACAACCACCTACAACACAACCAGCACAAGGAATTATGACTCAATCAGCAACAACAGCAGCAGACTTAAACAAATTGACCTCTATAGGAATAAATTCATCTATAAACATCAACAATTTATTAAAAACTCAAGGTAGAAACTAAATAGCTTTGACCTTTGACCTTTCTTCTTGTTTTTGGTATTTCTGTTGTTCAAGAGTTTTTGCTTAAATAATGTTTCTTCTTCCAGTTTGGTCTTGGTTGTTCATTGTTGGTTCAGCAGCGCTCATAATAACTGTTCTAGGAGTCATCAAATGGAAGAAAACTAAAGGTGAGGACACCTTTCCTACCGCCTAATTTGTTCAGGATTGTGTAAATTTCCAGAAACAGAAATTATTTGTGCTCTAAATGGTAAAAATACTGAACTGATCACCAGTTTTGTATTTTTCAGGAAACACAACCAAAAAGAAAGAAGAAAATAAAGTGAATGAATCACTGAATGATGACACATTGATTTCAATGGAAAAAGAGGTTTTTATTTATTTTCTATAAATGTGTATTATAAAATATGTTTCCATAGAGCACATAAATCCTTTGTATAAGTATTTTTTTATCAGCATAATTTTGAAATATATAATTATAGAGTTTTACTGTTCTCAACGTTTACTGGTAGGAGAAGCTTATAAACGTGTTAGAAATAAATACATTTAGTTTTCCAGAAGTAAAATCTCTGATCATATCTTAACTTTAAATGTTATCATATGAATTCATTTCTGTCATTGCTAAATTGCTCCTCAAAACTAAACAGGCTCTCAAGTGAAACATTAATTTACTTTCCAATTATTTTTATTTATTATTTAATAAATCATGCACTTATCCATGTATTGTCTTTACCTACTTATCTCTGCAGGGTCCTTAATAACATATACACATAACAATTGTTTTTATAAAAATGGTTTAACTGAAGCTTTTCTTTTTATTCAAACCATACGTTCTGGTCTTAACCCCTTAAACTCAAATCAATCATCTATTAACTTCAGTTTTCCTGTGGATCATTGGTCTTTTCTTATATTCTTTCTCAGAAATAGACAAAGATATGGCCTCCATGAGACTTTTGATCTTTATTAGTAGGAAATGAAAACATGAAAGTAATTAAACAAAATTTAGTCTTGATTACTGTCAAAATGATGAAGAGAAAAAATCAAAATAACTGGAACAGTAACAGACAAAGCTGGACTGAGACCTGCTAACAGTGATCATGATGGTGAGAGAGATAAAAGAATGTCCGTTGTCAGGAAATTTTTGATCTGAAATCGAGAAGATACTCTAAAGATTATCCAGAATCTGCAAATAAAGTAATTTACCAAGATGTTTTAAGACTGAACCAAAGCTGTTAGGACACAGTAGGATTAAACCTAAAGACTAAAGTCACATAAATTCTCAGATATTGGAAAACATAATTGCTGCCATAAACCAAAACAAGTGTTGAATGTTTTGGCCTGCAGACGAAAGCAGCTTCAATGATGACAATTCTGCTGTTTTCTGTGTGCAGAAGGATTCTGAGGATAATGTCCCCTATGCCTCCATCATTCCTACCATAAGGGCCAAAAAGACCAAGAATAAAACCACAGTGAGTTTATTGTTCTACTATGATGTAGAAAATGACTAGCAAAGAATAGCAAAAGAAAATTATGTGTCATAGAGTCATATGCATAATACCGCATCAAATTTTTTTTTTTATGTTTATCTGTATTTTTCATGTGATCTTTCTTTTTAGATCCCTGATGCTGTGATATACAGCACTGTGAATTCTTCCTCTGCTCAGGTGACCTTTGATCCCAACGGTCTCTACTCTACAATCAGTAAATAAGGGTCATCAGTTGTTGTTTTAAAAGTCAGGTGAATTATTTCCATCTTAAAGAAGCAGTATAACAAACAGCTTTAATCCAATTAAATCTTTAATGAATATTTTTCCAGGGAATTTGTTTTAAATGATCTCCATAGAGGAGTAGAGCCTTCTAGAGGAGAAAGCATAAAACAGAAACTCAGCATGTTCATGTGTATGCATGTGTGTTACATCCATTTTAACTAAAGTAATATTGTTTTTCTAATGGTTTTTAGATCAGCTTGAAGGCTTTGCACTATTTCTGTAAATAGTTTATTTGATATGCTTTCACATGATGATCTTCTATGCTTTATTTTATGCATGACCACAATAGTATAAATACCTTGGAACGTTGTGGTTTCTCACTTTGAGAAAGAAATGGCCGCTTAATGTTTCCATGATGTCAGACATGTTGAAGGTCAAATCTAAAAAAAAAAGGCCAGAACCAGATGCTGTTGACATTCTCACATTTAGGCCAGCTCCATTATAGACTGAAAGTAGCACCTTTATAACCACAAACTTTGCTGCATCTAATGATCTTTAATGTCAAATTTATCCTCATTAACGTGAGAAAAAAGATCTTGACAGTTCTCTGGGGAAATATCTTCAACCCATAACTCTTCGCTCTTTTATATCATTCTAAATGTTCTTTGTAGATTTTAACCTTTTATTTTGATGTTAAGATGACTTAGAAATATATCATATTGAACTTTTACAGCCTGTAGCAAAAAGCTTCCTGCAGATGGAAAAGACAAAGAAAGATTGTTCAAAAAGGAGTCATAAAGAAGCTCCAACAATGCTGTGGAATCACATGACCCATGTTTTGTCTTTAAAGAAATTAGGATATTTCTCACATCTTGTATTAAAGTGTCCATAACAATTGACAATTTTTCTATTTCCCTGTATGCAACAGTAGAATTTTTTTCTTTGCTTTCTTTCTTTTTCTACTGAAAGACAAAAATTCAGTTCTGATACTGTATCTTTTTAAGTGTCTTGAAATCACATTAGTTTGGAATTCTGACACTTTTGCTGATTATTTTGGAAGTCATTTTTTTACCACTAGGTAAAGCATATTGACAATGTTTATTTCTTTAAATGAAATGAAATATTTCTGCTTTGGTTGCTTCATGCCATCTAAACTTTATTGTAACTGTAAATAAGCAGAATTAAAAAGAAGACAGATACTGGCTGCTTGTTTTCAGATTAACTGTGTCATGATGGGTTTCTGGTTGCTAGCCCATATGCAGAACACAACTCAGAGACAGGGAAAAAGTTTAAAGGTTTAATTAGAAAAGGTGCAAACAGATCAGGGGGGATAATCATTTCCAGGGCTGGTCACGGCTGGGTTACTGTCCTGGAGCTTGAGCAGAGCAGCAGAGGGGGAGGATACCAGGAGGGTTCAGAGGCTGACGGCAGGCTGAGGGCTTGGTGGAGGCTTAGCTTGGCTACGGCTTGTAGATCTCCAGGTTTGGGTTCCCCTTCCAGATACTTCTGAGAGTCGGCTGGCAGGTCCTTGGCAGGTTTGGTTCTCCAGGGTTCTTCTGAGATCAGACAGACAGATCTCCAACAGAGAGAATTTCCAGGGGTTTCTGGTTTCAGACTGGTTCAACCTGGGAAACAGAGAAGACAAAGGATCAGGTTCAGGTTCAGGTCTCGTAGTCAGGAGACTAGACTGACTGGTTGACTCAGGGTTTGCTGTACCGTGACTGACTAAACACTCTGGCACTGGAGTGAGGTTCTCAGCCCGCTTAAGTACTGGTCTCCTGATGAGCAG
The DNA here is from genome assembly GCF_016077235.1 of Cyprinodon tularosa. Classification (NCBI taxonomy): domain Eukaryota; kingdom Metazoa; phylum Chordata; class Actinopteri; order Cyprinodontiformes; family Cyprinodontidae; genus Cyprinodon; species Cyprinodon tularosa. Next base: position 504,383 of record NW_024039259.1, read on the forward strand.
ATGAAGAACAGGTGGTGAAGTCAGCTCCAGCCTCAGGAGATCCAGTACGCCCTCTGGTGGAGAAAGGTAGACAGACCCCCAGATCCCAACAGAAACACAAACCCTCAGGAAGGGATCCTCTGCGCCCTCTGGTGGGCAAGCCTCAGAATCCCAACAAACTAATATCTTCACACTTTGGGGTATTTGTTTCAAATATGGCTGTGTCAGATACATAAACTTTCCACTGTTCATATCAGAGTTTGACCCATTTTGGTACATTATGAGAGCCTTTAATGGTATATGATCAAAGTTCCTGGAATATCCTAAATAAAGCTAATTCACTTTAATACTTTTTTTTAAATTCATTATTATGTTATATAGAGTCACTAATAGAGGACAATACTATCAATGATTTTATTTCTGTTAAATTTAGCTATGGTGGCTTGCAGCTAATAAGAGCCACATTTTTGCCAGAAAATAACATTTAGATGGATTAAAAAGATTTATAAATATAAAGGTTTTACTATGGTCACACACTCCATAGAACAACTCCTGACTTCAGAGAAAAAGCCCCTGTGATCAACAGGGTTTAATCAAATTTTAAAGTAGCACAGATTTTGTCATGATGCGATGGTTTTACTAGCCCAAATGCAGACTCACAGACACAGAGGGAGGATTAAAAGTCCAGTAATTTATTGGAACCGGTTGACAGACTCACAGATTAGCAGAATCAGACAGGCATGGTGGCACAGGAAACACAACGATCCAGCACAGAGGGAAGTTCAGACTCAGCTTATATAGGGAGCTTCCTTAATCAGCAGATGGAAAACAGCTGATCCAAGCTGAGCCCAAACTCCCCAGGCATGGATCCACAGCGCCCTCTGGTGGGCAAAGCCCCGGATCCTGACAGATTTCTTCTTTCTGGAGGCTTCAAGGATGTTCTGGATTAACTGTATTTTCCAGTAGGTTGTTGAACCTGTACAAACTGCCAAACAGTAAAAATGCCCACTTTATTTGCTGTGGTATTAACAGCAAAGTAGCCTGACCTAAAGAAGGACATGGTAAGATGATGTTCCAATGTACTGTTGATAGGTTAACCTTTTTATCATTTCTGTGGAGTGAACATCTGGATCAGAAAGTATTTTCTTTAGTTAAAAAATGTGCAAATACTGACAAATTCACACTGGGGGCCGGATTTATCAAGATCCAATTTTGCGTGCAGTAATTTGCGCTCGCAAACTGGAATTTTGCGTGAGGGGCTGAACCATGATTTGCGGGTGATTTAACAAGACCGATTGCGTAACTGGTGGCAGGTGCAAAACTGTTGGAGACGCCCTATTTAAATGATGGTTTTGCGCGTTTTGTGGTTTGCGGCATGGCGAGTTTGGACAGCAGAAGGCGCAAAAGGAAATTCGACCCCATGGAAATGGAGGTGTTGGTGGATGAAGCCAACAAACATTTAAGTGAGCTACAGCAAAGAAGTGTGACTGTCACACAGAGGAACGCTATTTGTGAACAAATCTGTAATAGAGTAAACGCTGTTGGTGAAACCTTGCGATCAGTGGATGAAGTAAAAAGAAGATACCAGGATATTAGAAGGTGAACCAAAGAAAAACTGGCATATAACAAAACATCTGCGAACAAAAGAGGAGGGGGCACAGTAGATGAGATGCCTCTGACCAGCATTGAGGAACAAGTACAGCTGACGCTCTGTGAGGAGCAAATCACTGGAATTGCAGCTCCAAAATGGCAATGCTGGATAAATGTGGAAAAAATGCGTTCTCTGCGTCTCCTTGCTTCATTTCGATGTCTCCTTCTTGCGACAATAACCGCTGCCATGTGTGCGCAATTACGCATACAGACCATTTGCACCTTCTTTTGAAACGTGTTAAATATAGAGTCAGATACCGTTAGCAAAATTGCTTTCAGGTTTGATAAATCACTTTGCGAGTGCTAAATTAATATATTTACATGTTCTCCTCCCACAAGACGCACTTTTGCGTGTAAACGCCCCATATTGCATATTCATTGCAGAAAAAGTACTAAATGGATAAGAGGCGCTATTTAGCACGTTTTAAAGACCAAATCCTTTTAGCACGCTGTTGATAGATCAGTTTGTACATTTTTTAGCGTGCGCAGTGAAATAGCTCACGTTTTTATACACGCAAACCTTTGATAGATCCGGCCCTGGGTGGAGAATATTTTATTTATCCTCTTTAAAAAATCTTCTTGAATAACTGGGATAATAATCGTTAACCAAAAAATGCAGCAGGTTATATTTATTGCACTTCTCCAACATGCTTATCAGTTTCTTGCCATAAGGTGGCACAAGGGATCCCTTAGAGGGCCTGTTTGTCACACTTTTACATTTATGAATTTTTTCAGAAACATCTGTGTAGTTAAGACCATCCCTACTAGAACAGTGAAATACTTTCTAAATAATAAACCATGGATCACAAGAGATCCGAAGAAACTGCTCAAAAACAAAAAACAAGCCTTTAGGGAGATGTAGAGGGGTGAAAAGCCAGTTTTTAGTGGATAAAACAAAGAAGTTGGAAAACAGGCACCCCAACATTATTTTTTTCGTTTTGTGTCTTTGATTTCTCATTTTATTAGATTATATGGTGTTATTCATTTAGTCCATGTAGTTCCGGCCGCGGCCGCTAGGGGGCGCTGACGCGTTGGCGGTGTGAAAAAGACTGAACACACAAGAATAATAAATCTTCCGGTTGAAGGTAAAGAAGCTCAACATGTGTGTTTCATCTTTCTCATACCACAGCACCACACGTTGAGGGAAAATCATCGCACACATTACCCTCAGCCATCCGAGGTTGCAGGGTAACAAATTTGGGGGCTCGTCCGGGATAGCACCTCCTGCTGGCTTGGTGCTATCTAAAAAAAAACAACAACCTTGGGATCCTGACCTTATGTTACATGAACTGATGCTCTAAGGGCAAGACATCAGGTATCCAGAGATGACGACGCTACATGAGCTTCAGTGGGAGATCCAGCAGCTGCTTCACCAACTGATTGATGACGCCAGAAGAGAGCTGCTTCACCAACTAGCAGTATCTTGCCAAGATGAGGTGGGAGAAGACGCGCCAGGGGAGGAGTCGTCCGAAGTGGAACTCTATGACTTCATTGTTGACTTTTTAAGAAGTAAACGATTGAGGAATTTGGAGGACCAAGGGATGTCGCGCCTGCTGGTGTTTCGTGACCTCGTTGATGAGCTACTGTCAGCACAAGAAACAGAGAACCAGCATCATTCAGTGGTTGTAGACAAAGTGGCATCAGTGAACGAGACTGAGCAGATTGTAGCAGCATCAGCGTCGAGTAAGACAGTGTCATCACCAGTTGTTGCTGATCAGGTAACCGGGTTAGTAAAATTGACAGATGTTGCTGCATTACTTCCACGAAGAGAATTTCGGATTCATGCTGGTCAGATCTCAGATTCTGACTCAGATGTGAGTTTTAACTGTTTGTGTAAGCAAATTGATGAAGGATTGGGTGAAGGTTTCACTGAGGCTGAGATTATTAGGACAGTTCTCAGAATAATTAAACCGGGTACATTTAAAGATATGCTGATTACAAAAGATACTCTGACTGTAACTGAGCTGAAGCGTTTTCTCAGAGCGCACCTTAAAGATAAGAACAGTACTGAATTATTTCAAGAACTGAGCAACGCAAGACAACACGATAAAGAAGGTCCACAACAGTTTATGTATAGACTGATGGGGTTAAAACAGCGTGTGCTTTTTGCTTCTAAAGTAAGCACAGGTTTCCAGATGGACAAGAAAAGTCAGAATGCAGTTCAGATGCAGGCAGAAGTCCAAGCTAATCGTACTGCCATACAAGAGCTAACAGCACAGGTTTCATCACTGACCAAAAGTTTAGAAAAGGCTTTAACACCTATTGTTGGTTCAGGGACTGAAAACATTCACACACCTTTTCCCCACCAAAACCAGCCAGCAAAGTCAGACGCTAAACGAAGATGTCAGCAATGTGTCTCCCAAGGAAAGGATAGCTGTTGCCACTGTTTCAGGTGTGGGAAAGAGGGACACAGAGCAATTGGCTGTTTGATGAAGAACAATCTGTCGGGAAACTGGGCGAGGTCGCTGGGACGGGACCACCAGTGACCAGAGCGAAAGCAGGGTCCCATCTCACTCCAAAGCTGCATCCTCAAGAGGGCGCACCATCGTCTGCCAGGCTCATCAAACAAAATAGCTCTACTAAGAAGAAACATGTTGCCCAGCTGATTGGTGGTAGATGCACTGTGACATGCCAACTAAATGGGGCCGAGTTGCAGATGCTATTGGACAGTGGGGCACAAGTGAGCATAGTGGAGAAGTCATGGGTACAGAAAGCTCTACCAAATGTAACAATCCAACCTCTTGAGAGCCTACTACCAGAACACCCTCTCAAAGTCACAGCAGCAAATGGAACAGAGGTGCCATTTGATGGATGGATAGAAGTCCGACTCGAAATCAAAAGTATCAAATATGGTTCTGTGGCTCTCTATGTTCCGTTGCTTGTAAGTCAAGAGAGTATAAGCAGCCCGTTGCTAGGTTTTAATGTGATACATGAAATCATAATGGGAAACACTGACCAGACAAACACCATCAACTTGGTGGACTTACTGTCAGAGGCTTTGAGAATTCAAAAAAGTAGTGTCGAAACTCTGGTCTCTGTGGTTTGCACTATGCCGTCTCAGGAAGAATCAAAGAGTTCAGCAGTGAGAGTTGGAAAGAAGGGTCTTAATGTTCAAAGCGGCCAAATCTGTGAAGTGAAATGTCGCATCAGAACGTTTCCAGGAGGAGGAGTAATGTTGTTTGAACCAGACATACAGAGTATTGTGCCAGAAGGGTTGGAATTATTTCCTGCTTTGGTTGATGTACCTGTTGGAGCTTCAAAAATGGTGAAAATTCCAGTCCAGAATTCAACCAACCATGACATTTTCTTACCTCCAATGACAGCTTTAGGAGTCATTGAGGAAATTGATGGAACCAAATCTATAAACATCTCTCTATCACCTCATGAACACGTTAGTGGACAGAGTGATCCACCCTTGTGCGCCGCCCATGTGAACTCGCTAAATAATGGGGACTCCACTAAAAAGGGAAACCATACACCTGCTCATGTACAAGAGAAATGGCATCCAAATGTTAATCTGGATCATCTCTCCGAGCATGAACAGGATATGGTACGCCAAATGTTGTATGAAGAATCGGATGTGTTTGCATCTGAAGAAGGCGACATTGGATGTATTCCTGGTTTACAGCTCCAGATCACCACAACAGATAATACCCCTGTCCAAAAAAATTATAACTCTATTCCTCGGCCATTGTATAAAGAGGTTAAGGATTATATCTCAAACCTTTTGGATAGAGGGTGGATTAGAAAGTCAGTTTCAGCATACTCCTCACCTGTTGTCTGCGTGCGAAAGAAAGACCACAGCCTGCGTCTTTGTGTTGACTTCCGAGAGCTCAACCGTAAAACCACTCCTGATCGCCATCCACTACCACGCATTCAAGATCTGTTGGACAGTCTTGGAGGGAATTCCTGGTTCTCTATTTTGGACCAAGGGAGTGCATATCACCAAGGGTTTGTGAGTGAGGAGTCAAGGCATCTGACAGCATTTAGCACACCTTGGGGTCTCTACGAATGGATAAGAATCCCCTTCGGACTGACCAACGCACCAGCTGCATTCCAGAGATGTATGGAAGGCGTATTAGAAGGCATCAGGGATGAGTGCTGCGTACCCTATTTAGATTATGTCCTCTGTTACTCAAAGACATTTGAGGAACACGTCGACCATTTGAGACAGGTTTTCTGCAGAATACGACGACATGGCATTAAACTTCGACCAGCCAAATGTGAGCTTTTCAAGAGACAAATTCGTTATCTGGGACGAATGGTTTCAGGAGAAGGCGTCCAGATCGACCCAAAAGATTTGGAAGCTGTAATAGCTCTGAAGGAGAAGAAGCCTCACACAGTTGGAGAAGTTCGGACATTGCTAGGCTTCCTTAGTTATTATCGATCCTTCATTCAGGATTTCTCACGACTTGCAAGACCTCTGTTTGAACTCCTTCAAAGCTCAGCCGACACAAGTAAGAACAACAAACCCCAGACTTCTAAGAGTCGAGTTTGTAAAATGAAAGAAAACACAGGTCAGCTTCCCTCTCGCAAACCTGTTACATGGACAACTGAGCATCAGACTGTGCTTTCCAAGCTGGTGGAGATGCTGATTAATCCGCCCATCTTAGCTTATCCCGACTTTGATTGTCGATTTGTTTTGCATACTGATGCGTCAAATGAAGGACTCGGAGCGGTGTTATATCAGTCCCAAAACAACAAGCTGCGTGTTATTGGCTACGGATCAAGAACCTTAACACCTGCTGAACGTAACTATCACCTTCATTCAGGTAAACTTGAGTTCCTAGCACTCAAGTGGGCCATTTGTGATAAGTTTCGAGACTATCTGTATTACGCACCAACTTTCACGGTCTATACAGATAACAATCCCCTGACCTATATTTTGAGTTCTGCCAGGCTAAATGCTGTAGGTCATAGGTGGGTTGGGGAATTAGCCGACTTCCACTTTGATATAAAGTATAGACCGGGGAAGAGGAATGCTGATGCAGATATGTTGTCCAGACACCCAGTAGACCTTGAACAGTACATGAAAGATCATACTGAGACAGTGTCCCCTGAAGTTGTGTCTGCAGTGTGGCAAGGTAACCAAGCAACACAAAGCAATGATGTTCCCTGGATTGCTGCATTACAACTTGTTGATGAAAATGATGCTAACATACTTGGCAGTGTCATGACCATCATGCCTGAAAACATCAGGGAAGCGCAACAAGAAGATACAGCAATTAAAGAGATTGTGTCATTGAAAAAAATAAATTGGAGTCCAAATGAAAAGGATAAAAGAAGCATGGATAAAGAAACAAGGAGACTGTTGTACGAGTGGAACAAGTTAGTCGTGGAAAACGGACTACTTTTCCGGAGAACAGTACAAAACAGACAGCTAGTTCTCCCTGACAAACTCAAACCACTAGTGTTAAAGAGCTTGCATGACGACATGGGCCATGTCGGGCCTGATAAGGTGATTCATCTTGCTCGAGAACGCTTTTACTGGCCAAACATGCAACAAGACATTGAGGATTATGTGACCAAGAAATGCCAATGTATTAAACAAAAACATCCCAATGTCCCACAGAGAGCACCAATGGGATCCATCACAACTAGCGCACCATTTGAGTTGGTCTCTATTGATTATTTGCATCTGGAACCAAGCAAAGGAGGATACGAGTATATCCTGGTTGTCGCTGACCATTTCACCCGATTTGCACAAGCGTACCCAACCAGAAACAAATCCGGAAAGACAGCAGCTGAAAAGATATTTCAAGATTTTATTCCTCGGTTTGGGTACCCAGAGAAACTACGTCATGATCAGGGACGTGAGTTTGAGAATAGCTTATTCCAAAGATTACAACAGCTCTCAGGAATTTCTCACTCACGCACTACTCCCTATCATCCACAGTGCAATCCAGTGGAGCGACTGAATCGTACCCTTCTTCAGATGTTGCGCACATTACAAGAGGAAAAAAAGAGTGAATGGAAAGATCATCTGCCACAAATCGTACATGCATATAATTGCACGAGGCATGAAGCGACAGGATACTCGCCTTTCTTCCTATTGTATGGCAGGGCTCCGCGCCTACCAGTTGATTTGCTCTTTGGCACCAGGAGAGAGACTGAAGACTGCAACCATCAAACCTTTGTTAAAAAGTGGGCTGAAAGGATGCGTATGGCGTACCAAATTGCTGCCAACAACAGTCAAAAATCTTCAGCTAAAGGCAAAAAGCAATATGACAGACGTGCCAGAGGTGTCACTCTTCAGGCAGGCGATAGAGTCTTGGTTAAAAACCTCTCAGAAAGGGGAGGTCCAGGTAAACTCCGCTCATACTGGGAGCAGACAGTGTACCGCGTGATTGAAAGAGTGGGGGATGGACCTGTCTATAAAGTGCAGCCAGAGAGAGGGAACAAAACCATGCGTGTGCTTCACAGAAACCTGCTTCTGCCTGTCAATGACCTACCTCTGGAAGAGGAACTTCCTGTGAGAAAACAGACAAAACAGAAAAATCAGCGAACTGAAAGCTGCGAGAATGAATCTGAAATACATAACTCGGATGAGGAAGAAGAAGAGTTCACATACCACCATGACCTCCGGAGCAGAATCCCGTGTTATGGATTTGTAAACCCAAAACAACTACAGACAGACCAAACTCAAAATCCTGAACAAGAACTTTTGATGAGACAGAACCAAGAAAATCAAAATAATCTGCGTGCAACGGCTGAGGAGTTCTGTCCCTCTGACAGAGAAGCAACTGTCAATAAAAGAGATGCTTCTTAAACTGAAGAAAGATCTGAGATGTGTGAAAGAGAGCAGGATCAGATGGAGATGGATGAAAACAGAGTGGAAAGTGATATACGGAGATCAGAGAGAAGAGGGAGACCAACAGAAAGACTAACATACGAGACCCTTGGCCAGCCATCATATAGCTGCTGGAGTGCAGGTGTTAGTCCGTTGCTGTTTAACCAACCCTTCACAATGACATCTGGTCTACTGCCATTTCCCTATATTCCATATCCATATGTGTATCAGCAGTACCCTTCCATACAATGAGACTCACCCAAGAAATTGTTAATGTTAGGAGACATTTCTTTAAGTGAGGGAGAGTGTAGAGGGGTGAAAAGCCAGTTTTTAGTGGATAAAACAAAGAAGTTGGAAAACAGGCACCCCAACATTATTTTTTTCGTTTTGTGTCTTTGATTTCTCATTTTATTAGATTATATGGTGTTATTCATTTAGTCCATGTAGTTGCGGCCGCTAGGGGGCGCTGACGCGTTGGCGGTGTGAAAAAGACTGAACACACAAGAAGAATAAATCTTCCGGTTGAAGGTAAAGAAGCTCAACATGTGTGTTTCGTCTTTCTCATACCACAGCACCACACGTTGAGGGAAGATCATCGCACACATTACCCTCAGCCATCCGAGGTTGCAGGGTAACAGAGACAGTGAATTAATGAGGAGTATACAGAAGCAACTTAAGATCAGGATAAGAGAAAGCAAAGAGGAATAGAGGAAGCGGATTGAAAGGCAGCAGCAGCAGAACAATATCAGTGATGTGTGGTCAGGGATGAAGACGATCAAAGGCTTCAAGCAGAAGGATGATCAGACAGATGGATGTCTGGGCAGAGCCTATGAACTGAATATATTCTTCAGCAGGTTCAGGTCTAGAATAACCTCAGCATCCTTCTCTCCTGTCCACGGTCACATGCACACCCTGCCCTCCTCTGCCATTGACTCTCCTGCTTCTGAGTTTGTCAGCCAAATCAGAAGAGGATGCCGCTCCCTCCACCTTTCACCTGTCAATCTCTAAAAGTGAAGTGAGGAGGAAAATGGAGAGATTGAATCACAATGTCACAAGGTCCTGATGGTGTCAACTCCAGAGCCTATGAACTGAATATATTCTTCAGCAGGTTCAGGTCTAGAATAACCTCAGCATCCTTCTCTCCTGTCCACGGTCACATGCACACCCTGCCCTCCTCTGCCATTGACTCTCCTGCTTCTGAGTTTGTCAGCCAAATCAGAAGAGGATGCCGCTCCCTCCACCTTTCACCTGTCAATCTCTAAAAGTGAAGTGAGGAGGAAAATGGAGAGATTGAATCACAATGTCACAAGGTCCTGATGGTGTCAACTCCAGAGTCCTCAAAGGTGTATGCAGAGCAGCTCTGTGGGATTCTACAGAACCTCTTCAACCTTAGTCTGACCAATGAGACAGTTAAGATAATATGGAACACCTCCTGCCTTGTTCCAGTACCAAAGAAAACTCACCCAAGAGTCCTCAGTGACTATGAACCTGTTGCCCTGACATCCCTTATCATGAAGGTCCCAGAAAGACTTGTATTGGTTCATCTCATCAAGAAAACAAGCAGCTAGCAGGACCTGCTGCAGTTTGCTTATTGCCCTGGAGTTGGAGATGATGATGCCATCATACACCTGCTTCAACAAACCCACTGTCATTTAAACAAAGCATGCAGCACTGTCATGATGCTGATCATGTTCTTTGATTTCTCCAGTGCATTTGATAGAATTCAGTCTGACTCACTTTTTGACAAACTTCAGAGACTCAGATGGATGCATCAACAATATCCTGGATCAAAGACTACCTGACAAACAGACCACAGTTTGTTAGACTGAAGGGTCAGCTGTTTAATCAAGTAGTTAGTGTTGGACAGGGAAAAATATGACTAAGTTTTTCTTTTTTTGTGATCTGCATGTTTGGATTGGTTTGGTTTTTGCTTTTCCCCTGTGACAATCCAACCACACTGGGCTGAAAAGGCTCTGCAATTGCTTTCCTGAGGTGTGACCAGAGGCTGGTTGAAGCCAAAATGAAAGGAGTCTTGATGGAAGAAGATGAAGGAACTGATCCTGCAGGTGACAGAGGCAGATATGCTGCCGAGCGAGGAGCAGATGGGATCCGCACTCCAGGCACAGAATATCCAGGAGATGAAAGGATGGCCCAGTACTGTAATGTGCCCTGTAAGTGGCGCCCCATCTCGATCAGAGAGCATCGGCAAGAAATACGTCTTCAGACGAGTCTTGGTGTAGGGATTGTTAGAAAAATGTAAATGTTATAATTTTATTTGTACTAAGTCAGAAGCATTTCTCCTGCAAGGAACGATCTGTTATTTTGACTTCAAATGGGGAGAGCAAATGTTTCCCCCAGGAAGGGATTAATACTTTGTAATAAATACATGAATAAAGCACAAACATACTCAGTTTTGCTCCTGCTCTATTTTTAAATACGCAGTAGAGTTATTTAAACATAGTAGAGGATATGTACCGGTATATAAAACCCGTGCCCTATAGCCTGGTGCGACTTATGTGTGTGTTAAATACAGTAATGGCACACATAACTGAGACTGCGCCTTTTAGTACGGTGCGCCTTATGGTCGTGAAAATACAGTAAGTGAAATATCTTCACATTTTGGGAAAAGAAATTTTTTAATCTGGCTGTGTCAGATACAATCTACATTTTATTTGCTGATGTTCATATCAGAAAAATAAGAGTTTGATTCATTGTTGTAAATAAGGAGATTCATTAATATCTTAAGGAGATTCATTAGTATCTGAGTATCTGGTATTAAAGTTCCTGAAATATCATCAAAAAGTGAATTTACTTCAATGCTTTATACAACAAAAGTTATTATTATGTTATATAGATTCACTAATAGAGGATGATATCATCCAAGCTTTTATTTCTGTTAATTTTAGCTATGATGGATTGCACCTAATAAGACCCAGAAAATAAAACTCAGACTAGTTAAAAAGAATGATAAATATATAAAGATTACACTATAGTCACACGATCCAAAGAACGTCTCCTTCCTTGTTGATCAGAGCTTTTCTAGAGGAAAAGGCACTGTGATCCACAGCGTTTCATCAAATGTTAAGGTAGCACAGATGTCTCCTGTTGGAGGGCTTTAGGGAAATGTTTCATTTGCTGTATTTTCCAGCAGGTTTTTTTCACTTGTCCAAACTGCCAAAAAGTAAAAATTCCTGCTTTAATTGACATGGTATTAACAGCAACATAGCCTGACCTAAAGGAGGACATGGGGAGACAATGTTCTAATGTAAATAGATGAACCTTTTTATCATTTCTGTTGAGTGAACATCTGGATCAGAAAGTATTTGCTTTATTTGAAAACGTGCAGAAAAAAAACACTGGGATTTAAAAGAGAATATTTTATTTATTTTCTTCGAAAAAAAATATTCTTCAATAACTGGAATACATATCTTAAACCACAAATGCTGCAGGTTATACTTATTGTACTTGTCCATCACACTTTTTCACAATTTCTTGCCATAGGAGGCACTAGAGATCTTTTAGAGAGCCTGTTTGTCAGACTTTTACATTTATGTTTTTTTTTAGAAAATGTAAATACATTCTCTAACCACATCCCTATAAAATATTTACATAAAGATCTAGTGTGAGCTATAAATATTTTTATTCTCTGCAAATAATCTGTTTGACATTGTGTAGCCCCACTGTGAGGGATTTACCCCCTCACTAATTGGTGTTGTAAGCAGGCATTTCCTGTCTTTCAGAAAAATTTAGTTATTGGGGGAAGGTTTAAGTTTTTGTCTTTATTGATATAACTTGATATAATTTTTTGGGGGTTCTCACCACTCTCTTTTTCTTTGAGGTTACCTGGTCAGGTGTTGTCATGGAAACACGCCCATGAGCAGTGCACACAAGGACCTGGTGTTTCCAATCAGCCTCATAAGGGAAATCCACACTGACTGAGAAGAAGGGAAGATGTTTTGGGTTTTGTTAGTATTTTTTTTAGCTTCCATTTGTTTAAGTTAATTGTAAATGTTTGTTATTTATTAATTTTTTTACTCTACAGGCTTAATTTAGTTCACTTCTTCCCAAACAGAAAATGTAAATGTTAAAGTTTCCACCCCTTAGAGATGGTACAGGCTGGGTTGAAATCATTTTCATCAGAAAGCTGGGTTGTTTAAATGTGGGTGTCGGGTTCGTAAAATTTAGGTTTTTGAAAAAGAAGAACTCAAATACACAATTATGGATACATTTCTGCAGAAAGGAGAGACAGTTGAACCCCAGACTCAAACACACTGTCTCCCTCTGGACCTCCTCCGCAGAGCATTTTATTTACAGAACATGACAAATGGTTACAAACAGAGTATTGTTCTGACAGAACAATTGATCAGTTCATGAAGACAGAATGCGCCATCAGAATGACAAGGCAGGATGGTCTCCTAACTGAATCATGAGACAGGAGTGGAGCATTCCCTTGCAAAAATGTTTTATAAGCACACATTAATTTTATAATCATCATTGAATAAACCTAACATTCCCTCCTCTTGTGCATACTGTATAAACATTAGCACGTAGCACTTCTAAAAAGATTTTTACTACACACATCATAAATGCATTGCAGATAGGGAATTCAGTAATCAAAGATCAATATGCAAAAAACAAAAATATGAAAAGGATTAAAATGTAAAACTTAAGCAAAAATGTAAGATTTATCAAGAATGTAAAAAGCTTCAAAAATCTGTCCCCTGAGTAGGCAAAACCTCTTTAAATCTTCAACTCATCCAGAGCGCTCTGTATGAGTACAAACATAACAGTCCGTTTTATTCAAACCTTCAGCAATGCGCTTGGAATGCTGCCACCACATATTGCCGCCATAGGGATGACTTGCTTTGGATCCATCAAAAACCATTCTGGTTTTTCCTTTGTTTCTGGCGGTCAGTTTGAGTCCCTAAGAGCACCAGTCCAAGGGTCATCATCAGGCAGCAGAGCCACTTTAGTTTTCTCATCTTCACCAGTCCCTCCAAGGAAGCACCCACTAACCAGGACGCTAAGGGATTGGGTTAGGTTGGTTTCTTCACCAGCGTTTAGACGAAAAGCTCTAAATTGCTTAACCCCTTTGTAGCTGGGCTTCACTACAGATCCCTACCTTAGTCGTGCGGTCCCTGTGAAGGTAACTGGGTTTCTTGCTGAGGAAAATCTTTAATCAGCTTACAATGACTCAGGTGGATCCAAGTGTCTCTTTCCTGGATCTTCACAGCGGCTGGAGTTGCTAGTTGCACTGTCATGATCGGTTTAATATCAAACCCACATGCAGAGGTTGCTCAGGTTGCTAACCAAACTAAGGTCAACACTGCAGCGTTGAGGTCTGGCAGCTGCTTATGAAGGGCAGGTCTCCTGATGAGAAGATGCGTCTCAGGTGTGCTGGAGGGCTCCAGCCCAGGAGACCCACAGCGCACTCTGCTGGTGGAAGGTGGTACATCTCCAGATCCCAACAGTACCCCCCTCTCAACGACCGCTTCTTGGCGGTCCCGAGGAAGTGGACGGGAGGGAACTTTCATACTCCTCGATCGGGGACGGATCGAGGATATATGAGCCAGGAACCCAGGTGCGGTCCTCCGGACCGTAGCCCTCCCAGTCGACGAGGTACTGCCATCCGCGACCTCGCCGATGGGAGTCCACGATCCGGCGAACTGTGTAGGCCGGATGGCCGTCGATGTCCAGGGCGGGTGGAGGGGAGTCGGACGGTGGGCACAGGGGGCTAGTAACGACAGGTTTGACTTGGGAGACATTGAACGTAGGATGGATGCAGAGATTCGGTGGCAGGTGCAGGCGGACAGCAGAGGGGTTGATTATTTGGGCAATTTTATATGGGCCGATGAACCGGGCTGACAGCTTTTTAGACATGGCTTTGAGGGGAATGTCACATGTTGACAACCAAACCTCTTGGCCTATGGTGTAATCAGGGGCAGGACGTCTCCTAGAATCTGCGAAGCGTTTTGAAGAAGCAGATGAGCGGTTGAGGGTGGTGATGGTGTCCTTCCAGATGCACTGACAACGGCGGATGTGGTGATGGACTGATCTGACCGTTATCTCTCTCTCGTCTGCAGGGAAAAGTGGAGGCTGATAACCAATGGAAACCTGGAACGGGGATAAACCAGTAGAAGCGGATTTTAATGAGTTATGGCCGTACTCGATCCAGGTCAGAAACTGACTCCAGTCAGTAGGGTTATTGGATGTTAGGCAGCGGAGAGTGGATTCTAGTTGTTGATTCATCCTCTCCGTCTGCCCGTTAGACTGTGGGTGATAACCAGAGGTGAGGGAGGACTTACAGTTTAACGCTGAACAGAAAGCTTTCCAGACCTGTGAGATGAACTGAGGACCGCGGTCAGAGAGGATTTCTTGTGGAATACCATGGAGTCGGAAAACATGCTTCACGAGAAGCTGGGCCGTCTGGAAAGCCGTGGGAAGTTTCCTGAGAGGAATTAAGTGACAGGCCTTGGAAAAACGGTCGACGATGGTTAAAATGGTGGACATACCTCTGGAAATCGGGAGACCTGTGACAAAATCTACGGCAATATGTGACCAAGGACGGGTTGGAACAGGTAGAGGATGCAGCAGACCAGAAGGTGGTTGATGAGAGGTCTTGTTTCTGGCGCAGATGGGAGATGCCAAAACGTACTCCTTAACGTCCTTGTGTAGTGATGGCCACCAGAAACGTCTTGTAATGAGGGCAATGGTTCTGCTCACTCCAGGATGGGCGGAAAATTTAGCTGCATGCATCCACTGGATCAGTCGGGATCTGACGGAAGATGGAACATAAGTTTTTTTTGGAGGGCCGTTACCTGGGTCAGGTTCAGAGGCTAGGGCAGAGTTGATGAGATCAGTGATCTCCCAGGAGACGACTCCAACAGTACAGGAGGCAGGAAGAACAGGCTCGGGTGTCTCAGGTTGATCAGTGGAGTACAGACGAGAGAGAGAATGGGGCTTGACGACCTTGGAACCAGGTCTGTAAGAAATAATGAGGTTGAAACGGGAAAAGAATAATGACCATCTAGAGTGACGTGGGTTGGATCGTTTTGCCGATTGGAGATAAGCCAGGTTTTTGTGGTCTGTCCAAACCAATACTGGATGGTCGGCCCCCTCGAGCCAGTGTCTCCATTCCTCCAGGGCGAGTTTAATGGCTAGAAGTTCTCGGTCTCCAACATTATAATTTTGCTCCGCTGGTGAGAGTCTACTTGAAAAAAAAGCACAGGGGTGAGTTTCTTGGTCTGAGTCAGATTGCTGAGATAAAACAGCTCCAACACCGGAGTCAGATGCGTCCACCTCTAAGATAAACTGCTTAGAGGGATCTGGCTGGATAAGGATGGGTGCTCTGGAAAACAGGTTCTTTAATTTTTCAAAAGCGTTTTGGGCTTCAGGTGTCCATTGAAAGGTCTTCTTCACAGAAGTCAGAGTTGTGAGAGCTAGAGCTGTTTGACTATAGTTCCTTATGAAGCATCTGTAAAAGTTTGCAAACCCAAGAAATCTCTGAAGCTTTTTGCGGTTTTCAGGAGTCGGCCAGTCCAGAACTGCCTTTATCTTGTCTTCAGATGGCTTCACCTGCCCGCCCTCGAGCACAAACCCTAAAAAAGTGACAGATGGTTGGTGAAATTCACATTTTTCTGCTTTCACAAAGAGTTTGTTTTCCAAAAGCCTCTGAAGAACTAGACGAACATGTTTCTTTTGGTCAGAGAGGTTCTTGGAGTAGATCAAAATATCATCGATGTACACAAAAACGAATACGTTCAAAAAATCTCTGAGAACGTCGTTTACAAGAGCTTGAAAGCAAGCAGGAGCATTTGTGAGACCAAAAGGCATGACCAAATACTCAAATTGGCCTAAGGGGGTCTTAAAGGCTGTCTTCCATTCATCTCCTTCTCTTATTCTAAGGAGATGAGCATTTCTTGTCTTCGAGCTCTGCATTTCTCAAATCGAGTTTAGTGAACACTGTTGCACCCTGAACAGGTTCAAACGCTGATGCCAGTAATGGTAAGGGGTACTTATTTTTGACGGTTATCTGATTTAAGCCTCTGTAATCTATACAGGGTCGTAGGAAACCATCTTTTTTACCCACAAAAAAGAAACCAGCACCAAGAGGAGATGAAGATGGATGAATAATTCCAGCAGCTAGAGACTCATTGATATATTTTTCCATGGTCTCGCGTTCAGGTTTGGAGATGTTGTATAGTCTACTGCTGGGAAGGGGGGCTCCTGGTAGTAAATCTATGGTCTGTGAGGTGGAAGAGACGTCGCACTGACCTTACTGAAGACTGGTGCCAGATCATGATACTCGGGAGGAACAGAAGTAAGGTCAGGAGAGTCCATCTCCCCCCTACCTCTAGGGGACTGAATAGCAGGAGCCGCAGAACGAAGGCATGACTCGTGACAGGAAGTGGACCAAGACTCAATGTGGCGTTCAGCCCAGTTGATATGGGGGTTATGACGTTCCAGCCACTCGAATCCCAGCACCAGAGGGGAGCATGCAGAGGGAAAAACAAAAAATGTTAATGTTTCACGATGGTTTCCAGAGATTAGAAGTTCTAGAGGTTGTGTCTGATGAGTGACTTGGTGAAGCTTCTTTCGATCAATAGCAGATACTCTGAGAGGCTTAGATAAAGGGACAGTCTCAATATTTAATTGCTGGACCAGATCTGAATCAATGAGATTTCTTTCACACCCAGAGTCAATGAAAGCCGACAAGGTGAGATTCTGGTTGGAGAAAAAAAGAGTAGCAGGCAACATCAGATGAGGAGTTTTATCAGTTTTCAGATGGCCCGTCAGACTCCTCAATTCCTCTGACGGGCCCTGGCTTTTGACTTAGCCGGACATGAAGCAATGAAATGGCCAGTCTCACCACAGTACAGACACAGATTGCCTCTAAATCTTCGTTGTCTTTCCTCAGGGTATAGCCTTGTGTGTCCAATCTGCATGGGTTCGGCCTCCATTCCATCTGAGTGAGAGACTTGGACAGGCACAGAAAAAGTCTGGTTTTTAGACTTAGGCTTGGAACTGGGTTCTGTGGGTCCAGAAAAAAAACAGAAGCATTGTTAAATGCAGGAGCTGACACAGGGTTAGGGTTAGGCAATTTAGACTTCTTTGTCTAGAGTTATTTCTAGTTCGGAGTCTGTTATCCAGTCTGATGGTTAAACGGATTAAGTCCTCGAAACTAGCTGGTTCGTCGATTGTGGCTAGTTCATCCTTGATGTTATCATTTAAAGCCTTAAAATAAGCACTCTTAAGTGCACATTCGTTCCAACCTGAGGCTGCGGCTTAAACCCGGAAGTCAATGGAGAACTCAGCCACTGTAGAATTTCCCTGTTTTAAATTTAGCAGGGCTCGGCAATCAATTGTTTTATCTGAGTCGTGGTTAAATACTTGGGAAAACTCAGATATGAACTCGGAAAATGTACAAGAAAAACTGGACTCTGAAGAGAACCTTGCCTCTGCCCATTCAGGAGCTCGTCCAGTGAGTTGAGAGAGAATGAAGGATATTTTTTTCCTATCATTCGGAAAACTGCCGGGGGATTGTTCAAAAAGTAAACGACATTGAAACAAAAATCCTTTACAATCCCTTTGGTTACCTGAAAATCTTTCAGGCGGACTTGGACGGAACTCAGGAAATGACATCACTGCCGGTGACCTTAGAGGCAGAAGTGGATCCGGAACGGGACGTACTGCTGTTGGGCATTAGCGCTCCCCATGTAGCTGATATACGTTTGTAGCACTTGTTTCTGATGTTCAATTTTAGTGTGTAACTCACGGAGGGTATGCGCATGTCCAAGGATCTGAGCGTCCTGTTCCTCAAGCCTCCTCCGGAGGTGATCTGCTGGGCTTTGTGTTTGGCCGCAGTGTTCTGTCATGATCGGTTTAATATCAAACCCACATGCAGAACACAAAGGAGGCTGGGTAAAAGTTTAACAGAGTTTATTAAAGGTGTTTGACACAAAAGACATGAACTGGATCTGGAACAGGTCCGGGGTTGGGTTCACTGAAGTCTGCAGAGATGATAGTTTGATTAGCTGGGCAGGCAGATGATTAAAGAGTCCTTTCAGATAATTCAGATTCTACCTTGACGGGGTCCAGGCTTCTCTTATGAGAGAGGGAACCGTTGGGTCCAGAGACTGTTGGTTCAGCAGAGTGCTCAAGCAGCTGCAGCGTCTAATCCCTCTAATTTTTTATTCCATGTATGCATGACTAAAATAATTTTCTTGTGGGTTATTTATTTTAAATTTTTTGGTTCCGAACCTAATAATTTTGGAGACCCTGTAGGCGCATTAGGAAGGCTGTCAACTGGATCAATGCTGCAGTCACCGATCCACCTGACACTCCACCCCCCCGTGCTTGTGCAGATTTAAGCTGTCTCCCTCTAAACTGTCACTAAATTAAAAGTGAGATTTTCGTCCCCGTAAACTCCCACAGATCTCCCTGATTTTCGTCAGTTTCCGACAATATGCAACCCGCGCTTGTCCGCGTTTGTCGTGCCACAAATTGTCGGAAACGGACTCTGACGTATGTGGAGAGCGATCAGCTGTACTAATGGCCAGGTCTGGCTTGAATAACCTGCTCAGTATTGGCTGAAACCACTATTCTCAAACAAGAGTATTGAACGGAACCACTTCTTTTTAAACAAGTAAAGTCGCTCGTGATTTGTTGGCATATATATATATTTACATATAAATGTACATATATACACTATATTGCCAAAAGTATTTGCTCACCTGCCTTGACTCACATATGAGCTTAAGTGACATCCCGTTCCTAATCCATAGGGTTCAATATGACGTCGGTCCACCCTTTGCAGCTAGAACAGCTTCAACTCTTCTGGGAAGGCTGTCCACAAGGTTTAGGAGTGTGTTTATGGGAATTTTTGACCATTCTTCCAGAAGCGCATTTGTGAGGTCGCACACTGATGTTGGACGAGAAGGCCTGGCTCTCAGTCTCCGCTCTAATTCATCCCAAAGGTGTTCTATCGGGTTGAGGTCAGGACTCTGTGCAGGCCAGTCAAGTTCATCCACACCAGACTCTGTCATCCATGTCTTTATGGACCTTGCTTTGTGCACTGGTGCACAGTCATGTTGGAGGAGGAAGGGGCCAGCTCCAAACTGTTCCCACAAAGTTGGGAGCATGGAATTGTCCAAAATGTCTTGGTATGCTGAAGCATTCAGAGTTCCTTTCACTGGAACTAAGGGGCCAAGCCCAGCTCCTGAAAAACAACCCCACACCATAATCCCCCCTCCACCAAACTTTACACTTGGCACAATGCAGTCAGACAAGTACCGTTCTCCTGGCAACCGCCAAACCCAGACCCGTCCATCAGATTGCCAGATGGAGAAGCGCGATTCGTCACTCCAGAGAACGCGTCTCCACTGCTCTAGAGTCCAGTGGCGGCGTGCTTTACACCACCGCATCCGACGCTTTGCATTGCACTTGGTGATGTATGGCTTGGATGCAGCTGCTCGCCCATGGAAACCCATTCCATGAAGCTCTCTGCGCACTGTTCTTGAGCTACATGAAGTTTGGAGGTCTGTAGTGATTGTCTCTGCAGAAAGTTGGCGACCTCTTCGCACTATGCGCGTCAGCATCCGCTGACCCCGCTCCGTCAGTTTACGTGGCCTACCACTTCGTGGCTGAGTTGCTGTCGTTCCCAAACACTTCCATTTTCTTATAATACAGCTGACAGTTGACTGTGGAATATTTAGGAGCGAGGAAATTTCACGACTGGATTTGTTGCACAGGTGGCATCCTATCACAGTTCCACGCTGGAATTCACTGAGCTCCTGAGAGCGACCCATTCTTTCACAAATGTTTGTAAAAACAGTCTGCATGCCTAGGTGCTTGAATTTATACACCTGTGGCCATGGAAGTGATTGGAACACCTGATTCCAATAATTTGGATGGGTGAGCAAATACTTTTGGCAATATAGTGTATATATATATTTATGAATATATATTTATTCATTCATATATTTATTCATTCATATGCTGTGTATTTATGTTATCCTACACTACTACACAATTATTAGGCTACCATCAAGGACATGAATGAATTTATACAGGAAATGAACATTTGCCAGGAAGCTCTTTATGCAAAGAAAGAGCTTTATTAAAACACACACAACTATATACAACGCGTATCCAAACACATGCGTATCTAAAAATTACAAGTCCGTGAACGGTCCGTTTGCTTCCTCGGGGTTGGAGGTAACTGGCAGCATTCCCTCCGAGGCAGGTCCGATGTGCAGACGCCTACTGTGCGTGGCGCTGTACTTCGGCATCGCTTCTAACCGGGACTGCAGCTTAACACAGAGTTCAGTGAGATCCGGCCTACGAAATGGCGGCGACCGTACAATCCATCCAGAGTCACCGCCAACGACACCATCTTCTTCGTCGGACATGAGGTCGACGGTGGCGGACTTCCAGAGTTCCACTTCCTCATCTGCTAGCACACTCTGCCTCGCTTTCAGCAGCTGAAAAAAAAAAACAATGAATCAGCGCACTGCGTATGGACACAACACATCTATCAATGCACCTGAAAAATAGTCACCAAATAAAGTCTTACCCTCTTTCTTCTAGCCCGACTCCGAGCAGATTGCTTGGCAGCCTCCACACGCAACGTGTTCTCAGCCTGCGTATATCTGAAGCTCCTGCGTACCGTCTCAAAATACGTCTTACAGGCAGCTGGAAAACAATTAAATGTGAGTGGTATGAATAAAAAATCAAACGCAAGTCACAGTAACAAGGAAGGAGAAAACATTAAAACAAGTCACTTACACACAATGTCGTCTTTATCAACATCGTGCAAATCTGGACTTGCTGATATGGCTCCGAGCAAATAGGAGGTCACCGCCTCATTGTGAGGCGACAGTAGTCTGTGAAAAGAAAATGTACAGCTATGATCGGTATTTATCCGTATCCATTTCCTTTTACCGCAGAATGAAAGCATATTCTTTAAATCTTACCATTGCTCCGAGTTGTGAAGATGGCGTACTGCTTCCTGTGAATCACAAAAAATACACTTTAATAAAGCTTGTTCTTGCAAGGCTGTTATTAGCCGTAGCTTTAGGCTAGGCTGCTATTAGCCGTAGCTTTAGGCTAGGCTGCTATTAGCCGTAGCTTAGGCTAGGCTGCTTTTAGCTTAGCAGGCAGTAATCGAACATATATTTACCGCTAGCATCTCTTCTTTGACTTCGACTGCAGAGTAGCCATCGCGTCCAAGAGGAGTTTTACCCCGAAATCCCACATACTCCGCTCCAGACCGCCTGCACAAAGCAAAGCATACATCCTCCGCTGTGGCTCCAGACCGCTCCGCTCTGAGTTTCTTGGAGATCGTAGAGAGCATGCGCGAGATGAACCAGGGTTTCTGCGGATCATTAAAAATAATTACAATTCATTCATTTTTTTTTTAATCAAGGCCTTAATTGTCAGGATACAGATCTGTAAAGTCAAGGGAAGGTTCTTCTTTTTCTTCTTTCTCCAAATCAGTGTCCAATAAGGGATCTACACGATCTAAGTCATTTAATGGGATCAAAGTATATAGTTGTTTTTCCATAGGAGCAATGGCGGTGGTGATAAGTCTGTTAAGCAGAGCTCGAAGACAAGGAATGCAACAACATCCACACAATGTTAAGACAGCGGTAAAGACAGCTATCGAAAGGAGAACAGAGGATATTAGAGTCTTATATTTACCAAACACATTCATCCATGAGTCCCACATCTCTGTGTCAACACCAGAGTGTTCTTTCATCTTGTTGTTCACCGTACGCAGGCCTTCAAGGGCCCTCGTAAGGCTTCCATCCGCAGATGTGTTGTTAGGAATGAAAGTACAACACTGCTCACCAAAAATGGTGCAGACACCTCCTTTTTCAGCTAGGAGCATGTCCAGGGCAATGCGGTTTTGGAAGGCCATCAGGGATGTTGCAGCAAGTTGCTCATGGACCGCCCTCAGAGCGTTTTCAGTGGAATTGCCTATCCTCTGCACATTGTAGTGGATGTAGTTGATTCTGCCAACATTTTTATTAATAGTACACCACCAACAAAGAGATGATTCAAAGCCAGCAGAAATTTGATTAACTAATTTGTATTCATCTGGTACTCCTCTTGGTACTCCAATTGCATCAATATACGTGGGATCTAGAGCAAGTGATGGAGTTGGAATGGAGCGCTTACTTCTAGACCAATGTCCAGGTATAACAATGTCTGTGAGGGACAGGAGCTGTTCAGCTGTCATGGGATAAATTGAAACAGGCAACAATAAGATAATAAGTGCACAATAACCAGTGGTATTAAATGGTAATCCGTCATAAATTTCGTTTCCTCCCCACCACCAGATGTCACTACGAGAAAGTGGTCAGAAATACATATCAACCTGGAAGTTTATTTTACATTGAGTAGCATTCAATGAACCAGAGCGAGGTCCTGGTCCTGTTCTATTGATGCAGGTAAAATTCGCTGGAGCAACTATATTTGAAAACATTGGTTTGTTCTTATCAGGATGAGATAAGGGATAAACTGTATCCCACTCAGTACAATTAGAGGAAGGCACCGTTTTGGCTCGTAATGGGGCGAGTCTGCACAGGTGAATGTCCCAGCGGGGATCGTTATCTTTTGACCAGGCACATGCATATATATTACAGAGCAGTTATTGTCTGGGTTCATTTCAGGAATAGGTGATTTGGTGGTGTTTAATCGAAAGGAGAAGGTGGCAGCAGTTGAGGTGAAATTAGTCAGCACTTTAGGCCATTTCTGAGCCTTTGGACTCCACCCGTAAAATCCTTTCTGCCTAAATTTGTCTGTAGTTATAAAGGTTTCAGCCCAACTTGACGAGAGGGCCCATTGTAAGTACCATTGATAACCCTTCCAGTCAGAGGCGTTCCCATTTCCGTTAGGCCAAGAATGTTTATCGGTCAGGGAAGTTTTGGGTATGATTACTAAAGCATTTATTGAACCATTGTAACATAGGTAGACTACTGGTTTCATTGTTGCTGTCGCTGTTGCAGGTGAGCAGGGTTCTTTCCCTAAAAGGTATTTATTCCCTGGGTGATCAGGTTGTTCTATTTTTGATTCTGCAACGGCAGCAATCAGGAGCAGAAAAAAACAAAAACTTAAACATTTTATCAACTGCAGTGGAGCTTCAATACGGTGGTCTACCTTCCTATGACCTTGCGGCAGAGTTGTGGACAATCTTCACCAGTTTGAGACGGCTGTATACTAAAAATACAACCCCCTTTGTACGATGGGCTTCCTCTGGGTCGGTGAAGGAGACCAGATGTGTATTCTATAACAGGTTTACCGCAGTAGGATTACTAGAATGTTTTTAACAGTGCAATTCATTCGTTCCACAAGTCCTGCGCTCTGTGGATGATATCCACAATGATTTTTTAAATCAATGTGGAAGGCTAATCCTATTTTGGACACTATTTGATTTACAAAGTAAGAACCATTGTCACTATATATTCTCTCTGGAATGCCATATCTTGGTATTATATCTTTACAGAGTGCTTTTGCTACTGTAAGGGCATCAGGGCTTTTTATTGGAAATAGTTCAATCCATTTAGAAAACAAATCTATTATAACTAAACAGAATTTTTTACCTTCGCTTGGATTTAGTTCAATAAAATCCATATATATGAACTGGAAAGGATAAATAGGTTTAGGGAAAGCACCTCTTTTAGGTCTTAAATTTCCTTGAAGATTATGTTTAGCACATATTAGACAAGCTTTACAAAAAAATTTTGCATAGGATATAAATCCATATGCTGTATAATGATGCTCAATCAATCCTACCATCCCTCCCGTTGAGACATGAGTAAAATCATGACTCAATATAGCAGCTCATTTAAAGAAATTTTTTGGAAGGATTGGTTTATCTTCTGGTCACATATAGGTGCCATCCTTCATGGCAGCGTCTTTTTTTAATCCAAGTAAGTTTTTCATAGTCTTTATCAGGACCTGGAGAGTCTTTGTACCACATGGTAATGTGTAGGTCATTCGGGTCCATGGACTGCTGTACAGTTCGAACAGACTGTCTTCCCTCCTGAAGCAGCGCTTCTCCGATGTTTAAAGGAGGTTTGTTGGGAATGTCCAGAGTGTAATAGTAATGTGGGATGCCCAGCCTCTGTATAACCATGGTATTAATGGGTTCTCCCATTCGTTTGATTACAATCCCAGAGTCAGTGGGGATTAGGGCTAAGCAAAGCATGGCTAGAGCATCCCTGCCTAAGAGGTTAACTGGACATTCAGGTAAAGTCAGTACAGACAGACGGCAGGAGAGTCCTTCAGGGTCTCTCAACCACACAGGCTGGGTCTCCTGCACAGCCTTTAAATGACCTTGAGCTGATCGGACTATGACAGTCTCAGGTCCTTGGCCAGTACCTGGAATTTGTTGTTTAACAGTTGTTCTGCATGCACCACTGTCATACAGGAAAACTGTTGGGGTGCCATTCACATGTATAGTTACTTCAGGTCGTTGTTTTTCTTGGTAAAGTATGTCTTCTAAGTTAAAAATTTCTGGGGATTCAGTGTGGTGCTGAGCAATGTGAGGAGTGTCAGCATTTTTAAGAGCTAGTCATGCCATGGAGCCTGTGGTGTCCTGATTTGCTCTGCAGTCTTTTGCTAAATGTCCTTGTTTCCCACAGGACCAACAAGCCCCTGGGATATTAAATTGTCTGTGTCCATAGCCTCTCCCTCTTCCTCTGGGGGCCCCATAAAACTCTGTTTACATGTATAGTTAATACAACTTTTCCTTATTTGTGCACATTAATTATGTTTTTGATAAAAATGCTTTGGCTAAAATGCCATCAGAATGCTGATAAATAGAGAGGAAAAGGGGACAAGAAGAGAGGGACAAAACCTAGAACAAATAATGGATGTCTATTCTATTAACATTTCTCTATCTGTAGAATGGGTCTGTTTTATGGGTTTTCTTGTCAGGGGGCCCCCTGCCTGTCCTTGCCTAGGACCCCAAATTTCCTAAATCCGCCCCTGCCTATAGACCATCATGACAGGAGGAAATGGATTTTCAGCTGGCCCCTGATCCGCAAAAGGATTGGGCAGCTTAATTAAAGGAAACACCTCAGTTTCAGGTTTGGGTTCAGGGGCTGGCTGTGGGGAGATTAAGCCTCCCTCCATATCTTTTGACCAAGCCCCCACAGGTCCCCCAGAACGGGTAACCCTTGTGGAGGTGCTGGGCGTAGGCGAATAAGCCGGTGGATTCTCAACTTTAGGACCTGACAAGACTGGGGCTGAAGCAGCAGCAGCATCAAGTTCATTTGGGTCTTGCTGTAAAGCTGCTTGTGCAGCTGCTTGTGCTTGCTGTAATAATGCTGAATATGGACCTACAGGTAAATCATCTTCTTTCCTATGAAACATCAGGGGTTGGGTTACGCCCGTTGCACATTTTTCTTTCTGTGACTTTTTGTTCTCCTCTTCCCTTAACTCTTTAAGCTTTTCTCTCCCCTTTTGCACGCTTTTCAGCTACATCCATCCAATGATTAAGATGTTCTACACCTTCCTGTTTCATTTTCTTCTCATTATTATTACATTCTTCTGCTATAGCATTATGCAGTTGGACCAATTTAGATGTTTTAAGTGATCCATCAAACCCGTATTTTTAACCCATTTGTTGAGATGTTGAATTTTTTCAGGGCTCTGTTTTTGAATGACTTTTTTTTTTTTATTGAATTATTTAATTGAATTTTTGCATGTTTTTGAATGACCAGTCTTTACAAATTAATTCCTCAAGAGGATTCTCTTTACTGTTACTTTTTCCCATGTTTAGTTGTTTTGGTGTTTTGGCTCCGGTGGGGTTTAACACCTGTCGTGTTCTAACACCGGAGTTGTGGTTCGGATAATACGGTGATTCAAATTTCCTTTTGTGGTAAGACTCACTTCAACTCAACAAGGCTCCTCGTTTGCAGTGTGAATGGAAACTGAAAGTAAACTTACAGTAAACTGTTTTAACAGGGGGACCTCGTTACCCCACGCGGAATTTAACTATTAAAAATAGAGGACTCCGCCGTCCTTCACGAGGTTTAAACTTAAACAGAGGACTCCGCCGTCCTACGGAATTTAACTGCTTAAGGCAGAGGGCTCCGTCGCCCCTTCGGAATTTAACTGTTTATCACTGTACCTGTTAGAGCCTAGGATTCACAGGGTTTTTGTACTTCTTCTTTTATTTCCTTATACTTTCGTTCCATTCACACCCTATCCTTTTAAAAGGAATTTCTACTCACTTTCTGCTCTGTCCGTCTTTCCGTGGAATCCCGTCAACCATTGGGTCCCAGTGGTGAGCTTGAGCACCAGTCTTTTAACAGGTCTCATGCTGTGGCCACAGTCTTTTTGGAGTCCCGCTGCACCTGCTGGAAACCGCAGGTATTTTGGGATCCGGCTCGAAGGACCAAGTTAATGTCAGGTTTGATACCGTAACCGTATTGAAGGAATTTTCCCTAAGATTACAAATGGACGCTATCAGCTCTAAAGGGAGGGGAACACACGTTGATGTGCCTAGATACAATTTTCACAACATAACGGTGCGATAGGAACATTCCATTCCTATCTTTGTGTGCATGTAGCCTTTGCATGCACACAGGCTGCAGCTGAGCTGGTTTCCTTTCTATGGGAACCAGCAGTGTATGAAAAACATCAGGTTATAAGGTTTTAAGTAGAAACGCAGTTAAATGTGATAAAATATATACATGATTTTCCCAACACTAACATAGACAAAAAACACCTATCGTTACGTGTACACTTTGGAGTCTCCAACTCCAGGCCCTCGCACGTACCGGATACCCAGATGCCTTATCTGTCAACAAGACTTGGTCTCGTCAAATATTCTTGCGATTACAGCTGTAACTTAAATGGTCCTAGACCAACTTTTGATCAAAAGCTTCAGGCCTACCCTTTGTCGTGTAGAATCAGTTCCTCTGGAGTCGTCACCAAGATGCCCAGGGCAGGGTTGGACCAAACTGGCCCCGTCCAGCGAAGGGAGGACGGCTGTCGACAGATTCTTTGCCTTGGTCCCACACGGTCCTGGACAATTGGATCTTGAAACCCGGGTTTTGGCACCAAAAATGTCGGGTTCATAAAATGTAGGTTTTTGCAAAAGAAGAACAGAAATACACAATTATGGATACAATTTCTGCAGAAAGGAGAGACAGTTGAACCCCAGACTCAAACACACTGACTCCCACTGGGACTCCTCCGCAGAGCATTTTATTAACAGAACATGACACATGGTTACAAACAGAGTATTGTTCTGACAGAACAATTGATCAGTTCATGAAGACAGAATGCTCCATCAGAATGACAAGGCAGGATGGTCTCCTGACTGAATCATGAGACAGGAGTGGAGCATCCCCTTGCACAAATGTTTTATAAGCACACATAAACTTTATAATTCTCATTGAATAAACCTAAAAGTGGGTGTGTTTTCTTTTATGTGTGTTTTTTTTTTCTGCTATGATTGAAGAGAGTGGTACCCTTGCCTCTCTGCTTATTTTTGTATACAGAAGTACCCATCCAACCAATCCAACTTGTGGGAGCTGCTTCTGGAAGCATGGGGTGCAATTTCTCCAGATTACCTCAACAAATTAACAGCTAGAATGCCAAAAGTTTGATGTAAAAAAAATCTTATTTAAAATAAAAATCATTATTTTTAACCTTGTTAATGTCTTGACTCTATTTTCTATTCATTTCACAACGTATGGTGGTGAATAAGTGTGACTTTTCAGGAAAACACAAAATTGTTTGGGTGACACCAAACTTTTGAACAGTGGTGTGTATATATATATATATATATATATATATATATATATATATATATATATATACACTATATTGCCAAAAGTATTTGCTCACCCATCCAAATTATTGGAATCAGGTGTTCCAATCACTTCCATGGCCACAGGTGTATAAATTCAAGCACCTAGGCATGCAGACTGTTTTTACAAACATTTGTGAAAGAATGGGTCGCTCTCAGGAGCTCAGTGAATTCCAGCGTGGAACTGTGATAGGATGCCACCTGTGCAACAAATCCAGTCGTGAAATTTCCTCGCTCCTAAATATTCCACAGTCAACTGTCAGCTGTATTATAAGAAAATGGAAGTGTTTGGGAACGACAGCAACTCAGCCACGAAGTGGTAGGCCACGTAAACTGACGGAGCGGGGTCAGCGGATGCTGACGCGCATAGTGCGAAGAGGTCGCCAACTTTCTGCAGAGTCAATCACTACAGACCTCCAAACTTCATGTGGCCTTCAGATTAGCTCAAGAACAGTGCGCAGAGAGCTTCATGGAATGGGTTTCCATGGTCGAGCAGCTGCATCCAAGCCATACATCACCAAGTGCAATGCAAAGCGTCGGATGCGGTGGTGTAAAGCACGCCGCCACTGGACTCTAGAGCAGTGGAGACGCGTTCTCTGGAGTGACGAATCGCGCTTCTCCATCTGGCAATCTGATGGACGGGTCTGGGTTTGGCGGTTGCCAGGAGAACGGTACTTGTCTGACTGCATTGTGCCAAGTGTAAAGTTTGGTGGAGGGGGGATTATGGTGTGAGGTTGTTTTTCAGGAGCTGGGCTTGGCCCCTTAGTTCCAGTGAAAGGAACTCTGAATGCTTCAGCATACCAAGACATTTTGGACAATTCCATGCTCCCAACTTTGTGGGAACAGTTTGGAGCTGGCCCCTTCCTCTTCCAACATGACTGTGCACCAGTGCACAAAGCAAGGTCCATAAAGACATGGATGACAGAGTCTGGTGTGGATGAACTTGACTGGCCTGCACAGAGTCCTGACCTCAACCCGATAGAACACCTTTGGGATGAATTAGAGCGGAGACTGAGAGCCAGGCCTTCTCGTCCAACATCAGTGTGCGACCTCACAAATGCGCTTCTGGAAGAATGGTCAAAAATTCCCATAAACACACTCCTAAACCTTGTGGACAGCCTTCCCAGAAGAGTTGAAGCTGTTCTAGCTGCAAAGGGTGGACCGACGTCATATTGAACCCTATGGATTAGGAACGGGATGTCACTTAAGCTCATATGTGAGTCAAGGCAGGTGAGCAAATACTTTTGGCAATATAGTGTATCTATCTATCTATCTATCTATCTATCTATCTATCTATCTATCTATATATATATATATATATATATATATATATATATATATATATATATATATATATATATATATATATATATATATATATATATATATAAAACAGAGCTCTACACTTTTTGGATCCAATCTGAGGTTTTTTTCTCTTTCGGTGTGTTTTTAAGTCCACAAGGTTTCTCCATCTGTAGTGCAAACCTTACATTTTGTGATATATCCGAGGCCCCAGGGGTGCCTCACCCCCTGGCGGGAGCATCAGCCGGGCCTCGGCAGGCCTCGGGAATAAGCCAGTAGCCACCCGGGCATCCACCCCGAACCCCGAGCTCCACCAGTGCACTGGCGAGCACAGGCGCGAGCCAGCAGATGGAGAGCAGGATGGGGGAAATGGGCTCCGCACTTGGTGGAGACTTGAGTTGTGCTTGGGGCCTGAAAAAACAAAAAAAAAACAACCCACCTCATTCCTGCTTCGGACCCGGCCCCCTACGCCGCACCTGGACCAGACAACCCCCAGCAAAAGCACCCCCACCACGGGATCGGGGCCCACACGCCCCACCCAGGCCACCCAACCAGAGCTCCCCCAACCCCCCAAGTAATTCACCCAGCCACTTCCTCCCCTCAATTTGCTACTCGCCCCTCCCTCCACCCTACTTTGGAAGAAGTGACAGCTCCGGCACCGGCAGGCCACTCAGGCCCCGTAGCAGCCCCCTGCCAAGAACACGGACCAGGCGGCTCACTCTTCCTCCAGGCCCCAGACTCTGGGTGGAAGCTGGAGAACAGGGGTGTGAGAAGACCCTGATCCACCCCAAGCCTGCTCAAATGTGGTGTTGTTGCGTGTTGCTCTCAGGTGTAACCAAAACTGGGAGTACCAAAAGGTGGTAGACAGGCAGTGCCAGCGCACCCCCCCAATCGACAATCCAGAACCTAAATGCGAGAGGGGGCGGGGGGGCGACCATGGTGAGGCCAACAACATAAGCAACTATGTGGCGTTTACTGCACTCCCAGGGAGCCAGCTCCCCCTCTGATTCCAATAGGCAACCCCATTCCCCGAGGGCCCCACCAGTTCCACAACCATAGCCCAGGGGGCAAAGGACAGGCGGGAGGGCCACACGCCCATCCTGTCCATCCAACAATCCCCTTTCCTAAAAGCCTGCCAATGTTAATGCTGTGATGAGGTTCTATGTAGATTTCTGAGAATTCTTTCAAATTGAAAGTAAACCTTTTACTGTTATACTGGTAATTAAAGGAAAGTAAGGTGGCCAGAATAAATTTGCAAGGTCAACAAAGCTATTAGAAAAAGGGCCCCAACCATTACATTTATTCAGATTAACATTTTCCACTAATGCTTAATGTTGAAATAATAGAAGTAGAAACCACCAGAGCAACAGCTTCTGGTAGCTTTGTCTGCTGTGTGGAACTAACACCTCACTGACCATAGATATAAAAGCCAGATATAGATGTGTGCAGAAAGAGCAAATAATAAATGGCTGATGTGGGACAGCGAGTGAAGTCATGATGAAGAAGTAACACCTTCCAACCCACAAACAGCAGGTCCTATATTCATCTGTTCCTTCTATAGACCGAGTCATTTGTGAAAGAAGCTGCAAGAGAAACAGAGGAACCATGATCCCTTCTAGAGAGACACAAACATCTTTATTGCTGATTCTGATGCTTTACTTTACAGGTAAGACCATGACTGATAGTTTTAAAGAAATGTGATGCTGTTATACTATTGGCTAGAACTGAAAATGAGTCTCAACCAAAAAAATACATCTAGTGTAATTTAACATTTTTTTCTCATGCAAAATATTTCACATCAAAAATAAGCCATTCTGTAAAAAATAAAAGATTAACTGGAGAGTAATTATTCTATTGATTGTTTTATTTATCTCCTCAATCTCAAAAGCTTCTACTGATGCAGATCTGCGCTTGATGGTCAGAGTCAGTGATGAAACTGCTTTGGCTTGTGGAAGGGATTTCTATATCAGGGATGACTGTGAAACCATCACCTGGTTGTTCACTTCCAAGAGCCGAAAAGTAACACTGTTTGAAACTGGACAGATTCACCATGATGCAGCAGCTAAATCAGACAGACTGAGTGTTACAGCAGACTGTTCTCTGGTTATAAAGAAGGTATCACAGAAGGATGCTGGTTTTTACACCTGCAGAAAAGAAGGATCAGACTTTAATATTTATCTGTCTGTTATTCACAGTGAGTATTTATCTCTCCACATTTGACAGAACAAACAGTAATGCAGTTTTCTTATTCTTATCTGGGAGAGACACTTTTTTATCTGTTAATCAATCAACTTTTCTTCCACATATATCAGGCTTAAAAGATTCCCATGTTAATAATGAAAAAATTTGTTTTTGTTTTATTTATCTTCAAATTTTCTCTCCTCTTTCTTTTTCTCTGCAGTTCAACATGTTCTCCTGTTGAAAGCCAGAGTTGGTGATGAAGTCACATTGATTTGTAATAATATTATTCATGAGTGTAACACCATCACCTGGATGTTTACTACTAAGAAACAATCAGTAAAACTGTTTGAAACTGGACAGATTCACCAAGATGCAGCAGGTAAATCAGACAGACTGAGTGTTACAGCAGACTGTTCTCTGGTTATAAAGAAGGTCTCAGTGGAGGATGATGGTCTTTCTACCTGCAGAGAGTTTATAAACGGACAACTAGGATCAGACTTTAATATTAATCTGTCTGTCAATCACAGTGAGTATAAGAAATAATCATCTTTGCCAAAACAAACTGTCTGACCATATAACCTGAAACATAACTACAAAAATTAAAACTAATTTCTTAGCTTTTTATTTGATTTGTCTGAATTCTTCATCTACTTTAGAGGCTGAACAACAACAGAAAGATAAAATCCTCCTTAGCTGCTTGGTGGAGGAATATAGCTCCTGTAAACACACAGTAGAGTGGCTGTATCAGGATGTGGAGAAAAGGTTTTCACACATAGAGAAATCAGAACAGTCCTGCTCTGCTAGTGTGACGTTTCCAACATCAATCCATGACTGGAAGTCAGACTTGCCTCAGATCTTAAAGTGTAAAGTTACAGATAGTCAGACTAAAGAGGAGAAGCTGTTTGACTTCAGGGTTTAGTCGACTGCTGGAAGAACAGGTGAGAACATTTTCATTAACTCAGATTGAAAATAATAGTTTAGTGATTAAATTTACTATTTAACACCTGTTTGTTCCTAAGGAATTTACACATTGTGTTTTGTTTTTATTTATTTTTTCTATTTCTAAATGGTTCAGACTCAACAGTTGGACCAAGCACTATAAAGACAACTACAAGCACACAACCGCCAATAACAAAATCAACAACACAAGCAATTATAACTCTATCAGCAACAACAGCAGCAGAGTTCAACAAATGGACCTCTATAGGAATAAATTCATCTATAAACATCAACAATTTATCAAAAACTTAAGGTAGAAACTGAATGTCTTTGACCTTTGACCTGTCTTGTTATTTTTTGTTTTATAGTTGGTTGGGATTTTTATTTTTATTTACCTTCTTCTTCCAGGTTGTTCTTCAATGTTCATCACTGGTTCAGCAGCGATCATAATAACTGTTCTAGTAGTCATCAAATGGAAGAAAACTAAAGGTGAGGACACTTTTCCTACAGCCTAATTTGTTCAGGATAATTTCCAGAAACAGAGATTATTTGTGTTCTAAATGGTAAAAATAACACAGACAAGAGTTAAGTTAACTACTGGTGCTGAACTGATCACCTGTTTTGTATTTTTCAGCAAACACAACAAAAACGGAAGAAGAAGTGAGTGAATTGTTGAATGATGACACATTGATTTCAATGGAAAGAGAGGTTTTTATATATTTTATATTAACTGTAATCTGTTTCTAAAGAACAAAGAAATGCTTTGTATTAGTCAATTTTTTAAGAGCATAATTTTGAAGTGTATTATTAAAGAGTTTAACTGTCCTCCACATTTTCTGGTAGCAGAAGGTCATAAATGTCTTAGAAATAAATTAATAAATTTTTCTAGAAACAAATTTCTGATCATATTTTGGGAAGAATCTAACTTTTAATGTTAACACATAAAGGAATGAATTCATTTCTGTCATTTCTAAATGGCTCCTCAAAACTAAACAGGCTCTTAAGTGAAAAATCTATTTAGTTTCTATTTTAATTATTGTTTTAATAAATCATCTATCTATTCATGTATTGTCTTTAACTAATTATCTTTGAAAGATCCTTCATTACATAAAAACATAACAGTTTTTTTAATCACATTTATTTAACTGAAGCTTTTCTTTTTATTCAAACCATATGTTCTGGTCTTAACGCCTTAAACTCTGATTAATCATCTATTAACTTCAGTTTTCCTGGGGATCATTGATCTTTTCTTATGTTCTTACTCAGAAATAGATAAACGCATGGCCTCCATGAGGCTGTTGATCTTTATTAGTAGAAAATGACAACATGAAAGTAAATAACCAAAATTTAGTCATGATTACTGTCAAAACAATGAATAGAAAAAACACAATTAGCTGGAACTTTAACAGACAAAGCTGAACTAAGACCTGCTGACAGTGACCATGATGGTGAGAGAGATAAAAGAATGTCCGTTGTCAGGAAATTCTTTATCTGAAATCAAAGAGATACTATAAATATTATCCTCAGTAAAAAGCCTAAATGCTCCAGATTATCAAAGTGACATTTTATTCTCCATTTGTTCCAGAATGTATAAATAAAGTCATTTACCAAGATGTTTTCAGACAGAACACAAAGCTGTTAGAACACAGTATGATTAAAACTCAAGTATTAGGTCACATAAATTCTCATATTTAGGAAAAGATCCTTGCTGCAGTCAACCAAAAAAAAGGGTTGAATGTTTTCTCCTAACCTTAAGCTAACCTGAACTAAATAAATGTGTGGGCTGGTGACTGTGGGTCTAAAACAGCTACAGGAAATTAGAGCTGTTGATCTGTTGTTTTCTGTGTGCAGAAGGATCCTGAGGACAACGTCCCCTCCGCCTCCATCGTTCCCACCATAAGAGCCAAAAAGACCAAGAATAAAACCATAGTGAGTTTACTGTTGGTCTATCTTGAGGTTGTAGAAAAAGAAAATGTCTGTAAAACTGATGCTAAGATGTGTCATAGAGTCACATACATGTTTTAGTAAGAAAGTTACTGATAACTAATGTTAAAATAATAAATGTAAATAAAGTTCAAAACTGTGAAAAATGTAAATCTATCAATTTGTGAGCTAAAAGAAAATGCTGAATTCTGGTTAATAGTGAATTAATTTTTTTTTTATATTTGTCTGTATTTTTAATGTGATCTTTCTTTTTAGATCTCTGATGCTGTGATATACAGCAATGTGAATTCTTCCTCTGCTCAGGTGACCTTTGATCCCAATGGTCTTTACAATCAGTAAATAAGGATGGAATTAGTTTGAAAATATCTCGTCAGAGTAGTGGGGCCTTCTAGAGGAAAAAGCATATAACAAAAGCTCACCATGTTCATGTGTATGCATGTGTGTTACATCCTGTTTACCTAAATTAATATTGTTTTTCTAAAAAGTAGATCAGCTTGAAGGCTTTGCACCATTTCTGTAAATAATTTATTTGATATGCTTTCCCATGATGTTCTTCTCTGCTTTATTTTATGCATGACCACAATAGTATAAATACCTTGGAACGTTGTGGCTTCACACTTTGAGAAGGAAATGGCAGCTTAATGTTTCCACAACGTCAGACATGTTGAAGTTTAAATCTAAAAAAGACCAGAACCCGATACTGCTGACATTCACACATTTAGGCCAGCTCCAATATAGACTGAAAGTTGCTGATGAAGGTTCTCAGTCATCCAGGTCATAGTCATTCCGTAAAAATTCAAAAAATATCCACTGGACTTGGTTTTCAGGATTTGAAGACGTTTCGCCACCTCTCCAGGAAGCTTTCTCAATTCAAATGTCTGGATCCGCAGTGAGTTTGAGTCTTATATGGACAAGGCCTTGTATTGCTTGGAAACATGCAAATGGTAACCGATGAATGGGTCGTTTAGTTCCATCGTTAGCCTGTAATATCTGAACCTGTCTATGATTCTAGGGGTCGGTCGTTAAAGGGGGGATTGCCATTAAGGGGGGATTGTCTCCTGTAATACCTGAAACCTGTCTATGATTGTTAAGGGTCGGTCGTTTAAGGAGGTATTGTTCACCGGCTGGAGCGGGTAGGTCCCTCGTTCCTCTGTGATGGGGTGGGGGGTTTGGTGATATCTGGAAGGGATCATGTCTATGATTGAATTGTATGTTTTTGGAAGCTGGAATCTGAGTCCACCACCTCTGTTTAAAGTTGGTTTTTCTCTCTTAACATAGATGGCTTCCTTCACGCCCCTCTCAAACCACCTATTTTCTTTATCCAGAATATGGACATTCTGGTCCTCAAAAGAATGTCCTTTGTCCACAAGGTGTAGGTGTACTGCGGAGTCTTGTCCAGAGGCGGCCGCTCTTCTGTGTTGGGCCATGCGTCTGTGGAGCGGTTGTTTGGTTTCTCCAATATAAAGATCAGAGCATTCCTCGCTGCACTGAACCGCATATACCACTCCGCTCATATTCGGTCTGGGGGTTTTATCTTTAGGATGGACTAGCCTCTGTTTAAGGGTTTGCTTTGGCTTGAAATGTACTGGGATCTTGTGTTTGGAGAAAATCCTCTTGAGCTTTTCAGACACTCCAGCAACATAAGGGATTGTGATGTTTTTGCGTTTAATTTTCCCATCGCTGTCTTCTGTTGCGAGTCTTTTGGATTTCCTTGCTGATTTGATAAAAGCCCAGTTTGGATATCCACAGTTTCGGAGAGCATCTTTGATGTGTTTCTGTTCTTTTTGCTTCCCATCTGTTTTAGTAGGGACCTGTTCTGCCCGGTGTTTTAAGGTTCTGATGACTGAGAGTTTGTGTTCCAGTGGGTGGTGTGAGTCAAAAAGAAGATACTGGTCTGTGTGAGTAGGTTTCCTATACACTTCAATGTTTAGGCTTCCATCTCCTTCCATGCTCACCAGGCAGTCCAGAAAGGGTAGTTTGTTGTCCTTGGCATCCTCTCTGGTGAATTTGATGTTACGGTCAACAGAGTTGATGTGTTTGGTGAAAGCTTCCACTTCCTCTAGCTGGATTTTGACGAAAGTGTCATCCACGTATCTAAACCAGTGGCTTGGTGGTGTCCCATTGAAAGTGTCTAAAGCTCTCTTTTCCATTTCTTCCATGTAAAGATTGGCTACAATTGGTGATACTGGAGATCCCATTGCACAGCCATGCTTCTGTCTATAAAAATTACCTCTGAATTTGAAATAGGTTGTGGAAAGACAAAGGCCCAGTAGTGTGCAGATCTGGTCCGGAGTGAAATTAGTCCTGTTGTTTAAATCACTATCTTGTTCAAGACGTGTCCTGACTGTTTCCACTGCCTCTGTTATAGGTATGCATGTGAAAAGTGAAGTAACATCGAACGATACCAGGGTTTCTCCTGGTGCCATCCTTAAATGTTTCGTTTTGTTTGCAAAGTCTTTGGAGTTTTCTATGTGATGTGGTGTGTTCCCCACCAAGGGAGCTAAGATATTAGTAAGCTGTTTAGCAATGTTGTATGTTGCTGAGTTAATGCTGCTGACAATGGGCCTGAGTGGTGCCCCTTCTTTGTGAATATTTGGAAGTCCATATAAGCATGGGATTTCCTCCCCTGGATATAATCTGAAAAAAGGCTGTGCTGTTAATTACCTTGTCTTTTTCAAGTTGTTTGAGATAGTCTATTATTTTCTTTTTGTAGCCGCTGGTTGGATCTCTCAAAATTCCCAACACATCAACTCTGTTGACCGTAACATCAAAATCACCAGAGAGGATGCCAAGGACAACAAACTACCCTTTCTGGACTGCCTGGTGAGCATGGAAGGAGATGGAAGCCTAAACATTGAAGTGTATAGGAAACCTACTCACACAGACCAGTATCTTCTTTTTGACTCACACCACCCACTGGAACACAAACTCTCAGTCATCAGAACCTTATAACACCGGGCAGAACATGTCCCTACTAAAACAGATGGGAAGCAAAAAGAACAGAAACACATCAAAGATGCT
Organism: Cyprinodon tularosa; assembly: GCF_016077235.1. Classification (NCBI taxonomy): domain Eukaryota; kingdom Metazoa; phylum Chordata; class Actinopteri; order Cyprinodontiformes; family Cyprinodontidae; genus Cyprinodon; species Cyprinodon tularosa. Next base: position 542,020 of record NW_024039259.1, read on the forward strand.
CTCCGAAACTGTGGATATCCAAACTGGGCTTTTATCAAATCAGCAAGGAAATCCAAAAGACTCGCAACAGAAGACAGCGATGGGAAAATTAAACGCAAAAACATCACAATCCCTTATGTTGCTGGAGTGTCTGAAAAGCTCAAGAGGATTTTCTCCAAACACAAGATCCCAGTACATTTCAAGCCAAACCAAACCCTTAAACAGAGGCTAGTCCATCCTAAAGATAAAACCCCCAGACCGAATATGAGCGGAGTGGTATATGCGGTTCAGTGCAGCGAGGAATGCTCTGATCTTTATATTGGAGAAACCAAACAACCGCTCCACAGACGCATGGCCCAACACAGAAGAGCGGCCGCCTCTGGACAAGACTCCGCAGTACACCTACACCTTGTGGACATTCTTTTGAGGACCAGAATGTCCATATTCTGGATAAAGAAAATAGGTGGTTTGAGAGGGGCGTGAAGGAAGCCATCTATGTTAAGAGAGAAAAACCAACTTTAAACAGAGGTGGTGGACTCAGATTCCAGCTTCCAAAAACATACAATTCAATCATAGACATGATCCCTTCCAGATATCACCAAACCCCCCACCCCATCACAGAGGAACGAGGGACCTACCCGCTCCAGCCGGGGAACAATACCTCCTTAACGACTGACCCTTAACAATCAGAGACAGGTTTCAGGTATTACAGGAGACAATCCCCCCCTTAATGGCAATCCCCCCTTTAACGACCGACCCCTAGAATCATAGACAGGTTCAGATATTACAGGCTAACAATGGAACTAAACGACCCATTCATCGGGTACCATTTGCATGTTTCCAAGCAATACAAGGCCTTGTCCATATAAGACTCAAACTCACTGCGGATCCAGACATTTGAATTGAGAAAGCTTCCTGGAGAGGTGGCGAAACGTCTTCAAATCTTGAAAACCAAGTCCAGTGGATATTTTTTGAATTTTTACGGAAAGACTATGACATGGATGACTGAGAACCTTCATCAGCAACTTTCAGTCTATATTGGAGCTGGCCTAAATGTGTGAATGTCAGCAGTATCGGGTTCTGGTCTTTTTTAGATTTAAACTTCAACATGTCTGACGTTGTGGAAACATTAAGCTGCCATTTCCTTCTCAAAGTGTGAAGCCACAACGTTCCAAGGTATTTATACTATTGTGGTCATGCATAAAATAAAGCAGAGAAGAACATCATGGGAAAGCATATCAAATAAATTATTTACAGAAATGGTGCAAAGCCTTCAAGCTGATCTACTTTTTAGAAAAACAATATTAATTTAGGTAAACAGGATGTAACACACATGCATACACATGAACATGGTGAGCTTTTGTTATATGCTTTTTCCTCTAGAAGGCCCCACTACTCTGACGAGATATTTTCAAACTAATTCCATCCTTATTTACTGATTGTAAAGACCATTGGGATCAAAGGTCACCTGAGCAGAGGAAGAATTCACATTGCTGTATATCACAGCATCAGAGATCTAAAAAGAAAGATCACATTAAAAATACAGACAAATATAAAAAAAAAATTAATTCACTATTAACCAGAATTCAGCATTTTCTTTTAGCTCACAAATTGATAGATTTACATTTTTCACAGTTTTGAACTTTATTTACATTTATTATTTTAACATTAGTTATCAGTAACTTTCTTACTAAAACATGTATGTGACTCTATGACACATCTTAGCATCAGTTTTACAGACATTTTCTTTTTCTACAACCTCAAGATAGACCAACAGTAAACTCACTATGGTTTTATTCTTGGTCTTTTTGGCTCTTATGGTGGGAACGATGGAGGCGGAGGGGACGTTGTCCTCAGGATCCTTCTGCACACAGAAAACAACAGATCAACAGCTCTAATTTCCTGTAGCTGTTTTAGACCCACAGTCACCAGCCCACACATTTATTTAGTTCAGGTTAGCTTAAGGTTAGGAGAAAACATTCAACCCTTTTTTTTGGTTGACTGCAGCAAGGATCTTTTCCTAAATATGAGAATTTATGTGACCTAATACTTGAGTTTTAATCATACTGTGTTCTAACAGCTTTGTGTTCTGTCTGAAAACATCTTGGTAAATGACTTTATTTATACATTCTGGAACAAATGGAGAATAAAATGTCACTTTGATAATCTGGAGCATTTAGGCTTTTTACTGAGGATAATATTTATAGTATCTCTTTGATTTCAGATAAAGAATTTCCTGACAACGGACATTCTTTTATCTCTCTCACCATCATGGTCACTGTCAGCAGGTCTTAGTTCAGCTTTGTCTGTTAAAGTTCCAGCTAATTGTGTTTTTTCTATTCATTGTTTTGACAGTAATCATGACTAAATTTTGGTTATTTACTTTCATGTTGTCATTTTCACTCAAACTCACTGCGGATCCAGACATTTGAATTGAGAAAGCTTCCTGGAGAGGTGGCGAGACGTCTTCAAATCTTGAAAACCAAGTCCAGTGGATATTTTTTGAATTTTTACGGAATAGACTGAAAGTTGCACCTTTATAACCACAGACTTTGCTGCATCTAATGATCTTTAATGTCATATTTATCCTCTTGAACGTGAGAAAAAAAGATTGTGCCAGTTTTCTGGGAAAATCACAATGTTCTGTTTGTAAATTTGAGACTTTTATGTTATGTTATATTAGGATGTCTTAGAAATACGTATATCATATTGAACTTTTATAGCCTGTAGCAAAAAGCTTCCTGCAGATGGAAAAGACAAAGGAAAGGTTGTTCAGAAAGGAGTCAGGAGTCATTTCTTCTATTTTAGTGCAACAATAGAACTTATCTGTTCGCTTTTTGTTTCTAAAGTGTTTCTCTCCTTAAATAAACTAATTCAATTCTGATTCTTTATCTTGTATAGTGTCTTGAATTAACAGTTGTTGGGAATTTTGATACATATTGACATTGTTTATTACTTTGAATAAACATTATTGAATATTTTGTCAAATTCTTAACTTTATTATAACTGGCATGGGAGGTGGCTCGGAGCTTGTCTGCCTGGCTAAGTGTTTCCTGGACCAGGCCGCCTCTTACAGTTGCTTTTTGTATCTCTGCTTCTGTCTCCTTGAAACAGTGTTGCCAACTCCTCAGTAAGGGAAGTAGCTATTGGCTGTGCTATAAGTCGCTATGAGTCGCTGAATGACGTCATTGTCTATTTTGCATAATCTTTTTTTTTTTACTTTTTCTTTTTTCCCTTGTGGTCCACTAAGGAGCTTAAAAATCATGGTAAAACATGAACATTTTGAAACATCAAATTTTTTACATTACATTAACATTAACAATCTAAATGGAACAAAAAAGACTACAAAGAATCAATGACAATGTGAGCAAATAATTGTAATTATTGTTTTTTTTTTTTATGATATGATTTCCTTCCACACGCACAGGCTGTGCTTGCCTGCTCACAGAAAGAGTGGGTCATCGTCATGTTGGTCAAGGCTCTCTATGGCAGGTTCAGCAACTGAGGGAGCTGATTCCAGCTGGATCAACCTGCGCTGTCAATCTGGACGCTGAGGGTAAAAATGCTGTGGCTCTGACTGCAGCGCTGAGAGGGACTCCTGCGGAAGCAGGAGAACGGAGCTGGGACAGGGGAGGTGCCCCACAGCAGACACTAGAAAAGTTGCTAGTCGCTTTTTTGAAAAAGAGTTGCTGGAGGGGTCTGAAAAGTCACTAAATATTGCTACAAAGTCGCTAAGTTGGCAACACTGCCTTGAACCCCAGTCGGCCTCGGCAGATGGCCGCTCACACTGAGCCTGCTTGTGCTGGAGGTTTCTTCCTGTTATAGGGAGTTTTTCCTCTCCACTGTTGCTACAAGCATGCTTAGTGTGAGGGACTGCATCCGAGTCAATGAGTCGATGCAATCAACTGGTTTTCCTTAGATAGAAATCTTTTAAACAATTTGACTGTTGTCCAGTAATTTGACTAAAATCCAGTAAAAACAGTCCCCAACCAAAACAGACAGAACAGACAAGGGCAAGGCAAAAACTCAAATATCCAAAGCAGAAATCAGAATCAGAATAAAAGATGAGACTCACTTGATGGCCAGAGTAATTCTCACAACAGCTTGAATAATCTGGCACTGATGGGAGGAAAGCATACAGCATAAATTGCTGTGGGAACCAGGTGAAACAGATCGAAGATAATGAGCCGCAGGGCCAATTAGACAAGTGAGCAGGGGCAGATGGAAAAACCAACAATCAGCGCCAGCAGCATGATAGTCACAGCAGTAACATTGGAGCTAATGACTTAAAAAAACTCAATAGCTGATAAGGAAGTCCAGCTCTGTTGTAGGAACTCCTCTAGAACCTCTGGAGTTTATTTCACAAAGAAGAATTCTTCATAAGCTGAAGAACTTTATGGACAACAGTGAGCCTCCTCTTCAGAAGAGTTTTAAAAAAACAGCATAGGGTGTACTTGATTTCATAGAATGCGTACTGCTACCTGGGCCGGATCCTTCGAGGTCCTGAAAATAAGGAGACCGGAAGAGTTTTGGCTGTTGATTCAAACAGGTTCATCAAATTATTTTTTTTTTATTGTAAAGTGAACAAAGAATACATTCATGAAAATACTGAGTGGAATAAATATGACAACCAAAGAGAGTATTAACAAATAAAAGCAAATGTAATGATATAAATGGGGTAGAAAGATATAAGTAAATTTGACAATGTATGTGTAAAAAATATATCTGCAAATTATCTTATATTTAACAACACAAAATACTTAGTTAAGCAAGTTGTGCAAAATAGCAATTAAAAAAATAAAAGTCAAATCAGATTTATAGTCCTGTCATGATTTTACTAAAGTTCAGACCCAAATGCAGAAGATAAAACAGGGAGACCAGGGGAAAAGGTTTAACAGGTTTTATTGAAGAGATAATGCAGAGAGAAGGGTTTCTCTGAACACTGCTCAACCAGAACTGAAAAGCGAAGGGAAGGCACAGCGATTAGTTCAGGCTCGGTGGAAAATAGATTTGTGAACTTGGAGAAGAGGATTTGGTTGCTGACTCACATTTCCAGAAAAGTTGTTGAATCTTTGACTCCAGTCTGTATGCTGTAGTTCCAGTGTTTGTCTGATTCGGTGGAGAGCGGAACAGGGTTTATCCAGAATGGGGTTGTTTGTAGGTGAATGGAGAAACTGACTCCACTCAGATTTCCTGCGGTACTTGAACGGGTCGTAATGGAGATGAATCCCTTTCTCAGTGTGAACCTCAAACGATCTCTTGGGGAAAGTGGATCCAAACCTCCTGTTTGAACCGCAGCTCTGTTGAAGATCCTTCCAGGGAGAGAAGGTCCGAAAAAAATCCAGTTTGCAGGATGACTTCCTGCCGAGAAGCAAAAGACAAACAATGTTAAAACTCAGGTGGACAAGAACTCAGTTTGACTCAGCAAAACTGGGAGGTCCCAAAACTGGGAAACACTCTGGCGTCGAGGTAGTGGCAGTCAGCAGCTTAAAAACACTCCGTTATCGAGGAAACCATCAGCAAGTTTGTGAGGAGGCGGACCAGAACCAGGCGCCTCCTGGTGGAGGAAGGGAGACAAACACAGAAACACAAACACACAGACAGGAGTCCTGACAAGTCCACACACTGCAGATATATCACAATATGTCCTTAAATTACAGCTGAAGCCATTTACTGTTAGGAATCCAGTTTGTGTGGGTTGTGTTTTGTGTCCTTCTCTCCCTCCACCACCAGGTGGTGCCCTGTCCTCGTTGGTCCTCTCACATGCCTGCGGCTGGTTGACTCATCACTGAGGACTATTTGAGCCTTGGACTGTCACTACCTCGGCGCCAGAGTGTTTGCCAGTTTCGGGTACTCTAGTCAAGCTGAGTTTTGCTGAGTCTAACTTAGTCTTTGTTTTTTGCAAAGCCTAACCTACTTTTTGTCTTTGCCTTTTCGACGGGAAGCCTTCCTGCAAGCTGGATGTTTGGCCTTCTCCCCCTGGAAGGATCGTTTGAGTCTCACACTGAGCAGCGGATAAACCTGCATAAGTTCAGTTCAAGTCCTCCTGGATTCCCAAGTGACAGTCCTCTCAATAGCTCCTCTGGGTCTAACCAAGTCTATACCCGTCCGCTCTCCAACGAGTCTCAACCACTGGAAAAACCCATACCGACTGGATTCTGGGAAGAAAGTTTTCTCCACAATCGTGGATCCCGTTTTCTCTGTCTCTCCAAGTCATTGTTCAGAGTTCCCATGGATCCTGAACCTAACCACTGATACTTCCCTTCCCTCTTCCGGTTCCGGTTCACCAGTTCACTGAGTTTCCTGAATCCAACCTTGCTGGTTTCATCAATAAACCTGTTCAAACTTTTACCCTGGTTTACTGCATGTGGGTCAGATCTCTTAAGAAAATCATGACATTTACACTGTAACAAATAAAAACTTTTCGATAAATTAAAAATTACCCTCCACATATTTTCATTAGTTTCAGATGGAACTATTCCCATACTTGTATTGCAAGAAACTGCACTTTCAATATTCACCACTGTTCGTCGCCAAGTACCTTTTTCGTCTGAGCACAGAGGCACCAGCTAACTTGAACTCGCAATGAATCATGGGATATTCAAGGCTACGTAGGATACACCAGACCCGTCCTTCTAAACAGGCAAAAAGTAGGATGCATTTGTTGGCTGCATAACGAGGAGTCTTGCAATCCAAACAGACATCAGCGCCACGCTATGATGTAATCAGCCTACTAAACTGGCCTCCTGAGGATGAACCCCCAGAATTCAAACTCAGTAACAGCATCTTCTTCTGTTTTTTTTTAACTAAAAATAAATAAATAGTTTTGATTCCGAGCTTGAGTTTTGGACTGAAACATTTGTCTGCTTTAGGAAAATTGTCAGTATTTTTTTTTAACTAAGAAAGTATCAGACCACTAGTTTCCATCTACTGACATTTAGTTGCTTAATGAAACTAACACCTCACTGACCGCAGAGGTAGAAACAAATGGAGCCTATTTGTTTTTTCTTGTTTTGATAAATTAATATGAAGGCAGTAGGAGAAGAAATAACTATTAAACAAAAGTTATTGTATGTAATACTACAATACAGTAAACATAGATTTTATGCTATATCCCAAAAGAAAATGAAGAAAAAACATAACTAATAAAGACAGAGTGAGGTCATGCTCAGGAACTAACACCTCACAACCTACAAAAAGCAAAGCATTACTTCATTTTCTATAGTGGAAACATTTTAGACTGTAAGTGATAATGAAAGACAGAAGAACAATGATCACTTTTTTAACATTTGAAACAATCTTATTTCTAAAATGAAGATTTAATTCTGATAAAATAAAAACAATTTTTATTGCACTAAAATACTATACTCAAACTTAGGCACCAGATTTGAAATTGTCACATAAAGCAACAGACATGATAATGGAAATTATACAATTGATTTTCCACTTTTATTGTTCCTTCTCTCATCATTAATACCAACATGTGTGCCTCTGTCCCAGGAAATTGTTATCCAGTCATGAAGGAAGTAAGAGTGGAGGAATATAGTCATTACATCCTAAGACATTTTATATTAGGATGCATAAAAGAGCATCTATCGCCACAAATTCCACAGCAACAAGGGCGAAAGAAGGGCCATAATTACTGAAGACATAAAGCTGTGTGTTTTATATATATAGATTTACCATGAAGCCCATGTGAGGGAGTGGAATGGAAACAAAAGAAGAAAACCTTCAGAGCAACACCTTCTATCTGTAGCTTTGGCTACTGCAAGAAACTAACACCTCACTGACCACAGATATAAAAACCAAGGACTTATTGACTTGTTCTCATAGGTACAAAAATAAAAATAATGTTGGTGAATGATTGTGATGAATGCGGCTTAGTTTATTTTTGCAAGTGTAGGGGGACTAAACAATAAAAGGTCAATGTGGGACAGAGAGTGAAGTCATGATGAGGTGTTTAGACCTTCCAAACCACACAGCCCCTCATTCCTCTCTTATCTCTATAGACTGACTCATCTGTGAATTTGTCTCCAAGAGAGACAGAGAGGAACCATGATCACTTCTTCAAAGATACAAACATCTTTATTGCTGATTCTAATGCTTTACTTTACAGGTAAGACCATGAAGATGGTTTTAAAGAAATGTGATGCTGTTATATAATTGGCTAGAACTGAAACTTAGTCGTAACTGGGGAAAAAAAACAAGCCATTTTTATTATAATTTAACAATTTTTTCTAATGCAAAATGTTTTACATCAAAAAATAAGCCCGTCTGTAAAAAGATTTACTGGAGAGTAATTGTTCTATTCATTGTTTTGTATATCTCCTTTTTCTCAATAGCCTCTACTGATGCAGATCTGCGATTGTTGGTCAGGGTCGGTGATGAAGTTCCTTTGGCTTGTAGAAGTGATTTCTATATCAGGGATGACTGTGAAACCATCACCTGGTTGTTCACTTCCAAGAACCAAACAGTAAAACTGTTTGAAACTGGACAGATTCACCAAGATGCAGCAGCTAAATCAGACAGACTGAGTGTAACAGCAGACTGTTCTCTGGTTATAAAGGAGGTCTCAGTGGAGGATGCTGGTTTTTACACCTGCAGAAAACAAGAATCAGACTTTAATATTCGTCTCTCTCTGATTCACAGTGAGTATTTATCTCTCCACATTTGACAGAACAAACAGTAACCCCGTTTTCTTATTCTTATCTGGGAAGCCACTTTTTTTCTGTAAATCACTTAACTTTTCTTCCAGATATATCAGGCTTAAAAGATTCCCATGTTAATAATGCAAAAAAAATGTTTTTGTTTTATTTAACTTCAAATTTTCTCTCCTCTTGCTTTTTCTCTCCAGTTCTACATGATATGCATTTGACTGCCAGAGTTGGAGATGAAGCTTCTTTGCCTTGTGAAAATATTAATTATCACTATAAAACTGCCACCTGGTTTTTCACTTCTACGAACGAAACAGTGAAACTGTTTCAAACAGGACAGATTCATGAAGATGCAGCAGCTAAATCAGACAGACTGAGTGTTACAGCAGACTGTTCTCTGATTATAAAGAATGTCTCAGTGGAGGATGCTGGTTCTTACACCTGCAGACAGTTTATAAACAGACAACAAGGATCAGACTCTAATATTCATCTGTCTGTGAATCACAGTGAGTATTTATCTCACATAATTTGTCAGAACAAACAATATCGCAGTTTTCTTCTTGAGTTTAACAATCTTATCTGGGACAAGCAATTTTTATTTTTCAGGCTTAAAAGATTCTCAGGTTGAATAATGAACAACATAGTCATTATTTTATCGCACTTAACATGGTTTTTGCTTCTTCTTTTTCTTTGCAGTTGAACAATATCTGCATTTGACAGCCAGAGTTGATAATGAAGTCACTTTGCCTTGTAAAAATATTAACCAGGACTGTGAAACCATCACCTGGTTGTTCACTTCTAAGAACCGAACAGTAACACTGTTTGAAACTGGACAGATTCACCAAGATGCAGCAGCTAAATCAGACAGACTGAATGTTACAGCAGACTGTTCTCTGGTTATAAGGAAGGTCTCAGTGGAGGATGCTGGTCTTTATACCTGCAGACAGTTTATAAATGGACAACAAGGACCACAATTTAATGTTGAGCTATTTGTTAATCACAGTAAGTATAAAAAATATTCATCTTTGTCCAAACCAACTCTCCACCCAGGTTTAAAAAAATATTTGTCTTTTTTTATTTATCTCTAACTTTAGTGCCTGAACGACAACGTAAAGATAAAAACTTTCTTAGCTGCTTTGTGATTGAAGATATACCCTGTCAACACACAGTAGAGTGGCTGTATGAGGATATGGAAAGATTTTTTTCACACATAGAGAAATCAGAAAAGTCCTGCTCTGCTACTGTGATGTTTCCAACATCAATCCATGACTGGAAGTCAGACTTTCCTCAAATCTTAAAGTGTAAAGTGACAGATAATCAGACTAAAGAAGAGCAGCTGTTTGACTTCAGGGTTCAGTCGAATGCTGGAAAAAAAGGTGAGAGCATTTTCAATAACTCAGATTTAAAACATTTACGATTAGAAATTTACATTTTATCATCTTTCAATTTCCATGTCTAATTCTGAATAGCTTAAAATTGCTTTATTTTAACTATAATTTTTCTTATATAGATTCCACAACAACAGTAACAAAAGCAATGACCAAAACACAGCCACATACCATCACATCAACAGCCGAATCAAACAAATGGACATCAACACAAAATAATTCATCAACAAACATAAACAATTCATCAGAAGGCAAAGGTAGTGACTGAATATCTTGAAGCGCAGAGCCTCAATATTAAGTTCTCTATTGCAGGTATGTTTCACTATTATTGTTAATCAATGACTGTGTGCAACTATTGATTCTTCTATCAGGGTGGATTTGGTTGAACGTTATTCGTCCTGTGGGTTTGGCAGCCATGATAATAACTGTTGTGGTGATCAACAGATGGAGGAAAACAAAAGGTAAAAAAAAAAAAGTTTTCTACATTTTCAATTTGTCTGCCAGCATGAAGGTTTTTTTACATTTGGAAACAAGCGCTTCCAAATGTAACGCTTGTAGAAAACGCTTGTAGAAAATTTTATTTGATAACTTTCGATCTCTAATTCCTCAATTCGAGGTGGAGTGAGTTTAAATTCTGTAACTCAAAAGCTCCTGGACAAGTTCACTCAGATACATCATCTAGGTTAAAAAAAGCAAAATGATTACTTTGATTCAAAATGGCCGACTTCCTGTAGGGACTGGACCATGGCTCCAAGAGACTTTCTTGTAGGTCCTGAAGGGTTACACAAGTGGACCAAGTTTCAGTCATAAAATGGCCTGGGGCTTGCTTTTAAGTTTCACTGCCAACTGACCAAGTTTGACGATCGGCCACGCCCACATGTTTTCATGTAGAAAAATTCCTTTTATAACAGGCTCAGGACATGCATCACTGGAATGAAATGTCTTTTATGGAGGGAAGGATAGCCCCGATAATCCCCTCTGATCTTCTCACCACTCTTAATACTTTCTTCCAGCCTGAGCCGCTGCAGCCTCGACACCAGAGACAGCTGGTCAGAACGCTCTCTATGGTGCTTCTGTAGAAGGTTGTGAGGATGGGTGGGGGCAGGTGGGCTCTCCTCATCCCCTACAGGAAGAACCAGCGTTTTTTTGCCCTTTTGACCAGTAAGGTGGTGTTTACAGTCCAGGTGAGGTTGTCTGTGATTTGCCCCCCGCTTGTGGGTGTTCTTCTTCTCCAGATGTGCTAGGCTCAGCTGAAGATGTGCTAGGCTTAGGTAAAGAGCAGGGGAGATAGCTTCCTCAGTGGAGCGGTTCTATTGGTAGGCAAACTGGAAAGATTTGAATTTGGCGGCAGACTGGAGACAATGTGTTCTTTAACCAGCCTTTCAAAGCACTTCATTATGATTGGAGAGCAACAGGCCAGTAATCATTTAGTGAGGTGACCTGAGGCTTCTTTGAGACCGGAATAATGGTGACAGACTTGAAGCATGCTGGCATTACGGAATAGTCAAGCGAGGTGTTAAAGATGTCTGTGAGGACACCAGCCAGTTGATCTGCACACTTCTTATATACCCCCCCAGGTATGTTATCAGGGCCTTCCTTGGGTTGACTCTCCTCAGAGTTCCTCACTTCAGCTACATCCAGCTTTAGTATCTCCTATCCTGCAGTGGAACGGCTTTCACAGCTGGAGTGCTGTTTAGTGCCTCAAACCTTCCAAAGAAGTTGTTCAGTTTATTGAGGAAGTCAGTTTTTGCTGCATCTACTGGGGGTGGGGTGGGGGGTGGGTGGGGGTAGGCCGTGATCATCCGAATGCCTTTCCACATCCTCCTGGTGTTGCTGCTGTCGTTGAAAATATCCTGGATCTTCTGGCTGTGGTTCTGCTTCGCTTATCTGATGGCACGGTTTAAGTTGCTCTCAATGCCTCTTTATCGCAATACTTGAAAGCAGAGTTCCGTGCTTTTACGAATTTCCGAACATGTCCATTCATCCCGGGTCTTTGGTTGGCCGGGTTGGTGATGTTCTTTTTGATGCTGACATCCTCAATGGTTTTTTTTTTATGTAGTCTGACACAGTCATGGCATACTAATCAATATTTGTCATATTGTCATATGTTGCTGCAGCCTTGAAGATTTTCTTCTAGTCAGAACATTCAAAAAAGTCTTGGAGTTTCTCAATGACACCCTCAGACCACACTTGGACCTCTTTAACTGTCGGTTTAGCCCTGATCAGCTGGGGCTTATATGCAGGGATAAGCATGACAGACAGGTGATCTGATGAACCGAGGTGGAGGCGGGGGGCTGCTCTGAATGCATTTTTGATGTTAGTGTAAACCAGGTCTAATATGTTTTCACCCCGAGTTGCAAAGTCCACATGTTGGTAGAAATGAGGGAGAACAGATTTAAAGGAATAGTACACCCAAAACATGATTAGCCTTCATTTTCTACTCACCCCCATGCTGAACAACACTCTGGAGTACTTTTTTGATATCTCAAATGCATCTGGAGATCTGGGAGGCTTCTTGCTGTCTGCTGACATTCAAATAATGGAGGTCTATGGTGCCCGAGGCAGAAAGGTCCATAAAAGTCCACAAAAAACGTGTCAATATTCCTCCATACTGCTCGTCCAATGTATTCCAAGTGTCCTGAGTGGGTAGCGTCCATAATTTACTTGAAACGAAGTCATTTAGAATGTTTTTAGAGCATAAACAGTAGTGTATAGGATTTCCTAAAAGCGCGTTCACGAGTCTACGGAAACCGCGGCAGGCCAAACCAGATGAAAGTGCGCATTCAGCGTCTGCTCTGCCGATAATGCAAGCGTAGAAGAAGAAATGTGCTGTTTACCTGTGCAAAGAAAGAAACAACGAAAGAAAAATGTCTGAGGACTTCAGTGTTGAGGAAGAGCATGAGTTCTTTGCCGAGCTGAATGCGCACTTTCGTCTGGTTTGGTCTGCCGCGGTTTCCGTAGACTCGTGAACGCGCTTTTAGGAAATCCTATACACTACTGTTTATGCTCTAAAAACATTCTAAATGACTTTGTTTCGAGTAAATTATGGACGCTACCCACTCAGGACACTTGGAATACATTGGACGAGCAGTATGGAGGAATATTGACACGTTTTTTGTGGACTTTTATTGACCTTTCTGCCTCGGGCACCATAGACCTCCATTATTTGAATGTCAGCAGACAGCAAGAAGCCTCCCAGATCTCCAGATGCATTTGAGATATCAAAAAAGTACTCCAGAGTGTTGTTCAGCATGGGGGTGAGTAGAAAATTAAGGCTAATCATGTTTTGGGTGTACTATTCCTTTAAGGTTAGCTGGGTTAAAATCCAAAGCAATGATGAAAACATCCTCTGTGTGTGCAGATTGGAGCTCAAAGAATGCCTGATATAGAGTCTTCATGGCCTCTTTTGTATTAGCGCTGGTAGACATATAAACAGCAGTGATGCTAACCATACTGAATTTCCTGGGCAGATACAACGGTCTATAGTTAACAGTCAAAAACTCAATGTCTGGGGAGCAGAAGCTGGTGACCGATCTAGTATTTTTACACCAGCTGTTGTTGATGTAAACACAGACCCCACCAACCCAAGTCTTACCAATTAGTTATTTGTTTCTATCGGTGCAGTATAGCGTTAGCCCCTCCAGGCTAATAGCATTGTCCGGTATAGCTGGATGCAGTCAAGACTCCGTCAGAATGATGGCGCAGCAGTTACATATCTTTTTTTTTAAGAGAGTTCGAGTTGGCGCAGCAGTTACATACCTTTTTTTTAAGAGAGTTCGAGTTGGAGATTATCCATTTTGTTTTCCAACAAGCGGACGTTGGAGAGCAGGATTGATGGAAGTTAGGGTGACCAAACGTCTGTATTTCTCGCGACATATCCGTATTTCACGTCCTGTCCCGGGCGTCCCGGGTTTTTTTTAGAAAGTGAGGAAATGTCCTGTTTTTTAAGTTACCTTCATTGGACCATTAAATTTACAGGCACTAGGGCACTGCGCGCGACGCTGCGTGTGAGGTAATCCCTGAGCCGCGTTAGTGCGGGCAGCCCTGTTCTTAATCAGAATATAGATAGCGTGCAAAAGCGCAAATGTATGTTTACCGACGATTTACTAAAGAGTTTCCCCGCTTTCAGACCGGGTTGAGACAAATGGGTGGCCTTGTGCACAGTGTGCAAAGCAGGCACATATGTCTCGGTGTCCAATGGAGGTGCAAGGGATCTGAAAAGCCCCCTGGACACCGAAAGTAAAGATAGTCTATTGATATGTTTTTGTTTTTAGTACATTTTGAGTTATTTTTGCTACACAAGACGTATTTTTTCTTGATTAGCTCATTTGTTAATTTATTTTTTCCAATAGCCTACAGAACAGACATTATTTCGTTCATTGCTGAGGCTGAGTATCATGTGTTATTGGGAGTTGAGAGTTATTGTTAACTTTTATTGTTAAGTGAGGGATGTTTAGATGAGACATTTTTTTCTTTCATTGTGCTATTCATCCATTACAGGAATTGTTAACCATTTTTAATAAATACATTTTGAATGAAATTATCATTTGTTATTGTAGTTATTGCTGTAGACTGTTACTGAAAAGCATTTTTAATAAATCTACTGTAATCAATACTGTTAATACGTAACGAAAGAGTTCAGTAACAAATTACTGCAGACACTTGGATACCGGTAGTTCTCATAACTGATGCCGCCATTCAAAAGTGTGTCAAATGTTTCGAGCATGATTTAGACTTTTGGCCAGTGTCAAATCAGTCCATTGGTACATGGGGCTTCGAAATTGCCATCACTACAACCCAAAAGAAAAGATGAAAGGGAGCACCAAACCTCCCAAACACAAGCTTCTAGCTTGTACCAAGTCAAGTAAGTTAAGGGCAAATTGCCTAAAGCTTAAAAAAACCTGTTCCTACTAGCTGCCCCCAATTTAATAATCTTAGGAGCCTTTTATAGGTAGGCCTTATCAACGTCTGATTAGCTTGACAATCCTCTGCTGGTCCAGCAAGGTCACTGCTCCTCTGCAGCCTTCAAGCAGCCAACAAGGAAAGTGTTCTGTCACAGCTGGACCTGAATAGCAAAAACAAGCCTGTGCAGCCTCAAGAGGCCATGGGCCGTAGCAATCGGTTTAAGAACTAAAGCTGAACTTATAAAGGCCATATAATGCTTTGATTGTGGGTTTGTGGACCAATGTGCAGAAACCCAGAGCATAATAGCATGATAAGGATTCTAGAGATTTATTAACTAAAAATCAGACTGTAACACTGGAACAACACAGAGGATCCACCAAGACAAAGAGGTAAATGAGAACTGAAGTAGAGGAGAACATTGATGTAGATAGAAGGGAAAAAACCCAGGTGAAATGTTTCAATACAAGGACAATTGTGTAGAAAACAAGGGAGAAATAATCCAAAATATAGAAATAATCACCAACTAAAGTAAAGACAAACCGACTAGAAACACTTAAAAATATGCAAGAGAAAAGGCTTAGAAAGTAAAAAAAAATAAAAAGGTAAACAAACCAAACTAGTATGGCACACTTCAAATAACAAAATAGCACAAAACAGGATTTTTACAAATCATATAAACATTTGATTTTTTTTCAACATATTTATCTGCGTTTTTGTTCTTCTATTTATAGGTCCCTCCAGAACTTGAAGCATGTGAAGGATCAACCTGATTGTCTCACTGTGCTCTTTTATAGCTATAAATAAAGATGTATATAGAAATAACTTGTTCCTGTTTTTTGGGAGTACAGGACTGCTGATAACTAGTTTAAATTATGTTTCTCATGTTGAGGCATCAAACAAATGCATATATCTCTAATAATTTGTACTTTGATGTGCTTCTTTCTGTTGTTTTACAGAAACATATTTACATTATACAGTAAATAGCTGATGTTAGTAAGAGGTGAAGTCATTTTATCAGATAATTATTTGTGCAAACTGTCCTTTAATCGATTCTCTTTGTTTTCTCTTTTTTATGGAGTATTATTGAATAAATGTTTATCATTTTTAAGATCCAGTCATTCTTTCTTTTAGTCTTGTAAACCCGATGAAAAGCTGCGTCACTGAAGAAACTAACAATAAGAACAGCATTCACCTTTTCTAAAAGCCTGCAAATGGTTAGTGTTACCTTGCTGTGGTGAGGTTCACTGTAGATTATTTGAAATATATCAAATTAAAAGTAAACCTTTTGCTGTTATATTAGTGCTTGAAGGAAAGTAAGGTGGCCAGAATAAATCTACAAGGTCAACAAGGCTATTTGATAAAGGTCTTTACGTCATGATCTTGGCAGATTTAGGCTGGGTTTTCTCCTTGTTGCTTTCTTTTTTTTTGCTTTGCACGTCCTGTGCTCATCATCTCTCATCATATCCACCTTTTCCTGCTGTTATTTAAGCCTCCAGAACCCAGCCTTTGGTGCCACATTATTATAGCTGCTAGCAAAACTAACTCTAGCCTTCCCTGTGTTTAGTTCTGCCTGGTCCTTATCAGTTTCTGCCCATGAACTTCTGAGTTTCAGCCTCTCCTGTTTGCTCTGTTTGCCTGTTCTGTGTTTCTGGGCTGTTACCTGGATTCCGCCTGCTGTCGACCTTGGACCTGCCTTCTGACCACGGCTTGGATTTACCCTCCTGGATCTTTCACTTCCACTTCCCTGGACTGTACTCCTTCTGGACACAGACTGAACTTTGCCAGAGTTTCCAGTGAGCCCGCCGCAGCAGACGAGCAGTCACACGTTAATATAATAAAGGCCTTTTTAAATATATCACTGTCTGTCTCGTCTGAATTCTGGGTCCTATGTTCTGAGCCTTCTGACAGAGTAATGTGGCCAATCATGGACCCATCAGCAGACAGGCAGTGGCGAGAGGACATTGAACGGAGCATAACTTAATTAGAGTCAATTCTCACACATTTGCACATTCAGGCTTCACCTATCTCTGATTTCTCACTCTGCTCCTCGCTTCACCTCCTCTTCGGCTGCAGTGGCTCATATGACTGCGTCGGAACCTGCTCGTTCTTCTGGTCTGAAACCGATGCAGCTGGTATTTACACATCTCTCCAAGGAGGAGAGGGATCATCGCTTCAGGCTTCAGCTCTGTCCCTATTGCGGTGGAGAGGGACATCTGGTGAGATTCTGCCCAGTAAAAGGACAGGCTCAGTAGGAGGGGGAAGATCCTGCTGAGCCAAGCTAGACTATCTGCCTCCTCAGAATTTCTGCTTCCTGTGTCTGTTTCGGTTGGTGCACTTAGTCATAACCTTTCAGCTTTCATGAACTCTGGAGCTGATACCGAGTTTATGGATGGGGACCTGGCAATGCGGCTCGGCATTAAGCTTCTTCTTTTACCAGACTCCCACCAGGTAGAAAGTAGCCTTTGATGGCCATCGACTTAACCAGTCATCGCTTATGCGAGAACTGATGGACTTAGTGGTTGGTGTTAATAATGCTGAGCTTATTTCTTTCTTAATCATTGATTGTTCGCAAGTTTCAGTCGTTCTAGACTTAACATGGTCTTCCAAGCACAATCCATATATTGACTGGCAGAACTTGGAAGTTTTAGGTTGGGCTACTTCCTGTCTTGGTCCCTGCCTGCGCTCAGCTAAATCAGAAGCCACAGTTAAAAGTGAGGATGATGACTATTTCCCTGATCTCTCTAAAGTTTCTGAAGAATATTACAATCTTAGGGGGGTTTTCAATAGTAGCAGAGCCACAGCTTTACCTCCACATAGGCCTTATGATTGTGGGGTTTAGTTACTGCCAGACACCCGCAACCCCTGACACTCTAACCGTTAAATTAATTTCATTGAACTTTTTCAACACAAAAAGCTTAAAGTTGAAATAAAACAAGAAGAAACCACCAGAGCAACAGCTTCTGGTAGCTTTGTCTGCTGAATGGAACTAACACCTCACTGACCACAGATATAAAAGCCAGATATAGATGTGTGTAGAAAGAGCAAATAATAAATGGCTGATGTGGGACATAGAGTGAAGTCATGGTGAAGAAGTAACACCTTCCAACCCACAAACAGCAGCTCCTATATTCATCTCTTACCTCTATAGACTGACTCATTTGTTAAAGAATCTGCAAGAGAAACAGAGGAACCATGATCCCTTCTAGAGAGACACAAACATCTTTATTGCTGATTCTGATGCTTTACTTTACAGGTAAGATCATGACTGATGGGAAACATTAGGCTGTTATATTATTTGCTAAAACTGGAAATTTTTCCTCTGAGTGAAAAAAAAAAACGATTTTTTTTTTTTTTTGTAATTTAACAAATTTTTCTCATACAAAATGCCTCACAGCTAAAAATAAACAGCAGAGTGATTATTCTATTAATTCTTTCTCCTTTCTGAAAAGCTCGCAGATCTGCAGATCTACGATTGATGGTCAGGGTCGGTGATGAAGTTGCTTTTGTCATGATGGGTCTAAGTGGGTTAACCCATATGCAGAACACCAGACTGGAGACAGAGGAAAAGTTAACAAAGTTTATTAAAGGAAGATGCACAGAGAAATATGGACTGGTTCTGGTACAGGTCCGGGTCTGGGATTTCTGATATCTGGAGAGATGGAGAGTTTGGTTAGCCAGGAAGTTAGATGGATTGATGAGTGGGTAGTTTCTGAATGTACCTTGAAGAGGTTCTGACAGATCCTTGAGATGGGGAACCGATGGGGTCCAGAGATTGAGGAAGTAACAGAGAGGCAGTGATGGGACTAACGGCGTTGAAAGAAACTTGTTACCTTGTTTTAGTAACGAGTAATCTAACTAATTACTTTGACTGTAACTATAACGCAGTTACCATTGCAGACACCCCGTTACTGCGCACAATGAACCTTTTTTCAAGATAGGACTCGTGCGCAGCTGCGTGAAGCTGACACCCCACCCACGTCAAAAAACTCTGCAAATAGACTGAATGGTTAGTGCAACGTTAGTGCAGATTTGTGCAGAAAAAATATTGTTTGTGCTACTTTTGTTTAAGAGATATTAAAGATTATTTTTTAGGTCATCCAGAGGTGCGCGCCTTGTCATGAGAGAGGGGAGGATGAGAATGGCTGATGTATAGTGAGATTCCGTCTGTCAGTTGGGTAGGTGGGTGTTTCCGCTGGTGGGTGTTAACGTACAACACACACAGAGAGATGGAGAGTGAGGATGACTCCAGCAGCAAAACAGCGTTTTCCTGATGGAAATACCGGTGTTACGTCGAGCTGCGTTTCCCCATCAGATACAGTTCCCTCTGCATCTCCGCACAGCGCAGGCGGCACGAGTCACCGCGCAAGTGACAGGAAACGCGCATGCTCGCTAAAGGCGCGCAACAGTCGCCCTGTGCTCGCGCCACAGGAGAACTATGGAGAGCGGGAACGATCAAATGATTAACCTGACAACAGCCAGAAATGATAGCCTATATGGAGAAAGGGAGAAATCTGGATGGATGGATGGATGGATGGATACTCTGCCTTCTCAACCTACTGTATTTTTTATTTTAAACATTATTTGATGGCCTTTGTGGCAGGATATGGAGATCCATATTTTATGTCACACACAGAGTATCCATCTAGATAGATAGATGATAGATAGATGGATAGATAGATGTTGCAGTATCTATAACAACCCAAACACACAGGATTTCAGAATTAGACATCCCCAGTTATTAATTTCACCAGATCTGAATGCCCTGTTAAAAAACTTCACATGGCGTTCCCCCCTGATGTCATTTACGTTGAGTTGCAATAAATGCTAAACTCTCTGCAGGTTCTTGTCTTTGTCGTCCGCACTATTCAGCTGGCTTTGGAAACACACCGCGAGAAAGTGGGGGCTGGGTGGTGAGAAACGCAATAGTTACTTTTACTAGTAACTAGTTACTTTTATTGTGGAGTAACTCAGTTAGTAACTCAGTTACTTTTTGGGAGAAGTAACTATAACTAATTACTTTTTCAAAGTAACGTGCCCAACACTGCAGAGAGGTCAGCAGCAGCAGCGTCTAGCTTCTGGCTAGTGAGCCTCAGACGTGGGTTTGGTTCCTAGCTCTTCCCTGAGAGCTGAGGGAGGAATCCAGACTGAGATCTTCAGGTTCAACTTCCTAGCTCTCCCCTGAGAGCTGAAGGAGGAATCCAGACTAAGACCTTCAGGTTTGGCTTCCTTGGGCAGGCAGGCAGGTTTCCAGGTAAAGCTCATCCAGAGCTTCAGACTTCAGTCAGGCTTTCTGTGAGTAGAGAAGATAGAGACAGGTTAGAATCCAGTTCCTCTCTAGAGTCTACTGTGATTCACTTGATTTACAGAGGCTTAGGTTTGCTAACCAAACTTGGTCATCACTGCGGCGTTGAAGGGTGGTCTGGCTGCTGCTTATGTAGGAAGGTCTCCTGATGGGCTGATGAGCTTCAGGTGTGCTGGAGGCTCCAGCCCAGGAGACCCACAGCGCTCTCTGCTGGAGACAGATGGTAGATCTCCAGATCCCAACAGTAACCCCAGTCCCTAACAGAAAACAAATAAAAACAGAAGAGGATCCTCGGCGCCCTCTGGTGGGCAAGCCTCAGGATCCCAACAGCTTTAGCTTGTAGTGATTTCTATATCAGGGATGATTTTGAAACCATCACCTGGTTGTTCACTTCTAAGAACCCAACAGTAAAACTGTTTGAAACTGGACAGATTCACCAAGATGCAGCAGCTAAATCAGACAGACTGAGTGTTACAGCAGACTGTTCTCTGGTTATAAAGAAGGTCTTAGAGGAGGATGCTGGTTTTTACACCTGCAGAAAACAAGAATCAGACTTTAAGATTCATCTCTCTGTTATTGACAGTGAGTATTTATCTCTCCAGATTTGACAGAACAAACAGTAAAGCCGTTTTCTTTTTGACTTTAATTAATCTTTTCTGGGACAGCTTCTTTGTATCAGTTAATCAGTTTACTTGTAATAAACATATATTTAACAATGAACAAAGGAGTCATTATTTTATTTATCTTCAAAATTTCTCTCCTCTTTCTTTTTCCCTGTAGTTCAACAAGTTCTGCATTTGACAGCCAGAGTTGGTGATGAAGTAACTTTGCCTTGTGAAAATATTAATCATGACCTTAAAACCATCACCTGGTTGTTCAACCCTAAGATGCAGCAGGTAAATCAGACAGACTGAGTGTTACAGCAGACTGTTCTCTGGTTATAAAGAAGGTCTCAGTGGAGGATCCTGGCCTTTACACCTGCAGAAAACAAGGATCAGACTTTAATATTAATCTGTCTGTTGACCACAGTGAGTATAAAAAATATTCAACTTTGCAAAAACAAACTGTCTCACCACATTTTGAAACATAACTTCAAAAGTTAAAACTAATTTATTAGCTTTTTATTTCATTTGTCTGAAATCTTCATCTACTTTAGAGGCTGAACGACAACAGAAAGATAACACCCTCCTTAGCTGCTTGGTGAGTGAATATATTTCCTGTGAGCACACAGCAGAGTGGCTGTATGAGGATGTAGAGAAAAGGTTTTCACACAAAGAGAAATCAGAACAGTCCTGCTCTGCTACTGTAATGTTTCCAACATCAATCCATGACTGGAAGTCAGACTTGCCTCCAATCTTAAAGTGTAAAGTGACAGATAGTCAGACTAAAGAAGAGAAGCTGTTTGACTTCGGGGTTCAGTCGACTGCTGGAAGAACAGGTGAGAACATTTTCATTAACTCAGATTGAAAATGATAACTTTGTGATTGAATTCACATGTTAACACCTGTCTGTTGCTCAGCAAATTACACATTGTATTTCTATTTCTATTTCTAAATGGTTCAGACTCAACAGTTGGACCAATCAATATAAAGACGACTACAAGCACACAACCACCGACAACAAAACAAGCAATTATAACTCTATCAGTAACAACAGCAGCAATGTTCAACAAATGGACCTCTACAGGAATAAATTCATTTATAAACATAAAAAAATTTATCAAAAACTGAAGGTAGAAATGTAATGTATTTGAGCTTTCATACTTCTTGATGTCATGATTTAGTTTATCAGGATTGTTTTCTTTTCCTTCTTCTTCCAGGTTGGTCTTGGTTGTTCATCGTTGGTTCAGCAGCGATCATAATAACTGTTCTAGGAATCATCAAATGGAAGAAAACTAAAGGTGAGGACACCTTTCCTACATCCTCATTTGTTTAGGATTGTTTGAATTTCCAGAAACAGAAATTATTTGTGTTCTAAATGGTATAAATAAGAACACAGACAAGAGTTAAGTTAACTACTGGCGCTGAACTGATCACCTGTTTTGTATATTTCAGCAAACACAACAAAAAAGGAAGAAGAAAGTAAAGTGAATGAATCACTGAATGAAGACACACTGATTTCAATGGAAAGAGAGGTTTTTATTTATTTTTTTGTTAACTATAAAATCTGAACAAAAAAAAACCTTTGTATAAGCTCATAAACGTCTTATAAATAAATATACATTTATTTTTCTAGAAGCAAAATATCTGATCATATTTTGGGGATATTCCTAACTTTTAATGTTCACTCATGAAGGAATAAACTATTTTCTGTCATTGCTATATAGCTCCTCAAAACTAAACAGGCTCTCAAGTGAAAAATAATTTTTATAATTTAAATATCATTTAAATTATTTAAATTATATTTGCAGGGTCCTTGATTACATATAAACATAAGAGTATTTTTATCAAATTTATTTAATTGAAGCTTTTCTTTTTATTCAAACCATACCTTTTGGTCCTAATACCTTAAACTGTAATTAATAATCTATTAACATTGTCCTTAAGATCATTGATCTTTTCTTATGTTCTTACTGGGGACGAGATGGGGACATGGCCTCCATGAGGATGTTGATCTTTATTAGTAGGAAATGAAAATGTCAAAGTAATTAACCTAAATGTAGTCTTGATTACAGTCAAAACAATGAAGAGAAAAAAATGCAAATAGCTGGAACTGTAAAAGAGAATGATTTAAGTCCACTGTCAGGAAATGTTTTATCTAAAATCAAGAAGTTACCCTAAATATTACCACCACAATAAAAAGCTTAATGCTCCAGATATTGGATTGACATTTTATTCTCCATTTGTTTCAGAATCAACAAATAAATACATTTAGGACACAGTAGGATTAAACCTAAAGACTATAGTCACATAAATTCTCATATTTAGGAAAAGATCATTGCTGCCGTCAACCAAAACAAGTGTTTAATGTTTTGTCCTGCAGACAAAAGGAGCTTCTATGATGACAATCTACAGCTAACCTGAATTAAATGTATGGGTAGGCTTTTGACTTTGGGTCTAAAACAGCTACAGGAAATCAGAGCTGTTGATTTGTTGTTTTCTCTGTGCAGAAGGATCCTGAGGATAACGTTCCCTATGCCTCCATCATTCTCACCATAAGGACCAAAAAGACCAATAATAAAACCAGAGTGAGTTTATTGTTCTACTATAATGTAGAAAATCACTAGCAAAGATTAGCAACAGAAAACTATGTGTCTTAGAGTCACATGCAAGTTTTAATAAGAATGTTACTGATGAGTGAAGCTATAATATTAAGCAACATTTAGCTGTAAATAAAGCTCAACACTGTGAATAACGTAAATCTGTCAATTTGTGAGCTAACAGGAAATATGAAGCAGGATGTGTTAAAATTCTGGTCAATAGTGAATCAATATATATTTTTTTGTTTATCAGTCTTTTCATGTTTTCTTTCTTTTTAGGTCCCTGATGCTGTGATATACAGCACTGTGAAATCTTCCTCTGCTCAGGTGACCTTTGATCCCAACGGTCTCTACTCTACAATCAGTAAGTAAGGGTCATCAGCTGTTGTTTTAAAAGTCAGGTGAATTATTTCAATCTTAAAGAAGCGGTGTGATGAGAAACTTTAATCTAGTTAATAATCTAAATTATGGATAGTTTTCTGTTGGATCTATTTGAAAATATGTCCGTAGAGCAGTAGAGCCTTCTAGAGAAGAAAGCATAAAACAGAAACTCAGCATGTTCATGTGTATGCATGGCTGTGTACTTAAATTAATATTGTTTTTCTAATGTTTTAAATATCAGCTTGAAGGCTTTGCACCATCTCTGTAAATAGTTTATTTGAGATGCTTTCCCATGATATTCTTCTATACTTTGTTTTATGCATGACCTCAATAGTATAAATACCTTTAAACGTTGCGGTTTCACACTTTGAGAAGGAAATGGAGGGTTGATGTTTCCATAACGTCAGATATGTTGAAGGTTATATCTAAAAAAAACAAAAAAAAACAGAACGCAATGCTGTTGACATTCTCACATTTAGGCCAGCTCCATTATAGACTGAAAGTAGCACCTTTACAACCACAGACTTTGCTGCATCTAATGATCTTTGATGTCATATTTATCCTCATGAACGTGAGAAAAAAAGATCTTGCGATTTGTCTGGGAAAATATCTTCAACCCATAACTCTTCGCTCTTTTATGTCATTCTAAATGTTCTCTTTGTAGATTTTAACCTTTTATTTTGATGTTAGCATGACTTAGAAATATATCATATTGGACTATCACAGCCTGTAGCCAAAAGCATCTTGCAGATGGAAAAGACAAAGAAAGATTGTTTAGAAAGGAGTCAGAGAATGAAGCTCCAACAAAACTTTGGAATCTCATGACCCATGTTTTGTTTTTGAAGAAATTATGATAAGCATGACGTTCTGTGTAAGAGTAAATTACTTATACATGCCTGTTTATTTCACTGCAACAATAGAACTTCTCTCTTCGCTTTTTTTCTGAAGTGTTTTTTTCTTTGTAAAGTGTCGTGAAATCACATTTGTCAGGAATTCTGACACTGTTTGTATTTTTTACCTCCAGGTAAAGCATATTGACAAAGTTTATTACTTAAAATGAAAATTATTGAATATTTTCTCAAAATTGAATTTTTTGTTTGCTTCATGTCATCTTAACTGTATTCTTAGAGTAAATAAATGGCTGCTTGTACTCAGATTAAGTGAAATATCTTCACATAGTTGGTTCCATCCATTCCATTTTATTCCACGACCC
This sequence comes from Cyprinodon tularosa, assembly GCF_016077235.1. Taxonomy (NCBI): domain Eukaryota; kingdom Metazoa; phylum Chordata; class Actinopteri; order Cyprinodontiformes; family Cyprinodontidae; genus Cyprinodon; species Cyprinodon tularosa. The sequence continues at coordinate 567,041 of NW_024039259.1, forward strand.
ATCCCTAGCAATCTAAGCAGATATGTCCAGACTTCCAGATCACCAGAACACCTCCTCCAGTTGCTCTGGGGGGAACCATGGAGAGACATAGTCCCTCCAATGTGTCATGGGCCTTCCACGAGGCCTCCTCCGCCTGGAACACTTCCCAAAGGAGGCGACCAGGAGGCATCTGAAAAATATGCCCGTGCCACTTCAGCTGGCTCCTTTCAATGTGAAGGAGCAACGACTCTACTCCGAGCTCCTCACCCGATCTGGAAGGGTGCGCCCAGCCACCCTTAGAAGTAAACTCATTTCGGCCACTTGTATTGGTGATCTTGTCCTTTTGGTCATTTCCCAGATCGCCAGACCAAAGGTGAGGATGGGAACGTAGATCGATCAGTAAATCGAGAGCTTTGTCCCCTGGCTCTGCTACCTCTTCACCACGACAGTCACATACAGCGACCGCACGACTGCCAACGCAGTCTATCGATCTCACGTTCCATCCGTCCCTCACTCTTTAGGGTATTTGTTTTAAATCTCAAATAAAATCTACAAACTTTCCACTGATGTTATTATCAGACAAATCATAGTTTGCCTCATTGTTGTAAAGTAGGAATGTCCTTAATGGTATCTTATCAAGGTTCCTGGAATATCATCAAAAAGTAAATTTACTTCAATGCTTTATTAAAAAAAAGGGATTATTATGTTATGTAGATTCACGAAAACATGAGGATATTATCCAAACTTCTATATCTGTTACTTTTAGCTATTATGGCTTGCAGCTATAAAAACCAAGTTTTTGCCAGAAAGTAAAACTCAGACTAGTGAAAAAGATTTATAAATACATGGCCACAGGAAGTAGAGAGGGATTTTAAAAAATGCATTAAAAATACTTTCCACAATTTATAAATATGTGCTAAGTGTTTTTCCTTTTTGTTATCTTACTATTACCTGTATGTGGGTTTTAATTGATTAGTTTGAGGCCTAATCAACACAAGTTCATTGAAGTTACAATGTCATGGCAGCGTTAAGCAAGCCAGTGGTCTCAGAGAAAAGAGGATTCCTACTCGCAGCAGTAGACTAGTAAGCTTACAGAGGCTAATGACAGAAATAAGGAGGAAATATGGTAAAAACGCATTTTGGATTTTTTTGGGAAACCACCACCAGTGAAGAAGAACAACTGAGACAGATAAGAGAGAGCAGCCAGAGTAAGGTCATTGTTGGGTGCCTCTGCTGTCTACCTGGGGCACCCTGCCTGAAGCTCACAGCAACAGCATGGTCTCGCCGTGCACTTTCATGTCATGCAGTTTAATGTAATCATACTATTTAAGAGTGTTATTTTGATCTTGTGTTCTTTGTTTAATGGATGTGGAGAACTGTTCAATAGTGTTTAAATAGTATAGTAATATAATTATATCCTTTTGGTTTGCGTAAAAGGATTTTGGAGCTAATAGAATCATGTTTGACATAAACACAGTGACTCAGGCAAGGTGCTTCTCGACTCATGCCAGTTGACCAAATCTACGTTGTCATAGTGTTATTGTGAAGTTGAATTAATAGTTCATATTTTCACCAGAGAACTGTTGATGTTTGTGTGTTACAGACCCTGGTTACAAACAATTAAGTGTATATGACAATAAAGTAGTAGATCCCAGTCTATTTATATATTTTTATTTATTGTATTTTAAATAGGCTTATAGGCTCATAGGTATTTTGTCTAAAAAAAGACCAAAAAAGAATTTCACAGCACCCCGTGTTCAAAATGGCTTCCAGCGGCCCTGAATTTATAAAGGTTTCACTTTGGTCACACAATCCAAAGAACGACTCCTGACTTGCTGAGCAGAGCTTTTACAGAGAAAAAGCCACTGTGATCAACAGGGTTTTATCAAATCTTAAAGTAGCAGAAACGTCTTCTGTTGGAAGGCTTTAGGGAAATATTGAATTTACTGTAATTCCAGCAGGTTTTTGCAACTGTCCAAACTGCCAAACAGTTAAACTTTCTGCTTTAATTGCTTTGACTGTCTGCTTTAAAGGACATGGTGAGATGAGGTTGTAATGTAGGTAGATTAACCTTTTTATAATTTCTGTTTAGTGATCATCTGGATCAGAAAGTATTTTCTTTATTCGAAAATGTGCAAATACTGACAAACACTGGGATTTAAAAGAGAATATTTTATTTATTCTCTTTAAAAAAAATAAAAAATCTTCTTTAATAACGGGAATAGTTATTTTAGACCAAAAAATGCTGCAGATTATATTTTTGCACTTCTCCATCACGCTTTTCCATTTCTTGCCATAAGGAGGCACTAGAGATCCTTTAGAGAGCCTGTTTGTCCCACTTTTACTGTACATTTAAGCATTTTTTTTTTTTTTAGAAAATGTAAATAAATTCTCACACCATTTCACATATCTGATTGTTAACCATGTCCCTACAAACATTTTGATACAAAAGTATTTACAAACTGATCTAGTTGTACTACAAATCTTCTTTTTCTCTCCAAATAAACTTTTTCCCTTGTAGCTCCACATTCACTGTAACCCTGCAGAGCCAATCAGCATAGCTGTTTGCACATCCACTGGTGACCGATGCAGATAATTACTACATGTTGTTTTCAAATGCATTAAACTGCTTTAACTGCATCACCTTTTTATTTTTTTACGCTTTAGTGCATTAGGAAAATCAGGTTGAGATTAATTTCAGCAGCTTGCTGAAAATATAAACAAATATATATATTTAAAAAAAAATGAGAAATAGGAGACCACATGTACTAAACCTTTGTCCAAGGCTGCAGTTACAAATAGAGAACTAGAATCTCCAACGCTTTAACATATGGTTTGCTTTTTCCTCTTGGCTTCACTAAACCTCATCTGAGGATTGGCAGTCTTCATTTTTCATATTTCTGTGTAGCTAATACTAAATTAGAGTTAAGTCCTCTTGATAATTTCAATGAGGTTCTAGATTCAATGAAAGTAGAAACTAAAATTGGGGTTAATAAAAAAAATGCTACTGTTTTCATCCTCCAATCCTGAAAGTGATCAAAGTTCTTTAGTTCACATTTTAATGTTATGGGGGAAAGCTGACTGAACTCAGTCTCTAACATGGACATATGCAGACATTCACCCTCATTAATTAGTGTGTATTTTCCACTTAAGGAGATTGTGTCTATTGTAAGCCTATTGTGAGGACAATAGGCTGTCAAACAAAGTAATTCTGCCTCAATGATGACCCCCTGCAGGATGCAGTAGTCACAAACACAACAGTCTGACTACTAAAAATGGACGAAAACTTAAAAAATCACAAATCTACTGCTGCAGCCTCAACCTGTCCTGATGTGACTAAAGGTCAAAAAACTGATATAAGATTTCTAAACTTATAGATTTTTTTTTTTCAAAAAAACATTGACCAAATTAAATTGATCATCCTTAAAAATAAATTGTCTTTACTTAAATGAAAAATCTTGTGTCTTTCAACAGAAATGACTCTAATATATAACAGATATTGAATCTTTAAACATATAAATGGGTTAACTAAATTTCTACTTTTCTGTTAAAGAACTTGACCCAATTTCTCAGCCAATCACAGCTCAGTTAAAATCTCCTGAGCCAATAGGGTGCTGAGCCACACCCACATGTGTGCATAATAATAAGAGGCAGGCTGATAAGTGTGTGGAGTAAATCTGCAAAAGCTGCAGCTTGCTCAGTGCATTTTGGAGATAACTTTGTCCTCTGCAAACCTTCACCATGGTTGACGCCTTCTGTGCCACTTGGAAGCTGGTCGAAAGCGAGAACTTCGATGAGTACATGAAAGCACTTGGTGAGTGACATGTGGTCTTTCTTACTTCTTACTATATGAAATACCATAGCTCAATAATTAATATGCAAACTACACATCAGGAATAAGAGGATTGTTAAGAATAAAGAGGTCTTCAATAAAATTCTCCCTGTTTCTCTTCCTTCAGGTGTTGGCTTTGCCACCAGGCAGGTTGGTAATGTGACCAAACCGACCGTCATCATCAGCCAGGAGGGAGACAAGGTGGCAATCCGCACCCAGAGCACCTTCAAAAACACAGAGATAACTTTCACACTGGGAGAGGAGTTCGATGAAACCACTGCTGATGACAGAAACTGCAAAGTAAGGTCCCAGAACACAAGACTCAAACCTCTTCAGTTAACCTAAAAACTTTATTTATACAATAAGAGTAAGAATAAAAAGAAAGATATTCAGTGTCTGAATATGAGGAACAACTTAAAGTATTTTTGTAAGATTGAAAACTTTTTGTTACTACTTTGAAGATACTTAAAATTTGAAAATAAGTATACAGCTTTTCTTTATTCCGGGAAACAAATGTCTTTTTTCATGGCTGTTAAAATCCTGGAACGGTTTCTAAACTCTTGATTTTAGGTATGTTTATAAGTCAGCACCACTAATAAACATCTTCACTCATCTGGAGAAAACCAGCAGCCTTATAAAGGTTCAACTTGTTGTTTTCAGATTGAAACTCTTCTTTTCTCTGATTCTTTTCAGTCCACTGTGACTCTGGATGGAGACAAGCTGGTCCACGTCCAGAAATGGGACGGCAAAGAGACCAAGTTTGTTAGAGAGATCAAAGACGGCAAGATGATCATGGTAAAGGCACAAGATTAAGTTCACTTCTGCATTTTATTAGCTTTTTCTAACTTTTGACTATTGCTCAGTCAAAATAATTTCCCAAGAAAACAGGTTTAAATAGGAAAATAGCACAATATCCTATGACCATATGAGTTATTTAACCTTTTAATTCAAAGTTTAAGATGATGATAAACGATGTTTGTTTTTGTTTTTTATGGGAAGGATGCTACAGGGTTCATTAGGCATTTCTTTGAATGAAGCTGTTTAAATAAAAATATTTGGGTTCTGAGCTAGAAATTAAATACAGAAAATCAATGTGAAGACTAAACAACAAATCCCAATACAAAGCTATAGATATCATATCATCAAGCATAATATTTTTTTTTACTGGCAGCACCTGTAATTTATTCCCATGCTTATTTTATATAAACTGAGCTTTAAAAGAAAAATAATGGGATTTTTTTGTTTTGTTTTGTGCAGAATCTGACCTTTGAAGATGTCCATGCGGTGCGCACCTATGAGAAGGCATGAGAGCTCACACTGACAGCACCACTGACCGGCCAAGCCGTGTTGTTTTCATAATTATTGTGGACTGTTTGCTCTTTGCACTTCATTCTCCTCTGCATGTAAAAGATCTGCAAGCTGCACATGTTTTGTAAGATGTTTTTTTTTTTTATATGAATCCAATTCTGTCATGACAGATGGAAGGACTTTGCAACTCTGTGTAAAACAAAATAAAGAAACGAAATGTGTTGTGTTTACATGCTTGTATTGATTTAAATGAATGGTTTGGTCTGATTATAAGAGGTCAGTTGTTTAAAAAGGGTAGTTTTTAGACTAACCTTTGACATTTCTGGATAAAGTATGTTCTCTATTAAATAAACACAGATTTAACTCACTGCAGAACAACACTGTGACAAAGGCTCAATGCAGAATTTGTCACCTATAGTAACAATAACACATTTTGTTATCATATCAGGGAACATGGTAGTTAATTTTCCATTCCCTTAAACTCCATGTATGAAATTACTCTGTACATCTAATCTGTGAATCTTTGCTAGAATCATCCAGTTCCTCTACTGAATACAGGAAGGGTTGGCACAGGCACAATAACCAAGGTTTTGATTTACGCATTTATATTTAAAGAATACCAAGTTATTAATTGGAAAAATCGACCATCTTTCATAAAAAACAGCATTGTTGAACCTTTTCTGTAGTCTATCATATGTCTGAATGTGATACAGAACTCCAGCAGCCAAAACTTTTCTCTAATACCTAAAGCACTTGGTTAGATTATCATATCATTAAAGAATGGTAAGCCTCAGTGAAGGTGGGATATTTTCTTGCAGTGCAGGTTGACTACATTTCCATTTATGACACTTTTATTTTCTCCACCTAAACACATGAAGTTCTTCAAGAATTGACTGAACCTTTGTATTTCCAGAGTTGATGGTTTGTTGGGCTTTTCTTGCAATTCTCTCTACATACGATATTTTCTAGCATTTCGTGAAGAGATTTACTGTTAATCATTAATATACCTAAGTAGAGTGGTCATTTTAGACTCAAATAGAAAAGTTGAGATGGTTCATTAAGGTCAGTGTCTGACACTCTGTGTGACAAACTATGTTTTTTGTATGTTCTTTTCCATAAAGTCTCATAAATTCAATAATAGATTGTTTTTTCAAATGCCAATTATAATCAAAAGCTTCTAGTCTTGATATTATCCTGCTGAACACCAAAATGAACTCCATAATCTGGCTGAGATTATGTCTTTCCAAGTGGGTAAAGCATAAAAAAGGAGAACCACTCACCAGGAGAACCACTCGATAACCACTCAAATACTTCAACAGGTGGGTTTGTTTCTCTTTCAAGGCGAACATCAACCCCTCCTTTTTGTTTAGTGATGTACCAGGCGGCTTCATTGTTTTCTGTGTTAAACCTCAGTGCAGAAAGTAACACATCTTCAGGGAAGAAACCATTTATTATTTGTAACACACTATGTGCCATTAAAGGAGGCATGCCTTTATCTCCTCTGTCTCATCAAAGGGATGCCAACAGGGTATGAGGATCCTTCTGATTTCTCACGGGGATTCCAGTTTATCATCCCGAAAGATTTACCACCTTTGTGGTGGCAAAATCCACAGCCGTGGTGTGATGAAGCAATAGCCGAGCCACTGAATGAGAGCAATAAATTAACACAAACACTTTGGAAACATGATGATTACCATGTTCATTTTCCATATTACCTTACCTTTAATCTCTAATAATGATGCTTCCTTGACAAATGTGTTTGCAGTGAAACATGGATGGTTTAACGGGCCCTAACCATAGAGCAGACATGAGGATATGATTTTTCATCACATCTGGATAGAGGTCAGTGATCTGATCCTGAATCAGCCAAATACTAAACTTTGAACTCTTAAAGGCAGCTGCCGGATCACAGCACCATATTAGAAAAAGATTAAATCAACCTTCAGTTGGTCAAAAACAAAGGTGGAGCTTTTTAAATGATGTGTTGTGTTACATCTGGAAAACTTAACACTGGCTTTTGGGAAATGAACAACATACATTTAATTAAAACTAAATGTTATACTAGCAGGAGGACGATGATGCAGATTAAAACAAGAAGTTCACCTCTGTTTGCTTAATTCGCCAAATGAAAATAAATTATGAGGTTTAAAGGTTTATGTAGGACAATTTATTAAGTTTACGACAGCATTAATAATATTAAAATAAAAAAAAAAATAAATGGGTCAGTTTATTTTTAATGTCATCTAGAGGGAACAAAATGCAGCATTAAAAAGATGAAAAAAAATTTTAACCAGTAAAGTTTTTTCTCTTGTTTAACTCCTCCCCCTTTCAGTCAGCTGACCAGCTGGTCTCTGAACTTCCTGTTTACTTTTAGGACCTGATCGGTTCCTCAGTCCTGCCGCTTTTCCTTGTTGTTTAACCAACGTATCACCTCGTTTTGTATCATGTCTCTAATCATGGCTCAGGTTGTGTGTTTGTTCCTGTTGCTGCTCTTCAGAGAGACTCTGGTTTCTGCAGCTCCGACTGGAAGCAGCTTCCTGCCAGAAACAGGTAAGAAGCTGCTGCAGTCTTTTATTAATATAGAAATAAATCCCAGGGCTCCTGCATGCAGAGAGGATTAGTCAGTATTTTTAACATTGCGCGTTAAACAGCAACAAACGCCCACATCATTAAATAAAATAGGATATATTTATAAACATTGCGGAGCTTTGCTCATTATTCACCTGCCAAATTGTAAAATATCCTGTATTCATACATTTTATACGTTAAATTATTATGTTCAGTGCGCGTTATCTGTGCCAAAATCAAAAATCTAAGAATTGATCAAACTTTAAGGGGAGTTCTGCCATAGGAGTCATCCATGGGGTTTAATGTTTTTTTTTTGTTGTTGTTGTTGTTGTTTATTTTTGTTGTTTATTTTTGGGCTCTAGTGGCCTTTATTGTTTTACATTTTTAAAGTAGGCAGATAGGAAACAGGAGCAGAACCCCTGGACCTTCATCATCACACCATGGCTTCATCCTTAGCTGACGCTCAAAGGCAGTTACTAATAGGAAAAATAAGATTGAAGACATTTTACCCTTTTAAGAAATAAACATACATATTTTATGTATTTATTTCTACAAATTTTCTCATGTTTGTGTTTTACATGACATGGTTGTATTTATGTATATTTGTTGCTAGGGTTATAATAAAATAATATCAGTAACACTACTTCTGCTAAAACAACTGTAACTTCTATGACTTAGATTCTATTTTTTTCATTTTTTACACACAAATGTATACAAAAATAATTTTATTTTAGTACAGCTCTCTAGACTTTTTCATTTTTTAAAGTGCAGTCTTGATTAAAGTAAGCAGCAGTGATTAAAAAAAAAGAAACTGGTGAAAAGAAACACTGTGGTGATGTAAACATATGACTATAGTTCCCACATTTAGTTCATTCCAGTGGATAGGAAACAATATTCTAAAATGATTATTTATCAGTGTTCTGTTTTCTCAGGCAGGTTCTGGCACATCACTGACCTCCACCTGGACCCCACCTACCACCTGGCCCAGGACCCCACCAAGGTGTGCTTCTCCTCTAAAGGAGCCCCCGCCACCCACGCAGGGCTGTACGGAGACTTCCTGTGCGACTCCCCCTACAGCCTGATCCAATCAGCCTTTGCCAACATGGCTCCACTCACACAGCCACAGGACTTCATCATATGGACCGGGTCAGTACGCACACTGAAGGTGACGACTGAAAAATACTTTAAAAGTATTAGTTCGGTTTGTCTCATTATAGAATAATGCGAAACGCTGAATTGGTGAATGTCTGTCAGGAATAGAAAGAACCAGTTCACAGTTCCTGTTCCTTTTTTTACTCTAGTGGTGGACTTAGAAAAGTTCAAAGATTTTAAGTTACTTTCATTTTCAATTGGTCCCAGATGACTCTTTAGTGCTGTTAAAGTTAAAATTTTCCATTTAAATTAAAAGATAATTGCAACAAATTTCTTTATAATAAAAAAGTTGCATATATCTATCTGTTTTATTTAAAGAGAAAGGAATTAATTACAGGCCCTTCTCTCCTCTGTTTTGGAGTACAATGGACTCATAAATGAAGTAGGAAACAAAAAGGGGTATGAATATGAAAGTTTCACTTCTCCATACCGCTTTTCACACATTAGCACTAACTTATATAGCTCATTTTTAATCATATATATCACAAGCTATACATTATGTTTGTATGTGTTAAGTTGGTAATTATGCTAGATTAAAGTAATTCGTTCATTAATGTTAATATTCCTTTTATTTGAAAAGTCCTCCTCTGTTTTTGGAAGATGGTTTAAAAGATCAGCAAACAGACTATGATTTTTTTTTTTTTTGTGACCTCTATTCCTGACGTTCAGTTAAGAGGAAGCTTCACTTCCCTCTTCCTGAAGATTATTATCTTCTGTGGTTTTTCATGAGGAAGTTATTTTAAAGAGTCTTTATACATTTTAGCTGGACTGTAAGGAAGTGATTGTAGTTTTTATGGAGTTGAGGAAGACTTAAAAAACATTCATTTGAATTAAATATGTTTAATTTGTTGTGATGAATTTAGAAGGGAGTAGAAATATAAGTTTTACTTTGACCTACTCCCTTTAGGATATCTTGATTCATATCTTTACCAATATATCTTTTGTCAATCTTTTTATTTGTATAATATTTAAATAGATACATTAATTGGAGTCATGATTCGATCTTTGTGTACTATGACTACAGTAAAATTTGAAACTTTATATTGATACCGACCAAAATATTCTATAGTCGATACCATTTTTGACACCAATGGCATAAAAAATTAATTAAAAATAACATGAAAAACTCACTTTTTTTTCTATATCGCGTGGAAAAAACAGAACAATATGCTAGTAAATACAAAATGAACAACCCAAGTAAGACAAAATCTTCCAATATTTTGAAGTTTTCAGATGTATCATTATTTATATGTAAAATTAGGCAGTAATCTAAAATTAACAGGAATAATATGCAAATGCTTTTTTTAAGTAACAATACATTTAGAGTATAAATATTTTTGACAACCGTATTACCGCTAAGATTATAATTAACATTTGGCTAATACCAACAAAGTTAACAAACAGGGTTCCCGCGGGTCCTTAAAAAGTCTTAAAAGGCATTGAATTCTTCAAAATAAAACTAAGGCCTTAATTGGTATTAAAATATCTTAAATCAGTCTTTCGCAGGTCTTAATTTTTAAAACATCATAAATATTTTTAATCTAAATAAAACATTAAAATTGACAATTTTTTTTTTGTATTTAAAAAGAATAACGACTTGCCATTATTGGTTCCGTCCCGATAGCGGAACCAATAAAAGCGTTGTTGCGGCCGGGACATTTGGGAGATGCGCCATTAACTTTTTGTCTGGAAAATATGAGCAAGTGTAAATGTAACCAAAATTGGCTCCAGCCAAGAGTTTTCTCCATGGCTAAAACCAGGGAACATACATGAGGCTCAGTGGATTTTGTGCAAGAAGTCATTCAAGCTCAGAACGATGGGAATTAAGGCAGTGGAGTCACACATGCGAAGCACGAAACACAAAGCGTCAAAATCGAGTTACGCCTCCACTTATCACCAAATCAAACATACTAAGAAAACGATACAAAGAAAAATAGCTGCAAAAAAGACTTAGCACTGGTTATGTTGTGGCTTTAAAACTGATTTTTTTCCCCTGCTAAAACAAAGTTTGTGAATTCAGTTAAATAATTGTTAAAATATATCTGTCATTTGTGTGTTTGTAGCTTTCTTCCTGTATGGGAAGCTTTTCAAAATTTGAAACATTAGTGCAGGGGTTTATGTTAAAATAAACCTTTGGGTTAAGTTGTCGCAAGCAGGTTTTTCTTGTGTTTCTTGTGAATTTGGTCTTAAATTTTTATTTCAAGTGGCATTAAAAAGTTTTAAAAAGTCTTGAATTTATCTTGCCTTATGCTGTAGGGACCCTGACAAATGTACTTTGTGTTTCTAATTCCTCTCATTTTATCTTTATTAGATAAGCATATTATGAAGGGTTTATATTGTTTGTCTCACAGGGACAGTCCACCTCATGTTCCTCCAGATGAGCTTTCTACAGACTTGGTGATCCAGGTGATCAGCAACATGACGCAGACCATCACCAAACACTTCCCCAACCTGACTGTCTACCCAGCTGTGGGAAACCATGACTACTGGCCCCAGGTAACCGTGACGCATCAGGGAGGAAGGATGGAGACAACAAGTGTGACCATGTTATTCCCCAGCTGTGTTAAGTTAGTCCTGAAGAAAGGAATCAGGTCATTTTTAGGGGAAATTTGTGATAATCAGATATGCAGCAATCAGTTACCCAGAGGTATGACTCAGTCAATCTTCTCATGACCTGCTCTTATAAAAATAAAACCACATCTTCTTTCACTTCTGAGGTTTTAAAAATCAAGACTTTGTTTATCTCTTCATCACATTAAGCATTTAACAAAACAAAACCAACATGGATGCTGTGAATAATTTACAACCTTTGATTCACCAGCTTGTAGAGCAACATATGGCTGCAATATAGTGATTGTTTCTTATTTCTATTTAAGTATCCAGTGATCTTCCATGTTATTTTTCATTAATTTTGTTTCCATCTATGAATGTAACCTGTATTTATTCAGGTAGATTTCATTGAGGTTAAAACATTTTTTTAAGAGAGTCCTGGTCAGATCAGATCAATTGTTATTTTATCCTGAAACCTTAAAACTATAAGAAGGTTTGAATTGTTTTCCAGTGATTGCTTATCTTTATTCATCCAGGACCAGATGCCAGACTCCCCTAACGCCATCTACAAAGCAGCCGCTGCTCTCTGGAAGCCCTGGTTGGACGCTGAAGCTCTCTCCACTCTCTCACAAGGTAGATTAGGGCCTCCTGGATCGGGATAGAATGTTTTACATAAACTGATTCAGCTGTTAATCTGAGCTGCTTTATATCTTAATTTGAATCACTTCACTTCATTTTAGTTTACTTGTAGAGCTCTAAACCACAACATCGGGGAAAAATTTTATTCAAATCCAGTTAGATTTGGTCTATTTTAATAACATCCATTCCAATATTCATGGTCTCCACGCTTTTTATATCCTAATGTGGTGAAATTATACTTTTTCAATATAAACTTAGGTTGGGCAGCTTTAGTGTTTTTACTGTTGACATTAAATTGATCTGCTCTGTTTTTATGTGAATATGTTACTGGATGCTGATAGGAAATTTCTAAATGATTTCTGCATTGTAAAAATGAATTCAAATACCAAGGTATCAGTATTTGATCTTTAAATTCATTCTTGGTGTAAGATCAGTTTAGTTTTGACTCAAAAAGGCAGCATCTCATCAGTTTAAGGAATTGAATACCTAATAATATATCTCTGCGTTCCATGCATGTGAATGTTTTACTTTAACTGTACGTTAACCTGTTGGAAATGTTGGAAAAATTTACAGATGGCTTCATTTAAGAAGCATCAGGCTGTATTTTGGGCTTTGCTCTGTTTCTGTAGGTGGTTTCTACTCTCAGCTGGTAAAACCTGGTCTTCGGTTAGTGAGTCTCAACACCATCCTTTACTACGGTCCTGATAAAGTTACAAGTAACATGACAGACCCAGCTGGACAGTTTGAGTGGCTGGAGAAGATTCTGCAGAAAGCTGCTCAGAGCCAAGAAAAGGTGTGAACTTTTCCTTTAATTTCGCTTCCTCATGGCTGTGTGTGATATCCTTTAAAGTCGGTTTAATCCGCTCCGCCTGATGCATTTGTTGTTTAGGTCTACATCATTGCCCACGTCCCGGTGGGATACCTGCCCTTTGTCAGAAACGTCACCGCTATCAGAGAGCGCCACAACGAGAGGCTGGTGTCCATCTTCAGGAAGTACAGCCATGTTGTTGCTGGACAGTTTTACGGCCACACCCACAGAGACAGCATCATGGTGCTGTTAGACGAACAGGGTGAGAAAAGACAAGTACTGACAATCTTTTATTTGGGGCACTTGAAGCTGTTTGATACTCGTCTCTGCTGGTTAATTCTGATCTGATTTGATACCCATTCTAATATGATTTAATAAAAAAATCAAACAGAGAGATTTACAGTTCAAATTAAGGTCGGATGAGTTAGTTTTAGTTTGTTTTGAAGATGTTTAAACAGCATTCTTAACAATTACCTAAAGCCATACTTACTCTGTTTTCTTTGTCTGTGAGTAAACGGAAAGAATACAATTTGTTATATTGTATAAAAAAAAGTAAAGGATGTCTTTTTGGATCAATGCAAAAATAAAGAAGGATTTAAAACTTTATTTTGAGACTTTCCCCACCCATCTTCCAGAAATGTATGTTTGTCCTCAACCTGCCTTCTTAATTAATCTGTTGTTTATTCCATTCATTTTTTCATTCCATTTATTTACAAAAAGGGTTTATTAGGAGCTTAGAATTTTTATTATTTATTTTATTATTAATTGTATATTTTTATTATTAATCAGGCTTGTTTTAGGTCTCCTAAAAAAACAAATCTTTATAATTCATTTTCTCTTAAAATAAGTGCATTTGTTCTTGGATTGAGGAGGTAAAGGATACATTTTGCCAATGAAACAAGACAATTCACATTTAAAATAAGAAAACACAATTGCATTGTCTTATTTCAAGTGCAGTTTATCTAAATATCTTATTTTAAGAGCAAAAATCCTCTCATTCACCTACTGAAATTAAGGGTAAATACACTTAATTTAAAAAATTTATACTTATTTCTAGTTGTTTCTGTGTGGTTAGATTTCAGCCCCTGAGCAGACTCTAAACTAGACTAAATGTACTAACTACTGTGTCAAAAAACACTTAAACTGTGAAGAACGTATAACCATTCTTGTTTAGACTTTAGTACGAAGTACCTATAAACTGTAGAATAAATATAAAGTAATATACAGTACCTTTGCATATTAACATGTTGTAACGACACTGAGGATCAAGGAAAGGTTTTTCTCTGGAAATAGATCTTGCTTTACTTTCAGTGAAAGAAAGTACCTGATCTCCATGATCTTTCTATCTCTATTAGATCACCCTATTTTGTAATATTCAACTCCTCTGTTATTAAAACTGTGATTTGTGTACAAAGATCTAAACACATATTTGTTAAGTGGTTAATAAGTACAAGGTTTGATTGTGTTGGATAAAAAAAATCTTGACTCCATGCGGTTGTTCTGCAGGTGAACCAGTAAATTCTCTGTTCGTGTCGCCGGCTGTTACGCCCATCAAAAATGTTTTAGAGCCGTATTCCAACAACCCAGGTTTCCGCATGTATCTATACAACAACGAGGACTTCAGTATGAAGGTAAGAAGGTAGAACAAACTAAAGGCTTTTATTCTAGTTATGTTCACATTCTTCTCAGACAAACATTACTGATTTAAAGGAATACAACAGTATATAAAACATAGCTAACCACCTCATTAACATTAATGTTTTTGGAATTCATTGCACAAGCGTTTGGACCATGAAACTGGCTGATGTTGACTTGATGGACAATTTTATTCACGTCACTTTACAAAATGTCAATTTCAATCTAAAGTTAGATTCGCTGTTCAGCTTCTCAGTCTGAGTCTGTACAGGCCTCACGAGCAGAGCCTTGAGAACTAACACTCCAAAATGCATCACTTTAGCCAAATGATCCAGTTCAGTTTTCAACAGGACTATGTCTTTTTTTTAAGTAGAATGCCAGATACCACTTTTGGTTTTCTGCTGTCACTCCATATTCTTGAGCTTTATCATTGAACACGGTGGTCTTAGGCTTAAGTCTGATCTCTCTACACAAACAGGGACCACAAGCTCTGCAAAAAAATTAAAAAAAATGCTAATAAATCAGGGATTTTGTCAGAACATAGACTCATGCAGCAGCTAAAATAGGAACGTCTCAAGACTTGACCTACTGGTAAATTCTGGAACTTTGATTGGATGCAAAATCTTTATCTCATGTAGTTTGGAGTAAAAGGATATCAGACAATGGTTCTGACAGGGATATGCATGTTCTCCTGTGAGAGGGTGCGTTTGATTTATCAGCCAGGAGTTTTCTGACCAGAGGCATTTCATTACTAATTAACTACATAAAGGTATATCAGCTGAAATTCAGTATTAAATTACTTTTGGTTGTTTTGGAGCATAATAAAAATATCTTACATCCATTATCTTAGAGTTTTTTTGTGTTTTACTCCTTTTCTAAATCTACTGCATCATATATTCACCTAATTATTTTTAAACCCAAACAAAACATTTTATAAAAACTCTGTTATGTTAAATTAAATGTTCTGAATAAACGAAATGTTCATAGGTTACATTTAGTGTTCAGCATTGAATAGTAGGACATAAAAAACAGCTAAAATTGGATTATTGTGTTTATAACTTAGTGGAATTTGCTGGTTGTTTTTGATGTATAAGGAGCATTTTACTAAGCATAAGCTTGTTATTTTATCAAAAGAATGATGGATTACCACAAGGTTCATTGTTTCATTGACATTGATTTATTCTCTCTCACTATATAATCCACAAACTAACAGAATTTAAAAAACATTGTCGGATATTCTAATAGAATTAGGCTTAACTGCTAATTCCTTTCATCTCTCTGCTTACAGACCGAAGCTATATGCGCTTTTAGGATTAATTACGGTGCCAATCAGAACACAAAAACTGTTTCTGGCTTTTAAAGTGACTCAAAGACTTTTTTTTTTCTTCCTCTGTCTCTTTTTGGGCTTTTCTGTCCCTTTGAAGGATATCTGGCAGTACTACTTGAATCTGACGGAGGCCAACGAGAAACAAAGGTCCGACTGGAGGCTGGAATACGTCATGACCGAGGCTTTTGGGCTGAAAGACCTGCAGCCAAAAAGTCTTCTTCAGCTGGGCCTGAGCTTCTTGCTGCCACAGGCCAAAGCGTTTGACCAGTACTTCAGCCATTTTATGGTCAGCTACGACAACAGGATCACCTGTGATGGAAGCTGTAAGGTCAACCAGGTGTGTGCTGTGCTTTACCTGGACCAGAAGTCCTACAACAAATGTGCTGCTAGTGCAGCCTTGTAGCAAACTTTATCCTCAGGAAACAGTCTTTAAGATTTTTGATAACTGCCGGAATCAGAAGGGAAATGTGAGCATCTGCTTTCACTAAAACCAATATTCAACAAATAATTTGTTCTTAAGGTGGTATTTTTTGTTAAAGTGGTATTTTTTTCAGTTTTATGCCAATTACTTGATGTTAGAGACTTGTAGAATACAATGAAATAAAAATGACACAGATGTTTGGAAACTCAGGAAAAAGACTTCGAATTGTTACTTAAGGAGTTTAAAATGTATTTTTTTCACTATTAGTTTAAAGAGATCAAAGATAACTACTGTCTTTATGTTTCATTTAAATTGATTATGTGTACTGTTGTTGAGCAGCACAGTTGCTCTACTGATGATTATTTGTTGCTAAAATATTATGTTACAATATTTTTTAACATAGTATCAAGATGCATCTCTGTGTATTTTTCTCATCACCTCTATAATTTTTTCTTTTTATTAAAAATCTTTTCAAGTGCAATTATGAATCCAAAGATTGTAAAATGATGCTGATTGCTGCAGTTACAGTGCTTCTTTTCATGGAAGAGGATAATAGTATTTAAAATAAAGTTTGTATAAGTATCTGGAGGGAATAAAATATACAAAAAGTGTTGTCTTTTCAAATGTTGTTTTTTATTTTTATATCAGAACAAATGCATCTTAAGACTTTTTTATATTTAAGCTATAAGGATGTCACAGAAACCATCCGGATATCAGTCAACAAAACCTAATCTCTGAATATTTCTGCCTACATCTAATATCTTACATATTACCAAGCTGATAGAATAACTCAGCTTCTGTTTAAGGTTTATGTAACCCACTGCTTAATATAAGCTGGTTCATTCGTTGTTGTTCACTTAAAAATATCATTTGATGAAGCCTTTTCTAATTTTCCCCACTACAAAATAATTCCTAAAAGTATGTCTGATGTGTGGTGACATATCAGGTCAGCATCCTTATCAGTCCAGACCCAAAGCTGCCAAATCAGTATTATATCAGAAATCGAAAAACTTGGAACCAGATGCCCCTAGTTCAAGTTTTAAATCAGTTAACAAATTTAAATGTGATGGATAAAATTTTTTATCAGATTAATTTTGAATACATCACAGAACATTTAAGTGCTACATCCATCTATCTATTTTCTCCTGCTTAGTCCTAGTCAGGGTTACAGTGGGGCTGCTGCCTATCTCCAGCAGTCTATGGGTGAAAGGTGGGGGACACTTTGGACAGGTCACCAGTCTGTCGCAGGGCAACACAGAGACAAACAACCTTTCACACACACGCTCACACCTGAGGACAATTTAGAGAACTAATTAAGCTAGTTAGGTAACTTTTTCTACATAGAAAGTTTTTGTAGAATTCACTCAATAAAATCTAAGTTACTAAGAAGAGTTGATTTAACAAAATCAAGTAAATTTTACTACCAAATTTGTCTTGTCAACAAAAGATGTATTTATACTTTTTTGTTTTGCTGGTACATTTTACAAAGAGACATTCCAGCTTTTTTTTTCTAACATGTTGACAGGTCTAAAATATATATGCAATTTATTTACTTCTGTAAAGGATACCTAAGTCAAAATTGGAATAGTAGTTAGATGTGAGACAAAGCTCAGGCGTTGCCAGATATAGCTCCAATATAGAGCTAGGAAATAGCTTTTCATTGGGGTTAAATATCTCAAATTAAATAAAAAAAATAAATAAGCAAAATAAGCTTTGGCTTTTGAGCTGTGCTGACTTAAGGAGGCAATGGGAGTCAGAATGGCCTTGAGTTAAAACTGTATCACATTTTAATAGGAATATTAGCTGCAATTATTCAGCATATACAAAAAAACAAAACATTATTGGATACATCAGTTGTGTTTCGTCACAAAAACTTATGAGCTTTTTTATTTTGATTAAAAGTTCAGCAGTAATGTTATAAAAGTAGCCTGTAAATTTAGTTAATTAGAGATAATTTAAGAATGCATAAGTTATCAGTAAGGAAAAAAAAGCAGTAAAATGTATAAACTGAAGCTGCATGGACTAGTGTCCCCTGCTGGAGCCCCAAAGCCTCAGCAGCTAACCCCAAAAGACCGTCAACATTCAAGTTCATTCCCTCCCACTATCACCACCCCTCCGGTCCTTTTCTTCTCTTGTTCAAACCTTCTAGAAAATCCCCCTTGTTTCTCAGCCACCGACTGAAGAATTTGACCCTCACCTCCTTCCCATCACCCTCCCGACTCTTTTGTCCCCTTTGCCTCCCTTCTCAAATGTTGAGTGGACCTCTCCCAAAGCTTCCCTAACACTGCCTTTTTGTGTTTGCTAATGCATCAGTTCAAATCACCAAAAGCTGGACTGCATAAGAAAGAGTTTCCCATCTTCCAAAAACAGTATTTCTGACATGCATGAAATTTCATTTCACAGTGGTTTGGAATAGAGGCTTTGTTTTTTGAGTTTTTTTTGCAACATTTTTTTTTATTATTCTGTAAAATTCATTGGAGCAATAAAAAAAACTCTTGAACATTTTAGAGTTTAAGGTCAAAACAAGAACACAAACAGGAAATGCTGTCTTGTCACAGTTTGCATAACAATGAGATGTTAGGATATCCAATCTTTTATGCAGAATAATTATCTGAATTATTTGTTATTAAAAGATAATATTCAGAACACTTTTGGAGAAGAATTATTTGCTCAGGAGTTTAGAAACTTCTCTTGAGACCAGAGTCGGTACTTGGTGTCTTTTGCCAAACTCTTTCCCCTTCTGTGCCTCCTTTGCTTTTATTCTCCCTGTCGATCCCGGGCCTCCTTCCTCTCAGTTCCTGTCCAAATGTAACCGTGGAGACTAAGATGGCGTAGGAATGGCAATGGAAAGGACTCCGTCACCACAGTAACAGGAGTAGAGCTTCCAGTCATGAGGATCCTTCTCTTGAGTCACTATTATTAGCAATGCTTTCAACTCCAGACCAGCCAAACAGAGGAGCTGTAATGCATGTGTGTTACGAGATTCTTTCTGCAGCATTTAATGGAGCTTAAACTTTATAAACTCATGCAATATGGGCTTTACAATTGAAAAAAGTAGTTAGAAGTGTTTTATGCACATTTAATTGAGGAAACCAAATTCCTTCCAATACAGCCTGCTTTGTATGGCTAAAGTTTAGAACTTGTGTTTTCATGTCATCAGTAATGATTGATGACTTTAAACTAGTGTTGAGCCGATGCCATTTTATGGCTACTATACCTGGCTGTACAGTATTGGCAGATACCGATACGATCTGTTAGAAATCGATGTGTGTTTATATGAAGAACTGCATACTACTTGGATGTAAAATAATTGCCATCATGGCTTTGTCAAGCTGCTGCCTACCTTTATGAAGCAGGAAAAAGACTAATACAAAGAGAATCTAGTAGAACTTTTTATTGCCTACCTGGAATGGGTGACAATAGTTGAATAAACTTTTGGCTCTCAAAATGGTATCAGTGCCCTATTTGTTGGTACTTGCCGATACCACCACTTTAGTGCTGGAATGGGGCCCTGCCCAATACTGGTATCGGTGCAACACTAATTTAAACACAAATTTCATCATCTGTAGAGAAAGGTCAAGAGAACACTCGTCTTTGTGCCAAACTCTATCTGATGTCTATTGCAAAACACTGTATGTGTGATTGTTCCTAATGGTCGGAGGGCATTGTTAGAGACTATTTTTTTCATTGCCATTTTCAATATGGCTTACAAACTAGGACAGCACTGCCAAAAATGTAAATCTAAGTAAAAGGGAAAAAAAAAAAAAAAATGCAGTCTCTTATTTCAAGTGCATAATATCTTATCTTAAGGGTAAAAATGCTAATTCCATTGGCAGATCATCTTATTTCCCTTATTAAAATTGAGGGTAAACACTAGTGTTGCACCAATACCGATACAAGTATCGGGAGGGGCCTCGATCCAGCACTAAAATGGTGGTATCGGTATCGGCGAGTACCAACAAATAGGGCACTGTTACCATTTTGAGAGCCAAAAGTTTATTCAACTATTTTCACCCATTTCAGGTAGGCAATAAAAAGTTGTGCTGGATTCACTTTGTATTAGTCTTTTTTTTCCTGCTTCACAAAGGCAGGCAGCAGCTTGACAAAGCCATGATGGCTTGAGAGGTTTTTCCTTTACCTGTTTGGTTCCTGAATCTAGAGGTTAGCGAGTATTAGGCCCTGTCCACACGAAGTCAAACCCTGGCCTAAACGCACAAATTTTTCACCAAAGCAGCCTCTCATCCATACGAAGCCGGCGTTTCGGGGGTCTGTAAACGATCTTTTTTTTATTAAGCCTTCAGAGTGGGAAGATTTTGAAACGCCATTTTCGCGTTTCCATCTTTAAGCTCTAACCGCATTTTTTTTCTTACACGCATGCGTCATAGCGCCGCCTCTAAACACGCATGCGCGACACAGTATCACAACAACAATGGCGCCGTACTGTGTTGAATGGTTGCTGCTCATGCTACTCACCCTGCTGTCGGGCTTACAACAGAATCTTCTTCTGGAATATCTCCAGGAAGAACAGAGCAATATAGAAGACATAGTTCATCACCTGAATTTGACTGAACCACGAAAATGGACCCGCAGGGCAACCATGTATAAATATTACTGCGCATGCCCAACATTTCGTCGCCTATTTTTGCTTTGGCACCACAGCGCCACTTACAGGCCTGGCATACATTTTGCAGCGTTTTCATGCATTCGTGTGGACGATCACATTTATTTTACGTCTCCGTCTTTACGACAAACGTTCTGGAAAATATTAGCGTTTCATGTTCGTTTTGACTTCGTGTGGACGGGGCCTTAGTAAATACCCATAGATAACAGCTATGTACTCAACAAGAATGAAATGTATAATTTCCCATAAAAATGTATTTTAGAGCTCAGATTTTACTTTGCTTGATTTTTTTTTTTATATAGCAGTTCTTTTTATCAACTGGATGCTAGTTTATGTGCAAGATAAGAAACAATGCATATAAAGGAGATAAGGGGTTTTTAGTGCCTGCTGCTTAAGAAAGTGCGTTATCTAGGATTTTGGTTTCCTTTTGGGAGGCATGATAAAGGAAAAACAATTTTGAATTCTTGATTTAATAATTTCTAAAATGTAATACAGACAGTAGAACATTCTAAGGTTCAGAGTCCATCTAATGTTGTATTGTTGAACTGGTGGTGTTTAGGTTTGTATTAAGAAGTTAAAAAACAGATGATTTTCGTTTTTTAAATAGCAGAAAGATTTTCTGTTTTTGTAAAACACATGCAAGGAAAACATTTGTTTTTTGTCTTCAAAGTGAAAATATTAATACAAAAAGGTAACCATCATAACTAATGATAAGCTTTGTATTATGCATAATTATTGCTTTTGTTTCTACTTCAATACTTTAAGACTAAATAAGAAGCTACAGTATAAAAAACAACCAAATCCAGTTCTTTAAACTCTGTTTCTGTTCTGTTCTGTCTTAAACTGTCTCTCTTGTTTCGTTTGGCTCACTGACCCACATATTCACGTTTATGGAGATTTCTGCTTTTATTTTGGCTGACTGGTGGAGGCCCACAGCAGTTAATCTGAGGATTACTGTCAGGATAGTATAACCATCCAGCAGCCCTCTCCTGTGGAGCTGGAATCTCTGTGTCTGTGGTTCAGATTGCCTTTTTCCAACCAAGATCATTCTTTTCAGCATCGTTAGGGGTTTGAAAAATGACCCCCTCCTAAAATAGTGTACGTATTTTTTTTTTTTTTTTTACGCTGTTTTGTCTGGTAACGTGGCAATAAGAATAATTGTCTTGATGCCAAAAGAAGAGCCCAAGAGATTTCACTTTCACAAGTGGAGCAGTAGGGCTATTGCCATAGTGTTCCACTTGTTTCATTCAATTAAATAGCTTTATTATAATTATGCAAGGAGTTTTACAGATTATATGGACACTGCAATGTAAATAGAACAGAAGAGGAAAAACAGAAAAAAAGAGAACATATGAAAGAAAGAGGAGATAGAAGGGAGATAATGATAAAACAGTCCGTATTAATATATTTCTTTATATCTTTTGTCAAGGTTGATAAATAAAGATGTGGTCTTAAGATCTTGAAAGTTAGATTGAGAAAATTAGCTGCTTGTCTTTAACTAATTTCAGTGGTTACATTCAGCACAAATTTATTACTTTTTTTTACACTTTACCTTTGTTGTCTTATTGCTAAAAGATAAAACTACCTCAATTATAAATTATCTTTATTTTTTTCATGCACACAACCTCCTTTTCCAAAGCAATTAGTCTGAAATTGAAGATAAATGGTGATGTTTTAAGAAGAGTCCATTCTACTGCTCTTTTTATGAATAACCCATAATAGATCATGCAATGAGTTATTATGGGTTAGCATCAATACTAGATAGTAAATGTTATATTATAGACATACTCTGAATTCAGAGGTTGCTGCTTTGACCACAGAGTCCAGAAGCTGCTGTGTGGCAGGTAACAGTTACCAAAAGGCATGACCACATCAACCCAGCTCAGCAGATATGCACTGATTCCTGGTAAATTATCTGCATTCCTTTAAAGACTGTTTTTATTCACTTATAAAATGGCTATATATTATAAAATGTTTAGCACCCAGTAATTTCACTGTTCTTCTTAGGTTGTATAACCAAAAAGAGCAAGAAGATTCTCCAGTAGATGTTGTTGATGCAGCCAATCAAACTTTTCTACATTAGCTTTTAACTCAAGTTCAGTTCATAGATAAATCAAACGTAATGCATTCAATATTGCAATAAAATAAGCCACAAAAATGTTCTTCAATTCATAAAAACACCACTTTTAAAGTGTAATTAGTAGTTTAACAGAATGTAACATTGCGTTCAGTATCAGTACGTCTTATAGCTGGTAATTTATCTTTCTAATAATATTGAATAATTCTTATTTTAATAATCATTGTTACACAGTTTTCCTTACACTGCAAAAATGATCTCAAAATGAGTAAAAATGTCTTAAATTAAGTGTATTTACCCTTAATTTAAGCAGGTAAATAAGATGATTTGCCGATGGAATTAGTATTTTTACTCTTAAAATAAGCTATCTAGATATTATGCACTTGAAATAAGACAATGCAATTGTTTTTTTCTTGTTTAAATTGTAAATTGTCTTGTTCCATTGGCAAAGTGTCTCACTTCAAACCTTAATTCAAGAAAAAATGCACTCATTTTAAGAAAAAATTACTCATTTAGATTATTATTTTTTTTGCAGTGTACAGGTTGTTATGCGGGTCATTTAAATGTTTATAATAATAGAATTAGATATTCTGTAAATTATGGCATGCTAAAAGAATATTAGAAGTGACTTCTTCACTCTCTTTTGTTGGATATTTTTTTCATAACATCCTCTATTTCTAAATACACCTGAAAAAATAAAATTCAAACTCTTTATGTTGAAAGCTCAACTTCAAGAGTGAATAAAACAATAACAATATTTATAATAAAACCTATCTAGAAATACACAGTTTCTGTTTGTAGCAGCTAAACATGAGGCTCCTTTCTTAGTTTTGGTGTCCTGTGATATTCTGTCTCAAACAGTCAATAATGGAGCAAGATGGAGGTACAAACACAGAGATGGGGGGTCTCTTTAGTCTCATGCTTCAGTAGTAATTTGTCACCGGGCATGAATGGCCTCCTTCATCAGAGAGGGAGACAGTGGCAAGGAATTTTAGAGTAGTGCAATGTGTGTGTTGGGGGGGGGGGGGGGGGGGGGGGTTGTACACTAGCGGGGGTGAACCTTTAGGTTGAGGTTCGCTCTCAGCCCATTTGTAGCCCAGATCTGTCTCTTTTGTGTGGGACCACCATAGGCAGGTCTCCAGGAGCCAATCAGGCGTCCCAGAACCCATTACCTCACTCTAGTGGTGGCTGTGCCAAGTTGGAACAGGATCCACCCAAACAAAATGTTAATTCAAGGAGAGAATAAAAGCAGTGAATAAAGAAAGTGGTCGTCGAAGAAACAGAGAAGTTCGGCTCTGATTTTTAACTGTTAACTAATGTTTGACAGCAAAACTTTATTTATGTCTCATATTTGAAAATGATTCAAGTTAGACATTTGAGTTTTTATGTTGAGCCACTGACAACATGTAGTATGTTATGTAGTTCATCATTTATTTATGTATTTTTCCTCAAGAAGGATCTGAATGTATTTAAAATAAAAGGCCTTCCTACACCAAATGGATCTTTTGCAGTTCCTACAGGTACATGAACACATGAAAAAATCTTCAACTATTTCCAGCATCATTAATTCAGGTTAACACTGTTCTAACAGGAATACAGTAGATGCACCATCCAGACGAAGTGTATATTGCCTGCTGCAGTTCTTAGCCCACATCAGATTTTCTTTTTTGTTTTTATTTATGCTTTAATATATTGCATTTTTTTTTTCAGTATTAATGTATGTTTTTAAAACTACCATAAAGCTAGTGAGAAAAAATATTTTTCTACTAATATGTTACGGCTTTTACAATAAATTCATACATTTACTTAGTTCCAAAATCAATCTTTTCTGTCTTTCCGACCTCTTTATATGTTTATTTAAGCTTTTGTCCTGTTTGATTTAGGAATCAATTATTCACTCTTAATTACTGAGCCTGTTTGGCCAGAGTCCACCAGGAGCCATCATTTTCTACAGACAGCACACATTTCAAGTGAAAATTAAACAAGAAATCAAATGGGAATTATTTAGTTTTAATAAAACTGTATTTTTAAATTTTATCTCAAAGGGGTTCCTCTTCGCATCCATGAAGAAGAGTTTTGCTTTCACAAAGACTCAAAGGGAAAAGTAACAGCAAAAGCAACCAAAAGGCACTGAAGTTCTTAAAATGTGGTATAACTTTTGTTTAAGTTGTATAAATGTGTGTTTCTGTGTGTGTTTTGGTATGAATGAGCTGGAAGGGGGCCAGCTATTAACATCCCAACCTCACGGTTAAGTCTTTTTTGTTGCATCTAATTAAAATTTCCCTCAGCAACACCAGTTGTTCATTTCCCACTGGAGTAAATCTTTTCAGTGGGAAAACAAAGACCTGATTGTTCCTGAACTGATGAATTTATGAATGGGCACAAAAGATGGTAGGCACTGAAAAAGAAGTGTGTCATTTCACTACAGTAGTGAGAAATATTTTCTCAGTGTGTGTGAAATAGAAAAAAACTAGCAATAAGTTATGAACAACTAAAGGAAATGTGTCTAATTTTATACTTTAAAACATATTTATTAAATGTTGTGTAAACAAAGTGGTTATGGAGAATACCTGAATGTGAGAAAGAAGAAAAAAACCAAACATAGTGTTTCTACAACTCATAAAACCAAAACTAACATGTTGTCTGTTTAATAAAATAAACACAATTTAACTTTTAAGCGACAGCATCATGCAAGACTTCAGTGCTTAACTAACATGATCGAAAATAACAAAAACTGAAGACGTAACATGTGAACAAAGTGATTAAAATATCCATAAATTCTATACGTATTCAGCTTTTTTTTTTTTTTTTGGCTTGAAAAAAATTGCGTTCAATGTGTTTCCTTAATTAACTAATTTATAAAAAGCAAACAAATACTTACTGCAATAATAACAGATGACCGTAAAAAGTTTTACTCACAAATTTTATTCATGGTTAATGAAGCCTACTAAACTTACAACCACAGAAAATACTAGCCAATAACATATTCATCCATCCATTCATAACAATATATTAAGTTATTATCAATCTGAACAGCTGGTATAAAGTAAAATTTAAAAAAGCGACTTTTAAAAAAAAATCATGCTTTATTTTTCTTTAATAAGAAGGTGTAGCGTCTTTAAACTAGAAATGTATAACTTTGATTAAGAATAAAAATTCTCCCCTCATATTAGGCTGAAAAAGGATGTATCATTTTTTTAACATGGGCAGCTGAATGTGCAGTTTTTCTATACAATGTCTTTTATTTACTGAAATATATTACTAAAACAAAACAAAAAAAAAACCTTTTCAAAATCATTCTAATTCATTGAATAGCTCTTTAGGTTTACTGGCCCTAAGAAAAAAAAAACAGGCCCACAGCATCACAAATCTTCTACCGTGCCCAACAGTGGACATGATGTCCTTTTTCACACATTTATTTTTCCATTTCACACCAAATCAACCTGTAGAGTTTGTCTAAAAGTCCATGTTTCGTTTGACCAAAGGGCATATTTCCAGATAAAGAAGGAGCAGTTGCTCTAAGAAGGTGACAACTGCCTGCCTGGTTCAAATCCCACAGCTGAGTCCCTGAGCAAGACAGTCCCAGATTAGCTGCCCATCTAAGACATTGATCTAATGCCGATGTCAACACTTTAGCATTTTTTTAAAGTGTTTTACATTTGTGTTTGTAGATGCAGAAAGACTTATTCTACAATACATTACATTACATTGCATCAAATGTAGACTTTGAGGACTTGATCACCCAAAGATTCTCCAACATTAAGTTTTAGGCATGTTTTTATATCATGCTAACTGTCGTCTCAGAATAACTTTAATCTTTTGTTATATATGATGATTTTTCACTTGTCGCTCATGAAAACATCCCATCTAAGATAATAATAAAAAAAGCATTTTAATCCCCAAATGTTGGCTTAATTGAATGTATGTGCTGTAATTACTTACAGGTTACTTTTAAAAGGCTTAAATCTGTTTTAAAAAAAAGCATTCTTGAAATACATATTCTAATTTATTTAACATAACTGCAGGTAGTATATATTGAAACATGTTCTCCTGTTGTTACTATTGTAAAACTGAAAATGTGTTGCCATTTGTCATAAACTGAGGAAATGAGACTAAACTATATATTATATATTCATTACCAAAGCTTAAACTGTAAGTTAGCTATAAAAGAAAAAAGGTGATTATAGTTGCATAAGTACTGACGGACATCCTGTCCAGGGTTAATCCACCTTTAGCCACTTTGAAATTCTGCATCAACCAGACAAATCTGAAGATATTAGCATCAAGAATGTAACTGTAATGATGAAAAGGATTTAAACATTTTTATATCTTTGCGTTTCTTCTCTAAAAGCTGTAATATCCATAAATCTATAGCTGAACTTCCTTTCTGTTTATATTAATTTGTCAATTTAAAGCAACATATTTTCATTCCAACAATGTTTTTTTTTCTTGTTTTTTTATCACAGAGCAGGAAAAAAAAGAAAACACCTATTCTAAACAATTGTTATTTCTACATCATAGTAGGGGTAAGCACAGGGAAAAAACAGCCTCAACAAACTTCGCATCTTCATGACCTGAGCTCTTTCTGCATGGAGTCTGCATGGAGTCTGCATGTCCTCCTGATGCACGTTTTCTTCCTGAAGGACGAAACTTTCTCCAAGAGTTCAAAAATGTGCTTCTGAGGTTTTTGTTTCTCATTATTTGTTAGTTATGAGTGTTTCCATGGTTATTAATTTTCTCTTTGTTGCCTAATAATAGATGGTGGAGATAAACCCTACCTTTCACCCAATGACTGTGTGACGTTTGAATGGAGGGATGAATTCACTAATTAGAAAATTGTTTTATTCTCGCTTTATTTTTGAATATTAAAAGATATCCTTTATATTCATATTTTATTCATATATTACTGATTTGTTTAAAAAAAAGGAATTGGATAAATCATTTAGCTAACCACCAGGCCATAACTCTTTAAAGAAAAGCACTTCAGTTATTATTTAATTATCTTTCCTCATCCCATCTTTTATTCTTCCACTACCAAACCAGCTCTCCCACTTTCCAGGAATGACCCAGACTCTCTCTGCTGCCCTGCACCCCCTGTCGTCTCTGCTTGCAGGGGTCAGTGAGTTTGTAATCAAAGAGGTTAGTATTGGAGCAGAGAGGAGTGGTATGTTGGCCAGCGTCTTTGATCCTTGCAGAACTTACAATCAATTTTCTTCCACCTGATGAGCTTTGTGCTGACCTTGGCGTCCAACAGGCCCCATGCAGAGAAACATCTCCAGTTGGGCCTCATAAACGGCTCCCCAGTTTAAGAGAAATCTCCCCTCCCCCAAGTTTTTATGTTCTTTCTTTTTTTTGGACACATTTTAACAATCTAATGGAAACAACATTCAGTTTCTTTATCCAATCTTACATCTTGATCTAACAAATCTGTTCTATCTATAATTTCACTTTTAAAATATTAAGAAAGTAGAGACAAACTTTATATTTGGAGGCAAATGTAAGCATAAACTGTTTATATACTTATACATATTAGGAAAAAACTTAAATTAATCACCTAATTATTATTCATCCTTTTTCTAATGTTATTTATTCCAACTACATATCATTCTTGTTGTAAGCTGTATGCAACAGAGTTTCATTCTGTATGCATTCTGTGCATACAAAATGACAATAAAGTTTGTCTTATTCCTTTTAAAGAATCCCCTCAACAGTCTGGTTGATAATAATAGGACATATATGTTAAACTGCATGTATAACAAGTCTGCCATCTGCTGTTCATCTGGCTGTAGGTCTTGGTTGAAGCATAGAAGATGGTTACTAAAGATTAACTGCATGGATTCAAGTATTATGAGGTGTTAGGGGTCCCTTACTGCTTTTATTCCTTGTTAGTAATTCAAATAAATGCAAGGGTTCAGGGTGTACATCTCTATAATACATAGGATTATCTTTTAAAGAGCTAGATTTGACTGAGATTTATGATCTGAGCTCTTGATAGATCTTATTTAACAAATCCTTTATTAATTTAACATTTAAAAAGCAGCTAAGAAGCCATTTTTCAAGGTCTGATCTTACACTAAACTAGACAGTATAAAATCTGAGTCATAATCATTTTATAACCAGTTTAACATATTTAATCATGTATCAGAATTACAAAGAAAGGTAATAAACTAGGACTTTATATACTCCAACCTCTTTTAGATGACAAATTGTTATTTCACCAGCTGAATTTATCTACAGAAGGCAGAATTTAAGATTAATTGGCTCCCGTTAGTAAAAATATTAAATCAATTAATTTCCTAAAAGTACAACCAAGATAAAAAAGAAAGACTTGACAAACAGAAAAGTCCAGTTAAAATGAACTGACCAGCAGATGGCAGTGTAGGACTAAAATGTTTGGTTAATTCTGATCCAGAACAATGAAAAGGTAGATAACATAAAGGTCTAGAAATATTTAATGTTTTTCTGCTTTCCAACCATGTAAAAGTGTATCATGAAATCTAAAATATTCTTACTAAATCAATTTGTTTCACCAATTCAGTTAAAAAAAACCTAATACTGATAAATTATTGCATTGCATTGTCTTTGTACTGAATTGTGCTATACAAATAAATTTGTCTTGCCTTGCCTATTGATACAAGCATTTATGTCTTTTGATTTTATCATAATTTATTGTAGGTACTGCAAAATAAAATGGAATTTCTCAGAAAAAAAAGTTCTTCTTCTGACCCTTGATAAAGTACATTAATTAAACTATTAATTGAGATTAAACATTTACACAAAATCAGTTAACGATGGATGTTAATACTATAACAAACAGCAAACAAAGTATAGTAGTAGTTAATGTTTATTGTTAAGCATTGCTGGCTGATCAAGGACCCTATGTGGGGTCACGACCTCAGCTTGGGAATCACTGCTGTAGAGGATAATCCTTGTATTTTTACCCATCACATCTTTTGCATGATGTACTACTTGCAGGATGGCATAGAGAGGATCAGCCTGAGGCACTGCTGTAGGTGAGGAAGTTTACATACAGACCAGATTGATAACTGCTGATACATGTTTGCATAATGCCTCTTGAAATACAGTTTCCAGCCTCTTTTCAGACTTTATTAATCCCCTTCAGAGTCTTGCTTATAGAAGAAGTCTGCACATCTATTCTATCAGCTTTTCTTTGCACTCAAACGTGCATTAATATGGATATTGGATCCAGAGTTCTGTGAACAGCCAGCTTCTCTTTCAGAATTACCTTCTGTGGTTTACCCTCCTTGCAGAAGGTGTCAAGGACTGTCTGATGAACCATTGTAGAGTCTGCTGCAGTTTTCCTCTGGTTTGTGTAGACCATAATATTTATGCATTAAAAATTCCCATTGCTACTAACTTATGAACGTCTTATTCCTTTTTATTTTTGCTTGAAAAACTCAATTTCAAGTGTTTTATAAACAGTAAAACATCACAACAAAATGAAAATCAGCTTATGAAAAATATACTATGAAAATTATAGGTTTAACCTTTTAATTTAAATTACTAAATGTAATGTTTCAAAATCTTTCTCAGTGGAGTGGGACTTATTTCTTAAGTATTTATTCTGTGACATATGTTTAAAATGTTTATCTTTGTTTGTAAGAAAGCTAAGCCTCCTTGCAAGGTTTATGGTTCCAATTTGGAGGGTGGAGAGATTGCTTTTTTTTCCTAAATCCCTGCATAGATTTAATTTTAGTAGATGTAAATTCTCATGCATGAAGGTTAGGTTAATGACTTAATTTTGAAGCAGATCTCATGCATATTTTTGTTTTTTATGCCTTTGAATATGCAGATGTGTGACTTATGCCTCATTCCAGGTAATAGCTGGGAAAGATTCAGGCCCACTTGACCTTGAAAAGAAATAAGCTGGCATGGAAAATTAATGCATGAATATCAAACGTAACTACTGTTGACAGAGCGAATGAAAACTACACTCTGTCTTTTACAGTGTGTGCAGAGTCAGCACACCCAGTTGACTTTGTGTTTCTTGGAAACTTGGCTTCACCAACCGTTCTATAGAAACAGAAAGCTTGAAAGATTGCAACTATTGCAAATTATTTTCTGTAATGCATTAATTGGGGAATGGCGGCCTGGTGGTTATGGCATAGAGCTTGGAATACTGAGATTCTGAGTTCAAGCCCCACTCCCACAGACTGGTCTTGATTGAGATTTTCAATTATATCTATAAATACAGACTATTGAAGAACCACAGCGCTGGTTTTATTGGACCTAATTGCAACATTAAACACTGTTGATTATTTGATTTTATAAGAGCGTATGGAAAACTATGTCCGCATTTCTTTCCAGCACTTGTTTAAATCCTACCTGAAATACAGGGGTAAGTAGAAGACACATTTGGTGTTTCACAGGATTCTATCATAGGACCCCTGCTGTTCAATGTCTACATTGTCCGTTACTTAAATCTTAAACAATACTACAAGTTATCTTAACTATGACGACACACAATTATACATTATGATGTCACAGAGTGAAAGTGAACCCAAAACAAAACTGACGTAATAGTTTTAGAACAAAGGAAGAGCTTTCAAAAGTTAGTATTAAGCTTCAGTTAATCCAGCCAGAAACATTAATCAGTGTCTAAATCTCGGTGTAGTGATGAACTCTGACCTAAAACTTGAGAGGCTCATAAATAGAATAACAAAGTGGATTTTCTATCAACTAAAGAGCATCTCCAGGATTAAAGGACTAATGTCTCAGAAGGACCTTGAAAAACTAATTCATGTGTTCATCTTTGGTAGAACTAATCACTGTAGTGGTGTCTTCATAGGTCTGAATGAAAAGTGTCTCACACAGCTGCAGTGGATCCAGAATGCTGCTGCCTGCATCCCCACTAATATTATAAAAGTGGAGAACTTCATGCCAGTTCTAAAACCATTACAGTGCCTTCCTTTATCTATAGAGTAGACTTTAATAAACACTTATTAGTCTATAAATCACTGGATGGCTTAGCACCAAAAAAACCATGACACACTGTTATCAGTAAATCAACACCCCAAACCTCCCAGATCTTCTGGCTGTCAGGATTTGGTTATTGAGTGTTGACCCAAAAGCAGAGGCAGGAAGGCAGAGGTGAATTTCTTTAGATTCAATTAAAGAAGGAAACTGAAAACAAAGGCAGGTTATCCAATAATCCAATAATGAAAACAAAGTCCAAACAAGCATCAAATCAGGAGTCCAAAAATCCAAAAGAATCAAACATAAAAACTAGTCAAAACGAACCAGAAACCGTGGAGACATCAGGGGAATCACTATCACAACGAGGGAGACTCGGGAAGACGGAGTTGGAGGAAGTTTGACAAAGTTTGGCAGTGTTTGACGAGGACCCAGCAAAGGGGAACTGAAGAGAAAGGGGTTTTAAAGGAGACAGAGACAAAGAGGGGGCTAATGAGGAAACTGGGAGCAGGTGTGCACAGAACAAGAGGGAAAGAGCTAGGGAAGAAGGAGAGCACAAGAGGGCAGCAGAGAGCAACAAATAGAAACCTGGAAGACTGGAAATAACACAATGTTAAATTACAAGGACTATAAAACATGGAGAAAAGAAAACTAAACACTCAAAAGAAAAACATAACAGAACCCAGACTAGGACAGTAACTGGGGGAAAAAAAACAAAGAACACAGCAAGGAGTAAAGCAAGACTGAATTCTATAACAGAAACCTGACACTGGCTCAAATCTACTCCACCTACCCAGTTGATTGAACCCAGAACCAATGATGGCGCAGCAGTTTTTACATCTTTGAATGTTTTATCTTAATACTTCATTAAGTTTGTAGTCCAAATTTCTCCTCTTTTATTACCAATCACTTCTTATTTATCATCTTGCAATTTAAATTTCCCTGTGTGTTTTTCTGCTATGTGCAACATTAAATCACTGTGCTACTGAAATGTGCAATAAAATATAAAGTAAACTTGCCTTGCCTTAAACACATTCTTTAAACTTCCATTTACCCTTTTATCCTCCCCACAGACTGGGTGTTGTCCAAACCATCGACACACAGTGCCAGTTTCTTTCTGCTCAAAATGGGCAGCATAATAACACTCTGAAGAACCTTTATACACATCTTTGATGAAAAATAAACTCTGGCATGCCTGGGAAAGTTGTGCTGCTGCAGCGCTTAACTGCATATTGGAATCAGTGCCGCTGTGAGTGGGAGGTCATTTCATTTGGATTTATTTCAGACAAATTTACTTTAAGAATTAATTACCCATTTAAAGGCTTGAAATCATTTCCATTGCTAACTGGATTAAGATATTGGACACACATTTCTTCCCTCCGGCAGCATTTAGCAGTAAATTGACATGTTCATGGGTCAGAGAGCAGAAATCAGGGAATAAACAAACAAAAAACAACTGGTTTACACACAAGTTCCTCTCCAACTTTTATCCGATAATCAAAATAGGGTCATAAAGTCAGGCAATAATCTCTTTAAAAATCATCTGTTTTATTATAGTTATCCATCCCTTCGATTTTAACCTTACCCTGAATAATTCTCTCCCAGATTTTCCTGGATAAATTCAGAAGTCACTTTCAAAGCCAGTCATATCACACTGGATTTGCATGAGGGCCTTTGATTCGGCTCTAAGTTATGGAAGCCCGTTTCCGCCACTCTGTAAAAAAAAAAAAAAAAACTATCTCAATATAATGAGATAGTAACTCAATATAATGAGATAGTATCTCATTATATTGAGTTACTATCTCATTATATTGAGTTACTATCTCATTATATTAAGTTACTATCTCATTATAATGAGATACTATCTCATTATATTGAGTTACTATCTCATTATAATGAGATACTATCTCATTATATTAAGTTACTATCTCATTATAATGAGATACTATCTCATTATATTGAGTTACTATCTCATTATATTGAGTTACTATCTCATTATAATGAGATACTATCTCATTATATTGAGTTACTATCTCATTATATTGAGTTACTATCTCATTATAATGAGATACTATCTCATTATATTGAGTTACTATCTCATTATATTGAGATAGTTTTTTTTTTATTTTTTACCAATTTTTAAGTTAAAATTGAGTATTTTTGGTCAATAGCTCCCAGGTCATGTGACCTATTGATGCAAAATCAGTGTGAAATTGTTCTACTAGTCTCTGTAGATGGGGCACACTCATTTGTTTTGCATTTTAACTCTTTTTTATTTTTTTTACCAATTTTTTTAGTTAAAATTGAGTATTTTTCGTCAATAGCTCCCAGGTCATGTGACCTATTGACCCAAAATCAGTGTGAAATGGTTCTACTAGTCTCTGTAGATGGGGCACACTTATTTGTTTTTCATTTTAACTCTTTTTTTATTTTTTAGCAATTTTTTAAGTTAAAATTTAGTATTTTTCTTCAATAGCTCCCAGGTCATGTGACCTATTGACCCAAAATCAGTGTAAAATTTTTCTACTAGTCTCTGTAGATGGGGCACACTCATTTGTCTTTCATTTTAACTCTTTTTTTATTTTTTTACCAATTTTTTAAGTTAAAATTTAGTATTTTTGGTCAATAGCTCCCAGGTCATGTGACCTATTGACCCAAAATCAGTGTGAATTGTTGGGTCCCCCCTTACATGGGCCCACCACCCGTGAGAGGGGCCATAAGGGTCGTATGCAATGTGTGTTGGCCGGGGGAGGGGACCCTGGTGGTCCGATCTTTGGCTGCAGAAGCTGGCTCTTGGGATGTGGAATGTCACCTCGCTGGTGGGAAGGGACCGGAGCTAGTGTGTGAGGCTGAGAGGTTCCGGCTAGAAATAGTCTGTCTCACCTCGACGTATGGTTCTGGTTCTGGAACCAGTCTCCTATAGAGGGGCTGGACATACTTCCACTCTGGAGTTGCCCACAGTGAGAGGCGCTTGGCAGGAGTGGGCATACTTGTTGCCCCCCATCTCGGTGCCTGTACGTTGGGGTTAATCCCGGTGAACGAGAGGGCTCCGCCTAAGGGTGGGGGGACGGGTTCTGACTGTTGTCTGTGCTAACGGGCCAAACAACAGTTCAGATTACCCACCCTTCTTGGAGTCCTTAGAGGGAGAACTGGAGGGTGCTCCTCCTGGGGACTCCCTTGTTCTGCTGGGAGACTTCAACGCTCACGTGGGCAATGACAGTGAGACCTGGAGGGGCATGGTTGGGAGGAATGGTCGCCCCGATCTGAACTCGAGTGGTGTTCTGTTGTTGGACTTCTGTGCTCGTCATGGATTGTCCATAACGAACACCATGTTCAAGCATAAGGGTGTCCATATGTGGTAAAAAATAAAAAAAAGAGTTAAAATGCAAAACAAATGAGTGTGCCCCATCTACAGAGACTAGTAGAACAATTTCACACTGATTTTGGGTCAATAGGTCACATGACCTGGGAGCTATTGACCAAAAATACTCAATTTTAACTTAAAAAATTGGTTAAAAAAAATTAAAAAAAAGAATTAAAATGAAAAACAAATGAGTGTACCCCATCTACAGAGACTAGTAGAACAATTTCACTCTGATTTTGGGTCAATAGGTCACATGACCTGGGAGCTATTGACCAAAAATACTAAATTTTAACTAAAAAAATTGCTAAAAAATAAAAAAAAGAATTAAAATGAAAATCAAATGAGTGTGCCCCATCTACAGAGACTAGTAGAACAATTTCCAAGTGATTTTGCATCAATAGGTCACATGACCTGGGAGCTATTGACCAAAAATACTCAATTTTAACTTAAAAAATTGCTAAAAAATAAAAAAAGAGTTAAAATGAAAAACAAATGAGTGTGCCCCATCTACAGAGACTAGTAAAACAATTTCACACTGATTTTGCATCAATAGGTCACATGACCTGGGAGCTATTGACCACAAATACTCAATTTTAACTTAAAAAATTGGTAAAAAAAAAAAAAAAAACTATCTCATTATAATGAGATAGTATCTCATTATATTGAGATACTATCTCATTATAATGAGATAGTATCTCATTATATTGAGTTACTATCTCATTATATTGAGTTACTATCTCATTATATTGAGTTACTATCTCATTATAATGAGATAGTATCTCATTATATTGAGATACTATCTCATTATAATGAGATAGTATCTCATTATATTGAGTTACTATCTCATTATAATGAGATAGTATCTCATTATATTGAGTTACTATCTCATTATATTGAGTTACTATCTCATTATATTGAGTTACTATCTCATTATAATGAGATAGTATCTCATTATATTGAGATACTATCTCATTTTAATGAGACAGTATCTCATTATATTGAGATAGTTTTTTTTTTTTTTTTTTTTTTACAGAGTGGCGGAAACCGGCTTCCATACTAAGTTCTCAACCCGAAGCTCCATGTCTGAAAAACTTTTCCTGATAGCAAACTTAAAAAAAAAAAAAAGATTTCTCCTCAAAATCAGCTATTACCCCTTTTGTTCTGAAGATTATCATTAATTTACTCTGATTCCTTCCTAAATATTCTGCTTTTTCCCAGAAGGTGAGT
Source organism: Cyprinodon tularosa (assembly GCF_016077235.1). Classification (NCBI taxonomy): domain Eukaryota; kingdom Metazoa; phylum Chordata; class Actinopteri; order Cyprinodontiformes; family Cyprinodontidae; genus Cyprinodon; species Cyprinodon tularosa. Next base: position 603,483 of record NW_024039259.1, read on the forward strand.
CAAGTTAGGCCTTGTAAGAAGCCTAATGTGTTTGCAGGGCAGTTCTTCTTTTGGTGACCACCCATAGCTCATGTATGTTGGCTCTCTTTAAGCGATTTTATCAACACTTGTACAGAATGTTAGGCTTATCTTTTCTAAACAGACCTGGAGATATACAACTCTTCCACTTTAGACGTTACCTGACTTTAAACAAACATGTGTGAGGATCCAAAAACACTAACTGAAAGAAAATCAATAGCTGATTGATAATACAGAAGGTTTGAAGGAATTCATGAAGATTATGACATATGTTAATTATACAATATAAATGCCAGTGTTGTAGTACTCGAGATCGGTCTTGGTCTCAAGACCATTTTTTGATGGTCTCGGTCTCGTCTCGGACTTGACCGCATTTGGTCTCAGGTCTTGTCTCGGTCTCGGGCGCTGACGACTCTGCATTTTATTTCAAGACTGGTCAAGACCACAACTGTGGAAATAACGCTAATCATCAGAATATTATCAGTTTCTTTAAGATCCTTCTTTTTATTGGATGCTTGGATTCAAATCCAAGCAATAACCTGTCTCATTGGTAAATGCAGAGAAGGAGATCAATCTATTTCTTCAACAAATTATCTGTCTCATAACATATTTCACAACTTGGTGACAGATATAGATTTATTTAAGAAAAGTTATATAATAAAGCTTTAATCTGTATATGAGAGAGAAACGAGAAATGATTGGCATTTTTTCAGTTTTACACATTTTACAAAATTTTGCACATTGTTTTGAAATAGCACATTTAAAAACAACATGAATGTATGTACTGTTCATGAACGGCAGAGAAAATACAATTTTGATCGACTTTGATTATTGTTTGAAATTCTGTGATTACTACACAGAAGTTCTAAATAAAGATGTTAATGTTTAGTCCAGTTATGTGTGTTAAATATCTAGGTGTTTTTATGTGAATGTGGGTCTTTTAGATCAATTTTTTTTATTTTGATCATGTTTCACATTTTATTTTCACATATTGATGCTGGTCTTGGTCTTGACTTGGTCTCGGACCCTAAAAGTCTTGGTCTTGTCTCGGTCTCGATACACTCTGGTCTTGGTCTCTTGGTCTCGGGTTAGGTGGTCTTGACCACAACACTGATAAATGCAAAAGGTAGAGTTGTACTGAACTGGATTAGAAATATCTGTAAGAGGAAAGAGAAACAGATCCACAGAATCTAGAAAAGTTAAATTATAAACTCAGTTTAAACCAACACAATAAAATAACATCAGTTAAAAATCCTGCTTCACACAAAAACAAGCCCTCACCTTTATGGCAACATAAAGCTTTAAAAAATCTTTTAAACTTTTTAACTCTGACATCTTTGAAAAGCTGATTTCTTACCCAGTCGAGTTCTTGTTTTTTTTCCAAGCCGTTCATAGCAACAAAATGACTCTCAGCTGGAATGGGCAAAGCTGACAGCTATAGTCGAAGATTGAGGCAGCTAAACCTTATGATTTAGCACTGGTGCAGTTTATATACAAAAAAAATCTCTTTACACCTTTTTCACACTGAGTCATTAGAAAAAAAGGAGTCATGAAATAACCTTTTTAACTATACTTTGTAATAACCTAGAAAAGCCGAAGGAAAAGTTTATGGAAAACTACTAAGATTGGTGGGTCGCATTGTTGTTTGGAATTAATTCAGTTTACTATTTTTATGGCATTATAAGAGAATAAAGGATTTAGATTTGTTCTTTTTATGCTACAATAAGATATTACGCAGTAAAAACTAAGTGACTAATGCTGGATTATCCTGATGTGAATGGGTTAAGGTGTTTCATACTCAACAAGAAAATACTTGTAATGAAGGTTGAAGAACATGTTTTCTTTTTTGGGCAGAATATTTCCTTTTTCACGTGATTTTTATTTATTCTCTTTTGGAAATTATCAAAGTTGTAAATAGATTTAATTTAAGTTTTATCTTAATTGCAACAAGGTTGTAGGATTAAATTAATTACACTTCATTCCACACATCTTAGATCTCTAACTTTGTGTATTTGGCTTAGTTAAAAGATTTCTTGCGGTCCTGCTTTGACCGATTGCTAAAATATTTTTTATTGAAATGATTTGAAAATATCTGCATGTTCAAATAAATGTATTTATTAGGCACAGAAGTTGTGGTAAATCTCCATAAATCCTTCAAACAGCAGCATGTGTCAGTTGAATAACCACATTCACTTCAGATTTCTCCAACAGAACACAACATAAAAAGCCCAGAATATGTGCATCAAAAAGAAGCAGTAAGATCTCAAAATCAGAGTCATTTTATGCTTTCATCTCTAGGAGATACTTCTTAAAGCATATATTGACATTTGCATTTCTTCCAAACCTGCTATTGTCTCCCACAGCTCTTCATTTCTGTATTATTGGTGATTATAGTTGCCATTAGGTTTGAGGTAATGGCCCAGCTCTTCCTTATTTAGTTGCGTCTCTTTTTGAGACAGAGTTCCTGACAGATCTATAACTGCTTTTTTACTCTGGTCTACTGCATTGCTTTTTTTATAATGAGTACCCTTGGTAAGAGACTTTTTTTTCTGTTTGTCTCCCAGCAGGTAGCCGCAAAAGGCAACTCATAGAGAATGTGGCTCTGAAGGAGGTTGTAAAAGACTGAGTTGTGCTTTATATATTTGAAATATACTGTATAGTTGGTTAGTAGAAATTGTAAAGAGTTGAAATTATATGTTCATTATAACAGAGTTTATATAACTGTCTAAAAACCAACCTAGTCATCTTGGAAAGTGCATCAAGGCAGCATTTATTGTGACTTGTGGTACATTACACTGACCTGGCATCAATAGCATTTTACCCAGCTTTTGGCTGATGCCATACTCTTTACGATTTATCCTAACAATTAAATACTAAACGGCCCAAACACCAGTTAGATACAGAGCTGAGAAAAATGCTTCACTGTCCCGATTTTAAAGCTCTTTATGTCCATCTTGTTGACAGAAAAAAAAATGATTTAAATGATTTCCTGATAACAGGTCAGGCAGTGAAAACACCCGCTTGTGAAGTCGAACCAATTTTTTTAATCACATGTATTTCATTTATTAACAAGAGATTGATTTATATCTTTATTGGACTATGATGCTCTTTATAACCTTCTATCCTTAAAAAAATGAATAATGGTTTGAAAACTTAACTGTAAATAAGTTCTTATGATTCTTGGTTACTTTAACCAACCTAAAACTTAAAAAAAATCTGTAAGAGAATAAAAATGTGTTAATTACATTTTACCTCATTATTCGAACTCCTCATACACAGTTGCTAGCATAGTTAAAAGCAGAGCTTCAAAAACCCCAGTCAGCCTCAGCAGATGGCCGCTCACACTGAGCCTGGTTCTCCTGGAGGTTTCTTCCTGTTAAAAGGGATTTTTTTCCTCTCCACTGTCGCTACAAGCATGCTTAGTGTGAGCGATTGCCTTCGATTCAATGAGTTGATGAAATCAACTGGTTTTTACGGAGCCCCTAAAGGGACATGGAGGGCAAAAAATAAACTTTTGCGAGATCCCGCAATGCTTTTGTGGGATCTCGCAAAACTATTGCGGGATGTCGCAAAAGTATTGCGAGATACTGCAAAAGCATTGCAGGATCTTGCAAAAGTTAACTTTTTGCGAGATCTCGTAAAACTATTGCGGGATCTCGCAAAAGTATTGCGGGATCTCACAAAAGTATTGCGGGATTTCGCAAAAAATAAACTTTTGCGAGATCCCGCAATACTTTTGAGAGATCCCACAAAACTATTGCGGGATCTCGTAAAGAAATTGCGGGATCTTGCAAATGTATTGCGGGATCTCACAAAAGTATTGCGGGATTTCGCAAAAAATAAACTTTTGCGAGATCCCGCAATACTTTTGAGAGATCTCGCAAAAGTATTACGAGATCTCGCAAAAGTTATTTTTTTCCCCTCCATGTCCCTTTAGGGGCTCCGTAGGTTTTCCTTAGATAGAAAACTTTGAATCAATTTGACTCTAGAGTTTGGTTGAATTGTACAGTGCCTTGAGATGACATGTGTTGTGAATTGGGGCTATATAAATAAACTGAGTTGAATTTAATTGAAAACACATTAAAGTAATCCTTTTTATGATTTGGAAAATAAAACATTTGCATTGGCCTTGTATTCAATTTTACATCTGCAGTTGTACTTTTCTGTTATCTTGCATCATCTCGTATATCTATCCTTTTTTATGTCTTTCTGGAGTAACTCACCTTTTGCTCCTTTAGTCAATACATGTGAACTAGCACATATGTGTGTTTACTAACCAGTTAAATGTACTGGATCAAACCCATTACCAATGTGAGGAACCTCAATCCAAGAACATTCATGCTTTAACACATTTACTGACATCAAAGCAGAAGCATCTCAGCCAACCATCAAAGCAGAAATCTTTTCTCAGCCGTTCGCTTGAAGTTTACATAACTGCAAATAAAAGAAAAAACCTTCAGACCAAGACAGCATCAATCAAAGATGCTCTTTACTAGTTTCTATCTGGTTTATAGGACGTTTAGAATATATCTCCACTATACTGACATCAGTGTGAACTACTGAAACCATAAAGCTCTGTTTGGAGTCCAAAAATTGTTGGCTGATACATTCCAAGTGTTATGAATTGCATTTTTCATGCTAATGTAATATTTAGTCCGTTGAATAGAGTCTCACAGCAGCAGATGTTAACAGTGGACAGATATGACAATGCCCAAAATGCTAAAGGTCAAAGAGTGATGAGAGACAAAAAAACAGACAAATAGGCTTATACTGCACCTGATATCATGACAATAATATTATTACATTAGTAAGATATTCCAATACTATGCAGGGCAAATGATGCCAAATCATACATTGTGTTTTTGGAGCATTAAGCTCTAAATGCTGGAGGTTATAGCTGCTCTTAGGGGAAGACTTAAGTACCGTGCTGTGACACAACAGTGAGCGCTCTATTTATACTTTATTTGTTCCAGATTTGTCTCGACTCTGCTGATTTAACAGCATGCAGTGAAGGTAACTGAGCTGAACGCTCCACCATTTGCAGTGACACAGAAAGCCATGGAGGGGGGGGATAATCAGGCAGATACAAAAGAAATTAATTCAGCATTTTAAAGTCCAGCTGTCTGGTGACTGCTGAGCAGGTGTCAGCCCCCCCTCATTCCTCGCTGCACTTTCCCTTTCAGTCACACACACTCCATCCCATCATGCTCTACATTGTGGCAGCACACGATCATGTTTGTTGCAGAACAACTATTTTACCTCATCTATTATTATTTCACAGGGCAAAAGTAGGCTGATGGTGGAGTAGATTTATTACCAATCTAAAGGTTAAGCTAGAAATAAAGGGAAAATGAAAATGAAGCCCAAATCTATTTAGCAAAAAAAAAAAAATATGTTCAAAAAATACCATTTAAAGCAACAGAGTTTAATAGAAAAATAAATAAACAAGGATAATGTCAGGGTTCTGCCTTCTGTTTAAGTTTATTTTTAGTTTATTTGTTATTTTATGTCATTGTAGTTGTTTTCTGTCAGTTTTATATTTCTTGAGTTACTCCCTGTTGCCCCCTTGTGTCTGTTTTCTTTCCCTTTGGCCCCCTTCTAGTTACTTCTATTCACATCTGCTCCATATCAGCTCATTACCCCATTCTTTGTTCTGTTCCCCATATATGCACCACCTCTGCAGTTCCTCAATATTGGTGTCTTGTTGTTTTGTTACTCATCGCTCCCTATGTGTTTTCACCCGACATTACTAGATTTTTTGGTTTTCAGTATTTTGGATTTTTGCCTCTGTTGCCTTGGACATTCAATTAAATCAGAAAAATGTATCTCTGCCTCCTGATCTCTGCTTTTGGGTCCTCAAAACCTCTGCTCAACCTTGACAGATAGAATTAAACTATATCTACTGATATAAGAAAAAAATAGGACTGGCATAGCTTATCTAAAATTAAGGTCAAACATAAAATTTGGGATATTTTTCTCTTAACAATGACCAAGTATCAATTGAGGGACATTTTTAAAAAGTTTTTTAGACTCTTACTTTTCTGCAAATAAGGTTATAAAAAAGATCTCAACAAAAAAACATCAAAAAAGAATATCAGTTAGAAAAGACCCATAGTTTTTAATGTTATGAAAGAGAAATTTCTTAACTAGATTTTAAATAAAATGTGAAATTCTGTATAGCTGATTACAGGTAAGACAGTTTTTCCACAAACATACATGAGAAAATGTAAAGGTTTTTATATATTGTATTCAGCTAATATTTGTAAAGCATGACTCTTACTGCAAACTGGCACTGATTGAGAAAGCATTGAATCGTAATTATGACTAAATCGGACTGTTTGAATCCTTTATATTTATTATCTATTTTTCCATATTATTGGATATATTTTGTACATGTTTGTGTGCTGAAATTCACAGAGATGTTTGGTGTGAAATCATTTTAAAAGTAATGTTTATGTTTAGATGCATTACTAAAATGTAATTTTTTTGTGTTGGAATATGCAGACCAGAAGTTGACTAAACATACACTTAGTATTTGCACTGAACTCCCACATAAACAACCAATAAGCAGCATTTTTAAAGTCATTTCATTGGAAAATAATCGACGTGGAACCATCAGAACAAAGCCTGATTTTACATCTTTGGAAAGTAATATCTAAATGCATCTTTAATATGTATTGTTGCTCTGGCTCTGATCAAAGTAGGAGAAGGTGATGTAAATATGTCTGGCTGTAGAGACTCTTGCTGCCATTAAATCAGATACTGGTTTAGTTGGCAGTGTTAGCAGGCGCCAAGTTCTACTGGAAGATGAAATCAGCCTCCCCATAAAGCTTCTTGGGGGAGGCATGAAGACTCTAAAATGTCCCGCCAACCTTGGATTTAATAAATCCCCGTGGATCCTGCAGAGGATATCTTTTCACAATCCTCACTGACTTTGGAAACTTAACCTTGGAAATAAATTCTGTCATTTGTGAAGGTTATCAATGTCTTTCTGTTGAACATTTTAAGTGTTTTGAATCTCTATGTTGGGTATAAAGAATTATAAAAAAAACACAACATTTGGAGGTTTTGCAGACTGTAAAACATGATCATTAACACAAACAGTGTCTGAATATGATCATAGATGAAACTATTACATTTTTATTTTAAATATTAAAATTAATTTCTAATGAAACTGTGGTTTATTTTAATCTCAATTGCTTACTTTAACAGAATAATTAACATATAAATCAATCTTCTTTAGCAACTGGAACATCAGGATGAACTTTTTTGAAGCATTTGCGACAATTTCATATGTAAAGGCTGAAACCTGCAAACACGTGGCTCTTTCAAACAAACTGGGTCACTAAAAGGTTTAAAAAAAAAAGAAGGGGGGCCCTAATTTTAAGATCTCCATCTCCTAAAGTCAACATCCCCATCTGTTTACATTCATTTAATGCTTATTTTTCTAAGCATTCTCCATCCAGCCTCTCCATCCCGTTGCTACCTTGTCCTCTCTTTCTCCTTGCATCCCGTTTTGGCATCTCTCTCTCTCTCTCTCGCCTTTTCATCTCTCACTCCACCCCCTCCTCCCACCACCTCTCTTCCCTTCCCCCCGGTCGATGGTATCCACACACCCAGGCGCGCCGAGCAGGGACTCTCTGGATGTCAGTCACTTTCCCAGAGAACAGACGGCAGCAGCAGGAGGAGCAGAGACGGTAATCCCCCCCACCTCATCCACCCCACCCCTCTCCATACAGCCAGGAGCAGGAGGCAAGAGGGGAACAAAAACCACACGGGACACCTGTACACTACTGGACCACCCACCTTCTGATGCGTTGGAGTTTCTCTCCCACATTGTGGGTAGGAATAAGAAAGAGCGCCTATGTGCTTTAAACTGGCTTGAAGACGCAGATACTGGTGGTGAAATCCTCCATTCTGATTCCCAGCAGCAGGAGCAGCAGGAGCAGGAGGAGCAGCAGGAGCAGGAGGAGCAGCAGGAGCTCCACGGATGGAGATGCGCTGTGAAGGTCTGCTGGTTTTCATGTAGCAGCGGCTGCGGGGTCGTGCCGCATTGCCGGGCCGCTTCCAGCGACGCTCGGAGAGACGGTGATGCTGTCGTCGTCATTGTGTCATAGAAAGAGAGAGAGAGAGGCGGAGAGGCTGTGACATGGAGGAGAGCGGCTGTTTGTTGGCTCCCAGCTCAGGCCACCCGGATCAGCAGGTTGGACTTGCAGCCTGAAGCCCGGAGGACGTGATTTCAACCAATGCACAGTGGAGAATTATAATAAAGTTGAAATCTTGCAGGAGGGGTTTAAAAAAAGAAATGAATCTGTGCGTAAAAGTGAAAGGCTCATATGTAGAAAATGCATCCTAGGATCATCAGAGCAGCAGCGTATGTGTCAGTTCAGGGTGGATTACGTCTCCAGAGCAGCAGGCCTCCATCTGAAGTCAGCTACTGATCAGAGAAAGCAGAGAGAGAGAAAAGGAAACAGGCAGTCCACTTCCCTGCCCTGTTGCTGCGGGAGGTATCCATTTATTCAGCCGTTTTATTGGGAGCTGCTGTAGTGCGAACCCCCCGCGGAGGGACAGCTGTTGCAAACGATGACTCACTTGCAGGCTGGCCTCTCTCCAGAAACCCTGGAGAAGGCCAAGGTGGAACTGAAGGAGAACCCAGAGACTCTCCACCAGGACATCCAGGAGGTCCGGGACATGATCATCACCCGGCCGGACATCGGTTTCCTCAGAACAGACGACGCCTTCATCCTCCGTTTCCTCCGGGCGAGGAAATTCAACCACTTTGAGGCGTTTCGGCTGCTGGCACAGTATTTTGAGTACAGGCAGCAGAATCTGGACATGTTCAAGAACTTGAAGCCCACCGACCCTGGCATCAAGCAGGCGCTGAAGGATGGCTTTCCCGGCGTCCTCTCTAATCTGGACAAATACGGCAGGAAGATCCTGGTTCTGTTCGCCGCCAACTGGGACCAGAGCAGGTAATAAAAAAGTTTCAGGCTATTTTTTATTCTTCTTTTCATGAAATGAGTGTCCAGACTATTTAAAATACCTCCGTGTTTGAAAAATCCCCAGAAATAGAAGCCTGAGGTTTGTGGAGCTGTCCATTCAGCACCACACAGTGCTTCTAAAGCAACGACCTACTTTAACCAGCTGTGGGGCTACTTGATGTTGTCATTTCTAAATCATTCATAAAATACAAAAAATGTACAAATGTAACGATTTAGTTTGACTATATATATATATATATATATATATATATATATATATATATATATATATATATATATATATATATATATATATATATATATATATATATATATATATATATATATATATATATATATATATATAGTGGTTGCTTATGGTCCTTATTTCTTTTCCTCTACATCCCAGGAAAAATCAGTTTAAATAAAACAATTATGTCTAGATCTTTAGGTTATTGTGTTGTTTTAAAACAAAATAAAATGAAATAGAAAACAGAAACCTGTTTTCTAAAACAATGTTTTTTAAATTGACTGAATAAAGTTAGAAATACATTATAACTCACATTAAATGCTGCAAAGAACAGTTGATTTAATATACGGCTTGTTTAACTTTTTATTTTGATGTCCGGAGGGGACAGTCTTCTGAACGGCTTTATTACAACTGAGTCATTTTATTTTGACAGTAGGGGATGTAGAAAAAAAAAACTAAATGTAGGAAATCAAATACGGTCGTATGTTTTCATTTTATCACTGCTGCACTTTAAAAATGAAAATGTCTTGAGAGCTGTACTGAACAACATTTATTTTTGTATACACTCTGTGTGTACAAAATGACAATAAAGTCTGTTAAGTCTAAGTAACATGTAAAAGAAAGCAATCATAACTCACTCTATTGATAAGATTCATGTGACCTAATTTCTCCTCCAGTTTAACTAAAAATTTTCTTTAGAGGATGAAATGGGATTATTATGAATTTTATTTATGCATTCAGTCTTCTTAACACCTGTTTTGGGTTAAATTGTATCTGGTTCAACTGAAATAAATTTTAGCTATATTAAATGTTCCAGTCAGTAGTGTTTAGATACCTTAGAGCGTACATAGAGATAAATGAATAGGGGCAAACAAATCTTCAGGACAATATGTAGCAGGACTTAGTCATCTTTAATTAAAGAAAATTTGGGACAACAGGGATGTTTCTGGACAACTTAAGATAAAAATGTTCCAGGAAGGTTTTATTTGGCATGTGTCAAAAGATAAAAACATACAGGCTTGTCCAAACCTAGCAGGAAAAAAATATCCTGGAATATTTGAGCTACAATTTTAGAGATGCTCGGCACAAAAACAGCATTCTGCATCACCGAAAGAGCACCATACCCACAGTAAAACATGGTGGCAGCACCATCATGCTAAGGTGTTACTCTTCTTTAGAAATGACTTTTTTTTTCTAGATTTCAGAATAGAATATATGGGGATTAATCTGAGGGATCTGAAGAGATTCTAAGTATTTTGAAAAACCTTTTGTAAGTTAGAGAGGGTCAATCACATCAAAATATGGTGAGGTTTGTCGGCTTAAGGGTGTTAAAACTCAGGAAATGATTCCTCATGGTCTCATTTTTCTTCCATTAAAATCCTTGTATTCTTTGTAATAAGAAAAAACAGGGAAAAAATTACTTCTACAACTTTTGTTGTTAGAGATTTATCACTCTCAATGAATCTACACACATTTGCTTGCTAATGGGCCGAAAAAGCAGGCAAAAATACAACCAGCAGTACCCATTTCACATGTCAGCATGTTTGCATCCTCAAAGCAACAGTGTGCCTAATTGCAGTTTAACCGATCGACCAGCTGTGAGACTGAATCTTGCTATCTCATTATCCTTTGAAAGGATACTTTAAAAGGATGCCTTTTCCCACCATGATCACCTGCTTTGTGCTGGTTCAGGAACCATTAATCACCTGATGACCCACTGACCACCAGGCTGGACATCAAATCACATGGTCATGAGGAAAAAAAAAAATCATAGTTTGCAAAGAGATTTCCAATTACAACTACACATTTCTAAGTTTAGATTTAAAGCTAAGTGGAATGAATGCATCCATTCCTTTATAAAAGGTAAAATCAGATTCAGCTTTAATAATGTTTGGTTGAAACCACTTCAAAATAATATATTTGTTTTTAGTCATAAAATAAGTTTCATTTAAATTAACATTTCTGTTTTGCTTTTTTATTTGGGGCTGTTTCACTAGTTTTTTTATTTTCTTTTTCTCTCCATGTTGCCATGTGTTTATAGGGCGAAAAAGCACAGACTGACACAGACTTAGTCAGGATAATCTTCTAGGTTGGGGTTAAAGGTAAAAGCTTGGTCAGAATGTGGTTTTGTTGGGCTTTAAAATGAGATCATGGCTTTTTAACGTTTGAGTAACCGCAGTTCTATCAACATACTTACCCTTTGCCCTCTATGTTGGTTTGCTTTGTATAAAATATATGATTTATAACAATTAAAAGAAACATATAAATATTTTAGCTGCATTGATACTGTCGACTTTGCATTTTTTGGTATACGGTGTAGACTTTCCGTGTTTGCACATGAAATATCTATACCAATTTTAACTTTTCATAAAATTTGAAAAAAATATAAGATTAAGGATATAAGGATTTCATGGTAACTGTGAGCAGGAAAAATCTTAAACAGTGGACAGGACACAGGAGAATTGAAAGCATCAGCTGGATGAAAATCCTAAAGAATAATCTCAGCCACCAAATTAGATTCTTACATTTCCAGGATAACCACACGCAGGGGCCCTCATCACTGAAAGCAATTAAAGTTTTAAGACCAACATGATGAAAATGAGATAGAACTAATTGGGAGGCTATCTGTGAATCTGGCAATGAAGGCCTGAAAAGGCTGTGTGGCCATCAGCTGTTTTAAAGGAAATCTTAACACTGTGACATGCAAAGCATTGATATTCCTAATTATTTCCTTATTTAAGATGTTGTAAGTAGTGATGCACGATATTGGGATTTTGGCCGATATCCGATATGCCGATATTTTAAAACTCATGTAGCCGATAACTGATATCGATACTGATGTTAAAGCTGGACAAAAATAAGTAGTCATTGAAAATAGCAGTTTTGTTATCCATTTCTGACACTTTGAAAAATAATATACTCAAATATATTTTCATATCAAATGATATCAAATTGATTTTTAAAAACGCGGTATCGATCTATTTTACTTTCAAAATCCCGTGAAATTTCATCGTTCTGTTACAAACTCTCGTGATATTTTGCAAATTCTTGTGAGATTTTGTTAATAAAATAGATCGATACCGCGTCAATATATCAACATATGAAAATATGGCAACATTTCGTGAATTTTGGGGGGATTTCGTCGCATAACGATGACATATAGCAATATTTCATTAGTGAAAGAGATTGATATGGTGTTTTTAAATGGCAATATATCAGCATATGAAGATATTGTGATATTTTAATGTATCAATATTTTTTCCCTCGTCTTTAGAAGTTTTTAAGTCTGTAAAAAAGAAGTTTTTGAGGAAGAAGAAGTAGTAGTATTTTTTTCAGAAGCTGATCAAATATCGGGTTAAATATCGGTGGGGTGGCCGATGTCCGATATTCAGTTTTAAGGCCGATACCGATAGGGGGCCGATTATATCGTGCATCCCTAGTTGTAAATTTCTTCTTTACATGCATCTTATTTTGATTTTATGTGATAAAAAAGGCTGAACTGTGAGGTGGAATTGAATTGAACTGGTTTTGTTTTTTAACTAAAAATGGGAAAAATGTGACAACATAGATTAAAGATGTCTTGGTTTTATGAAAAAGTTGCAAGAAAAATCTGTAAAACTGGGAATATTAAGATGATACCCTAATCAAACGACCCATAGTTCTTTATTTTTCCGGGGCCTACGTTCTAGATTGATGAAAAACTGACATTGCCAATCACCATGAACATGCCGTTCTTGGAATAAGAACATGGTGAAGGTAGCATCATGCTTTGGTGATACCAGTTCAGCACAAGCAGAGAAGCTATTTTAGTTATTGGGTAGGAAGATGCTGTAAAAACTAACTAAACCCTGGAAATTAGCTGGAAAAATAAACCCAGAGCGACATGCTAATGGAGATTTTTAGCCTTCTGAGTCATGCAAGGTTAAAAAAAAACTGCATTAAGAGCAACAAACTTCTTAATAATGTATCAATCTCACCAAGACGTCTTCTTCATAATCTGTCTTCTGCAAATTTAAACCAGCATTTTAACGGCCTGACTACTGCCCACCATGAATGGAAGACCTGAAAAGATTTTAATAAATCCAGTTGCTTTTGTTTTTTTCTTTTGGTTTTTGTGTTCCAGGGCTCAAAAAGTATATTTCTGTGTCTGAATGGCTCGATTAGAAATATAATTCTGATGAATTAAAATAGGATTTTCAGAAACACTGCCCTTCTAAACTGACCAGCTTTTTTATTTTCAAGAAGAAGAAAAAAGAACATCTGATTCCAAACATTTAAAAAGGTCGGGGGCTGAAATGGAAGAGAAAAGTTGTTTTTAAACTATGGACTCAAAGTAGCCTGAATATAAATGTTTATAAAATGTTTGAAATTTCAGTAAAAAGAAATTAAAATCCATGTATCAGTTTCCTCCATTCCACAATGCCTTACTTTGTGTTAGTCTGTCACATAATAACCTATAAAGTACCACTTACTGGAGATAATTAATTTGTGTTAAAAAAAACTGTTACTTCTTGGTAGATTCCCTCCCTGAAGATTAGGGTGACAAAGAGCTGTGGTAAAATCAGTAGGACATCTCAGAGAAAGACAATGATGCACACATGACATCAACACCTTAGAGCATTTATCAGTTTACCTAAGGTGACATTCAGAGTTACCAGTAACCTTTTAACTCCAATTCAACAGCGCTAACAAGTAGAGCTGTGACAGATTTTTAAACCATCTCTCACACCTTCATAGCACGATTATTTTAAACAGTTCAGCCTTCAGATCCTCCCCTCCTCCCAGTTCTCCATGAGGTTTACCTTGATGTTTCCCTCAAAGGAAAAATAAAACACATTTGACATTTCCTTTCAGGTACACGTTTGTGGACATCCTGAGAGCGATCCTGCTGTCGCTGGAATCTATGATTGAAGATCCTGAGTTACAGGTGAACGGCTTCATCCTCATCATCGACTGGAGCAACTTCACCTTCAAGCAGGCATCCAAACTGACCCCCAGCATGCTGCGGCTGGCTATCGAGGGGCTGCAGGTAGGAGACTGCAAAATGAAGCTCTGCTGGTTACGATTTGGTGATCACAGTGATGGACTGGGAAACATTCAAACTAAAATCAAACTTGTTTTTATCTGCAGATGTGGTAATGGTTCCAAAAATATTTTGTTTTATCTAAAAGAGTTAGATTTTCATTATTTGCAAGATGTAGGGAAAGCCATTTGGCTGAGCGACTTCATTATTTTCTTGAAAACAAAAACAAAAGTATTTTTATCATTTAGATTCACTGGAAAAACGTTCTAGAAATAAGTAAAAATGTCTTAAATTAAGTGTATTTACCCTTAATTTGAGTTGGTAAATTTGATAGTTTGCCAATGGAATGAATATTTGACTCCTAAAATAAGATATTTAGATAAAATGCACTTGAAATAAAGTGATGCAATTGTCTTTTCTTATTTTGACTGCAAATTGTCGTGTTCCATTGGCAAAATGTCTCTTTTACCTTCTCCATTCAAGGACAAATGCACTTATTTTAACCTCTTACACCCTCAGGGGGTATAAATAAATTTCTGCCTGACAAAAACACACAAAAGTAAATCACTTATAGCCTCACAGCTATTAGATTTAAGAAGAAACTTTTGGTACCTCTGTAAAGGTAAGATGTCATAGAATGGTTTTCTGGTGTCAGGCCCATTGTAGCTTTGACCCTGCCTGAAATATTAGGGACAAAATACAAAATATTTTGCATTTTATGAACCTCGCCAAAATTTTCTTAGAAATAAACATTGCAAAACATTACCAAAATATTATTTAGAGCACAAAAAAAGTAGTACAGACTTTTAAATCTAAATGTTGTGTAAAAATATACCAAATTTGGACTCAATCAGATGAATCATATTTATTTTAGAATGGTTTTAGTGAGAAATTTCTTAGGCGGAGAGGCCATTTTGGCACATTTATCCAAAAATGTCACCAAACTGTGCCAAATGTGTTTTTTACATCAATACTGGGAGTTTGTTAAAATTACGAGGTCAGGTAGCAGCTGGACCCACCGGTGGGTCCGTAGGGTTCTAGGGGTTAAGAAAAAATGACTAGATGTAGATTTTTTCCAGTGTTGAGGCTTTGCATTTCTGATGTCGTCATTCCACTGAAACCCTTCTGCTAACTCTGAAAAGTCAGACTTTCTTTATTGCTTTCAGTGGCTGATTCACAGTCCTAGAGTGATTAATTCCAGTTGACCACATGATATTCAAAAATAGCATGACTTTATGATCTGATTTGGTCATCTGATTCATACTGAGAATGATTTAAAATTTTATTTGAAAAAAACTTAACGTCAACATGTCATTTAAGATTTATTTAGCCATTTTTCACGGAGTCCCTCAGGGTTCTGTTTTAGTGCTGATCCTGCTCACACTTTACACGCCTCATGTTGAAGAAATTATCAATTAAAATAACAATGTTTACCACATCAACTTGTAAAAATAATCCAAAATAAATAATAGTTTGACAATAACATATATTTGCTTCCTTCCTTCTCATTAAATTGATCTGAATGTTATAAAAAAATAAACATTGATCATCTCCAGATGATCCAATACTACTAAGATATATAGGAAGACACACATTTATTAATCTATTGTATTATTATTGTCTTTCTTGGTTCTTGGTTTATATATAGTTCTATATTATTTCTCACTTTTGTTCAGGTTTAAATGTTAAGCAATGTGAGATTTTTCGAAAATGAAATCCACATTTAAAAAAAAGTCTTCACAGATTTACATTTCAGACGTTTCATATGTTGTTTTGAGAGCATTCTTTCGCAAAAGGAAATTACCACTTTTGTTTTGATCTGATTTTCAGCCGAATTAAAAATAGCTCATTTTAACTTTTTAATTAAAATAATGGATAGCTATCTGCTTTTTTTTTTTTTATGTTGATTATCTTTAAACTAACTCTCACTGCACTAAATATGTCACATTTCTTTGAAACCAGAGAAAGAAAAACCCCCGGAGAGCTAGATTTTTCTTCTGCAGGAAAAAAACAACAAACCTCCAGCTTCACTTCCATTATTCACTCTGCTGTCAAAGAACAGCTCTTAAAAACAATCCAGCTCCCAGAAGCTCCGCAAAGAGCATCCGAACCCCACAAAATTATATCTCTACTTTGCTCCTTTTAAATGTGTTTTTGTTTACCCTGGAGATAAAGAAATAAGGAAACAGCAAGACTCTCACTACACTCTGTGTTTAATAGATTCCTGAAAAAACCCTTTTGTCTCCTCAGTCATCAGCAAACATTTAACATCATTACTGAAATGAGATAGTGGAGGGAAAGGCTGGTGAGCAAAGAGTTCAGCTGTCCTTCGGTAACCAGCGAACCTGGGAGGAAAAATAGTTTGTGCTCGAGCAGAGTTTGTTATTTCTGCACAACATGGCTGTGCATCATCTGCCAATTTGTTTAGGGCTCCATTAGTCAAAGTTAAATCCGAAGGGGAAGAGTTTGTCTTAGGGCGAGTGTGGAGTGAGTGATTATCTGGGGTGTTTGTGATAAATATGAAAGCCACAACAGAACTAAGCATTAATTTCACCCTAAATGTGTTCAGTGTTTTACCTTGCAGATAAAACAAAGTTGAATATATCTCTGTAATTGCACCTTTGCTTTTTTTAATTCAATTACAAAAACAAATATTGCAAACTAGATATGTGCCAAAAACTTGTGATGAAAACTGTGAAATCTTTATAAGGTTGGAGAAAAAACTGTAAAAGTTGAAAGTAGGGCGCTTTTCTTTGCAAATAATGATCAGTCCAAACCAAAAAAAAAGTCCAAATAAGATAGGATCTTGGTTTGACAGAGGGAAATAAAAATGTTTCATTTTCTGCATTTCAGATTTCTAAAGCCAATCTGCAAAATAATCAGATCCACCCTCGGCATGAAAGGAGATCATTACTGGGCTTCATACTAGACACTAATCTCACATTTTCTCCACAGTATAAGCAAAATAACCTCTCCGGAGAGTCAGAAATACAAGCAAGGCTGAATTTACCGAAGGGAAAAGACCCAGAAAACAAATTCAAAGCTACAAGTCCGTAGCCTCCGGCTAATGGCTGCTATCTTTCATTACTATCAGCAATGAAAGAGACATTTATATAGATCTATCACACCTGTTCCTTCAGGGAACGTAAAACATGTTATAGAAAATTGGATATATACTGCAGGTAGTTCTCAGTTGGATTTCATTTGCTCCAACCTGTAACCAGAGGCACTTTATGGAAAGATTGATTTGAAAACTTTCCCATCAATCTCTTGCAGGTTGCAGGGATTCATAATTTGACTGTTTTTAGGCTGATTCCTTACACTCTGGTTGACCAGCTTAGTGTTTAAAACAAATGCAATATATAACATTTTCATTCTTTCATTTTCTAACCTGTTTTCAAGTCTCTTTTGATATTTGCAGATTTAATTATGTTTTTTAGCAGTACAATTTTACATAACGTGTCTCAATTTAGCTTAATTGTGTAAATGAGGGCTCTATTATCCTCGGGGTGGAGGCGTAGGATGGATCTTTTTGTGAAGGCAGCAATTTTGATTGCAAGACCAATTACTCCAGTTGTAAAGCAACTATTTTGACAACTTTGATTTAAAAAATTTACTAAAAATTTCACCCTTCATGCGAAGAAAAGAGTGTATTTTTAAACTACTTGTTTTACCGTTAGCAAGTATTTACCCAATCAAAAACATCTACTTTAACACAAAACTGGCAGGGATTAATTGGAAACCTGCCGTCTGGACTCAAAAGCAAGTGTCCTGCAGAAGTCGACATGACTTAGCATCAAGTAAACTGCCACCACTTTAACGTTATTTCTGTTGCAGCATTCAGAGCAAAAAGTCTGAAAGTATGACAGGCAAAAACATTTTGCAAGCTCTATAAAAAAAACCATAAGCTAAGGTTGCTGAAATATGTAACATTTAGAAGTTTAATCTAATAAAGGCTAACTAAATAATTTATTTCTCTTTAAAAATGTGTTAAATGTCATGTGATTTTAAAAAATAACTTTCTGTGAAAACACTATAGAGGATTCTCTAGCTTGTAGAAATTACCCTAAAGTTTGTTTTTGATTCAAGTAAACGTCATTTTCATCTACATTTGTAATCAATTTGTACCTATATTGTTTAATAAATTTAGCCTGCATTTGATCTCATCCTGTTGTCCTACAGCCAGACTGATCAAATCAAAACTTAAAACTGAGCAGAGATTTATTAAAAATGCAGTTTGTTAGGTATTTAAAAACATGAAAAAGATTTTTCTACTTGTGTTTCGGGAGGAAAGAAAAATCCTACAGAGGTTCATCTCAATGGATGATTTTTATTTTTGAGATCTTTATGGCTTTAGCTTCATGTCAACATAAGAGGAATAACTGAACACATTATTTCACCACCTGCACTTCCTCTAAACATTGTTTTGATGCTTGTCAATGTTCTTGTTTATGTTGTTTTTTATAAGGAGGACAAAGAGAAGATTCATGCAGCGCATCGCTGCCAGGAGTCCATGCATAACTCTTTTTCTACTGTGCCCCAGACACAGAGAAGAGTCTGAATTATTGATGAGTGTTATTAGCGTAGCGACAAGTCTTTCCAAACTGCTCATCTACATGGAGGATTTCTGCTTGCTCCTCAAGACAAAGGAAACAGGTGCTGCAAATTCATTAGGAGGATATTACTTTGCAAAAACAGGCTAATAAATTTTGTAGATTTTCCTAAACGAATATATAAAAAAAAAAACCTCAGTCATTGAATACTTTTAATTATTTTTAGTGTTGAGTTTGAGTTAATTAAAAAGTAAAAAAGTTGCTGATTTTTAATGGGAGGTTATTTGCCTAAACTTTCTTTACTCTTTTTCTAATGAACGTGATAATTGAAAAACATTCATTTACACAAAAAATAAACCAGTATCAGTGAATAAAGGCTCCTTTGTGGCTTCACATCTCTCTTAGTGACAGTTTTCATTTTCATTTTCCTTTCTAAATAAACAATGAGACTTAATAGAGTTAATGCAATCAGGACCTTTTATAGCCGCTGCACCGACAAGCAAAGGTGAGGTTGACTCATTTCGATGCACAAAGAGACATCTGACTGTCAAACTGTGAGGGTGACTCACTTCGACTTGGTGTAAAGCAGCAGCACCACAGTCATGCAGCGTCTGCCTTGCAGAGTTAATTCTGCTCCGGGATTTATCTTCTTTACATTCGGAGCATCGCTCATTTAACTTCCATCTTAAACAGCAGCACTTGCTTGTTTTTTTTTTATTATTTACTGGTCTTTCTGGGGGCATCATCTGATTTCAGGATTTACTTCTGGACTTCTAATTGAAATATTGATAGATGCCAATGACAAAAACAGAAGAGTATTGTCAATTCTCAGTCAGCGTTGAATTGCAGTTACCTTCTGTTGCTTCTGCACTCTGAACCTAACCTGGACAACCTGAGAGAGAAAGATCTAAAAATGCATATTTCTGGCCTAAAACACAATAACCACAGTAAATAATCTGATATTTTATACCTTAGCAGAGAAAATTAGTCTCAGTTGTCTTTGTAAAAAAGGAAATCTGATGCTTATTGTGCCTCAGCTGTCATCAAGTATGTCATGACAACCCTGATGCTGTGGGGTATGAGCAATGCAAACAGCATGCAGACCCCATCTCTCAGAATCCAATTTGCAGCTCCAAATCATGTTCAGGGCAGAAGTGGGTCTGAGTCGTCTCCTCCAGGCTTCAGCTTTCTCATCTGAACTGTAATTTTACTTTTTTTCCCCACAACTTTCTTTAGGAGCCTTTTTTTTTTTTGCCTCCAGGTACAAAGTCTAGAAACAGAAAAGAACTAGAGAGATAGAAGATGTGGGAAAGGTTATTGATCCTTCTTGGAGTCAGAAATCCACAAATAAACGAGAGAATGAGGGAGATAGTGACAGCTCAGCTCCAAAACTCCAGTAATGGGAGTTTAGTTATTCATCATGTCATCAATTATCAGACTGACATTATTTATATGACAAACAAATGAAATGAACTAAATGTAATTTGGCAAAATAAAATGGCCTCATTAGTTTTGACATTAACCATCTGTGCCATTTGCCTTTGCTGTCCAGATGCCTGCGTTATAATAATTATTAAGAACAGAAAGGAAACAACATGACATTATCATGACTCAGCAGATCTGAGGTTAATATCTGTGTGGTTGAAATTATTTAAAGTGCTAAAGCAAACATTACCCAATAACATATATGTGTATATAATGAAAATAGCCCTTATTTTATTTGCTGATCAAATTATTTGATCACTGAAAGTTTCATCTGTCTTAAATAATCAAGAACAGTAAAATGATCTGATGCACTAAACTTAAAAACTAGAGATAACCTAAGATTTCAGTGCACGAGGATTTTCAATGAATTTTACCCATTTTTCTTTCCTTTCAATTAAAAAAGTAAAAACAGGTTAACATTAAAGGTGGAGCCACTTAATGCTGAGTCAGTTTTTGACACTTTAATTTCCTTTTTAGAAGATTTTGGGGGTTTTCAAGTTGTGGTGTTAAACTTTGAATCATCTGATGATTATTTAAGTTGATTTGTTATTTTTAATTTATTGCCTGCTCACTTTGGTCTCTTGTTTCCATTTCTTCTTTTTTTTTCATCCTAAGGTTCAACCAAAGATCCAACTGTACAAAATGCAAATGTATGCAGTTTTTAACTGGTCTTAAGATTTCGATCAGGATCATATCTAAGAAAATCTTTTGATCTCGATGATTTTCATAACCAGCTTTGGTTAGAAACTGGAGCTCTTTATAGCTCTTTACCTGGGTTTGCATCTCTAGCAGCAGCAGCGCAAACACCATCTTCCTCTAAAAGAAATAATAATTGAACATAATTGGTCTCACAGAAATTTACATCTGCATTTAATCCATCCTCTAGGGGAGCAGTGGGCTGCCATTGTGCGGCGCCCAGGAAGCAGTGTGGGGTTAAGGGTCTTGCTCAGAGAGCCAGAGTGGCAGTCTGTGGGAGTGGGTTTCGAAACTCAAAACCTCAGGAATCCAAGCTCTATGCCCTTATACTAGGCCACCACTCCCCAAATAATCATCACTTCTAACACCCTTTGCTTTCTTAAAGTCTTGGTTGCACCGAGCTAGCGCTGCAGGACCTAGCATGAATAACATGTCATCTTCCATGTTACAATGTTTTATTAAATATATAGAAACAATAAACAGTGTAGTGTTTATGGCATTTACTGTATTTACTGTATATCTTGGATTCTTATAGTAGTAAGACTGCAACTGTTACCTGTTGTCTACTTGCAGCTTCTAACTTAATCTTCTAGTTTAAACTTTAAACTATCTACTGATGAAAGTTAAGACAAAAATTAAAGAATTTAAATGAAAAGTTGTTTCAAAAACAGGGAAAACCCAGAACTGAAATAGTTGTTTTAGCTTTATTCGGTGTCCGGCGATGTTTGATGAAGTTTACATTTCCAGACACATACCATATGTCTGCAGCCAGATTTAGCACATTTACCAGGGTGTGAGACCATGTTGTGACAAATGTGTTGGCAGAGAGGCCATTATGCGGTGCATTATGCTTCGTGGGGAGTTCTATTAGAACTGAAGGATCCAACTACGCCCACTCATGCCCCATGGTTAAGGGATTTAATGTCTTGCTCGAGCCTTCAAATGATATATTATATGTCCAGAAACTGTGTGGGCAGCTTGTTTGGAATATTTCTACACATATTTTCTATTGATACATGAAGTTTCGAGGTGTCATATTTCCGCTCTCTTGGTAATCTACTTTGTTTTCATTTATTTCGGAGTCCATGCTTTGTTCCATACAAGTTAATCAATAAAAGAAGGTAAAGAAGGGTTTGGTGCATTGGTTTGCATGACGCCTATGTAGGTTCAGTTTATTAGAATAATAAATCCCATGGATGTGATGTAAGTCTATTATGCTGCCTGCTTTGTTGTAACCTGTGTGAAAATGACCTTTTATCTTTGTGCATCACAACCTGCCATGCATTTCTTTCCCTCTGTGTGCATAGATAACTTATACCCTGTCTTGAATCAGATGTGAATAACATTGTAATGTGTAGTTAATTCATGCTTTCATACATTTTAACTCCTTTCATGTTATTTTTTACTCATTTGCAAGTAACACCATCAAATGCACAAACACTACAGATATTAAAGTAATGTGTACCAAATCCTTAAACTTTGGAAACCCAAATGGATGTTGGTGCATTTCTTCCTCATTTTTTCTTATTTGTGAGCAATGAGCTGTAACTTAACAACAAAGTTATGCAACAAGATATTACACTGCGATCTTAGTAGCAAAATATAGAAAAAAATCAGTTTTTTTGCCTTGCAAATAAGCACATATTTTAGACTTGATGTCCTTCAAGTAAAGTGCTTATATGCATGGATGAATGCCCTTAAAATGTACTGGCTGATTTCCTGTTGTTCACATTAGAATTTCACATTTAACCATATTTATTCACTTAGGCTGAAAAATCCAGGAAAACACAGGAGGTGAAACGCTGTGGATGATGGGATTCAGCCCCATTCGGTCATAATCCTCCAGGATTACAATTTCACTGAGGGATTAAAGTTTCACGTGTCCAGAACCTGCTTTTCTTTTCAGAACAAGTTTGAAATTTGTATTTTACAGGAGTCAGTGGGTTTAAGACAGTGCTTTTATTTAAAATACACGTTAAACTTTGTGGGTAAAACTGAAAAATGTTTCCAAAAAAAGCCAACAGCTCATCGGTTAAACAAAAACTCAAACTGTTAAAGCTGATAAGAAATATAACTGTAAAATGTTCAAAGTAGGTAAAGCATTTTTAAAAAGGGATTTTGTTTGGGGATTTACTTTCCAAACATTTATGAGAGCTTGGAGGAAAACCTCTAATGTGTGAAAATGAGTTTCATCATACAGCGAAGAAATATTTCTTAACATTTTGTATCATCCGTTAATAATTGTTGATGATTTAATTGGGTTTTTAGCAACTGGACTGTTTAAAATTTGCTTCATGCTGGTTACAGTTGCACAGAGAATAAATATGATGCAACATATGAATAATTTTATCCTCCAGTCTGAAGCAAGCAGTGTTTTCCTTAACTTGGCTGACTTATCGTTGCCCTTTAAAGCATGTGAACTCAAATAAGCTACATTAAAGACAGCATTTCATCTTGCTGTACTTTACTGTTTTGCTTTTAATGTTTTTCTGCAACCATGCAACCTGTTAAAGGGGCAGTGGCTGTACACAGCCATGTTGTGAAGCCATCTGGTTCCAGAGGTCAAAGCTGTGAATCTCCTTGTGAAAGTGATCGATCAACGTAATGAATGAGCTGTCTGATGACTCTGACAGTTAACTGAGCTCTTACCAGCTGCTGAGAGGATGTGGGGGGAAAAAACAACAAAAACTATGTAACCTGTGCAAATACAGCTGCTGGGTGTTTCAGTAATGATGAGGCTGGAAGTATAAAGCTTCAATCCTTTCATTGCTTTCAGAACATTTTAACAAAAATGTCAGCTTAAAGATCTAAAAAAGGTTTAATAGATGTTCTTTTTTATTGAACAAAAAAATTAATGAGTCAAATTAGTAAGTTTGGTATTTTTTGATTGAATTGTATTGGGATGCTATTTATTATAGCCATTTAAAATGTTAAAAATGGTTAATTATTGACTAATTATTATTCAGTTTCAATTCAGCGTATTTATGTAGTAACAATCCACAACATGTCATCTCAAGGCACTTTACAGAGGGAGTTCAACTAGATCATACAGTCAGATTGGTCAAAGTTTTCTATGTAGTGAAATCCAACTGATTGCATCGACTCACTTGAAGGCAATCCCTCACGCTGAGCATGCTTGTAGCGACAATGGGGAGGAAAAACTCCCTTTGAACAGGAAGAAACCTCCAGCAGAACCAGGCTCAGTGTGAGCGGCCATCTGCCGAGGCCGACTGGGGTTGAAGGAGCAAAAGCAGAGATACAAAAGGCCATGCAGACAAGCACCTAGCCAGCTCCCATGTCAGAGCATGAAAGAGAGCACATACAGTTAGTCACAGTCAGAGAAACAGGACTACACTGAAAAACAGGCCATGCTCCAACATCTATAAAGAAAGGTGTTGATGGCAGCAACACAGCTGATATTTCTCTCCAGGATGGAGTCACAGCTAAACAGGAACAGACCAGATGAAGCTACTATGAGAAAAAGCAGAGAGAGCATAATGTTAGAGATTGAACTAACAGATTCTGCAGAGTGGGAGAATAGAGATAGAATCAAGCAGAATGATGAAAAGGGGTCCCTATGTCCTCCAGCAGTCTAAGACTATAGCAGCATAACTATAAAGATAGCTCAGGATAACTTGAGCCACTCTAACTATAAGCTTTATCAAAAAGGAAAGTTTTAAGCCTAGCCTTAAAAGTAGACAGGGTGTCTGCCTCACAGACTAAAACTGGTAGTTGGTTCCACAGGAGAGGAGCCTGATAACTAAGATCTGCCTCCCATTTTACTTTTAGGAATTCTAGGAACCACTAGTAAACCTGTAGATTGAGAGTGAAGTGCTCTGTTAGGAACATAAGGAACAATCAGATCTCTAAAATATATCTATTCATATATATCATTATATCAATAACTATGTATTTTTCTTTCCTTCTAAGTTTTGAGCAATGCATGACTTTAAAAGAGGAAAACTGTAAAAGGAAATTACTCTTTTCATATGTCTTTTTAGATCATGTCCTTTAATGCTATTAACTCAGCAGTGAACAAAATGTAATTGTTTTTTTGTTTTGTTTTTTGGACAAGCCTGCTGTTATGTTTAAGTTCATTTTTGACCAAGATGAAGAACAAAACACATTAAAGTGTGCCTTAAAGCGTATTTATTTATTTTCACTGCAAGGAGATTTCTGAACAGATCTTAATAATGTGTTTATTTTAAACAATATTTTAACTCCTACAAATTCAGCCACAATAAGCAATTTTTCCAACTTTTTTCTTGCAGTATGCAAGTTTTATTTTGTGGATTTTTAGCCTAGCATAAATACATGAAAAAAATTCTAACATGCAATAATATACCGGCCTCGGGATTTGTGGATAATCCAAAATATTCTTTAAAATTCAGACAAAACTGTGGAAAACTATGCACTATGCACAATCATTAAAAATCAGAAATGTTCAGAAATGTTAATCTAAGATGGTTTAAATGTGAGGAAAGGAAACATAAATGATGAAGCATCAAATTCTGTCTGGTCTGGAAAGGCTGTTAAAGATTTGGGACTTTTTGATCTCCTGACTGTCTGTAAACAAAAGTCTGATGGTCTAGTGACAATCTGAGGGCGCTGTGGAAGTAAAACAATATTAATCTGCAATAATAAATATAAAAAGGATGCACAAGAAGCCCCTTTAAGATCTATGCAGGCTGAGATGAGTAAACTGTAGAAAGTTTCAGAATAATGTATGGTAGCTTGACTCACCTAGACATCAAACTATCATCTTAGATGGGATGTTAGTCTATTACTTGCTGAAATGTATGAATGTTCATAAGTTTCTGGTCACACAAAACAGAAGCACAATATTGTGACTGAAATTACATGAGTTATACTAGAACAGAATGTTTTTTCTTTAGTTGACATCCAAATTTAAGGACAATTTAGTGCAGAATAAAACTAAATGGTTGGTTGGACCAGTTACATGCCAGGAACAGCTGTGACATTAGCAAGTTCTATAACAATATTGATAACATATCAGTCACGCAGCATCGGATCAATGACCTAAAGGTCCCTTTAACTGAGCAAATTATTTGTGACAATACGTCAATATTCTTTCTCTATCCAGCAGGAGAAAAACGAAGCGGATGCAGAGCTGCTGATGACGCTCCGACAATCAAACACATTTCTGTGACATTTGGGACTAACTTTAATGAACCCTAGATGGATTTTCCTCTTCAAGTGCAGCTCAGATAAGAACTGGACGTTATGTAAAAAAAAAAATAAGGTTAAACTTAATGATGTGTGTTTTAATCGAACAATTTGATTTTCAAATTTAAACCGACCTTTTGTCAAATCTAAAGGAAACATTTCAGTAAATGAATGTGAATCAGAAATGCAGTAAACCGTGAAGCAGATGAAGCTGTAATGGATAAAATATTAAGTTCAGTGTTTAGAAAAATGACTTCATGTAAAAGAAGTGAAGTAATAGCCTTGTGATCTCGCTCTCCTCCTATCATCCCTCCCCTCTGGCCTTCCCACCTTTCACTTTTTGTGTTCTTCCCCCTCCCCCCACCTCTTTCTTTAATTACATCATTGCCCTGCCGTCCCCTCTTTCTCTGCCTCCTCTCTCACTCACTTAAGCCACTCCATCCTTCTTTCAGCAGAGACAATAGTGGCAGTGCCGTTTGTCTGCGCCGACAGCAGCATTCAGCCACGTAATTATTGATTTTGTTGAGGCATCGGTTAGTCATCTGCACCAGTTGTGCTCCACAAGAAATCAGCCTTTCTATTAAACTCAAAATCTGAACAAATCAAAAGCGTCTTTAATGGTTTTATTACTTTTTTCGACCGAAAGAAGCATCATCGGGCGGTTTTGAGCTTTCCCTTTAACCCCCCTCCTTTCTTTCTCTTCCTCCATCTTCCCAGACCCCCCTCCTGCTTCATCCCACCCTTGCTACGTTACCAAGGCAACATGTCCTGCTGCCTCGCTATGTGCCTTGCCCTCTTCTCCAGATGGGCTCCCTTTTGTAGTGTGTTTAGACAGAAAACACGCAGCTCCGTAATTCTCGGCTGTTTTCTTTCCCTCAATAAGCTCGCAGGCAGCTGATTGAGTGTCAACGAACGCAACGTGGGAGATTGTAAATGTGCAATGACTCATGTAAATAGGTGATGTATTATCAGCCGATAACGCTGTTTGCAGAACAATAGGATAGTCAGCATAGGAATCTTTTTTGGGCTGATCTTTTCCCACATATTTCACCATAATCATAAAGAAAATACATTAAAGTCGCATTAAGACATAGAAATGTTTATGTTATCCCTTTATGTGACCCAGAAGATGTTCTCTGTTTGTTGTTTATCATCTTGTCAATTTCTTTTAAGGTTTTTTAACATTTAACACTTTTCTTCTCTACTGATAAAAGAATTTTATAGCAGCTGCAAAATTTCCCTTTAATTTGATGAAAATAAAACATTAACTTAAGGTAAATTGTTAAAATGTTGTGCTTCCTTAGCAATATCTGTATATTTAGGGCTGATCTTCAAAGATTTCTAATAAGACGTCCTAAATTGCATGTGCAACAAATTGAGTTGTTTCATAGGATGTATTTAGTTTGATAGATAAAACGTGCAAAAAGTACTGACCACTGCATTTAAATTAATATATTGCTTTTGACACTAGAAGTTTGAGTTCTAGGTTCCAAGCACTAAACTATAATAAAAAAATATAATATATTCATTATGGCAAATTTAATAATGGTTCATTTTTATTATGTGCAATTTTGCAAGTGCTACAAACCAAAGTAAAATAAAAAGATTTAAATAAAATAAAATAAAACATTTCAAAGATTAAATGTCGATTTAAAACCTGGAAAAGCTGACCTCATGACTGAAGGAGACTCAACGAGTCTTACACACTGCAAAAAATTTAAATCTAAATAAGTCTTATTTTTTCTTAAAATCAGTGCATTTTTTCTTGAATTAAGGAAGTAAGTGAGACACTTTGCCAATGGAACAAGACAATTTACATTTAAAATAAGAAAAAAACTATTTTATTGTCTTATTTGAGGTGCATATTACCTAATTACCTAATTACCTAATCACTCACTGGTAGGGACCAAACATCAATGATTTTATTTACCCTGACCTATAGCTGAGGCACGCTGACAATCTTAAGGGGTGTGAGGACTACGTGCACAAGTATGATAGACACTGCTAAGATGTTCCTCTTGGCTCTGATTGGTTGTCTCTGACCATTTGTGGTGCATTTCTGCAAATGGCAGTAGACACTAGAAGAAGGAGGAGCTTGATTTTTTAACAGATTATTGCCACCATATAGAGAAAGTCTTAGCTAATATGTAATCTAAGTATGTATTCTCTAAAAGTTACATACTGTACCTTTAAAAAACTTGAACCATCAGGATAAACATCAGCCTTGACATATAAATGCACTGAATTTAAACATATCATCAGTTGAAGAATTTTCAGAGTAAAATCTAATCATCTAAAGCGCCTTGACCCTTTTTAAAATCTACAGTCGGTTACATATCCTGTTGGTAAACTCCCACAGGACTCGCTCTGCATTAACATTGTTATGTAACAAGCAGCCTCCTTCAAAGTAACTGGGACTAAAACTGTGCCAATAAGCCTGTAAGTATGCATGATGAGAGGAACGGTGGCTTACTGTATCTCACCAACAATCTGAGATGAGTCTGAGGTCTTGGAGACTGCAGCTGACTTTTTTTATTATAATTAGATAACTTTTGTCATTTTGTATACACATAGCATATACAACACAACATTTCATCCTGCACAGCTTTCAGACAGTAAATGAGCAGCAGCATGGCAGTGAAATTAACATTTCCATTCCATAAAGTGCAGCAGTGATCAAAAGTAAACAGTGTGGGAGAAAAAGCATGGCGCTAACACAAAACATTATATGGTGCAAATTTGAAGTATTTTGGTTTGGTATTTTTTTTGTGTGATACAGAGTCTGTGACTTTATTTAGAGTTTTTTCAACAGTTTAACAGTCTGTTGGCAGTGGTGAAGAAACTGTTCCAGAATCTGCTGGACCGGCATCAAATGCTGCAAAGCCTCTTCCCAGAGGGCAGCAGGGAGAACAGTCCATGATGGGGTTGAGGGGTCATTGATAATGTTACGGGCTCGGGAAAAGCAGCGCTGGGATGAAATGTGTTACTTGTCATTCTGATGGAGCATTCTGTCTTCATGAACTGATCAATTGTTCTGTCAGAACAATACTCTGTTTGTAACCATGCGTCATGTTCTGTTAATAAACGCTCTGCAGCGGAGGTCCAGTGGGAGACAGTATGTTTGAGTCTGGGGTTCAACTGTCTCTCCTTTCTGCAGAAATTGTATCCATAAATTGTGTATTTCAGTTCTTCTTATGCAAAAACCTACATTTTATGAACCCGACAAAATGTATTTTATTCAGGGAAGAGAGAAGCTATTACAATACTCCAATTTGAGAATACTAACAAGCTTAAAATATATCTGTTTATTTCCCATGTTTACATAGAAATATTTGGCAATATTTGATAAAAGTATGTTTTAGAATGGATTTTCTTCTTATTGATATATTTAAAGGCCATAATTCCCACTTTTGTTTAACAGCATTTGGTATCAAAGCTGAAACATATTGTCGGCATCAATAATCTGCTGTTGCAGTTTTGGAATAGAGGGTCAACCAGATTTGATGTGACTAAAGAAGCTGTTCAGCAGGTTTCTCGTTGCAAACAGTGTTGTCTTGATTTAAACTCTACATCGTGTATGTTATCTGTTCGCTGCAGATGGACGTTCTGACCAAATGTTCTCCCATCTCAGTAAAATAAGCTTCTTAGAGTTTGGCTGATCTCAGGTTTTGAAGATAATTTCAAAGAGAAACTGCCAAATAATGTGTGTTCTCAGCCAAAAAAAAAGAGGAAAAGGAAAAAGAAAAACAACAAAATCGCGTCCAAGTGTCTGTAATTTGAGTGTGGACCAAAGAACAGCATTTGTTCTTTATTTCTGCACATAAAAAGAGAGAAAGCTTCAGATATTCCAACTTTTAGTGATGCAATTAGTTACTGTTTTCTGCAAGACCCTCTGACCTAAATGAAATTATAATACCACATTTTCTCCACAACATAAGATATTGTTAGGGTTTTCTGTGTTCATGAAGAAGCTTTTATACAACGTCAAGGATCTACACTAATATCCCAATCTAATTCTTTTTAAACCAACAATGCATACATTTTGACCCAAACATTAGCTTTATTTAAGATATATTAAATACATTTTTAATGGCAATATACAGGACTTTGTGCCTATCAGTGTTCACTGTGGGCTGATCTTGGCTTTGTAACTTAAGAGGGTTGGATCCATCACTGAATAAGTCATGTGACACAGAGTGTCGCTTTGTACCAGTCTGAGCTCCCATTAAACATCAGAGCTAATAAGCTAAACGTTGCTGTTAGCCTGCAAAACGGATATTATACCTGATAATTTGGAGCTATGATGTAGGATTAAATCTGAAGCAGTGAAAGTGATCTTGTCTTTACAAGTAAATCCATGAATAATCAATCCAAAGCAGTCTGTTTTCAGAATATAAGACATAAATGGAGTTTGCTTTTGCAACAGTGCAGTGTTGCAGGCTGTCTTCAGGTGAACTATACCTGGAAGTTACAGGTCTAGCACCCCTAGGGGCTAAAGTAACAAAGTGTTGGATTTTTTGCTGTCAAAGAAAATATAATTTTCCTGCAGCAGACTAAAATAAAATGGGTAGAAATCATGCATAATGTAAATACCACAATGTTCTGGTTTCTATAAGTGAAACAAGCAGATTCCAACAAAACAGATTAGGTATGAACTGTAGATAGAAAGAATTCAAGAAAATCCAGAGATTTTGGAAAGAGAAATGACTGAAGATATCTCTTCAAGCTCCAACCTGGTCCAGTGTTATTAATCCTGTTTGCTACATGAGATGTCAGTTGACTTATGTATCTTATCAATTTATTTTTTCTTTTAAATTTACAAATAGATATGTAGGTTATGATGTCAATCTATATTAACAAATGGGTTATGCCATTCCCTTATTTTAATTTTCCTCCATTGCACAAACAAACCGTATTTCAGAATAAGATAAAACACCTCTGCCCATTTACGAATTCAGTGCTTTATTTGTGCCTTATTGCAATATTATATTTTAATGCATCATTCAAGTTTTGCTTTGAAATAGGATAAAATACTTTATTTGATGCATTATTTAAATCTTCAGTTTTAATGCTATGCTTAAGTGCTTTGTTTTAATCCCTTATGCATTATTTTATTTAATGCTATATTTTACAGTCACACTCATTTACACAGAGTAAGGGTTTGCTTATGGGTAAATAAAACTGAAATTCTCATCAAAAAATTACAATTTCTACTGTTTGTTATGCTTTAAAAGAATCACAAATCTGTTTCAGCATAATAGCTAAAAGTGTTATTAATGATTAATATTGATTACTCTTATTTGGGCTATGTAACAAAGGTATAATAGAATCCATCTCCAGCTTCATTATTCATGTTTGATCCATTTTCAAAAAAGACAATATAATGTAATTTTACCCTTTACTGGACTTAGACTCTTTCTGGCTTTTCTGTTAATGTGTTTATATACTGAGGGAATCTTTTAGAGAGGTTGGTCAAGTTTAAACCAAGAGGCGAATTGGCCTACAATACTGATATGGCTTTTTACAAAGAGGTCTTCCCCTATGTGTAGGCCGTCTATAGCTGACTTGCATCTCTCCAGGCACCAACTGTTAGAGTTTTCCAAGTCATGAGCACCACATGTGACATGTGACATGTAAAGCAATTCACCAAAAGAGAATAAGGAGAATATTCTGTATGCATACCCAACACTTATGTGTGTTGATGCTCTGCACTGAGGCATATTTACCATTCTATCAGGGGTAGAAATGACTGTGAGGAGGGCATCTGTGTTATAATTTTTTATTTCTAGTTTGCATACCATAGAAACTCTTCCTCACCCACCGTGGGTGGTCTCCCCTTTTTTCCTCCAAACTTGGGTCGTCTACTAGAGGCCTGTGAGCTTGAGGGTTCTGCTCTGTATCTTTGCTCTTCCTAAAACTGCACTTTTCTGGACAGAGCTGTGAGATGTATTTCCAGGAATCTGCTGTAACCGCTCCTGAAGTTTGGGGCTCACTGCCCGAGAGCCCCAATGACCACGGGTACCACTGATGCCTTGACCTTCCAGGTCTTCTCCAGCTCCTTTCTGAGCCCCTAGTATTTCTTTAGTTTCTAATGCTCATTTTTCCTGATGTTGCAGTCACTTGGTATTGCTATGTGAACAACAACAGCTTTCCATAAAAATTCAAAAAATATCCACTGGACTTGGTTTTCAAGATTTGAAGACGTTTCGCCACCTCTCCAGGAAGCTTTCTCAATTCAAATGTCTGGATCCGCAGTGAGTTTGAGTCTTATATGGACAAGGCCTTGTATTGCTTGGAAACATGCAATGGTAACCGATGAATGGGTCGTTTAGTTCCATCGTTAGCCTGTAATATCTGAACCTGTCTATGATTCTAGGGGTCGGTCGTTAAAGGGGGGATTGCCATTAAGGGGGGGATTGTCTCCTATAGAGGGATTATTTGTTTATCAACACGGCGGATGCGCGCGCATCTTGACTGCAAAAAGTGCCGGGTCCTTTAAAGCGTCTGGTTGAATGTTGTGATTATACGCGGTTATTCAGCAGTTGCGATCTGCTAGCTAGCGATGTTGTCAGCGTACTACAACAGTTTATCACCTAGTGATAAAATAAGTTATGCTGCTAAATTAACACTAGTTAATGCAATACGTCTTAAGGACCCATACGCGTTACATGCCGGTGAGTAGATAAATGACGAGAAAAAATGGCCCAAAATTCAGTGGCTGGACATTCATTCCCACTTGTGCAAAGTGCAATAGGCATTTCCACTACGAATGTGCAAAAGTAAAAAGAAAGGCTAAAGAATGGTATTGTGATCAGTGCAAAAAACAGAAAAACTAGAAAAAATGCACTCTGAAACATAGAGTTGTAACTGTACCTGTGCTTACCATTCAAAGTATGCACTAAGGTTCTCAGTGTGCATCTTATGACAAGAATGTTTAATATTGTTATTTTTATTATTGGTTACATGCACAAGAATAAATATATTTCAATGTTTCCTTGACTCTTGAATACTTTATTAATATTTACACAGGGTTTACACACGTATCAGCTGATTGAATTGTTTTATTTTCAATGGCAAAACACAAAGCAAAATATCTGCATATTTCATTTAAGATTTTGAAATATATCATACAACAGAGGAATGAGGAAAAATCTCAATATTCAAAAGCAAACTGGATACAACACACATTTTGAACCAAAACTGCTGCAAAATGTTTTAAACCACAGCTTTTGAATGTTCAATGAGCTTATGCAGTGAAAATACTTAGGCAATCGTTTTTTTCAAAAAATAATATTCAATGACATTTAAACCTCAATTCATAGATGTTAACAACATTAAGGCCTTAATTTTGGCACAATTCAATTAAGGGCTTTTAATTTATTTTCTAGGGACTATGCATTTGCAAATGTTTGTCACTGCTGCACAAACAATTACAATGTCATCTAACAGGTCCACCTGTGATAAAGGAATAACAGTAGT
Source organism: Cyprinodon tularosa (assembly GCF_016077235.1). Taxonomy (NCBI): domain Eukaryota; kingdom Metazoa; phylum Chordata; class Actinopteri; order Cyprinodontiformes; family Cyprinodontidae; genus Cyprinodon; species Cyprinodon tularosa. The sequence continues at coordinate 637,155 of NW_024039259.1, forward strand.
AAGAATTCGGAAAGTTTTCCATCTCCCTATTATTCTTTCAATGTGTATTTTAACATTGGACAAACGCCTCGATGTTTCCACCTCTTGAGCAGACAACTGCTTTTTACCTTTGGTAAAGTGAGGGATCCTCAGGGTAGCACCACGCAAGGCAAGCTCATCTCTAATGGTAAAACCACGATCTGCTAGTATCTCATCATTTACTTGTAGAAGGTCATAAAATCCAGACTCGGCTGTAAGTTGTTTATCAGAAACACGCCCACCCCAACCTGCAGACAGAAATGTAATTGCTCCTGCAGGTGACATGCCAACCAAATACTTAACCGTGTTATGGCTCTTATAATTTGAATATGTTTGGGCTCTGGCTGTTAAATTTGTTGGTCTGTTAATAAAAATTTCTGTGCAGTCAATAATGCACCTGCAACGCTGGTATTTAGGTTTGAAACATTTTTGCATATTCTTTAATATAGCATGCTTACTTGGCCACTTGATTAAAGGTTTCAAAATCTGAGACATAATAGGCAGCCAACTTCTTTAGATTTTAGAGATGTCACATTCGTTAACATTAAATCTGAATGCAATATCCTTGTTGGTGAGTCCTAATCTGAGTTTCATGAGTACAGCCAAAAGATGATCCTCTAGGGTCAGAGAGCCACGGATGACCTCAACACTGTCCTTAATCGTCTGCAGGACCCAATTAAAGAGGGCACTGGTTAGACCTGTGAAAAACAGCACCTGTGCTGCTTTACACTGCAGTGACGCAAAAGAGAACTGTGCAGTCCCGAGCATTTCTTTTTATTGTTCATTCTCTGTTTTCAGTTTGTTGATGTCCTCACGCAGGTTATCACACTCTGTATGAAGTTGGCTGTACTTCAGCTGGAGGTCATCATGGACAGTCTTTGGGACCATACCTTCTGAAAAATAAATACAAATTTTACATTCTTATCTTTACAAAAAACAAATGGTTACATTCTGGGTGATCAGTCACACTGTGGGCAAATACCTGTTCGCAACAGATATGAACATTACTAACTGATTAATCACACTAGTACGGAAGAGGATAAGGGCCACTGGAAAAAAAAAAAGTTAACTGTTTTTTTTTTGTTTTTTTTTCGTATAGTATGGGAAAAAAGTCAGAATTCTGAGAATAAAGTCAGAATTCTGAGAATAAAGTCAGAATTCTGAGAAAAAAGTCAGAATTCTGTGATTAAAGTCAGAATTCTGACTTTAATCTCAGAATTCTGACTTTGTTCCCATGTTAAACTGAAATAAAATTTAAAAAATCAGTTTACTTTTTTTTCAGTGGTCCTAAACCTCTTCTGTACACTAGTGACTATTCTATTCTGCAATAATTAATATGTTAACATTTAGGAACACACAGATCTACGTCCCTTTATAAAAATCCAAATGAGTTTGCAGGCCGTCTTGGTCAGGTTAGTAATAAGGTTTCATACCATTATATAGATCAGCACCAGCCTCTATTCCACACTCAGTTGGAGAGATGGAAGAGGGTATACACTGATGTCCATCTTCTGGACACCTTCTGGGGGTTGCATCCCTTCTTCTTTTTCTCTTATATCTGAAACACACAGGAGAGAACAATCATTTCGTGCAAAAAAAAAACCAAAAAAACAAAACAGTTCCACAGGTGTTATCTCCTAAATTCAAGTCCATGCAAATCACATGCTAAGTCATCCCAACTCTCCATATGAGATGTCTAATAAAAACTACATGCTCTGACCTTTAACCGGGGTAACCTATATAGCTACAATATATCAATATTTTTTCTTTGCACTTCCAGTCATACTATGTGGAGTCATGCTTGTAATCAGACAACAATCAAGCACACAGATGTGATACTTACCGCTCCAGTTTTGCAACACCGTCTTTGCCGGGCTGGATTGAGTATGGAAAGATAGACGGGACAAAGTCTGGGCTGTCGATGTCGTCTGATGCCTCTCCTGTACAAATAATGTATTGACGCAATCATCATCATCATCATCATCATCATCAACCTTTATTACAGACACTAGTCAATCAATTGAAAAGACAGCACACACAGAGAAGTTTAGACCAGACAACCTGATGATGTTAATGATAAAACTTATGGCTGACCCGATGAGTTGCAACTTGATAAGACTGAATCAAGGTACATTAGCTTGTATGCTAGTTATGCTCCAATGTGTTTTGTACGATTCATTAATCCCGTTTATATATGTAATACTTAATAATTGTATGTAAAACCATTGCTTGTAAAACCAGCGATGCCGTTTAGCTTTTTTATAGATAAGACTTACCTGATATAAAGTGATCGCTGCAGATTGATGCATTTTTAATCATCTGCTCGTTCCAATCGCTTCTTCTGATGGCTTGCAACCAAAGACGTCTCTTGTTTGCCTTGAAAGGGGTGCGAGTTGATTGGATTCGGTAAAACTTGCGCGTTTTATTATTTTTATCAAAACGGTTCGTGCAACCGACAGCACAACAAGACATGTTAGCGGCTCTTTCTGCAGGCGACATGCGCATTGGTGCCGGAAGTGACGTAGAGTGACGTTGCCTGATAATCCCTCTATAATACCTGAAACCTGTCTATGATTGTTAAGGGTCGGTCGTTAAGGAGGTATTGTTCACCGGCTGGAGTGGGTAGGTCCGTCGTTCCTCTGTGATGGGGTGGGGGGGTTTGGTGATATCTGGAAGGGATCATGTCTATGATTGAATTGTATGTTTTTGGAAGCTGGAATCTGAGTCCACCACCTCTGTTTAAAGTTGTTTTTTCTCTCTTAACATAGATGGCTTCCTTCACACCCCTCTCAAATCACCTATTTTCTTTATCCAGAATATGGACATTCTGGTCCTCAAAAGAATGTCCTTTGTCCACAAGGTGTAGGTGTACTGCGGAGTCTTGTCCCAAGGTGGCCGCTCTTCTGTGTTGGGCCATGCGTCTGTGGAGCGGTTGTTTGGTTTCGCCAATATAAAGATCAGAGCATTCCAAGGGTTTGGTTTGGCTTGAAATGTACTGGGATCTTGTGTTTGGAGAAAATCCTCTTGAGCTTTTCAGACACTCCAGCAACATAAGCGATTTCGATGTTTTTGCGTTTAATTTTCCCATCGCTGTCTTCTGTTGCGTGTCTTTTGGATTTCCTTGCTTTTGGATTTCCTGATGACTATGACCTGGATGACTGAGAACCTTCATCAGCAACAACAGCTTTCCTCTGCTTTTTGTCCACCACCACAATGTCTGGTTGGTTTGCCATTACCATTTGCTCAGTCTGTATCTGGAAGTCCCACAGGATCTTGGCTCGTTCATTCTCTGTCATCTTTGGAGGTGTTTCCCACTTTGACCCGGGGGTTTCCAGCCGATACTCTGCACAGATGTTCCTGTATACTATTCCAGCCACTTTGTTATGGTGCTCCAAGTAAGCTTTCCCTGCCATCATCTTGCACCCTGCAATTATGTGCTGGATATTCTCAGGGGCCTCTTTGCACCTGGGGTCTTGTCTGGTGTGGTAGATCTGGGCCTCTATTGCTCTGGTGCTCAGGGCCTGCTCCTGTGCAGCCATGTTGAGTACCTCTGTGCTGTCATTCAGTCCAGCTTTGTCTAGCCATTGGTAGGATTTCCTGATATCCGCCACTTCGGTTATGTTTCGATGGTACATCCCGTGTAGAGGCTTATCCTCCCATGACGGAGACTCTGGCACCTCATCTTCTGTTCCCCATTGTCTGATACATTCACTGAGCATGTCGTCTGTTGGAGCCTTGTCCTTGATGTACTTATGGATCTTGGATGTTTCTTCCTGGATAGTGGCTCTTACGCTCATTAGTCCTCGGCCTCCTTCCTTATGTCTGGTTTACAGTCTCAGGGTGCTGGATTTGGGGTGTTACCCTCCGTGCATGGTTAGGAACTTTTGTGTCTTAACATCTGTGTCCTGTATCTCATCCTTTTGGCCAGGTTATTATTCCTGCAGGGTATCTGATTATTTTAATATTAACAGAATGTATATATATATATATATATATATATATACACATTATATATATATATATATATATATACACAAAAAAAATAAAATACCTACATATATATATATATATATATATATATATATATATATATATATATATATATATATATATATATATATATATATATATATATATATATATATATGTAGGTATTTTATTTTTTTATTACTTTTGTCATTTTCCATTTTATTTTACTGCCAGATTTTTTCTTTAAAGGAAGGGTAAGTAAACTTTCAAGGAAAACTGTAAATATTGTTTGCCACAGTCATGCTGGTAGCTATTAGGAAAAAATATACCACAAGCAAACAGAATGTTCTCCTTATGCTAGAGTTTGGGTGAAATGCTTCAGGAATACACATTTAAGTCCATACTTTCCATCTCATTTGTTGCTCTATGGCTTATTTCTTCAGTCAGATAAAATGTGAGTTGCCACACATTTTTTTTCCCCAGGAGTAAGAGAAAACTTCCACTTCAACAAAGCCTACCTTTTTTGCATGAATTACCCTAGAACATTTTTCAATCACTTTGACTGGGAGTAAACAAAAACGAACCCCCTGTAGAATAACAGCACTATTCCAAAAGCTTTAACATCCTCTGCCGAGGATAAAAAGCTACTTCAGAGTATGTGCTTAAGCTCTATAGGGTATCTTTATAGGAGAAGTCTAAGATCTCCTAACGGAACAAATAACACAGCAGCTTTATTGGACACTTAAATATTCTCATGTCTGTCATTTAAAAGACGCTTTTATTCATCCTCATTCTTTTATTCATCCTCGTTAAAAATAAATCCAGAAGCAACTAAATACTCTTACTCACTGGGTCTCAGCAAGGACTCCCTGACTTCCCTCTCCCCTAAGACCTCCTCCATTCATCCAAGCCACCTCAGATGACTCCTCTTAGGAGCAGAAGCATCTATTTCCAAGCGTCTCCCTGATGGCTGAGCTCCCCATCCTCTCTTTAAGGGAGTGCCTGTCATCTCTACGAATTTCTTCTTTACGAGATCTTTTATCCAAGATCTCGTTCTTTTCAGTCATGACCCAGATTTCATTACCATAGGTGAGGGTAGGAACGTACACTGATGGGCAAATTCAGAGCTTTTCCATGGCAGGAGGGAGACAGCAGAACCACGTCATCCACAGAAAGCAGAGACGAAATCTGCTGAAACCCAAACCGGGCCCCCTCTGGTACTGTCGGAGGCTGACTTTATTGATCTCAAAATTAAGAAATTTTACTTCTGTGTCTTCTGTGACCATCTCTGTAATTTCATCTTGCATGATGAAGGAGTATGGCTTTGAGAAACGAACTAGGGAATGTGTGACAGCTGGATAGAGGAGATCCCTCCACTGTCCTAACTATGCCGTACAATTTGCTAGAATCACTTTGAAGGTGATTGTTACCCTTTCTCTGTGAACTGTCTAAAACTGAACCAAGCCTGAGTTTGTGCCTCTGGAACCACCCGGCAGTGGCACACTTGACCTCAGCTGTTTGCTACCTCAGGGGCTTCACAGGTCAACCAGGGTTGGTAGGATTCCTTTTTCAGCTTGACATCTTTTACATTTAAATATCACTAAATAATTATACATAAATCTAAAATACTTTCTTCAGCATTTCATTAAAAGAAGTACTACATACTTTCCATATAGGTCTTTGAAAAGGGATCTAATTTATAACCATACTATTTAGCCTGCATAATTTAGGTGGCCATCTTTATAATATATATTGAATATAAGCAGGTAGGTAGAATGTGATCAATGGCTGCCAGAAGTTCTTAAGTTGTTTTTGTACCACAGTTTTATTGTCATTACACAGTCACGATTACAGTACAACAAAATTAACTCTCTGCATTTAATCTAGTGGCTCGAACTAAAAAGCACTATGCCCTAACCACTAGGTCACCACTCCCCTACGTAGTTTGGTTTATGTGTTGATTTAGGGTAAATGTTCTGTGGTTTTCAATCTTGGTAAATCACAGAGTTTTCTTTGACTAAAAAGGATAGATGCTTAGAGTTGAGCATTACTCCAGATGTGATGGTGAAATTCCTTTTGGCTAAGTTGACAACATCTTACTTTTTGGCTGATCCAATCATTAAGCCTGGCTATATATCCTACTTTAAGCCAGATGGAAAAATCTTGAACAAATCTGCATTATTGGGATGTTTTCCTTTAGATTTGCCAAAAGTTTTGTGAGCTGTTAGGGTGTGGCACATCGTCCACATCATTTCCCACTTCTGCCCCTGCAGACAGACACTGAACTGTGATTAGCATCACATTATGAAGGATATCTACATCTATGAATATGCAGCAAACTTCACACGTATTCTTTGTCATAATCCCACCTAAATTCCCACTTCAAGACTGAAAAATACCAAAGGCACAATTGACAGTTGACAATGCAAAAATTGAAACTTGAAAAAACTTCCATATTTTAAACCGATCAAACAAACTAATGAGCAAAAACCAGCGGCTTTCTATTTCCAGGAGACAGAATAGGATGCAATGGAGGCTCATTGCTTTTAGCTACATAGGGGGAATGCAAAAGCACATGGCATTTGTGTGACGCAGATGTGTTGATCTTTATATGACTAGAAAGGGATGCAGAAACATAAAACAGTTACTCACCTAAACCTGAGCATCTTTTGAAATTTAAAAGAGGGGCAACTGTGACAAAAGAGGCTGGGCAATAATAGGATTTTCTTTGTTACCACACACAAAGATTTAAAGGGAAGAGCAAGGTCTTCAAAGCTAATCTGATTATTCCACTGCAATAAAAAGGAATTTCTCTGAGGGTTTTGTAAACACCTTTGTTAGAGGTGCCATCAGCGGAGAAGCTGCATTTGTGCAAGCAACAGAATTTGTCAACCAAGTCAGTAACACCGAGATAGAGATCTTTAAATAGCGATGCAGAACAAATAACGATGCAGTAATTATCTCGGGATCTTCACCCAAACCAGTTCTGTGTCGTTGCACCTTGTTCCCTCCTTCTGTTGGTTTGGCAGGACAACAAGCTCCTCTGAGGCGCAGAGCAATCTGCACATGCAGGCAGGTCAACGGCTTCAAACACACAAGGATTCACATGAGAAGACAGACAATGAGCTGCATCATGTTGCACCTATTAAAAAGAGAAAAGAAAAAGCAGTTTGCTTCTTACAAAATACTGAAGTGGCTCTTGAATGATCACACAACCTGCCTGATTAGCTCTCAGCATTCACTGAAGCAGTCATGTGAAGAACCTTTGAATTTTAATGCCAGGAAGCTTGCCTCTATCAGTAATTAGAGTAAAAGGAAACTCACTACATGGAAGATGAGTTAAACGCATATTTAATAACATTTTGCTACCTGTTGCTAACTTTAATTGAACTGGCCCTCCCACTCACTTTAAACTGTGACCAACACGGTTAGCTGTAGTCACTTTAATGCTTTAAGTCTAGATATCATGCAGAAAAATTATTTTTTTTTATATTGTTTCTATCCTTTTAGTTTGATTTTATATATTCGTATTAACATACAATTACTCTAAACAATAATTTTCTCTAAAACATATTTAATCATTTTGATTAAACTGAAATCTAAATGGAGAGGTAATTTTATTTAAAAAAAAGATAATTTCTGATAATTTAAGATTTTACATTTATCAGCTTAAGAAATTGTAGGTAAACCAAAAATGGCCCCTAAGTAGCACTTCTTGCTGCTCAATATTGTGGAAATTATTCTAAAACCCTTTTCTGCTATATTTTGTCGATTTTTTTTAAAGAATCAAAAGTTTATTAGCAGAGGAAAATATCTGTCAATGTTCAACAATTTATTATTGTACCGTATTTTCACAACCATAAGGTGCACCATGCTAAAAGGCGCGGGTTTTCTATACAGGTACATATCCTCTACTACATTTAAATACCTCTACTGCATATTTAAAAATAGAGCGGGAGCAAAACTGAGTATATTTGTGTTTTATTCATGTATTTGTTACAAAGTATTAATCGAACCCATCAAAGTCATCATGCACTGTTTCTGAATTAAACAGCTGCGCTAAATCAGACATGCCAATTTCCTCTTCTTCGCTGTCAGAGTCACTTTCCGTGCCGCGCGGCTCCTCGGAAATGATGCCGGTTTTTGCGAAAGCTCGAACAACAGTGCCAGCAGACACGTTAGTCCAAGCATCTACAATCCATCCGCAAACGGTGGCGTAACTTGCCCGGTGCTGCCTTCCACTTTTCGTGAAAAAAAAACAAAAAAAACCTTACCATAGGACAGTTTGAAAAGTGTAACCATTTGCTTTGTTAGCCTTACATTGGAAACTTGAAGCATCTATATTAACTCTTATAAACATTCAAACCCCAAAGATCTGCATATCCTCACAACCACATCTAAATTAGTCAGCCAGTAAAACATAATGTGAAAAAAGAAGAGGTGGCTTGGATGAAAATTGTTTATTTGATCTTATTTGTTGCTGTTTGAACACTGGTTGTATTTGAAATACTTATCATAACCAGTTTATTCCACTTCTTCTGTTTGTAAGAAAATGTTACCAGTGGCAACAGACAGAATACAACATAGAAATATATTAACTGCAGAAAGATGAAGAAGTTTTATAAAGAGGGCCCCATGGACAGCTGCCTCTGTAGTTCACTTGTTCATGTTTGTTTATTTCTACTGTATCCTGCTGCTATACTGACGTTACTTTAACCAGAGAGCTTCTCCTAAGCATCAGGGAGTCCTTTTCTGGGCAGTTTCTATTTGCTTTTTCATCAAACCAGACATTTTTTCTTTTTTGTTCAGATTCTTCTTAAAAGTGGCAGTTCTTCTTCACCTTTTTGTGTCTCTTTTACCTTTTTTTCTATCTGTGATTCTTACGAGTTGATTTGTGAGGTGGTGCAAGTTAAATCTAACCCAAGGCAGGAACAGATGGGTTTAATGGTTTAAGCACCAGAAGCAAGTTTGTCTGATTGGTTAAAAGGTTGAGTAAAGAAAGGGGAGAACGAGTGTTGACTAGATATAAAGAAAAAGATTGTATAAAACCATCTGAAGAAATTAGATAAGGATGAAAAAGCCCAAAGTCAGATTTACACAGTGCTTTGACCTTCCTAAAAGCAAGTAAAAAAAAACAAAATCAGTGAAGTTTGATAAAAAAAAAAATGCCAGAGCTTTCCGGTCAAATATAGAACATCTCCCATTTTCCAGTTCTACATAGCGTCCACTAAAGGAGGCTTCTGAAAAGAGCAAACAAAGTTATAACTGTAGGCTATGCTTTACAAAGGCCTTTACATGGCGTGTTCCCCTTTTCCAAACCACTGAGCTCTTTTTTCCCTCCATTGAGGACAAGCTAACTCATCCTCGTATGGATTGGAAGTGACAGATGCAGAGCGGAACGTAGAAGGAACTCATCAACCTGGGTTGTACAAAGCCTGAAAAAAACATTATGGAGAGAAAAAAGATTTATGACCACAACTCAGGCACACTTGAAGCGTAGAAGACCCATCAGCTTCCATTACATCAGCTGTTTAACAGTGCGGCTGATAGATTCACTGGCTGGGAAAACATTGATTTGATCAAAATATCTGATTTTTTTACAGGTATTTTTGTGCTGCAGGTACAGAATTACAGCATGTTTTATATGCTGCATTTAAAAAATCAAAATTATATATGAAAAATAAGGTATTTGATAATTTCTAAGCGATATGTTGCATCCATCTTTAACATTTAAACAGGAAAAAAGCATGAATATATTTAAACTCTTTCCCTCAGTGGTGAACAGATCCAGCAACTGGTTTTCAGCCATTAGCAGTTTATGTGCTTCAGGAGAGCGGTTTGGTTTAAGAGAATGAGTAAAAAAATATGCACGCAAAGGAGAAGGTCAGTGGGACGCCTATTAAACTCATGCAAGAGCGTGCGCAAGCCCATTTCTCCTCGTATACGCTCTGTTTAAAAGTTGCTGTTTGCATCGCTCATACGAGCTTACTTTCCAAAAGAAATTTTGCAATTTTTCCACTATGTGAGACTCAACACTGTTACTGTAAGTGAAAATGTGGATAAGCACGTAGGACGGCCTTAGGTAAACATATTACCGGAATGATTGACAATTAGCAGGACCACTTATTTTGATGATTCACCTGGAAAAAGAACATCCTCCACTATGTCTTTATAACCTGACTCCGCCAGATGGATTTGCTGGATTTGCTCCGCATTTCCATCTGGAAACCTTCCGTTGAAGTAATTTTGGGACTGGGCGAAAATACTGGTTGGTGATAGACGGGCCAAATAAACCAATCAGATCAACGAAGCATATGACGTACTAACAGACCGACGACGAAAACACAACCACAAGCCAGGCTACTCTTGCCGAAACCAGGCGGGAGAAGAGCAAAAACATCTTTTACTCTGAGAAAAGCCTCCAGAGCAGTGTTTTACTCTTCTTTCAGTGAAAAAATACTCTGTAATTCCGATAAAACTTGCTCGATAGCCACGCTAACGCTAGTTTCATGAAGCCGCCATGTTCTTTGGACTGAACTGTCGCGCTTCTCGTTGCGTCACGCCTCAACCCGCCTCAAAGCCGACGCTGATTGGACGTTCGTTTGGTGAACGGCTCCAAATTTTCTTCAACGGAGAGTCTCCAGACTGATTAGCGAGTGAAATCTTGAAAGCTCTCGAGATCAGGATGGTCTCACAAGGCTAATGTCTTTAAGCGACAAAAAAAAAATGTTTACTAAAAAATAAAGCAAAACATTAAGAATTAATAGTATATGGAGAAAGCAGCAAAGGATGCACTTCATGTGATCTCAAAGCAAACACATGCTCATTTTGACCGATACCAATACAAGAAAGGAAACGCTAATATCGTCCGGCTGACGTATTGGTCTCTCTCTAATATAAATGAAGGTTTGCTGACACAACTGCATGGACCAGTTAGCTATTATCTTTCAGATGCAACATAATTATTTTTATTTTATTTCAAACAACAAATACAAAACTTTGACAAAGAATAAGACCCACAGCATCACAGACCCTACACCATGTTTATAAATCAGGGCATTGTACTTTTCAGAACATTTCTTTTTTCTCTAACATTAGATTTTATGCAACATTTGAGCTTTTAAACAACAACCTTAGTTTGGTGACACCAGAACAAGCTTTGAATTACCTTCCCTGTAGCGGCTAAAATCCTATATTTTAGGCTACTGGTGGTTATTTTTGGAAGGCATTGGTTTTACGTGCGCTCAATTAAGATTTAGAATGCCGATCTTCCGTTTGACATAAAACAAAGTCATTTATTTTCAGCACAAAGTCCATTGTCTTACTGTTTCCTTCAAGATCCACATAAATTCGACATAAATCCAAACCAAGCACACTAGAAAACTGTTTGCCTCAGCCTATTAACAACACCTAAACAGAATTGATGGTTGACCTTAAATAACCTATCCCCTCGTCAGACACTCAGAACTCAAAATTAAATGCGCCCCCCTGGTGGCGACAAACACTTATCTATGTTTTTAAAGGAAGCCATGTTCTTTCTCTGTGTCCTCTACCAACATGTTATTTTTTCAGGAAATTGGATTTGCAATACTAATTTGGGTAAACTGAATTTAACTGTTATCAATCCAAAGAGATGTCCACAGATGGTCTATTCCTGTATTTCTGACTGGAGAGGTGCGGAGCAATAACTCAGGTTTGGATGCTGTGAATCTGTTCCCCATCATCTGAATCCCTCCCATCTCGTGCTCCTGTCAGAGCTCTGTTTGATAAACCGAATAATAAATGATCAGTCTGTCGCTCTCAGCTTTTATCTCAGCATAAACTGATTTAGGAGCTTCTGGAGGATCAGCCGATAAATGGAAGCTTCACGCACACCTCAGAGCATCGATTATTTCTTCTTTATTTCTTCTGTAGGTGACTGAGGAGTTTCCTTTTTATTGTTATTTTATATTGTTTCATTAGAGGATCATTTGCTCTGAATCTCAACCCATTTTAGTGAGTAATTGACTGGGCCTAATTGGTTTTAATCTGTTATATAAATAACCCCTATAGTTGTTTGGGCTTTATGGCCGGTGCAAGTTTACAGTGTGTATATAAATCAATGCTGTTTGCCTTAGTTGATGCATCAGGCACTGGATGCTGACTCTGTTCTCTTTATTGCTCTGCTGAGCCCGGGTCCTCGGCCAGGTTTAGCTTGTGGTTTGTTGCAGATCAATACAGAACGTCTGAGGTCACTTCAGACAGAAGCACTTTAGTGTAAAATTTCTAAATGCTAAAGCATTTCCTTTGAATAAAGTTAAAAAAGAGATTAGAGCAAGCATTACTTGAATCAGACTTTTTAAATAGCTTGTAAAAGATGTTTTCTTTCAAGCATTTATCATGAAATTCTTTCTTCACATAAGTTTTTCTTGCTGCATTTATGAATCCTTTTATATCGAAACAAGCAGAGCATAACAAAACAACTCGTCTGCAGAAGAAAATAAGGGAAACTGATGTCATCTGCGATCGAGCTGTAAAATCATCTTTTAAGCAGATGCTTTGGGGAAAAAATCAGCTGTGAAAACCCTTGCAGATCCCTTTCATCATCAGTGTTGATGCTGTGGTAAATGGATTCATTATTCCTACATCCTGCAGGTAGAAATCTGCTCAGTGTGTTTGTAAACCCGAAATACTAAAATCACAAGGGGGGGAAACAAAACACATTTTCTCAGCGATTATAGAGACATTGATACTCCTTGTTTTAAAATAACTGATATATAAAAAACATTTAAAACAACTTGATTCTTCTAATATTTGCCACCTAGGTTGTTGTTCTTGTACAGTACCTGCCTCATTTATACTAACAAGGCTTACTCAATCATAGCATGTTTATTTATTTCTGCTGTCTGAAAGTTGGCCAACCTGCTGGGCTGCAATCCAAACCTAATTACATCCAAATACAGCAGGCTGCTGACTTTGAAGCTCTCAGTCGAAAGCATTTCAAAAGTATCTTCATTTTTCATAAGTGTGAGTTCTGTTAGTGGAGAAATGATCACTTCTACCCAAACAATGGAGCTATGAAGTCGGAAAACAGTGCATGAAGAAATGACGGATGGATAAGTCAGAAGAGTGTACCTGATATGTGTCATGTTCAAGGTCTTCTCTAAAGCTCCTTTTAGAAATTTACATCACTGCAGTTGTTTAATATTCCCCAGACCTGGCACTCCCATAATACTCTGACTGCCCAAATCCTCTCAGTCACACTGCGAGCCTCTGAAGGGTTTTCTGCAAATGTTCTCAGACTGAGCCTGCAAGTAACAGTTTAAGTTGAAGCAGCTTCTGCCTGTCAGTGTTGCAGCTGGTTCTGAATGTTATTTCTGGTCTTTAAACGGGATAAAACCAAGCATTAATAAACTGCATGCCCTCCTTACCGAGTTTATTGGATACAACCTACAGAATTTATTGTAAAAACGTCAGGAAATCAGCCGATCACATGAAAAAAATAAATTAATTGAGAAATCCAGACATGATACGGGGCATTTAAAGATAAAATGAGAGGAGATATAAAGAATGTTTTTTACTGCCAAACGGACTGGACTAAGTGCTTCAGAAACTGCTAAACTTCTGGGGTTTTAGGACGCAACCATTTCTGTGATTTACAGAAAATGATCCAAAAACATTTAAATATCATTCTTATTTTATATCTAATATATTTACTTGCATAACACATGATTTACATAATAATAAACCTGCAAAATGTGCAATTAAATGATTGAATGTCCCATTGAATAATAAAAAATGAATAAAAATTTATGAATTAAATAATCCATTAAAGCAATACATTTAATTCAAAAAATGAATACATTTAATTCCCTATATATGCATAAATTATTGCATATTGTAGTAATTCATTATCAGGCCTTTGTCTACATGCGTATTGCTGCTGCCTATACCATATACACCCTTTCTAATCATAGTACCCATCTTTAACTACTTCATCAAGTATTAAAACTTTGATTAACTTAAACTAGTTTCCTAAAAGCGGCAATGAGTTCACTGTAGGGTTGGTAAACAGATCCTTTATGTCCAACTCCAGTCCTGAAGAGCTGAAGTCCTGCAGCTCTTCAATGTGTCCTCTGTCAAACACACCTGAATTAATCCCTGAATTACCTCCTCACCAAACGATCCAGATTTACAGAGTCCTGCTATTGACATCATCATTTCATTCATGTGTGCCAAAGAAGAGACACATCTTAATGCTGCAAGACACCAACCCTAATGATTACAGTTTGGCAAAAGTATTAAAGGCTAATCCATCCGTTTATGGTCTGCAATACAATGCAAATCTTTACTGTAATTGTCACTGAAGGAGAAGAAAGAAGTCTGTAAGATTTACTGATTTAACAAGGTGGTTGTGGCCGGGGGTTGGATTTGCAGACAAATCCATCAGAGTGATTTATGACATGAAGCAGGAAGTGGGTAGGTGTATTTCTTTAAAACTAAGTCAGGCTTTGGGGAGCAAATCATGTCTAATGTGTTTATCTTCCTGAGTGAAGCCACAGGCTCCAGGGGAGAGGAGGAGAGATGAGTCAGCATCACAATATGTAAATGTGAAAAGGAACAGATCAACAGGCTGCCCAGTATTTGTAAACAGTCTCCCGTCCATCTTCTATCATTTAGTATATTTGCTGAAAGTGTGACATAATCGGCAGTGACATACAGCAGGAATCTAAGAAGAAATCCTCCCCACGTTCTCGTTCCCTTAGGATCCACTTTTGCTTGGCGGTGGGCCGACATCAAAGGAAGCACTGAAGTGGTTCTGACTTGGTGGTCTGGAATTGGCAGCTCCTACTTACCAAACATTTAAGCTCCTTATTCGTCAACAAGTTCAAAGGCAATATGTAGATTTCAATCCCATCTGAAATTAGAAAAAGTACAATTCTGCTGAAAAAAGGCAAGAAAGGTTGATATTTTTAGTAGTTTAATTCTGTTTTATTGTTTAAACTGTATCATGGTATTTTTTTATTGTTTAGCTTCTTTTCTTTTTGATTTCAGGCATTAGATTATTATCACTTTCTTGTAAAATAAAAGCTTAAAGAACTTTATTAGTGATGTTTCTCTCTTCAGTGCGTTTTAAAAGTAATCACAACCTCTGAATCTTTCCTGTTGTCCCAACTTCATACATCTGGGTATGTTACTGGGTCTACTGTGGTCAACCAATGGTCTGCACTGGGAAAAATAGAAATCTAGATAAGTCCTTTTTTTTCTTAAAATAAGTGCATTTGCTCTTGGATTGAGGAGGTAAAAGAAACATTTTGCCAATGGAACAAGACAATTTATATTTAAAATAAGGAAAAAACAACTGCATTGTCTTATTTCAAGTGCATGTTATATAATTATGTTAATTTATGAGTATAAATACTCATTCCATTGGCAAACTATTGCATTTAACTACTTATTTTAAGGGTAAATACGCTTAATATAAGAAATTTTTACTTATTTCTAGATCGTTTTTCCAGTGTGGTCCAATTCACTGCAAAAACATCTAGAAATAAGTAAACTAATTCTTAAATTAAGGGAATTTATTCTTAATTTGAGCAGGTAAATAAGATCGTTTGCCAATGGAATCAGTATTTTTACTCTTAGAACAAGATAATTAGATAATATGCATTTGAAACAAGATAATGCAGTTATTTTTTCTTATTTTAAATTTAAATTTTCTTGTTGCATTGGCAAAGTGTCTCACTTACCTCCTCAATTCAAGAAAAAAATTACTTATTTTAAGAAAAAATTACTTATTTAGATTTACATTTTTTGCAGTGCAAGTGATTTGTTGTTCATACTAGACCCCTCTGGAACAAGCAGTAAACCAGAGGGTGGCAGCAGTGGTGCTCTCTAACCGAGCGTCCAAACTAATTTGATTGTTCAGTTGTCATTAAAATGACAACAAAATTACAGTAATTTCAATATTTACATCAATGAAGCAATGTTAAATAAGATAAGTTAAGAGCAAATGGTCTGCTTTATGTTGAAGAAGGAGAAAGTTATGAGTCTCTACAGACATCAAATAGTCGTCTGTAAAATTGGAGATAATGAACCACTGCTCAGCACATTAAATGTAAATATTCATACATTCATTTTCCATCACGCTTATCCCAAGCAGGGTCACGAGGGGTGCTGGTGCCGATCTCCAGCTGTCTATGGGCGAGAGGTGGGTTACACCCTGGACAGATCGCCAGTTAAATGTAAATATGATGCAGAACAATAACTGACTTAGATAATTTACATGTTTGCAGATTAATTTGCAAGGCTTTATGAAAATCTAGTCAGTCTTCACTACCTCAATTGCAAGATCTATGCCTATATGGCCACCCCATGGCCATATAGGCATAGATCTGGCTCTGCCACCTTCAATGTTCACTCTAAAGGCTAATTTATACTCAGAAACCAGGTCGTCTGCATGTGTGTCGCAGTGAATGCAAATGTGTCCCCTCCTCTTCCACAGACACTCTCCAAAATTGTTGGTGACCGCAGACAGTGCCGCAGACAGGAGGCCTCTGATTGGTCAAATCTATATCCGCTCTACTCTATGTGTATTTCTTGTTTGGTACCTTACCGGCTTGTTTTTTTTGTATGACCGCCATTGTGGGAAATGACTCGTGAAGCTGGAACCACTAGAAGAGTTGCCTCTTTAGTTTTTCCATTTCCTCACCTCCTTGGCTGTATCTAGACCCACAGCTAGTTCCTGATTGTCCCTCTTCCGTTGTGGCGTGGAATAACATAGTGCAGACCACGCTTTAGTATTGGGCATAAATCAAAAATATCTGCGACAAGCTCACTGAGACACACTGCTGCGGGAGGATAACCAGTCCTTAAGGCTGGTGCGTTTAGGCTGATTTGCAAAGTTACATTTCCTTCCATTACGGCTGCAGTGGTTTTCTCCCCTTTCCTTGCAGGGTTCTGGATGCAGGCCTTCTGCAGGTGATCTGTTTTGCCCTAATTGGTGCTTGTCTACTTTAAAAGCTGTCATGCAAGCAGCAGACAGGAGACTTCTCCCTCTTACCTCCTCAGAAACCCGTTTGGTTTGGTTTGGTTCGTATCCTGTCCTATGGTTGGGTTTTGATAGGTTTGGTTGCATTTGCTTATTTCTGTTTAGTTATTGGTTTTGCAGTAAGCCATTTTCTATTCCCCATTTTATTTATCCTTTTTCCAGGTTTTGTTTCTTTAGTATAATTTAATAAATTCAATTTTCAGTTTAAAGAAAATCCTTGTGTGGTCTCCTTTAATGTTACCCCCACCAAACAACTGGTGGACGTAACACTTCAAACATTTAGCATTAAGAACAAAATAGACCAGAGTACCATCTTCCACATGTTTTCTCTGTCAATTTTGATGATATTCTCTTTTTTGCTCCAGTGTTTTTGAGACCAGCACTTTTAATGGGATACTAAACAGCAAAATCCAGCTAAAATTCTTACAAAGTCATTCTGAGCCTAAAGCTAATCTACACTATGACCTGAAAGATAACTTCTTTACTATTTTTCAGTCTCTTATGTTGCAATGCGATCTCACATTTCTTGCTTTTAGTTTAGTTCATACAGAGATTCCAATTTACATTCAGATTTGTGATTATAATTGATGCTAAGAAATCAATGCAGGCAAGTCGTTTACATAAAGGCAAGACTATAAGAAAAATTAATATATGAGTTTTAGTTTTGGATTAAAAATAATGAGGGTTTCTGTGGTATGGAAATTTGTTCTTCGGCAGAGAGAATTGTCCTTCACCTTTAATGTTTACAAATCCGACCTTTCCTATTTTTCTTCAGAAGTGATTTGCAGGAAAGTATGCCATCCCTAAGCTCCTGTTCATACTCTTGATCCTCTTCTCAGGACCTCACAGCTCATATTCCATTTTCAGGTGCTCATGCATAATGCAGCCAGTTACTTCATCAAAGTGAACATGGCTGCCATGCAAAGGGCAGACCAAAGGTTGAGACACAGAGGAGTCCAAAGTCCTCTCATATTCAAATGTAAAAGGTACTAAATGATGGATAAAATAGTTTTTTTATTCAATGTGGCTCAATAGTGTTCAATAATTTTTTTAAGTATATTCCATTTATAATCGTTATATATACATTAAAACATGCTTTAGCTTTTGATTAAGGTCAATTTGATCAATAAAAAGCTTGTTTTCAATTTTCATAACAAAAAAAACAAGCATGGGAGGATTAGAATTGCTATTTTAAATATTATTTTAAATACACATCTCTAAGATGCTTTGTTAGTTAAACTTTGATTTTGAACTAAATGCAATGAAAGCTAATATGAAAAGGTATAATTCCCTCAGTGTTGGATTATTCCTCTAAGATGATTGTGAAAAGATAAAAGTTAAAATTGAAGTTGAACATTCGGAGCAGACTTAATACTGAGTTATGTGGAATAATTTTTAACAGTTTGCAAGATTTTAGGATAAAAATGTGACTCTTTTTTGGAATCATTTTCTGTAGATTTTTTTATTTACTAGACAGTTTTTAATCTTAACATGAAACCAAATGTAAAGATGACGTTTTTGACATTTTGCATATGACTCATAAGGAGAGTTTTTTAATCACAAATAGATATATTTATAAATAAAAAAATGGATATACATAATATCTATATTATTTATTTATATGTAATAAAATGGTAATGTAAATCCCTTTTTGTTCCCACAATTGGGAAATTGACTCTCTGCATTTTGACCCATCCCCTTGGGGAGCAGTGGAGTTTGTCCCGAGTATTTGCAACCTTCTCAGAGCACAAGCACACTGCTCTAACCACAATGCCAAAACTCCAGATATAAAATATAATAGTACAATAGTCTTGGTATAATACATCTGGACTTTTTGAGTCAGATGTTGAAGCTGTCAATAGTCGATGCTGCCATCCTCTGGTTCAGGGAGGAACTGCTTGTTCCACCAAATAATGTAAAAGAATCCTTTACAAATTCCTGCATCTGGATTATGATGTGGATCATGACTAAAATGCAAAAGATTTTTTTTTTTGCACTGAGGTGCATCTTTAGAAAAAAAAATGCTGTTTTATATATATATATGTCTTTAATGGGTACAATTTATCTATTTGTTTAAATATCTATTAATAATTTATTATTAACAGTATTTATTTAATTTAAATGAAAGGACTCTCAATAGAAAGGCTCTCTATATATTTATAGAAAACAGCTACTGAAGCAAAATACTCTTACTGGGTCTTCAACCATGCTGGATCATTTTGGTAAAATCCTAATGCGTGTACCTGAGCTGACCTCAGACACTTTTACTTTCTCCTTCTCTTCCACATAGTGCCAAATTATGCCCCCCCCCCCCCCCCCCCCTCCACACTTTTTTTTTTTTTAGATAAAGTCTGCTCAAAGCAATTTTCATCAGCAACCACTTTGGTCAGAATGTTATCTCGCTGTACTGTTGAACCACAGCCAAATTATGACTCAGACACATGAAAGAGGACTGTAATCATCATAATTGTGTCCAGCCTTCTAGGAAACACTGCAGCACTGGACTCAGATGCTGCACGCCAACCTGCATGAACATGGACTCATTTCCCACCGGTCTTGTGCTGCGGTGCCTCTAAAATAGACTGAACCATTTCCTACTTAATATGCGATTAAAGACCATTTGCAAAAGTAATCTAATGAAAAGGGACAGGAAACTCGCCGAGGTAATTTTGTGTAAACAGGATCTCAATGTTTTCTATATTGGATGAGTTTAAATCATTGTGATTTAGACTGGCCTGTTGCATAGTTGATTATATTCATGAAACTTGAGAAAAGTACTTTTATGATTTAATTAAATGTAGAGATTTTTCTTCTTTTTGGGGTTAATTTAATTAAATTCATTTTATTTCTATAGCGCCAATTCACAACACAAGTCATTTCAAGGCACTTTACAGTTCACCAGATCATACAGTAAAACATTTTTTTTCAAGTTTTCAATCTAAGGAAAACCAGCTGATTGCATCGACTCATTGACTCGAAGGCAGTCCCTCACACTAAGCATGCTTGTAGCGACAGTGGAGAGGAAAAACTCCCTTTTAACAGGAAGAAACCTCCAGCAGAACCAGGCTCAGTGTGAGCGGCCATCTGCCAAGGCCGACTGGGGTTCAAGGAGACGGAAGCAGAGATACAGAAGGCAGCTGTATCTCTGGAAACATACAGCCAGACAGATAGCCTCCGAGGCAGCTCCCACGTCAGAGGATGAAGAGAACGCATCCAGCCAGTCACAGTCAGAGAAACAGGTCTACACTGAACAACAGGCTGATCTCCAACATCTATAAACAAAGGTGTTGATGGCAGCAGCACAGACTATATTTCTGTCCAGGATGGAGTCATAGCCAAACAGGAACAGACGAGGCGAAGCTACTATGAGAAAAAGCAGAGACAGCATAATGTTAGAGATTCAACTAACAGATTCTGCAGAGTGGGAGAATAGAGATAGAATCAAGCAGAATGATGAAATGGGGGTCCCTATGTCCTCCAGCAGTCTAAGCCTATAGCAGCATAACTATAGAGATAGCTCAGGATAACCTGAGCCTTTTTAACTGTAAGCTTTATCAAAAAGGAAAGTTTGCCTGACCTGAAAAGTAGACAGGTTGTCTGCCTCACGGACTAAAACTGGTAGAGATCACTTCAGAAGTGCAATGCTAATTAAATATTCTTCCATTTTTCCCTCATTAATGCCAATTATCAGCTATTTCATGAAGCATTTTATGAATAAGGAATCTTTGTTCTCAGTTTATACAGTATTATTCTAGATTATATACTGTATATATTCTTGTCTTACATAATTGACTCAAGTAAAACAATACATATCACACATTTGAAATGAAGTTTTAGAGCATTTTTTAGATAAATATTTTTGCTTTTTTTATTGCTTTCCTTTTGGTTTCTTTTGATCTGTTTACATGCAACCAGAGGCCAGAGATTAAAGTAGGTTTATATACAGGAATACTATTTTGACAAATAAATCATTGGTCCAAGCACTAAACCCTGTGGTGCTTCACAAGTAACCCTGGATTTTGAAAAGGACTTGTCATTAGCATGAACAAACAAGAATCTCATTTAACCCATCATCAAGCACAATCAAGCCTTTCTATGAGAAAAATGCGAAATACAATAGACAAGATCAAAGGGGTCACCAAATCTGTAATTGTTATTTTCTTTTAAAAAAAAAAATCCTCAGCAACCTTATCAAGTTGTGTTTATTTTTTCTGCTCCCAACAGGACAGTTTTCCTGCAAGATTTGGAGGGATCCACTTTGTGAACCAGCCCTGGTACATCCATGCACTCTACACTGTCATTCGACCATTTCTCAAGGACAAAACCAGGAAAAGGGTAAGCTAAACAGTTTAAGATTTTAAAAAGTCAGAGGAAAATCTTTTGTTTTTTCTTTAAGAAGAATCTACTATTCTGAATAAAATGATGATCATTTTGAAAGGGAAGTCTTTTTCAATTCACGGCATCAAAGTCTGGTCCTGAATTCACAACATTTTCCACACTCATTAAAAAACAGGTGACAGCCAAGTCTTACAAGTTATTATGAACACTAGAACTCAGGTGCTGCAAACCAGATGCATGCAATAAACTCATCCTAACTACTGAGTGTGATTTATCAGTTCGGTTCCCTGTTGTAGGCCTTTATGTGTTTCCACTATGCTGTGATGAACGAGCTTAGAGAAACAATTATTAACAACCTGTTGGAAGAGGCAAAGGTCCATTTCCAAATATTTCAAAGGGCACAATAATGTTGCAAAATAAACTATTGAGAAGATGATAATATTTAAGACTGCTGCTAATTTACCCAGGAGCAAAAATATCTGAAAATTTTCCTCAAGGTTAGAAAAAAAAAAGCTCCAGCTTTGATTTAACAAGCAATAATTAGGATGTTAAATGTTAAACTTCATGAAAGTACACCAAATAAACACCTAACTAATGTTGGTTGTTTTTAAGTATAGTTCATAGAAGGTTTCTCCTCCTAAACAAGAATAGGGCCACGAGAATAAGGTTTGCAAAGCTGCATTTAAATCAGCGAATAGGGCTTTTGGAAAAAGTCCTCTTGAAAGATTAGACTAAAGCAGATATGTTTGACCATAATGTTTTGAGAAAAAAAAAACAGACTAAACATCCACTAGGCAAGGCAGACATTAGGGCAAAGGATTTGGGTTTGTTTGAATTCTATATTCTCTCCCATCAGGCATTTAAGTCAGAAGTGATGCCATTCATCTGACAGCTTGGATCGAATTGGGTCATCAAAAAGGTAACAATCCAGCTAATCTGAAACCAAATGGCTATAAAGAAAAACAAGGCTTTGAAATGGCCCAAAGTCCATAGTGTCATGATTTAATTAAAGATCAGACCCAAAATGCAGAAGACCAAACAGAGAGACCAGGCAGGGTTTACTCAGTCTGCGGATGTTGCTTGGTGAACGGAGAAACTGACTGCCACTCAGATTTCCTGCGGTACTTGAACGGACTGTAGTGCAGATGAATCCCTTGCTCAGTGTGAAGCTCAAACGATTCCTGGAGGAAAAGTGGATCCAAACCTCCTGTTTGTATTCCCAGCTCAGTTTGAAGCTCAGTTGATCCTTCCAGGGAGAGAAGGTTCGAAAAATCCAGTTTGCAGGATAACTTCCCCAAACTGGCAAACACTCTGGCCTCGAGGCAGTGGCACTCCACAGGTAATGAGGCAACGATCTGCAGGTGTCTAGCGAGGGCCAATGAGGACGGGGCACCACCTGGTGGAGGAGAAAAGGAAACACAGAAAAAACCCACAAAAACTGGATTCCTGACACAGAGCTGAACACTTACATATGGTAAACTATTTGCATCCATCATACAATAACCCTTCATTTAAAACAGGTCACTGAAAATGTACATTTAAACACTATTCCATCCCACTACTATGTCCTCCTGCTACATCATAAAATGAGTAGGACCAACCACATTAGCTGTTGGGGATCTCTGGGAAATTAATGATTAAAAGATCAAAAGCAGACTTGACACACTTCTATCTAAAAGAACAGCTCAGCGAAATAGAGCCGGTCCTATTGTGGTTTACAATTCAATGAATGAAAACCTCATATCAGACAAATCAGTAAAAAAATGAAAAAAAAAAAAACAATTAACAGACAAATGTTATAAGGGATGAGATTTACAACTCTTATATGTACAATTTAGTGCTTATTTCTGAATAGGGATATGAAGAAGTGAAACTCATTATGTCATATCCATTCACCATCCTGCGTCCATGTTTTATTTCATATTTTTTCAAGCATTTAAGACTTTGAAATATAGATTATTATTGTTATTATTCCTGTCCTCTCTCTTAACAAAGTATGTTGTTTGAATCGAATATAAAAGAATAGAATATAATAGAATATCCCTCTATTGTTCCACAATGGGTAAATTGTGGTGTTTACAGCAGCAAAGGTTATGGTAGAAGTGGTCACACAATGTGCACCTTAGAAAAGAGCATAAACATAACAGATAGAAAAATAAAACAAATAGTGTATTGTACTGTACAGTGTTTTTACAACATAAATACTCTGTTTCTAAGGAATAAATAATCAATAAAGAGCTATGCAGAACACCAGAGATGTGCAAAAAAAAATAGATAAAAACAATTTGGTAGCTGTTTACGTCTAACATTATATATTACATTTTTACAATTAATGTCTGTTTGCAGATCTTCATGCACGGTAACAACCTGAACAGCCTCCACCAGCTCATCCACCCAGAGATCCTGCCATCAGAGCTTGGTGGGATGATGCCTCCATATGATATGGGGACATGGGCGCGTACGCTGCTGGACCATGCCTACGACGAGGAGACGGATTACTGCCCGGAGTCCTACACCCTATCGGTGCAAGACCTGGAGAGAGACCTGGAGAAAAACATGTCCCCGAAAACCATGAAGAGGTCAGATTATTAACTTAAACACCTCCACATCTGGATCTGTGTTTATGATTTTCTACTGAATCAAATAGCAAACACCTGTGGCTGGAATACTTAAACAACTTTCAGGTTAGTTGGTCTTAAACAGCTGTAAGGTGTAATTGACACATCTTTGTTTAAAAAAAACCTCCCCAGTTATCAGCCTAAATATTTTGGCTAAATTTCAGACTCAATATTTGATTATGGTACTTTTCTTTTTTTCATAACCCACTTGCTGACATTGAGCTTTAAGATATTTCTTTATGCTTAATATTAGCAGACAAATAGTTTGTGTGCAGTTCTAGCAAGGGGCTCCTCATTGGTGTGATACCATTTGGCAACATTCAAAAAACACTATCACTGAGTTTGTATTCAGTGTCTGCGTCCTCCGAGGGCCAGAGTTTGGGCCGATGACATCATAGCGTAGCGCCGAAGCCCGTTCCGATTGGTAGACTCCTCATTATGCGGCTGACAAATGCATCCTTCTTTTTGCCCGTTTTGTGTATCCTATGTAGCTTTGAGCTCCTGTTATTCATAACAAATCCAAGCAAACCAGCACCTCAGCGGCTCAGAGGAAATAGGTAAAATGCACTGAACAGTGGAGAATATTGTAAGTTCAGTTTAAAATAGTACTAGTATGTGAATAGTTCTGGAAGAAATTAATAGAAGTAGTCTTTTTAAATGGCTATTGAGTCCGATATTAGATTAGATTAGATTAGATTAGATTAGATTAGATTAGATTAGATTAGCTTTTTTGATCTCACAGCGGAGAAATTCACTGGTCACATATTGGCTTAGTAATTAAAAAAGGTGCAAACAAGGAGGAAAAAGGTGCATTACGAATAAACAATTTATATACGGTATATCAAGATAAATAAGGATTAAGGTGCAAGTGTACATGTATCACACACAATGAAAAAACAAAATAAAAATAATAATAAAATAAAATAAAAATTTGATGGGTAATAAAGTCCAGATAGACCAAATCCTTGGAGAATGCAGCCTCTGAAATCAAACACGCCCTATGCATGCATTTATTGGGTAAAAACACTTAATTTTTTCTTTGAATTTGTTCCACAACAACTACAATTGTAGTATGAAAGACTCAAACTGTTTGCAGCCTTCAGGTTGGTTTATGTAAAGATAAAGAAAGAATACCACCTGCTGAAAAGTGAGGACAAAGTTATGGAAAAAATAAAAAATAAAAACATAAGGGGCCTCCCACATGACTTATTTATAGAAAGATGGTGATAGGGATGTAACAGACGGTATGGGGATCCTTGTTTCTAGTAATCTGTCAAGACCTGCTGCTCACTGCGTGAGTGGAAATAATTTTTCTCTAAATCGATTCTGCATCTTTCACTGTGACTGTGACATGACCCAAAATAGTGGGAAAGTGCTGGTTTGTATGCCTTAAGTTGCATGTAGTATAAGCTTTCTTTCCTCATTAATAGAAGGAGCAAATAAGATGGATAGTGTACCTAACATATATAAAAGGAAGAAAAGAGGAGGTAATTGGATTGTAGGGTGGATCGCCTGCAGAGATAAAAAAAAAAATCCTATTACCTTGTTAATTGTTTTGAAAAAGGTTTGACTCAAAACACAAACTTCCATGTGGATGTTAGATATATACACACCAAAGTAGAAGAATTAAAGAATTTGCATGGTTGAGTTTTACCCCCCATGTTTATTCATTTAGCCCATTTCAGTAGCAAGATAGTTCCAAGTAGATAAATTACATTGCAGTAGCATAACAATACTAATAGAAAAAAGATATATAATTAAAAATAAAGTGAATAAGTAAAGAGATAAAACAATTATTCAAATAACAAAATGGTTAACCACAAAATGGAACAAAGTTGAACGACAAACTCACATTTTAATTAAGTAGTGCCGTCAAGGGCCACAATAAACAAATAGATTTTTAATCTTGAATAAAATCAGCTTAGGGTTTTGGCTTTTTTTCTTTTTTTTAACAGTGTCCTGTCTGGCAATGTGGCAATAAGAATAATTGTCTTGATGCCAAAAAAAAACCAACAGATTTAACTTTCATAAGCAATATGGCAATTGCCATATTGCTCCACTTGTTTCATGCATATAAATAGCTTTATTATAATTATTGAGGGAGTTTTACAGTTTATATGCACACTGCAATGTAAATAGAACAGAAGAGGAAAATCAGAAATAGAAAAAGTAAAAAAAGAGAAAAGATGAAAAAAAGAGGAGATAGAAAGGAGACAAAACATTTTCAGTCTGCTTCATCACCTGCAACGAGATGCAAAAAGAACAGCACAACCGAAAGCCATGGTACAAGACATACAATAAAGCAAAACCTTTAAACTTTCGCTGAAGTAGTATTATTAAGTCTGACATAAACTCTGTGAAGATAAGAATGTGGGCTTTCTTTATGGAAATGAATCTCTGAGGACCTGGAACCAAGCACCTGTAGTTATTTGTAAGAGTGCACTTGTGCATGTAAAAATGCTCAATAGTGGTTGTGGAGAGCCGAAGGGGCGCCCCCCCAGAGCACTGAGTCCAGTGCCGGGAGACCCAAAGCCCCAGACGCCCAAAGGGACCCCAAGAGCGAAGGCACCAAAGAGAGGCCAGCCCAGGAAATCCAACCCCCACCAAGGGAGGAGGAGAGACAGCCCCGAGGAAGTCCCCAAGCCACCGCAATGATGGAGCGGGGACTAGTCTGCGGGCTCCGCCGGCAGCCAGCCACCCTGAAGTGAATCCTGCCCTGGGCCCCAGGGATCCAGGGGTTTTGGCAGTTTAACAGTTTTCTGTGAATTTATTTAAAATTAGTGGACAATAAGAAAGAAAAACTCCTTCTCCATGTTTTATCATCCAGAAGAACTGCGATGTCTGGCTGGTTGATCCACAAATCTGTTATGTATTTTGCAGCCAAACCATTCAGTGATTTATAGACTAGCAGAAGTTTTTTAAAGTCGATTCTCTGTGATACGTGGAACAAATGTAACAACTTTAGAACTGGACTGATGTGCTCAATTTACTTACTTTCAGTGAGGATGTGGGTAGCACACAGCTTTCTTATCCATTTTTAAGACTGACCTGTGATAACATTGCTGCAGTGATCAACAAAGCTCCTGCTGAGACATTAATCCCATCTTAAAAATGTTCTTTAGAAGATAGAAGCCTGATATTCATACTGTCTTTATGTGTCTGAAGGTTCAGGTCTGAGTCCATCTCTACACCCGGATTTAGAACCTGATTGATGGTTTCTATTATAGTTTCTATTGCTGTTCTAATGTGAGCTTTGTGCAAACTTTTCAACGATCTTCCTTTGGTCCAAAAATTATTTCTTTCTTTTGGTTTCAATTCAGCACAAGCTTTGATTTCTTTTATGTATTTACCCATTGTTTGAATGGGTTCACGTAATTCACTGTTACACTAAATCTCATAATTACTAGAAATAAAGCAACTCAATCGCCTTAAAAGTTTTCATGATATGGAAAACAATCCACCCTGAGCTGAGACAACAAGCTGCCATTCTGGGGCCTCACAGTGGTGCCATTAACAGTTAAATAATTAGACAGTAATGAACCATCAGATAATCAGTCAGCATTGTTAGAAATAATCTTCTGTCTGCCTCAATTACTATGTTAAGCTCATAATTATTTCGTAAAAAAGGGATATGCAGTTCATAGTAAGACTAGAAATATTATCCATATTTTAAACAATCCCATATACATATAGTAAATTACACAGATCTAAACTCTCTGCATAAAAATAGCTTCAATATGGTTGCGCTTAAACTTTTTGTATCATTAGCTGGAGTTTATTTGGAGACAAAAGGATTTCATTTAGAGGGGGAAGCAATCTAGGTTTAGTTCAACACATGAACGGCCTGAACCCATAGAATCAGAGATTCACTCAGCAGAATTTCATGAGCTAATTGGACACTTAGTGTCGACAAAACAAAACAGAATTGCCGCTCAAATATGCACTTATTGCTGTTTTTATTACACTGCATATATGGTAGCAGAAGCTACATCTTGTACTACCATGCTTATTTTGATGCGGCTGATGGCTCAAAAAAATACTAAATAAAGAAGGATATGACAATTTTGTGAAACTTTAGACTATTAATGCAGATGAGTTTAACTCCGGTTCTAAAGGGTTGGTGTCCTGCATGTTTTCCATCTGTCTCTGCTCCAACACATCAGATTCAAACAGCTGAATCACGTCTTTTGTGCGTCAACATTATCTGAAGAGACCTTCTAAATGAGCCCTAATAATGTTTAGCTGTGTTTAAGCAGGAAACATGCCAAAACATGCAGTGCATCAGAGCATTAGGACTGACTTTGCACACTGTTTTAAAGCTTTATTTCAACAATATAATTCTTCTTTGCACATTTCAATAAAGGCCAGATTTCTGAGGTTTATATCAGCCAACACATGCATCCCTGCAGCTCTTCCAGAATTATCACGAGTTTCTTGGCTGATTCTCTGTTTTATGCTTTTTTATACCCGGTTTTTAGGTTTAAGCGGACGTCAATGCGTGGTAGCTAGTATAGTATTGATTCACTGTGTCTAGTTTTTCCTAAACATATTAAAATGCGCTTTGTGAGACATTCATAGCCTGGGATATTGTTTTACCAGACAACTCGACTTTAAGCATCTAAAGTTAAAGTTCCCACCTGTTTGTTCCTTTTTTAAGTCTTCATGAAACTGTTTAAATATGTTTCAAAGAGCATTTGCCTTCTAGTTGAAATCAAAGCTACAGCATTTACTGGTTAGAGAAGATCTAAAGGAGTTTGGTTGCACTTCATCCGTACAGTGGCTGGGTCTAGGGGGTATAAGGGACAAACATAAATTTAGACAGTGAGAGAAGGAGCAAAACATTTTCAGACTGGTAAAAGCTTCAGGGAGAACTCAGGCTAACATAAAAAAGAAAACAACACTAAAAGAAAAATAAAACACAACTTAGCTAGCTCCAGTAAAAACAAAATAAAGAGCCCTAAAAAAAAAATAACCTAACCTGAGAAGCACATAAACAAGAGAAACCTGGGGTTAAACAAAAAAACCCAAAGCAATCTGAACATGTTCACAAAAGAACAAATGTGCAGGGAAGCATTCAAGCTCACACAACCAACAGGGCTTTATATGGCAGACAAATGGTCCAGAGGATTGAGGTGCAGCTTCACAGCCATTAAATACTGTGCAGATGATTGCTGATTGGACAGACACAGGAAGCAGCACCCAATCTTGGAGGAGTTTTAGCCTAAAACAGAAAAAAACTAAAACAGAAAAGGTATTACTTCAATGCAAAAACAAAATAACATTCACCTTTTGGATATAATATTACAAATATCAACGTAAAAGGATTAAAGGCACTAGGTGTAAGTTTTGGCCACTGGGGGCGCTAGACCTGTCACAGCCTGTATTTTGTTTCTACTAAACATTGAAAATAATAACAAAGATATATAACTGTATACTAGGAGGAAAGTGTTAACTTACGACTCTAATAATAAAGTTGAAAAATAAATAAAAATCTGGCTTCTTCTTCCAGCCTGCGTCAACAAGCAAACTCCTTTCCAAGATCGACTTTTGTTTTTCCTCGCATACTATCCCTTTCACATTTTCCTTTTTCAGCCTCCGCAGAAGCTTTAAACTTTTTTCTTGTCACAGTTATGACCAGTAGTCCAACAGACAGAGAAATAGTAGAGCAAAAGCCTTAGCTCCATGACGATATAAGAGAATACAGACATAAAGCGATACATTCTTCCAGGTCACATTACCTGGCCAACAACGGTGCATCTTCACTGGAAAAATTTGACATCTAGATAATAAATTTTTTCTTAAAATAAGTGCATTTTTTCTTGGATTGGGGAGATAAAAGAGACATTTTGCCAATGGAACAAGACAATTTACACTTAAAATAAGAAAACACAATTGCATTTTTCTATTTTAAGTGTATATTATCTCATTATTTTATTTTAATAGTAAAAATGCCGATTCCATTGGCAAACTGTCTAATTTACCTACTCAAATTAAGTTTATACACTTAAATTAAGACATTTTTACTTATTTCTAGATCTTTTTTTCAGTGTACTCCGAACTTACATAGTCGGTATTTCAAGAGTTCGTTCACGAAGTCCGCTGTGTGCATTCAAGTAAAAATGCATATTTCATATTTTATTTGTTAAACTTTTTATAATCAAAACATATTTTTTTATTAAAATGTTTCGATGTTGCTTGCTTGTTCTTGTAGGTCTCAGTCAGTGGTGGAACCAGGAGTCCTGAAGAGACCGGACAAAGTGAAGAGCGAAGAAGACAACATGCAGCCACTTCTCTCGTTGGACTAAACCCACATAATCATGGAGAAGAGGCAGAAATGAGTCAATATTTCAAACCTAAATACTTACCTGTGCACATACTGGGATCAACATGCATCCTACACAAAGACATTCCTTCAAAAAAGTGCAGCTGCTTTTGTTGGAACTTTACAGAAAACAGATGCAAGCAGGGACACCTCCAGGAACCGGAGGAAAACCGACGACCTTCTGATGGTTCTCTATACACTCTATTTATTTATGTAGTTACATGTCAAGTGCCAATTCCAGAAACTGTAAATATAAAGTCTTTAAACAATCCAGAATGGAGCAGGGAAGACTCATCTTGAAAAGGATAGCAGTGGAGAAGCCCTGAATGTGTGAAGGTAACGGTTCCCACGGTTGTTGAGTATTACAAGATTAGGACGAATGTGTGGAAACTGCAAAGCATATTTCAAAGAAGGCTTCAGGCCTCCACTTCTATAAGCAGCAGTCTTTTTTTTATATATCTTTATGAAGAAATACACTCTATACGGACAAGAAGGGGGAGAGGAAAGGAACTATGAGCCTGTCCATCTTCCTTAACCTGAATTGGCAAACAGGTATTGGTATTTGTAAGGTTTTGAATCTTTGAATAACAATAATGTCTAAAATGTCCATCTCTCTCCAGTTATCTTTAGGAAAAGCAAACGAGTTTGCTTTCTGAATAATTTGCTTTTCCCCCTTCAACCATTTTCTCTCCATCTGACCCAGATGTCACAGAAAACAGTGCTCTTCTCTGCCATTAGAAAGCCCAAAAAGCTGCAGGCTCACATGTGTTTGTTGGATAGAAGTTGTATTTTCAGAATCTAATGGGTAGCCAGAAAAAAAGTATTTTATAAAAGCAAAGTTCTTTTGCTTCGTGGCACATTTTGTGGCACAAAATTGCGCTTTTTCTGTGATGTTATCCCCCCATTCCCCTAGAAATCTAAAATGATCACAGAGTAGCAGCAGTTTTACTTATCACTTCAGAGTAAAGGCTTTTTTCAATCTGTAAGATTTATAGAAATAGATGTTATAGACTGCACCATATCGTTTACCCATTTGCAGAAAACCCCATATACATATTGCAGTAATAAGGCCTGCAATCTGTTTTTTATTTTTTGCATTCATTTTAGCTCATTTTTATAGTGAAGCTAGATAAAAATACTTTTTAGCACTTTTAGTTTTAAAATTTGAAACCAGTGTTGTCCTACTAATATATTCCTAAACTATTTTACAAACATCAGGTTTGCCTTTACTTTTAAGAATTCAATGTAAACCCACTTTATTTAAATGTCTGTATCTAATGATGATTTAAAGCTTGATGGTACAAATATGTCAGCCGGTTCTCACTCTCAACTTTTCTTTTTACAATATTCGCTCAATGATGCTTGATTAACCTTGGGTTTTATTTATAAATCAATTTTGAGTTATTTGGGACACTATTATTTATATATGAGCCAAGCAGTTAACTGTAGACTGACTGATAGGCAACAAATTCTAGATTTTATTGATGAATCGATGCTTTGGTGCGTCTGCTTTAAGTCATTTACATTTTAAGCTACTCTTTTTTCTGAAGTTCTGGCAACAGAAACTTTGCAGGAGCAACAAATGCTTTAGTGCATTTTAACATTTCCTGCGCCAGCTGATAAACATAGATTTTTGAGAGATTTATTTTGCTAAAGACCAAGGGACTCCAATAATTGTTGATATTTCCTAAAATAGTTTGATTCCTTGTTTTTATAAATCAATCACGTCAAATATAAGTAGAGAACAATGTTGCCTGAAAGTAAAGAATATGGCTTGCAAAATCAAGTCTATATAAAACTTGTATCATGGTGTCTGCAATGGATTCTAGGATAAAAGGAGATGTTGAAATAAGTGCAAAAATTAGACAGGATATGCCTGGACATTTAATTAATGAATATCCAGTGTTAGCACTTAGGTTGTCTCTTTCAGACATACTGTGAAATAAAACAAGGGGAAGTGAGATGCCACATTCAACCGAGGTCTTGTCAGGTTCTGGCTAAGCGCTAAAAGTGATGTTGAATTTTCTTTAACCTCTTGGCAACGCAAGTTTATTTATATAGTGCATTTCAGTCGTAAGGTAATTCAAATGCTGTACATAAAAAAAAACATAAAAGGAAAACAAGGAGAATTCAAGAGAATAAACTGATTATTGAGACGATAAAATAAAATAACAATAATTAATGATAAAATCTGAGATAGTTTGACTACTAATGTAAATTAAATGTTTAGATATCAAAGAGTCACTTAAAAATACAAGTTTTTGATCAGGAGTTTAAAGCAACTTCAGGTTTCAGCGTTTTTACAGCTTTCTGTTAGTCTGTTTCAGATTAGTGGAAAATAGGAACAAAAAGCTGCTTCTTCATGTTTGGTTCTTGGTTTGCAGAGTAGATTTCAGCCATGAGACCTGAGAGGTCTGGCTGGTTTCTACACTCACAACCAGTCTAAAATGCATTTTGGAGTCAAGCCATTTGGTGATTTTTTTAGTCTAAATAGAAGCACTCCTTAAGACACAGGGAGCCAGTGGAAGGAATTTAGAATTGGAAGATGTGCTCCACATTCTCAGCATTAGTGAGGACGCATGCTGCAGAATTCTGGATCAACTACAGCCTTCTGATCAATGTTTTAGACAGCCTTTTAAAGATACTGTTAAAGGTGAACGTATGAATCAGTTGTCTAAGAGTCCTGCTGAGACGTTAGTAGTTTAATCCTTGAGATGTTCTTTAGATGATAGAAAAAGATAAATCATAAAGACGGTAGTCTTTATTATTCTCTGAAGGTTCAGATCAGAGTCCATCGTTAAACCCAAATACTGAGCCTAATTGTTGGTTTCTAACTGTAATATCAGGAGCTGGGTGCTCATTTTAAAATGTTTTTTCTTTAGTTTTCAGTTATGTTGACCCTGCAGTTTTACCCTCCTTCTATCCAACCTGCTTTAGATTCTACATTTAACCTTCAGAGTCATTATATAGTAAAAGCAACATGTTATTCAGTTTTAGGTTGGGTGGCTGTGATTTTGGATTTAATAATGTTTTCTATCAAGTTAATTTTTTCCACTTAGCAATAAACCAAGTACCATCTACTTTATTGCTATCATGCGACTAAATCTTTCCAGCTCTGATAACCACTGTCAAAATGCTCTTAGTATTTGAAACAGTTTATTATGTGATTCTGCATTACCACATCATCCCTGGTCTTAATGCATTCATTTCTGCTTCAGGGATTCCGTCCTAAAATCTATCAGAATATCCGGCCTAATCAAGAAACATAAAAAGAGGATTATGACAAAACTTAAATGTTTGGTAAGTTGAGAGTGAGAACGGTTCTAAAATGTTTAGAATGTTTTAGTTTATGAGTAACTGAAGTGATTGTAGTTCTACTGAAACAGGTACATATTTTAGCTGATCTCAGCTTTCCCAGCCAGTTAGAAGCTTTGTGTCTAAAACAGCGTCAGTCTCTTGGAGCAGAACCACTGATCAATTGCAATGATTTTTAGTTTTTTTTTTTTTACATGGAACATTTCCCAGTGTAAAATCTGGTTAGCATTTGACAGCAGTAAGCTGCCCATGATGCACAAATTCAAAATGTCCTTAAAAATCCAAGTTAATTTTGGCTGTTTCTATTGTTGACATGAGTTTTCTTTAAGGTTCTTTGCAGACCTGCAGGCTGCCCATTCTGCAGTATTATTATAATGATCATAGATATATACAGTAATATATTATTTATCTCATAGAGCGTTCTTTTCTTAGTTATGTAAACAGGATGAGAGAAAAGTCAAACATATTCCAAACAGTTTGGAAATGTATTTTCTGTAAAAAGTTAAAGTACGTAGAGTTTATGTTAAATTTTATATTTAGAATACACATGTAATAATTAGTGAGATAATGATTTCCATTTATATTGCATAGATAAATAGACGCTTTAACAGGACAAACTTTTCTCATTTGTTTCACATTGTGTTTTTATAATAGACAGACTTTCCTGTGGAGTTTATTCAAATGAAACTGGTCCCATCTGATAGTGTTTGATAAATGGCTGCTACAGTTTTTCCACCTCAGTGAATCACCGCAGGCGAATGAAGTGCAAAGCTTCGACGACTGAATGTTAACAGCAGGCTGGGAAAAATTGTCTCTCCGCCGAGCGGCACAGCAGCATCGGGCTGGCAAACGGGCAGCCGAGCGGATCACAGAGGAGCCCGCCGGCGGGCAGGGAGCATCAGGTGGCCGGCTGCAACCAGAGCAGACAGCTGGAATGTTAAACTATCACACCAGCGTGCTTGACATGTCAACCCCACTTAAAGCAGCGTGTGGTTTCTGATCTGGGTTTAAATCAGGGAGATGATAATCAGCCACACGGATGGTCAAAATATTCATCCACTGAATATATGATCAGTTTGTCCCTCTGAGCGCCGAGCACATTAAAATGACTGATAATTGGACTCTGAAGTCTCTGATGGTTCTGCATAAATTATCTCTTATGGAATATTTAATAAATCAGCCAACAGGCCATGTTTTCTTTTTTTTTTTACCTTTATGTTTTAATAATCTAGATTCTATAATATCCTCTTTCCAACATCAGTATCAACTTACACAAATGTCACATGATATTGTGTTACCTGGTCTTTTTAAGCAAGTAATTGGTTACAAGAAACTAATATAGGATCTCTAACAAGCTTGCAAAGACAAGTTTTATAGTTTTTCCATACACTTTGCTTTGTTTCCCAACATATTTATGAATATTATGAAGGCAATGTTTTCAAATTATCCTCAGTTAACTGTGCAAATTATATATTTTTAATTCTTTATTGAAAGTTTAAAAAAACTTTTATTTAGGGTCATGATTTTGGCCATAAAGAATCCTAATCTGGTTCTACCTTTAAGCTCAAATAAGTGGAAGTGCTTGAAAGCTGAAGCAGCCAATAGGCTCGTCTTTACTTTGGGCATAAGTTAAGTATTAAACCTAGAATGGTAGAATTAGGTGTAGTCAAATACAGGCTGTAATTTAGGTTTAAGGAGCAGTTTTGGAGATCCTCAGTTTTTTGAACTAATTGGCTTCCTGGCAGTGGCGGCTGGTGAAAAATATTTTTGGTGGGGCTGATATAGCCTAGTGTACATTCACCGGCCACTTTATTAGGTACCCCATGCTAGTAACGGGTTGGACCCCCTTTTGCCTTCAGAACTGCCTCAATTCTTCGTGGCATAGATTCAACAAGGTGCTGGAAGCATTCCTCAGGGAATTTGGTCCATATTGACATGATGGCATCACACAGTTGCCGCAGATTTGTCGGCTGCACATCCATGATGCGAATCTCCCGTTCCACCACATCCCAAAGATGCTCTATTGGATTGAGATCTGGTGACTGTGGAGGCCATTTGAGTACAGTGAACTCATTGTCATGTTCAAGAAACGGGTCTGAGATGATTCCAGCTTTATGACATGGCGCATTATCCTGCTGAAAGTAGCCATCAGAAGTTGGGTACATTGTGGTCATAAAGGGATGGACATGGTCAGCAACAATACTCAGGTAGGCTGTGGTGTTGCAACAATGCTCAGTTGGTACCAAGGGGCCCAAAGAGTGCCAAGAAAATATTCCCCACACCATGACACCACCACCACCAGCCTGAACTGTTGATACAAGGCAGGATGGATCCATGCTTTCATGTTGTAGACGCCAAATTCTGACCCTATCATCCGAATGTCGCAGCAGAAATCGAGACTCATCAGACCAGGCAACGTTTTTCCAATCTTCTATTGTCCAATTTCGATGAGCTTGTGCAAATTGTAGCCTCAGTTTCCTGTTCTTAGCTGAAAGGAGTGGCACCCGGTGTGGTCTTCTGCTGCTGTAGCCCATCTGCCTCAAAGTTCGACCTACTGTGCGTTCAGAGATGCTCTTCTGCCCACCTTGGTTGTAACGGGTGGTTATTTGAGTCACTGTTGCCCTTCTATCAGCTCGAACCAGTCTGGCCATTCTCCTCTGACCTCTGGAATCAACAAGGCATTTCCGCCCACAGAACTGCCGCTCACTGGATGTTTTTTCTTTTTCGGACCATTCTCTGTAAACCCTAGAGATGGTTGTGCGTGAAAATCCCAGTAGATCAGCAGTTTCTGAAATACTCAGACCAGCCCTTCTGGCACCAACAATCATGCCACGTTCAAAGTCACTCAAATCACCTTTCTTCCCCGTACTAATGCTCGGCTTGAACTGCAGGAGATTGTCTTGACCATGTCTACATGCCTAAATGCACCGAGTTGTCACCATGTGATTGGCTGCTTAGAAATTAAGTGTTAACAAGCAGTTGGACAGGTGTACCTAATAAAGTGGCCGGTGAGTGTATGTCTCCAACTAATCCGGAATAAGAATTCAAATAAACAATTGGACAATACATACAATTTAACAGTAATGATTTAATTTACTATATAATAACAGTAACAGTGATGATTTGGGTCACTGTGACGGGGTTCTTTGGCCTCCAAGAATCCAGGCTCAGTCGGGTTACCGGTGTTGGTGATTTATTGAGCTCAAAAACTCAAAACAGGGTGCAAAAGAAACTAAACATACAAGATACTCTGGGCCTCAGCCTCCCTCCAGTTACCAGCAATGTAACAAAGAAACAGAAAACAAAAATTGCCGCTCTTCTTCCCACAGCCCTCATTAAATAGTTTAAGCCCCTCACATCAGGCTCTCTTATTTCTGATTTCTTCTCATTAATCAGTTTTTTCCATATATTACCTCCACAAATAATTGATGTACAAAAACAAATAATTTTTACAACTTAATTCTTTTACACAGATTCATTGACTTATTCAATTACACCAAACTGGGTTTTCACCCAGCAAAGACGCAGCCAGACTGAAGATGACAAGTCCCCGTAGCATAAACACGTACACCCCCCCCCCCCCCCACACACACACACACACACACACACACACACACACACACACACACACACACACACACACACACGGCTAACCCCACTGAAATATTAAGTGTGCACCCTCAATACGCCAGCAGGTAACCAGGAACAGCTTGTGTGTTTTAAGTTCATGGAGCTACTGGTCTCAGCGCGAGTGTATTGGTCCTCACAAACACAGTATAACAGGAATGTGTGTGTGGCGCGCAAAGTTAGAGAGGTTGTTTTAAGCGACGAGGTGGATTCGTCACAGTCACAATAACCATGACATGAAATGTTCATATCCTACAACAGGGATATTCTTCTGGCAAACGGGTAGATAAATAAGGATCTCACCGAATTTGGTGGAAGCTGCATCTCGTTCGATACATTCGCCATCTTCCCTCTAATTGTCTGCACCTGCGCTTGGGTTCAGAAGCCTGTTAAAGCGCAGTATTTTCAGCGCCCCAAGACCATAAAGTTCCGAGACGCTGATTGGCCATTAAATTCACCTAGCAATAGTACATGATTGACAGATTCTCTGCAAATGTGGGTCAGTCTGATCAGCGCCCCCAGAACAGAGACGGTAGGAGTCTGTCTGTGGAAATCCACAAATTAATGACAGTAGATAGGGAAATGTAGTTTATATAATTTGTTTTGCTTATAGGTACACAGTCTAGAGAGTAAAACTGACATTTATGAGTTAATTTCTAAAAATATATTTTACGTTTCTCTCTTCTTATCAGGGAGGGCGGTGCCCCAGCGCCCCCTATGGGCCGGCCGCCACTGCTTCCTGGCTCATTAAGGTTTCAGCTGATGTAGAAGAACAGAAAATAAAGAGCTGGTATAAGGAGATAAGTTTAGACTTCTATACTGTATCAATCATTTAAAAAGTGCGTCTTCTGAATCTCATTCTTTATATTTTTAAACTGAATAGAACATCCAAGCTTTTCAGAGATTTAGCTAATATTTTGAAAATTACTTATTTGGATAATCTGGACATTTGAAAATCATGACTGATTTCATTTGACATAAATTTTATGTTTGGAATATTTCTATAAAAATGCAAATCTCTCCTATAAATTGGGTAAAACTGTACAGTAGCAGCCATTCAAAGTGTCCCTTCCCAGTCAAACGCCAGCCGAATGGCAGCCTACTCCCCTGCAACTCCCAGTTAAATCCCCTCCAACTTCCAGCCACTGGCCTTCTCCTGGACATGCATATTTTTTACTCTGAATCCACCCTTTCACTGAATTACAGGGTCCGATCAGGAGATGATGCTTCTGTTTATATCCTAAAGTCCACAAATCATGACAGAAAGAACATTTTAGTACAAAGAGTGATGTTTAAAAAGGAGCTGTAGAGGACTGGCCAATGACCAGCCAAAGGCCCATCAGGGGGAAATTTTGAATGGCTTTTACTGATGATGAATATTCTGAGTCATACAGAAGAAAAAAAACAATCCGCTGGACTTTGTTTCCAAGTTTGAAATGGCTACTACTGTAACTGTTGCAAACATGCAAATGCATAACATACATTTGGGTGAATGCTTTAGATTAAAAAAGGTATAATTATGCTATATGAATGTAAACCTGCACATTCATCTCATATTACACTAGTTTTATGTGAAAACTGTCAATCAGTTATCTGCCACTTAAGCCCCTGTTTAGTGATCCTGCCAAAAATATGTCTGTCTTAAAAACAGGAACACTGTTGCTGTTTGGAGCCATTGCTCAGTCAGGTGCAGCACAGATCACTCTACAGTTAACCTGAAATGCATGTTTTACTCTGTGGAAGGAAGCCAAAGTACACAGAGAGAAACCACATGCAGAAGGAAACCCAGATCAGGATTCAAACTCATTTTCACGCTGCAGCGAAATAGTGCTAACAGCTACTCTGTAAAATGTATAAAAAATAAAACTCACATTTCAGCTTCTAATCACTATCTGTTTGCAAAATATCTTTATGTTGACCTGAAGAATCAGCATCTTGTTTGTAATTATCAGTCTAGAGGTCACACCGATCTACTTTTAAATTGAACATTTTGCATTTGAGCTTTTATTGCAAAAAATGCAAAATAAACTGCTGTTGAAATCAAGGAACAATGTGAATCCAACAGAGACTGTAATGATGCTTTTACAGAAGTAATCAAGTGGTTAGATGTTATTTTCTGTGCATCAGGAAAAACCTTAGATGTATTTTTAAGGTGATCAGACACCTGATATAGAATAATGGATGGTCAGAGATCCAGGAGGAGGAGATGTAAAGACTACAGACATAAGCAGGGACACAGACTCTCACACAGCCACTGTAGATGCTTCCAGTTGTTGGGATAAAATGTTTACATGAAATAAACATGTATACTGCTTGAATATAGCTCCACTCCGTTAACCTCTGAGCATCCTGCTGCTCCTCCAATGGTTTTGGTTTTGAAAGTGAATTTCATAGATTGTTACTTGTGAAAGTATTTAACAGATGGCTATACAGAATCACACACAGTTAAAGATCTTTAATTTTATAACGAATATCCTTTTTGGTGAGGTTTCACCAAACGTATTTTGTTTTGTTTATTTTATCAGTATTTTAAGAAAATTGCTCATGTTTAATATAAAAAATGTCTTTTAAAGTCTTAGCATTTGGAAATTAGTTTTGAATCAAACTCAGCATTTTGAATGTTTGTTTTTTAACTGATGTTCTGTTTTTTTCAAAGGTGTTTTTATCATAATTTTAAACCCAAGTATTGACAGAAAAACACCCGAAATGAAGTCCTGGAGGTTGAAATCTTCCCTAAAAATTACAACTATTTTTTTTTTTTATCTCTTCCTCCCGGGACATTGTGTCATAAAATGTGGCCTTTAAGAAGCTATGCTTGTAAACACTGTATTTGTTCCCGTCATTTTATGAAGCAAATGGGCTTCTCAGTTTATTCTCCCCTGTAAAAAAAACAACAGAAAAGCATTTGGAACGAATTACAAAATCCGCTCCTATTCGCATTTATTGTCACCTATGAAAAGATATTTGGAAAAAAGACTACAAACTAATTAATGTAATCTGTAATATTATCAACTCCCGTTTTTCTTGCCCATTGGAGAATCAGAATAAATTTGCCAGGCTATACACAAGATGGGGAAAAACAAAACATACTATTCAAGCAGAGGTGTGTTATTCACTGCCAAGAAATTATTTTGGTCTAAAGTTTCCTCTATCTACTGTTAAAAAAATATTAAGTTTTTTTTCCTTTTTTTATCCTTTTTGGTTTCTAATTGATTTGAAGAGATATATCTGATTTGGTCACTTTAGTGTTGAAAAAAAACATCTTTAAACATCCATATTTTATAAGGATACAGTCACACAGTCAGGAAAAAATGATAAGATCAGTATCCTCATTAGGAAACTAAATTCTTTGGCATTATAAACTGCATTGCAGTCTCATACATAAAATGTGAAACAGATTTCCTTTCCTTGATATCGAACCCTTAAGCACCAACTCATCAATGACTTAGAAGCAATAGGAAGCATCCTCAAGCTACAGATAACATCTAGGTTAGATTTTATTATGTAAACCCTGTTTGTTTTCTCCCTATCTAATGACAACCTTGGAGATAATTACAGCAGTTTCAACTGTTTAAACATACTTCCTTCAATATCCATAATGGCAACTGATGTGGTTTCCAGCTATTTTGATTATGTAAATGTATTTTTTATATACACAGCAAAGAAAACCTTCAAATTATAATTTCAGTTGATTCAAGGACTTCATACTTAGTCACCTTTAAAAATATATTAATGGTGTGTATATTTCCATTGAGATATAATTGATGTGCTTAGCTTTCATACACCTGAGTAGAAAAACTTTTCACTAACTGAAACAAATTTTTTCATTAATTAAAGCCTTCAGTAGTGAAAACACGCTGAATGCATCCTGCTTGATAAAAATGCTCCAAGGAAAATAATGGATTCATTAATCAGTTTTTACTCCACTCCATCACTTTGTTGTTATACAATAATCTGCATTTGTTTTTAATAATCTATATTGTTGTTGGAGGTTTGATTCTCACTGACTTTGAATTGTGTTGATTATGTCTCAGCCAAAGCATCTTGTTCCATTGAGAATTTAATGAATTGTTTATGATCATTAAGTATTTTGCACCAATGACACTGAATGGTAATTTTTTTTTACAAAATGGTCATTTTTTAGGAAAGATGATTGCATAATTTTGAGTTTTATCATGTAATCCTTTCTCACTGTTTTTTTTATTGTATAGTGGCAGTAGGACCAGTAGGAAAGATCACATGAAAGCAGAATTGTGAAGTTATTATGGAAAGCCAGTATATTATAGGAGCAAAAACTGTCCAATAGGTGTTCTGTGTGTAAATGTCCTCGGAGACAATTTGCTGAAATGTAAAATGATCAAAATTAAATATGGACATGCAGATTTTTTCACTCTGTTGTTTGATTCTTTTTTTCTGTTTATTATTTGACATAAGATTTACAAAACCAGCTGAAGTTAGAGGCACCTAGACTTTCACTCTGAGTGCTGATGTTTTAAAGCACATGGACGACCATCCTCCACCCATCCTGGATTCCAAATCAGATGCAAACTGATCTTCTGGGTCATTGGAGAGTGTTCTTTGGTGTGAGTTATGTATTTAAGCATGTGAATCTTAATCAGACTGCTCCTGTAATTTCTTCAGAATTAATTTAAAGATGGCTGCCTTCTCCCCTCTTTTAAACTCTCTGTCCTCCCTGTCCCACATCTGAAGATCTTGGTCATAGATGTGCCCTTTTAGCCTGACGTAGTCCTACTCAATTCTAGTCAGAATATGAGTCTGATGCTGCTCCATAGAGCTGTGATTATGGGGCGTGTTTGGAACGAACCAGGAAAAAATGCCTCTGCACTCAATTGGATAGACCTACAACCAATAAGAGCAACGGAGTACGTGACGTATGTTAAGCAACGTGTAACCCAAGTTGCATTCTAGGATTATTAGGATTAGAAATAACCCAAATTAAAGTCAACACATGTGATTTCTTATAGACTAGGTTCGTCTGCTGGAGGAGGTGGCAAATTGTAAAACACAGAGACAGTTTGATGGTGCAAAATTAGTGAGTTGTATTATTATTTACAATATATACACAAGTTATTCCACAATGTTAAAGTCCAAATGGGTTCCTTAAACCAAGGAAGTCAACCAGTCTTTGTTGATGATGAAAGGGAGAAAAAACAAAAATAATAATCCAATTCCTTCAGTGAAGACTTGTTGGGCTGAATCTCCAACCAGTTCGGAAGAGTTTCCTCAGACAATCCCAATCCGTTAAGCGGTTAGCTCGCCAGTCTGGTCATTATGAAGCCAGACAATCTTTGCTGTATCCTAGACCCTTCAGCCACGCCTTGAGGGGGATCTGCAATATACCTGGCCAGTTCCCTCTTGACCAACCGTGATCTTTACAATGTTTGGTTGAGTGATCACACGTCTGCACGTCAGGGTCCAACAGCATTTCCTACCTAAGGCGCGGTTAGCAGCCATATAAGCCATAGCTGTCAATTAGGACAATGACGTGCAGCTGGCACATGATGTCAAAACCATGCAAGAACAGTATTGTTCTCACTAGATTAGTGTTGAATAAATTAAAGAAAGGAGGATTTTAATTAAACCTTTAAATAAAAATAAATAGAATTAAATCTAAAAATGGAAAATAAAATATAAAATGAATCTAATATAGAAAAATTATCCTGGTTACATCCTCCCCTCTTTAATTCCTGCACGTCCCGTTGCATGGTTGCTTGAATTAATTTTTCTTAATATTCACATTAGAAACTTGACTGAGAGCCTCAGTGTACACATTTGCCAAACAATGCAATAGAGTCTGAACTACTGAAATGAGTGGCTTACCCAACACAGGATATGTTAGACGACTAGGAGGCTGCCGCTGTCGATCTGATCGCCTGGGCAATATTTCAGCCTCAACTGAGTTATAGGGTGAGCTGACATTGGCAGGACCTGTAGATGACTCAGATTGAACGACCAGATGATCCTCAGCGTCAGGTTCTTGAACTTCAGGTAAGTGTTCGTTAGATATTTCTCCCTCCATGTGTACTTCCACAG
Source organism: Cyprinodon tularosa (assembly GCF_016077235.1). NCBI lineage: Eukaryota > Metazoa > Chordata > Actinopteri > Cyprinodontiformes > Cyprinodontidae > Cyprinodon > Cyprinodon tularosa. Next base: position 680,446 of record NW_024039259.1, read on the forward strand.
CCTCAGCTATATGCGGTTCAGAAAGTTCCTCTGTTTCAACCTGTTCTACAGGTAGCTTGTCTTCATGGTGAGACAGTGAGGAATCAGTTGTTAAACAGGATCCTTCATTTTCAGATGGACTAGCAGTCTCAAGGTCTGTGCTCTGATTTAGAGGTACAGGATGCTCTGGCGCTTCAGCATCACTTTGTGCCAAAGGTGAACTGGGCTGCAAAGTAATGGATTCCGGTGATGACTTGAATTTGCTCACCTTCACACTGAATCCAGTTGAGAGTGGGATGGAAACTTCTGTCACATATGGCTCAGCATCCTCATCCTCCTCCATCACATCAGAAACATCTGGATGGCAACCATCCTGGTTGCGAGTCTTTCGTTGTGAGGCAGGCATGGAGATGGGAGGGTCTTCTGTGGAACAAACTGGCAGGAAACCACAAGGAAGCAACAGGTCTCTATGTAAAGTACGAGTTGGTCCCTTTTTGTGTTCAGGTTGTACAGTGTAAACTGGTACATTTTCAGCTCTGTCAACAACTTTGTACACCCCTGGTTCCCATCTATCTGCCAGCTTGTGCTTACCCCTCAGACGGATGTTGCGAACCAGTACTCGATCTCCTATCTCCAAACTGCATGGTGTAACTTTCTGATCAAAACGGATCTTGTTCTTTGCAGCTGACTTAAGGGCATTTTCAGAAGCTAATTTGTAGTTTTCTCTCAGGCTGGATTGCAGATTCTTAACATACTCCGAGTGAGAGATTGATGATTGTTCTCTGATGGGTAAACCAAAAGCCAAATCCACAGGAAGACGAGGACAACGACCAAACATGAGTTCATAAGGTGTGAACCCTGTTACCTCGTTTCTTGTACAGTTATATGCATGTACTAAAGGTTTGACATACTCTCGCCATTTTGACTTTTGTTTCATTTCCAGGGTTCCAAGCATATTGAGCAGAGTGCGGTTGAAGCGCTCGACTGGATTCCCTCGTGGGTGGTACGGGGTAGTTCGGCTTTTCTTCATGCCTACCACTTCACAGAGCTCTTTAATGAGCTTGGACTCGAAATCTGTACCCTGGTCTGAATGTATACGCTCTGGAATTCCATAATAAACCATAAATTCATTCCAGAGGTACTTTGCAACCGTCTTTGCCTTCTGGTTGGGGGTAGGAATGGCAACTGCATATTTGGTGAAGTGATCAGTAAGAACAAGAATGTCTTTAGTATTACTGCTGTCAGGTTCAATGGTTAAAAAGTCCATACATAGCAGTTCAAGTGGTCGGCTTGTTTGAATATTTATTAATGGAGCTGCTCTTTCTATTTGAGCTTTACGCCTTATGCAACGACCACAGGTTTTTACAAAGGTCTCCACCTCTAGTGTCATTTTGGGCCAAAAGAAGCGTTGGCGCACCAGATCAATTGTTCTTTCGATGCCCATATGCCCCATATCATGGTGCAAGCTCTTTAAAACAGCTGGTCGTAACTTGGGCGGTAGGATTAGCTGGTAGATAAGTTTATCTCCATCATGTCTTCTCCGATATAAGGTTCCATCCACCAACTCTAACCTGTTCCATTCTCTCAGGAGCAAAGGAAGGTCAGGTAGCTCCTCTCGAACTGATGGAGGGACCTTCTCACCAGTCTCCAGCTGATGAATGACCTCACGAATAGCAGGGTCAGCTTGTTGCTCTTCTTGGAGATCGACCTGAGATAGAGAGGGGATTAGAGGCAAGCCATGTAACTCTTCATTGCTGAACTCATCAGGGATGGAGTTAACAGAGACAGATAGAGACTCAACCAGTGCAACAGATCGACTTAGTTCAGTTTGGTTCTGTGTTCGGCTTATACAACTCTGACAGATAGCATCCACAATTTCAGGGGAAATGTCATGTGTTTTTTTATCATTACCCCACTGACTGGTCAGATGTTGAATGAGCTCCCTCTCTCTGCAGTGCTGATCACTAGAAGTATCTTCATGTGAGCGTCGGGACAGAGCATCAGCATCAAAATTCTGTTTTCCAGCATGGTACTGCAGTTTGAATGAGTAAGTGGACAGTGCTGCTAACCACCGGTGACCAGTAGCATCCAGCTTGGCTGAAGAAAGAACATAGGTGAGAGGGTTGCTATCTGTGACAACTGTAAAGTTAGTCCCATAGAGGTAGTCATGAAACTTCTCAGTAACACTCCACTTCAGGGCTAAAAATTCCAGTTTATGAGCAGGATATTTTGACTCACTGACAGACAGGCCTCGACTAGCATAAGCAATAACACGCAGCTTGCCCTCCTGCTCTTGGTACAATACTGCTCCCAAACCATTTGTACTGGCATCAGTATGTAAAATATATGGCAGTTGTGGATTTGCAAACCCAAGAACAGGTGCTGTAGTCAATTTGGAAATTACTGTTTCAAAGGCATTCTGCTGATGGCTAGTCCATTTATCTCCAAAGGATTGCTTTGGATCTGAGTACTTTCCTTCTGGATTCTTCAGCTTTGCAGGGTTGCGGGCAGGAGGATAACCACGGGTTAATTCATTAAGTGGTTTGACAATAGCAGCATAGTCTTTAATAAATCTTCGGTAATATCCAGCAAAACCCAGAAAAGATTGCAACTCTTTAAGGTTGCGGGGGACTGGCCAGGATTTTAAAGAATCAATCTTTTCTGGATCAGTTTCAACTCCTTTTTCAGAGACAATGTGTCCCAAATAACGTACAGAAGACTGAAAGAACTTACATTTCTCTGGAGAGAGCTTTAGTCCAAACTGCTTCAACCGGGAGAGCACACGCAGCAGCCGTTCCTCATGTTCTTCCAGAGTGGCAGAGAAGATGATGATGTCATCGAGGAAGACAAGGACTTCTTTTAGATGCAGATCTCCCATGCATCTCTCCATTAGCCGCTGAAACGTGCTAGGTGCATTTGTAATTCCTTGCGGCATTCTGTTCCACTCCCAAAATCCAAGGGGAGTTACAAAAGCTGCCTTAGCCTTATCTTCTTCTGCCATCTCTATTTGATAATAGCCAGATTTTAAATCCAACACAGTGAACCATTTGGACCCTGTCAAAGCACAAAAAGATTCTTCCAAATTAGGAAGGGCATATGCATCTTTGATAGTTTGAAGATTCAGTTTCCTGTAATCTATGCATAGCCGGACGGAACCATTACGTTTCCGAACAACAACTATTGGAGAGGAAAATGGTGATTGAGACTCTCTTATGATGCCAGCTTCGAGCAGGTCTCTAAGATGTTCACGGACTGCTTCCAGATCTTGTGGATGGATTGGCCTTGCTCTGTGTTTAAAAGGTGTTTCATCATTAAGTTTAATGGTATGTTTAACTGCATCTGTACAGCCAAAATCCATATCATGATGAGAGAACACTTCAGGAATGCTGTTCAATTTGTTGATAATATGTTCTTTCCACTCGGGTGGAATGGGAGAGTCTCCAAAGTTAAACTCCAAAGTGCTTTGTTGTGAGGTTTGAGATGTAATCTGTTGTGACAAAACAGTAGGTGCTGACCCAATGTCTGCAATAATGGTTAAAGGTGATATGGACACCTCTTGTTCTGATTCATTCTTCATGATCACGGGGACTTTATATGGTGGATGCTGTGGCAGTGTAACTAGACAACTCTGAACACAGAAACCCCCTGGTAAAGGTGAGCTAGGGTGTTCAACAATGGCCCACTTATCTACAGATGGAGGGGTGGTTTTAATAGAACCCTCCAAAACAATGGTTTGACCAGGTGGAATTAGGACTGGAGTGGTGCTTAACAGCCTGACAGTCCCTGCATTTCCTGATTGATTTCGCTGGTGCCTTAACTGTAGCAGTTTCAGGACTGCTCGATATCCTTGGGCCATGGGTTGAAATTGTACATGGTTACTACTAAGATGTTGTTCATACAGTGTTTCCAGTGTGTTCATGCCAATAAGAACAGTAGATGGCCTATCAGGACTAGTATCTGGGACCACAAGAGCAAGAGTTGGTACCTCTGTGTTTACTCCTATGAAGTCTTCAGGGAATGTGATGACCAGCTCCACGTACCCCAGATATGGAACTGACTGTCCAGCAGCACCCTCAACCTGTAACAAATTATCCAAAGGCATTACAGGTTGGTTGATTAGCTTATCATTATAGAAAGAGACTGGGATAGTTGTCACCTGTGAACCAGTGTCTAAAAGGCAGTTACACACATGACCAGAAATGTCAACAACAGCAGCACACTTAGATCCAATCAAACCTTTGGGTAGCTGAGTGGGTAGTTTATTAGCTTGGGCTTGCGGTTTTGTACATTTAACAGTCTTTTCTTTAATAAGGGGACTGGTTTGGCTGGGACTGGTTCCGGTTTGTCCCGCAACAGGAACCATGCCTAGTTTAACTTCTTCTGAAAGACGTTTTGCTGTCGCTGAGCAAACTGTTTCCTTTTTCTGGTAACAAGAGCAGGGTTTGGTTCATTATTACATTGTGGCTTAATATGGCCGTTTTCACCACACCTGAAACAATAAACAGGTTTAACATGGACTGGTGGGGACTGTTGAGATGTCACTTTATTGCCCCCCTTTACACCCCGCTGACTGTGTGTTACCTTGGGTTGTAATGCAGTCCTGGGCTGGGTGGTGGTGGATGTTAGCTTAGCCAGCTGCCGCTGTACATCTGCCAGTTGTTCTGCCAACTGCTGAGTCAATTTGGTTAAAGCAGCAACTGCTCCACCATCACCTGTGTCAACGCAAGCCAATTGTGCATGATTGACTACTTTTTGTTTGGTGGAACCCAAATATTGTCTCATCCGGGAAGTTTTAGCTGCCTCCCTGTCTTCTTCAGTACGTAGAAGTAGTAGCAGTTCAGAAAAACTAGGTGGAACCAATTTCTTTTGTTTTAACTGGAGTTCAGCAATCAAAATATTGTCCCAACAACCCCTACAGAACTGGCTTATGAGATGCCGGTTTACATCCTTGGCTAACACACCACCTCGTTTCAGGGCTAAGTTTAATGCTACCTGCAGCCGCTGGAGGTATGAAGATGGCTTCTCCCCTGCATCTTGGAAAGTGTCCATGAATTTTGCAAAGAGTTCTTCTCCATCTTGCACTGTGCCATATGCTGAATCCAATATGTCCAGATACACAGTAGGTGGAGTATCTGAACTTAAATGCTTCAGCATATCAGCGGCTGGGGGAAGTAAACTCTCTACAATCCTCCTTGATCGCTGAAGCTCAGAAACTGATGGGTCTTTTAATAGCAGATCCACTCCTGAATGCAAGGTCTCGTAGTCTGCTTCATGTGCTGGTCTAGGCAGCCGTCCAGAAAACACTCGGAGCCTTTGTAGATGGTAAGCACTTTCCTCAGTTTTCATAATGTGTTCCACCACGTAGCGCTGGACTTCAGGTGGTTGGATGTCATCATCATGAAAAGAAGGTCTCCGTCTTGAAGTAGGTTGCTGCTCATTTCTCAGTCTGGGAACTGTAGGATCAGTGTCCGTTGACAATGTTGGCTCTTTCTTCATTGTTGGATCTGCAGATGCTGTCATAACCTCAGACTTTTCATCAGGATCCTCCGTTTGAGCAGCCGCATGAAGTTCAGCAACTGATTGTCCAATCTGAGTCATCGTGGATTTTAACACCTCTGCAAACTCCATGCCAGAAAGCTTTGCAAGTTTCTGTAACTCAAATAAATAAGAATTAGTTCTACTCCGTGCAACATGTTCTGCATATACAACTGCTAATTCAGAGATGGAAAATGTGTCTGACTTCTGAGATGATTTAAATGAATATGGTAGAATGGAACGTAATTCAGCCACAGCTGTACCACATCTAAATTCAACCACAAGCTGGCCCTCAAATTCAGAATCAGCTTCAGAAATGATTTCAATCTTTGTTATCTTGCCATATTGTTTCAAAAAGTTAAATACTTCCTCTTTACCCTCTTCATCAGACATGCCTTCAACCAAAACAGAGTTGGGAATTTTTATATCAAGTCTTTGAAATTCATCCATATTGAAGATGACAGGGAAAGGAAAAAAAAAAAAAAGAGAGAGAATAAATAAATAAATTAGTGTTTAACAAAATGCCAACAACCTCCTGGCTAGCTCGCCAATTTTTGTAACCCAAGTTGCATTCTAGGATTATTAGGATTAGAAATAACCCAAATTAAAGTCAACACATGTGATTTCTTATAGACTAGGTTCGTCTGCTGGAGGAGGTGGCAAATTGTAAAACACAGAGACAGTTTGATGGTGCAAAATTAGTGAGTTGTATTATTATTTACAATATATACACAAGTTATTCCACAATGTTAAAGTCCAAATGGGTTCCTTAAACCAAGGAAGTCAACCAGTCTTTGTTGATGATGAAAGGGAGAAAAAACAAAAATAATAATCCAATTCCTTCAGTGAAGACTTGTTGGGCTGAATCTCCAACCAGTTCGGAAGAGTTTCCTCAGACAATCCCAATCCGTTAAGCGGTTAGCTCGCCAGTCTGGTCATTATGAAGCCAGACAATCTTTGCTGTATCCTAGACCCTTCAGCCACGCCTTGAGGGGGATCTGCAATATACCTGGCCAGTTCCCTCTTGACCAACCGTGATCTTTACAATGTTTGGTTGAGTGATCACACGTCTGCACGTCAGGGTCCAACAGCATTTCCTACCTAAGGCGCGGTTAGCAGCCATATAAGCCATAGCTGTCAATTAGGACAATGACGTGCAGCTGGCACATGATGTCAAAACCATGCAAGAACAGTATTGTTCTCACTAGATTAGTGTTGAATAAATTAAAGAAAGGAGGATTTTAATTAAACCTTTAAATAAAAATAAATAGAATTAAATCTAAAAATGGAAAATAAAATATAAAATGAATCTAATATAGAAAAATTATCCTGGTTACAAACGCTTAGTTGTTGTCAAAAAAAATCAAAGCGTGCAGTTTCATGCCTAGAATAAGAAGATGAGCCTTGATCGCATTCCTCTGTTCCTCTTTTAAAATTAATTTGCTGTCGATATCTTCTAGAACAGACCTAATAGCAGAATCTACACACCTCAACTCTCCAGCGGCAGCCATTGTTGTTGTCACCCAAGCGCGCTTTGGTCACGTGGTTGATAACGTTACTGTTGATCATCTGTCCCTCATCGTATAAAGCCCGCCCTGACAATTTGATTGGCCCGCCAGATATTGTGCGAGCATACTCGCGCTACTATTAAGCAATGCGAGACCGAACTTCCCGACCTCAAACGTTGTGGGCGGGAGTAAGTTCGGAATGGCACCCAGGCTATTGCCCTTTGTTCTGGAGGTGCAAGTGTACAGATGAATCTTGCCCAGAGCTGCAAGATTTCCTGTGCCACAATGCTGGCTTTGGGTTATCTGGTACCTGGGGCGAGAGAGCTCCACTTCCTTTCTTGAGTTCTCCAGTGCATTTAACACAAAAAAGGCTGACTTACTTTATCATAAACTCCAGGACACTTAGTTTGAGGCCTAAACAATTGCCTGGATAAAAGACTACCTTAAAAACAGACCGCAGAGACCGGTTGAGTCTGAAGGATGACATGGGGATCAAAGGAGCTCCACAGGGGAGCTCTTAACATTCCTTTTTTTACTCTGCACACCTATGACTTCCAGTACAAGACAGACCAACTGTCATCCACAGAATTACTCAGATGACTCTCAGATAGACAAGACGCTGAGTACAAGGAGCTGGTTAACTGCTTTGTTGCAGAGTTTGGATGCAATCATCTGATCCTGAATGTGAACAAAACAAAGGAGATTAGTGTAGATTTCAGAAGAAACAGCAACAGGTCAAATTATCTTAACGTCATTGGTGAAGAGGTGGAAGTGATGCAGGAGCAAAGATACCTTTGTGTTCACCCGGACAACAAAATAGACTGGAGACAGAACTTTGAAGCTCTCTACAAGAAGGGACAGAGCAGATTGTTAGTTTTAAGGATTTTTCATAAAATGAAGAATATATGGATAACCATAAACATCCTCCTCAGAAAATAATTAAACAACAACAGTGTGTGTTCAATCAAAGGCTTCTCCAGATCTGCAGCAGGAAAGACTTTTATAGGAGATTTTTCTGCCCACAGCCATTGATTTCTACAAATAAAAATAAAAAAAATCCTTTGAGTTACAACACTGATTTATTTTCATTTACTTTTTAAACTGAATTGATAAACTGCTTTACTAGGCTGAACAAATAATCCAACCCCCCTCCCAAACTGCTGGACATTCACTCTAAATTCCTGCATCTAAAAGGTGTAGAACCCTGAACCTTCAGGAACTGAAGAACTCTGCTCTACAGATACAGGGTCAGGGTCAGGGTTATGAAGGGTTATAAAAACACTCACAGACCCCCAGATAACCTTGCTTCCAATATGATCTAATTGTGTTAACTGAAAGGTAAACAAAGAGCTTTTAAACAAAATGACATCCATCTGCTCAATTCTGAGCCGTTTCTACATTCATAATCTTTGCAGTCTTAATCTGGTGTCAAATATAGAATTAATTAGCATATGTGGAACACAGAATAAGTTAAAATAGAGTGTAAAAATGTTATATAGGCTAAGATACTCCTCCATATACAAGTATGATTACACTTTTTATTATTAGACTACTGATTTTTTCTCTGCATGGCAGCAACAATACAATGCATAGAGTATTACATGTCACTGTACATTGTGCTGTGTAGATATATATTCATGTGGGAAAAAAAGCATAAATTAAGATATCATACAAAGATAAATGTTAGTCAATCTTCTTAGAATGGCTTTATTAAATAAACCCATAATAGTATGACAGAAAAAAAGTGTATGGAAAGACAGAAGAAGTGTTGAAACTTTGACTTTTTACCAACAGTACAAGACTTCTTACCATTCCACTCACTTTAGCTGACCTTTTTAGATAATGTAATTTAACTTATATAAACATTACTACTGCGCCCCTAAAGGGACATGTAGGGAAAAAATAAACTTTTGCGAGATCTCGAAAAAAAGAAACTTTTGCAAAATCCTGCAATACTTTTGAGAGATCCCGCAATACTTTTGCGAGATCTCGCAAAACTATTGCGGAATCTCGCAAAAGTATTGCGAGATCCTGCAAAAGTATTGCAGGATCTTGCAAAAGTTTATTTTTTGCGGGATCTCGCAAAAGTTTATTTTTTGCGAGATTTCGCAATACTGTTGCGAGATCCCGCAATACTTTTGCGAGATCTCGCAAAACTATTGCAGGATCTCGCAAAAGTTATTTTTTTCCCCTCCATGTCCCTTTAGGGGCTCCGTACATTACGATTAGCCAAAAGAGCATTTTTCTCAAATTAACCCTTTTTCAGAACAACGCCTTCACTATTAAATGACTAAATTGGTTTTATATTAATGTCCAGTTTATTCTCATCCAAGGTGCTAAGGGTGGAAAAACAGCTTTTGAAATAAAATGTTGTTTGAACTCTAGTTTTTGCATGAATTAAACCTCAATTTCACACCTTTAATTAGTTTGTTTGCCTTCTGAGCCTGTTGACAGAAGCAACATGATGGTATCAACGTGACCTTTATCAGACATCCCTCCTGTTATTTATAGACATCCCACGTCTGACCAAGTGAGGCATTGGCTCCATCCGAATTTATCATATCAGCATCTTTTCCTCATTGCAAATCTAATGTATGTTTGTAAAAAAATAACACTGGTAAAATATTGCTGAAATAAATGCTAACTGAAATTAGCAGTAAGTATTTACTTACCCTCCTCAACCTCCAATCCCGGCAGGAAAAATTAAAACTGTGAGGTGAAGCAAAGCGACGGAGTATCAGCAGACACAACAAATTATTTATTTAGCACACAAAGACTCTCTTGTTATGCGATAACAAAACAAAAAGCTGAAATCATATTCAAACTATTAACTCTGTACACACATCAAATAAATTAACAACTTTTATTCATAATATAAGAATTTATTAACAGAAACATCTCAACTTCGAGTCCAACACTTCAGTTAAAAACCAGTGTTTCCAAACATTCTTTCACTTGTTTACCCCTTTGTGAATTTTGTCTCACCATGAGGTCCTCTCTGAGTTAAAAGCATTGCTGATTGTCCTAAATTGGAACGTACAATAACTGATCATAACCTGAAAATTGTCTTATTTAATATTTTAATTTAAGCATTTCATTCTTAGGCATTTTATGCTTTCCATCTCAAATAAAAGAATAACAGAAATATGTTGCCTGGAAGCAGTGTTGGGGAGTAACGGATTACATGTAAGGACGTTACATAATTTAATTACAAAAAAATATCTGAGATCTTTTTGCATGGTGTTTGCGTGTTCTCCCTGTGCATGCATGGGTTCTCTCCAGGTACTCCGGCTTCCTCCCACAATCCAAAAACATGACTGTTAGGTTAATTGGCTTCTCTAAATTCTTCTAAGGTGTGAGTGTGTGGGTGAATGGTTGTTTTTTTCTTCCATTTGTCTCCGTGTTTTCCTGCGAGAGACTGCCGACCTGCCGAGGGTGTACCCCATCTCTCGTCCATTGACAGCTGGAGATAGGCACCAGCACCCCTGACGTTCCCAGCAGGGATAAACGGGACAGAAAATGGATGGATGGATAAAAAATCTAGCACTAACACTGATTTTCCTTTTAATATTCCTCTCACATACATTAAGTCCTGACTGTTCTCTTAATTATTTTCTCTTTCCCTTCTTTGTGTTTTAATTCAGTCTTTAAACAGTGTTTATCTGCTTGTTTTTCTCTATATATATCCCAATAATGTCTCTTTCATCTTAATTTATTGTTTCAAACTGGCATTGATGCCATTTACAATAAACTTGACCTCCTACATTGCTTAAAAATGATCTCTCATCAGACTGATTTTTCAAGATTTGCCTTAAAAGGGGAACAGCCTGTGAGACAACATTTGATCAGTTTTGATCCTTTATCTTTCTATTAAAATAATCGTTTCAGTAAAAGGCAAAGATTCTATCTATTTAGAGCTCTTTAAAAACTATTCATTTGTTCAATGATGGATACAATGATACACAAACGTCTTCAAATATTTATTGAAGTCATAACACAGAAAACTCAATTGTGGTGAAAGTTTCAACATTTTACACAACAGAAATTTTCACTCACTCTGATATTTTAGAGTCTTCAGGTCTTTCTTGGCCTTTAATTGGCTCCAGAAATGAAACTAGATCAGGCTTTTTCTCTCAACAATCAGTTTCATCAAACAGTTCTGCTTTAGATTACATAAAATAGGTCGATAAAGGCAGTCTAATGGCAACATTATTGTTTTTACACCCATAAGTCACATATTTGCACCATATGATGTGAAACAGAACTAAGCATCGGCTGAATTTATATTTTTCATGCATAAAACATAAAAAAACAAACTAAACAAAAAATCTGAACATTTCACTTGTTTGTTGCTTGCAAATAAAAAAACTAAGCATTCATGGATTTAAGCAGAAGTTATTTTCAAACATAGAATTTGGGCAGCCAAAAGTGGAAAGCTGTCAAAAAACAGTTCAGGGTCAATCTACGCTGTACCAACAGGAAAACGAATGAGCAGAACATCAATGTTTTCTAAATAAAGTCAAAGTAGATTTTCCTAAATGACCATTATGACACAGTCAGTCCAGCGAAGACAAAACAACTTTGGTGACTATATGCAGATATACTGTAGTGGCTGTGGGTTTGATGCTAAAATCATCCTACCACATGTCAAGATATCCCTGGGCAAGGCACTTAACCTCAAACTGCCTCTTGTTTATGAGTGAGATTAGGTGTTTGCGCACAGTGTAGAACTCTAAGTGTAAAATATGAATAAATTCAGTCCATTTACCACATGAATGTGGATCTACTTCACATTCCTGTTACTTTTAAATGCATAATAATGTCCTGAACCCATGCTAAAGGCATAGGCAGGATTTCTGTAAAACACACGCCTGATATGCAGATTACAGATGAAGTGAATCAGATCACCTTTAACCTTTAACCAGTTTACTTGGTCAAGTGTTTAGTTTAAGCACCAAAGTTAGTTGCAGCAGTAAAACATTTATGCTGAAAATAAATGGAATACAATTTCAAGACATTTCAACTCTAAACATCATTTCATACTTCTCTGATTCTGAAAAATGCAACAGTCAAACGTTTTTTTCTTTGCGTCGAGGATTGAATCTGTAAATGTGATAAAATCCTTGTGCAGCTGTGGTTACATAAATTGAACAGAGAGGAAAAAAAGGATAAAAGGAATAAGAAATAGCAAAATGTAAAGGCAGAGCACTTAAATAAAATATAACAATCAACAGTTTTTTAAAAGAGCATGCATTAAAAGGCAAAAATATATCAAACATGAATATTAAACTTGTAATAAAATCAAGCTTTAGTTACATTTTCCACCTCAAGGAGACGTTAAAACACAAAACTTAACTTCCATAAGATAATACTGATTCCTGTTCTTTTCTGTTTCTTTTACAATATTATGGTCTGTCCCACCTTAACTGACATTACATCTACAGTTTACCAATAACATACCTGCAGCTGTACAATGTAAATACTGTAGTTAATATAATAAAGTTAACACAGACGCACTTTGTGCTGCAGTAACAAAGCATTTACAACAAACCGAAAGTTAACACCTGATTCACAGGTGTGTTTTAAGGCGCCTCCAAAAAACACATTCGCTGGTTGTCAGATCCTGTTTAGCTATCGTACATTTTCCCTTTTTCACACTTAAATCCATAAACCGTTTAAGCGAGCAGAGCTCATAGTTTCCCTGAACCCATGTTAGATTAGGACTAATCAACTTAAAGTTTTAAACAAACTTGAGGGTTAGATGCATCAAAACCCATCAAAGAAAACCGTTTGACGTGAAATAGAAACTTTCTCACCAGTGTTAACGGCTCCTTCGGAGTGTAAAAAAACTAGTCGGTAAGATCCACACTGTCAGGCATGTTTTGCTCAAAGCTGTTGTCTTCTCCCCAGATGAAGCAAATTTTCCACTTTGCAAATTTATTTTAAAAAAAAAGTCTAAGCTCTGCAGTTTAAGAGTTGTCTCCATGTTTTTAGTGTCCAAGATTTTCTTTTTTGTGAGCATATAAAGAACCAGCTAGCTCATAATAAAACATGGATTAGCCTGTCTCTGTCCAACATTTTAGATTTAAATACTTTAATAAAACTTTTGCATGCTCAGTGTGCATTATCTAGAAAAAGGCATCAGCTTATCACAAAACTTAGATTATAAAGTAATATTAAACTTCATAAGGAGTGACTAAACTGCCTGTATCTTCAAGTGAACCTTGGGGGTTTTAGCAGTCATCCTTTAGAGTCAAACTCCTTTGCTATTTCTTTACAGTAACATAAACTTTGTGTTTAATAAGACAGTAGCATGGAAATTTCCAGCAGTGCTCAGCGAGGCTTAAAACCAAAGAGGCAACCTCGGAGCGGAGTCACATCACCGGAACGAAGAGAGATCGAGGTACAAGAAAACTTGACAACTAATCAGGCCCAATTTAAGGCCGATAAGAACGTCTACATTCATTCGCTGTAGCAGACATCACAGCATCGCATCCGTATGTCACGTTAATGTTGTCCTGCAGTTTTCCTGTCTCCAAAAAGCATAAAGTTAAAACTCTGATTGCTACATCTTTGAAACTTTGTGGAAATATGAATGTAGTCGTCACCTTTATATACCAATATGATATATGAAATACAAAATGATAGAAATACTAAATACTCCTATTTTTGTGAATTTGATCTTTTTTCATTTTCTTTTCTCCTCTTTGTCTAAGAACATATTATATAAGAATTATCTTCTTTCTGCTCCTATTTGTTCATATACATCTTATGTAAATAAATTTATAATTATAAATTCAACAAATGCATGAACAGTGAAACATCTGTTTATTTATTCAGGTATTTATTTATCTCATTATTTAAAGCTTTTGAGAGCATTTTCTCAGTTAGCCTTTCCCATTACAGTCAAACTATGAGTCTTACAGTGCAGCAAATATACCAAGAGAAAATTATTCTAAGTAATTCTGCCTTAGGTTTTTCTGTGTTTTTTTATTTATAACTTGAATAATTTAACAGCATACTTAATGTATGAACTTCCATATCTCCACTTTAACTTAAATTACTACATGCATGTATAACTATTTACCAAGATCTTTGTTATTAGAATTCTATTATTGACACGATCTTAAATAGCAGAAATCTCCTTAACAACACAAACAGGTTGTTCAAACAGAGTTCACTGCTAGCTTTTAAGTCATATTTTTATAAGAATAAAAAACAGATCCATCTACAGGTCAAACAAGGAGAACAACTTATTCTGTGATGGGATGAGTTTCAGTGTTCATCAGTATGCAGCAGGATGCTACAAGTAGATGTTTGGAGACAGGGATACTGCTGGGATTAAAGTGGGAGCTCCTGGGTTTGGGTTTTATGCTAGTTGCATGCTAATCTTTTGCACCAACAGGTAAGCAGAGGAAATTAAAATGGGCAATGCAGATTATTTAAAAAAAATTGTGACAGTGCTAGAAAAAGTCAAATATTACAAGCTTTTTAATATCTGATGCAAAAGAAATCTGGTTGTGGTCAGAAGAATATGTATTATAGGTTTGATGGGAACATATTTTGTATTTACATGTGCATAAAACTGTGGAGTATATCTTAAAGCAATGAAACGTGCACTAAGATTCTACACAATAAATTTATGAAGGTAAAAAAATGCTGGATGCAAAAGACTACAGTGAAAAAACACACTGTACTTAGAAAAAGCTAGGTAACTTTTTCTACATAGAAATTCTTTGTATATTTCACTAAATTAAATCAAAGTTACTAAGAAGAACAAAGTCAAATAAATTTTACTGCAAAATTTCTCTTGTCAACAAAATGTACTTTTGTTTTGCTGGTAAATTTTACAAAGATGCACAGAGACATACAACCGTGCACACAGAGACATACAACCGTGCACACACAAGGAGAATGTAAAGATGCCAATTAACAGTCATGTTTCTGCACTGTGGGAGGAAGCCGGAGTACCCGGAGAGAATCCAAATGCATGGGAAGAGTATGCAAACTCAATGCAGAAAGACCCTGGACCAAGGATCAAACACAGAACCTAATTGCTGCAAGGCAACAGTGCTACAAACTGCACCACCCTGCAGCCAAAAAGTAAACAATATTTTCTATTTCTGGCCTAAACATGGTCAGACGAGGAAAATAGCTAACCTGACTCCGCCAGATGGATTTGCTCCGTATATCCATCTGGAAACCTTTCGTAGAAGTAATTTTGGGAAGGGGCGAAAATACTGGTTAGCTGATTGGCCTATGTTGGTGATAGACGGGTCAAATAAACCAATCAGATCAATGAAGCATATGACGTACTAACAGAGCGACGACAAAGAGGAGCCAATTGATAGATCAAACTCTTGCCCAAACCAGTCGGGAGAAGAGCAAAAACATCTTTTCCTCTGAGAAAAGCCTCCAGAGCAGTGTTTTGCTCTTCTTTCAGTGAAGAAATACTCTGTAATTCCGATAAAACTTGCTCGATAGCCACGCTAACGCTAGTTTCATCGGCTGAAGCCTCCATGTTCTTTAGACTGAACTGTCGCGCTTCTTGTTGCGTCACACCTCAACCCGCCTCAAAGCCAACGCTGATTGGACGTTCGTTTGGTGAACGGCTCCAAATTTTCTTCAACGGAGAGTCTCCAGACTGATTAGCGAGTGAAATCTTGAAAGCTCGCGAGATCAGGACGGTTTCACAAGGCTAGAAAATAGCACCAAGTTTACTCCTAATATCCGAGTACTTAGTACTTGCATCTGTTAATCTGGGAACTGGTTTGTTAATACTATTGGGTAAGATGAAATAAATGTTCTTGCATGTTGATGGATATAGATTTAAAAATTAATTGTATGTAACACATTACATAAAAGGTGTCATTTTGAAGTAAAAGCACTTACATGGCAATTTGCAGTAATTTTTACATAAAAAACCGAGGTAATGTTTACAGAACCAACAAGTCCCATTATTCAGTGTATAGAGGCAAAAAGTTGTTAGGAACGGCAACATTTCAAAATAAAACCCAGGAGCTCGACCATTAAATGAATCAATAAATAAAAGATCAAAGAGATTCCCCCCCTTTTTGCCCGTGTCAGTTATTGCAAACAAAGAATGTCACAGAATTAAATATCTCTGTTGGATTGACTGACACGTCTCTGTGAGGGAGTCGGGTCACTGCCCCGCAGCTCTGGCTGCTCTCTGCTCCAGCATCGATCGTACAGCAGGAGACAACATGGCGGGGGACACGGCCGGGGTGAAAGGTCGTAAAGGATAGTTTGCCTGTTTTCCTGGGAAATAGATACACTGGAAGTATTTCTGGCCTAAGAGAAAAGAAAGTGAAAATTAATGCGGGTTTAATGCAGTAAGCTGATTTATCAATGATCCATCCCAAAGTACTTTCACTCTGACTGAGGATGTGAATGATCAGAAAAAACAGATGTTGTTTTTCTTATTTTTTTATTTGAAAATAACTGATGAAGGTCAGATTTCAACAACATAACTTAAAATTTAGGAAGTAATTTGTTCTGCAGAACTAAATTTAATCCAGGTTTGACTTTGAGATGAGTCCATCCACAGTGTTAAATACTAAGAACACAACCTTCTGTTTTGTCACATGCTGTAGGTTTCAAATAAATCTTCCTGTAAGCACTTTCTCATTTGTGTTGAATAATCCAGTTTATTTGATCTGTCTAAATACAAGATATTTGGAACTGAAGGTGACTAAATGCATTTCAGCCTTTATATAAAAAAAGAAATGGTGTATACCTTTTAATCAGCACTGATTGATTAATAGGATATTCATGGATATATATTCATCTATGGATAAAATAAAAATAAAATACCAGACTAACTGACACATTAATCTGTTTATTAATAATATCCCTTATTGGTATATAAATCACTATGGTACAGTTGATTTATTATAATGAAGAGATGTGAGTTAATGCTGCACCAAAACACCTTCTATTTTTTAATAAAGTATGCAAATATGCAGTGTTGACCTTTGAACTGTGATGACATCACATTTCAGCATCTCTTACTTGGTTTCTTCTTTTCTGTCCCATCTGTGACACTGTCCTCAGTCCCAGGGTTTTCTGCAACAAATTAGAGTGTAATAAACTGAGATTAAAGAATTATATTTTAATCTGTTGAGAGACAGGAAAAGAGAAGTGAGTGTATACATGCAAGTTATCAGCAGAAAGAGAAAAGGCAGATTTTTTGTTTCCTAAATTATTATCTTTTCATGTGAAATACATAGTTTATTTATATCTCTTGTTTCTCTTATCCTATGTCTTATCTTATGTATCTTATAATTATTTTTCCCACCAATGAGGTTAAAAACTTCTGGGCAATTACAGAAACTTTGGAGAAAGGAAATAAGGAACAGCAAATGCGGGAAGTTGATCTATTGTCAAACCGATATGTTTTACGTAATAAATGTTTAGCACAGAATGATTTATTTTTAACTCCAGGATAGATTTGATCAGTTATTTAAAAAAAAAATTCTCCACTCAAACTGTTAGTTAACTGGGTAGTAGAAAAGCAACATGTTTTCTATCCTTTAAAGTGTAAATGGATTTTAAAAATAGAACTTTTTTCATTTACGTTTAAGCAATCATTATTTTTACATAGAAGAAACATTTTTATAGGACTTGAATGACTATCACTGAAAGAATAATGAACAAATATAGCCGGACCCACCTGCTGGCTAATCCGGACCCAACCTGATTTAAAACATTTATAAATTACTGCATGTTGTCACAAGACTAACTTCACTTGCGCCGCTTCTCCTGTTAATATGGTAAAGCCCTCTGGAGCATCTGGCACCAGGCTATACGTGATAAAACCAGCCAATGAGCTGCTGTCAGTCTGGGTTGCTGCTGCTAGCTACTTTTAGACACAGCAGGCAAACCTGGGGCAAGCCGGGCGATGGGAAAGAAGGAGAAGATGATGCGAAAAAGGAAGCAAAGAAAGTGTGAACTGCTGGAAGAACTGCGGTAAACTTGTGAAAGAAAAGTGAAATGGCGTGCTCAAAGATGACCCTGCATATTTAGAGTATGTTTGTCTCAACCTGCTGCCGTGAAGCAGGATTCTCCACCATGAACAGAATCAAAAATAAATATAGATCTAGGCTCACGAATGAGCACCTTGATATGTGCTTGAGAATGGCTTAGACTCCAATCAAACCCAGGTTTAAAGCCTTGCAGATCAGCCTGAAGCCCACTGCTCAAATTAAGCCATAAAAAAAGGGAAAAAAGCAGTTAGTTCAGGTGTTTTATAAAAATAAGTGAATAAGGAAATTGTCGATATACCAAACTGAACGATCGTTGTTCTCTACTTCAAAAACAATTTTGATTTTAAAATGGAAAAATTTTCTTTTTCTTTCTATTTTTTTATTTAAACATTTGATGTCCAACATGGATGCAGAAACACCTGCATTTTATTTCAATGTTAAATTCTGTTTAAAGTAATAGATTATGATTTAAAATGTCTCCGGACCTTTACTGGTTGTTGACTTTCTTTATTAGGACCTAAATTATTTTTAACAGGTTACCCCTGCTTTAGGTAACCTGTTTCGTCATATATTTTGTATTATATATTATATTTGCATTATATTTTATTTATATTTGCTGTTATTATCATTATGGAGTAAACCATGGTTATCAAGAATAGGAATATTTATCTAGTATCTTATTACTGAAGGTCATATTCTAGTAATTAATTAAGTCAACAGGTTTCTTAGGACATTGTAAGTAATATAGTATTTAAAAAGTCTTAAAGATACACATCCTGACCTATACGTGAAAAGTTACATGCAAAACTGTTCTGAACAAATCTCTTCAGTTCTCACAAAGCTAAAATTAAGTGCATAGCCCAGATTTTACAATAATTTGAAGTTGTAGATACTGAGAAACTATAATCCTTTAAAACTTTAATAACAGCAGCACCTTTGACGGCAGCAAGGTGTCAGATATCGTCCTGGATTTGTTGTAATGGAACTGCAATTTCACCCTATTGGTGTGCTGCACCAGACTGGCTGAAAAATCAATATCATACCATTCATACCATTTTAAATTGAAAGTATTAATGTCCTCACTCTTTTAAGAGGGAGACTTTAAAGCACTTTATCATGAATTCTGCTCTGATTTTAGCTGCTAATATCAAACAGATGTGAAAAACAGGAGGTGGAGTGTCAGAAATGAAAAAGTGTGGGGACACTGGGGCCAGTGTTGATAATCCACTGAATGAGTCATTATGAACAGGAGGCTAACACCCCAAATAAATGAGTTTTCATTTTTAATCTGTCCAGTTATTGATGCTATAAAATACAAATCTCTTTAAATATTGCAAGACACTTAAATATGTGGATAATCGCATCTCAATTAGATAATCTCATTAAATCCTCTAATGTGCTGCCATTCATGTTATTATCTCCTCATACTGATTCAGTCAGTGGAAATATGGTGAAAACATACTTTATACCTCAGACCTCACAGGAAGGAGCATCTTTCCCATTCGCTATTAACGAAGCATACAAATAAAATAATCATTGTGCAAAACTGCCACATTGGTCATGTTGGTAAAGATTAAATACATAAAACTGAACAAATATAATCTGGATGATGTTTTCTTTTATTACAGGAGATTTAATCCCTATCAGATGGAGAACTTTAATATCAAAGTGGTCATAGACTTTTCATTCTTACTCTGAAGGCGTATAACATACATGTATAATGAGAAACTGCAAACTCCAAACTGTATCTCTCTGGAATGTCTTTGGTTTCTCATAAGTTTTTTCTTAATGCTGATACGATTTTTCTCTATGCATCTTGTACTGAGAAGTTCTGAAATGACCAGTGATTGTCCTAAATGTCCTTCTGTATGAAACTTTTTTCAGCATAGAAATAGCTAATGATAATTTAGTGTCATTGGGATAATTTGATGAATGTCACTTAATTAAGAAACACCATATGAATAAGAGAAAATGCTGAAAAATCATGAAACTGACAAACAACTGATGGATAAAGCATTAAGTTAGTGATAAAATTGTTGGTCATTAAGCTTGACAGAAAAAGTGCTTCCATCATCGTTTTCACCTGAAGCCCACTGGAAGTTTTAGCTAAAAGTCAACCCACCTGCACAGAAATTGTTTTTATTTTTTAATGAACAGCTGAAGAGTGTTTGCATACTGAGGTTTTAATTGCCTATTTGTCTTGGTGAAGGAGAGAAGTGCTGACTGATATGTGGAAGGCTTAAGGCCAATTTATGCTTCTGACACATAGCCTATACAACCGTCAAATCTGTCTCTGTGCGCGACCACACCCCCCGGTTCTGCAACCATCGTTGCGCACGTCAAAAAAATCCTGACTACGCGTCGGACAGTCGAAAACCTGCGCAGACCTCAAGCGGAAGTTCGCAGACAAAAAGCAGCAGTGATTGGTCCTTGGTATGCCTTTCGGGCTGTCTGTGTGGTCGTCCTTCTTGATTCGATGCCGGGGCACGCCATTTTTAAAAACCGAGGAACAACTACAATGGACAACTACGACGAAAGGTTAATCAAAGGAGGTTCGGAACTACAACAACTTGTACGATGCCTCAGAACCTGTTCCTCTTTGATGTCTAACATTTCTAGATCCATCTTCATGACCGTGATATCTTTCAGACGCGCTATTGTTGTTTTGGAAGATAAACACTCCCGCTGGCACCGCCAAAGTTCTCATGACCATCCACCGAAGTTCTCGCAAGTTCTCAAATAGGCTCCCCCTTGCACTTTGGCACAAAACTGCTGTGCGTCCCTAGCAATTCCAGACAGACGGTGCAGAAGTATACCAGCAAAACTGGTTCGCGACCAGACCTAAGCGACATTTGGTGTGTGAAGTTGTAGAAGTACAATCTGCCCTTTAGTCCTCAATGTTATCCTGGCTTTGAATCCTAAATGCTAAGACATTTGTTGCATCTTTTGTCTCTCTCTCTGTTATATGTCCTGTCATTCTATTAACAAATAAAGGCTACTAATATCACAAAACTTAACAATAATCAATTTTTGAGGAAATGAAACTCTCAGTGCCTAATTTCTGTGACTGTTTCCAACGCTTATTAGGGAATCTTGGCCTAATCCTAATTATCACACTGCTACAGATATAAGACATAAGTCCATTTTTTCTTTCATTTGGGCTCCATCATGGTACCATTACAGCATTTCAAACAAGACTAAGTCTGAATTCTGACCAAGTCATAGCAACACCTTGATTATTGTAAGTTTTGTCTTTTTAGGCCATTTTATTGGAAATTTCCCAAACTGGAAATCCTCAAATGAGGTTAGTGTTAGTCTAAAAAGTTGCAAAGTGCACACATCCTGTGGCTGCAAATCAAACCAAATTATCAGTGCTTATTTGCTCCATCGACTGTTTGAGCTGCTAATTTGTTTTAAAAAGTGCTTTGCATCATTAGCCTGGGTGCCATTCCGAACTTAGTCCCGCCCACAAAGTTTGAGGTCGGGGAAGTTCGGTCTGGCTCTGCTCCATAGTAGCGCGAGTATTATCGCCCACTGTCAGGTAATCCAATCAAATTGTCAGGGCGGGCTTTATACGATGATGGACAGATGACCAACAGTAACGTAATCAACCACGTGACCAATGCGCGCTTGGGTATTGTCAAGTTTTTGGCCTCTACAAACCACCTTGCCTTCTGCCCAAACTTGAAAAGGGCTTGCTCCCATCAAAGAGACCCAGGACCAACTCATCTCAGTGTCATCTTTTTATTTCTCTTTTCACTTTTTTCTTTAAATCACTTCACTCTCAAAGACAAGACAACCAAGCAGGTTGAAAACCTACAAACAAACAAAACAAAACACAATGAATTAATAAGTTTCCAGTCAATGTTTTTTACTTTTAAGTTATCAATAAATAAGCAAAATAAAGTTAATTCCAAATGCACAAATCCATCTTTGTAAAGCCTGCTAGGTCCTCTGAATGCAGGTTTAATGTTTTAAAGTTCATTTCCTACCAGTGGTGTCTCTGCAGGAGCTTGAAGATGAGGTCTTTGTCTGTAGAGATTGCTCAGAACACAGGTGTGTTGAGTTACCTTATAGGCTCCTGAAGGCCTGAGTGAGAGAGTTGGGCGCGCTTGATCTCTGTGAGGCGCGCAACAGCCGGGTGGAGATGGTACTGCACTCACACCAATACACCATTTGCTGTTTTAACTTGACACCTCCCACTTGAGCTCCTGGTCTTTGAACCTAAGGAGGTCACACCTCTTTCTCTTCACTAGATCTTGTCCCAGCAGGGTTTTCTTGTTCTTCTATTGGCAATAACACAACAATGCGCCTTACGTCTCTGTGAAGTATTGTTGAGGGTATCTTCATTTGAAGTTCCTTCCTCATCTTCCCCGTTTTTCCTCCAGCTCTCACATGTGGTACGGGGTAACTTGGATACTTTCAGTTTAACTCTTTTCCGGGCCTCATACCTCACTTCATAGGGTCCAAATAGATCAATAGTAGTAAACTCAAGTGGTCTGGCAGGCAGTGTTCGTTCTGGTGGAAGATCGCCCATTATCTGTTCACATCTCTTTGCCCTGATTTTCAGGCACGTCACACAATTATCCACAACTTTTTTAGCCAATCTTCTGCCTCTCACCACCCATGCTTTTTTCCTCATCTGCAGTAATGTTCCAGCAATGTCTTCATGATTTACTTCATGAGCTTCAAGAGCAACCAATGTGGATACCCATGAGTCATATGGTAAAATGGGGACAACTCTTTTGTCTTCATTAAAGGATTGAATACGACCCCCACATACCTGAAGTCCAGAATCTTGTTCTTTAAACACAACTAGTCTGTTTAAAGTTGTGTCATTGAATGAGGTACTCACTTGTGCAGCCAGGAAAACATCTTTCAGTGCATTCTCACACTCTTTAACACTAAGCCCAGGATGGATGGTTGGTTGTTTGACATCTGTTGAAATTTTTCCTTTCACTTTTCTGCCACTTTGCTTGCTTTCCAAAGTGAGTTTCCAGTTTTCAACAGCTCTTCTCACCCATGCAATGACTCTGACTAGTTTAGAAAGACTACTATATCTTCTCTCTTGAATTAATTGTTTGGCAATGAATGTAAGAGGAGAGATTTTGAGCTGGCTGTCTTTTTCTTTACACTCTGTAGCTTTTAAAGCATTCTTTGTCACATCCTCATCACACATTTTTTGTTTAGTTTGCTTAGACTGTGCTCTGGTTGTTACTGCTGAGAAAGCTTTTCTCTGGAGCTTTTCAACACCTTCTTTTGCACCTATAGCAATGTCTTTGGCTGATCTTATCGGCCATTGATCAATAGGTTGCGACAAGAATTTTGGTCCATTTTGCCACTGTGAGTCCTCTTGGAGGTACTCAGGACATGCTCCTCTTGATGTAATGTCTGCAACATTGAGCTCACCTGGAATCCACCACCAATCTGCAACAGGCCCAGCTTTCTGTATTTCACCAACTCTGTTAGCAAAGAAAGTTTGGTATCCATAGCTGTCACGCTGAATGGCTCCTAGCACAGTTTGGCTGTCCAGAAAATGGTACCAGCCTCCAATTTCCATCCTGCTGTGCTTTTCTACATACTTCCTCAGTCGAGCTGCAAACACTGCACCACAAATTTCTGCTTTTACAGGTTCTCCTTTCTGGTAAAGTGGAGTGAGTTTTGCTTTGGATTCTACAAGTATCACTTGGATCCCTTGCTCTGTCTCCCATCTGAAGTATAGAACTGCACCACAACTTTTGTCACTTCCATCAGAAAAAGTTATTCCTATGGGCTTTCCAATCCAACTGATTGGTGTTAAACTCCTGTGAAATTTAATTTGGCCAAGGCGCACATACTCCTGGAACAACTCAATGGCTTCATTTCTTAGCCCATCAGAAAGTGGCTGATCCCAAGTGTCACCTGCTTTACCTGCAGTTCTGGTTTCTTGGAAAGCCTTCCTCACTAGAATGGCTCCTTTCTGTTTGGTGGGTGTGACTAGCCCAATGGGATCAAAAAGACTAGCTACTTGGCTAAGGAGTTCTCTTCTAGTGAGAGGATTTGGAGTATTTGCCCTCACTTCTCCTTCTTCTAGGTTTTGTCCCACTTTCATTTTTTTCATTCTTTTTGAGAAGTTGATTGATGTCATCACATATAATTTATCCTCCTCCACCAGATATCCCACTCCCAAAGCCTTATTATCATCTTCTTTCAACTGATTAGGGAGTGTAAAGATTTTTTCCCTGCTAGGTAAGGACATTTTTTGCCTCCCACTTTGACCTGATAGGACCCATGGTTTCAAAAAGAATCCCCCAGCTTGTAAGATCTCTTCCACCTTCTTAGTGTGCTTTTGCAAAAGTTCTGGGTCATTGTCAGATGTTAAGATGTCATCAACATAACAGTCTTCTTCCAGGATCCTCCGCTCCTCTTTACAGCTGTTAAATATGGGCAGTTTTGCTGTCTCTCGCATTGCTACTTGGGCAATACATCCAGCAGGTCGATCCCCAATGTTAACTCTGGTAATGGCAAACTCACCGATCTCCTCTTCTGAGCTGTCTCTCCAGAGGAACCTGTGTAGATGTCTCTCCAGGTCCTCAAGCCACACAGAGTTATACATCTTTTTAATGTCTCCCAAGGCAGCATGCAGTCCCCTTCTGAACCTGAGTAGAACAGCACGAATAGGATTTAAAACATCAGGACCTTTCAGCAGAATATCATTCATACTTAGACCTTCAAATCTTTGACTGCTGTTCCATACTAAACGCACAGGAGTGGTCACAGAATGAGGATTTGGTGCCACCTGGTGGTTTACATACCATACTGGTCCTTTCCAGTTGTTTAGGGTGGCTTCTGTTAGCTTTATTGCTGCTTTCCTCTCCACCATTTCATGCACCTGGTTTGCATAGACAGTTTGCCATTCAGGCTCTTTATTTAATCGTCTTTCTGTTCTTAAGAAAGTTGATTCAACACTTTTCCTGTTATTGGGAAGACAAGTGGGTTCTACAATCCAAGGATACTTTGCATCCCAGTGGGGAGCATCACTGTGGTCATCTGCTTGCACATAGGTAAGACCTTGTTTAATTATTTCAAGTTCTTTCTCCTCCATTAATGTCATATCTTTTCCACCTGGTTGACATGTCCCACAGCGACATCCACCACACTTTGGTTCACAAGCTGTTCCTATGCTCTCCCACTTCCACCAATCAATGAACTCTTTATTGGTAGTTGTACTTTTGCTTTCTGCTTTAACTTCTTTGAAACTGCAGACTTCTTCATACTTTACAGCAGCAGTGCGCATAGAACGAGCAAAGTGTGTCTCTGACCTGTGTGCTGCCACGTCGACATCTTCACAAGGGTCCGGATGAGCTCCTCCCACGGCCATGCCTAGTGGACTGTTCCACAGGACCAGGTCTCCAACAACCTTGACTCTTTGAGGGGCCAGTCTGCCTTCTCTGTGACTTATTAGCAGCTCAATGGTATCTGGTCTTTTGAGGTCTTCCAGGTCAACATCTGGGAAAAACTTTTGCAGCTGCAGTGGTTGAATGACTTTATGCACTTTAGCAATTTCACTGAGTCCATAACAAATGAGCTGGTGGGCTTTCACTGTGCCTTTGGGGGTTTTGACTCTAACTTTTAACAGGTATCGTTTTGTTCTAACTTTGACTGACATTCCCCCAACACCATGAACAACTAATGTTATGTTCTCACCTTCTAGGTTCAACCTTTTAGCTGCTTGATGAGTAATGTAATTGGTATCAGAAGCCAAGTCAATTAAAGTGCCAATTTTCTGGCCTGCATTTGCAGTGACTTCCAACAGCATTAGAATGACAGGTTGCTCCTTTAGTCCATATGACTCCATAAGCCCAGGGACTTCACACTTTGTGTTTCTTGTTGAAGCAGTTACATTTGAAAAGGCTTTTCTGCATTCTTCTGCTAGTTCTGGTGAAAGTCCAGCTATGAATCTCTCCTGCTCTTCTGTTAGTCTATTTTTCCTTCTTGGTTTATCAATCCCAACCCTTGTAAGCTCACCCTTTGGGCAAAGGAGGAAATGGTGATCTGAAAAGCTCCCTTTCTTACAGTCTTTGTTTCTACAAAGGTAAGTGTTGATGCATCCAACATCCTCTTCATGCTTTCTCAAACACCTTTTGCATGTTTTCAATGTCTTTACAATGTTGAGCTTTTCAGGTACATTCATTTCTTTGAACTGTTTGCAGAAGAATATTTTATCTCCATGTCTTGCGTCTCCACACACAATACAGACATGATTCTTTCTTGTGGATCGAGTAAAAGCATGTCGTTTCTCAACCTTCTTCTCAGTCTTTTCACTCACTCCAAGTTGCTCTAATCTCTCTAGAACTTCCTCCTGTGTTTTTAAAAATTTGAGAAGACTATCAAAATGGTTATCTGGTGTAACTGCATTGGCAGGATTAACCATAAAAACTAGCCAGTCTCTTTTGATAACATCAGGTAGTTTGCTCTCTAGAGATTTAATAACCAGAGGGTTTTTCATGGCTCCAATGTTACCTAGCTCTGTTAAGTCAGCTAGAGCCTTTTCAATTGTTTGTATAAGATCTATCACCTTCCTTGGCTGGTTTGCTTTCAGGGGTGGAGTCTTCTCAAGCTCTTCAATAATTTCTAAAGCAATACTTGACTTGTCGCCATACCTATTTTCCATCACTCGGAACATATCTGCAGCAGTATCATAAGCAGACAGGTGTAATTCACTACAGATCCTTTCATCTACACTATCCAACAACTGAAACTTTTTCACTTCCACTGAGCCACTTGGTTCTCCCTGCTTCTGCAGACTTTCCCAGTCTTTTCTCCATCTGTGAAAGTTTCTTTTACAGCCATGAAATTTTGGTAGACAAATGGTGCTGATCTTTACAATGGGTGCGGGTGGAGCTAGTATAGGTAAAGATGTAAGGTCTGATTGAGCAGCATCTGATTTACTCTTCTCCTCTGCGATCGTTTGTGCTATGGCAAACTGTGATTTTCTTGCTTGAAGTTTATTTTTCATCAATTTTATCTGTTTTATTCTGTGTTCAATATTGTCCCTCTCTTCTACAGGAATCCATATTTCCCAGGTCACAAAACTTTTAATAGATTCCTGGATCACATTCTCCACAAAGGACAGTTGGACTTCATATGCACTTTTGGTCACAGTTAAAACTTTTATGTCAGAAGCATCATTACATGCCTTTTCTGCCTCTTGGATTGCAGTATAGAGCTCATCTTGACCATATTTTTTCCACTAATTAGACTGAACTATTTGTTTGACTTCTTCTAATTTTGATTCACAGTCATCAATAGTCTTTTCCAAATCAGCTTCTTGCCGTTTATCAAGTTCACCAGCTTCAACTTCCATCTCTGCTAATAGTCCAGCTTTGTAATCATCATTTGAATCACTTACATGTCTGGCATCAGAGGTTAGCTTTTTGAACTCCTCTCGCAGTTCCATCTCTGTCATGTTGGAAGCTTTTCTGCTCAGGAAGTGTGCTTGCTTGGTGAAGGAAGATTTTGCCATGGTGCGATCCAGCTTCAATTGTTTCAGTGACTTTCCAAACATTTCTTCAGCCATTGTGGATTGTACAGATGAGATGACCTGATGTCCTCCTTGAGTTGATTCGTCGAAGCCCTTTTGTCAGGACTTCACCGTCATCAGGTCTTCAGTTGGTTTCCAATTGGTTTCCAATCAGCTTCCAAGTGGTTTTCAACTGTCAAGTTTTTGGCCTCTACAAACCACCTTGCCTTCTTCCCAAACTTGCCTTCTGCCCAAACTTGAAAAGGGCTTGCTCCCATCAAAGAGACCCAGGACCAACTCATCTCAGTGTCATCTTTTTATTTCTCTTTTCACTTTTTTCTTTAAATCACTTCACTCTCAAAGACAAGACAACCAAGCAGGTTGAAAACCTACAAACAAACAAAACAAAACACAATGAATTAATAAGTTTCCAGTCAATGTTTTTTACTTTTAAGTTATCAATAAATAAGCAAAATAAAGTTAATTCCAAATGCACAAATCCATCTTTGTAAAGCCTGCTAGGTCCTCTGAATGCAGGTTTAATGTTTTAAAGTTCATTTCCTACCAGTGGTGTCTCTGCAGGAGCTTGAAGATGAGGTCTTTGTCTGTAGAGATTGCTCAGAACACAGGTGTGTTGAGTTACCTTATAGGCTCCTGAAGGCCTGAGTGAGAGAGTTGGGCGCGCTTGATCTCTGTGAGGCGCGCACCAGCCGGGTGGAGATGGTACTGCACTCACACCAATACACCATTTGCTGTTTTAACTTGACAGGTATCAACAATAATGGCTGCCGCTTGAGAGTTTGGGTGAGTAGATTCTGCTATTAGGTCTGTTCTAGAAGATATCGACAGCAAATTAATTTTAAAAGAGGAACAGAGAAACGCGATCAAGTCTCATCTTCTTATTATAGGCGTGCAACTGCACGCTTTGATTTCTGTTGACAACAACTGTGCCTGGCTTAACATACGTCACGCACTCCGTTGCTCTTATTGGTTGTAGGTCTATCCAATTGAGTGCAGAGGCATTTTTTTCCTGGTTCGTTCGAAACACGCCCCATAATCACAGCTCTATGGAGCAGTATCAGACTCATATTCTGACTAGAATTGAGTCGGACTACGTCAGGCTATTGCATCATAGCCCAAAGATCTAAACTATCTGGATGTTGTTCCAGAAGATATTCAACTCCTGCAACTTTATTACAGATAATAAATTAAGCTTAAGCATAAATTCAATCTGGAAGACACTGATCAGCTTCACCTGAACCACCTGTGATGCACTTGTTCAGTTCCAGTCAATCATCTTCTCCAAAGTCAATCATCTTTCAGGATCCCCTTCATTTAGCTCCTGGCCCAGCTTTTCTCTCCCACATGCAGGCAAACTTTCACCCACCTCCACCCCATCTCCTCCCCCATTCTCATATTATTCTGTCCCACCCACCTTCTGACTTATTCCACCACCAGTGTCCAGACCTTGCCAGACTACTCCAATTCTCTTCCACTTTAATCAATGAAGCGTACATGGATTCACAGCATCAAAGTCTTCAGCTGGGGACTGAAATAACTTATTTCATTTATGTCTCTATCTGCTTCCGTCATCTTAAACTGCAGATGGCCGCTCACACCGAGCCTGGTTCTGCTGGAGGTATCTTCCTGTTAAAAGAGTTTTACTCTCCACTGTCGCTAAATGCATGCTTATTGCGAAGGATTTCAGAGAGTTAGTGAGTCCTCGCAATCAGCTGGCTTTCTTTTGATAGAAGTAAGTTGAAGAATATGATTGAGTTACCTGTACAAACAATTCAACATATTCTCATTATCAGTTCGTATGAAATCGTACAAAAAGTTATGCACAGTATTTCGTACGTTTTTGACGTTTTTCCTCGAAGAAACAGATCAGTGCGCATGCGCCGCCAGACAGACAAAAAAAGCAGATCCTCGGACGGACATAAAACTGGGAAAAACAGTGCAATAATTACTTCTTGATGTCTCTAACTAGGTTGCTTGCTGTTTTGTATCTTAGGGTCAGGGTTAGGGTTTATTGTATGTTAAATTCTATGTCATTGAATGTAAGATGCGCATGCGCAAGGATATCTTGTCTCGAAGCAAGATGTAAAAATACGACGAAATACCACGAAAAAAACGTCAAAAACGTATAAAATTACTGTGCATAACTTTTCGTACGATTTCATACGAACTGATAATGAGAATACACTGAACAATTTGAATATTTTGTAATTGTAGCTTTGTTCTTTGTGAGTCTCTCCAGGTTGAAATGCCTTTGCCTAGAAGTTCATCAACTGAAGTCTTATTATTTCTGTTCAGCTTCCAATTGTCCTTTCACAAACTGCAACATTTATTAAGTTTTAATATGTTCTATCATTGCCTTGTTTTTAAATACCCCAACTAAAACTGTCAACATATCTACAAAATGAGACAAGATGTTAAAAGTGAAGTAGTTCTTCCAAAGAAGGAACCATCTGCTGTATATGAGCAGCCAGGTGTGAAAAGCCATCATTAGAAACCAAAACCACGCTCTGCACAAAAAGTTCAATCTGCTTCCCTACGGGCATGGATACAGAGTCAGGAGCAACAGGATGAAAAGTCTCTTTGTTCACCATGCAATAGCTTTTTAAATAAATACATTTGATCTTATTCCTTTTTAGGCATTTTTGTATTATTTATCTTTATAGATGTAAATGGGATATTTTATTGTGAAGGCCGTTGAACATGAATTAAGAGTTTTATTATTGTATTCTGTAGGTTCTTTTCTACAGTGATTTCTCTCATATGGGATTTTGAAAAAAATGCTGATGTTGATCAAATTGCTGATCATCAGTTATTGAAGTGTTTCATCAGGAACTTTATGCTCCTAAACACTATGAAAGCAGCAAGGGTGTATTTAGTTCTTCTCATGGCTTTATTGTCAGCATTTTTCCCACCTGTATCTACGTATATCACATCACTCTCACTGTATTAAGTTCAGCTTAATCCTGAGTAATGTCATTGCTATAATGGAACGGCTTTCAATGTTCGGTAAATAACATCCACAAAGTCATACTTACTTGTTTTGGGTGATTGTTTCTCTTTATCTAGAGCTTGAAGAAGGAGAAAAAATGCTGATCAGTTTA
The DNA here is from genome assembly GCF_016077235.1 of Cyprinodon tularosa. Taxonomy (NCBI): domain Eukaryota; kingdom Metazoa; phylum Chordata; class Actinopteri; order Cyprinodontiformes; family Cyprinodontidae; genus Cyprinodon; species Cyprinodon tularosa. Next base: position 711,098 of record NW_024039259.1, read on the forward strand.
AAGTCCAGATCCCTAGAGAACATCTATTTTTCCGGCTCTATACCTGGATCTTCTTTGACAGGTTTCTTCTCTGCCTTTGTAGTTTTTCCTGTCAGAGAAGAAAGACAGTCCAGTTACAGCCTGAAAAACATATTCTGATTTTTACTCTCCCTCCGCGTAATATCGGAAAAAACCCTTATTGGGGTTTTGTTATCTGATGGAAAACAACTTTAATCACATAATCCATATTTCGAAGGAGCCAGATTTTCTCTGGGACATCAAGCTAAATGCATAAAAGGCCGGCAATTTGGTAAGGGATTTGGAAATGCAAATAACATAGCAGAGACAAACAGCAAGGATAGAATATAATTAAAAAAAATAAAAGGCACCACAAGAAATCCTTTAAAATAAAAGAAAATACAACAAAGGAAATACTTTAAATCAGCAAGAGAGCAGATCTGACTGATTATTTGTTTATTAATATAATCTCCTCCGAGCTACAGCCCAGTTTTTGGAAGAACCAGCAGAACCTAGTCAGCTGATTCTGGCATTTCAGTTTAGGCTCTAAGGGGTTGTCTCTGCTTTTTGATTAATTCCTCCTGTTTGTTTTATACATTAATCATTTTTATGTGATTTTATATCATAAAAAGGTGAGTACCTCACTTACTGTATTCATACATCCACATGATTCCTTTTCTCCTCTTAGTTAAATGCTTTATAATCTCCTCAATATGAGTCTGAGTGGGAATATTGTAGTAATCTCTTCAAAGCTGTTCTTCTGACCGTTTCCTCCCACTCCCACACATTCTGGCTATAATCGTTCCACTTTTCCATTTCATTTGTTAAGCATTTTAACATTATTGAACTCCCTCGGCTTTAAATCTCTTCTCTACATCATTTGAGGATTCAGTTATTGCAGATAAAGTGGGGTCAAAGTCAGTGTTGAATATCATCCTGCCCACTGCTAAGCTAAAACTGAAATACATTATACAATGCAAGAATCAAACTGGAAACCCTAGTTAGCTTTTACTGCTCAAAGCTCAGGTTTGGTTTTGTTTTAATAATGAATAGAGTGTAAAATTTAAAGCACCACTGACAAATAAAACCTTGTGACTATTATCATAATAATCTAAATTCCAATGTACAAAAAAATATGTAGGAATACTAGAGATACTGTCAATATTTTAACAGGAACGCTGTGTGAAAAAAAAAAAAAACATACAGCTTTTTCACCAAAATAATATAAAAATTAAATCATCAGTCATGTGTTAATCAAGTACACCTAACCAATTAATTTTCAGCAAGTTTGTGTACCTTTGTTAAAGCAGAAAATTGTGCAGCTATCTGGTGCCAATGTTTGATAACAAGTAGGAAAGACAACTGCAATGACCTGAGGGAAGAAACTGCTGCAGCTCATCAATGTGGGAAGAATTATAAGGTCACTCTAATTATTTACAAACCAAGAACATGACCTGTAGACGCTGCAATGCTCAGATAAAATCCAAACAAAAGATCAACTATAGCTGCACCTTAGTCTTTAAATGCTCAAGGTAAAATATGATTAAATATATAATATAGAGTGTGTTGACATGCATGTATGGTACTGATGATAGCCTGGGACGATTTATGAGAAGTGAGATTTTTTTTTTAGAAAAACAAATCAAAATAGCAATCAAAACACGAGCGGACCTTCTGTTGCACTCACTGGGCAACAGTAACATCCTCTCTTTGACCACTGTGGCTCAAGATGGCAACAAAAAGGAGGAGTCCTCACAATTAAAGTTAAAGATCCAATTAATTTCATTATAAGTGATGAAAATTTAAACGGGGCATGGGAATGATGAGTATTAGTGATGAAATGAAGTGATTTACATGCAGAGGTGAAAATGGCTGCCCAGAGAGGGAGAGAGCAACCTGCATAAGCTGCCTTTTGTTAGCTTGGCCACTCCCACCTCTACAGGTGCAACACATTCACCAATAATCACCACTGACAAGAGAACCATCACACCAAAAAGCCTTTGAATACCAACATTTTCTAACAGCAGGCAAACATTTCACTGCTTAAACTGGGGTGTTAACCTGACAATCTAAGCAAACAACACAAACTAACTGAAAAAGAATAAGGGATTTTTATTCAGTCAGAGCACAAATCAATGCAAACCTTAATAAACTGAGGCAACTTTTTAAAGATGATTAGGCTGAAAATCCTTAGAATGAATCTAGAGATAGATAAAGTCATGAAAACAAACAACAACAAGAGAGATTTAGAGATGCTGATGATGTTTTACATAATCTGATAAATTATGAGTTCAATTTAACTTTCCTCACAGAGCTCCTTCCTTTTTTTAATTAAATAAATAAATATATATAATCTGTAATGTGGTTTTATACAATGAAGACGGTGTGAGAAGCGTAGGACCCAGCAGAGATAAGATCAACCCTGTTCTGTTGAGTAAAACCTTAGAACTGACATAAGACACATACTCAACATTAACAAACAATGTCTGACTAATTATTTACAGAACCATTAAGCTGAGTTTTTATTACTAGAATCAGTTAGAACAGATTTCTATATAACGGCTGAAACAATAAAATAAATTAATTGATTATTGAAATAATCATTAACTAACTCAGCAATCAATTAATAATCGGTAAATGGAGTATAGAGACTTTAAAATATCTTTAGCTGATGAAGCAACCCACTTAGAGGCATTGATGGGACTAACGGCGTTGAAAGTAACGGCGTTACTAACGCCGTAACCTTGTTTTAGTAACGAGTAATCTAACTAATTACTTTGACTGTAACTATAACGCAGTTACCATTGCAGACACCCCGTTACTGCGCGTTACTCAGGTCGCACAATGAACCTTTTTTCATGATAAGACTCGTGCGCAGCTGCGTGAAGCTGACTCCCCACCCACGTCAAAAAACTCTGCAAATAGACTGAATGGTTAGTGCAACGTTAGTGAAGATTTGTGCAGAAAAAAATATTGTTTGTGCTACTTTTGTTTAAGAGATATTAAAGATAGTTTTTTAGGTCATCCAGAGGTGCGCGCCTTGTCATGAGAGAGGGGAGGATGAGAATGGCTGATGTATAGTGAGATTCCGTCTGTCAGTTGGGTAGGTGGGTGTTTCTGCTGGTGGGTGTTAACGTACAGCACACACAGAGAGATGGAGAGTGAGGATGACTCCAGCAGCAAACAGCGTTTTCCTGATGGAAATACAGGTGTTACGTCGAGCTGCGTTTCCCCATCACATACGGTTTCCTCTGCATCTCCGCACAGCGCAGGCGGCACGATTCACCGCGCAAGCGACAGGAAACGCGCATGCTCGCTAAAGGCGCGCAACAGTCGCCCTGTGCTCGCGCAACAGGAGAACTATGGAGAGCGTGAACGATCAAATGAAAGGGAGAAATCTGGATGGATGGATGGATGGATGGATGGATGGATGGATGGATGGATGGATGGATGGATGGATGGATGGATGGATGGATGGATGGATGGATGGATGGATGGATGGATGGATGGATGGATGGATGGATGGATGGATGGATGGATGGATAGTCTGCCTTCTCAACCTACTGTATTTTTTATTTTAAACATTATTTGATGGCCTTTGTGGCAGGGATGGAGATCCATATTTTATGTCACACACAGAGTATACATCTAGATAGATAGAGAGATAGATAGATAGATAGATAGATAGATAGATAGATAGATAGATAGATAGATAGATAGATAGATAGATAGATAGATAGATAGATAGATAGATAGATAGATAGATAGATAGATAGATAGATAGATAGATAGATAGATAGATAGATAGATAGATAGATAGATAGATGTTGCAGTATCTATAACAACCCAAACACACAGGATTTCAGAATTAGACATCCCCAGTTATTAATTTCACCAGATCTGAATGCCCTGTTTAAAAACTTCACATGGCGTTCCCTCTGATGTCATAACTCTCTGCAGGTTCTTGTCTTTGTCGTCCGCTCTATTCAGCTGGCTTTTGAATCACACGGCGAGAAGGTGGGGGCTGGGTGGTGAGGTTTACGGGGGCGAGACACGCAAAAGTAACGCAATAGTTACTTTTACTAGTAACCAGTTACTTTTGTTGTGGAGTAACTCAGTTAGTAACTCAGTTACTTTTTGGGAGAAGTAACTAGTAACTATAACTAATTACTTTTTCAAAGTAACGTGCCCAACACTGCTTAGAGGAATAATTATGCTAAAATGATATAAACATTTTATAATTAAATTTAAAAAAAAAGTTTTTCATCCGTCAATATGTTCTATTTCACTCCTCAAGTGGAAAAGTTTTTGATTTCCCTGGTTTGAATTTTGTAAGAAAATTTTCTTTAATCAACCTTTTAAAGTCCGATTTTTAATTGATTAATCCATCCATTTTCCATCAGGCTTATCCCAAGCGGGGTCGCGATGGTTGCTGGTGTCTATCTTTAGCTGTCTACGGGCGAGAGGCGGGGTCCACCCTAGACAGGTTGCCAGTCCATCGCAGGGCAACACAGAGACAAACAACCATTAATGCACACCTAATCAGAATTTAGAGAAGCCAATTGACCTAAAAGTCATGTTTTTGGACTGTGGGAGGAAGCCGGGGTACCCGGTGAGAACCCACACATGCTCAGGGAGAACTCCATGCAGAAAGATCCCGGGCCAGGAATTAAACCCGGAACCATGCAACCCTGCAAGGCAGCATTGCAACCCACTGCACCACTGAGCAGCCCTCAGTGGTCAATCAAAAAGGGCGAAATGATCGTTAGTTGCAGCCCTAAAAGTTCTCTGGTACGTTGACTCTACGTTTTCTTCTGGGTTACCTGGTTTAAAGGAGATTCTGATGGGCTTCTTCTGCTCAGCTTGAGACGTCACATTTGTCCTCATGTCAGCTTCCGGTCTCGTTCTCAGTCTCAGTGGCTGCGGTTTTGGCTCTGAATCTGTTCGAAAGCAGCACATTTTTACCAGTTCGAACAGCATAAACCAAGTTTCTCTTCAGCATCTTTAGCTGGAATCAATCATTAAAACGATCCTCATCAAACTTCACAGAGCTCATCAAAACTGTACCTTTCTTATTTATGGAAGCTTTGACTTTGCTCTTGACAGCCGACGCTCCAGAGGGAAACAAAAACAATTAACTCCTAATCAGCAATCGTCTCTCTTGTCACTGAAATGAATTCTGACTGACTTCATGCATATTAAGTGGTGTCAGTGTGTCTCGTTACCTGTCCTCTTAGACACCGATTTCCTTTTCTGTTGTACAGCTGCAGGCTCTAACATGATGAGCAGATTGGTGAGATTAGGTTACATAAAACGTGTCTTTCTCTCTGATCGCTGACTGTTAATTTATGCTGCAATCTAATTCATTTAGTGATTAGAATTCAGACAAATCGTGACTTAATCACAGGTTACCTTTTCTTGAAAGTGGAGCAGATTTAGTTTTCTCCTTTGCTGGGCTCTCTGAGGAAAACAGAATAAATAAAAAAAATAAAATAAAAGTATGCATGCTATAACTTTGGCTTAATTAAATATAATGCAATGTACCTTTTTTAGCATCAGGTGAAGGTTTTGATCTTCCTTTTACAGGTTTGTCTGTAGAAATAAATTATAGATTTAAATGAAACCTGCATTTTTTTTCATTTATTAAAATTGATATAAAAATTGGTTTAACATGTAATAACCTCTTTTAGCATCAGCTTGAAGCTTTGATTTCACCTTTGCAATTTTCTCTGTAGATAAAAATGCTTGAAATAAGCATCATTTATTATTGCCACTTAATTCAGTAGGAATGTACCTCACCTTTCTTAGCTTCTGCTGACGGTTTGGTTTTCTCTTTTTTTGCATCTGAGAAAACAAATATAAAAGTCTTAGACAGATTTTATGAGCTGTCTTCTACATATTTTAGTATGCATTTATTTCAGTATTGTTGGGATATTTCTCCGTCAACAGAAAACCATGTTAACTGAAGCTAAAGAGGAAAAGACTCTATTTGTTTAAGCTTGTTTAGCTTCAGGCTCTAAATGAATAATTACAATAATATGACCATGAAAGTTAATTTGCCTAATAGTGTTTTGTGTCACTGTATATTACAGTTATTATATGGTGTAGCGGCAGTTTATTCAGGAAACATTCCAGTGATGCGGGGAAATAAAACATCCTGTCAGAGGAAGAGCTTGTACCTTTTACCGAATCAGCAACCTTGTTTTTTTTCTTTGCAGCTGTAAAAAGAAAACAAAATAAATAATGACTGTGGATGGCAGTAATTAGTTAGAAAATGTTTATGTCAACAACTATAATTCATTAAAGTAATTTGCACCTTTCTTCACTGAGGCAGCCTTTAATTCCTCCACTTTCTCTGTTTCTTAAATGAGAAGAAATAGTATGGTTATTTCATAGGTTCATAAAAAAAATCAAAATGATCTTAGATGTTTAAATATATAGTTTGAACAAAATGCATTTATTAAGATGTTTAGATAAGGGTTAAATTAGTCAATTTTAAACTATATATAAAATATCTTGTTAGCCTTACCTTTAAAACCTTTACTGTAGGTTAAAATTAAGATCATTTGATTTTTTTTAAATAAATTTTCTTTTTAGATCTGCCCAAATCCATAAAATGTAGATGCACTAACATAGAATAAAGGTCAGACTCATTGATTATTTCTTTGTATGATCTAATAAAGACCTCATACTTTTATATCATATTTCACAGCGTTTAAGAATTGTTTTTTAGATGATCTAAGGTTTTCTTTAAATGTTGCTGCTTTTTTGAGACATTTGAAGTTCAAGAGCAAATCATTATCAAAGGCTTTATTTTTATCATGCCTGCATAGGTGAATCTCCTAGAAAGTGTTCAACTCTAGTTATAAGCTAAGATTGTTTGGACATGTTTCAAATAAACTTGGAAAAAATTGCTGTAAATTGGATCTTAAGGGTTTTTTGTAATGAGCAGCCTGTCATAACGAAACATTTCACTAGAATTTCATTGATAGATCAAAGAAAAACAGTAAAGATAGAAATGTTTGACAGCCTGATGTCAGCTTCATGAATGCCATTCCCAAAGAGCTGCTTCCTACAATAGATGATCAACTGGATGTTGATCTTTCAGGTCCCGCCTCTGCTCTTTGATGTAATGTGTTTATGAAAGAATAAAAAATTATTTCAGATACTGCTCACAGCTGGAAATGCTTTTTATGCCTATAAATTCTTTTTGTCCTCCATTTGTCCATGTTTATATGCTAAAATATGTAGAAAAATAGCAGTGGAAGTGTTTCTAAACAACCTCCAGTAATCTAAGGATTTTTTTTTTTTGCTTAGATTACAAAATTAAATGATCATTGCGTATTTAAACACAAATACACATATTATTCTACCTAACATGTACTTCCTCTACATTATTTTAAAAAATAAAGGCCAATTGATTAGTTTAGTTCCATTAAAAAGTATAGGCTTAAATAATAGACAAAACCCAAACAAATAAGGATGGAGCTTCCATTTTTTTTCTTTGAATTTTTTTTTTTTTTTGTAAAAATAATAATTGCAAAACACATTTGCTAACATTTTCAGTTTCGAAACCTTTTTAAGTTAGATTAGATTTTTTTATTTTCAAATATTTATTTTCTTATTTTCATAAAATAGTTATCAGTTTTAAATCTTTTCTTTTAAGTTTCCATAATAATTATCAGTTACATTTTTTTCTAATTTCTTTCAGTTTCTAATATTTTTTTATTGTTTTTAGTTTACAAATAAACATTTTTCTCCAAATATTATGTCTCCAATATAGGTACATAAACAGATTGCTGTATTTGACTCTTTTAAAATGTTAGATTATTAGTTTTAGTGTAAAATTGTGATCCTTTTTGGATTTAATAGTGACATCAACTGTGCACCTTCCTGCTCACCATGAACTTCAGCTGCAGCCGTTTGAGCCTCTGCAGATGGAGTCGGTGTCTCTGGTTCCACCAGCGCTTCAGGTTGGGGAGCCTCTGGCTCCTCCTGTTGTTCAGGTGGAGAAGGTTCTGAAGGAGGTGGCGTCATAGGCTGCACTGGGGGCTGATATGGTTGATAGTGAGCATAGAACGGCTGCATTGTTGGAGGAGGAGGCTGCTGCTGATATGGAGGCTGTGATGGTGAAGCTGCAGGATGAACAGTCACAATCGGAGCGGAAGGAGCTGAAAAAAAAATAAAAAAACATTATTATAATGATGAGCAAGAGGCTTCTCATAACCTCAGTGCATGTTAAAAGATAAAAGTCACTCTGTTAATCCCACATCAGGGAAAATACCTGACATGGTCGGAGGAGGGTAGGGATTGTCTGTCACAATGTGATGAACTGGAAAATAGGGACAATTTCAGCAAACAGACAAACTGTTTTCTTTATGCTGCAACCACTCATTTACAGTTTTCAAGCATCTCCTGTCTGGTATTATCAGACAGCATTGCTGGATTCTGGGTGACCTACCGTACCATCCTGGGGGAGCAGGGCAGTAAACTGGAGCAGGTCTGCAGGGACTGACTGCAGAAAAAAAAATGGAATGCATATTAAAGTTTCTTTATGTAATCATAACTGAACCCTAAAAGACTCTATTGAGGTTCATTTACAACATTTACAAGTCTATTTTCTTTCATACAGTCAAAATGTAAATGTTCAAAATTTTAGGTTAATCTTCAATTTTGTCATAAATGCTGAAAAAGTTAACAACAAATTTCAAAAATCGACATATTTTTTTCCTGTCTTTAAAAATCAATTGAAATCTCTACATTTGAAGTAGATACTGGCTTAATAAGAGGCATATGTGTTGTTATTATGGGTTTACCTGTGCCTATACTGCAAATGTTTATAACCAAAAATTAACATTAATGAAAAAAAAGATAAAATGTCCTTTCATCTTTTTTAAAAGGAATGTAAATATCTGGTTTCTACTGTTAATAACAATGGAGCAGATCATTGCAGAGTTATTATGTTAGTAATGGGTGTGGCCATGTGTGCTTTAAGAAGCCATTCAGTTCAGTGTCCTTGGATATTAGGAAAAATACACAACTTAAACATCAATCAAACTACTTTAAAGCTCAGATAAATCCAGAATTAAATTATATTTGATTATGATCCCCAATTTCGTCTATAGAATAGATATTATTTTTGGGTCAAAATGTCCCTTTTCTTCTTTCCTTTCAGCATAAGTTGCATGTTTTATTTTTTATTTATCAGGAATAGGTAAAAAAGATTGAATAAAACAAGCAAAACCTTCTTTATAGTCACAAATTACAATGAAAAATGCATTTGTACTGTGATTATTTTTTGTTAGTAAACTGATAAAAAAAACTACACTTCCAACCAATTATAACAATGAAAATCTATTTTATCCTTTCCGTACCGTCTTGCGTTGACTCTGTAGCCTGTTCCTGTTCTTTGGCTTCTGTCCCTAGTGATGAAAAACAATCCAGAAAAGGAAAAAAAAGGAATTTTATTTTGTTTGTTATAACTGTCTGTCTTTAAATTTGCAGTATTCATTCCTTACCTTTTTTTGACATCCTGGCCCCCGCTTTGATCTTAGCTGTTGGAAGGAAGTTAACATGTTTTCATTTTTTAATCAATCGAAAAAAGTTAACAGGCAATAGTTTTTTTAATATGTAAGCATGAATATTGCAACTTGTTTTTTAATATCCTGCATAAAAATGACTTATATTTCCACATACCTTTCAGAAGAGGAGCTAATCTTCGGATTCTTCTGACTTTTGGTTCCTGAATCTGCATTCTAGGAAGAACTGGATCAAACATTGGAGCATAGTTGAAGCTACTGCACCTTAAATTACTGTTAATAACCGATATGACATAAAAGTAATTAGAGTTACCTTGCCTTCTTGGCTTTTCATCTGTCTTCTTTATAGCTTCCTGTTCTTAAAGTAAAATAAGAAAAAGGAAAAAAAGATGAACATTTTTCCAAAAGATACCTTTCAGTTTATAAATAAACCATTTTATATAATTATAAGAATATATTTTTGAGAAAGGTTTTAGCACTTATTGAACGGCAAAGCTTTCTTTGTGTATTTACCTTTTTTCCGCCGCACAGCTGACACCCTCCTGGGAGCATCTAAAAGGTAAACTTGAAGTTAAAATCTCAAAGGTATAAAATGGTCTAGATGTTGATCTACTTTTGACATTGAACAAAAATAAATTTAATGCTGTTAGACAAAAAAAAATCTGACTTTTCTCTCATAGCAGGATATCTGAACAACAATCTTTTCCAACTTTTAAAACAAATCTATATCATGGTTTTCCACAGAGCAATTGGCGTGTTCAGACTTTTTGAAGAGCAGGGGCAGAAAAAAAGGAGACATAGAGCATCCTCGCCACTTTAGAGGACACTTTAACACGTATTTCAGCTCGCAAATGGGAACTTTAGCGCTGATTCGCTCTCATTGGGGCGCTTTAGCACACGTGTCTTGGCTCCCAAGGGGGGCCTTCAGCACATGTGGCTCCCTAGGGTCACCTAGCATGTGTCTTAGCTCCCAGGGGCACTTTAACACCCACTTTGGCTCCCAAGGGCATTTTCGCACTTATCTTGGCTCCCAAGGAGGCACTCTTACATGCATCTTAGCCCCAAACGGGGCACTTTAGTACATTAGGGCTCCCATTGAGGAACTTTAGCATGCTTTTTGGCTCCTAAGGGGGAACTTTAATGTCAGTCTTGGCTCCCATTGGGGGCGTGTTAGAATTAATTTTTGTTCCCAATTCAATTCAGTTTATTTCTATAGCACCAATTCCCAACATATGTCATCTCAAGGCACTTTACAGTTCACCTTATCATATAGTAAAATTGATTAAAAGTTTTCTATCTAAGGAAAACCAGCTGATTACATCGACTCATTGACTCGAAGGCAATCCCTCACACTAAGCATGCTTGTAGCGACAGTGGAGAGGAAAAACTCCCTATTAACAGGAAGAAACCTCCAGCAGAACCAGACTCAGTGTGAGCGCCCATCTGCTGAGGCCAACTGGGGTTCAAGGAGACAGAAGCAGACATTGAAAAAGAAGTAGAGAGGCAACTGTAACCCAGCTCCCCAGGCGGCCCTGTCCAGGAAACACAACCAAGGGGGGACTTAAACAGACTTAAACATATGTTTTTTAACAATTGGATGATACTGCGCAAAGCAATTTAAACTACCTTATGGGGAGTATTTTGCGGAAGTAACCTTAACTCTTAGGTTTTTTACATTTCTTCTTGTAAAAACAATAAACTTGATCGAATTTAATTTATCAAATGTGACAGACCTACCCAAATGATGCATGAATGGGCAATAGAAAACAAACAAACAGTCCTCAAAAAAATCAAGCTTTATCCGATTGGTTGATATAAACATCAATCTTCAAGGCTCAGCATCAATTCTCCATTTTCTTTAGATCTGTTTTTTTTTTTTTTTGTTAATTTGATTCAGCATCTCATCAACTCTTATCAGCTTCCTCTTCCTGTATCCCCACAGCATGATGCTTTCACAGCCAGGTTTTATGTGGGGATTGTTTGTGTGTTTGTGATAATGTGCAGTTTTCCTTGTTTCTACAATGCTTTACAGCATAGCTGAATTTAAACTGACAATACCATGAAAGCAGTGTGCACTACTTACTAAATAGAGGACTTATATGCATTCAAATTTTAAGCAGGAAGAATATTTTTCCCAAGATACTGCACATGTTTATATTACTCCCCCTCACTTGTAAATATATTCCACTGTTCATAGTTATATGAGCAGATAAAACATGCATTTGTGCAACAGGCTTTCTGTTATTAGTTATCCATGAATAGGAACAATAACTGCATATAAAGACAAACCTTTTTTTTCTGTAGTCTTGGAAACAGCCTCTGTAGCCTTTGCAGAGTGCATACAGGGACACTCTGAAATCACAAAGCGGAAAATTAAATTTACTCTCCAAATATGATAAAAACTTGGCTCCTTAGGCTCCGTTTCTAACCAGCTGGTGTTTCCTCCTCTGGTTCAGGCACAGGTTTAATCACATCCACTGTTGCCTTTTCCTCATCTCCATCTTCATCATACTCCTCTTTCTCTTCAGATTTGTCTACAGATTTCCGAGGCTTAGAAACAGGTTTTTCAGCTTCTTCCTCCTCATCTTTGTCCTCAGTATCAGCAGGCTGGTGGGTCTCTGATGGGAACCAAAGAACAGCAACACTGAAGTTGCAGAGTTCTAAATAAACCAGCTAAAATAAACCAGAAGACCCATTTAGAAGTGGTGGAAAGTTCTGATATGGTTCTACAATGCACATTTAAATGCATTTATTCAATTATAAATTAAATATGTTTATTTTACGTCTTTATCCCTCTATAAACAATGTTGGTTATGAAAGAGTGCTCATATGTCCTCACTCTTCTTATCCAAACCTAAAAGGAACCCAGAGTTTGTCATAGAAACCATAGGATCCATACCAGCTTCTTCTGTTTCATCCTCCTCTGCCTCATCTTCATCAGCCTTCTCCTCCTCAGCATCATCTGCCTCAGTCTTTGCTGCCTCCTCCTGGCTGGTTAACGCCGCTGCTATAGTGCCTTCAAATAGAGTACATTAATCATTGAAATACATTGGGAATATAAAGGAAGAAATTAATCAGATATGGTCTATTCGGGAGTTTTGTATCATTCATATATATATACATATATATATACATATACATATATACATATACATATATACATATACATATACATATACACATACATATACACATATACACACACACACACACACACACACACACACACACACATACACATATACATACATACATACATACATACATACATACATACATACATATATATATATATATATATGTGATATATATATATATATATCACAAATTATGTATATTTCATGAATTATGTATTGAAACATGGTTTACATATAAAATCCACAGGCTGTTTAGATTGTTAGATCCTGAGGTCAGAGCCACAGAATGTCAGGAGACGCATCTGCAGGTTGTGGTAAGCTAGCAAAGAGCAGAAATCTATTAAGATTTTAGAGCACTTTATGCTTCCCATGGGCGGTTCTAGAGAGGGTCCATCGGGAGACAGGGTCCCTGTAAATCATGTCCTGACTCCTCTTATGGCCCCTGTTCCGAAGACATAATACTAGAAGAAATTCTAATGATAATATGTGCTGAAATAGACATGGTTACTGATAGGTCCTTTGGATCTATTTCATTTTTTTTTTTAAACAATTTTATAAATTATTTAAAAACATAGGTCCTTTGGATCTATTTCATTTTTTTTCTTTAAAAATTTCAGTTTTATTAATTATTTAAAAACAATAAGGTGATTGCTACAGTGGTATTAAAATAGGATCCCAGTTTTCATCTACTAAATGTTTTTTTCAAAAGAAATACAAAAAAACACTCAAATTTTTACAGCTAAATTTATCAGTTTTTTAGTTCTCATTCTGATATTATAGAAAACTGTAATTTTAACTTAAAATTCCTGAATTATTCATGTATATTGACCTAATATCCTAAATAATAGCGTTATTTGATCTTTTAGATATTTATATATCTACGCGATTTTTATTTTTATTTCAACGGTAATCCAAATGAAAATTTTCAAGACAAAAACAATTATTTTCAGTTGGAAGACATAATTTTAATTAAACCTAACTGAATGGAAATTTTACTTCATGCAGCATTCTTAATATATTTGAATCCCTTGGCCTGTTTTCTTGTTTAATGCGCTACCGTAATGGCCCCCCCAGCCCCCTGGTATATTTGGTCTAGAACCGCCACTGATGCTTCCCCCTGCTGTAAATAATTCTGGAGATTTGATCTGGATTATATCATTATACTTCACCTTCCAGGAAACTTATCGAACCTAAATACTGTAGAGAAACTATGCAGGTTTGTAAAAGTCTAGGTGAGACACCACAGCCAATCAGGCAGATCAGTTTAAGACGTTCCTGAGTAGGAACTCAATCTGTTGTTCTCCATGCTGCACTCCACTGATGCAGTAATTTGTGTACGAGGATCCTTGACCAAATAAATGCATATACATTGAAGAATGAGTCTCAATATTTCTCATTTAAAATTCTTTTTTTTTTTTTTAAGCTGGATTTTAATTTCATTTTACATAGAAGTTCATAGATTCATCATTTGCATCAAAACTTTTTGATGGGTCCCAAATATCTGGTTAAGATGCCAACATTGACATAAAATGATTGTGCACCAATAGGAATCACAACATTAAGTTTCTTCTGACGCTGCTCAGATCCTAGTATCTCCATTATAGAGCTGAGGAGTAACTTCTCATAAAATAAGCAATAAGAGGCAGAGCAAAGGTCAAGTTTCAGAGCAGTGGTGTCGGTTTAAGGGAGCAAAGGGCTCAGAAGCCAAAAGGAGGTTGCTGCTTTTCTTCTGAACTGGTCATTTCAAAATTTTGGTGGTTAGCATTACCATCAGTGGACCTGGCATCTGGTTTGCAAACAGTGTGGAAGGAGAGAAGGTGAGCATGAGCGTGCCACTTACTGGCCAGGAAGAGTTAAACTTGCAGCCATTATCTTTAATGGAAACAAACACGCAAAACGTAACATTTTGAATCTATGATGAGGTAAAATAATTCCAAATTTGTTGGGTTGGAAAATCTAACTTTTTAACATTTAGATTTAAATGTTGTTTTATCTTTTGTTTTTATCATCCGATAAATGCTCTACCCTACCTGCAAGGACCAGGTCATCAAAATCTTTATCATCATCGTCATCTTCTAAGTCTTCATCGAAGGGTTCCTTTGCTTCATCTACGTCTTCCTCAGTGCCAACAGATGTTTTCATCTTTTCCTCTCCGAAGCTGATGTCTGCTGAGCTCGTCTCAACGTCCTCATCTTCGTCAGTCTCGTCTTCATCACTCAGAGAGTCTTCATCCAGTTTCAGAGAGCTGTCGTCATCGTCATCTTCATCACCCAACACACCGCTGTCTGAGCTGAGAAAAGGAAGAACATCTTCCTCTTCTACTTCTCTTTCATAATCATCATCATCATGATCATCATCATCTTCAACAAATTTATCGAGATCTTCAGCATCTTCATCATCATCAAGGTCGATGGGGATGTCCCTCTCATACTCGTCATCTCTACCTTCATCTTCATCATCTGCAAACTGTTCAGAGGAAGCAACAGAGACGTCGTCTGATTGGTCCAGATCATCCCCGGTATCTTCGTCTTCTTTATCAGTGTCTTCAGAAATCTTTATGTCTTCATCATCATCGTCATCATCATATGGTAGATAAGATAGATCTTCCTCGCTTGTAATTTTAACATCTTCCTCATCGTCACTAGTAATGACTGTGGGAGGAAGATCAAGATCTAAGTCATCCTCAGTGTCCTCTAAGATGACATCATCGCTGTCTGATGTTGCTGCCAATTTGTCATCTTCATCATCTTCCTCGCTGGGCAGAAGTGCGGCTTCACTGTCTGAGGAATCGACAAACGCGTCATCACTGCTATCATCTTCTAGGTCTTCATCTTTGCCATCATCATCCTCAGGGAGCGTGACATCTTCATCGCTGTGTCTGATGGCTACTGGAACGTCTGAATCGGAGTCTGGAGAGAGAGCCGCCTCTTCATCGTCTGAGGTGGAAACGGGTTCAGGAGAGTATTCATGAGAGGCCTCATCTTCCTCATCTGCATCTGCTTCCTCATCATCATCTTTTTTTGCTTCTTCCTTCGCATCATCTTCATCTTTGGGCTCTACTTCAGCAGATGGATGAGCTTCATCATCTTCCTCCTCTCCATCTTCATCCGTCTTCTCCTCTTCTGCTTCCTCTTGTTCGGCTCCTGCTGCTTTTACTTCTTCTTCTACTTCATCCTCCTCTTCCTCCACTGCCTCATCTTCTTCATCGGCTGCTTGTTCAGACTCAATTCCTTCCTCCTCTTCATCTCCTTCCTCCTCCTCTGCCTCATCATCTTCATCTAACTCTTCGTCCTCCTCATCCCCCTCATATTCCTCCTCATACTCCCCCTCCTCATAATACTCCTCATCTTCCTCATAATATTCTTCATACTCCTCCTCATATTCCTCTTCCTCATCATATTCCTCCTCCTCTTCCTCTATTTCGTCTCCATCCTCCTCTTTTTCTTCCTCCTCAGCAGCCTCTTCCTCCTCTGCCTCATCCTCATCCTCTTCTTCATCTTTTGCTGTTTCTTCTGTCTTTTCTTGTGTTGTCTGAACTTGCATTTCTATAACTGCAAAGAATCCATGTATTCAAACATTAGCTGAATAATATTTCACTAACAGAAAAAAATCTAAACTTTCTTTAGGAAATACCTGAAGAAAAACCTCATTGTTACAGTTCTATCGTTTGCACACTTTCTCTGTTTCCTCATTTTTTTGCTGTTAGCACATGTTCAGTAGATTTCTTTATTTTTATGTGCAGTACCATTTACAACTTTGTTTTGGGAGGATTTTTGCTGGGAAAAATACATGCTATTATTTTTTTTCTCAGTTTTTTAATTAAAAAAATGTATGTAAAAGTTTTACAACGCACCTTTTGTCCGCTGTGAGTGTAACAGTGATGTGCAGCCTGCTGTCTCTGAAACTGTGTGGTATAATTTTCATCCTTAAAATGAGTTACACATTTCAAATATTTTCATTAGCCTGACTTATAGTTAGCTATTTCCAGTGCACACATTTAGTTAACTTTGTCAGTTTGTTAGGTTTTTGTTAAATTCATTTATTCTTTTCTTTTTCTTTGGGCTCCAGCTTTCTCAATTGGTGGTTAAAGGCTAATTAGCGGGTCACACCATTTTTTGCAATGAAAGGGAAATTTGTTTATCATTTGTTTAGATATTCTTTGTTTGGGATCGTTTTGTTAATTTGTTCAATTTAAAAAGTACTTAGTGTCTGGCCAGTATCTATCTATTGGATTAAGTTTGTCAACAGTGGTCTGATCAGAAATTATTTAAATTCTCCTTAATGTCTTGTTTGATAGGTCAGTTTGTGGTTTAGTTCTTTATGTTAGTACCTGAATTGAAGTCTGTTTTGTTTAACTCTGTTTTTGGTCCTAATTTACCATTTGAAACCTTCAGAAATCTGTGAATTTTTTATTTTTTATTTTTTTGCTTAGATTAGAAAATTAAATGATCACTGTGTATTTAAACACAAATACACATTATCATAATACACATATTATTCTACCTATCATGTATGAAAACTTTACTTTCTCTACATTATTTTATAAATAAAGTATCATTTGAACACTTTTTGAAATAAATTAAGACCTTTTTTGAAAATTTTCTTTGTTTTTCTGGTTGGTTTGTCCAAATCCCTCACAAGTGAAGAGAAGAATCTAAATGATGTGTGATTTCCCATAATCATCATCATGATTGTGTTTCTAACAGAGCTAATTCGTGTTAAAATTGTTTTTATAAAGTGCATTAATCTGATATTTTCTTGTTATTTGCAAACAAAATAGACATCTGAAAGGAATTCATGTCGTTTTAGATTTAGAGAAGTTAGATTTTTGCTGGAGAAATGAAGGGTTTTTAATATTGTGGGCATGTTTTTTTTATTGTGTAGATTTCTGAGAATATGAGGAATGTTTATGGAGAATAGGGGCAAACGATCAAGAAGATTTGTACATTTTTCCCCTGAAAAAAGCAAATCTAACCAACAAAGACTTGTAAATAGGGCTGCATATCCAAAACTTCAATTTACTGTACATGTGGTAACAGCAAAAAACAATGATTGCCTCCATTGAATCAATACAGACGGTGTCCCCTCTCAAAGGTTTCACCTTTTTCTTCTTCACATTTGATTTCTAACCATAGAAAATCTATGGTAAATGTTTGCCCATATGATGCATCGTGACATCGAGTCACGACTTTCAAAACAACTGTGAGTTCTTTGACAAAACAGGACATTTTCCAAATTCAAATTGTGACAGTTGCATGAGAATTGTATTTGCTGTTAAGACAACAGTGTGATTTAGGAATACATCAAGTGAAAAGAGAAATATTTGTTTCATAGTTCAGCAGAAACTGCTTCAAACAGTTTGTGCAGAAGTTACATGTTGTGGTCATTGTGTCTTATATAACAGTTTCTGTGTGTAAACAATTGAGAATATTATATAGACTGTATATAGTCGTCTTTATAGGCTATAAAGAAAATACAACAACACATAAATCTTATAAGTGCATAAAAATAAAGTTAAGTAATCTGGATATGTCTTTTCGCCAATAATAAATGGTATATTTGGCTTTAGTTATTTCCAATATATTTATTCCTTCATTAGAAAACAATCACATTTTAGTTACTGTATTTATTTTTAGTTTATCAAAAATAAATGTCAAAAGAGATCATTTATATTCAGCTGGTACACTAGAGAGAAAATATCTGGACCTAAATTGGTTTTATGTTTAAAGTTTTTAAAACAGGGTTTAGTAGTTCTTAGTTATGTATTTATGCAGAACATACCTTTACTTCTGGGTGGTAGAAATTCTCCTGCATAGAAGCAAATAAAAACATTTTAAAAAGAAAGAAAGAAAGAGGAGGCTAACATGTTTATTCTCTTTGATGTATTATAAAATCTAAATCTAAAATCCCACATATATGAGGGGGGTGTTAAAGTGTTTGTTAATAACTATTGAGGGTAGAAAAGCACAGCAATTAAAGACAAGTGATGAAAGTTTACTAGGGGGGTCCAAAACATCACCGACAGAGGGCCAGAAATCCAATACCTTTCGGTTTCTTACTCTGCACCTGAACTTCATCATCCTTCCCCTCCTCCTCCAACCATCTGGACTCTTTGAAAAGGTCCATAAATAAAAGAAGCTTAGATGTAAAAAGCTTTCAGATATCAGATCAGCGGTTTCCAAACCCGGTTTGATCTGTAAACTCCATGAAACGAGCCTCCAAGACTCTGGTTAAGTCTGGCAATACTCGCAGAAATATACTTGCAGATTTTTTTATATAATAAACACTGATTATTGAGGAACTTATTGTATTTATTTGGGCAGAATTGGAAAAATTTGGATTTTTATCAAATATGTTTCTACTACTTATTAAGAAGAGAATATAAAAATCCATATTTCATTTTTTCTTAAAACTTGCTTTAAATGATGCTTTGATTGCATAAAAATTATTTCCCCCAAAGGTCGGAATAATTGGAGGTATACATTTTTATACCTGCTTTAAAGTCTTTCTCAAACATTAAAAGTAGATGTTTAATTTCTTCTACTCCTGTAGAAGTTATTTTTATGTTATTAAATAAAACATAACACCGAAGGTAATATTTAGCTCAGACCATAATGATTTTTTTTACATTTCAAAATAATGATCCTGGAAAAAACACTGAAAAGCTTCAATAGTACAAACCTTTTTTCCTTACTGCATACAGCGTTCCTGCAAAGGAATATATAAAACATTATAAATTTTACTTACATCTACAATCACTCTGATAAAACTTTCCTTAGTAACAAAAATAAACATGGATGATGCTTTTATCATAATGCAAAGTAATGTTTGTTCTAAGCATCTTAGTTTACCTTCATCTTCCTCTGGAGCGATGAGGCTTGCAGCGAAATTAAACACAGAGCTAATCATGTTTGTTGATTCGTCCACAGCGTCGTTCACCACCTTCACAGGGTCTGAGCTGAATTTGCTGAGACCTCCTAAAACAGTACAGTCATCGACGAGGAGAAACATACAAATAATGTTTAGCTCACCTTCATAAATGTTTTGAGAAAAGCGGATAAGAAGAAGAAGTTCTGTAAAGCAGTATTTTCCTCTAGTTTTCATAAACCAAGGACAGAATTTCTTTTCGAGGGGGTTAAACGGAAAGTGGGCAGCTGGTTCTTTAAAGAAATGGATGGTTATTGTATCATGAACCCCATCTTCCAGTTTAACCATCTCACAGGGGCATTCCAACACAATGCTGTGCAAAGAAGCATTTCAGAAGTTCTATCGATCTTCAGCTGGAAGCTGCACCAGAAAAAGTAGATTTCAGATGAGCTTAATTCAACCTAATCAGTGTATTAAATTTCCTCTTTAGAAAACAATATTAATAAAACTACAGAATCAAGCTCATTTGAAGTCCAAGTTTGAATGAGAAAAGAGCAAACATCCGAACAGTCTATTGTGAATGCAGAGAAACAGGAATATAGAAAATTTAAAAAAATCCTGTAATTTAGTGGAAAAAGTAAGTCAAAACTACCAGAACTTGACTGAGAAATCCTTCATCAGAGAGAACAGGCTAATATTTTGGTAGCTACTAACTTACAATAGAAGGAATTTGATTTCCAATCGTTTTACCAGTGGCAGTGCTGTTCAGATAATTTTAAACTCCTGCCATCCCTCTGTATTGTCCTTCTTACTTTAACAGGAAAGATCGTGTCTGGAACTCCAAACCAAAGGATGGTCATTTTTTTCTCAATTTCTAAAGGACTGCTTCTTCTCTCCTTCTGACCAAGCTTTTTGGTCTTGCCCATGGTGTAGAATTAGTTGGGAAAAAATTATATTTATTTGACTTTTGCATGATATCCTGTCTCTCTGCATTATGTCTTGATGCCGTATTCATATGTCCATTTCTCTGCAAGTAATTAATGCACCAAAAAAGGTATTTCCCCCACTGCAGGTAAGCACCCAGAATGCTGCTCAGCAAGAAAGAAAATCCATCTTCCTTAAAAAATAAAAAAAGACTAATCTGTGGAAATTTCTATTAGCTATTTTTCATGGTCATTAGTAGCTATTAGTAGTTATAGAAGAAGCATTTGGGATCTGAGAGGTTAGTTGCAGGTGAGATGTCTTGCCTCTGCGCCCTGAATCCTTTAAAACCTTCCTGATGCCAGCAGAAGGGCGATCTGGTTGGATGAGAGAAAGTGGTGATAAGCAATGAAACATTCATTGGCATGGCACTATGAGTCAGTTCTGAATCGAAATAAAGAAATAACAAAGCTGTAGCAGTTTCATGTGAGGGTTTCTGTTAGAGATGAATGAAGATTTTATGGTAATGTTAGAAATATGAGCCTCATGTTATGCAAATTAAGATATTAATGTCATGATGTTGTCGCTGATGCTTGGCTTAATTGCTCATTTCAGTCACCTGTCTAGCTCTGCCTTGGTTCTCATCACTGTTCATCT
Source organism: Cyprinodon tularosa (assembly GCF_016077235.1). Classification (NCBI taxonomy): domain Eukaryota; kingdom Metazoa; phylum Chordata; class Actinopteri; order Cyprinodontiformes; family Cyprinodontidae; genus Cyprinodon; species Cyprinodon tularosa. The sequence continues at coordinate 732,216 of NW_024039259.1, forward strand.
GATCCACCTGCTCCTGCTTCTATTTAAACTCCTTGGTCCCAGCCATCAGTGCCATGTTATTCTTGAGCCTTTTTGTGAGAGTTTGTCTAGCGTAATTTATTGTGTTCTGATTGTCGTGTCATGACATTTGAGATTGCCTGGCTCTGTCCAGATCTATTTGACTGACCTGTCTTCAGACATCTGCTGGATTCTACTGTGGACTGAACCTGGATTTGTCCCTTGATTTTGCCCTGTGGATTATCCTGCCTTCCCTTATCTGCTTGATCTGCCCTCCTGTCAGTTCTGAAACTTTCCTGGCTTCAGCGTCTGGAACTCTCTGGCAGCGTCCGCTGCGTCTTGTCAGCCGACCGGCCTGAATTATCCTCATTCTCTGGGCAAGGACTGAACTCACACTTTCATAATCATCCTCCATGAGATTGTCGTGGCCACTAACCTGTGTTTCCCTCCTTTAGAGGTCCCTGTCTTAGACACTCTAACTGCTGCTAAAGCAGATCCGCAGCCCGTTGCTTAATAAAAGCTTTTTATTTATCCCACTGTCTGTCTTGCCTGATTACTCGGCCCCTCTGTTGAGTCCTTACAATTAAAGGTTCCTGTGTCATTAAATGTTATTTGGAAGGAATGATTTAGTGTTGTCACAGAAACATGAATAAGTAGAATTAGTGCATTTTATACAACAGTATTAAAGACATATATTTTTAGAATTATCATAAATATATAAGGTATAAAATAGAATGAAAGTAGAAATTAAATACCTGGTATCTGTCATGTGAAATGTTATTAATCATCATGTCAGTTCATTATATTAGTTTTCTCCCTCCACTCAATAATGCATGGCTCCTACCCAGTGATCAGCCTCCTGTGTACTTTTGTTTTCTTTGACAGATCCTTATGTTTGATGTTTTATTATCTTGTCCCAGACCTTCGTATATTTTTCTTTTATGTGTTTTTGTTATTTTCCTTTGAAGATCTAGATTCTGGGACATGATTTTCTTTTTTATTATTATTAAAATACCCTTTTTTTAAAGGGCTGTTGTTGTTTTTTTTTCTTTTTGCAGCCTTTTCAACTTTTTCAACAACAACATAATTGAGTGTAATAAATAATACTCAGAGATTTTATAGACCAAACCATTAAGATGCGTACTGGGACTAAGAAAACTAAAGCTTTCCATGTCACTTGTTTCTGTGAATAAGCAAATGACTGCGTAACTTCTCCCGAAAGTTTTTTTCTTTTTTTTTTTACATTTATGTTGTTACAAGGAAATCTACTGCCAGTCATATAATGTGACTAAAGGGGGAGCTTACAGTACCTTTATTTCTCAACAGACTTCTTTAGGTTTTGGTATTCTTCTATGACTTGGATGATTCTCAGTCATCCAGGTAATAGTCATTCAAAAAATTTTTAAAAACAATCCACTGGACTTGCTTTCCAAGCTTTAGGACTTTTTGCTTCCCATCCAGGAAGCTTTTTCAATTCCAAATGTCAGAATTAGCTTTGAATACAAAGCTTTATAGAGTGGACCGACAACAACAACAGCCTTATTTTGGCTTAGATTGTTTTGTAACTTTTTTGGATGTGTTCCTGATCCAACACATCAGAATAATTGACTCTATTGCTTTTTATAGACCAGAGATTTAGCAGAGTTTTACCAATTACTAAAGGTTGTGGGACATTGGATCTTGAGGACCAGAATGTTATGCCCCTGTTTGGAGAAATCGGTTGAACTTGTACCAAACTGCAGACAATTAACCAATCAATCAACATCATAATTCATACAAATGCCAGAAGGAATAGAGTTGAAAGAGACGATATTTTCACCCGTCTTACTCTACCTGCAATGGTCTTGTAGTCTGCCAGATCGAACATTATAACGAACACACATGTCCATGTGATGACTAGTGCCAGAACCAGGATCCAGGCTAAAGGAGAGCTAAAAGTAGAGTAGAAGTCCTCTGTTAACGTTTTCTTGGACCCCTGGACAGTGGTTGAGCCAGCTTCTCCCACTTTGCCATCAATGACCATGGTGGTTGTCACCGACGACCGTGCTGAGGAAGGAGAAATGAAAATCATAGTCCGATCAAAGGGTATCAAAAGCACTGATTCAAATCAATATTATCTGGCAGATCACATAAAGAATTAATGATAATGTGGAAATGACTTTAAATAGTTTAGCATGCTTTCTATTTATTCTAATCTGAGTAAAAAGATAAATAAAATACAATTCATTTGATACTGTTGTTATATGTTTGGCTGTTATTTGTTGTTTATTTTCATAGCATTATGTTTTTTACAAATATTTTATTGTTATAAATTTGTGTTTAATTCTACTTTTCATGTTAAGAAATACAATACAATTGTATGTTTTCTTTAACAATGTATGTAGGTAGTAGTCTAGCTGGGATGGTGGATTATTTTTTTTTTTCGAAGCACAAATTGCCTAATCAATATAGTCTTATCACCTAAAGCACTATGCATGGTATGTCAGGTACGCCGGTCATTGACCTTGACCAATGCACCTTACAGTAGAACTGCAGTCTGTCACTGGACTGGCATGTCTATCACTGCCCCTACAAAGTTAGGGACTAATGCAGAGGACAAATTTCCCACTGGGATCAGCTTCATGGTCATGTTAGGCCACTTTTTTAATTTTATTTATTTTGCTCAGGCTAGTCATAAACCCACAGCCAGCCAAATGTTAAAAAGTCAATATTATTGCCATTACTGTTAATATATAGCAGAAATGTTACACGTTCAGTAATAAAATGTCACAGGGCATGGTTCAGGGGGATGGTCATTTAAGAAAGGGGATGACTTTTAAGATTTTTTTAAAAAGGCCCCTGTCCTCCATCAACTTGAGCACTGTATGTAGGGAAAAGAAACTAGAAAATAGTATTTTGCCTCAATTACATTCATCAGTTAGACGTCACAAAATTGCCTCTTCCCTCCTAAATTGGATCATATTTTAATAAAGATATTCCTGTAAGTTGTTAATGTTGCTGTGAGTATGTCAGATGAGCCACCTGTTCACTCTGCTCAGCTTACTGCTGGCGGCATACGCAGGCTACGTTACTGCTGACTAAGACAGCTTAGCAACCCTCTGAACACACACACAAACCGCAATTGGCTGCTCTGATTCGTACAGTTTCATTCTAATATACAAGTTACTGCTTGTGAGACTTGTTTAAGGAGTTTTTTGTCTGAGGATTTTGTTGAGACTGTAGGGCATCCAGTGAATACTCATTGTTAGGAAGACATGTCTTATGCTGAAAATATGGAGAGAATACAAGAAAAGAGACCTTATATCAACAGTTGTTGTTCTTTTTCCTGCAGCCAACTCAATCCAATCCTGCGTTACTTCTAAAGCCCTTCAAAGAACCACACCGGACCAAGGAGATGCAACAGAAAAGACACAACAGCACACATTCAACAACAACAAAAGAGAAAAACATCCGAAAAACACCAAGACACATAAATAATATGACACAGTGAAGCAATAAAAATAAAAAATGTGTCTCGTTTAAAGCCCACAGAGAAGGTTTGTGTAATGTGAGATAATCCCACATGTTTGGTCTGCAGCAGCTAGCGTTTGCACAACTCTAAGCCTACAGTTAATATCTGTAGCAGCGCTGATTAGCTGACCTTAAGAGAGCACTTCTGCATGTATTTTTGTAGATCAATGTAAACAAAACCCTAACTGTAAAAACAGTGAAGCAAGGCTGAAATGGCACAAACGAGTTCTAATTTCTTGAGACTGATAAAATTCTAGCTGAGTGATGAGAAAGTTGTGTTTACTGTCACCAACTTTTAACAGCTAACTCTTTATTAAGACTCTGTCAGCTGTGTAACAGCAAAAAGTCCTCTCATGCTTTACATGAAGAGATCCAAGTCAGAACTAGGTGAAGGAACTCTGAAGGTAGCAGTCGAAGGCTGGTACTCTGCACAAAAACTCTTGCACCATGAAAGATTTAATCAACACCTATGCTGCTGAATTTGAGAAAGCAATATTTCATGGACCTTTATGTCAAATGCAGCATTTAGTTTTAATAGCACAGTAGCAACATAAAGTGGTTGGGGGAAAAAAACTCTATAACTTCTGTTGGGTTTTAAACCATGATAACAACTTTAGAAATTAGGAACCAATGTCCAAGGAAGGGGATGCTGTTTTGCTCCGCATTTCACAATCTCTAATTGCTTCAAAGCCCCCCCCCCCCCCCCCCCCCCCCCCCCCCCCCCCCCCCCCTTTAGTCCTCCCCCCCCACAGTGTTTGAGCAGAAAATACCAAACTCAGAGGGATCCTTTCTCTCTTCTGTGGCACTCTCCTCCAGATTAAACATCAGAAGAGACACCAATATGGCCCCATGCCCAGGGACTAGAACTCCGTACTAACCAAAGGCTATGTGGACCCGGTGGCTGATATCAGAACCAAATTGACTGTTTGCAACATTTCCTACCAACATATTTAAAAAAAAAAAAAATTTGTCATGTGGACGCAGTGTATAGACAGTATAGACTGTATATATCCCATGCACCTTTTTCTTCTCTTTTTGACTATTTGAGCTAATGTAATGAGTAAATTTCTCCAATGTAAAATCAATAAAGTCAATCAATCAATTCTCTTTTCAGTTTAATGACTTTGAGATGAAGAGACTGGAGCTCCCTTGGTGTATGGCACTGAGAACAAAGAAGTTCCTTTCTGTGGTCTGCTGCTATACCACTAAATGCAGGAGAACAACTATATCCTTTCAAATGGAGATACAAAGGTAGAGGTAGAAGTCAGGGAAAGTTTCTAGCTAAACAATTTGTTTCTTTTTGAGATTTTTGATCTTTTAATGTTGTTACGTCCACACAAGACACAACATATTTAAGGACACGAGACAAAACAAGATGAGGGTTCAATCAGTTTGTAATTCCCTCTCAAGTCGAAAAATCAGGAAACCAAGTCGTTCTTTAGATACTGGCTTTAATCACACAAGAAGTATGATAGTGTGCCGTGAGAACTGTTAAAACATACAGAAAGAAAAGCAAACAAACTAATTATTTCCCCGAAAGGACATCAAAGGAAAAAAGCGACCATACAATATATGACTCAACAGAAATTCTTCGCGTTACATCTTAACGGTCAAACAAAGTAAACAGTAAATTAAACTAAAATGTACCTCATTGGCCGCTTATCCTTGAGAGAAAATTAGAATCTTCAGTCCTTTATCCAATGTCCTTATCACTGGTGACTTAGGCAGAGGAATCAGCACGGTGTCTGCCTGATTGTTTGTTCCAGAACCACGTTACAGATCCACAGGTACCGACCCTTAAAGGTAACACTCCGTCGACCCACAGCTGCATCCCCTTAACCTCTTAATTAGGACTTGTTCCCCCACATCAAAACAAACAATATTCAAGAAACACATGAAATTATACTTTAATATTTAACCTTTATTACTGAAAATGTATGCATTTATGAGCTCTATATTTTTAACTTAAATATTTATTAATCTCTTATTTATTTATTTATTCTGACTTCGATGGCAGCTACACTCCCACCAAATCACTTGTGATTTTACACAACCGATGAACTAAGTTAACATGGGATGATAAAACACATTGCAAGAAAAATGTAGCGGCATCACTCGGCTTCAATCAGGGTCACCGTCTTATGGATGGGTCTCTCCAAGTATACAGGCTTCCCAGAACGTCTTCCTTCTTTATCCAAAGTTGGATTACTGATCAGGAGTTGCAGTTTCCTTACACAGCCATCTTCTGCAGGATAGACCCTTGTGACCTTTGCCAATTTCCATTCAGTTCTTGGGGCAGTGTCATCTTGCACGATCACTATATCATTGACTTTAGCGTTTCTGCGCTTTCGTTGCCATTTCTGACGTGGTTGTAAGTTCAGCAGATATTCTTTGCACCATCTGGACCAAAACTCGTTGGCTAAGTATTGGACCTTGCGCCACCTCTTCCAAAGGTAGAGGTCTTCCCTTTCAAACTTTCCAGGTGGTGGAAAAATGATAGAGGACTTCATTGTCAATATATGATTAGGCGAGAGAGGCTGTGGTCCTGTAGGATCATTCAGTAAATGAGCTGTTAATGGTCGACTGTTAATGATTGCCATTACTTCATAGAAGTATGTCCTCAATGAGGAAGTATCAAGTCGATTGGAGGACTGATCCAGGATAGACGTCAGCACACTTCTTACTGTCCGAATCTGCCTTTCCCAGGCACAGCCCATGTGGCTTGCTGACGGCGGATTCATGATAAACTCACAGCCCAGTGTTTTTAGACGTTCTTGATCCATTTCCTTCAAGGCCTCTACGAACTCACGCCTGGCACCGACAAAATTGGTACCTTGATCGCAGCGGAGTTGTCTAACATTACCACGTATGGCTATGAAGGCACGGAGAGCAATGATGAAAAAGTCTGTGGTCATATCTTCCAGTAGCTCTATGTGAACTGCACGAGAGCATAAACAAGTAAATAGCAGGCCATAGCGCTTCGACTCCTTCCTTCCATCCTTAACATGAAATGGTCCGAAACAGTCTATTCCACAGTACGTAAATGGAGGCGTCTCTTCCGTGCGATCGCTGGGCAGGTCTGCCATTTGCTGATTCTCTGTAGACCTTCTAAACCTTCTGCACTTGACACACTTGTTAATGCAGGATGAGACAGCATTACTGCACCCGAGTATCCAAAATCCATTGGCTCGTAGTTCATTGACTGTTATGCCACGTCCTTGATGTTGCGCTCGTTGATGATAATGCTGTATGAGCAATTTTGTTATGTGACCGGAGGCGATGGTCAGCACATTTAAAGTTATTAGGCAGAGACGGCTTGTCTTCTTTAAATGGCAATGGCATTTCGCGTTGTCCATTTTCTTGTATCTTTATGCCTTCCTCCATTTTTGTGATGAAGCGAAGGTCATCCTGAGAGAAATGACCATCTTCTACATTTCTTTCACTGAAGTCAGATTCGAGCACCTTCAGCACATCTGTCGGAACAATGACTTCCTTGACGTAAGTTCTGCATATGTACTGAACTTGACTTGTTAGGTTACTCTGTGACTTTAGACTTGGTGTGACTTGTTTCACAATGGTTGTGTGGCTGCTTCCGATGGCATCTCCATAGTCAACACAGGGATTGACACAGCCAATGATGCTCCAGCCAAGATCGGTCCTTACTGCAAACGGCTCGTCATCTTTGCCTGACACAATTTCTCTTGGTAACAGGGCTTGGGAACAATTGTACCCTATGAGCAGACCGACATCAGTGTCTATTAGAGGAGCGATCTCTTCAGCAAGGTGTTCTAAGTGAGACCACGCCCTTGCTGTCTTCGGTGTGGGAATGTGCCTTAGACTAGCAGGGATGAAGTCTCGTGAATAAGTCACAGGAAGAGGGATTTTCTTGGAGGTGTAAAACCCTCTGACTTGCAACCCAACTAACCTCTGACTTGGAATTACAGTCTGCTTGGAAGCGAGTGTGGAAAGCTTTAATTGCACAGGCTCCATCTGTGTATTAAGAGCTTCTGCTTTTTCTTGCAAGATGAACGTGCTATCGCTCTGACTGTCCAGAAGAGCGTATACCAGAACTTCAGCATCTGGGTTTGTCGTCGTTGACAGCCAAACTGGGACTATTGTGGATGCATATGTGCTGTTCCCACTGTGCATGACTTGGTTAGACATAGCTGTGCTTGCTACTTCAGTAGTAGTAGACTCTGTGTCTGTGGACTGTTTAGACATTTCCTTTCCCTTTGAGGGCTTTCCACTCTCTCTTTGTCCGTCTTGGACCCTTTCATCTGCCTTAGCACGGTCTTCATGCAAACATGTGGGGTGTCTCCCCTTGCACATGTTGCAAACACTTCTCTTCTCGCAGCTCTTTGAGTGGTGTCCTGGCCTTAGACATGCAAAGCACAGTTTCTTTGTCTGCACATACTTCACTCGCTCTTTGACAGGCTTCTCCATGAACTTGCGACATGTCTGAATGCCATGGTTTGTCTTCTCACAAAACATGCATCTCTTAGCATCGCCCTTTTGTCCCTCAACATCTGGCTTCTCTTCAGATGCACTTGCTAGCACCTTTACACCAATATTGCGGACCTTAGATGGCTTTGCTCTTTCGGCATCACCACTCTTCAGAGCATGAAGCGAAGTCATCGGATTGCAGGCTATCTTGGCTTCTCTAGCCACAAACTCAACAAAGGTGTGGAAACTTGGAAAATCGTGGTTTTCTTCTTCATATTCCATTACCTTTCTGTTCCACCTGGCAGTGAGCCAGTCAGGGAGCTTGCTGAGCATTCTTTGATTTTCACTGCAGTCATTCAGGACTTTAAGACTTTTAATCTGACTCATGGCTGCTTGACAGCCTCGCAGGAAGTCTAAAAATTCTCTTAGCTCGATGCTGTCTTTGGGTCCAATCTTGGTCCATGAATTCAGCTTGTCGCGGAAAGCTTTAGCGACCACAAAGGAGTTGCCGTATCATTCTTCTAATATTTTCCATGCTGAATCATAGGCTTCTTCAGTGCCTACCAGGAAGTAGCTCTCAATTGCTTTCCTTGCTGCTCCTGTGACATACTTGCGAAGGTAGTAAATCTTTTCATTTATGGGAATGTTCTTCCGGCCTATAAGGGTTAGGAATGACATTTTCCAGTCGTTATACCTTATTGGATCTCCGGTAAACATCGGCGGCTCCGGCACAGGAAGACGGCTTGTGTTTATGGACTCAGCTATCGCTTCAGCAAGCGTTGTCATGCTATTATAAGAAGTGGGGGGGAGCAGCTTGAGAAATGGGCCTTGGGATTTCATAGCTTGTAGTGGGGAGCCTACTGGCAGGCTGTGAAGGCATGCTGTACTTCGGAGGAGTATTAGTTTTAGTTGAAGGCCCTGAGAGGTTATGAAGAAGATTTGATATTTCTTCATCTGAGCCTGTATCTTGTTCGTAGACTTGTAGTCTTGCCTTTGCAGCATTCAGTCTTTTGGTTGCTTCCAAACGCTCTAATCGTCTGCGCTTCTCTTCTAGTGATTTCTGTCTTTCAGCGTTTTCTGCTTCTTGCTGCGCTAGCTGCCTCCTGTTGTCAGCCTCAAGCCTTTCAAGCTCCTTTTCTTCCTGTTCCATTTCTGCTAGAACCTCTAAGGTAGCTTAAGTTGCTGCAAACTCTGCTTCTGCCTCCTGCTTCTTTGTGGAGGACACGTTTGAGCGTCTTGAGATACGTTCAGAGGCTGAGCGGCTAAACATGGACACCTGGTCTTCTTTACATGAAAACACTGAACCAGTTTCAGCCCATGGTGCTTGTACACAGGATAAATACTTATCTGCATCTTCCTCCTGCAGAACATGCAGCCGTTCGATAAGTTGCTTTGACACAGCATCACAGGTGTCAACCCGATGTCGGGTGTCCGCGTCTGGGACACTGTGTTTACGAATGTCCTCATAGCGTTCCTTCACTTTGAGATCAGCAATATGAACTTGAATTTGATGTTCAGGTAGAGCTTCGGTTGATGTGAGTAAGGAGAGTGACCTTTTAGCTTCTTTAGCAAGAACCTTCCATTTCTCATATGTTTTGTTAAAGTTACGTTGAAGTTTCTTTAATTTTTCATTGTGCAGTTCCTGACCCTTTTCAGTAAGTTTTCTTTTTCTCTTGTCTTTAGGTTCTGTATTCACTTCAGTTTTAGTTACAGGATTTGCTTCAAAGGCTACATTGTGAACAGACTCCTCCTCTTCTTCATGAGTAACTTCTGGGTCTCGCATTTTGCTTGCAATGTCTTTATCAGCCATTTTAGTGTATTAAGAATTAAGCAGAATTTAAGAAGAAACCTTGAGGAACCTAGTGTTAATTAACTTGAGTTAAATTGTGTTGTAAGTTAAAGTAAGTTTTACCCTGCTTTAGATCAGTTAAACCTGTTTGGTTGCCTATGTTTAGAGACTATTCAGTAAAATTAAAACAAAAATTATCAATGTTAAGTATTAACAATTTAGCAATGAACTACCTATAGGCAGCTTAATGAATGAGGTAGTAATATTGAAGTTAGATCATAGCAACTTGAATGTCAAGTGAAAGCCGAAATGCTCTATATTAAGGTAAGATGCACGAGACTTAAATTAGATTTATGTCAGATGAATATTTAAGTGAGAGAACCCTTAAACTTAGAATCACTGAAAATTGCAAAATACCACAGTACTTCTTTAAACTAAATACTTCTTAAATTGCTTAATAATGTTGCTTAACACTTAACCTTTAAACATTTAAATATCAAAGGTAACAAATATATAGACTGATCAGAAAAGTTATCACATTAAAGTTTTAGTTACACTTCAAACAGCATCCTTAATGAAATAGATGAGTCCAACTTATCCATATGCTGTGTGCAATCAGTCTGACTGAATCTTGAAACTCAAAAGTCCTTTTAGCAGTTGTAGAGGTTACTCCACATCTTCACATTTAACTTGTTTTAAACGTGCTTCTTGTTGGAATAACCACACAACTCTTAGGTTACCAGCGGGTTAGATACTGCCCTTGACGAGTGGCTCCGCTGAACCCCAAGCATCCTCACAGCTCCGACGACGAGAGACGGGCGCGCGTACTCGCGCCTTGCTGCTGCTGGTCACGCGCTCCCCTCGCGTTGCGGTGGCTGAGTTTTCACTGTAATTCCCTCTCAAGTCGAAAAATCAGGAAACCAAGTCGTTCTTTAGATACTGGCTTTAATCACACAAGAAGTATGATAGTGTGCCGTGAGAACTGTTAAATATGGAAGCCCGTTTCCGCCACTCTGTAAAAAAAAAAAAAAAACTATCTCAATATAATGAGATAGTAACTCAATATAATGAGATAGTATCTCATTATAATGAGATAGTATCTCAATATAATGAGATAGTTTCTCATTATAATGAGATAGTAACTCAATATAATGAGATAGTATCTCATTATAATGCGATAGTATCTCATTATAATGAGATAGTAACTCAATATAATGAGATAGTATCTCATTATAATGAGATAGTATCTCAATATAATGAGATAGTATCTCAATATAATGAGATAGTTTCTCAATATAATGAGATAGTTTCTCATTATAATGAGATAGTAACTCAATATAATGAGATAGTATCTCAATATAATGAGATAGTTTCTCATTATAATGAGATAGTAACTCAATATAATGAGATAGTATCTCATTATAATGAGATAGTTTTTTTTTATTTTTTACCAATTTTTTAAGTTAAAATTGAGTATTTTTCGTCAATAGCTCCCAGGTCATGTGACCTATTGATGCAAAATCAGTGTGAAATTGTTCTACTAGTCTCTGTAGATGGGGCACACTCATTTGTTTTTCATTATAACTCTTTTTTTATTTTTTTAGCAATTTTTTAAGTTAAAATTGAGTATTTTTGGTCAATAGCTCCCAGGTCATGTGACCTATTGACGCAAAATCACTTGGAAATTGTTCTACTAGTCTCTGTAGATGGGGCATAATCATTTGATTTTCATTTTAACTCTTTTTTTTTTTTTTTTACCAATTTATTTAGTTAAAATTGAGTATTTTTCGTCAATAGCTCCCAGGTCATGTGACCTATTGACCCAAAATCAGTGTGAAATTGTTCTACTAGTCTCTGTAGATGGGGCACACTTATTTGTTTTTCATTTTAACTCTTTTTTTATTTTTTAGCAATTTTTTAAGTTAAAATTGAGTATTTTTCTTCAATAGCTCCCAGGTCATGTGACCTATTGACCCAAAATCAGTTTAAAATTGTTCTACTAGTCTCTGTAGATGGGGCACACTTATTTGTTTTTCATTTTAACTCTTTTTTTATTTTTTAGCAATTTTTTAAGTTAAAATTGAGTATTTTTCTTCAATAGCTCCCAGGTCATGTGACCTATTGACCCAAAATCAGTGTGAAATTGTTCTACTAGTCTCTGTAGATGGGGCACACTTATTTGTTTTTCATTTTAACTCTTTGTTTTATTTTTTAGCAATTTTTTAAGTTAAAATTGAGTATTTTTGGTCAAAAGCTCCCAGGTCATGTGACCTATTGACCCAAAATCAGTGTGAAATTGTTCTACTAGTCTCTGTAGATGGGGCACACTCATTTGTTTTTCATTTTAACTCCTTTTTTTATTTTTTACCAATTTTTTTAGTTAAAATTGAGTATTTTTCGTCAATAGCTCCCAGGTCATGTGACCTATTGACCCAAAATCAGTGTGAAATTGTTCTACTAGTCTCTGTAGATGGGGCACACTCATTTGTTTTTCATTTTAACTCTTTTTTTATTTTTTAGCAATTTTTTAAGTTAAAATTGAGTATTTTTCGTCAATAGCTCCCAGGTCATGTGACCTATTGACCCAAAATCAGTGTGAAATTGTTCTACTAGTCTCTGTAGATGGGGCACACTCATTTGTTTTTCATTTTAACTCTTTTTTTATTTTTTAGCAATTTTTTAAGTTAAAATTGAGTATTTTTCGTCAATAGCTCCCAGGTCATGTGACCTATTGACCCAAAATCAGTGTGAAATTGTTCTACTAGTCTCTGTAGATGGGGCACACTCATTTGTTTTTCATTTTAACTCCTTTTTTTTTATTTTTTAGCAATTTTTTAAGTTAAAATTGAGTATTTTTCGTCAATAGCTCCCAGGTCATGTGACCTATTGACCCAAAATCAGTGTGAAATTGTTCTACTAGTCTCTGTAGATGGGGCACACTCATTTGTTTTTCATTTTAACTCCTTTTTTTTTTATTTTTTACCAATTTTTTTAGTTAAAATTGAGTATTTTTCTTCAATAGCTCCCAGGTCATGTGACCTATTGACCCAAAATCAGTGTGAAATTGTTCTACTAGTCTCTGTAGATGGGGCACACTCATTTGTTTTTCATTTTAACTCCTTTTTTTATTTTTTAGCAATTTTTTTAGTTAAAATTGAGTATTTTTCGTCAATAGCTCCCAGGTCATGTGACCTATTGACCCAAAATCAGTGTGAAATTGTTCTACTAGTCTCTGTAGATGGGGCACACTCATTTGTCTTTCATTTTAACTCTTTTTTTATTTTTTACCAATTTTTTAAGTTAAAATTGAGTATTTTTGGTCAATAGCTCCCAGGTCATGTGACCTATTGACCCAAAATCAGTGTGAATTGTTGGGTCCCCCGTTACATGGGCCCACCACCCGTGACAGGGGCCATAAGGGTCGTATGCAATGTGTGCTGGCCGGGGGAGGGGACCCTGGTGGTCCGATCTTCGGCTGCAGAAGCTGGCTCTTGGGATGTGGAATGTCACCTCGCTGGTGGGAAGGGACCGGAGCTAGTGTGTGAGGCTGAGAGGTTCCGGCTAGAAATAGTCTGTCTCACCTCGACGTATGGTTCTGGTTCTGGAACCAGTCTCCTTGAGAGGGGCTGGACATACTTCCACTCTGGAGTTGCCCACAGTGAGAGGCGCTGGGCAGGAGTCGGCATACTTGTTGCCCCCCATCTCGGGCCTGTACGTTGGGGTTCATCCAGGTGAACGAGAGGGCTCCGTCTAAGGGTGGGGGGACAGGTTCTGACTGTTGTCTGTGCTAACGGGCCAAACAACAGTTCAGATTACCCACCCTTCTTGGAGTCCTTAGAGGGAGAACTGGAGGGTGCCCCTCCTGGGGACTCCCTTGTTCTGCTGGGAGACTTCAACGCTCACGTGGGCAATGACAGTGAGACCTGGAGGGGCATGGTTGGGAGGAATGGTCGCCCCGATCTGAACTCGAGTGGTGTTCTGTTGTTGGACCTCTGTGCTCGTCATGGATTGTCCATAACGAACACCATGTTCAAGCATAATGCTGCGTTCACACCGGGGGCAGCTGGCGCGACAGAAGCAGCGAGTTTACATGCAAAGTCAATGGTTGACGCGCGTCAAGGCGCAGCAAAATGTCCCGCGGCGCGTTTCGAGCAGCAAGCGCAGCGCGTCTGAGCAGCCGAAGCAGCGCGTCGGGCGCGTTTTGGCATCTGACGCGCGCGACGCGCCGCAAACGCGCTGCTGCTCGAGATGGAAAAATTGAATTTTTGCTGCTCGACGCGCCGCGTCAACCAATCAGAGAAGCTGATCTGGGAGCTGGCTGGGAGAGAGACACAGCGCTGATGACACAGACTGCTCTGATCACTTCTCTTAAACAGTTTATTAAAGCATAATTAACTTAAAATATATACATCTGCCGGCAGAATATGTTCGCTTTTATTATTCTGGTGCCTGCAGACCGGATTATTTAGATGAAAAACACCTACCAGCCACAGCGGTAAACCGCGAGGAGGCGACCCGGCCAGAGGCTGCTGATGAATGGATTCCTTCTGTCGGCGCACCGCTGGTATGTGGGGGTCTGAGCGGCTCCGACAGAAATAATATTGGGAGGCAGGATTGTAATCTGGATGAACTGACTGCACTGATGAAGTTTTCAGGTGTATTTTCTCACTTAAAAACATATTAAAACTACTTTATTCCCACTGATCACAGCAAATATAGCTGCAAGGCAGAGAAAAGGATAGTGAAGCTCCGCCCAACGCGCGTCAGAGCCACTTTTGGACCGCGCAGCGAGAGCAGCAAAGCTGCTTCAGACGCGCGTCAGAATTCACTGGTACAAGCAGCAAAAATGAAGCAGCAGACGCGATTTTGCTGCTTTTGCTGCCCCCGGTGTGAACGCAGCATAAGGGTGTCCATATGTGGTAAAAAATAAAAAAAGAGTTAAAATGCAAAACAAATGAGTGTGCCCCATCTACAGAGACTAGTAGAACAATTTCCAAGTGATTTTGTGTCAATAGGTCACATGACCTGGGAGCTATTGACCAAAAATACTCAATTTTAACTTAAAAAATTGCTAAAAAAAAAAAAAAAAGAGTTAAAATGAAAAACAAATAAGTGTGCCCCATCTACAGAGACTAGTAGAACAATTTCACACTGATTTTGGGTCAATAGGTCACATGACCTGGGAGCTATTGACGAAAAATACTCAATTTTAACTTAAAAAATTGGTAAAAAATAAAAAAAAGAGTTAAAATGAAAAATAAATAAGTGTGCCCCATCTACAGAGACTAGTAGAACAATTTCACACTGATTTTGGGTCAATAGGTCACATGACCTGGGAGCTAATGAAGAAAAATACTAAATTTTAACTTAAAAATTGTTAAAAAATAAAAAAAGAGTTAAAATGAAAATCAAGTGAGTGTGCCCCATCTACAGAGACTAGTAGAACAATTTCACACTGATTTTGCATCAATAGGTCACATGACCTGGGAGCTATTGACGAAAAATACTCAATTTTAACTTAAAAAATTGGTAAAAAAATAAAAAAAAGAGTTAAAATGAAAAATAAATAAGTGTGCCCCATCTACAGAGACTAGTAGAACAATTTCACACTGATTTTGGGTCAATAGGTCACATGACCTGGGAGCTATTGACGAAAAATACTCAATTTTAACTTAAAAAATTGGTAAAAAATAAAAAAAAGAGTTAAAATGAAAAATAAATAAGTGTGCCCCATCTACAGAGACTAGTAGAACAATTTCACACTGATTTTGGGTCAATAGGTCACATGACCTGGGAGCTATTGACGAAAAATACTCAATTTTAACTTAAAAAATTGGTAGAAAATAAAAAAAAGAGTTAAAATGAAAAATAAATGAGTGTGCCCCATCTACAGAGACTAGTAGAACAATTACACACTGATTTTGGGTCAATAGGTCACATGATCTGGGAGCTATTGACGAAAAATACTCAATTTTAACTTAAAAAATTGCTAAAAAATAAAAAAAGAGTTAAAATGAAAAACAAATGAGTGTGCCCCATCTACAGAGACTAGTAGAACAATTTCACACTGATTTTGCATCAATAGGTCACATGACCTGGGAGCTATTGACCAAAAATACTCAATTTTAACTTAAAAAATTGCTAAAAAATAAAAAAAAACTATCTCAATATAATGAGATACTATCTCATTATATTGAGTTACTATCTCATTATAATGAGATAGTATCTCATTATATTGAGTTACTATCTCATTATATTGAGTTACTATCTCATTATAATGAGATACTATCTCATTATATTAAGATACTATCTCATTATATTGAGTTACTATCTCATTATAATGAGATAGTATCTCATTATATTGAGTTACTATCTCATTATATTGAGTTACTATCTCATTATAATGAGATACTATCTCATTATAATGAGATACTATCTCATTATATTGAGATAGTTTTTTTTTTTTTTTTTTACAGAGTGGCGGAAACGGGCTTCCATAGTTAAAACATACAGAAAGAAAAGCAAACAAACTAATTATTTCCCCGAAAGGACATCAAAGGAAAAAAGCGACCATACAATATATGACTCAACAGAAATTCTTCGCGTTACATCTTAACGGTCAAACAAAGTTAACAGTAAATTAAACTAAAATGTACCTCATTGGCCGCTTTCCCTTGAGAGAAAATTAGAATCTTCAGTCCTTTATCCAATGTCCTTATCACTGGTGACTTAGGCAGAGGAATCAGCACGGTGTCTGCCTGATTGTTTGTTCCAGAACCACGTAACAGATCCACAGGTACCGACCCTTAAAGGTAACACTCCGTCGACCCACAGCTGCATCCCCTTAACCTCTTAATTAGGACTTGTTCCCCCACATCAAAACAAACAATATTCAAGAAACACATGAAATTATACTTTAATATTTAACCTTTATTACTGAAAATGTATGCATTTATGAGCTCTATATTTTTAACTTAAATATTTATTAATCTCTTATTTATTTATTTATTCTGACTTCGATGGCAGCTACACAGTTTTTATTTTTAACTTCTCCACTTTTCTGATCTTTCCTAAAAGGGAAAAAGAAAAAAGATGGTCAGTTGGCCCTCAAATCCTGTGTGCCATAAAAAAAGAAATCGAAAAAAAAGAGAAAGGAAAAAAGAAAAAAAAACCTTCCAAAAAGTATTAAAAGAAAGATGGACCTAGGGAGCCGGCAAAAAAATAACAAAACGGCACAGCCGAGGGCCAACCCTATACAGGGCCGTCGAAGCCTCAGCTGAAGCCAAACTAAGCACAAAAGAAAAAAAGGGAAAAAACCTACATTAAAAAAAAGATCGAAAACAGGACCACCGGTCCCACCAGGCCAAAATCGGCAAACCACAAAAAAATAAAAAAATTACCACATGGCAGCTTCGAGTCTCAGTTTCAGCCCGCTACCACGGGTCGAACTCAGGAGCGAAAAGAAAAGCGGCGTCTCAGCAGCGCGGAGTGGGGCGGCCTTGGAGCGTTCTCACATTCTGAACGCCGGCCTATTTATAGGCGGGCCACAATGCCGCAAATTAACGTAATTAATAAACAAAAGAAATAATAATGTGCCCGGAGCACATAACATGTGTTTACTGTTGGTTAATGCAAGCTAAAAAAAATGGACCTCAAGGTACGTCATGCTAACATGTTTAAGCTTTTGATTATTAAGCTCGAACAAGCTTTATTTTACTAAGGGTCTAAACACTCATATAACGTTAAGATTTGCGTTAAACTGTTCTTAACTAAAGGTAAATATGCAGGGAGGCTGTATCTTTGTATAAATGTTTTCTGTACTCTGCTTTTCATAGGTTTGCCTATAAAGTCCATCTGAAAACTGCTTTGGATCCAAAACGCTGCTGCCCGTGTTCTCACTAGAACTAAGGAAGTAGAGCACATCAGCCCGGTTCTGAAGTCCTTCCACTGGATCCCTGTAGCTCAGAGATTAGACTTTAAAATTCTCCTCTTAGTCTATAAATCACTGAATGGATCTGCGCTTCTATACATAACAGATTTGTTGTCAGTGTATCAACCCCCCAGACCACTCAAGTCTGCTAGTTCAAGCCTACTCTGTACATTCAGAAATAGAACTAAACATGGAAAAGCAGCATTTATGCTCCACTTATCAGGAAATAACCTCTAGAAGACTGAAAAAGTTATTTTATATCGCTGCTTCTTTTTATGTCGGCTTCTGTCTCCTTGAGGTTCACACTGAGCCTGGTTCTACTGGGGGTTTCTTCCTGTTAAAAGGGAATTTTCCTCTCCCCTCTCACTTCAAGCATGCTTGGTGTTAGGGATTGCTGAAGAGTCAATGAGTCGTTGCAATCAGCTGGTTTTCCTAGAAAAACTTTAAACCACTTTGACTGTAGGATCTGGTTGAATTGTCTCCGTAAAGTGCCTTGAGATTACACGTGTTGTTAATTGGCGCTATATAAATAAACTGCATTAAATTGAAAGCCTGAGTTCTTTTAAGTCAAAGTTAAAATCCTGCCTTTGACAATTCTAAACAATTAGAGCCTAAGTTAAACTATTAAATGAGGTTTTATTAGTTTAAGGTTGTGGTCCAACTGTTTTATTTGTTTTATCATATTTTATCATGATTTTATCATGTTTTTTTCTTCTTTTTTTTTACTCTGCTTTTATTTCTACCTTTTTTTATTTTCTTATTAATGTAAAGTACTTTGAATTGTCCGTTATTGTGGTTTTGGTTCTGTTTAAGTTTGTTTTGAGTTTACATTGGTTTCTTTTCTATTTTGTGTTTTTTTTCAGGTAGAACCTGAGGTCTAACGTATTTCTTGTTTATCCTATGTTGCCTCCTTGTGTTAATCCCCTTCCCCTAGCTCCCTTCTAGATTCTTCCATCCATACCTGCTCCTTGTATGCTGATGTCTTCTGGATTTTGTTTTTCTTTCTTTTTTCTTTTTTTTTGTGGGCTTTTGCTTCAGTTGCCACCATTTGGATAATTAAATTAGCAAGAAACCACCCTAGCTTCCACCAATACATTTGGGTCTTCTAAAAATCTCCACTCAACCTGACAGTACATGTACTATAGGAATGAACTTACCTTGCCTTGCCCCTCAATACAACTTTTAAACAGACATTGTTTCTAGCTGAATTCCTGGACCTCAGATGTTCTAGGTACAACATGATTTGGTTTTCTAGGAATTCTAATGCCAAGTATAATTTACACAGAATAATTCAATTTGGTTACATAACATAAAACATGACTGCATTAAGCTTGGTTTCATATTATAAAGAAATGGGCATGTTTGATGTCAAATGCTAATGCTAAATTACTGCTGCAAATAAATATAAATTGATTCTTGGGATTTCAATAGACTCTGTTATTGATAAATTACACAAATTTGTCCTTTGTAAAACAGCAAAGCTCCACTGTAACATAATGCCGGTTGAAGTTTATGTGGCTTGTAAATAAAATCTTTTTTATTTAGCTGAGTAAAAAACAACTGTATTTTTTTTATATAGATACCATTTCTAAAATGTCAAGAAACATTGCCTTGTGTTTTATTGTGTAGAGCTGTTTTCAGAAGCTTTTATCAGCTCCTTAGTTTTAGTGAAAGGATCTCTTACTGCTTCAGCTGGCCAAGAAATAATGGACCACTGCTTGGTCCATATAAACACGGAAGAGTGAGTAAGTTGTGAAAGCACTTTATTTAACAGCAAAACTTTCTAAACTCCAGCTAACAGAATCTCTTATGGACTGATTAGAGCAGTGACCAGTGTTATTGTCTGAGTATGATAGATGTATGGAGTTAAATCGGTTTCAGTTTTCACAAAGACATATATGTGATTCATACATGCACAGGACAAGCTCTACACAGACACAGCACGATTCACGCAACCATAGAAGATTCACACATGCACAGCGCATGATTTGCCAATGTATTTCTGGTCCATAAACAATATTAAATTGAATTACAAAGTATCAGTGGGCTTTAAACTTCACTGCATTTGTAATCCAGGTGGGATGACTATTTGCTCCGGTTCGGTGTTCTGTCAGCTCAGCATACGGCGTCATGCCAGTATACCCTTAGTAATATACCTAATATAGAGTTTCCTCTGTCTCTGCTCTCTTTGCATACAGTGGCGGCTGGCCAATAGAGGGCGCTAGGGAGCCGCCCCACACCCAATGATCCTGATTAAGACATTACAAAAATATGTATATATTCTTTTTTATATAATTTCATTTTAAAATGAAATGTTAAATATTTTTTAAATATATCAATATATTTTTTTGGATGTGCAAGATGAATATTTATTCTTTAATAACTAGTAAAGCGTCATTTCGTTTTTCGTCGGATTGGTGACATATTTCTACCCTAGGGCGCAAAAATCTTTGCCCATTGACTCTCATTTAAAGTTTTACATGCGCAGTAGCTCCTCTGCCTCCTTTTTCAAATGTTAGGATCTGACCCAGCATTGATAAAGACAGCTAGGACTGATATAAAGAACTTTTTAGAAAAAGCAAAGGAGAAAAAACAATCTGGGATTCACATGGAAAATAATATAATAGTGTGCTTTTTCTAGATGTTTGACATTTTATATAGCTGCTCATAAATAGACACATTGCCAGAAAATAAATAGTTTTTCAATATTTAGAAAAGTATTAAGCTGAGTATTAGCTTCTCCATTATTAAACTGGTACATTTTTGTTTTAGGTTTGTATATTTGACCTTGCAAAAGAAAGATTTGCTTTTACAAAGCCTCAGAAGTACAAAAAATAAACCTGTTCATGAAATTATGTTTTGTTTTTATGAAGTGTTTTTATAGTGCTTTGTTTTCTTTTTGACATTCATAATAATATACTGGTGGGATAACTTAGCATGATTTATGGTAGATTTGGAATTAAGGTATATTTTTGGTTTTTGATATGCGTCTATTTTGAATTTTTAGCCCCCTTAGAGAAAACTCCACCAGCTACCACTGCTCACCAAGCATGCTGTTTCATTTCGCCATTTAGTCAGGTATTTGTCGAATCAAATCTCCAAGAATCACACGGTAGACTGGAGTTATGATTTCTTTGTTTGTTTACCATCCTAGATCATGTTAAGATTTTATTTTAATTTGAAGGGAAGATTTTCCAGATTCCTTTTTTTACCTATATTTTCCACATTATTAAGACCTCATGAGTTTTTCTGGAGCCAGTAGTCTGAATAATAACTTCTCTGACTCTGAAGTCAGAAACTACAAGCCTTCCAGATGTCATACTGAGAGATATTAGCAAAACTTGGCTTTCTGTGTGATGACGTTGAAGCAACAATCCCTCCAGTCAAAGATGGGTTAAGGAGCCTGAACCAAAGAGCATAAAAAACACATAGTTCTTAATTAACAGCCTCATCTCACCCACATATAAAGCACTGGCCGGTGTGATGAATGTCAAACCGGCCTTATAAAACTTTGCCTCCTTTTCTTTCCAACTGCTCCAAAGGCTTTTTCAGAATTGCTCTTATTTTGAAAAACTTCTGCATTTAGATTCAAATAAAACAGACTTTTACCGATGTAAAAATGTTTACCTTCTGCAGAACTTTCAATTGTGCTGATTGTTTTCTGTTTATCAGATGCTTCTTGAGTGAAATCTTTTATTAATATCCAGTAGCCCTCTGTTTGGCACAACAAAACTTCTAGACCATTCATTTGAATGCTCTCTAATTCCTCTTTTAAAACATACAAAAAAATACCCTTCCCCCAGAAAAATTTGAGTTTTGTTTTCATCTTATAAGCATGGATAACTACCAGTTCCTGAAAACCTGCTTTAAAGGCCTGATCAGTCATTCATGCACGGATGCCTTTGTTTTATGGCTGACCTGTCTCCATCTATGGTTTCCTCTCTACTACCAGATATTCATCATGGCTCAGTTTTAGAGCAGTGAGGTGTTGTCATATCAGTCCTTTAATGAGCACAGAGGGCTGACTGAAGCAGAGCAAGATGAAAGTTGGAAAGATAAAGGACCTGGATAGAGGAGCGAGAGTGCTGCTTTCAGAGGGTAACAATAATGCTACAGGCTGCACCTTTAGCGCCCTGAAGAAGAAAAACAAGTTTGATACAGCTATAAATATATAACATCAACTAAAAGTTTTGGTGTTAATTATTTTTCGGAAAAAAGTCTAATTATTGTTTTCTGTATGTCTGTTCATTTAATTTCATGTTCTATGCAAGAAAAATCAGCTCTATTTAAAAATAAAGAAATTTAAAGTTTGTTTCTATGTTTTCTGTTAATTGATCTTAATTTGCCCCCAAAAAATATGAGAGGAAAGATCTCGGGTTAATTTTACATTTATAAAATGACACAAACTTAATCATATGTTAACTTTGTTAGAAAAAGTCAGGAGTGACACATTTCACCTGAGAGCGTCTGCGGTTTTAACTTTTCCACTTGCAATTAACATACATTCAGCACAATCCTTAAATCTTTAAATTTTGTTGGATTAAGTAAAAACTTAAAAAGAAACCAAATGAACTGACTGCCAGTATTTAGTTTTTAGCTCTTTATGTAACATTTATGGCATTAGTGATATGAGTTTAAATGAGGATTAGGTCGAAGTTCAACTGAACCAACTGGATCGGTTACCCTCATGCAATCAGCTAATTAGCATTCATTAGCATTGAAATCCTTTACATCTTCAGGTCTGTGTTCTCTTAAAGTTTTGTTTTCCTCTTTCTAAGTTTCTAGGTAAAATTTTTGTTAGAATCTTTCTTTTGTTGGACTGTTTTCTGACTCTCTCTTCTTTATGTTCTTTGTTATTCCAGCCCCATCCTGGTTTTCTCCAAGTTAATCCTCTGATGATCAATCTTTTATTTGTGGTGTCTTGCCTCAGGATTTATGTCTGATTTACCTTTTCAATTTTTGGGGGAAAAGCTGTTTATTTCTATTACAGTATTTTTTTGTTGCAGAAAATCTCCAGACAAGAAACTCGTAGAAAAGAAACTATAAACTGGGAAAAAAATTTTTTCAAGACCAATTATATTGATGTCACTTCTTAAACCCGTGCTGAAAATTATTCATACAACCTTTGGGCAAAAGGACAATGAAAAATAATTATCACTGTCCTATTTCTCTTCAAATTCTTTCTAACTTGCCAAGAAACGTTAGCCTTGTGAGACCATGCTGATCTCGCAAGCTTTCAAGGTTTCACTCGCAAATCAGACTCTCCGTTGAAGAAAATTTGGAGCCGTTCACCAAACGAACGTCCAATCAGCGTTGGCTTTGAGGCGGGTTGAGGTGTGACGCAACGAGAAGCGCGACAGTTCAGTCTAAAGAACATGGAGGCTTCAGCCGATGAAACCAGCGTTAGCGTGGCTATCGAGCAAGTTTTATCGGAATACAGAGTATTTCTTCACTGAAAGAAGAGCAAAACACTGCTCTGGAGGCTTTTCTCAGAGGAAAAGATGTTTTTGCTCTTCTCCCGACCGGCAAGAGTAGCCTGGCTTGTGGTTGTGTTTTCGTCGTCGCTCTGTTAGTACGTCATATGCTTCGTTGATCTGATTGGTTTATTTGGCCCGTCTATCACCAACATAGGCCAATCAGCTAACCAGTATTTTCGCCCCTTCCCAAAATGACTTCAACGGAAGGTTTCCAGATGGATATGCAGAGCAAATCCATCTGGCGGAGTCAGGTTAAAGAAACGTAGGTTTTGCAGATGAAACTTCTCTTCAGCTCTCAGAACTCATTCTAAAGGATTTAGGTTTAAGGACCGATTCGGATGAAAGGAGGTTGATTTTGTGCTGGAAGAGTCTACTAGTTCTTTTTTCAAAATGTTGTGTGAATCAATCTGAATTTGGACTTTAATGGGGAAAAAAGGTTTACGTCAACATAGATCGTCCAACATATCCCACAGAGGGCATAAGATGCATACAGTTCCAGCCTGTCCAATGAAAGGCTGAATTTTTGCTTCATCATGAAAAAACTACCAAAACAAACAAGCAAATGACATCAATAGATCAAATTTTACAAATCCCCTGAAATAATCTAATAGTATATTTGGGCAAGTTTGGGTCAGGTGGTATTTTATTGTATCGTTTCAGAGTAAAACACATCTGCTTTAGTTAGACATCACATTCTCTTAGCTTTCCCATTTTGAAAATTACCTTAGAAAGACAAAGCTCTCTGTGTCACTTTATTTATTCCCCCAAAAAATCAGCTGATATCAATTTAATGATGCCATGACACTATAATAAAGTAGAAAAATAATCATTTAAAATATTTATCAAGTTTATTTGATAATGATGCATAAAGGTGCATTAAATATCAAACTGCTAAGCTTTAAATTCATGGTCTTTATCTATGATGCACCCTACTGCACTGAAGTTAAAAGTTTAATAATTTTTTCTGCCTGTAGTGTATTTTAAAAATATGCAGTGTCATTCCAAAAACATGTCTAATCCATGAGATGATAATCTGTTACTATCTTAAGACCAAACCCAGCCATCAATCTGGTAAAATAAGAAAAGGTAACGTCACACAGTATCAGGTGACATGGAAATGGGCAACAGCAGGCTCAGTGTTGATAGTGACTGACCCCTAAGTGCAGTAAAGACATCGCACAGATCCAGTAGTTGCATTACAAAGTGCTGCTGTGTGATAGCTCCGTATTTTTAGATACCTTCAAAAGTTCAGGAATGTTCCCCATGCAGCACATAACAGCCCTGCAAGAGTCCAGTACACAAGGCATGTATAAAATAATGACACTGTCTGAGGTAATGGCTTACCTTCAGCAGCATCTGTCATTGTTCCAATATTAAAATCCTCCAAAAAGTCAATTCTTTGTGCAGGTTATGTTTCCATGAAGACAAAATATCAGGATTTTCCTCCTTTAAACAGCTTAATCCTACTGGGTGTTTAATCCCAGGGTGTTTGGAAAAAAAAAAAAAACTCTTAAGCCCAGCAGGATCACGACTGTTCTATGTAAATCGGCACTTCCTTTATTTCATCACAAGTCCCAAAAATTCCTCCTGGATCCAGACATGTGCTTACATTGGTCTTAAAAACTACCCAAGTGGAAAAGGTGGAGAGACAGAGTGGCAGAGACCAAGTTTAGAAAGTCAGTGTCTTTGCCCTTTGGCAGGTTGGGTTTGCAGATACAGCAGGCCTCCCCCCCCACCCGCGGCTCTGACAGAATTAGACTGACCGCAGGGACTGCTGGGGGGGATCCAAGCAAAAGGCAGAAGTGAAAGAAGAACTTTGATGTAACTTCATCCCAGCAGCTGGTGTTTCTGCACCAGTCATGTGACCATAGTGTGTCTAAGATGTTCATACTGGTCTTTCAAGGTAACTTTTTTTTTTATGAGTTTGATGGAAAATTTGAACTGCCACTTAAAAAGCCCTGAACCTAATTGGGTGCTGTTGCTTTCATGCTGGGTTTCAGAGCAGGAGATATTTTTAGAGGGGGCTTCTGCTGTCGGTATTCTGCCTCGCCTTTTAAGGCCAGAGGTGTGACCCCAACGTCCCACCCACCCACCCACTCCCCCTCCAGACATTCACTAATCACTCTGCACCAGACCTCCACTGCTCCATACAGAGCTGTCAAGTGGTGAGCAGAGCAGACTGAGGAATAGAGGCTAGAGGCAAAAGGAAATGGATTTAAGGGCCTTTATTGTAGTGAAACTAAGAAACTGAGCAGATCTCTGTAGATGTAAATGATAGAATTTTGTCAGGAGAATTGAATCTTCGACAGAGCTTGAGAATAAAGATTTAAAGAAAAAAAACATGAAAACACTTTCAAAATTAACCTTTTTTTAACGTCTGAAAGAAAAAAAGTAGACTGAAAGATCATGTCTGTTTGGTTACTGCTATAAATAGAATGCACAGGCATCCATGAATTTTATCTCACAGAAGAATGCTGATGGTGGTTTGTGATAGTAGAATTTATCTGTCTTGCACAAAACAATTCAATCTCTTTAAATATTTAGCAGTGCATATTTTTTCATGAAATACACATAAAAACTTTTAAATTCACCAGCTTAAAAAAGAATGGTGCAAAAGATATCCTCCATTTTTAAACATAGCAGTGTAGATTTTCTTGCTAATGCCAAACACTAGGCCTATCACAATAATCAATTAATTTGTTAATCGAACGATGAAAAATATTCAGATGATAAATAAAAATAATATTAATGATTTTTATATCAATCGTTGTTTGTTTAACTTTTGTTTTCCTTTATTTGTGCTAAAGAGTCTGAACATCAAAAGGTGTCACTCTCTTGATTCGGTATCCAGTAACCCTCCCTTCTCGTGATCTTACTATCAAGTAGGATTAACAGGATCAATCCGGTGATGATATGCTGAAAATCGTCTCTGTTATCTCCCAATGGATCAAATTGAGAGGTTATTTTCTCCATCAGCTTTTCTGACACTGCATGTTCAACTGGTGACACAGTTACTCTTTTAGGCCAGTCCAGCAACTGCTCATGTGTACCAGATGTGGACATATGTGCTGAGGATTCAAATTCAGCAGTGGCAGGACCTTTCACAGGTGGCATAACATTTGCAGTCCTTCTCTAGCCACCATGGACAGTTCCAAAAATGTCCTTCATTGTTGTTGTCTGTCGTTTCTGCCGATGTTGCGAACCCTTACGAAAATTTGCAGGGGAGTCATGTGATGCTTGGTCCTCAAATAATGTTCTGTTATAATCCAGGTACCAGTGAAGTGCTGGTGGTATCCATTAATTCGAAGTAAATAAACATAATAAAGAGCCAAAATGTGCAGTTTATTGTCAAGGTCAATAATGGTCTGACTTTGTTTTTATGTAGCTTTGGTTGAAAACAGGACATTATTGTTGTAGATTCAGGTGTAACAGCAACAAAATGACAGAAAAAGCAAAACTATGCAGCTAAACATAAAGGTAAGAAAAAAAATTGACTAAAACAATTATGACATTTTGTAATAAGTGTGGAAAGTGGAACTTTTCAGAACTGAATTTTTCCTTTTTTCTAAAAAAAAAAAAAAAAGGGGGTTTTGAGTTTTCGTGTTAAATATATATTATGGAACATACACCAATTATTATCGTAAATGTTACGATCAAAGCGATGAGAAGAGGTAACTTGAACCCTGAAAGAGAAAACAAAATACAATAGAAATGGTTACACAGTATAATGCCTTGTAAATTTAAATCAATTGTGTTTTATTATATATTTTATTATTATTACTCATGCAAAACTCCTGGCAGAAGCTAAAATCTGTTCTCTAACCAATCCAATAGAGGTATTAACTAATACCTTGATATAAGCACTTAATTTATTTGTTTCTATCATTAAGACCTCCAATTAAAAACCTAAATGCAAATACTGCGATAGCATTGGAATATGTCAGGATCAATTCTTTGAATGTAGAGATAAAAACAGAACATACATTTTTAAAAATCTGAAATCTGAAAGTTTACTTACTTTTAATGAAGTGTTTCCAGTTAAAACTCTAAAAAAGACAAAAATAAACACAAGTATGATCATGAAGCAACATATAAGCTTAAAAATAGATTCACTGTGCAATGAGAGGTTGTAATTAAATTGACAAACCTTAACACTAACCCAGGAAACTCCAAGAATCTTTTCGATTTCGCACATTGAGTTGTTGTTGCGGTCGCATCTGAGGAGTTCGCGCTCATAAAACAGACAATCCACCGTGAGGACGATGTTTGGCTTCTGCACCTGTCTACTGCTGTCAGCTACAGTGTGGCTGGGATTGAAGGTGTGATGCATCACCATCAGAATGGCTTTTTTGACATCTGAAAGGGAGCAGAGAGATCCGTTATCAAATGCTGGAACAGCTACTAATAGCCATACAGAGGCTTCCCCTTTGCACGAACCAGATCAGTTTTAATTATTATCCAGCTTTAAAAAGTAAATGGTAATGCTTTTAGGCCTAAAAAATCCAAAGCCCATGCAGAAAGACCCCAGACCGGGAATCAAACCCAGAACCTTCTTGCTAGAAGGCAGCAGTGCTACCTACTTTCACACTGATAATCGTTCTATTTTGGTCTATTTAAAATGAGTTTGTCAGAGTGGAGATACCGACATCTGAACTGTACTTAGCATCAGTAAATCAAAAACCATACCTTACCTGAAATTTTGCTGAGGGCCTCATGGATGTCAGTTCCAACACGTGATACAATGGGACAGAAAACCAGGAAGTAGTCACATCCTTCAGACGAGTCTACCTCAGTTTGGCCGCAATCTGTCAGCCTTTTAACAATCGACTGATGAGCCCCGTTTGTTTTTCCAGACAAGATGACAAAGAATTTATGCCCCAATCCTGAAGAAAGAAGAGGGTTATTCTCATTTTTCTGCTTATTGCATCATTTATCATATCAGTGCTTTGAGTTTCAAATGAATCTAAAAAGGAGCACTCATATTTTTCTATTTATAGCTGGTACTATTATGGAAAGTTAATCAGAAAGTAGAATTTCTGTTCTAGCTAATAATTTCTTGCTAATGATCTACAGGTGCTGGTCATAAAATTAGAATATCATGAAAAAGTAGATTGATTTCAGTAATTCCATTTAAAAAGTGAAACTTGTATATTATATTCATACATTACATACAAACTCATATATTTCAGATGTTTATTTTGTTTAATTTTGATGATTACAAATGACAACAAATGAAAATCTCAAATTCATCATATCAGAAAATTAGAATATTGTGAAAAGGTTCAAAATTGATGGCCCCTGGTGCCACACTCTAATCAGCTAATTAACTCAAACCACCTGCAAAAGCCTTTAAATGGTCTTTCAGTCTAGTTCTATAGGCTACACAATCATGGGGAAGACTGCTGACTTGACAGTTGTCCAAAAGACGACCATCGACACCTTGCACAAGGAGGGCAAGACACTAAAGGTCATCGCTAAAGAGGCTGGCTGTTCACAGAGCTCAGTGTCCAAGCACATTAATAGAGAGGCGAAGGGAAGGAAAAGATGTGGTCGAAAAAAGTGTACAAGCAAGAGAGATAACCGCACCCTGGAGAGGATTGTGAAACAAAACCCATTCAAAAATGTGGGGGAGATTCACAAAGAGTGGACTGCAGCTGGAGTGAGTGCTTCAAGAACCACCACACACAGACGTATGAAAGACATGGGTTTCTGCTGTCGCATTCCTTGTGTCAAGCCACTCTTGAACCACAGACAGCGTCAGAAGCGTCTTGCCTGGGCTAAAGAGAAACAGGACTGGACTGCTGGTGAGTGGTCCAAAGTCATGTTCTCTGATGAAAGTAAATTTTGCATTTCCTTTGGAAATCAAGGTCCCAGAGTCTGGAGGAAAAGAAGAGAGGCACTTCATCCACGTTGCTTGAAGTCCAGTGTAAAGTTTCCACAGTCAGTGATGGTTTGGGGTGCCATGTCATCTGCTGGTGTTGGTCCATTGTGTTTTCTGAGGTCCAGGGTCAACGCAGCCACATACCAGGAAGTTTTAGAGCACTTCATGCTTCCTGCAGCTGACCAACTTTTTGGAGATGCAGATTTCATTTTCCAACAGGACTTGGCACCTGCACACAGTGCCAAAGCTACCAGTACCTGGTTGAAGGACCATGGTATCCCTGTTCTTAATTGGCCAGCAAACTCTCCTGACCTTAACCCCATAGAAAATCTATGGGGTATTGTGAAGAAGAAGATGCAATACACCAGACCCAACAATTCAGAAGAGCTAAAAGCCACTATTAGAGCAACCTGGGCTATCATAACACCTGAGCAGTGCCACAGACTGATCGACTCCATGCCACGCCGCATTGCTGCAGTAATACAGGCCAAAGGAGGCCCAACTAAATACTGAGTGCTGTACATGCTCATACTTTTCATGTTCATACTTTTCAGTTGGCCAACATTTCTATAAATCCTTTGTTTTTATTGGTCTTCAGTAATATTCTAATTTTCTGATATGATGAATTTGAGATTTTCATTTGTTGTCATTTGTAATCATCAAAATAAAACAAAATAAACATCTGAAATATATGAGTTTGTATGTAATGTATGAATATAATATACAAGTTTCACTTTTTAAATGGAATTACTGAAATCAATCTACTTTTTCATGATATTCTAATTTTATGACCAGCACCTGTAAACGTTTAAATAGAGCATTTTTCTCTGTATAATTAGTATTGCTATGATTATTGTAATTATTGTTAAAGGAATAGTACACCCAAAACATGATTAGCCTTCATTTTCTACTCACCCCCATGCTGAACAACACTCTGGAGTACTTTTTTGATATCTCAAATGCATCTGGAGATCTGGGAGGCTTCTTGCTGTCTGCTGACATTCAAATAATGGAGGTCTATGGTGCCCGAGGCAGAAAGGTCCATAAAAGTCCACAAAAAACGTGTCAATATTCCTCCATACTGCTTGTCCAATGTATTCCAAGTGTCCTGAGTGGGTAGCGTCCATAATTTACTCGAAACGAAGTCATTTAGAATGTTTTTAGAGCATAAACAGTAGTGTATAGGATTTCCTAAAAGCGCGCGCCTGCGAGTTCACGACTCTACGGAAACCGCGGCAGACCAAACCAGATGAAAGTGCGCATTCAGCGTCTGCTCTGCCAATAATGCCGGCGTAGAAGAAGAAATGTGCTGTTTACCTGTGCAAAGAAAGAAACAACGAAAGAAAAATGTCTGAGGACTTCAGCGTTTAGGAAGAGCATGAGTTCTTTGCCGAGCTGAATGCGCACTTTCGTCTGGTTTGGTCTGCCGCGGTTTCCGTAGACTCGTGAACGCGCTTTTAGGAAATCCTATACACTACTGTTTATGCTCTAAAAACATTCTAAATGACTTCGTTTCGAGTAAATTATGGACGCTACCCACTCAGGACACTTGGAATACATTGGACGAGCAGTATGGAGGAATATTGACACGTTTTTTGTGGACTTTTATGGACCTTTCTGCCTCTGGCACCATAGACCTCCATTATTTGAATGTCAGCAGACAGCAAGAAGCCTCCCAGATCTCCAGATGCATTTGAGATATCAAAAAAGTACTCCAGAGTGTTGTTCAGCATGAGGGTGAGTAGAAAATGAAGGCTAATCATGTTTTGGGTGTACTATTCCTTTAAATTTACTTCCATTTGTTGTGTCTTTTCACTTAAATACATCAGCTCCTGTTTACATAGAGATGTGAAGACTAACATGTTACATCATCAATGCTCTGCTAACTTATTATGTGGACCCACCCTCCATCTCAACCTCTTAGTTTATACTTGTCTAAAATGCAAAAAAATTGTTTGTGCTTTTATCTACTAGGTAATTACACACATTTACTCATACAGCAACTTTATATTGATGGTCCAGTTTGCAAAATGTGAATGAAACTGTCTTTCTTCCATATAGTTTCTCCTTTAACTGTTTAATGATACACAGAAACCAACTGACCTTGTGTTAGACATGTAAAAGTTGTTTTGTAAGATCATTTAAAAACTCACCAGGATTTCCTTCAGTAGTCATGTTGCTGTAGAGGGATAAGGAAATTAAGATTTTTCATCAATACATTGAAAAAATGCATAAGATTTAAAAAATAAAGAGTCCAAGCATGAAAGTTTTGTCTTTGCTGCTTCAACGGACTTCCTTTTAAAACTAATCAGACTCATATCGGTGCAAAAAGTCCACAGCCTCAATTAAAAAAATGTTAAAAGCTGATATCTTACCCAGTTTGTTGATAGACTGATATCTATCCAGCACTGTAAAAAGAAATAAAGCTCCACACTGTTGATCCCCGAAGTGAAAGTCCAACCGAGTGTTTTAAGTCTTGTTTCAGCAGTGAGGACAAGTTGCTGCCTGCAAATTAAAACTATGCAACAATGGCAGCACCAAACATAGCTATCAGAAATACTGCTATTCAATTTGAAGATGAATCATGATATTTACATACATAGCATATGAAAAGATCTCCACTGTTTTACCTGTCTGTGTGGTTCGTGCGTCTAAATTATGTATCCCTTTTTATTTTGCATCTGAGGGTTGAATCATTATTTTGATGTTTTTCTCATACCCTGTTCCTTCTTAGTTCCTGTCTTTTTGGATATAGGGTTTAGAAAAGATAGTTGCTCTTTAGACAGATTCATGTTATGATCTGCTGTTTTGGACTTTTTGGTTCTGTTCAAGTTTTCACTTTTGGTTTCAGTTATGCTTTTATTTCTGATATTCTACATTGTTTTCGAAATTTATAGCATTTTTGAATTACTTCTTAGTTTAACTCTTGTTTGTTCTTTCATTTATCTATTTTTCCAGCATTCTTGTGAGTTATTTAGTCTTTTGTCATATTTCATTTTTTTTTATCCTTTCCAGTTCCTTCAGAGTTAGATTAAGCACTGTAAATTCCTAGCAACTCTCAATAGCCTACTAACCTGACTCCGCGAGATGGATTTGCTGGATTTGCATATCCATCTGGAAACCTTCCGTTGAAGTAATTTTGGGAAGGGGTGAAAATACTGGTTAGTTGATTGGCCTATGTTGGTGATAGACGGGCCAAATAAACCAATCAGATCAACAAAGCATATGACGTACTAACATAGCGATGACGAAAACACAACCATAAGCCAGGCTACTCTTGCCGAAACCAGTCTGGAGAAGAGTAAAAACATCTTTTCCTCTGAGAAAAGCCTCCAGAGCAGTGTTTTGCTCTTCTTTCAGTGAAGAAATACTCTGTAATTCCGATAAAACTTGCTCGATAGCCACGCTAACGCTAGTTTCATCGGCTGAAGCCGCCATGTTCTTTAGACTGAACTGTCGCGCTTCTCGTTGCGTCACACCTCAACCCGCCTCAAAGCCAACGCTGATTGGACATTCATTTGGTGAACGGCTCCAAATTTTCTTTAACGGAGAGTCTCCAGAATGATCTGCTAGTGAAACCTTGAAAGCTCGCGAGATCAGGATGGTCTCAGGAGGCTAATAGCCTACTGGTTCTCATTATTCTGGTCATTTTCCTGTTGGTCTCCTTCTCAGCAAATATATTATTCAATTCCTTACCTCTTGTGCTGTTACCTTGTCTGACTCCTGTGCCTGTTTACTCTGAATATCACTGCTGTTGCCATTTCCTCCAATAAATCCCTAAAACATCAGCTGCCTCTGTCCCTCAGTTCCCTAAAAAAGAAATGAATTCGCCTCCAATAGTGGAAGGATGTTTGATGTTCTCCATGGTATCCCTCCTAGTTTGAGACTGTTTATGAAAGATTATGGAAAGAGTCAAAAAAGATGGCTTGCAAATAGAGAGCTCATGTTATCTGAAAATGTAATAAAAATGTGTGTGTTCTTCAAACAAAATGTATTAACCTGACGTCCTTCTCCTCCCTATGATTGTGGGACCTGCTCAGAGAGCCAGCTGCAAACACATAAAAACAGAATGAGTTCTATACTTTCATTGTGAAGATTATGTTCTTATGCCTCTGGACTCTAGGAAATGTACTGTAGAGAAATTTCAAAATACCCCTCCTAGTGTTAATGTTTTCAGTTATGGAGGATTACAATTTTCAATCCAGCGCAGAAACAATGAGGACATCTGCAGGCCACTGAGCGCACATTGTTCCAGCGAAGCTGTATCTCTCAATTTTCTTCAGAACCAGAATCCACCAAAGTCTGTGCAGGAAAAGCTGAGTTTTACAAACAATTGGTCAATGTCAATGTTAAATGTATTTATTTAGGCCTTTAAAACATGTATAAAACTGCACCAAAGTGCTTTACAGAAAAGACAACAACACCAATTAACAAAACAGAATGTGAAACACTGCTTCAATTAAAAGTTAAAGAATAAAAATAAGTTTTAAGATTTAAAATGATCCAGGCTGTGGGCAGATTTAATTTGAAGAGGTAAATGGTTCCACAGAATTGGAGCAACAGCAGAGAAGGCCCGATCTCCTTTGCTCTTAAGTCGAATCAGAGGAACTGTCAGTAATAGTTGATTATTTGAAGGTAGACATTTTGTAGTTTAAGGGGTATATAAATCTGAACATCATCTGCAAAGAAATGAAAAGAAATACCAAACTTATGGAAAATATGACCAAGAGGCAGTAAATACAAAATAAACAAAATAGGACCTAGAATTGAGCCTTGGGGAACACCATATTTTAAAGGTTTGGCCCCAGAACAGCATTGGTCAAGATGAACTGAAAAAGTTCTCTGGTCAAGAAGTCAAAGCGGAGAAATAAGAAATTAGGAGGTTTAGTTTTTACAAATTCACCTACAGTTTCTTTATCCTTGCTTTTCTAGATGTCTTCTGTTTTCATTGGAGCAGCAGGCAAAAAGAAAATCCCCATAGTTCCTAAACCATTCATCCATCTCTTTCATTCCTGAGGCATGAAGCATACTTGATGAATATGAGTTTGCTAAAGGGGAGATCAAAGGAGAAGCTAG
Organism: Cyprinodon tularosa; assembly: GCF_016077235.1. Taxonomy (NCBI): domain Eukaryota; kingdom Metazoa; phylum Chordata; class Actinopteri; order Cyprinodontiformes; family Cyprinodontidae; genus Cyprinodon; species Cyprinodon tularosa. Next base: position 766,319 of record NW_024039259.1, read on the forward strand.
GGACAAAAGAGGAGAAATATGAAGGAGAAAAAATAAACTGTTTATGTTAAAACTTCTTTCTTTGACTGTTTCTCCTCAATTGTCAAAACAAATAACTTGGGGAAATAAATCCTCCAAGGTAAAATCCTGCTTTAGTGTGATGTTTTTAACTTTGGAAATGTGTTCCAATTAAACTTTTTTGTCTGAATAACTGTAAGTATTTATAAAAATAACACCTGGCAGGTATTACTTGAACTTTTCAATAAGCCAATATATCTATGTTAAAAGGTTTATGTACCTAATCTAATATTTCATTACTGCACTTATATTATACTAATCGCTACATTTAACAGGGAACAGGCTATTTATCTTTTTTGCATTTAAAATACTCTCTGGTTTGGATCTTGGGTTTGTCTCTGTGCATAATTTGGTTTCTGTTTCATTATCCTCTTGAGTCTGAATGTAATATGGGATTAGACTGGAATGAAATGTATATGTTTAGTCCATTTAGATTCTATAAAACTGGAAATTAAGTGGGTCTACTTAAGCATAGAGATTAAATTTAGCACTATCAGCTCTATACTACCAAAGTTGTTACGTAAAATTTTATTAGGGCATAAATAAATCAGCAAACTGTGTAGAAAGTAATGTCACGGGTACTTCCTTTTAGGTTTATCTGATGCTAATTAGCTCTACCTGTAAGCAAGCTGGGCTGTCTCTGTTGGTGCCTGTAGTGTTGTAATGTTACTAAGGTAACACTTTCTTTTACAGTACATGTAATATCCATGTAATAATATGGTAATAACATAGCATGTTACACTATATTACTAGGTAACAAGAAAACTTTATTTGGTAATTACCAAAAAATTAAGGTATATAATTTGAAAGTAATTACTTGCATGTCATTATTGCAATTGCATATTACTATGTAAGAATAGAGAATTTTGGTGGGTAATTACCATCAGGTTACGCATAACTTTTTATTATTGCCCACCACCTACCAACAGATTACAATGTAAATTGTAACTCGTGATCAGGTAAGTGCAGCGGTTCAAATTTCAGGTAGACAGGGTAAAATCAGACTTCTTACATGGATATTACATGTACTGTAAAAGAAAGTGTTACCGTTTGGGTCTTGCAAATGTTCACAAACATTTAAGAATAAACCAAGAACTGAATCTTCTGTCTGAAAAGGCTTGTTCTCTGTGAAATGGGTTTATAAGGCTGCCATGTATGCTGCACAGCCCTGCTGCTCAGCACGATTCAGTAAACCTGCAGCTTTTATTCTTATATCTGTTGAGAAAACATGTTCTACAAGACTTGTGGAACAGCCCTCTGGTTTTAAATCACAAGTGAAACTGTTTTATTTAGTCAGAGGAGCTGTGGTTCTTACACTGCGCTGGAAAGCTTTGACGAATGGGAAATCATCCGTCTGTGGGGTAAGTTACTGTATTAGCTGAAACAGTCTGCTAAATGGTTTTACTGCAAAAAAATCACAACTTACCTACCTGCTCAGCGTTTTTATTTCTGTTTCGGAGGCGGTGAATATTTGTGCTGAACAGCTTATTATTTGAAGCTTAAAACAAATCTTTTCATTTTGATTTATTTTTAAGAACTTTCTTTCCAATTTCTTGACTCGTATTTTCTGTTTTTCTGTATCTTTATGATCAGAAATATGGATGGAGGTGAACAGAGGGGTGAGTTTCTACCAACTATTAATTTAGCACCGATTTATACAATAAATAATACTGTATTTTCATTTGAGTCTTTCCAAGTTATTTATCTTAAGGACAGCTGACTCTTAACTATTTTACCTGTTAAAAAAAAGAAAAAGAAAGAAATCCTTGTTGACATCTGAAAGTTTTGTGTTTAGCAATATGTCAGACTTCTGTCTGTCTGTGTTTATGTCCTCTCCTCAGCTACGCATTATGTTTTATATTTCAGGCATAGCAATCAACAGGTTTGGGCTGTTGTTTTAACCAGCTACAAAAGATAAATGTAACAATGCATCCAAATTCCTGCTGAACAAACAATCCTAAAGTCCACTTACTGAAGTATTTCAGAAGACGTTCAACTACTGCATTTATAGATATTTATGGACAGTTTGCAATAATGAATGGCTCTTCCCTGATTAAGGGTACATAGTCATGTTATTTTACTTTTTTTATCTATACGGAAGTAACTCACTCTGGTTGCATACTTTTTTATGACTAAATACGTTTTTCTGCTGGCGTCTTTGTCTTTTAAGCTTTATTTTTGCATATGTGGCAGGGATTAGGTCACGCCCATGCAAACAATTGGTCAATGTCAATGTTAACTTTATTTATTTATGCCTTTAAAATAGGTATAAAACTGCACCAAAGTGCTTTACAGGAAAGACAACAACACCAATTAACAAAACAGAATGTGAAACACTGCTTTAATTAAAAGCCGAAGAATAAAAATAAGTTTTAAGAAGCGATTTAAAAGGATCCAGGCTGTGGGCAGATTTAATTTGAAGAGGTTAATGGTTCCACAGAATTGGAGCAACAACAGAGAAGGCCCGATCTCCTTTCCTCTTAAGTCGAGTCCGAGGAACTGTCATTTTGTAGTTTAAGGGGCATATAAATCTGAACATCATCTGCAAAGAAATGAAAAGAAATACAAAACTTATGGAAAATCTGACCAAGAGGCAAAATAAACAAAATAGGACCTAGAATTGAGCCTTGGGGAACACCATACTTTAAAGGTTTGGCCCCAGAACAGCATTGGTCAAGAGGAACTGAAAAAGTTCTCTGGTCAATGAGTCAAAGCAGAGATTTTGTGTCTCTTTTATATAGGCATATAACCTGACTATGTGTCTTTAATCGATTTAGTTGCATGCTTAGACTTACCGTGATATTTTAAAAATAAAACCACTCTTCTTTGTAGATATCATGAGATGATAAAACACTTTCCAAAATAATTCAATGATTTTATTCATGTCTGCATTTTTGCTTGAAAACAACATGATTTTGTCTTTCATATTTCATTCTTGCTACATATCCTTCAGTATTCGTTTGTAAATTTGTTAACTGATTTCTTTTAGGCTTTTGAAGATATGAGAAAATTTTTCGTCAATGTTGAGGGAAGAGAAACTGCAGCTCAGAGATCCATCATACAAAGAGTGAAAGCCTTCGGTCAGACTGAGGTATCAAACCTGGAGGAGTGTGACTATGTTCTGGTTTTCTGTCCCATCGTGACCCGGGTGGTAGCTGACATCAGCGGAGCCCTGAACCATATTCCTGGTAGAATATCCACTTTTTTGAAAAATAAATCTCCCTTACTGTCATCCATAATTTCATTAAACGATAAAGGTTTCCACAATTTTAAAACACCTTCGGGAGGTACACTCTCAACAGGAAAGTAGGACTAGCTTTTAAAATCTCATCTATTTGTTCCATCTTTTTTGTTTCAGCACATAAACCAGCGATTCTGGTAGTGTTGCATCACACACGAAATAGCTTCCAAGTTTTGGCAGAAAGCAAGGATCAAGTGCATGACCCAAACATCTATCTCACCGTGGACTTTCTGTTTTGGGATGAGGAACTCCTTGATTGTCACCTCAATGATGAAGCATTTGCCCAGATCCAGCGTCTTCTACCAAGTTCAAACCAACTGGTATCTAAATCATTAAACATGTTAAAAAATTACCCATGAAGCAACATGTAGGCTAAACACTAACATTTCATTCCTTTCTTTCAGGCAGTTTATTGCGGATACATCGGAGAATGTAAGTATAAACTTTGTTTCTAGTCTTAATACAAACCTTTAAGCAATTTTAATGTAAAAGCTGTACAATATATATAAATATATATATATATATATTTTTTTTTTAAACACGTGTTTTTATTTTGTTCTATTTTGTTTTTCAGGGTTAAAGCAACCAAAAGCCCTGGCAATCATAGGTGGAGTTGTTGTGTTTATAGTAGCCGTGGTGCTAATTGTCGTGTTTACTCGTAATAATCCTCCCTAATTAGTCACAGTCCTTTTAATCCACACACAAAATGAAGGCAACATGAAGCAGTAAACATCTACCGAAGGATTAAGTTTAATCTCAGTTTTAAAGACATTTGGATCTTTTTTCTTTTTTTTTCACATTAGTTCTGTTACACCGCAGTGAAATATGGGTTAAATGACTTTGTTTTTCTGATAAAGGGCAAATGTTTTGAATGGTAAATCATATTAAATTGAAGTAGATTATGTAATTCTTTTTTTTAATGCGTATGTAATGCATAAACGTTGTTTCTAAACAAAGAAGTATGCTTCAATAAAAAGAAATATATTATCCAAGTAAAATTGATCTTTTTTAGGAGTTATTGCAGCCATCAATTAAAACAAATCAGAGAACGATTTAACACAAAATTCAAACAGATTTATTATTTTTAAGCCACAGCTTTAAATAACAGGTGCAGTCCATCTCCAGAGATTTATGGTCCAAACTATTTAATTAATTTTTTAATGTATAGTTTATTACAATTCAGTTATTATATTTCAGTTTAGTTAATTATAATGTAGTGCATAATTGTTTAATTGATTTGGTAAGAAATTATCAAGCCCAGCTGATTACAGCAACCAATTTAATTTTATATGAAACCCTCTGGAAATGCATTTGTTGAAAAGGAGCAAGAACAGCGCTTTAAAGCAGCGTGACCCCTACAGGACATTTTGAAAATAGCACTGTTGTAAATGCTGACTGCCCTCTGCGAGTCTTTTTTACTTTCTAAGCAGCTGGAACATGCATTTCTACGGAAGAGGATTAGGGCCACTAAAAAAAAAAAAAAGTTAACAGATTTTTTAATTTCATTTCAGTATAGTATGGGATCTGACTTTTTTCTCAGAATTCTGACTTTTTTTTATTGTCAGAATTCAGTCAGAATTCTGAGATTAAAGTCCGAATTCTGACTTTTTTCCCACACTAAACTAAAATAAAATTTAAAAATCAGTTTACCTTTTTTTTTTTTTTTCACTAGCCCTAATCCTCTTCCGTACATATCTCATCCAGCCAAATATCTGCCTGTTTGCTGCCACTTTTTACTTTAATACAAGTTAGGGAAGTGTAAGTCTGCCTCTCAAGTAAACAGTTTTTAACTACAATTATAAGGTCACTTAGCCTCTACATGTTCTATAGTAGCATGGTAAAATAACTCTTAAGTCACTCTATTAACATTAACTGATGTTAGCAGATACAGTACTTATATGTTTGCAACAGTAGACAGCTGGATATAGGCACCAGCAACCCTGTCGACCCCAGAAGGGATCAAACGTGACAGAAATTGGATGGAAGTCTACAACGGTTATGCCTTTTTATTCTGTTTGAGGTCTGCAAGCCCTGCCCTGATGCAATTCTTTTTTTTCTTCCTTTCCTCTTGTTTTTCTTTGCCTTTTTTTTTCTGCTGGCTTTGCTATGTCATAAACTGGAAAATAAAACTTTATAATACCCTGGGTAGCACTGGGAGCACAAGACATGTGGCTACAAAAGCCAGTGGCTTTATATTGGGCTACTGTAAAGCCGTTGTAAAATTGACCCACTAGACTGCAACTGGGTTGATTGAAAATCTGCATGTGTGGTTTCCCAACCAGAGCCATTTAAAAGGAGATAACAACTCAATAGTCTTATAAACAATTAGATTTCCATCACAAGGTAAGAAGAAATAATATTTTTTTATGCTAGGTCATAATGTTACTTAGTCCTGCATTAAGAAAATATTGTCAACTTGTCTTCTACAATGTTGTCCAGCTATGAATACATTCAAATATGTTTCTTCTTCTGTGTTTTTCACCTTAAATCTAATGTAACTGTCTATGTAATTGTATATAACAGTAAGATTTAATTGTTGTACAAACAGGATGTAATACTTTTTTGTAATACCTTAATGTTTTGATTAAAAGTCAATTTGGAGCTACATAGATGATTTAATGTGAGTTACTGAATATGGTCAGCTGACATTTGAAACAAAAATACAAAGAACAACTAAATATATTAATTATATCAAGGTAAGATATATATAACTTGTTTGATCTGGGATCAATTGCAATTTTAATATTCAGGAAGTAAACTTTTTTTTTTGCAATGGAGTTTTTATTGTAAAGTCATATGAACAGGTAGCAAGGTGACTAAATGAAAACAAAAATAGCAGAAAGAATGAGTTGCAAGATAAACGCTTTTCCAATCAGTTTATTTTTAAATAAATCAAATGATGACAATAGAGTTTCAGGTGCAATATAGTCATTCCAGCATATATATGATCTATGTGCCTGGACTGGGTCCAGCTTGAATTTACACAGGAAAGGTTTGAAAATACATCAGCTTTACATTTTCTAAAGCAAACCTGTTTCAGTGCAAAGCTCATCTAAAAAGGGCTAATAAGATATATGAAAGGCTTAATGCTGTTTGTTTCCCAGTGTAAATATTATATATTGCATGCTTTCTCTTTCTCCTGCAGGGTAATTACTGTCTCTTAAAAGAAAAAAAAAATGAAATGAGCACAGAACATTTAAACCTGAATAATGCCCCTGACTGAATGATTTAAGCTCAAAGTGACACGTTACTGTGTTTTATGAGGTCAGATTTTATAACCCGCAGTCAATACTGCACTCAGATTTCTAAATAGTTCACTTTAAAACACTCTGATTCAACTACTAGTCAACAATTTAAACAGGCATTGGCAAACAAAATAATCACTTATAAATTATATTATATTGCAATCTAGTACATGTTTTACATCAGGTTGAAATTAGCCAATAACAAACAGGAAATTCATCTGAAAAAGTTAACTACAGTGCCACCCTGTGGTCAAAAATTTAATCTCATTTGACCCTACTGGATGGAGCATTTTCTTTGTTCTAATTAATGCATTCAAAAAAGTTATAAAATGAATACTGCATGCTTTTAAAAAAAATGACATTGAAACTGTTGACATAACTCTTATTTCAGTTTAATGTTCTCCCAGGAAAAATATTGATCTTTAAAGAGAGATATCAATTAAACATGTCCATTATGTTCTAGTTCTAATCAGTGATGAGATTTAGCTCAAACAGTGAAACAGTTGCAAAGTAAAATAAAATAAAAAGAGAAGTAGAATGCTTATTGACTTTGCTGTGCTGGAGAGATTTACTGATGCTTTTTAGCATAGATGATAGCTGCCACAACACCAGCTACACAGGCACAAGACACAAGTACAAGTACAATCACTCGTACATTTTTCTTCAAACCTAAAAAACGAAAAGAGCAGAGAGTAAAATGTAAATTCCAATTAAAGCAAAACATGCCAAGATAAACCACCATAGATAACCTTTCTACTCATTTGTTTTCTGATCTAAATTTAATTTGAACAATTCTAGTGAAACAGGTAACAAATCTCTTCATGGTCGTGGATGGAGGATGTGACACAAACTTAAGGGACTCTATTTTTATTTTCTACAAACCTTTCCATTGCCTCCAAATGTCTTTTATACCATAATATTCTAGATATATTTTTCTTATGTTCATTTTCCATGTTTTTTTACAAAAAGACAAGGAAAATAAATAAGATAAGTATTTATTAATAATAAGTATAAAGACCTGAACTAAAACAGGAAGTTTTAGCATTATGTTTTATGGAAAATATGTGCTTTCTGCAGCGCTTACCATTAATTATAGTTTGCCGCAATGAGATCTGAAACAGCAGAAAGACACAAAAACATCTTATAAAGTAAAATATGAGCAAAGTCATGAACACCAACATTCAGTATGATGATCATATTAAAATATATATTAAATATGATTACCTCAGATACTGGAACTCCGAGAAATTTCCTAATCTCGTGCCATGATATTTCATTGCGGTTACAGTCGAGGAGTTTTTGCTGATAGAAGAAATAATCCACAGTGAGGAGGACGTTTGGGTTGTGCACTTGTCTCCTGCTTTCAGCAACTATGTGGTCCTTGTTGTAGGTGTGATGCATCACCGCCAGAATGATTGGTTTATGGGCTTAAAATACAAAGAAAAGAAATGATTACAAACACATCTATATTACTGCGTTACTCCTTATCTGACCACAGTCATGTTCCTTATGAAGCCAGTCTTATTAGGTTAATTTATATCAGGATTTTACCGGTGCAAATTTATTCAGTCAGTGAGGTTATGGCAATCACAAACAGGCACAAATTGGACTAGAGGCTCTAGTGCAAGACAGCAGAATTTGGAAAAGACTCCTTGAGAGGAGTTAAAGTGACAGTTACTGTCAGTTTAATCCTGTTGTCTAGATTTTAAGCATTTCAGGCTTTTATACATTTTATATTTTTCTCAAATTATTTGAGGAAACAGATTATTTATCTTCAAACTTATTTGCAAAAAAGTTTTATCTGCGATTTAATAATTAAATTGCTCTTTTAATTCCTATCATTTTGAGATAGAACCAGTTTTCAGCACTAAATTATATACATATATACTGATTATATTGAATGATACATATATTGATAATTGTTTTTAAAAAATACTCAAATATTCTATTTATGTTTTGATTAAAACTGACCATTTTCAATGAAAACAAGTCAATAACATGCACTATTCCTGATATATTGATATATTATTCCAAAGGATATCTTCATTTTATTTTTAAACTTTTTCCAAAGACTAAACTAAATCCTTTCATAAAACCTGTTTCATGGCAGTCTAACAATATTCACTGACCATAGAGACCGGAATTATATTTCCATAACTCCAAAGAGCTGCTCCTTTAGTTCTAACAAATGTTGTATCACAGTACATAGTTTAGAGCTATCCTTAAACAAGTACTGAAGTTTTTGGGGGTTTTTTTTGCAATTTAAGGCAGTCAATTGGCCACCATTATAAAAAAAATCCAGTATTTCTTTGTAAGAGCAACTTTGCCCATGGTGTTGCATCCCTGGATACACCCATCAAATGGTCAGCCAATGAGGTCACATTCAGCAACCAAAGAGAGTGACATCATGAGGCCATGCAACACTGTCCCCTTCCATTTAAAGTAGATATTTAAAAGGCAACTACTTATTTCAGTGGCATTTTTTTATTCGAAAGGGATTGTTAAAGTGCAGTAAAATAAATAGTCTCATTCCCTAAATATTACTTATTTTCAAATAGAACAACATACAATAGATTTTATTTTATCATTTAAAAAAACTGAAATGTTAGAATATACAGTCATATGTTTATATTTGTGTTTTTACTACTTTTTTACTGTTTTCAAGGCCGCTCTTTAAAAACATGAAATTGTCTAGAGAGCTCTTCTTAACAAAATTTCTTTTAGTTTACACCTGTGTATACAAAATGACAAAATAAATCATAGTCTAATTTAACTGCATGAGATGGAATTTTTTTGTCTGTGCCCCCATCAAAAGACCGGGGCGCCACCCTGGCCCCACCCTAACCCCATCCTGGCACCACTCTGGAACCACTGGTGAAATTGGTCTAGGACTGCAAATGACCTCACCTCTATGATTCAGGAACGTTGGACTGGGAAGACATCTAAACACTGCAGGACACCGATCCTTAAGGTTATATGACATTGGTAGACCAATACAACCTGAGTAAAATTATGAATTTATTGATTAAGAAAACCTACTGGTTTTCCACGACTCCTTATTTTCTCAAATTGCAAAAAATGTCTCTCACTATGATTTAATGGAGCCTGAAATGCTTAGAAATGGCTTAGTGCTTTTTTTCCAATTACTACATTTCTTCAGATGGAAGCATTATGCTTTCCTTTTTAAAAGTGTTAAACCTTCCTAATAATGTCAGACAGGACTTAATTTAGTGGTTTATTGTAATAATGGTTGCAGCAGTGATCAAAACTGGGTATGAGAAATTAAACTGAACCACAAAAATGGTTATACGCATATTATCAAGACTTTTCAGTGGGTGAATAATAATGAAAATAATAAATTCACATTTAGCAATATGTTTTTAGTAATTCCATTAGCATGTCTTGTAATAAAACTTATTTCCATTCAAAATGTAATTATTTGAAAACTGCATTTGAATTTTGCTTATATTAATCTGACAGTACAATTTATCCAGCAGATCAATGTCAGTGAATCCCGTTCCTTACTCTGAATCTTGTTCAGAGCTTCGGTGATGTCTGTTTGAACCCGTGAGGCGATAGGACAGATAACCAGGAAGTAGTCACAGTCCTCGCCAGAGTAAGCTTCAATTTGGCCCACGCTCCTCAGCTTCTCAACAATCTCCTGATGGGCACCATTGGTTTTTCCTGCAACAGCAACATAGAACCTTTTTCCCAGACCTAAATATAAACAGAACATAAAGATCCAGTGATAACAAACACTAAATAACAGTTTTGGACTTTAAATTCTTGCTAGGTTCTTTGAGTCATTTGTACACTGGAAAAAGTTTAAATCTAGATGAGTCATTTTTTCTTAAAATAAGTGCATTTGTTCTTGGATTGAGGAGGTAAACAAGACATTTTGCAAATGGAACAAGATAATTTATACTTAAAATAAGAAAACACAATTGCATTGTCTTATTTCAAGTGCACATTATCTAATTATCTTATTTTAAGAGTAAAAATACTAATTCCATTGGCAAACTATCTCATTTACCTACTGAAATTAAGGGTACATGGACTTTTTAGGACATTTTTACTCATTTCTAGATGGTTTTTCCAGTGTATTATATGATTTGCACACAATTTCACCAACACAAAGTCAGTTTTCAGAGTTAAATTAGTTAGCAATGCTTACTTACAGTATATTGATAGCTTTTAAGTGGATTTGCATACAAAAAATGTAAAGGCATAACTCAGATTTTGTAGTGTATCCTTTAAAAATGTGCACCATTTCTAATGCTGAGAGAAAACTGGTGTAGGTGAAAAAAGTACATGCATGTACCAACTTTTCCCTGTGGACACAGGGCGTTTACCTCCTTGCATAGTTATACACTATTTGGAAAGACATCAAAAAAGAAATTAAAAAAAACACTGAAGAAAAAAATTGATATTCCTTCTTCAGAACATTTTATGGCTTGTTTCAGCTTGTGCTGCATTTATCTATCCAAAAGAAGATGAACTGAAACTAGCTGTTCACAGTTTTTTTCACTCCCTCATTCACACTTTTTTAAATCTAGTGCAAATTTTCTCCTTTATTAGTATTACAGATAAGCTTTTATTACGATAAGCTTTTGTTTTAATGATATTCGCCTTGTTTTATCAGTTTGAATTGATCCAATCAACTTTTTTAGCTGCTAAATATTCAGACCAATTTGAGAAGGTTTCATTAGTATCTGCCAGCAGGACGGTTTGTGTTGCCGCCGAGCTGTCTGAACCTTCTGCCTGCTGTGGCTGAAAACTAAGAGCTTGAACCCTGAAACAAAAAACGTCAGAAGTCTCTAAAACAGGAAGGAAGTTGCACAGTCATTTCATAACAACCTTGACGCATGTGTGCATTTTGTTTCACAAGTATGCTGATGATATTTGGATTCGAGGTCCATTGTTATTTGGCTCCCCTTAGGTGTGCATTTGGTGAACTAGAGAATCTTACCTGTGTCATTCGGCCCGTTCATGTCGCTGCAGGGGAGCAAAGGGAAGACAGAGTGTCAGCTCTATTTGATCAAATTAAAAATTCAAATATAGGTAGACAAATAAATGACCAATACAAAATAAGGATAATGTAAGCCGGTGCAAGAAGCATACATCAGCTGCTTTGTGAATACAAACACATCTAAAGAAAATGTAGAACCTACCTGGAGGGTTTTTCTCTTGTCCTTTTGAGCATCCAAAAAACTCACACAGCCTGATGAGAGTTACTTCCCACTATTAACAATACTAACCACATAGGCTTCTAGTGTTTTGTTTCTGACTCGCCCTTGCTGAAGGAGAGCTTTATGTTCGGCTGCTTAGTGAAGCAGTTTTACTTTCACTTTGAAACTGCATTGGTTCTTTAAAACCACAAAAGCCAGGGTGTAGATGGGGCGGGCAGACTGCAGCAGGGAGATAAGAAGCAGGAAATGAGCCTGCTGTTCTGTCAAATGAGGTTTTAAAAAATAAATCCCCCAAAACTACATATATAAACAGTCTAGAGTATGGATATAAAAATCATTAATTTTGCAGATGGTTTATTTTTCACCATGAGGATTATTTTTTTTTACATATTCTTCTTTTGTTCAACACTTTAAACAAGCACTTTAAACACCTGCAACAAAATAAATGTTATTTAACATAAAAGGCATCTAAAGACAGGATGCTAAGGTGCTACATCCATGTGCTGCTCACTGCTGCTGCTGCCTTCAGGGTCTAATAAGTTTAACAGTGGAAAAAGAGAAACTCTTAATTGGTTTTATGAGCCTTTTAGAAACTGAAAAAAACACATTGAGTTGTTTCTTTTCATGATTTCACTTATTTTATGTACATATAATAGAAAATTTTCTTTAAAAAAAATCTGCACTTGAATGAAAAGTCAGAAATTAAAAAGGGAATATGAAGTGAAAATAGCAGAAGAAGAACTAGGCCAAAATCATTTCTAGAAGATAAAAAATGCAACTAAAATGTAAGATCTAAGGGCTGCATTTTCAAGTTTTCTATCTATTTTTTCCCTGTCGTACACTTCAATTTTAAAAAACGGAGGGTTTTCAAAAAGCAAAGGAATCGAATAAAGCAGGGGAAAACACACAATAATAATAATGCAAATATCTAGGGGAAAAACCTACGGAAGAGGATTAGGGCCACTGAAAAAAAAAATGTTAACTGATTTTTTTTTATTTTATTTCAGTATAAAAAGTCAGAATTCTGAGTTTAAAGTCAGAATTCTGACTTTTTTCTCAGAATTCTGAGAAAAAAGTCAGAATTCTGACTTTTTTCCCATGTTAAACTGAAATCAAATTTAAAAATCAGTTAACTTTTTTTTTTTTTTCCAGTGGCCCTAATCCTCTTCCGTAAAAACCTAAGGGCTTAATAATAAAAAATCTTTAAAAATCTTGTTCAAGCATTTTGCAGTATTGTTTTGTATTTTTTTCAGAAACCTCTTAAACAACCACAGCTCATTTTTGAAAGTATGGAAAAAAGGATGGTATTTAACAACTCTACAAATACATATGTAGTATTTTGTTGCAATAATAACACTGACCATGAATTCTTAATTTTTTATTTGGAGGAATAAGCTTAACTGCGTATGTTAAAATGGTAAAAAAATAAAAATCTAAACCCAAGGCTTTGTAATTAACTTATTAACTTTAATTTACAGTAATTTCCATAATTTCTTTACTATGCACTCATAAAGAAATGTTTAGTTGTTTCTAGATTAGTTTTTCAGACAATGCAATTACAGAAATCAAATAAAATATTTCCCTTATAAACTTCTTTGAGGTATATGTTATCATTTCTTTATTTCTTATTTTTATTTTTATTTTGTTTTTCATTGTGTGCGATACAGGTACACTTGAACCTTAATCCTTATTTACCTTGATATACTGTATATACCTGGATATACTGTATATATATTATTGTTTATTCTTAATGCACCTTTTCCTCCTGTTTGCACTTTTTTGACTTCTATGCCAATATGTGACAAGTGAATTTCTCCGCTGTGAGATCAATAAAGCCCATCTAATCTAATCTAATCTAATTACTTTCATTTTGGATTGTTGATTTGAAATATTCTTTTGTAATTTTAGATGTTGTTCTATTTACCTACTCTAAGTTATGTTGATAACATTTTTCTCATTGATCTCGGTTAATTTACAGCATATTTGACATATTGAAGCGGTTTGGTTTGTCTTGTATTTGCTTAAAAGTAAGTCAGCAAACCGTGAAAATGCTCCATATCACAGATTACCAGTCCACCAGTGACATTGGATCATAGCAAAGATAATAACAGAGAGCACATCATATAAAAAGAAAATACTTCCTTCGTTTTCTTTGACAAAAATTGCAAAATAGCACTTTCAAACAAAAGGAAAATCGCTTATTTCCATTACTCTTTTAGGATGCATCCTTCTGCTGCAATGCAAGGGGCGTGGTGGAGGCGCGCCCCAATGTGGGCGTGTCTTAATATTGGCCGCGCCCTGATCTGCGGTCTGCAATCAGAGGCTATTCAAGTTGTTGACTTATAGTCATATTAAAAATAATATACCAGCCAGTTGTGTTCTTTAATTTCCTATGTCTAAAGGCATGTGCGTTCAGGAATAACTTACACACAAAAAAAGAAAAAATTAAGTCTACAGTATAAATGAAACTATATTACGTTTTAAAAGTATAAAATAAAGCTATATAACTTTTTTTTAACCCTTTATAGGGAACTCAATTAAATATTTTGAAAATCAAAATTTCAAGCCAATAGTGTTAATGGAATCCAGGACAAGACCTTGTTACCTTTGTAACATTCAAAAAAATATGATATTATGATGGCAAAAATTAATATCAGTTTATTTTTTTTTAATAGGAAACGCCAACTTGCCTGAATTTATTAAGAAACATAACAAAAGTACTTCTACAAGAAATTCCCGAAAAACACTCTGAGAGTGAAAGAAACACATTATTTTGGTACGACAAATTAATGCTGATACTGGCACTTACATTGTTATAGTTTATAAACCTAAATAATTAAATAATTGTTAACAAGGCTTATTCATTTTTAAATTTACTTTTTAACTTTTCAATGAGATTTTTATCTTTTTTTTCTTGACTTAACTTTTTTTTCAACTTAATGTACAGTATCATTCAAGGGCTCATCTAATTGGTCAAATGCTAAAACATGATGTGCAGCCATGTAGCCATGACTGGATATAGATATTCTGCTTCTAGACCTCACTGGGGGACATGGGGAGGGCTCCATTTGTAAGGGGTATGCAAGTGATCAAAAACAGTAACTTGTCCTTTAAAGGGTTAGCTACATAATATAAAAGCAGTATTTTGTTAAACAAAAACTTGTTACCTTAAAAGGATATAATCTATTTGTCAATTACTGTGAGAATTAGAGTTCTCTGACACGGAAATATTTGCCTTTCAAAGAAAGAAAAGTCCTTCAAAAGAAAAAAATAAATAAAATTCTGGGGGGGGGGGGGGGGGGGAAATCATCCTTATTCCATCGTGGAATGTCCTACAGTCCTTGAAGGCAGCAGCAGATGCGGGTCTTATTTGTTCTCTCCGGCAGGAGGAGGGCGTTCCGCTCAACAGCACATGCATCCAGTGGCTGCTGCATCCCTGCGTGTCAGAGCATTGCTTCATCTCTAGATGCGTCCAAACGCTTTAGATTTGCTCCGGTTTTAAATCAGGCATCCGGCCTGTTCCTGGATGGATGCCCTCCCTCTGCCGGGGGAAAGGAGACAGAGGAGGTCGGGCTGGTAGACATGGAGGCTGCAGAGGGAGTGAGCTGTAGGACGGTAGGCTCTGTGGCTCTGAGAAACAATGAAATGCGGTCAATTTAGATCGGATCTGACAGTCAGCCTGCAAACGTTTTACCCTTTATAACATTTTGCTTTTTCTCTTTTTTATTCAGAGAGACACAGATGGTGGCGGATTTTTTTTTATTTATTATTATTCTCAGCTGCACTAAAAAATATCTGCTTTACTGTAAACAGCCTGGGCTTCACTTTTTTATTAATTCTAACTTTTTCTCATTTGTATTTCATCGTTATTTCTGTGTTTTTGGCCTCTTATGCACATCCATCCCATACAAACACAGTCACATGTCAAATATGAATCAGATGCACAATGTAAACACAACAGGGACTGAAACTGAATCAGCAGCAGGATTTAGTACAACTTTTAAGAAGATTAAAATAACTCTAATCAATTTGATTATGAATCAAAACAATTCCTGCAATAAAAAGACTTCCTTCCCTTTATTTTAATTTTTGTAATTTAAAACAATTATTGAGCCTCACAGTGTATTATAGTACCATATATTGTGATCAATTAATTTTTAATTAATCACAATATGTTTTTAATTTGGGGGTTATCTTTATTTGTTCTTCTGTTATTAGTTTTTTATTCATTTTGAGAAAATATTTGTTGAATAAATTAAATATGAAAATCCTTTAATAAAATAATAGGGTCATTATATTCTATTATAACTACCTTTATCTAATATCTTATCATATATTAGTGTCGTTATTAAATTATGGTTCTCACTTATTTATTTATTTTCCAACATTAAAATGAAGGCACATCAGTAGGATAAAAAAAATGTTTCCATTACTAGATGGATGCTACTATTTATTTATAATAGGATCATTTAAAGTGGCATTTTAAAAGGCTTATGCTTATTATTCAGATAATTATAGACTGCTACAAAATTCATAGAATTCAAAGCAAGTATTTATGTTATGTAATGTATAACATCTATTTTATGAAACAATATATCGTTTCCAAATATTGTGGCATCTAACCAAAAACAGGAAATAGAGGCAACTTTGTTAAAGTGCAGAATAAGCAAACAGTTTGATTGACATGACTTGCATCATTTTTATTTTTTCTTATTTTTTTTGGTTTACAACAAAAAAAACAAAAAAAAAATTTGCTACTAAATCAATGTGAAGAATATAATGCAGTTCCAGGTACTTAGAGATTCACTTCCATACAGAAAGCCCACATTCATATCTTCAGGTAACACAGAGTACATGTCAGACTAAATAATACTACTTCAGCGATAGTTTTAAGGTGTTGCTTTATTGTATGTCTCGTACCATGTCTTTCTTTTTTTTCTTTTTCTTCTTCTGTTTTACTTGTTCTGTTCTATTTACATTGCAGTGTCCATATGGACTGTAAAGCTCCCTGCATAATTATAATAAAGCAATTTATATGCATGAAACAAGTGGAGCAATATGGCAATTGTCATACTGCTACACTTGTGATAGTAAAATCTGTTGGGCTCTTTTTGGCATCAAGACAATTATTCTTATTGCCACATTGCCAGACAGGACACTGTAAAAAAAAAAAAATTTAATGCAGTAAATCATAAATAATTCAATTGAAGTCCTCCCTAAAAAAAATACATTTTCTAAAATGCTTAAAAACAATAAAGTCCTTTTTTATTTCTCTTGGCAGTGCTGATTTCCTCTGTGGCGGAGTTGTTTCTCCTAGTATGGACCCTGCCCACATCGGTGGGAATATGTCACCTTTATATGTGCCCAGGAAAAGGAACCCCTTCCAGTCCCAATCCAGAGGTGCAACATGTCCAGGTGAAGAGACAAAAAAACTAATTTGTTTTTTATTTTCATATTTGAAAGGACTGTCCTGATAATTTAGGATTTCTTGTTTGTATCTTCTTCACACATCAGCTGTTCCAAAGTTTCCTGACAGACTAAATACCTTGGAGTATCCAGAGGTGAGGAGTAGAGATCAACCAACAGGTTTTTTTTTTGTTTTTTTTTAAGATGATACTGATTATTGTGACATCATCCTAACTGATCCGCCATTTGTTCTGCCGAAGTTATCAAGCTGATTCTCCTAAACACTGCTTTCTCTTCCTCGGCTTAAAAGATAAATATAATGCTAAAAAAAGTTACACAAGTTTCGATGTAAACAAAAAAAAAACATTTAAGAATTAAGCAAACAAAAGAAGACATAAGCAAACAGATTAAGCAGGAATGAATGCATTTAATGTGATCTCAAGGTGTGGCTCCTAGAAGCACTAATCAGTATTGTCATATATCAGTCATAGCAGCACCATATCAGATAACAAGAAAAAAAAACGTTTTGCATCCTGTAGCTCTTCTTTATAAGCTTGTTGATTCATGCAGACGTCCTTCTCACTGATCTGTGCTTGTTTTGTTGAAGAATGAAGAGTCTCAAGATCAAAACGATGTCAGGAGGAAGAGAGCTTACAGCAGAAAAAGGTAAGAAAAAACTTGGCCTTATGGGATTTATTGAATATAGCTAAATAGCAATGGTGGTTCTGCTTCTGAATCAGCATTGTTTCTAAAAAAAAATTCAGAGATACATTTTTTGGAGTAACATTTTTGCTCAATGTTGTTTTTTGCTTCGTCTTTTTAGTTCTTCCTAAAAGCAAAATCTTTCATTTGTCATCTCGGATTTTCTAATTACCTACTCAAGCCATTTTTCGTAATAAATCTTAGTGGAATTTCTGGGAATTTTAACGTGATACATTTAAGAATGAAACATTATGATATTGATATTTTTACCTGTAAAGGTTCACATCAATTCAATTAAGTTTATGTGTAGACCTTTGATTTAATGTGTTGTTAACTCTTCAGCAATCTCTCACATTTAGCATGCATGCAGCAACAGTGGAGAGAAAAAAAACACTTTTAACAGGAACAAATTCCAGCGGAACCAGAATCAAAGTGAGCGGCCATCTGCCGAGGCCGACTGGTATTCAAGGATATAGAAGCAGACTTACAAAAAGAGCTTAGAGGCACTGATCTATGAATACTTTCTGTTAGAAAAGATAATAGTAAGCAATCTCCACAAGGGGTTCTGGGAAAGAACCAGCTGAGCAGAAGTGCTTCGAAACTGTTTTTATTTCAAAGGGAGGAAGAAGAGGAGATCAAATCTGAGCGTATAGCTATGTCTAGGAGAGAATCAGGGCTTAAAAAAAAAAAATCTGACCCAACTGAAGATGTTGATGGCAGCAACCGATATCTCCCTCCAGGATGGTGACACGGCCTGGTCCTGTTAGGCTGTGGCATCATCACATTGACCAGGACCAGAAGCTGCTAGGACTCAAAAAAACAGAGAGAGAACAGAAAGTTAGGGGCTTAAATAACGATTACTGGAGAACTGGAGAAAAGAGATAGAAGTAAGCATAATAATATAAAGTTGTCCCTTTGCCTTCCAGCAGTCTAAGCCTATAGCAGCATTACTATAGAGATATTAGAGGATAACCTGAGCTACTCCAACTATAAGCTTTATCAAAAAGGAAAGTTTTAAGCCTAGCCTTAAAAGTAAACAGGGTGTCTGCCAGTGATTATCCTCTGCCGCATTCGGTGCCTATTTTCATAACATTCAATATGATCTGGTTAAGAAAATAAAAAACTGAATATGAAAATAAGATTTAGATCTTTTTAAGTCTTACTTTTAAATTAGTACTAAAGCAATTATGAAGTACTACAAACAGAACTCAACTTTTAGTCCAGTCTATTGGCTGAGAAATGAATTTGACTTAGACCACTTTACAGTATGGCATACATACATGCGTGCATAGTACATACATGTTAGTCTGACTTTTAATCATGTAAAATCGGACAACTTTCGGGATGAATTTAACTAGTAGTTAAAAATAATGTTGTTGTTTTTTTTTTTATTATTACATTTTTTCCTACTTGCATTTGTTTTATTTTCCTATATTTGAATCATGAAAAGCACTTTGCATTGTCTTTGTACTGAATTGTGCTATACAAATAAATTTGCCTTGCCTTTTAAGAAAAAGATTTAAAAAAATAAATTAAAAAAATAACAGGACTTGAACCAGGGCCTATCTCCAAGCTTATATCTACTGTATACAGCAGGTTTTATTGCAGCTAAATCCTGTTTTCAGTCTGTTAACCTCATTATTATCTTTCACAGATATGCATTTGACAGATTTGTAGCATATTTGTTCTGTTTGTACACCAGGTATGAAGACCTCCAGAATGTTTCTTTGGGACCTGTGGATTATCCGACCTCCAGCTGCTCTGTGATGTCATCAGGCAGCCTGGCAAATGGCTCAGAGGAAAGGTCTGCAAACCTCCCATCAAGACAGTTAGGGAAAGATGTTTGGCCTGAAGGGCCAGAAATGAGCCAGGAGCAGCCCAACCCTGAGGATCAGCCCTGGAAGTCCACCGGGGAGCAAGGTCCTGAAGCCTGGACTCCAGGTAGAGAAGAACCCCAGGACCTGGGCTGGAGCTCCGGCAGAGACGCAGAAGGACACTCAAGTCAGGAGGAGACCTGGATGCCTGACAGAGATGGATCCCATCCTGGACAAGAGCAAGCTTGGGTCATAACGCAGGAGCAAGGTCCTCGGTCAGGATGGGGAGAGGACAGAGATCAAAAGCAGGATCAGGCCTGGAACGGAGGACGGGATCCAGGAGGAAACAAAGCCTCCATAGCAACAGTGCAAGGGTGGGGAAACGGTCAAGGTCAGGATGAGCAAGCCTGGAGCGATTCAAGCAGGGAGCGAGGAAACATTTGGAGACCCGGTAATCACTCGCATGTTTCCCCATTTGTAAGGAAATCTTACATTGAAAAATAAAGATAGCCTAATATTATTCAGTTTTATTTCTAGTATAAGGGGGAAAACCTTCTTTAATCATTTTATATTTACATTTTTTGAAAATCATTTTAAAGACCTGAATATAAAGAAGGTCCAGAGAACAGAGGTGGAGCCCAGTAATGCTGTTAATAAAGTACTTCTACCACCAGAGGGCAGCGTGTCCTCTAGGTTGCTATATTTTTGTAAAACCTTCAGTCACAGATACTTTTCTAACACATGAATAAATATCAGTGAGCCAGAAAAGTATAAGTTCTTCCTTGTTATAGCTGTATATGAATTAAGCTAAAAAAATACATTTTATTATAAAAATGATGTGTTTATGCTGAAAATCCTCTCGTTTATCTCACTGTTTAGATGCAGTCAGCTTTGGTAAAAGTTCAGCAGCCCAAATAAATGAGGATAAGAAACCTGTCATGCTTCCAATCAAGAAAGAACCTCCGACTTACCCCCCAGGTGAGAAAAAAAAAAACATATTTAACCATTTAATTAAACATAATGTAGTTTTATTTAGTCTCATTGATTAGTCATGAAAATTCATTTCACCTCTAACCCTAACCTGTCAAGATGTCTGAGAAATGCTCTTGGACCTAAAATATAGGTGAATTAAGATTTTTTTTTTTATATATATATATATAAAATATTTCAAGTAGAAAAAAAAAATTACATTTGGTGCACAGATAACAGATTGTTAGATCATTCTGAACAAAATTTTTAAAAGAAACTAATTTTCTTCTCCAAATTCTCCAGGGAGCCAAGAGGAGTGCTGGCAGCTCCAGATTGTGGCCAAAGGAAGGGTCACGTGTCCCAAATGTAAAAGTGTGAGCAGGAAAACTGTAGAAGGGCTGAAGAAACATATGGAGAACTGCAGACTGGTGAGCCCAATTCAGTTTATTTATATGGCACCAATTCAGAGTTAGATTTGGACATTTGGGCATTTTAGCCTAAGGATAAAAATCTGGTAAACTATTCCATTGTATTTTAGGCTGTATTTGTTCAAGTTATTTTCATGCTGGAGGTGAACTCCATCCAGTCTCTGTTCTTTTGCTCCCTCTAACATGTTTTCTTCTAGGATATTTCCATTGTTAATCCATCCATTTTCCCATCAAATCAGAACAACTCCCATTTTTCAGTTGAAGAGAAGCTTCCCCACAGCATAATGCCACCAGCACCGTGTTTCGTTTGTAGAGATGGTATGTTCACAGCGACTACTAGTTTAACTCCATTTGGTCTTCAAGTGGTGCTCTTACTCTCATCTGCTCTCATTCTATTTTATTTCCAAGCCAGTTGCCAGGTCTGCTAATGCTAATATTAAACAAACCACACACAAAACTTACCAATTTAGAGGAAAAGCTGACATTCTGAAATTATGGGCTTCTGCACTCAAAAGCTTCACCAATATTTATGCTCATTTTGTGTCTTTGATGGTTTTTTTGGCTTGAATTCTAGTTAGCTGTTGCTAGCTACTAGGATCTGGCAACCCCCGAGCTCCGTCTCACATGACTTCCTCCTGCTTTTGTGTTGATGTTAACCAGACGTAAATATTTATATATTTTGAACCCGTCAACATTTATAAAACAATAATTTGTATAGTATTTTTTTATTAAAATTGATATGCACCATTCTAGACATTCTGTGGATGTAGTTAAAAGTAAATTGGAGAATTTTCGCAAATTTTTGACACATGCACAACCCAGTACCCGCTCCAGAGAGGGAATGCCTATTAAACAAGTGCGAGAGCATGCATGAGCCCATTTCACCTCGTGCACCCTCTGTTTAAAAGTTGCTGTTTGCATTGCTCATACGAGCTTACTTTCCAAAATAAGATTTGCTTTTTTTTTTTTTTTTAAGTGACAAAGGGGGCGAGCACGTAGGACAGCCTTAGGTAAACATGTCACCAGAATGATTAACAATTAGGAGGAACACTTATTTTTATGATTCACCTGGAAAAAGAACGTCCTCCACTATACCTTTAAGTTAATCACTTTGATGAAAACTTTTTAGCTATTACCTTTAGACTTTGGCTTCAACTGACCAGAGCTCCTTCTTCGTCCTGTTTGCTGTAAATGACACTAAATTAAACTTTTTATGCCTACATATTTGTTTTTCATCTCACTTTCTCATAATGATCAGATACTTAACCAGCGTCAATATTCCTGCTAAATAGTGTTATCCAAATAGCATGATCCTACCACTACCATGAATTATCAGTTGAGAAGGAAGACTGTGTCTTGGGAGGTTTGCAGTTGTCCATCCTTCCTTTTTAGGTCCTTTTATGGGACTCAGCTTTGTGGGATGTTCTAATTATTTATTTATTATGAATTTTCTCCACAACTGCTTTGACCTCTTATCTGTGTTCCTTATACCTCATTGTGGTTTTTACTCACTAATTTGCTCTAAAAAAAACTCTAAGTTCTTCACAGAGCAGTTGTTAATGTGTTTGCATTAAACTCTATGCAGGCGGACTCCGTTTACTAATCAAAATATTTTATTCAGTGGTGTAAAATGAGATAGACTATTTGTAAGATATTCCGAAAAAAATTTTTTATTTATTGAGAAATATTACTTCTTATTTGCTTTCCTTTCTGTTGCTCAAATATACACCCCATAGTGTTTATCTGTCAAATCCTAGCAAGATACACGGAAATGTGTTGTATCCTGAGAAAACGCGGAGAAGTTTAACATATGTGAATCATTTTGCAGAAGTTCCGATGCATTTAATATGATCCTGTGTTGATTCCTCAATGTCGAACCAAATGTATTAATTTGCTTTAAATTCTGGGTGGAAAGCATTAAGTTTGTTAAACAGTTGTTGTCATTTCAATGTGATGTCAATCTGCAGCAACCTTTTACCTGTCAGCACTGTGGGAAACAGCTGAAATCCTCCACAGGGATGAAGTATCACATCATGGCTGACCACAGCCACCTGGTGAGATTACTATCTGCTTTTCACTTTTTATTTCTTCCATCATTTTCCAGTATTTAAACCACATAATCGATTAATGTTGTCTTGATCTATTTTATATTTTAGTCATCCAAAAAAACATTTTGATTTTAGTTTAAGTTTATTCAGACTTTTAAAGAAAAAACAGACTCACATCATGTTTACATAGATAATATTCTGACCACAAAAAAAAAACATGCCAAAGTAAATGTGAAACAGATTTTTGATTATGTGAAATTCATTGTAATGATGCTTTTGATTTACCTTTGAGCTGTGGAACTGGGATTTTGTTCCATTTTCCCATTGATTTCTTGAACGCTGAATCTCCATTGCTCCTACAGCCACTGTTACAACCATAACTATATATGTCCAGAGATGGTATTAATATCAGAAACTGTTCAGAATCAGGCACAAAAGGAATATCGATTATGTTGGCCTGCATCTTCATCTCAGATGTTAGCTCACTGATCATCATTTAGTCGGCTACCGAAGTTAGCCTGATGTAGTCCTATTCAATTCTAGTCAGAATATGAGTCTGATACTGCTCCATAGAGCTGTGATTATGGGGCGTGTTTTGAACAAACCAGGAAAAAAAATGCCTCTGCACTCAATTGGATAGACCTACAACCAATAAGAGCAACGGAGTGCGTGACGTATGTTAAGCGATGCATAGTTGTTGTCAACAAAAATCAAAGCGTGCAGTTGCACGCCTAGAATAAGATAAGCCTTGATCACGTTTCTCTGTTCCTCTTTTAAAATTAATTTGCTGTCGATATCTTCTAGAACAGACCTAATAGCAGAATCTACACACCTCAACTCTCCAGCTGCAGCCATTGTTGTTGTCACCCAAGCGCGCTTTGGTCACGTGGTTGATTACGTTACTGTTGATCATCTGTCCATCATCGTATAAAGCCCGCCCTGACAATTTGATTGGATCGCCAGATGGTGGGCGATCATACTCGCGCTACTATGGAGCAGAGCCAGACCGAACTTCCCGACCTCAAACCTTGTGGGCGGGACTAAGTTCGGAATGGCACCCAGGCTATACCGAAGTAGCAGCGAGGCTGAAATTTTGGCAAGAGTCTAAAAAAAGACATTACAGCTGAGAGAAAATATCCATATCTTTCTAAGGAATTATTTTTTTACATTTTCATTTTAAGGATTATTTTTATGTTCATGTAACCCATCGAATAATAGTAGCAAGTTCTTATCTTATCTATTGTTCTTAATGTTTTTTTCCCACACTTTACAAAAAATTATATGATGTATGAATCCTGCTGATATATCAGATCAATGTCATATCAAAACGAAAAATTTGTATAGTGACAATCGTTGCCATTACAATATTTAAAACACTCATCTATCTACTATTTTGCACTTATAAGCTGCACTTAACATCTCGTCTTAAAAAAAAACACTAAAAAGTTATTTGTGAAGAACTGACTTATTATTACATATATTAGGGAAAAGCTACAAACAGTCAAAGAAGGGAAGTCCAACTACTGTTGAAAAAGTCAGCCATCTTAATTCTCCAAGTCTTCTTGGAAATCTGACTGTTTCATATGAAACTTTCCAGATTTTTCAGATCGTGAGCTTTCCAAACCAAATGAAACACACCATTAAACTCTACTGAACAGCATTTCTCCTTGTATTGTGTTACCTTGGTTTATTTCTTCATGATGTTTGTGTTATCTATTGAAAGTTTCCCTAAGTTTGATATATGATTTCTAGCTTGTACATTTTAAACAGCAGCTTTAAATGCGGCATTAATCAGTATTGCTAGAATGCTGACATTAAAACCTTAATTTTTCTGTTTTTCTCCTGAAAGCCATCAGCTGATGAAACCAAGGGCCTTGACGACCGCGCTATCAAAGAGAAGTTACGTAAAATACTTAAGAGACTGGGCAAACTGAAATGCTCTAAAGAGGTGAGGCATTGGTAATCCTGTCTTAAATAGTTTTTTTAGGAGTATAAAAGAACCATAAAGTATTTATTTTTCCTATTTTCTTTTCAGGGCTGCACTGCTGCCTTCACAAGCATCATGGGCTATGTGTATCACATGAAGAAGTGTGGGAAGGAAGAGTCTGAGTTGGAGAAGTTGCTGCTTAATTGCTCCCACTGTGGGAAAACATACAAATCCAAGGCTGGCCTGGAGTACCACCTGAAATCAGAGCATGCACCCGTGAGCTATCTGTCTAATTTATGTCCCTTACATAATAGATTTACAGTAATTTATCAGCACTACTTTCATAAATTAATATGCAAGTGCCAAAGAAGATTCCTGCTATTGTCACTTCTTGATGAAGGTTTCCACTCCTGCTTTTTAGACACCCCAGAAGACTGAAGAGGACGAGGCCCTGAAGGCCCAAAGGGAGGCTAACCCAGAGAGGACACCTAGTGGCCGAGTGCAGCGTGCCTCTGCACAGGTGGCCAACTTCCACCTGGCTGAGATCGCCAACAACGAACTGCCAAAAGACTGGCCCAAAAGGAAGTTTCAGTCAGACTTGGTGCCTGATGATAAAAAGGTAGGAAATGTGTTTTACATAAGATAAAAATAAACATGTTCTTTTAACACAGAAACTGGGTGTATGGCAGTCTTTATGGCTATGTTCACACTGCAGGCCTTGATGCTTAACTCCGAATTTTTTTTGTTGAATCCGTTTTTTTTTTTAGCTGCCGTTCATATTTCCAAATATATGCGACTTGTATGTGATCTACTGTGTGAACTGCAGTCATACAACGCAAGTGCCCTGCATGCGCAGTAGAAGACGCGATGACGTCACAGGCTAGTGTGCTCTGTGTTTAAGGAAGTAAACATGGATGGGAAAACCGGCGCGCATTTAGCGGTCTTTTCCAACCATTAAAACACAAAATTTTCAATATGGTTAAACATAAATACTGCTCTCCGCATCATCATCTGCCATTGTTGTTATTTTTCTTGTAGCATCTGCGTAGCAAGACGCAGAATAGTGACCTTTGTCGGGTATTAATGACGTTAAGGTTAGATGAATCCGACCTAGCCGTTCACACACAGGTCACATTTGAAAAGTATCCGATTCAGGACCACATTTCCAAGTGGCCTGGGTCAGATTGGAAAAAATCGGGGTCACTTCAGGATGCAGTGTGAACGTGGCCTAAGACAGGCTTTGATAACATACTCAAGTTATTTTGCTGTTGCCCTTTTTAGTTGAAATATGCGAGACCAGGCCTGCCAGCATTCAGCCAAGAAGTGCTAAGGAAGTGGAAGAATGAGGTGAAGCTGCAGAGGAAAGTCCATTGTCCTAACCAGGTAGGACACCCAACGATGACCTGTATGTAAACTTCCACACAGAAATTAGAACAAGTGGATTTCCAGAAGAAATTATGGAGTCTGACATGTTTTTTTGAAAGGTTGTACACTAACGCACTGTTAATTTTACTGACCAATGATCTGTGTTACTGAGTGTTGTCCTTAGCCAACAGTTTCAGGTAGCACTAAATGTCGCCATTGTGATCCACAGCAAAAATTTGACTATGGTCCCTGTAGGGGTGGAACATTGACAAAATCCACGGTTCGGTTCGGTTCACGGTTTCGTGGTCACGGTTTGGTTCGGTTTACTTTGATTGTTAGCCTGACATGTTGGTCGTGTTGCTATTAGCATAAACAAAACGTGTTGCACAATGCTTGCGCACTGTTGCACTTTTATCCACAACTTTCTTTCCGCCGTCATCTTAGGTCACTCCAAATGCAAAGCGGTCCCATACAGCAGACCTATAAAGTGCTTCTGGCGCATCTTCCAACTCCTGTTCTTTCCCTCTCAACATACCCACACAATTTTCCACAACAAATTATTTTTTCCTGCTACACCCGGCTACGCTGCTTCGCTTCTTCTTGTTTACTATTGGTGGTTGGCTTTGGTCGCACTACCGCCACCTTCTGCTCTGGAGTGTACACGCTTCGCCTATGAGAAAAAGGAGCAGCGCATGAACCGAACGCAACACACGCAAATCGAACCAAGACAGTCGAACCGAACAGTTCAGACGTTTTTATTAACCGTTCCGTGCCTAGGTCCCTGGTGTCCGTGAGTATGTCGCTCTGACATACTGTCAGACTCTTCACCGCTTCCTTTCAATGAAGTTGATGCTAACTGTGATATAGCTGAGTTTTTTATGTAATTCAGCAATCAGTGCTAGATAAGACTTTGTGCTGTTAGCAGCATCACAACAGCTGGGTTCTGGTTGCTCTCAGAGGAAAGAGCAGGGTGCCAGCGGGGAATTTGCCAATCCTGGTGTTCTCTGGAAAATGCCAAGCATCCTGCATGTTGTTGGGCTGTGAGCACAACCCCCATCTATGGACATTGGGCCCTCATACCATCCTCATGGAGTTGTTTCGTGCAGACACATGATTGAGGTCATTTTGCAGGGCTTTTGCAGGGCTCCTCCTATTGCTCCTTGCACAAAGGAAGACGTAGTGGTCCTGCTGCTGGGTTGTTGGCCTCCTACGTCCTCCTCCATTTCTCCTATGCTGACAAACACAGAAAACCTTCTTGCCACAGCTCACATTGATGAGCCATCCTGGATGAAGTGCAGTTCCTGAGCCCCTTGTTTGGGTTGAAGAGTCCGTCTCAAGCTACCACTAGTGTGAAAGCACCTCCAACATTCAAAAGTGGGCAAAACTTCAGCTGGAAAGCATAGTTACTGAGGAGTAGTCTGTGGTCCCCACTCCTTTATTTAGTGTGTCTTGCCAATTTCCAATATTTTCCACCTGTTGTCTATTCCATTTTCACAACAGAATGTTAAATTGATTGTCAATCGGTGTTGCTTCCTAAGTGGACAGTTGGATTTCACAGAAGTTTTATTTTTGGTTTTATTAAAGTTATATTGTCTTGTTTACGTGTTCCTTTTATTGTTTTTACCAGTGTGTAAAAAAGAGAAAAATTTTTCTTTTTCAAATGTTACATATGGATTTCAAAACGATACACTTTAATTTCAGTAAAGTTCAAACTAAAATGTGAATGTGCAAGTTATGTAATGAGTATTAATTTATATTTCCCCATAGGGCTGTGACTGCACATACACCAGTGTGTCAGGACTAAAAGCTCACCTGGGACTGTGCACAAAGGTACATTTTGTGTTGTCTCTCCAGAGCTTTTTCAAAATGTATGAAAATTGAAAAAGTTTAATCTTTTTTGTTTCTTTCTTTCTTTTAATATAGAGTGTAAGAGGACAAAGAAACATTCTTTATGTTTTCCTATGCTTAAAAAATTTGTAGAATAAGTAAATTTGTGTCATAGCCTGCGACACCCGTTTCAGCGCGGCCCGATGCCAGGCAGGTGACATTTGTAAACAAACCAATGGATGCACTGTAATAAAATTATACTGGCTTATTTTAATTTCCATTGACTACTTACCTTATTAAAAGGCTGCTATTTAAGGCTTCATTTTATTGCACTGTGGCCCTGATAAGGGATTGTATTGTTACCGTAGCTTGAAGAGGTAGGCATTTTATTTTCACATGGTTTGAAATTCCAGAAGTCCTTATATGCACAATTCAATAAAAAAAAATTTCTAATCCTCAAAATAGAAATAACACAATTTTCTATAATTCCATTGATGCAAGAAAACTAATAATGCATTATTACTTTAATGGAAGTTAAACTTAAAGCAGCAAATATCGTACAGCAGATTAGTGACACCTTGTTTGCATTATGTATTTCTTCCTACTTATTCATTTTGATAGTGGGCCGTTGTACACTTGGAGCCTTTAGGGGACTGATATAAGACTTTTACATTTTTGCGGCTCCAGACGGATCTCTTTTTTGTTTTCTTTTGGTCCAACATGCCTCTTTGAACATTTTGGGTTGCAGACTCCTGCTCTAGAGAAAGGATTTCCTACTAATTTAATATTTTAACCTTAGAAAACTTGTGTTTAAATGGATCAAACATCATTATTGGATTGTTATGAGGATGAAAAATATTTCGTATTCTGTTTTTTTATTCTTGAAGGGATTTACATCCACCTAGTGGTGGTTTACATGAATTACAAACTACCAATTGGTGCCTCCATGTCAAGCAGTGAGACCTACTACAGAAGCTGAGGAGTGACATTCTACTCTTTTTGTGCTGAGGGACACATCAACCTCTGTCAGCCTTGTCAGATCTGCTAAATAAACAAACACATAAAAGTTC
This sequence comes from Cyprinodon tularosa, assembly GCF_016077235.1. Lineage (NCBI taxonomy): Eukaryota > Metazoa > Chordata > Actinopteri > Cyprinodontiformes > Cyprinodontidae > Cyprinodon > Cyprinodon tularosa. Next base: position 795,607 of record NW_024039259.1, read on the forward strand.
TCTGAAATCGGAACTATAAAAAGCCCATGGTTGTTAGCTGTCTGACCATCAGCTGATAACTGTTGCATCAGAGTTCATCCTTTGTAGGATAACACAGAAAATAGCAATGTCTGCTGGGAGGACAGGCAAGTTGATGGACTACATTGTCCTTTTTTTGAAAATTCCTAATTAAACTTCACTGTTACAATTTCATTTCTGATGTGATGCTATTGATTTTTTGTAGAATGTCTCTCTATTAAAACAATACTTTATTATTGATCATAAAAAAACAAATTTGCTACACACTTTCCCTTTAAATGAATATAATTGTGAATTTCAACAGTAGCTTGCATGAGAGTAGTTGTTTAACTTAGTGACTTTTTGGTGAAACAATTCTTGCTTAAACTGATCATCTTGATTTTGCTTCCTTTATTCAGGGTGAATTTGAAGCTGGAAAATACAGATGTTTAATCTGCAACAAGGAGTTTAATTCTGAAAGTGGAGTGAAATACCACATAAACTCGGTTCATTCACAGGTAATAACAAGATGGCACGTCTCTTTCTTTCTCTCTTTCCTTTCTATTTTATCAGTTGATGATATTTGTTAGCTTCAATCAGTTCGATGAGTTACCAAAATTCTGTCGGAAGGATAAATACTTTCCTACCTAATAAACATTTTTACACAAACTGAAGTACGAAGGAGAATGTGTATAGTTCTCAGGTTAAGATATGTTCATTATCACTGAAACAAATAAAGGACATGAATGAATAATTTATTCTTTATTAAACTACCTAAGATCTGTTTGTTAATGATTGTACAGGCTAAAACACAAACACAAAGTGCTCTAAATAAAAAAAGTAATTTAAAAATCAACCTTTTTGTTGCATACAGTAACAGTGGAGAGGAAAAACTACATTTTAACAGGAAGAAAACTCCAGTAGAACCAGGTTTAATGTGAGTAGCCTTCAGGGAGTTCCTGAAATGGGGGTTCATGGAGACAGAAGCAGACATAGAAAAGGAACATAGAACCACTGATCCATAAATACTCTCTATGTTAGACAAGGTAACAGCAAACCAGCTCCACCAATGTCTCTTTCTTAAGAAAAGAACAGTTAGCCAGATGAGCTATGAGCCGGTTTTAATGTCGAAAGGCATGAAAGAGAGCACAGGCCAACTCTATCCTCTATAACCACAAGTGTCAATGGCAGCTGGCCAGCTGATATTCCCCTGTAGGAGGGTGTCACAGCGAGACGAAACCAGACCAAATGAAGCCCAAATGACAAAAAAGCAGAGAAAATATAAAACTAGTGGTTAAATAGACAAATATTGCAGAATTAGAGAATGGAGAGCAGAGTGAGGAAAAGTGGCCCCTATGTCCTTCAGCAGCCTTGGTTTATAGCAGCATAACTATACAGATTTATACTGTAACAGTATAAAAGAGACAAAAAAAGGATATTACGTGTGAGCCATTCAACTATAAGATTAAATAAAAAGGAAAGTTTTAAGCCCAGTCTTACTTAACAACTATTAATAAACAAATTGACCCCTATTCTTATTTTACTATATTAGAGAAACCCAGAATATAAATATTCTACCCTGTTAGATAAAACATCTCCACTCTGAGGTTATTTTCACATTAAGGTCTCCCCTCAGTCATTATTTCTGTTAAAGAAAACGATTTATAGGTCTAAAACTGTAACAAAGTTGTTGAATCTTTAAAGTAAAAAGAAAGGCTACGACCACCTCCTCAGTTTCTTTGAGCAAAAATTTTCGACTCCTAAAAAGCAATATTTCTTTACCCATTAAAGATCCATTGAGGGTCAGAGCTTATAAAGGTTTCACCCTTCAAGCCTATCTCTAGGGGTTTAATGGCAGAGCAGGATGTAGTCTATGGTGGGTCCATCTGGACCACAAACATAAAGCATTTACTCAGATAAAACAGATTTAAAGTTAGTCTCAGGCATGCGGAATAATAGGTGCACCCTGCCCAACCAGGTTACACTGAGGAGAAATCATTTTTGGTCAGGGCATTTGCTAAGATCGCAAACATACTATTGTACAGTGAATAAAGACAACAAAGGTTATGGACTGTAACAGTATAAAAGAGATAAAAAATGATATGTGGGATGATGCGGCAGCATAATGAGCCCCACAAACCTCAGAAAATAAAGCAGCTTGATGCTAGAAATTCGGCCGTATTGATGATTGAATACAGACGTCAATTCACAAACCAACCGCAACATTGTAAACCCACTCAAAACATTCCCCATAAATGCTTACCTCCTAACTGTCTATCCCATGCATAGAAATCTTTCAAGATACTAACAATACTAATGCAAAATGTGTGCTTTGTGATTAAATTGTATCTATATAGAAACTATTGTATGAGTTTGAGAGACTAACTTTTAAATAATCCCAACAAGAATCTTAACAGCAATTATTCTCCGTACATTGATGGACAAACAGTTGATTAGTTATAACCAGGGGAGTTTTATTGCCTTTTTATTTACATAAATCTAATTTGTCCAACTGTTCCTTTAAAATTAACAGCTTCTAATTAACTATTTTTGCAGTTTATTTAAAAAATGAGAACAAAGAGTTTGTTTTTATCAAGTAAAAAAGGAAAACAATTGTCCCATTACTCTGAGCATGCATGCAGTGATAGTGGAGGAAAACAACTGCCTGTTAGCAGGAAGAATCCTCTGGGAGATCCAGGCTTAATATGAGACGGGGTTAAAGGAGCCTTGACAGTGACGTTTTTGAGTCGCATGCACTCACCGGCCACTTTATTAGGTACACCTGTCCAACTGCTCGTTAACACTTATTTTCTAAGCTGCCAATCACATGGCGGCAACTCAGTGCATTTAGGCATGTAGACATGGTCAAGACAATCTCCTGCAGTTCAAACCGAGCATCAGTATGGGGAAGAAAGGTGATTTGAGTGAATTTGATCGTGGCATGATTGTTGGTGCCAGAAGGGCTGGTCTGAGTATTTCAGAAACTGCTTATCTACGGGATTTGAACGCACAACCATCTCTAGGGTTTACAGAGAATGGTCCGAAAAAGAAAAAACATCCAGTGAGCGGCAGTTCTGTGGGCGGAAATGCCTTGTTGATGCCAGAGGTCAGAGGAGAATGGCCAGACTGGTTCGAGCTGATAGAAGGGCAACAGTGACTCAAATAACCACCCGTTACAACCAAGGTGGGCAGAAGAGCATCTCTGAACGCACAGTACGTGGAACTTTGAGGCAGATGGGCTACAGCAGCAGAAGACCACACCGGGTGCCACTCCTTTCAGCTAAGAACAGGAAACTGAGGCTACAATTTGCACAAGCTCATTGAAATTGGACAATAGAAGATTGGAAAAACGTTGCCTGGTCTGATGAGTCTCGATTTCTGCTGCGACATTCGGATGATAGGGTCAGAATTTGGCGTCTACAACATGAAAGCATGGATCCATCCTGCCTTGTATCAACGGTTCAGGCTGGTGGTGGTGGTGTCATGGTGTGGGGAATATTTTCTTGGCACTCTTTGGGCCCCTTGGTACCAATTGAGCATCGGTGCAACGCCACAGCCTACCTGAGTATTGTTGCTGACCATGTCCATCCCTTTATGACCACAATGTACCCAACTTCTGATGGCTACTTTCAGCAGGATAATGCGCCATGTCAAAAAGCTGGAATCATCTCAGACTGGTTTCTTGAATATGACAATGAGTTCACTGTACTCAAATGGCCTCCACAGTCACCAGATCTCAATCCAATAGAGCATCTTTGGGATGTGGTGGAACGGGAGATTCGCATCATGGATGTGCAGCCGACAAATCTGCGGCAACTGTGTGATGCCATCATGTCAATAAGGACCAAACTCCCTGAGGAATGCTTCCAGCACCTAGTTGAATCTATGCCACGAAGAATTGAGGCAGTTCTGAAGGCAAAAGGGGGTCCAACCCGTTACTAGCATGGTACCTAATAAAGTGGCCGGTGAGTGTATTTAGTGCTACTTGGTCCCAATATAATTTCCCATCGGGAACCTAGGAGCACTAACTTGCTAACTGGTTAGCAACGATGCTTCAGAGAAATCGGCCACAACCAAACGTGTTTGCGAACCTTCTGCCACAACAATCCCGCCCCCTTGATAATCGACCAATCGCATTTACTTTATTCACTTGTGTAAAGTCGGGCACCACTCGGGAGAATTTGGAACTGCAACCATTGGAACAGCAGCTTCCCTACGACTTTAAGGGATCCTTCCTCTGCTGTGCTTTGTATATGCAGTATGAACTTAGACTGTGTAATTCTGAAATGTGGTCAATGAACAATCTTGTCTTGCCAAGAAAAGCAACTCCTGTAAATGAAAGTTATGATCGGATGTGTTTCTTTTCGTTGCACAAGTTAGATGAATTTAGCTTTCATCCATTAAACTTAGCAGTGTTGCTTTGCTTTGCTTTGCTGTTATTTTCACTTCTGTCTTTGCTTTATGTCCTGACAGGACTGGTTCGTCACAAACAAAAAAGCATCTAAGAAGTTCGAAAGGTTCCTCAAGAACCACTCAAAAGAGGCTGTTAATCCAGACAAGCAAACTGCTGATCAGTACCACCATCACCACCTGCACCAGCCGCACCACAAGCAGCATCACCATTATCACTATCAGCAGCACCAGCAGCATCCACTGCAGCCACTGCATCACCTCCAGCACCAAGCCCCCTTCCTCCACCCAGAGCAGCAGAGCCTCCACCCACAAGAGGACCCCCAGCTTCAGCAGCCGGAGCTCCACTACACTCCTCTGGAACCTCCCACTGGACCAATGTGGTTAGACATGGACCGCAAGGAAGCTGTTCCAGGACCAGAGCACATCAACATTCACATAGTCAATGCGATCAAATCTGAAGAGGACTGCAATGAGATAATGGAGGTTCAAGGGACAGTCAAGGGAGAATCACTTGGAGAAACAGGGATGGTGGACGTAAAACAGGCAAACTGCTTTGCTTTCAGCACCAGCGGCTCACCCAGCGAGATGGAGACAGGGCTTCACGACAGGCAGCGCCAGATCGTCCAGTGGAACCTGAAACAGCCTGGGGTTGTGGAGCCCCATGCTGACTCTGCAAAATGAGACCGAGAAACGATGGCAGGACTTTGCATCAGCTGCTAAAATGAATGATGCAACACTCAGCTGCTTCTATGAACACAAAGAAATAAACCTGCAGAACATTGTGATGTAACGGCAGCTGAAGATGATGATGCACTACAGCTGGAACGCTTTGGAGGTTAAAAATGACTTCCAGCTGATGAAGGACACCTAGCATGAAGCCTCGGATTTAACACTTTGATCACTCTATACGGTTGCCAAATGTAGTCACATTTTTTGTCTGGGCATTTTTACCAGTTTTAAATATGCTGGTGAAGATTCTCAGTCATCCAGGTCATAGTCATCCCCAAAAAAAATGAAAATTAAAAACAATCCACTGGACTTTGTATCCAAGTTTGAAGAAGTTTTACTTCCCATTCAGGAAACTTTTTAAATTAAAAATCTCAGGAACAGTGTTAAGTTTGAGGTTTTATACAGTAGCCCAACAAAGCCTTGTTTTTGTTTTGAAAACATACACATTAAAACGGGAATCCTTAGTGCATCCTAAGGACAAAACCTGAGACCAAATATGAGCGGAGTGGTGTGTGCAGTTCAGTGCAGTGAGGAATGCTCAGATATTTATATTGGAGAAACCAAACAACCTCTCCACAGACGCTTTGCCCAACACAGAAGAGCGACCTCCTCGGGACAAGACTCTGAGGTACATCTACACCTTATGGACAAAGAATTTTCTTTTGAGGACCAGAATGTTTTCTATTTGAACAAAGAAAATAGGTGGTTTGAGAGGGACGTGAAGGAAGCCATCTATGTTAAGAAAGAAAAACCAACCTTAAACAGAGGAGGTGGACTCAGATTTGTAGTTTTCAAAAACCTACAATACAGCAATTGAGTTAATGCCTTCCCGCTCTCATTGCAGCCCCACCCCCTATACAGGAGAGTGGAGGACCTCGCTTAGTCAGCCAGGCCAACAATTCCCTTTAACGACCCACCTTTCAGAGACATAGACAGGTATGGGTCATTGCAGGCTAGAAAAAGAAGCTAAACGACCCCCATTCCAAAAGGGTGGACCCCTTCGTCTGTTTTTATCTGCATGTTTTCAAAACAAAAACAAGGCTTTGTTGGGCTACCGTATAAAACCTCGAACTCAACGCTGTTCCTGACATTTTGAATTGAAAAAGCTTTTGGATGGGAAACAAAACGTCTTCAAACTTGGAAGCAAATTCCAGTGGATCTTTTTTAATTATCTTATTTTGGAATAACCTGTTTTTTTAATGTCACTTTTTTAAAGCTTTCCAATTTTGTTTTGTTTTTTTGTCAACTGTATGAGATACAGTTAGTTTAACCACAGAAAGGATGTCAGATTATTATTATTATTATTTTTTTTTTTTGACTCATTATCAAGATCTGTCTAACCTCATTTTATTTTATTTTACGACTGACGGATTGTCTTAGGTCTCACCATTAAGGAGTTAGAAAGAAGACATCAACATTACAGTAGCACACTAAGACAGTAACTGTGTTTCCAAAAGCAAAAAGCTTTTCTGTGTGTGGAAAAAACTAGGTTTATATATAAAGCTGTTACACAGAAATAGTTATAGACTTTTCCAGACTTTTATCTCCCTGAAATAGGTATACATCTCTGTTTGTGTGGATTTTAATGACAAAAAAAATCATGTTTGAGGCTTCAGTGTTTTCAGCATCAAAAGCAAAAAACAGATCAATATTATTAATTTAATTTTCTGAATATTGTCCTTACATTAGATGAAGTCATAAATCCACATAATCAAGAGTTAGCCATTTTTTTTTAAATAATAAAACAAAATGGGATGTAGTGTTTTTTTTTTTTTAACAACACATAAAAAAACATTTAGACTGCATGATCTCCACTGTGATTCATCTCTAGGGGGAAAATAATATTTTACTTTTTCTGTTTCAGATTCAGATGCAGATTTGTTATTGTCTCTCTCCTAATATATTCCTGTTATTGTTAGAGTTTAGATGAATGTTTATGTTATCTGCTATTTAAAACCACTGTGGTTAAGCACAATAATTAATGTTTAAAAGAGATATTTTTTTCAGCTGTTGAAATGTATTGATGTTGTTGTTTTTAGACGTTTGCACACTTCTTTTCAAACCAAACTAAAGACACGAGTCTTGATTGAGTCAGTTTCCCATTGATTATTTTTGGATGTTTATTAGTGGTTTTTGTTTTTTAAAAGACAAAACTCTCATTGTGACTTTCACACATCATTTAGTGGTGCAAAAAGTTCAGTAATCCCCTCAAGAGAAGTTTATTTTTTCTTTTCTTAAAATATTACTGATTCTCTCATCCTCTTTTATTTATTAATTTTATTAATTGGATTTTTAATATTGCAAGCTTGTGTTATTGACCAAATTCTGTAGATCATAACGACTTATACTTTTCTATTAAGTTTCCATGTAAAGTGAATAATAATGACTGTTCCAATTTTTGTAGATATTTGTTTAGAACTCAGTATGTTTTGAAAATTAGTCCATCAGAGGTGGATTTATTAGATAAATCTGCAGAATCTAATTGAAGCCTTCTAATCTCCTTAAAGTTGTCTTTTTATTTCACCTTTAGCTTAATTCAAAGAAGATCAAGTCATAAAGAAAGAAAAAAAAAAACTGAAATGGCCCCTAAAATCAAAATTGGGACCTCCAAATTCAAGGTTTGGTCCCAAACCACAACCTTGGTTGCCATGGGAATAAAACATGGCATCAGCAGTAATAAAATATTTATCTACCATTTTTACACAGCTTTGAAAAGTACAGGAAGCACAGGAAGAAATCTACATTGCTAATAACTGTTGATTTTTCCTGCTAACTGGACCTACTCTTCATTTGGTGCAGCAGTAAGCAAATCTAACCTCTTTTCCAATTTAATTCAGTTTATTCATATAGCGCCAATTCACACATTGATACATCATCCCAAAGCATTAATTGCAATTCAACCAGATCATACAGTCAGATTGGTTCAAAGTTTTCTATCTAAGGAAAACCAGCTAATTACATCGACTCGTTGACTCGAAGGCAATCCCTCAAAGCAAGCATGCTAATAGCAACTGTGGGAAGGAAAACTCCCTTTTAACAGGAAGAAACCTCCAGCAGAACCAATGCACAACTCAGTGTTAGGGGCCATCTGCAGAGGCCGGCTATAGAATAGAATAGATAGAATGAAGCAGAAGTATGAAAGGTGGTCCCTCCAACAGTATCATAACTAAAGAGATAGCTCAGGATAACCTGAGCCACTCTCACTATAAGCTTTAGCAAAAAGGAAACTTTTAAGCTGAGCCTTAAAGAGTTAAATGGCCTGTACTTATATAGTGCTTTTTCAAGTCAGAAGACTTTACACTACATTCAGTCATTCACCCATACACTCCCAACCTACACTGGTGCCACTAGGCCCTCTGACCGTCATCAGTAGGCAACGAAGGTAAGGACACAACAACAGTGAAAGCCAGAGCCAGGGCTTTAACCAACAACCCTGGGGTTGCAGGGCAAAATCTTGACTCCGAAGCTACTGTCACCACTGTTAAAGTAGAAGGGTGTCTGCCTCAAAGAATAAAATTTATACACATAATGTTAAATTTGGAAGTAGTTGAAAAATGTTAAGTGGCAAACTCCAAGTAAGCAAAATAGGTTTGGCACATTTCAATGGATTTAGTAAAGTATGAGATTTCATATTTATAAAAGCTTGTGTTTAAGGCAAAATAATTATTGAGGTTTTCTTTGGTAGATGTATACAAACTACAGAAGAAACTTTTAACAAAGATGCCAATATTTGCAATAAAATAGGAGGTATTGCAAGTATCGGTGCAAATGTATTCAGATGGCCATCCACTTAACCTGAAAGGCCAGGCAAGGATATATTGGTTGGATAAATGGTAAAGAAGTTCATGGTAACTTTGGAGGAGATGCAGAGATGCTCATTGTGCGAAAAAATCTCCTGCTATGTCCATTATACAGAAATAATGGTGTCAGGTGGAGGAGATTGCCCTGCTGTCTGAGGTTTGTCGGATCGAGCCCTGGGTCTGGCTTTCAGTGTGCATTGCCTACTGATGGTAGTCAGAGGGCCTGGTGGTGCCAGTGCACGGCAGCCTCACTTCTGTCAGTGAGCCCCAGGGCAGCTGTGCCTACAATGTAGCTTGCCACCATTAATGACTGAATGTAATGTAATGCACTTGTACAGTCACAAAGATAAAGCCAATGTTTTTATTTTTTAGAGTTTTTCACAAGCAAAAAGGTCACATGAGAAAACTAAATGCACTTAATCAGAAAAAGATGCAACAGCAAAACAGTGGCTTCCAAAAATAGTGTGACTGGGGCTGAGTTTGATCATCTAAAGATGACAGCCAAAGCTGCAGTAGAAGGGTTTAGATCATATGATTATGCTTTAGAATAAGACAAACCAGACAAAATTCAACAGAGAATTTAGTGGCAAAGCTGCAAAATGTTTATGCACTGGCTGAAGTTTTTCTTTTTCTATTTTTTTTTTTTTTTCTTGTTTGTTTTTGTTTTTTTTTTGTTTTTGTCCAGAATCACTAGACATTATCTTTGCTTGTTTCAGTTTGATACTCGCACCCCAGACGAGGTTAAAACAATTGTGTCATAAAAAAGCAAAACAAAACAAAACAAAAACTTTCCAAGCAGTCAGACAGTAGAAATATGGAAACCTATCCATTGTAATACAACATTTTACCAATAGGGGGCGGTGTGGATCTCCATGCTTCTACAGTAACATGGCGGTCTGATGTAAGGATATTTTTGGTTTGATTTTTCAAAAGTACAAGGACCTGCAATCGAGGTATTTGCAGTTTTATCCTTCAGACTTAATAATATGAGATAGAATATTCATTTATTTTTGCTGTGGGCAGTCAGTCAGTCTCTGTAGATTTCTTCCTCAGTGCCATGTTCGGGTTTCGATCCCGTCTGGTCGGAGTCTGGTATCCTGAGCTCTTTGCGAGGCTTTCCAGGCTCTGCCACCGGGGTAGAAGTCCAGAAACTACACACGATTTTGTTTTAATCGTGACATTCATAACAAGTGCATTTCAGGAATACTAAGATAAAAGTAGCACAACACACTGCTATTTTCTTAGCCAGCTAGCTTAGCCTTGTGTGTTAGCTAAAAGACGCTGACTTGGTTAGAAATCAACCGAGTTTTTTATTTTTTATCACTGAATTAACTTTCTATTTTATCTTTTTTTACATATAAAGTGTGCCGAAGTCATGTAAAATGTTAGACAATGTTTGGTACTTATTCTTAATAATTGATTTGTTGTATTAACTCTGCAGTTACTAAATAGGGGTAAACTTAATTTTTTTCAACGAAGTCTGGTGTGACAGGAACACGATCCCTCAACCACGCTAGAGTTAGCATCTGGTTCCTATCTTCTCTTAATGTCTTTTTAATAGTTATCGCTGTCTGAACTACGTTTGATTAACTTCCAATTAGTGTCTGAAATATCTAAGTAATTTAAAATGTATCTGATATTTAAAGGAAGTCACATTAAAAGGGTGAACTAGTCCTTTACTCACATCCTGAATCGGATTCACATGGAATCTATGTATATTAGTGGATAGATTTTAGTTTACATCCATTATAGTTATTTTCACTTGTTTTTCTAGCTCTTTAAGTATAAAATCAAGGAAATTATGCAATATTATTGAATTCTCTGTCATGACTTTAACTAAATTTGTGTGCTCTTAATAGAAGTTGAATAAAGTTTCATACATGAAGAAAATTTTAGAGGAAACCTTCAAGTAACATGGAGCCAGTGGATCCTGTTGTCTCAGGAAAAGGTTTGTAGAAACACACTCTTTCCAGTTAGGTTTTATTTTCTTATGTGATTGTATAAATATGTTATATATATATCACCATTTAAACTTCTTTAACATTAAATGCACCAATTTCAGTGGGATTGTATGTGATATGCTGACATGTACAAGCAAAAGGATAAATGATTGATGATATTTACAACAACAAAATCTGCAAAGTCTTATTTTTGTCACATTCTTTGGATTTTTTTTAAATATATATTTATATTAAATGGTAAACCTGTTTTTTTAAAGATGAATCCCTCATCCTGAGCCACCACAAAAGTCAGATTTATGGGATGCAGGATTGACAGTTATCTAGGACTGCAACGATTATTTTGCAAATTGGTTAATCTGTCTAGCCAATAGTGTTATTGGAATCCAGGACAAGACCTTATAACCTTTGTAACATAAAAAAAATATGGATATTTTGATGATAGAAATTAATGTCAAACAAGAAACGCCAACTTGCCCAAATATTTTAAGAAAAACAACAGAAGTGCTTCTATAAGAAATTCATGAAAAACACTCTGAGAGTGAAAGAAACACATTTTTGGTCCAACATAACCTTAGAGGCATTAATGCTGATACTGGCACTTACATTTTTTAATGTATAAACCTAAATATAATTGAATGTAAATTATAATATAAATATTAATATATATTTTTTACTTTTCAATTAGCTTTTTAACTTTTTTTTCTTGAATTTTTAACTTTTTTTTTTTGCTTAATTTCCAGTAGGTAATATTCAAGGGTTCATCTAATTGGTCAAATGCCAAAATAAGATGTACAGTCATGTAGCAGTATCTTTGCTGAATGGCTGGATATAGATCTTGTGCTTCTAGACCTCACTGAGGGACAGGGGGACTCCATTTGTAAGCGGTATGCAAGTGATCAAAAACAGTAACTTTCCCTATAAAGGGTTAATGGATTAATAATCAGAAAGCAAAATGTTTCTTAAACAAGACTTTTTGCAAAATGAAACTGAATGTGATGCACACATAGGAGTTCTGGGTGGAGAATATTGACAGACGAAAGAGATTTCTATCTGAAATGCAAAATGTTTACATTAGGGCTGCAGCTAACAAGTATTTTGCAAATCGATTCATCTGTCAAAAAATTTTTTTGGATTAATGATTTTTATTTTAACTGCAAAATGTTTACATATTTTTGATTTTACAATTTTGGTATAATTGCTGCTAAGGTTGGGTCACTCTGTCACACATGTTTGAGAGTCTCTACACTCTTTACGATTAATCGATTACTAAATTCGTTGACGATTATTTCAATAATCAATGAATTACAATTTATCAGACTAATTGTTTCAGACCTAGTTTACATATTTTTGTTACAATTTTGGGGTAATTACTGCTCTAAGTGGGTTGTTCTGTAAGCTAAAGGCATGTTTTATAGTCTCTATACTCCATTTAACGATTAATTGATTGCTAAATTAGTTTACGATTATTTTGATTGTTTCAACCCTACAGTTATCCAATCAATAGATTCTCCCACCTGAGATGTAGAGCGTTGCTGCTCATACAGAGTTACCTTAGTCCTCCTGGGTGCTTTAATAAATTAATTTCCAGCTAATTGCCCTCATTGGCCTTCATGGTTTTGCTGCTTGTTTCTTCTTTAGGGGTATAAGAGTTAAGATACATAAGCATGTGAGGACAGAATACAGCTATTCTTTTTATTCTTTAATTAACTGAGTTATTAATACAAAAAAAAGATCATTTTGAAAGCCATTCTCACATGGTTTAATCTTTCTCCTTGCAGGGCAAGACAAGCCATCACAGTCTCTTTATTTATCTCCCAGCTCAAAAGGACGGCAACGGAAGAAAAACCCCAAGTATTTAGATGAACCGGATTTCACTGAAAATGTCAAACAGAAATCCCCCAGAAAGTCACCGGAAAAATGTGTACCCCCTAAAAAGACCCCTGCAAAACCTAGAAAAACTAAAACACCTCCAACAGAGACTGCAAACGGAGAAAAAGAACAAATCCCTCCAGATACGGTGGAACAGACATTAGTAACGCCTAAAAGACGAGGAAGATCCAAAAAAACACCGTTAGTGAAGACGGCTTCGCCGTCTCTAACTGTCACTGCTGATGGAGACCCCCAAACCACAGAGACTGGAGGTGCAGAAAATTCAGTCAAGCAAGAAAATGGGACACCGAAGCCAAAGAGAAAGTATGTCAGAAAGAAGCCTGTAGAGGAAGTTAGAGATCCACCAGATAAAAAGGAGCAAGGAGAACCTGATGAGGAGCCTGAATCCGGGGGCCGTCGCAGAAGAGGGGCCGCAAAGGTGTAAGTTACATGAAGTCTAAAATATGCCTTTAAAGAAACATACACTTTGAATTATTGCATATTTAAAGTGTGGCTTCTGTAGAAATATATAAAACTCTACGTGTTCTGTTAGCCTTTCTTTACTAAAATATTGCATCTAGATATGAAGATCTAGCCTCCTTCCCTTCAATGGCTTCAATTATACCTGCATTAACTTTAATGCAATAAACAAAACCCCAAAAAAATCTTCCAGGGCGCTGAAATACCTTCACGATTTAGCCAAAGAGGCGTTTGCTCATTCCAGAGATGAACCCGACTCTGAGCAGCAAGAAGAATCCCAAAAGAAAGGCTCCAAAAAAGGTAGAGTGGAAGTCTTGATTGTTTGCATCACCTGCCGCTCGATCTCTCGCCTTATAGCTTCTGTTTTAATCTCACTCTAGCCTTTCATAGATTAATTTTTTACCCAGTGTTAAAGGAAAAGTCCGGTCAGCAAGGAATAATCAATGGATCGTTGCGATCACTCATTCTAGGAGCGGCCATTTTTGCCCAAATATAGTAACACCTCGCTCCGGACATCTTCCAGCAGTGATGTCATGGTGCGGTAAGCCTAGCGCCATTCTCCCCACTTTACAAGCAAAATCAATGGGAACTACTAGACACATCTGCAATCACCAACTATAGGGCTTGGGCGTCGTGACGTAATTACTTTGCGTCGCTGCCATCTTGAATGCCTCTTTTACCACTGCTCATACTACTGCCTATGACTACCGCGTGCTGTACTCCCTCTCACCCGTGTTTTAATTTGATTAATTTCACCTTAACTGGATTTCAACCATGGTAAACCGTTGCTGTATTGTGGGCTGTAACAGCGCAACACATGATCGCCATGGGAAAAACATAGAAAATGGGTTCACTTTCCACCTCTTTCCTGCCTGAAAGCGCAACCACGGAGACCAGGTGTCAGAGATAAAGAGTTGTCGGCTAGCTTGGATCGGGGCTGACCGAACATAACTTTCCACAGTATCCCGATGTCAATGATGGTGTGTTCCCTGCATTTTCATTCTGGTAATTTAGAGATGCACGGTTTTATTTTATAGCCTACATTGTTTCTTTCCTTCAAAGTTGGGATCTTTTACGGGAAAATAATAAAAACGGCAGAGGAAAAGGCTCAAATAGGTGAGAAACCCAGAGGGTTGGCAGTTAACGTTACTAACTACACCTTTGAAACACATAGCAGCTAGTTAAAAGAACATTACATGCGTGAGTGGTTGTTAGCACTAGCGGTTAGCAGTTACTAAACTAGCAGGTTCCAGAGCCCGTCTGATCACAGCTTACCTTCGTACGCATTACTGTGTTCCCACTGTTTGCTGGCTTTATGATGTGCAGCTCCTGAACCCATCCATTCATGAACTGCACATGAGACTCCAAGGACTTGTAGCTTCGGAACTGTTTTGCAGTATAGGCGCTCACTCATCGGTGCTCCACTCATTGTTTGGAACTTCATATGGATCCAAATTATTAATAATGCTGATTTTGTCAACAAACCGGTCCCTGGCTTCTCTATTTAATGTGTCCCGGTAAATTCCAGATGCTTTTCGGGATTTTAAAATCTTTTTCTCTCTACTTTTACGTCTCTTCTTTCAACAACAACGTTGTATCAGAGCTATGTTTACGTTCGCGTAGCCATCAACATGGCCGCCACGTCCCACAATGTAACGCAGATCCCAAGCCCTTTTAGCCATGCATGTAGTATATTAGATTTTGAGAGGACTTCACCATTTTAATTCACCAGAGCTATAGTTAAACTAACAATGACCTTGTGCATGGCAGTTGGATGTTGTAATACATCGGATAAAAGTGAAAAAAAAAATTAGTTATTTCACTTTTCCTCCACGGACGGGTTCGTCATTGCCATCAAACCTCTGGCCAGATAAAAAACACGTAATATGTAGCCAACATTTGGAAGAAGAATGTTTTCAAGATGACTTGGATAATAGCGCATTGTGACAAACACCAGATACAGCACTGGCACCTGATCAACAGCCGATACCACACCGTGACGTCACAAACCAGTAGGTGGCAGTAGTGTTCTTTGACAAACATGGATGCCTCCAGTAAAGCACATTCAAATGAAAATTATGCTTAATTAAAACACTTATCATTTATTGAACAGAAGGTAATAATTTCATATTTATAGTACTTTCAGAAGTTTGAATTCTGAATATGACTGAACTTTTCCTTTAAAGAAAGACACCACCTTTACGATTTAAGGGAATATAGTAAAACGATGACGAAACGCATCTATAGATGGAAATTGCAGCTTTCAAAAATCACATAGGAAGAAACGAAGGTAACTTTTAGAGGATAGAACTTTGTAGGATTCTTATCTATGTGTCTGAACTCCAGGCCGAAAGAGAAAACGGGACGACATCGACGCTCTGGACGATGAAGACTTTGTTCCGAATATCGTAGACGAAGAAGAGGACGAGGCTGATGAAGGCGACCAGGAAGAGGAAGAGTTTTGGGATGAGGAGAGAGATGGCAGAAGGTTTCCATCTGCTTTTTACAGCAGCAAGGGCCGTGTAAGATATAATTTTGATTTTAAGACTTGGGTCACTATTGATCAATTTGATAAACCTCACTACAATATAAAGTTAGATGGCCAAGAAAAAGATTTTTGCTGACTAATAGAATTTTCTTTTGTCTGTTTTTATAAGCAGAGCTGAAGGGATGTAGAACATTAGAAAATTAGCTTTCATCATGAATTATCAATCAAAAGGCGTAATAAACTAAAACCATATTCACTCTGTGTTTTTCTTCCCTGCACCCTTACAGGGCAAACCCATCAAAGGAATACCTAATAATATCATACAGACAATGACGGACTCAGCTGAGAAAACCAGGAAATTGTAAGTGGCTTTTCTCTCTGTGTTGAAGTTCTGCATCTTGGCATAGAGAAGTAGTTTGAAAATAAAGACCTGCAGGTTTGTCCAACTGCATGTCTGTGTGTTTTCAGCCGGGAAGAGCACTGCAGCAGCTGGGTGTTCCCAGACTGGGTTCCCTCTGCTAAAGATTGGGAGCCTGTTCCAGAAAAGTAGGTTCCCTTTGTCTGTTTTGTGTGCCTACTATCAAACATTTGATTTGGGAGCTATGTGTGACTTAGTGGTAGCAGGAACAACGTTAAACGAGATAACATTCCCCAATGCAGCCGCCAACCAGGGGCGGATTTACCATTAGGCAATACTAGGCAGTTGCCTAGGGCCCCAAGTTCCTGGGGGCCCCATAAAACTTTCCATGTATGGTTAATACAACTATTCCTTATTTGTGCACATTAATTATGTTTTTGATCAAATCCTTTGGCTAAAATGCCATCAGAACAAAGAAAAAAGCTCCTAGCGCCAAATCTAGCGACTTTTTTCTGCTACTGGAGACTTTGGAGACAACATCTAAAAGCAGCGAACTCTGCTCTCCAGAGCGAGTAGATTGGTAACCCCGCCTCCTGCTCTCCTTTATCTTGTCTGCTGTCATGATTCATGCAGCTACTATTTCATCCAAATGAAAAATGGAGAACAGATAAGCAGATCATGGCTTGTCTACAGTGAAAAGAAGGACTGAGTTATTTTTCCTTTACAGACAGCATGAAAAGTCAGCTGAGTACAAAACATAGAGAGGAAAACAAGAAGAAAAGGGACAAGAAGAGAGGGACAAAACCTAGAACAGATAATGGATGTCTATTCTATTAACATTTCTCTATCTGTAGAATGGGGCTGTTTGATGTGTTGTCTTCTCCATTCAGAGGGGCCCCTGCCTGTCTTTGCCTAGGGCCCCAAAATTCCTAAAGTCGCCCCTGCTGCCAACGGCTCGATTCCCAACCCATTGCCTCTTACTGCACCCTTCTGTCTCTGCCATTCCTCCTTTTCCAGCTACCAGTTATTAAAGGTCACTAGGATCCAAAGGAACAGACTTTTAGCTAGCAAAGTGTACGGGTGTACATTGTATGCCCTTTAATATAAATATTAGAAATTGTACGGCCTGCTTTTGAAATGTACGGCTTTGCGAAGCCTTGCTTTCCACTCCAGAAACTGTTCAAACTTTAAAAATTTCAGCAGCAGCAGATGTCGGAGTTGGGAAAATTTGAACTTTTTCTGCTCAAGGTGCCACGTCAACCAATCAGAGAAGCTGATCTACGAGCTTACAGGGAGACAGACGCAGCATCGCTGATGCGGAGCGCTATGATCACTCCTCTAAAACAGTTTATCAACGCCTAAATGAACTTAAAATGTTGAGACCTGCCGACAGTTCTGGGTGAACTGACTAAACAGACGATGCATAAAAATATATTAAAACTAGTTTTTACTCACCGATCGCAGCAAACACAGCAAAGCAGCTCTCTGCCATTAAACACAGGAGCTGCAGAAGCATCGGACAACCATCTGGACGCGCTACAGGAACCTCACAGATGCTCTTGAGGCGCGTCCTTAATGCGGACAGGCATCAAAAAGGTAACAGCAGACGCTTTTTTGATGCTCTAATCGCGGTGTGAACATAGCATTACACTTTCTTATTGTTTGAATTAACCTCCAACCATCCATTTTCTTACACGCTTGTCCCAAGTGGGGTCGCGAGGGGTGCTGGTGCCTATCTCCAGCAGTCAATGGGCAAGAGGCGGGGTCCACCCTGGACAGGTCGCCAGTCCATCGCAGGGCAACACAGAGACACACAGGACAAACAACCATTCACGCCTAAGGAGAATTTAAAGAAGCCAATTAACCAAACAGTCATGTTTTTGGACTGCGGGAGGAAGCCGGAGTACCCGGAGAGAACCCACGCATGCTCAGGGAGAACATGCAAATTAATAAATTAACCTATTAACATAATATTCTACCTAAAAATGATCTCATGCCTTCCATATAAAAAAATTCCACCTCCAGTCAAGCACACATATTTCCCATAATCAGGAAAAGTAGTGTTTAATTTAGATGCATTCCACCTTAAAATACAGGAAATAGCGTTTCAGTCTAAATTTCAAAATTTTCTAGGGGAGGAAACCTCCTTAACCCCCAACGCCTTGCAAAGTCTAAAGATGTGATACACCAAGGAGTACACCCCATGAAATATTCTTAGCTAAAAGCCTGCAAAGGAACAGTTAATTTGCTATAATTACCTTTTATTGCTAAGAAAATAAAAAAAAGGGCTGCGTCTGAAAACTCAATCACAGAAGAGGCTAAAACCTTAACCATGGACACACTCCGAGCTGGGATAATGTTTCCTGATAGAGGATGAACATGTTAACCAAGCAAATAGAGTAGGACATCATTTAGTTTCTGTGCTCTATTTTTTGATCTAAAAACAAGTAAAAAATTCTTTAAAAAGTGAATTTGCCGGTTATTTAAGCAGGTAAATAAGAAGAATTGCTAATAGAATTTTTATTTTTGCCACGGTATGAGACAGTTGGATATTATGCGCTCAAAATAATGGTGTTGGTTTTTTCCAGTTTTAAACATAAATCGTCTTATTCTGTCTTCCTAACCTGCTCAAAATAAGGAAAAATACACTTATTTAAAGAAAAGTTTACTTATATTCCAATTTTCCGCTGTCATTTTGTGCAAGGAACACTCATGACATAACATTTAGAGTTTCCCAGTGATGTTAATTTACTTGTCAGGTTCAGGGTCATAACTGGGCTTCTGTAAAGATGCTAGAAAAGATGTAGCTACCAAACATGCAGGGCATCCGAGCAGCTGGGAGCCTCCATTCGTTTATCCTCTTAGTTTATTGCTGTGAGTGTCCATGGTTCCTCTATGGTTCTTATAGGTCCATGAGGATGACTGCTGTGCTCAATGTCAAAAGAGCTGTTTTAACTGAATAGTTTGTTAGATTTTCTACTTTAAACTAAGTGCACGTCATGCTTATGTTTATCACCAGTATTGTGAATAAAGTGAAGCTGACTCAGTTCTGCAGCTCTTTGCTAAACGTATCTGTTAGGTTTATGAAATGATCTGGTCTGCATACGATCGTTTCATGAAACGGATGTGTTACTTTGATGAGCTTGACAGATTAGCTGGAGATACTATGAAAATGAAAACATACAAAAAAACTAATAATTTGTTTTAAGGTGTGATATAGACACCGGTCTTCATTAAGAATTGTATTATAAGGCCTTATTGGAAGCTAAACTTCCTCATCTATGAACACAAACAAACAGCTTTTCTTTGGCAATCAGAAGTCAGTGCACCATCCGAGCTCCTGATTAAGCTGCTTACTTTAACCTAGTATGAAGATATGTTTATTAAATTTAACTAAATATAATACGCTTTCGCTTCTTTTTTTCAGTGAACTGGAAAAATACCTCCCTCAAGAAGTTAAGTCAGCTGCTTTCAAAGTGACCAGAGAAGGTCTGACGAAGGAAGAGGCGCCGCAGCTTCGGCTCAGCAGGTGAGTCCGCCCAACGTTTTTAGTTCTTCTGACACAATAAGGGAATTTAAAGTTGGTTCATTTGATTAAAAGGGAGTTTTTCCTCTCCACTGTCGCTACAAGCATGCTTAGTGTGAGGGATTGTATTTGAGTCAATGAGTCGATGCAATCAACTGGTTTTCTTTAGATAGAAAACTGTGAATCAATTTGACTGTATGATCTGGTTAAACTTTGAGATGACATGTGTTGTGAATTTGGCGCTATATAAATAAACTGAATTGAATTGAACCTTGCAGGTTTGAGGCAACGCCAGCTCACCGGGATCGCTGGGACATGATCCTGTTTGCTGGTGGACCGGTCTGGGCCATGGAGTGGTGTCCCACACCTGACGGTGCTCCTGCCTCCCAGTACCTCGCTCTCGCTTGCCATCGAGGGATGGATGACCTGCACTGTGTGAACCGGACCTACTCAGAACCAGGACTCCTCCAGCTGTGGGACTGTGGCAAACTGGAGTATGACAGCAGGTAGATGAAGGCTGCAACTAATGATCAATTTCCTTATTGATTAATATGTTGAATATTTTTTTCTATTAATAATCAGATAGCTAAATTTCCTTACATTTAGGAGCATATTGACTCACTGAGATCTTGAATGCAAAAGGTTTTTTTTGTTTGTTTTTTTACGATGTTGGTATATTTACTAGTCTAAGTGGGTCAGTCTGTCAGATAAAGGCCTTTTTTACATTCTCTATGCTGCAGTTAAAGATTAATAGATTTTTTAATTCGATTAATAATAATAAATTTAGTCCATTATTTCAATAAATGATTAATCTGATTAGTTCTTTCAGCCCTAAGGTAGATATTAGGGCCCTAAAGTAGATAATCGGCCCCCTATCGGTATCGGCCTCAAAACTTAATATCGGACATCGGCCACCCCACCAGTATTTAACCCGATATTTGATCAGCTTCTGAGTTTCTAAAGTCTAAAAAGAAAAATAAAGATACTACTTCTTCTTCTTCCTCAAAAACTTCTTTTTTACAGACTTAAAAACTTCTGAAGACGAAGGAAAAAATATTGATACATTAAAATATCACAACATCTTCATATGCTGATATATTGCCATTTAAAAACACCATATCAATCTCTTTTACTAATGAAATATTCCTATATGTCATCGTTATGCTACGAAATCCCCCGACAATTCACGAAATTTTGCCATATTTTTATATGTTGATATATTGACGCGGTATCGATTAGGGGTGTAAATAATAATTGTTTTGTATCGATGCATCGATCCAAAAGCCGACGATCCGATGCATCGATACGTCCTCAAGATAATCGATTCATGTTTTTTTTTTTCCTCTGGTCTATTTTTATCCATTTGCTCCTGGGCGTAATTCTCCTCCCGTGCTGCGATGCCGCTAAACCTATTTTTCCCTCCTACCGCGCTTCCTGGTTATACTCTTACAGCAGTGTGTTGCAGTAAGCTTGACACAGACATTTTTAAATTATGCTCAGTATTGAAGCGTGGTCTGTGCTACACGTTGTGGGTCTAGATACGGCCGAGGCAGCGAGGAAGGGGGGGCGAGTTTAGTCCGACGACGGAGGGACATGAGGGCCAAAAAGAGCGGAGATCCAGCTGGAAAAAGGGTCCCAGCGTTCCCGCGCACCTCGCTCTTCTAGCGGGTCAAACTTCACGAGTTGTTTTCCGTAATTTCGGTCATAAAAACAAAACAAGCCGGCCTCCTGTCTGCTGCACTGTTTGCGGTCAGCTACAGTCTGGGAGAGGTGCAGCGGAGCGTCTCTCAAGGGGGCGGTGACGTCAACACTCTGGAGCCTTCTTCTTCTTCTTTTTTTTAATGGCGGTTGGCAAACAACTTATAGGTGCATTACCGCCACCTTCCAGAATGGAGTATGGACCAGAAAAACTATTATATTCTCCCTAAAATACCCGTTCTTCTTAGAAAATTAAAAATACTCCCAAAAACTACATCCCCAGATGACCTTTGAAACAATTCCCTTATATCTAGTTTACTTTTATTCCTGTCTAACTCTCTACACAACATCTCTCTTTCCTGAGTATATTTATTACATTCTAAAAAAAATATGTTGGACAGTTTCTCTGGAGCCGAGGTATTGCATTGAACTGATTACACTAATATTGTGCAGTATTTTTGCAGTATTTTTTGATGCAACTTTTCTACTTCTGTTATTTGCTGTTGTATCTAAAGAAAATGCATAATGATATTACAGCTTTCATTGATTTATTTCAAACTTGAAACTTTGTTTAGCCTGTAAGGTGTAAAAAAAAAAAATATTAATAAAGGAAAAATGTAACCGATTAATCGATTAATCGAATCGAATCGAATCGAATCGTGGTGTATTCTTGAGAATCGAAAATAATCGAATCGTTGGGTCAGGAAATCGATACTGAATCGAATCGCCATGATGGATGTGATTTACACCCCTAGTATCGATCTATTTTACTAACAAAATCTCACAAGAATTTGCAAAATATCACGAGAGTTTGTAACAGAACGATGAAATTCCATGAGATTTTGAAAGTAAAATAGATCGATATCGCGTTTTTAAAAATCAATTTGATATCAGCATATGAAAATATATTTGAGTGTATTATCTTTCAAAGTGTCAGAAATGGATAACAAAACTGCTATTTTCAATGACTACTTATTTTTGTCCAGCTTTAACATCAGTATCGATATCGGTTATCGGCTACATGAGTTTTAAAATATCTGATATCGGCCAAAATCCCAATATCGTGCATCCCTAGTAGATATAATATATCCACATTTAGATTGTTGTAGTATTATTAATGTTCCTATTTTGGTCCTTGGCAGCAGCATCCCGTCTCTGTGCCTCCATTCTCATCTCTGTAAATTCTTTTTTGTGTTTTCTTTTCCATGTTTTTCTACCCTGTCTTCTTTCACTGGATCTTTATATTTTTTTTCCTGTTTCATGCTTTCCTCCTGTGCAGACCAAACTCTCAGCCGTCTCTGGCTTATGGCCTGGCTCAGGACAAAGGCTTCATCTGGCAGCTAAAGTGGTGCCCTGCAGGAGGTTGGGAGCTTCCTAACTGTGTCAGAAAGGTAAAGCAAAATAAAGAGTCTGTAGCTAAATGTGTTTGCTATTTAGCCTTGAAGGTGATGGGATTTTTATCTTTTCGTTTCTCTTCAGGCTTTCTTGCCCAGACTGGGTCTGCTGGCAGCAGCGACCTCCAGTGGTGTGGTCACCATTTATAGCCTGCCCCACCCTGAGGCTTTGCTCTTAAACAGAAAACTGTCAAACTCAGGTAAGGCTCAGAAATGTGTCAACTATATCAGTTCAGGTTTCTTTTTTGATATTTTGTTTTTAATACTTTTAAACTCAGGTTACATGTTTTTTTTTTTTTTTTTTTTTTTTTTATTTATGCTTTTTCAGAGTTAAACAGACAAGACAAAAAAGAGAAAAAAAATACAGCAAAACAGTAAACAAGTACAGCAAAAACAAAAAACAAGACAAAACGGTGTCAGCAAACTGAAGAACTGATAAGAGAATAATTATATTATTATTATATTAATAGAACATATTAAAGCACGAGGCAGAGTCAGAGAGGACAACAAATAATTCTGCAGACATTGTGTCAAGCGGATCAACATAAAACATGGGATATCAATAAAAAGAAGAGTGCAATAAAGGATGACAGTATTGAGATAATAATGCATAATAATAAAAAGAAAAAAAGGTCCAGAAAAGAGTCATTTTAACCCATTATTTTGAATATGTCTATTAAAAGGATCCCACACATCAAGGAACTTATCATGATTGTCTGACAGAGAGTATCGAATTTCTTCGAGATAGATACAGGACACCATATCATTGAGCCATTTCTTAAAGCATGGAGGTGTAGAGGATTTCCATTCCCTCAGATTAATCCGTTTTGCAACCACCAAACCAAACATTAGAGACTGCTGCAGAGACATGGGAAGAGCAACCCAGAATTATCAAATGGTTTTCCGGATATAGAACTTTGCCA
The DNA here is from genome assembly GCF_016077235.1 of Cyprinodon tularosa. NCBI lineage: Eukaryota > Metazoa > Chordata > Actinopteri > Cyprinodontiformes > Cyprinodontidae > Cyprinodon > Cyprinodon tularosa. The sequence continues at coordinate 819,243 of NW_024039259.1, forward strand.
TAAGCGTTATTATAAAATTTAAATATTCTGTACCAAAAGTCCATAAGCTTAGGGCAAGAGCAAAACATATGACCCTAAGTCCCATTATCTGATTTACATTTGTCACATATTGGAGACACACTAGGAAACAGCTTACCAAGTTTGGTTTTAGAAAAATACAAACGATGGATAACCTTGAATTGAATAAGTTGCAATCTGGAATTAATGGAACAGGTTTTGATCCTTGACAGACTAAAATTCCACATCTCATCTGAAATTTCGACTAGTATGTCAGAAGCCCAGGCTTCTTTTATATGATTAGTAGAAGGAGATGAACTGAAAAGATTAACAAAGTGAGAGATTAGCTTTCTAGAAGTAGGGGGCTTTTTTATAAGCTCGAAGAGCTTTTTAAAAAAAAGATTAACTAAAAAAAAAGAAGATCACATGATGTCTCAGCTCTATCTGAGGTTTATGCTGTAGTAAATCGCTGCTATAGTTATATCGAGATCATAATAGTTATATAGATCATAATGTTAAGCAGCCATTCACACTTAGGCACTGTAGGAACAAGATGAGGAGGGAGGAAGCTTGAATCAAACCCACAGCCTTCTGATTGGAAAATAATTCCTCTCATTGCCACATAGTCGCCTCAGATAGCAAAAGAAGAACTTAGCCTGTTCATTTATAACAAAACAATAATTCTCTAATATCTATAGCAGAGTGACAAGCAGTGATCCAGAATAAAACTCGACATCAAGAGAGATCATGGCTGCACCACTTTACCATAACCCTTATAGATGGTTAATAAATAGTTTGTAGAAATGTTATTAATTAATCTTTGAACACTTTATAACTCATTCACAACTGGATATTATGCTTTCAACATATTATGCATGTTTAAAATTATTTTTTTCAAATTCTTATCATGCTTTTAGTTGAATTTAAATATTTAAGTTCAATTCAAAAATACTTTATTTAATTAGATTAGGTGGTAGTAATCCGGTCTGAAATGCAAGAAACTGGTCAGTTTTGTGTCCTACTCCACTTAATTATTGCATAATGAACACTCTAAAAGATTAACATAGGTTTACAAATTAATTAATGGCATGCAAATATATGCATATGTTTTTTTTTTAAATTATTATTATTTTAAAATGCTACCAAAATGGCTCACGTTGAGTGAACAGTAAGTTTTAAAAACACTGAAAAAAAACCCCACATGTTGCAGTTTTAGGCATGTCCAGCAGAGGTCAGTGTTGCTTTACTGCACCCTGAAGTTAGGCTAACATGCAGATGAATAGCTGAGGTATAGCTTCTTTAAAATGTCCCAGGATAATCTAGATATAGTCATGTTTGACTCAGGCTAATCCTGATGTTGCCCCGGCTTTATTCTTTGGCATTTATAACTAGAAACGTTCTAATTCAGGTCAATTTTAGGGAGCAAAGCATCAGTTACTTCTTCAGACCTTGGAAGTTGTATCCTGAATCCTCAAAATGTTCATGTTAAGGAGATAAAGGTTCACATTTCATGTCTCCAAACTCCTAGCATACAAAGACATAACTCTAAGAAATCATCCAACATTTTTGGTCATTTAATAGCTGATGAATAGCTTAAGCACGTCAGAAGGTGTTAATAGCAGGGTTTCTATGTCACAGGCTTTCACACACAGCTATACGAACTCAATACTAATAATGTAATTAATCAAACAGCCAGATTATCCATCATGTCAGACATGGACATGATTAACTGGAGCAAAACTTGAGCCAGTTTAATGAAACCACCCTGGAGGCCCCTCCCTTTGGTTGTTTCCATGCTTCCATGCTGCTTTAACAATGGCAGCAGTAAAAAAAAAAAAAAACAGGGGTCCATGCTGAGAGTATGGATGATGGAGCCTGTGGTCAAGTTTATTCACATCACCACGCCTGCAGCCTTTGGCGCTCTGCTGATAGAACAGTGTGAATGTGATTAATGAGCGGTTTATCTGCAGCATCCATCATATGCAGAAAGGCTCTTATGTCTTTGTGAATAAGTGTTTTTCTTCCTGTCAGGGGTCTGCTCAGATTAAACACGACACCAGAGAGTTATCTTCTCTTTGATGCTGTTAATAAAGCAGAAGATCTTATTGATTATTGATAACACATTTTCTCTCTAAATATGTCAACCTTTCATTTGACTGGATTTTTTTTAGTGGGGGAAACATTCCACCTGAAGACATAATTGTTTTTAGCAAAGGCTTGGTTCTCATGATGTTCATACTTTAAAGGAGCTCAACTTAAAGAGATTCTACAGGAAATTCTAGAATAAAGGAAGACGATTTAGTGACTGGTTATAATTTTGATATTTACCTGTTTTGTATGTTTTAGGATCAACATTATACTGAAAGATCCTACGATGAACCATTTTCAGGTTACTGGGAGAGGCTGGTAGATGTTCATGGGCGTAGGTTTGCATAGGGACTAGGGGTGTAAATAATAATCGTTTTGTATCGATGCATCGATCCAACAGCCGACGATCCGATGCATCTATATGTCCGCAAGAGTATCGATTCATTATTTTTTTTTTTTCCTCCGGTCTATTTTTATCCATTTGCTCCTGGGCGTAATTCTCCCTCCCGTGCTGCGGTGGCGCTAAACCTATTTTTCCCCTCCTACCTCGCTTCCTGGTTATACTCTTACAGCAGTTTTTTGCAGTAAGCTTGACACAGACAATTTTGATTTATGCCCAATATTGAAGCGTGGTCTGTGCTACACGCTGTGGGTCTAGATACGGCCGAGGCGGAGAGGAAGTGGGGGCGAGTTTAGTCCGACGACGGAGGGACATGAGGGCCAAAAAGGGCGGAGATCCAGGTGGAAAAAGGGTCCTAGCGTTCTCGTGCCCGTCGCTCTTCTAGCGGGTCAAACTTCACGAGTCGTTTTCCGCAATTTCGGTCATAAAAACAAAACAAACCGGCCTCCTGTCTGCGGCACTGTTTGCAGTCAGCTACAATTTGGGAGAGGTGCAGCGGAGCGTCTGTGGAGGGGGCGGGGACGTCTGGAGCCGAGGTATTGCATTGCACTCATTGCACTGATTATGTGCAGTATTTTTTTTATGTAAAGCCTTCCAGAATCTATAACTCAGTGGTAATATTTTTCAGTGAATGAGGTTTTAATAGGAATAGGTGGAGTGCAACTTTTCAACTTCTGTTATTTGCTGTTGTTTCTAAAAAAAAAAAAAAAAAAAAGCATAACGTTATTACAGCTTTCATTGATTCATGTTTAGCCTGTAAGGTGTAAAAAAAAAAAAAAAGAAATAGAACCAATTAATCGAATCCAATCGTGGTGTATTCCTGAGTATCGAAAATAATCGAATCGTTGGGTCAGGAAATCGATACTGCATCGAATCGCCATGATGGATGTGATTTACACCCCTAATAGGGACCATAGGGTCATGTCCCTACCAAAATATTGGACCAACCTACTTGTCCCTACCAATAATTCAATGTGAATAACATGTTTATAATTTACATCTTTGCTGCAGCAGTGGCTTCTTTTCCTCTGGCAGCTTCACTGCCTGGTAGGTGCTGCTGCTCTGTCTGACTGCCTGCCTGCTCTTTTTCATATTTTTTGCATTGGACCAATGAAACTAAAGACCAATAGTGTCCCTACTAAAGTTGAAATCAAACCTACGCCCTTGTAGATGTTATATACAGGGTTCCTTAAAAAGTCTTAAAAGGCATTGAATTCTTCAAAATAAAACTAAAGCCTTAATTGGTATTAAAATGACTTAAATTAGTCTTTCGTAGGTCTTATTTTTTAAAACATCATTATAAGGATTATTTTTATTACGATTTATTTTTGTAATCTAAATAAAACATTAAAATTGAAAACTTTTTTTTTTTTTTTGTTGAAAAAAATTATTGGTTTCCTTCCCGATAGCGGAACCATTAAAAGCGTCGTTGTTGCGGCCGAGACATTTGGGAGATGCACCATTAACTTTTTGTCTGGAAAATATGAGCAAGTGTAAATGTAACCAAAATTGTCTCCAGCCAAGAGTTTTCTCCATGGCTAAAACCAGGGAACATACATGAGGCTCAGTGGATTTTGTGCGAGAAGTCATTCAAGCTCGGAACGATGGGAATTAAGGCAGTGGAGTCACATGCGAAGCATGAAACTTCTTAGTTTTGTTCCACCCTTGTCTCTGCAACGCCTCCACTTATCACCAAATCAAACATACTAAGAAAACGATACAAAGAAAAATAGCTGCAAAAAAGACTTAGCACTGGTTATGTTGTGGCTTTAAAACTGTTTTGTTTTGTTCCCTGCTAAAACAAAGTTTGTGAATTCAGTTAAATAATTGTTAAAATATATCTGTCATTTGTGTGTTTTTTAGCTTTCTTCCTGTTTGGGAAGCTTTTCAAAATTTTAAACATTAGTGCAGTGGTTTATGTTAAAATAAACCTTTGGGTTAAGTTGTTGCAAGCAGGTTTTTCTTGTGTTTCTTGTGAATTTGGTCTTAAATTTTTATTTCAAGTGGCATTAAAAAGTCTTGAATTTAACTTGCCTTATGCTGTAGGAACCGTGTATATAAAAATGCCCTGATATGTTAAAGATATAATTATATGCAACCCAACCAGGTTCCCAGGATCTTTTGGAACAGAAACAGATCCTCTTGTTTCAGATGTTTAGTGGTTTTGAATATAGACATAAAGCAGTTGGATTGGACAATAATTCGGTATCCAAATATATGGCAATATAGTTTTATTCAATAACACTGATATGAGTTTAAAGCACATGCTTGATAAAGTTAATATACATTTATGCATAATATTTATGTAGTTTTATGTGTTCTGTTTTTTAAAGCAATACTTCCTTAATGTTTTTAACTTTATATATTTGGCAGAATAATTATCTTATGTTTGTACAGCTGTGAGCATTATAGGCAATTCTTTCGAGGCTTTATTTTAGTTATTTCTAGATGAAAATTATATAATTTGTCATCAGTTAATACATATATGATGATAAAAGCTTTGGCCAGATCACCCGGTCCTGTCAAACAGGCTGAAGCATCTTTGTTAGGTAAGATGGATCAATGTGAGAATGTGGCTGTTATTCATCAAATCCCACAATTTAGGTTCAGAATGTTTATCTTTTCCCTTATTAACCTTATTGTGTTAGTATAACTAAAAAGGGTGAGTTTTAAGGTTTAAACTTCATCTTTACTCTTTTGTTTTGCCTCGCTTTTTAAGGAAAATAAAATAACTGCTTGGTATCAAACTTGACTCTATTCCACATGGCTTGGTTTTACAATGAAGGGAACATAGGAAGAGCCTGAATTTGAACATAAAAAGCTCAATAAAACCTGACATTTTTTATTTATTTATTTTTTACCCTCTAATTTTTTTCATAGCCTCTGGTTTCCATTTTATTTCCTTGTCACGGATCATTGGTTTCAGTTTCTGAGATGTTTCTCAGTCCGCTCACTGGTTATAGTTATTGGATGAAACAGTTGCCAGGTGCTGACATTTTAAGGTAGCTGGAAAAAGCAGTAAATATCTGAGGCAGGGTTGGTGTTATTCAGATATAGCATGTTTCCATGTGTGTGACTGTGTTTTACAAACGTTGCTGGGTTTTTTTACCCCCACTGTTTAACTTTTTAATTAGACTAAACCTTTTCTGTTTTGGGTAAGTTAGAATTACTGAAATTAGTTCTATCTGCTAAGTGCTCAGAAAATGAGAACCAGAAATCTTAGATGATCAAGACTTAGGCACCATGAATTTAACTAACACTAATGGTGAAAAGGCACAAAAGTAAGCAGTTTACCCTGTTAACTAGCTGCAACAAACAAAAAAAAAAAACTATAAATGAAATTGTATTGTTTTGTAACCTTTTTGGGAGTCTTGCCTGGTATTTCAGAACCAAAGGATTGGCGGATGGAACCCTTATTGTTGCTGAATGAGGCTGTAAGTTTGGAGGCACCACATACAGTAGACCAGGGGTCACCAACATGGTGCCCGCGGGCACCAAGGGGCCCTCAAGGACCACAAGGGGTGCCCTTAGACTCTTCTGAAAATAGAACAACTCAACAGTGAGCTACGTTTGAAATTTCACTGTATTCTGTTTCTCTTCTTTTTTTAATCAGTTATAGAACATTTCATCATTTAATCTTATACGGCATTTAAGCATTTATAGAGATTTCAAAATGAAAATGTCTAAAAGAAAATTATAAATTTAAAGAAACGATAAAGATATGTATATAATGTATGAAGTTTAGGTGAACATTGACCCTTGCAATTCATAGGTCAGTATTGGTAGCCCTTCGTGTGACTCAGTAACCCTGAATCAGCCCTCAACTGTAAACAGGTTGGTGACCGCTGCAGTAGATCCTGAGGACAGGACGTAACAGTTAATGGGTTAATGAACTATTTGTACCATAAATCTTTTAACATTGACATGACACATTCTCACTGTAATTTGGGAACTTAAGCTTTCTCCCATAGTCCAACTCATGACTTATTGGGTCAGCTGATATCTCTGAATTGCCTTTAGGTATTCATGCATGTACAGCAGTGTTTTTGAGGTTCGTGGTTGTCTGTGTTAAGCTGTTATGGACTGGCCACCTACAGAGATCATACTGTCAGATTGGTAAAAAGTTTCTGTCAAGGAAAACCAGTCGATGGCATTGAGTCATTGACTTTCAGGACACGCTCCTGCTGGATGAGCTTTCGGCGAAGATTTTTCGATTGAGTTTTTGTCGTTGACTCTTCAACAATCCGGCAAACAAAGCATGCATTTAGCGGCAGTGGAGAGGAAAAACTCCCTTTTAAGAGGAAGAAACCTCCAGCAGAACCAGGTTTGGTGTGAGTGGCCATTTGCCGAGGCCGACTGGGATTCAAGGAGAGAGAAACAGGCATACAGAAAGAAGCAGATATATAAAAGGTAACTTTTAACTAGTTCCACAGGAAACACACAGTCAGGCAGACAAGCTCTGAGCCAACTCCCATGTCAGAGGATGAAAGAGAGAACATCCAGCCAGTCACAGTCAGAGAAACAGGACTACACTGAAAAACAGGCCGAGTTCCAAAATCTATAAACAAAGTTGTTGATGGCCGCAGCACAGCTGATATTTCTCTCCAGGATGGAGTCACAGCCAAACAGGAAAAGACCTGAAAAAATGCTCTCTAGAAGAAGGCAGGGAGCATATACGTAACTGAGAAAATAGAGATAGAATGAGGAAAAGTAGTCCCTATGTCCTCCAGCAGCTTAAACCTATAGCAGCATAAATATAGGAAATAGCCCAGGACAACCCAACCATTTTGGATGAAGTCTGAGTTTTGCTACCAAATGTAACTGATTCCAAAGAAAAGCAGCATTTTGGTCGTGAAACACAGTTTTAGTACTGGAAGTGAAAATGTCTTAAAATATTCCTGGATAACTCTTTAAACATTATGCATCATTCTCGACCAACAGTAGACAGGTGCGTGACTAAGCATCCATCCATTTTCTTACACGCTTAATCCCAAGCGGGGTCGCGAGGGGTGCTGGTGCCTATCTCCAGCTGTCTATGGGCGAGAGGCGGGGTCACCCTGGACAGGTCGCCAACTATCGCAGGACAACATAGAGACAAACAGGATAAACAACCATTCATGCACACACTCACACCTAAGGAGAATCTAGAGAAGCCAATTAACCTAACAGTCATGTTCTTGGACTGTGGGAGGAAGCCGGAGTACCCGGAGAGAACCCACGCATCCGTGACTAAACAATCAGTCAAAAAACAAATATTGAAATATATTGGTCTGTGTCTAAACTCAGAGATTTAAGCAAACTGACAGACTTTGCTTCTGTCTAAGCGCGTTCAGGTCAATGATAACTGGGCCCGTTACTTTATTTATTGCTGGGACTATTGCTCTAAACTACGAAATAAGTACATTATGTATGAATTGTTTTGATATCAAATCGGGACAACAATGGTATCAGTCAATGCTAAGCTGCAATATCGGTGCCTTATTGAAATGAAAAGTTGTATTATGACACCCTTATCTACGGAAGAGGATTAGGGCCACTGAAAAAAAAAAAAAAAAAGTTAACTGATTTATTTTATTTTCTTTCAGTTTAATATGGCAAAAAGTCAGAATTCTGACTTTAGTCTCAAAATTCTGACTATAATCTCAGAATTTTGGAGCTTAATGTAGATGGGCACCATGAAGGAAGAGATGTGGGAGCATTCAGCTTTACTGACATAGATGTGAGTTGTTTGAGAGTGCCAGTGACACATTGGTGGAAAATGAATGAATTAGGCAACTTTTTACGTACTAGAGGGGTCCCCTCATTAATGGAGGAGCAGAAGGTCATTAAAACAAGAGAGCTAGTCTCTAAAACAGAGACTAGCTCTCTTGAATCTGTCAGAATTCTGAGGAAAAAAGTCAGAATTCTGTTAAACTGAAATAAAATTAAAAAATTAGTTAGCTTTTTTTTTTTTCAGTGGCTCTAATCCTCTTCCGTACTTATCAGATACTGTATGTGCGTTTGGTCGAATTATTATATATATAATTTAAAGTGAATTTATGATGAATTTATTTATTTTTTTATGGAAAACGCTGCAAAGTCTCGTAGATTTTAACTCTAATTTAAAGTGCTAATGTTAGTGTGAAACACTCCATGTTGAGAACCCAGAAAACCTGAAAAAAAGGATAAGTGACGCTTTGCCACCACAGTCCTACCGTTAAACATCTGGCAGCATGATGTAGGTTTGCTTAACTTAGGAGGAATAGGAAGCAGTTGAAAGCTTTTAGAGTTAAATGCTGAATACTGTAAATAGAAAAGGTTACAGAAGACTTAAGACTAGGTTAATCAGAAAATGGCCCTCAAACTACCAATGATAAGTGATTTTTTTTCTTGAAATAAGTGTATATCCTCTAAATTAAGCAAGACAATTTGTCAGGGAAATAAAATGATTTACAATTGAAATAAATCCATTAATTATTTTAAGCAGATAATATCTAAGTATCTTATTTTTAGGGCAAAAAACACTCAGTTGGCAGATCCTTCTACTTACCTGTTTAAATTAAGGACAAATACACATATTTTAAGAAATCTTTATTTAGTTTAGATCAGCTTTTGTAATCGCAGGAGGTTCTAGCTCTTGGTCTATTAATAAACTCACAGGAATTAAAAAATTATTTTAAAAGCTGGTGCTGTGATTGCAGTGCAATGTTTCAAAATGGCACATTATTGCACATTTACAATTTGTTTTAAGTTAAGTTTTTTTCTATCTCTGTCGTTTTCTTCAGTTATTTATACGTCTGCAGTCTCATAGAATAGTTTTTTTTTCTCCACATTTTGTTATTAGTTGGAGGTTCTGACATTTGGATTATTTCCTTTAGTTTAAATTTGAGTGAAAAACGAGTGTGAGAAAAATGCTCACAGTTCCTTAATGGAATCAAATGCAGATCAAATGATGCAGCTGAATGTCAGATTTATGTTCTTCCATATCAGCTGGAAGGGTTAAAGGGGAAATTGACTGAAGCTGGGTTAAAGTGGATCTAAGTGTGTCTGCTCTGTTCTCCCTGCTTCAGCCCACTGCTGTTTGCCACAGATAATTGTAAATGGCTTTTGTCGATCGGCTGGCGACAATGAATGAGCATGAATGAGTGGAGGAGGCTGTTAAAAACTGCAGAATTTGAGGTGGGGGGGGGTGGGGGGGGGGTTGGCAGTGACAATGTGAGGTGTTGTTGGGAGCCTCCATAATTTACAGCGCCTTTCTCCATCAGACAAGGATCTATAATTGAAATGACAAAGAAGATGCATCACCCAGTGGGTTGTTAGTGTTGGAAGCTATGAATTTTAGCTCCTGTAGCTGATTGGTCTGGTATCCCTGCGCTGTCATTCATCCAACACTTGCTTTGGGTTGGGTGGGAGGGGGAGAAGGATGTTGGGGGCGTAGCAGGAAGGCCATGTTAACTGGTTTTCTATTTACTTAGGTAATATTTCTTTAAATCAAGGTTTTCAAACCTGTTAATGTGTTTGTTTGTCATGCTAACATCTTTTCATCCTTCGAACGTATCTAATTGCTAATTCATTTAGATTTCATCCATCCTGCTTTTTGAACTCTGACAATCTAAGTTTGGAAAAGTACAAAATTTTGACATGAAAAAAATAATATGGCAGAATAAACCCTCAGAGTAGCATCTTTCTGGTGGTATTTTCACCTCTTTATCACATTTAATGTTTTATTTGATTTGTTAATGAATGTTTTTTGTTTAATTGTTTCAATTAAACAAAAAACTTTTATTATTATTGTGTTATTTTATCGTCTTTTAAAGCTGAAAAGTCTTTAGTAAATAAAGTATTTTGTGTTTAACTCAAGTTGAGGTGAGGTGATGGATAGTACGGAGGAATTAACCGGACAATATTGATCTGAACTGCAAACTGGAGGAGGAGGGAAACCTAATGATCTAGAACAGCTTGACAACTGCTTTTTCTAGAACCATTAAAAATAGAAGTGATTACTAACAAATCCACTGCTGCATTAGAGCCATAAAAACCTTCTGTTGGTGAAGAACCTCGGTCATCCAGGTCATAGTCATTACAAAAAAAGTTTAAAAACAATCCCCTGGACTTTGTTTCCAAGTTTGAAGACGTTTTGCTTCCCATCCTAGAAGCTTTTTCAATTCAAATGTCGGAAATAGCTTTGAGTTTGAGGCTTTATAGAGTGGACCAAAAACAAAGCCTTGTTTGGGCTTAGAAAGACTGCCATATCCTAAGGGGCGGACCTGTTCTTCCTGTTCAATTTGCATGTTTTACACAAAAACCCATCCAGATTGTCTACATTTTTAAGGATCATGTTGGAGCTATTTTTCTTTATTACTTTGTCCATTTAAACTTTGTTATTTTATTCTTAAATTTATATATATTTTTTGTAATATTTACAGAGTTTATTTATAGGTTAAGTGTTGAATTTGTGTATTTATTTATTTTTTTTCCTTTCTTTATTATGTAAAACAGGAAGAAATGTGGGCGGTCCGTTTTCTATAAATGTAGGAGCCTGGTAAGGACCAGCAGGCATTTGGGTTAGGGGCCAATAGGTTTTTACTAGGGGTGGAACGGTTCACAAAAACCACGGTTTGGTTCGGTTCGATTCACGGTTTCGTGGTCACGGTTTTCGGTTCGGTTCGATTCGGTATATGTTGTTACACCAAAATCCCATAAAAATTTAGGAAATTAATGAAAAAATCCCCCAAAAAATAATGTGTTGTAATTATTTTAAATGATCCGCGGAAACCCTGGATCATTTCCGCATGTTTTGCTGCTTTGAATTTAATCATCTCGCGCATGCTCTCTACCATCTCCAAGGAACTCAGAGGGGAGCAGACGGGAGCCACAGTGGGGGCTGTAGGCTTTGCTTTGAGCAGCCGGTCTGGAGCGCAGCGGGGCGGAGCGGGGTTGCTGACGGAGTATGAGGGATTTCGGGGTTAGCATGACATGTTGGTCATGTTGCTGTTAGCATAAACAAAACGTGTTGCACAATGCTTGCACACTGTTGCACTTTTATCCACAACTTTCTTTCCGCCGTCATCGTAGGTCACTCTAAATGCAAAGTGGTCCCATACAGCAGACCTATAAAGTGCTGCTGGCGCGTCTTCCAACTCCTGTTCTTTCCCACTCGCCATACCCACACAATTCTCCACAACAACAGATTTTTTTCTGCTACACCCGGCTACGCTGCTTCGCTTCTTCTTCTTCTTGTTTACTACTGGTGGTTGGCTTTGGTCGCAGTACCGCCACCTTCTGCTCTGGAGTGTACACGCTTCGCCTATGAGAAAAAGGAGCAGCGCATGAACGGAAAGAAACACACGCAAATCGAACTGAGACAGTCGAACCGAACGGTTCGGACGGTTTTCATAAATCGTCCCATCCCTAGTTTTTACCAGTGCAAGAGAGGTGACAGAGCAAATGGAATGTTTGAACTCTATAATGTTGCTAAAATATAGGAAATAAATCAATTGAACCTCTACAAGTTTGGACTTCAACTTCTTTTACCTGCATCAAGAAAACGTGACCCCAGTGCCCAAGTAGTGGCTTATTGGTGTCATGATTTTATCTAAGGCTCAGACCCACATGCAGTGAAACCAAACAGAGAGACACGGATGAAAAGTTTGAGGGATTTTATTGAGGATGTTAAGCACGGTGCAGAGTTTCTCTGAGCTCTGCTCGACCGGAACTGGAAGATGACGGGAAGACAGTCTATTAGTTCAGGCTCAGTGGGAAATTTGATTCGTTGATTTAGATGTAGAGGATCTGGTTGTTGACTCACATTTCCAGAGAAGTGAAGGATCCTTGACTCCTATCCGTGTGTTGGTTTTCCAGAGTTTGTCTGACTCGGTGGAGGGCGAAACAGGGTTTACCCAGAACTGGGACGGCGTAGGGGAACGGAGACACTGATTGCCACTCAGATTTCCACCCGTAATTGAACGGGTCGTGGTGAAGATGATTCCCTTGCTCAGAGAGTAATTTCAACGTCCTCAAAGGAGACTGGATCCATGTTTGAATCCCTGGCTCAGTTTAGACTCAGTTTATCCCTCCTGGGAGGGGATGTCCGAAAAGGTCCAGTTTGCAGGATGACTTCCCAAAACTGGCAAACACTCTGGCGTCGAGGTAGTGGCAATCAGCAGCTTAAGAGCGCTCTGTTAATGAGATAACCGTCAGCAGGTGTGTGAGGAGGCAAACCGGAACCAGGCGCCCCCTGTTGGTGGAAGGGAGACAAACACAAAAATAACAAACACACACAGACAGGAGCCCTGACAATTGGAACTTTATTGGATGTTTGGTTTGACAAACAATCATATACAGATCAGTTTCACCACTTTCTTTAATCCGTGTCATCCTATATTTTCTCTTAATGTTAATTTGCATATTATGAACTCTAAACCTGTATTAGCAATGTTTTGAAAATGTCGACTTTGTGTTTTTTTACAGAAAGCAACGCTGAAATCCCTCCAATTTACAAGGTAGGCTCTGTTTTTCATAAAAGTTTCATCCATCTGTGTTTATGAGGATTAATGGTGAACCAGCAAATTCTGAAATGAAACACCAAGTGAGGAAACGTGGAGGAAGACATAAAGTTATGAAACGGCACTGATTCTTCTGTTTTCTGCAGGCACGAGATGTGGTCACCTTAAAACTGGGCGGCATCAAATCTCCTCGGAAAGAAAGGAGTGGACAGGTCCTCTCTATGGACTGGCTTCCTCAAAAACCACACAACATAGTGGCTGTTGGATTCTATGATGGTGTGAAGCTATTTTCTTCCGATCCTGATAATTGACTTATTTTGTCAGAATAAACAAATAAAGAATTAGGTCTCCTCAGAAACTCTTCTCTTGATAAAATCTGCTCTATCTCCTTAAATTGTTGCTTTGTTCTGTGCTTACACTCCTGACCTTTTTCTCTTCCTCCAGGCTTAGTTGGACTCTGGGATCTTTCCACGAAATCTTCCCTGTTGAGAGTTAGAGAGTCTGACAGATCTATGACTCTGCTGCCCTATCGATGCATTCTGGCTCACGAGCATGCAGTACGATCTCTGGTCTTCTGTCCTGCATCCAGGTGAGCTCTTCTCACTTTAAAGAATTTGCTGAAAGGTAAAATGTGTTCTAGTTTTAATTGTATCTCCATAATGTTTTAGACGAGGGGGAAAAAACTGTAGTGGGTTTAAAAATTACTAATTATTTAAAAAATGAACATGTAAAGCATCAATATTAGAACTTTGCAATAGAATATCTTTTTAAAATTTATTGAAATGACTTTTGGAGGTGTTGCCATGAAAACAAATACTGGACAGAAATATTACTATTACTGGCGTGGATTCATAAAACTTAAAATACTAAAATAAGGATAATCAGTGCCGTTTACATGGCCTCAGTGGTCCTTTAAACCAATGAAATTAAAACATTCAAATGTATATTTCCCCTACTCCTGAAAGTACATCTTTCTCAAAAGGATACTCAAGTAAACGTCACCAGCCAATATCAACCTCTGAAAAATCTGATTTACTTTTAACACAATTATTTGCAGAGATGGCAAAAGTACTCACTTTCCATACTTGAGTAAAAGTACAGAGACTTGTGTTAAAAAATACTCTGGTAAAAGTGGAAGTACTGATTAAACTTCTTTACTCAAGTAAAAGTAACAAAGTACAGGCTTGTAAATTTACTTAAAGTATAAAAGTAAAAGTAGAAACCACTTTTTTCATGCCGTTGCCTACATTTTAAATGGATGTCTGCCAATAGGACTAGATCTCCGTTGTGTTCATTTTCAATCATCTCGTCGTCCATGCTACTATGCTAACGCCACCGCCACCAAGCTGCAATGATTTGCTGCGAATGAATACCGCCGAATCTGTCGATTCATCTTGTAGTGGTGCGTCAAATGCAACGTAGATTCCCATCTAATTAGATTGAATTTGGTATTGATGACGTGAAAAACAATAACGGTAACTCCATTGAAATGATTCAAAACTAAAGTAATGAGCCAATTTTTTAAATGTAAGGACTAGAAGTAAAAAGTCGCCATAAAAATAAGTAGTAAAGTAAAGTAAAAATATCAGAAATATGTACTTGAGTACAGTAACGAAGTATTTGTACTTCGTTACTTCCCATCTCTGATTATTTGTTTTGGTTTTTCTTAAACATTTCCCACATTAGACTTTTCTTTTTGTAAAATATTATGTAGAATGATTTTTTTTTCACCTGCCTTTAGTTTAAGTCATAGTTTAGAAAGAGATTTGTAAGGTGTAAAATTGAAAGAAATTACTGATTTTTACAAAATCTTTGCTAAAAATACACCAGTAGATGAAAACAATGACAAAACTCTGAATATCATCAAGCTTTTTACCTTATTAATCTGAGCTGTGATCGTTTTTCCTTTTTCTCAGCTATATTGCTCAGTTAATGTATGAAATGTGAAGGAGAAGAATAAAGGAGTCATTTACATCCATTGTGCCTGAAGCAGAAAATCACTCATGCAGTGCAGCATTAGGGTTAACCTAAGACTGCAGTATAAAAAGTATTTTTAGTTCGTTTTTGCAAATGTATGAGATTCTCTTTATGTCTTAGATAAGTTACATCCTATTTTGTTAGTTAATATCTTGTTAAAGAAAAACAAAGTTACTGAGACTTCTGTGAAATGGCAATAATAGACCCCAAATAATCTCATCCTTATAATCATTATGTCCAAATAAGAAGTATAAGTCTTCCCTTTTGTTCCTAAAATGTATATCTGTAATTTTCTTTAAGACCTGACTCTAAAATTCAAACATAATTTCATCTTTCTGTCTTTTATCAGATTATTTCCTAATGAAATGTTAAAATCACCAGATCTCCTGGTTTAACACATTGATATGCAGATCATTGCGGCGTAATCAGAGCAGCTCGCTCCATCAGTCGATGAAATTAAGATGGTAGTTAAAAATTCCTCAGCATGCAAATGAGCCAAACTATCAGCTTTAACTACAGCTGCGGCTCATATCCTCTGAAGATTATATTCAGAGTTCACTCCTGCTTACTGGGACGCTGTAGAAATCCTCATCTGCTCAGTGCTAGGAGCGAAAAAAAGAACTTTAAACTGATGATTAATCCATAAAAGCGAAGGAGCAATTTCATTTGAAATTCATTTCTTGTTTTCTGTGATTTGTTTTATTGATTTCTTGGTCATTTGGCCACAGATTTAAAAGATAACTGATACTTGATGTTCATTTTAAACCTCTTCCTTTTATTAAAATGAAGGACTAGTTAACTTGCCCTTCCCTCTTTATTTATTAAAATGTTTTCTTATTTGTTGTGTTGATGTCATGGACACCATTGTGCTGCATAGTTATGGTGGCTTGGATACGTTTTAGAAGAAAAACAAGAAAGAATTTAAGTTTTGAGCCCCACAAGTTCTTTTTGTCTGTTAAACTTTTCTTTCTGTATATGAATTATGAATAAAACGTTAAAACATTATTAAACTTAATAATAATAATCATACATTTTATTTTGAAGGCACCTTTCTGGACACTGAAGGGTACCGTACAAAAGATAAAAACACAATGTGAGAAACAAAATCAAAATACAGAATAAAACCATTTAAGAAATACAAATACAAAGGCTGGGACAGAGAGATTACTACTTAGAAATTACTTAAAATATTAGTTGTTCTTTAGCTGTTTATGATGCAAATGCTAAAATTTCTGAATTATTTTGAATTCTTTAAAAGTCTTCATATTCCTTTACCTGTTCAGATTTATTGCTTCACTTCATAAGTAAGACATTCTACGGAAGAGGATTAGGGCCACTAAAAAAAAAAAGTTAACAGATTTTTTTAATTTTATTTCAGTATAGTATGGGAAAAAAGTCAGAATTCTGACTTTAATCTCAGAATTCTGACTGAATTCTGACAATAAAAAAGTCAGAATTCTGAGAAAAAAAAGTCAGAATGCTGACTTTTTTTCCCATGTTAAACTGAAATAAAATTTAAAAATCAGTTAACTTTTTTTTTTTTCCACTGGCCCTAATCCTCTTCCGTACATTTCTCATAAAATTACCCAGAATCATTTTAATTTTCACCCGGGATGAAAGTAACATTCGCTATAAATAATCAGTCGTCTATTAACCACATCTTAGTCAAGTTTTTATGCTTTCAAGCCTAGAATTACTGTGTGGAACTATTTCCTGGTTCTTAACCAATCAAATCAGAGCTCCCAGGGATCCACAGAGGGCCGCATTTGGTATTTTATTGATTTTGCTGAAGTGCAGCAGCCTGTAAACATGGAAGGCAGCAAGAAAAATAGACCAGAACCTAAGAAATCTCAGCATCCTTCAAAAGTATTCAAAGCGGCTCAGTTCTGTGTGTAGTTCTGATTTTAAACACTAGGTGTCAGGATTACTTATTGCTCTTTTAACCTGTTAGCCAGTTTTTGTTGTTGGGATTTAGTAGCATGGAGTCAAACTTTGCATTCTGTTCTTTCAGAAATCCCACAGAACATCACATTGAGTTAAGATTAACATCACATCTAACTTTGTTTTCATTTTTTTTTATGCTGTGGCTAGTGGCTAGTATGATGCTCAGAAACGTCTCTGGGAAGTTAATGGTACCATTAACAGCTCAGCTGCATTGTTTATGTCTGGACAGATATAATACTAGCTTTTTTTTTTTTTTTTTTACACAGAAATGTATGATTTTCCACATCAGCTGTGTATTTTATGCATGCAAATCTAAAATATTAGTTGAATGAAGAGAACAGATGACCAGAACACGGAGCAAACCGTAGAAAGGTTTTGTTGTTTTATCTTGGCCACTGCTTTTTAATCAGGAAGCCTGATTTCATCCTTCTGATTCCACCGCCTTTCTTTATTCTCACACATGAACTGAAAAGTCTGTTCGCTGCTCTCCTTGCATTAAAACGGGTATTGATTTCTGTGTCATCATTTGTTTATTGCCGACTCTGCTGGCAGAGTTGATCAATGAGCAGAGAAGTGATGAATTTCATCTGAAACTTTAGAGTATAAGGCAAATTTTCTTACGGTTTTTCTTTCACTTGTAAAAATGCATTGAATCCTTCTCCACAATGTATGTGTAATGAATTGAAATTAGGCTGATGTTAATTTCCCAAACTGTTCACAGATTCTTGCTGACGACTGCAGGTGAGGACCGCTACTTAAAGACATGGGACCTGAGGCGGATCTGTGACCCTGTCAAGACCCAGAAACGCTGCCTCTCTACGGAAATCTGCTGGCCGCTGGACGCGCCTGGCATCCTGTCTGCCCAGGAGTCTGCCTTTGTGCCGTAAGGAAAACCGACTCTTACCTCCTCTTGGGTTTCAGAAAATTCACATATCAGTAGATAATCTGGATGAGATTTATCAATGCCTTGAATTTCTCTAGTAAATAAAAAAAATGATTTTATGATTCAAAATTAGCTAAACTGTATAAAAAATTGTACTTTCTTAACTTTCTTTTTAACAGATCTAAAAATTTTAGGTTGTAGGGGAGTCATATTTAAATTTTAAATCATTCTGGCTTAAACATGTATATAAATGTACTCTTTATCAGACCATGTTGTCCCAAAAGTTAGAAAATTTCTATTTTTTTTTAAATCGTGTCTTAAAATCTGTGTTGTTTTTTTATCGTTATCTTCTGCAGGCCGGTTAGTTATACATAAGATTGTACACCTAAATTCGGCCATTCATATATCAAAGATAATCTGTCAATCAAATTTTTTCGGTCATAGCATCTTGATTCATATGTCACAGCTAATATACGCAACGGTTGAAATAAGAAGAATCATTTACTTTAGCACTGAGTTCCGTCCCAGTGTTCACAGGGATGGACGTCTGTGTCTTCGGCAGGCGTAGAGCTAACAGAACTGGCAGCGTTGCGAGGCAAGGGCTCAAACATGTACGGCTGGAAGCCTTCTACACCAAACCAAGCTTCTGCCGCCCTGGCGTCCTCTTCCACAACATCTTCATCCCCGCTTTCCTCCTCTAAATAAAAAATGGATGACGGAGGAGACTCATCCACGACCTCCGACACTAAACTCTCCTCCTCTTGCATGTTTCCTCTGTCCATAGCGTTCCTTGACAGTGTCGTTGCTAAGTCACCGATTTAGTGCTACTTGGTCCCAATGGAATTTCCCATTGGGAACCTACTAGCACTAAGTTGCTAACTGGTTAGCAAGATGCGAGACACCGGCCACAACCAAACTTGCTTGCGAACCTTCTGCCACAACAATCCCATGCCTTCTGAGAATTCGGAAATGCAATTGTTGGAACAGCCGCTTCCCTAAGACTTTAAGTTGAAAATTCAGTTGCACATTTATACAATCAAGAAACGTGTGTCCAGACTATTTATATTCATCCTGTAGGTTCTGAATGGCAGCAAATAGGGGAAATAGAAATCAGATAGCTACCAGCAACATTTAATAAAGGAAATTCAAAACTGATTGTGCAAATGTGGAATTGGTGTTGGCTCTGTCGGAGTGAAATGTTGCATTTTTACTAGGACTCAACTTTGAAGCTTTACCTTCTACTTTGGCTGGGCTATAAATCTATTAAGGGTGTAGGAAAAATCTATTTGGTGATATATCGTGATTTTCGGCGGCCCTATATAATATCGATCTTTCAGTTCCTAAATTCAGTTTCTATCAATTAAAACATTTTTTTTAACCTAGAACAAAGAAGGGCTACCTCTGCACTGCCACTCTGCTAGATGGCGCTGTGGAGCCCTTTTGCTGTGCACTTGCTTTTTTAATTTATAAGTTTCATTTTGATAGCTGGGTAAAATATTGCAGTATGTTGTAATATTGCAATATCGTCATAATATATCATGACCCATGTATCATGACATGTATCGTATCGCAACACACATGCCATTACTCACCCCTAAAATCAATGTCAGTATATATTATGATAAATGTCAAACTCAGAACATCATGTTTGTCTCTGGAGCGTAAGAAGAGGAAAGGATACAAGCAATGTTGGTAGGAGGGCTGACCCATTCATCAAGGGTAAAAGGTTATGTTCAAATAGGGTTAGGATCACATTTTAACTTTGGTCTTTATTTAAAACAGCTAAAAAACAAAAAAAAAAAAAAAACACTTATTAATAAGTATTGTTATTTTTTTCCAAAAAAGTTGAAAAACAATCCACTGGACTTTGTTTCCAAGTTTGAAAACGTTTTGCTTCCCATCCAGGAAGCTTTTTTATAGGGATGCACGATATTGGGATTTTGGCCGATATCCGATATGCCGATATTTTAAAACTCATGTAGCCGATAACCGATATCGATACTGATGTTAAAGCTGGACAAAAATAAGTAGTCATTGAAAATAGCAGTTTTCTTATCCATTTCTGACACTTTGAAAAATAATATACTCAAATATATTTTAATATGCTGATATCAAATTGATTTTTAAAAACGTGGTATCGATCTATTTTACTTTCAAAATTTCGTGAAATTTCATCGTTCTGTTACAACCTCTCGTGATATTTTGCAAATTCTTGTGAGATTTTGTTAGTAAAATAGATCGATACTAATTGAAACGGATGAACGGGTCCACCCCTCTTGAATGGGGGTCGTTGTTCTGACTATCAGGTCAGAATTAGGAAATTACTTGTAATAGTTCAGGTTGGGGGTAAAGATAAGGTTTAAGCATAAAACCAATTATAAAAAAGGAATATAAGCCAAAGTAAAGTCTTGATGTTGCTAAAAATACAAATGCTATACTATATATTTTACTAATCTAATACATTTAAAGTTAAAACTGTTTGTTTCATTTGTAAAATAATCTTTCATCAATTTAATAACCTGCTAACAAGATACAGGGTGAAATAGCAATCTGCTGTAATGTGCTCTGTATCAAATATTTAAACTGTACGCTAACTCTTTTTAAATAAAGTTTAAACCTATATAGTCAAACAAAAAAACTGGCAGACCTACAAAATTGCTCTTTGATTGATAAACATTTGATCCATTTTCACAATTTCTACATTGAAAGAAAAGATCACCTGCTTGATATGGAAAACAGCATCTTCCTAGATAAAACAAAAAGTAAAAGATCAATGTAGAAAAATGAAGACAAAATATGGAAGCAAATTTAATTTCCAGACATAATTAATTCCTTTATCCATTTATTCATTACTCTTTCATTTATCCTCCGTCTTTCTTATTTTTGGATATATCTTTTTCAATTCTATAGCTTTAATGCCTTTACAAATATATCATGGAATAAATATGTGTAATTATAACTGTTACGTTCAAAAATATAGGTTCATAAAAGAGAAACTGAGTCTGCACAGAATAGGGATTTTTGGCCTCTGCAGAGGGAGAGAGCCACATTCAGCCACATCTGCTCTCTGGTGGGTTTCCACAGCAGAAGCCTTTTTATTAGCAGATCATAACACATGGGGTGGGTTACAGAATAGTGTTCTTCTGACAAGGCAATTGATCAGGTCATAGGAAATGCTCCTTCTGATTGAATCACAGAATAGAGTGGTCTCTCGATAACTGTGATTATCCTTGCACAAACATCAGCAATTTTCTACCACTGTTGCATGACAGTTTGCAGTAAACAGAGTGAAGCATCTAATTTCTTTAAAGTTCCATATGCACATACATTAACTTTATAATCATCATTGAATAAACCTGAAAATAACCACAGTGTGTTTATTTTAGAAGAAATAAGCTAAAAAGGACTGAAACTGTGTTTTGAGTTAAATTGAACGGTTGCAGCTTCTGATCAAAAACTGCTGTGAACTGAAACGAAGGACGAGAGTAAAAGTTTTATTCTCTCACTGTACAGAGAGATTTTTGCTCCAGAAGTTGGATAAAAACGCAACCAGAAAGCTTCATATCTTCTACTAAAAAATTTGAAAATTTAGAAATGTTTTGTGTCCCTTTGACATTCTGAAAGAAATATTTTAGATTTTATAGATCCAAATGCAGCTGTTTTCTATCTCTTGTACTAAATTGAAATTGTGTTGATTGATGATATACAGTAGCAGCCATTCAAAATGGCCCTTCCCAGTCATTGCAGCCAACCTCCAGCTACTGGAGTGACCCCCTCCCCTCTCCTGGGTGTGCATATTCTTTTACTCTGACTCCACCCTTTCACTGAATTACTGGGTCTGAACAGGAGATGACGCTTCTCTTTAGATCTTAAAGTCCACACATCGTGACACAATATTTTAGTACAAAGATTGATGTTTAAAAAATGTATTGGAATAGATACACAAGATTTTAGAGACCGCATTTTAGAAGCTAGAGGTAAACTGGACACTGTGTGACTGGTACAATACCTACTTTGAACTTTCACACATCAGAACTAATTTAGTCCTAATGAATTTGTTCTGATTTCTTCTTTTTTTTTCTCCTTCTTGTTTTTCTTGTTTCAGGAAACATTCAATAGGAGTTCATTATCTTAACCACTGCGCGCCGAGCTACTTTCCCATTCCTCGGGGTATATCTGTTTGGGTGAGTGGTTCCTTCTGACCTCTTGGTCTAAATCTGTGGTGTCCAGCTATGACCTCTACTAGGTCCGTAGAGGCACTGCAGCAGGATCATAAGATGTTTGGTTAAAGGTATAGTGGAGAATTTGTAGAATTGCTTCTACCTGCTCTGCCACCCCCCAGGGGGGCGCCTATCTAATCTACATGAGCACCTTTGACCTCGTGCACAGCTCGGATTATGGTCTATTTCATTGTTAATGGAAAAGTCAATGGATCATAATTTATACCTAAAACTAACAGATTTGCTGTGATTTAATGAATTTAGCATTAATCAGTAAAAAAAAAAAAACTATTTTATTTGGCCATTTTTGCCCAAATATAGTAACACCTTTTTTTTTTTTTTTTTTTTATAAACTTTATTAGAAAACGTTTAACAATACAGAAAAATAAACAATTTGCAATGAACAATCACCAGGGGTTTGAGAAAAATAAAAAAATAAATAGCAATTAAATAAAAGTACAAATAGTAATAATAGATAGAAGCATATAAAGGGATTATATAAATACTTTAAATTTAGAGCATAAAGTTATAGTTTTAGCAGCTTTTTTGTTATTGGAGGAGGACAATGTAGAAAAATAAGTAGTAGTTTCCTTTAAAAAAGAAATACAGGAGGGTTTAGTCACAATAATTTTACATTTGTGGATATAAAACTTGGCCAACAGCAACAGAAGATTACATAAGAAGAAATGTTCAGAAAGTTCTTTTTTATATTTTGTGATTCCAAATAAAACATCTTTAAAATAAAGTTCAAATTTATCATAAATATTGTCCAGAATGAAGCGACAAAATATAGTAGCCCCTCCCTCCTGACATCTTCCGGCAGTGACGTCACTGTGCGGTAAGCCTAGCGCCATTCTCCCCGCTTTACAAGAAAAATCAATGGGAACTACTAGACACATCTGCAATCAACAACAATTATTGAAGATTTCCAGAGGACTTCACCATTGAAATTCACCAGAGCTATAGTGAAACTGACAATGCCCAAGTGCATGGCAGTTGGATGTTGGAATACATCGGATAAAAGTGGAAAAAAAAATTTGTTATTTCACCTTTCCGATTCCTGATCCTCCACGGACTGGTACGTCGTTGGATTTCCAACTTGAATAGGAAGGGTTTTTCCATCGAACTTCTAGCCAGAGAAAAAACACGTAATATGTAGCCAACATTTGGAAGAACAATGTTTTTCAAGACGACTTGGATAATAGCGCGTTGTGACAAACACCAGATACAGCACTGGGACTTGATCATCAGCCGATACCGCACCGTGACGTCACAAACCAGTAGGTGGCAGTAGCGATCTTTGACAAACATGGATGTCTCCAGTTTAATTAAAAGCACTTTTATTTACTAAAAAGTATGTAATAATTTCATATTTAAAGTACTTTCAGACAATTCAATGAGTAACACAGAAAGGCTAAAAGCAACGCAAAATAGTCACAGAATTACTGGCGGTGCTCAGCTAGCAAGAACCACGGTTAGGTGAGCACGTCATAAAGGTCGGCATGTAGGACTGATGGTAGAAGACTGTCCACTATACCTTTACTTAGGTCTTTTTTCTTACTTTTTTAAATTTCACATTCCTGTCAGTAAATACATATTAACATGACCTTATATGTTGGAGTGTTTTGATAAACGTAGTCATAAAATAATGATTTTAGTCAATCCCTTCTCTTAACATGTGACTCCAAAAGGAACAATAATTTTACTCCCATTATGCTCAGTTTACTTTTAGGAAAAATATTCGGTGAAAAAAATCCCCTCAACCAGAACGTAGGCCGAATGTTTCCATGAACAGTTTTTTATACTTTCTAATAACATTTATTGCTTTTAAAGTTTTTCCTTTTCTGAATGTTTTCACTGAAGTTTTACAGTCGATCCGTTTGTGTCTTTTGCAGGCCTTGTCTCACTCTGATTGGCTGAACAGCGTGTTGTCTTCAGATGTGCACGGTGGTGTGATTCTCTCTATGTTACCGCCAACTACCAGCGGTCAAACCTACATTAAGAGAACGCACTTGAGACGTTTTGTAAGTTAAATGAAAATTATTATTTTTATTATTTTACCAAAGTTTCAAGCATTTTTCAAATCTCTTTCATTAATCATTTCCCCTCAGCCTGCCTACTTCACATCTTTGGTGCCTTTTGAAGCAACTGCAGGTAAAAATAAAGGCAGGAAAGATGGAGGAGCTGTTAGTGATGGGCAGGAAACAGGTGAGACGGAAAAATCAGAAGCTGGAAGAACAAACGGGGAGGAAAATGACGGAGCAACAGTTAGAACAGACGCAAGTCCTCAGCTACAGTTTGGGACGTACAAAGAGGCCGTCAAAAAATACTACCTGCACTATAAAGACTTTGACATGGTAGGTTTATGGTCTTTAAATACAAAAGTGATGTTTATGAGTTGGTATTAATTGATTGGTTGAAATCACAGCATAAATAACTTAACTCTTACCTATTTATATCTAACATGTCAATTTACTCCTGAATGTATATCCAAAAAAAGCAGTTTTAGTAATGTTGGATTTATCTTAGATTCATTTACTGGAAAGTGTGTTTATATTCAACATCATTGAGTCTCAAACCCCATTTACTCTACCCTTGAAAAACAGTGCCGGGACCGGTCCGAGCTCAGTAACTGAGATAACTTATCGTGTGTAAATGCACAGCAAACTGAACTGAACCGAGTTAGACACAACTGAACCGAGATAACTGCAGACCAGTTCCAGAGGTGGGCTCGGCTCGGTTATCTGATAACAAGAGCGCATGAGCAGAACGCGTCATCTCCGTCCGGCTGCACATCGCGATTCACACTCCATTCCAGTAGTTGGCGGTAACGCCCCTCCGGAAGTTGCTTGCCAACCAACACAAAACAGAAGAAGAACAACTATAACTATAAATTTACTTTCTCAAGTAAATCCACGAAAGGTTGCCGTCTTCGCCTGACCCTCCGCAAACACCGAAGTACAGCAATAATAATCAAGCATAACATTCTGAGTGTGACGGGCGCCGCCATTTTGATTTGCTTGATTCCCTCTTTCTTCGTCTTCTTTTTCTTGTGTTTTATGGCGGTTGGCAAACAACTTTTGGTGCATTACCGCCACCAACTGCTTGATTTCCTCCTTCAATACTGGCAGTAATACCACAGATCGCCACTAGGAGGCGAGGAGTCGAGGAACCGAAATAGCAAGATGTTTAAACGGTCATCAGAACCGAGCTCGGCCTGGTTAACTGATCCGAGCTCGGACTGGTCTCGTCATGGATTGGTTTTTCAAGGGTAGTGTAGATGGGGTATTAAAGGTATCGTGGAGGATTTTTATTTCTGGGTTGATCATCAAAATAAGTGGTCCTCCTAATATATGTTGCATATGTTTATGCAAGGCCGTCCTACATGCTCGTCCCCAGTTAGCTATCTTATTCTCTGCACCATTAGGCAATACCAAGCAGTTGCCTAGGGCCCCATAAAACTGGGGGGCCCAATAAAAAACTCTGTTTACATGTATGGTTAATACAACCTTTTCCTTATTTCTGCACATTAATTATGTTTTTGATAAAAATCCTTTCACTAAAATGCCATCAGAACACTTATAATATTAATTGTGTCTCATGCCCAACTCTGCTTGAATATAAATCTAGATAAACTCAAAATCAATCAATTCAAATCAATTAAAAATCAATTCTGCACTATAATCCACGTTAACCAAGTAACGATGTACCAGTTCATCCAGACACCTTCCCATCAAATAATCAGAGATGGCAAAAGTACTCACTTTCCGTACTTGAGTAAAAGTACAGATACTTGTGTTAAAAAATACTCTGGTAAAAGTGGAAGTACTGATTAAACTTCTTTACTCAAGTAAAATTAACAAAGTACAGGCTTGTAAATTTACTTAAAGTATAAAAGTAAAAGTAGAAACCACTTTTTTCATGCCGTTGCCTACATTTTAAATGGATGTCTGCCAATAGGACTAGATCTCCGTTGTGTTCATTTTCAATCATCTCGTCGTCCATGCTACTATGCTAACGCCACCGCCACCAAGCTGCAATGATTTGCCGCCAATGAATACCGCAGAATCTGTTGATTCATCTTGTAGTGGTGCGTCAAATGCAACGTAGATTCCATCCAATTAGATTGAATTTGGTATTGATGACGTGAAAAATAATAACGGTAACTCCATTGAAATGATTCAAAACTAAAGTAACGAGCCAATTTTTTAAAATGTAAGGAGTAGAAAGTACAGATATTTGTGTAAAAATGTAAGGAGTAGAAGTAAAAAGTCGCCATAAAAATAAGTAGTAAAGTAAAGTAAAAATATCAGAGAAATCTACTTGAGTACAGTAACGAAGTATTTGTACCTCGTTACTTCCCATCTCTGCAAATAATCCATCTTATCTGTGTGTCAACCCTCATCTTCACTATAGACATTTATTCTCCCAGCAGTTAGCTTTTACCTTAAAGTCATATTTGAAACTAATCTTCCTCACTTAAAATAAATAGGCTAAAACTTCTGAAAATTCAAACTGCGCACAATAACGGTTTATTTTACATACTAGATTGGAGTAAATAATCATAAAGAATAAATATGATGGTAACTTTTGTTGCTGCCAAATTAGTACCACATGTAATATGGTACTACGGGCCGCCTTTTACAGCTGCTTTTTGTATCTCTGCTTCTGTCTCCTTGAACCCCAGTTAACCTCAGCAGATGGCCGCTCACACTGAGCCTGCTTCTGCTGGAGGTTTCTTCCTGTTAAAAGGGAGTTTTTCCTCTCCACTGTCACTACAAGCATGCTTATTGTGAGGGATTGCCTTCGAGTCAATGAGTCGATGCAATCAACTGGTTTTTCTTGGATAGAAAACTTTGAATCAATTTGACTGGATGATCTGGTTTAACTGTAAAGTGCCTTGAAATTATATGTGTTGTGAATTGCCGCTATATGGATAAACTGAATTGAATTGAATTGAATTAGTTGAATACCTCACACCGATGATTGTTCCTGCTTATTTTCAGGAAAGCCTTGCAGGACTTGAAAAGCGGACTTTGTGGAAACACATGGATGGCCCAGAACTAAGGGCTGAAAGCATAGATGAAATGCCCCTGGCTGCTCTGTTCAAGGTACGTTTTGACACACTCCCACACTTCAGCCATATTCTGAAACACAAGCAAGGAAGGAAAAATGGTAAACGAACAGATAAAGTCTAGAACAAGAGGGAAAGGTGAGGTCTGCCTCCTCCTCTGATGGGCAGCGATAAAGTCAGGCCAGATGTAATGATGTGGAAAATGAGAAAAATGTCACTCCCAGCAGGAGGAAGGAGGGGGGGGAGATGAAGAGCAGCCATTTGAGGATATGATGTGTTTAATTTCAAGAGGGAGAGCAGAGGGAGTGGCTTTGCCCTTCGGGGTGAAGTGATCGACTGTCACTCGATGGGTCAAATTTTGAGCAAAAAAGGCTTTAAGAGTTTTTGACTAGATTCTTTTTCTTTGTCTGATGAGAATAAATGGAGAAGAAAAAGGGATGAGGAAGTAAAAGCAACGGATTTATGAGGAAAGGCGATGCGCTTTTTTAGAGAAGATTGAGTGAGGAGTTTTATTGAGTTCCTACGAGTGACAGCTAATTCATTCAGAGGTGAAAAAAGGGGAGGAGAAAAGTCCTCATGAATAACGGCATGAGTGCTTTCTAACAGAAGCTAAAATGATTATAGAGGAATTTATCTTAAAAAAGAATAAAGTCTAGCATCAGAATGGCAGACATACACAGAAGGTAGGAAATAAACTGTAAGAAAGGGACTCTACAATGCAACACTACAACGGCAATAACTTGTGCAATGTATAATGTGAAATTTACCATTTGATACCATTTGCAATAACCTGTTTCTCTATATTTGACACCCAGTGCAATAATTATATAAATATGAATATCCATCCATATAAATACCCATGTTAACACCCTGTGCAATAACCCGGTATACTGATCCTATACAAAACCAGCCACTTTATTAGGTACCCCATGCTAGTAACGGGTTGGACCCCCTTTTGCCTTCAGAACTGCCTCAATTCTTGGTGGCATAGATTCAACAAGGTGCTGGAAGCATTCCTCAGGGAGTTTGGTCCATATTGACATGATGGCATCACACAGTTGCCGCAGATTTGTCGGCTGCACATCCATGATGCGAATCTCCCGTTCCACCACATCCCAAAGATGCTCTATTGGATTGAGATCTGGTGACTGTGGAGGCCATTTGAGTACAGTGAACTCATTGTCATGTTCAAGAAACCAGTCTGAGATGATTCCAGCTTTATGACATGGCGCATTATCCTGCTGAAAGTAGCCATCAGAAGTTGGGTTCATTGTGGTCATAAAGGGATGGACATGGTCAGCAACAATACTCAGGTAGGCTGTGGCGTTGCACCGATGCTCAATTGGTACCAAGGGGCCCAAAGAGTGCCAAGAAAATATTCCCCACACCATGACACCACCACCACCAGCCTGAACTGTTGATACAAGGCAGGATGGATCCATGCTTTCATGTTGTAGACGCCAAATTCTGACCCTATCATCCGAATGTCGCAGCAGAAATCGAGA
The DNA here is from genome assembly GCF_016077235.1 of Cyprinodon tularosa. Taxonomy (NCBI): domain Eukaryota; kingdom Metazoa; phylum Chordata; class Actinopteri; order Cyprinodontiformes; family Cyprinodontidae; genus Cyprinodon; species Cyprinodon tularosa. Next base: position 847,815 of record NW_024039259.1, read on the forward strand.
CTCATCAGACCAGGCAACGTTTTTCCAATCTTCTATTGTCCAATTTCAATGAGCTTGTGCAAATTGTAGCCTCAGTTTCCTGTTCTTAGCTGAAAGGAGTGGCACCCGGTGTGGTCTTCTGCTGCTGTAGCCCATCTGCCTCAAAGTTCGACGTACTGTGCGTTCAGAGATGCTCTTCTGCCCACCTTGGTTGTAACGGGTGGTTATTTGAGTCACTGTTGCCCTTCTATCAGCTCGAACCAGTCTGGCCATTCTCCTCTGACCTCTGGCATCAACAAGGCATTTCCGCCCACAGAACTGCCGCTCACTGGATGTTTTTTCTTTTTCGGACCATTCTCTGTAAACCCTAGAGATGGTTGTGCGTGAAAATCCCAGTAGATCAGCAGTTTCTGAAATACTCAGACCAGCCCTTCTGGCACCAACAATCATGCCACGTTCAAAGTCACTCAAATCACCTTTCTTCCCCATACTGATGCTCGGTTTGAACTGCAGGAGATTGTCTTGACCATGTCTACATGCCTAAATGCACTGAGTTGCCGCCATGTGATTGGCAGCTTAGAAAATAAGTGTTAACGAGCAGTTGGACGGTGTACCTAATAAAGTGGCCGGTGAGTGTATATTCATGCACCTTTTTCTTCCTTTGGCTCAGTCTTATTCTTTGACTATTGAGCTGATGTAACAAGTTCATTTCTCCACTATGAGATCAATAAAGTTAATCAATTAATCAATCATTAGATAAGAAACTGAGTAGATGTGTCAGCTTGGAAGGAAAAAGGTGCAAGTAGTAAAGCAAGCAGGGAAAGAAGTTACATCAAGGAAAGAACTAAGGAAGAAAGGAAACTAAATGAGCAAGTCAGGGAAGAAATCAGCAAGTCAATCCGAATTGAAGGAATTAGGTACATAATAGAAGTTTCAATATAGTATTAAGATAATTAAGTGTAAGTTAGCAAAGAAATAGATTCAAAAGAAAGGAGGGAAGGAAGGGAAATAGTAAGTATAGTTAGTAAACGAAGAAGTAAGGTTTCCACAAGTATTGAGACTCAAACACGTTTGGTATCAAAACTACAGATATAAAGTGTTGTTTTCATATTTTTGCTGTTAAATATTATTATAATTCCAATTAATATTAGAAGAATAATGCATCAGACAGCCTTAAAATATAATAAACTGTACTGTGTGTATTTATGTGTGCAAATTTATCACGTAGGATGCTGTTAAGATAAATAAAATTAAGATTGAAAAAGGTGTTTCTCATTTAAATACAAATATTTCTTATATCTTTAATTGCTCTTCATCTTTTATCAAGTGTCAAACTTTTTCCTCTGTGTTTATATTGAGTTTGAAACAATATTATTCTGACAACCCTACAAGAAAGAAAGGTAAATAAATAATGGAAGTTTAATGTTCTTAAATAAAATCCTGTTTTCCATTGTTGTCAGGTTGCTGGAGGACAAATTCTGCAGCACCCTGACAAGTTTGACTCTGCATCAAACTGGCAACACCAAACCAAAACACGGCATCATTTCTCCATATATATTTATTGTTTCCATGTCAATGCGTTTTTTTGCACCATATTTTTTCCCCCCACACTGTTAAGCATGATAATTAAAGTATAAGTAAAATAGGTCTAGTTTGGCTATGTGGGCCACATTAAGCATTGATTTTGTGTGTAATTTGTTCCCTATAAGTGTTTTTTTTTCTGTCTCCTCTGAAAAGCTGGACTTCCAGCAGCATCAAACCCCTGTGTCCTTCCATTGTGGATGTATTTTTAACCAGGGTCTTTGCTCTTCCGTTTAGGCACGCTTCAACCCGAACATGAGCAACAACGTCTGGGTCGCCTCCGGGGGTCAGTCAGGTCTGGTAAGACTTCACTGCGTGAGGACTTTTATCACCCCCCAATTCGAGAAAATGACTCGTAATCATCAGGTCCACTTCAGAACGCTCTTCTCAGGACAGAACCAAGGCGATGGGGTCAAGAAGGAGCAGCTATAGCCGGAGCTCTACCTCACTCAACAATCAAGAAAAATACAAAACCTTTAAATAAACCTTATCCCGTTCTAAAAGCAGATATGAATGTTATGTTTGCAGAACTATGTTGTTTCAAGCCACTTCAGAACATGACTGCATGGTAGCGCTTAAAGGTCAACGTGGGGAAATGAAAGAAGAGGAGCCATGTTTTGAAACGCGCAGACACCACAGGTGTGCTGGAATATGCATTATGTCCACAGCTTTTAACAGCAGATACCACCTTAAATCCATATGGTACGCATGATTATGGTCCTTGAACAGCAAAAACTGCTCATCTCTGGAATCTTAACAGTAAAGCAGATTTTCGTCAGAATGATTTTTATTTTAGAAAATTGTGCCTTTTTATCCACTTTATTTTTAGCAATAATATGTGCTTTGCCCTTGGATATTGTTTTTGTTTTGTTTATTTTTTGTTCTGAATATTAGAAGTCTTCACATTTTCCACTTCAGTGTTGATAATCTGGTTTGTGCAACACAGAAACTCAGGCCTGTTTGGTGAAATACTTGAAATTCTCTCTCTCTATATATATCTATATATATCTATATATCTATATCTATATAGATATATATATATATATAGATATAGATATATATTTATATATATATATATATATATATATATATATATATATATAAGACTCAATTAATTAATAAAAGATATATATATATAAATATACTATATCTATATATATATATATATATATATATAGATAAATCTATATATCTATATCTACCTATATCTATATATACTATATATTTATATATATATATATATATATATATATATATATATATATATAAATATACTATATCTCTATATATATATATATATATATAGATAAATCTATATATCTATATCTACCTATATCTATATATACTATATATATATATATATATATATATATATATATATATGCTGGTTGTATATTTTGCTAATTTATAATTTCTGTCTTTGGATTTTTTCTTTTGTAAGATCTATTGTAAATAGTTATAGTCTATAAAAAGGGATTAATTGAGTCTTATTTTCGGAATCACTTGCCTCTAAATTCAGTTACAGATTTTAAAGTTTTAAGTTATGTCACGGACAGATTGCTGAGATTGTCTGACATGTTTCAACATTATTTTATTTATAATTATAAACCCAGAAAACCTCTTTTTCATTGGTATTTTTGAAATGTTACTCACAATAAAGTTTTTTTTATATATATAAAAAAGACTAAATCATCTTTTTTAGAAGGAAAAACAAACAGAATTGAGATTTTTCTTCTTCTTTTATTCTTTTATTCCACTTTGCAAGATTCCTTCTTGCACATAAAAATGAGACGGCAAATTTCACAGATATTACATATTTTTATGTCATTTTATGAAGGTTGATTGTACAGGAAACACAAATGTATTTACACATGTATACACAGCTCATACACTGAAAACTCATTTTTTGGACATATTTACAACACGCAGGTGGAGCAGAATCGCCACAAACAGCAACGGCACAAAAACACGTTAAACTTTCACGGCAAAAAGTGCTTTTTTATTTCTTAAACCTTTTCAGACATTAAAGCTGCACCAGAACCTTGACCACGCATGAATATCAAACTTTTAGACATTGGTTTTTATGAAATTGTAGACTTTTTAATTCTTGGTTGCTGTTTAGAACATAGACTTAAAAAAAAAACATACACATATTTTCTTTTAAATAAAAGAGTATATTTTAAGGATTTTAGGGAAAAACTGATTGGCAGTTGAACAAGAGAAATCTCAGTATACTTTAATAACGGCGAACAACCATGCAAACGTTTGAAATCAATGCCAACAATATTCCAAATGTGCAACACTTAACATCAGCCATATGCTGAGTATGCTCAAACTAATCAGGGGAAAAAAGGGGAATTGCTTTTTTTAAATGAACAGCATTAGTGCAAATCATGACTAGCATGATTATGTTTTTTAACAAATTGATGTTTATAAGGGGATAATTTTCCTTTCCATTTAGTTAAAGAGTTTATTTTGAAATCCTGTTTTGAGGGGGGGGGGGGGTTCTTATTTTTAAGTAGGCCAAATTATCTACACTATTCTAGGTTCAACAAGCTAATACTTAAAAATAAGTTGTAAGTGCTATTCTCCAGAGTCATCCACTATCTTTTTAATTTTTGTATATTATTTGTATAAGAATAAACTTGAAGTATAGAATAATTCTTTATTTTTTTCTGCAGCAAAGGAAAAGTTTGCAACAAAAGATGAAAACACTGCATTAAAAACAACAACTGCATACTCTAATAATAAATTAAATGCCCAGTTGAGTTGCTTGAATTAAAAGATGTAGCAGGTGATGAAGCAGACTGAAAATGTTTTGTCATTGTCTCCTTTCTATCTTCTCTTTCTTTCATCTTTTCTCTTTTTTTTTCTTTTTTCCTTTTTCTTCTGTTTTTCTGCTCTATTTACATTGCAGTGTCCATATAAACTGTAAAACTCCCTGCATAATTATAATAAAGCAATTTATATGCATGAAACAAGTGGAGCAATATGGCAATTGCCGTACTGCTACACTTGTGAAAGTAAAATCTGTTGGGCTCTTTTTGGCATCAAGACAATTATTCTTATTGCCACATTGCCAGACAGGACACTGTTATAAAAATAAAAAAAAGAATTAAAAGATGTATGATTTAACCCACTCAGTTAAAAATAACATGATTATCTGTCCACAATCCGGCGTCTCAGGAGGGGGAACAGTGCAGTACCAACACTAATTATAGTGGGGGTGGTCTGCTGCTGACCTCGATTCGGGACGTTGGGTGTCGGTGGGCGGAGTACTTCAAAGACCTCCTTAATCCCACCAACATGTCTTCCATTAAGGAAGCAGAGCCTGGGGGTTCTGAGTCAGGGTCTCCCATCTCTGGTTCTGAGGTCGTCAAGGTGGTTAAAAAGCAGCTCGGTGGCAAGGAGGCGAGAGTGGATGACAATCGCCCAAAATTTGTTTTCTCTGTAGTGTGTCTGGGCTCTTCCTTAGAGATGGGGTGAGGGGCTCAGCTGTAGAGCTACTGCTCCTCCACATCGAGAGGAGCCAGTTGAGGTGGCTCAGGCATCTGGTTAGGTTGCTTTCTTGACATCTCCAAAGGTGAGGTGTTCCGGGCACGTCCCACAAGGAGGAGGCCCAGGGGGAGACCGAGAAGACGCTGGAGGGACTATGTTTCTTGGCTGGCCTGAGTGCGCCTTGGGATTCCCCCGGAGGAGCTGGCCCAAGTGGCTGAAGAGAGGGACGTCTGGGCCTCCCTACTGAAGCTGCTACCCCTGTGACCCGACCCCGGATAAGAGGAAGAAGATGGATGGATGGATGATTATGTTTGCTTGATTAATAACATTTTTAGAGTGACAAATAATGTGGATTTAAATACTTTTTTTATCCAAAGTCTCAAACAGTATTAGCTAAGTATATACGCATTATCCCAATAAAATAAACTTGAGATATTTTAGATATCTTGAGATTTAAAAGACTGTGTAAATTTTTTATTGCTTTTTTGGTGCCTGGTCATTATGTTTTAAGAATAATGGCTTATTCAAATTTAACTATAATTTTATTACTTTCATTTTTCTGTCGAAGGGCCGTTAAACCATGAGCTGTAATGCAACAGTCCAGCTGAGCTGTTTAATCATGTGAAATAACACATAATTTTGGGACTAATTAGACTGTTTAAGCGTCTCCTTGTTGTAAATCACCTTCAGCTTCGTCAAAACTTCTGCAAGCATTTAGGTGAGTTCAGCTCACTATGGCGTTGATCATGGTTTGGATTTAGATATGCAGAAATAATTGAGGAAGTTCCCCTTTTCTATTCTTTCAATTCTGAATAGCACTAGTTAAATATTAAATGACTGTTGCGTGACTTGCAGAAATGGATTGATGACAAAGGGCAGATACAAGCTCGCAGAATGAAGGAACATTCTCTAAACGGATGAATCCTGCAGCAGTGAGAGATGGATGACGGCGCCACGCTGAAACTAATCGTCCGTTTGCAGAACTAAATCATTTCTGCCCTCTGACTTGACGGTTCCATCGGACCGAATGTTAGAGTCGTCTGGATCGTTGTTCAGTCTGACAGTTTTATTCATCCTTCGTGTTGGGTTTTTTTATATTTCAGTTTGCTTTGGATTATTTGGTGAAAAATCATCTGAGATGCAAAAAACAAAGACATGCTTCTAATGGTATTCACTAAAATAAAATAGACTTAATTGCTTCAGTTTTTTGTTAAATTTGAGCAACTCATCAAATCTTGAAACTTTTTTTTAAATTTTGAACAAATTCAAGAAAATTAGGCTCATACTGAAATACAAAATTGTTTTATAAAACAAAGAAATAATCAAGATCAAGTCCTGAAACTTGATATTTGCAGATATTCAAGGGAAATGTTAGACAATAAAGACATCTAAAAACCTTAATTCTAAATCATTCTGTCTCAGAAAATAGCTTACAATTTCTAAATGGTCTTTATTCTTTTTCTTAACAAATTTACATGATGATTCCCCACAAACTGATCTTATACATCAAGTTCTGGGGACTGGTTCCAGCGGTGCGCATATTAGAGATTTCATAAAACAGGTCCTCTTTCCAGACTTTTCTATTTCCTACAAACTTTTTACATGTTGATTTTTTTCACAGTGATTGATCTCAGGAGGGTTTCTTTCTTCATGTGACACTAACCACCTGTGGATACTACAGAGACGCAAGAGATTTAGTTTCAGCTTTTTCGTCCACCTGAGAAAACTATGGAGGCCTGTTTTCACCACTGCCATTAGGATGACAAATATAAACAAACCTGAAATTTGGATTTGCTTTGTGGATCTTTTCAAATTACAAAGAAAAAACATGTTAGGATAAGAGTTTTGGTAAACGTGTAAATCTCTGGTGGTCAAATTTTTAAATTCATCCATGTTTAAATCTGCAGGTGCTTCATATTAACATCTTAGGTTTATTATCTGAATGTTCTAAGGTCCATTTGTGCAAATTAAATTTCCTTTTTCATATAAGTAATAGAATCAGTGAACTTCAAAGCTTGTTTTGCAAATAATGGCTCTATTTCTTCCTCTTTTGGTATAATCAGCACTTTGTGTGGCTTATTATATTAGTAACATAAAAGTAGCAACGGTCCAATGAATGGAAAAACAGTTTTTTCCAACTGATTTCAGTGTTTAGTCCACGTTTGTGCTTGTTTGGCACAAAATTCTTCCGTTTCTGAAGCTATTCTACAACCCAAAACTGCTTTGGGACTATTTTAAATCATAAAAACAAACTTCTGCTCACTCATTCTTTTTTTTCTCTACAGTAGATAAGTTGATGCCAAGTCTCTATGATTGGGATTATATTACACATTTTCAACTTTGGCCAACTCTGCAGTTCTGCAAGGTTCCACTTATATTTTAAATGTTTCTATTTGTAGCGATGACATTAAAAAGTAGTACCAGCTTTCTAGCCTTTCCTACTGTTGCCAACTTATTGTCTTTGTCGCTATATTTAGCAACTTTCAAGACTCCTCTAGTGATTTATTTTGAAGTCATAGATGACAGATCTGTTGATTTTGACAAAGTCCTTCACATTCTGTCAGGTCAACAGTAAGAATAAGACACAGCACAGATTAATTGGTAGGAAAGGAACTTCAGGAGGACCCTATGCCAACCATGATAGGAAGTGTTCTCCTTTTCCTACCTCCTTCCTTACCTCCAGCACTATTCAGACAACCTTTTTCATGGCGACCACTGTTGCATTAATATTTTAACTTAAAAATCCTAATCAATTCACTGTATATGGATGGACCCACTGCCTTCAACAAGCAGAGAGTGCTGCTGTAAGCCCCTCCCACCTACAAAGAATTGACAGGTGATCAGTCTTAGCAGCTTCATTATGCAGCAATAAAACCCTGCCTGCAGCCAGAAGAGAGGAGACTGACTACACTATTTCCCCATTACTTATAAGCAGTGTTGTGCCTGAACGCGTTCATTGAACGAAAGTTCATGAACTCGTTCATATTTTGGGCAAACGTGAACCGAACGTACTGCATTACTGCCTGATGAACGTTATTGTGAACTCGTTCATTCTGGTGTCTGTGAACGGCACGCTCTCTCAGTTGAACTCCGTTCAATAGGTTGCCAGATTTCTATAGAGCCCTCCAGGCGAAACCCCAGCTAAATCACACCGTAAACAGGCCTTAATATGTAGCGGGAAAAACACCCAATCTGGCAACACCAGCTACCAGTGTCGTAGCCTACAGCCGCGTGCGTCATCAAATCAAAAAGGAGCGTGGAAGCCGCAGCAGCATGGAGACGACCGTGGATGCGACAAAGCAGCAGTATGATCACTTAAAACAGGTTTATGACCAGGTGGTCGGTGAGGATGATGGCAACAATCTTACATTTCTCTGCAAACTTTGCCGCCGGCTTTCAGTAAAAAAAAAATCCGCACTTTAACCTGCCTGGTATAATTTTCCAGGATTCCAGTATTCCTTTTTAGTATGTACTGAAATGAAATTTCAAATGGAAAAAAATATTAAAATGATAAAAAAAAAACATTTGCACCTTAAAGACTACTTTCCTGTTTTTCTTTTAATAATTCCTCATAAAAAAGACCATTCAAGCAGCACATTTTTCCTGATGTTTTTGAGAATATACTGTAGGGGTGAAAGCTGCAGCTGCTACTAGTGTGAAGTGAATGGACAGCAACAAAGCATTAAAGCAACAATGGGGAAATCTGTCCCCTCAATGCTAATGTAAACCCTGGTTGGATAAGGATTCAAAACTGGATATGAAGATGAAATCTGACGCACAGTTTCAGTGTTACAACTGATAAAATAATTACTGTCTGTGGTTCTACAGTAGGCTATGGTGTAATTGAGCAATATATGAAGAAAAAAAAAGAACTAGTTCATTTTTTGGAACTGTGAACTTAGTTCAAAATTTTGAATTATGAACTATGAACTGAACTAGTTCATTTTAAAATGTGTGAACTGAACTTTGAACTAGTTCACGTAGAAAGAGAACTTTCCCAACACTGCTTATAAGTCACTTTTGCCCAGAGCTGATTCTACCCTGGCTTACAAAACGAGATATAAAATAAATTGCTATAGTATTTTAGCCTAGTAAACTAGCCTCACCCACCAGCGGCCAAAATCATTTTTGCCTGCGAGTGGTTTAGCCTCGATCAATGCCCCAGGCCCTACAAACTGGCCGGCCAATCACAATGCAGAGATGTGTTTTGAATTTCTGGATGCAAAGCAGGCGGGGCTTGCCATTGAACACAGGAGCAGCAGAAGCATCACATGCATCAAAACACACTTTACTTGCGTCTGACCTTAATGTGTACAAGCATCAAAAAATCAAGCAGCAGAGGCTTTTCGCAGCTGAAATGGTGTTGGGTGTGAACGTAGCATTAGTCCCAATTTTGACGAGTAGTTTCCATGATTGTTTACCACCAGGTGGAAAGCTCTGCGGTCCACAGTTTCTTTCCTACCAATGATAATTTTCATACTGTTGATTGCAAAGGTGAAGGAACAGAAACTAGGAGCTACAGTTTGCTCAATTCGGTCGAAAGACGTTACTCTAATATGCTACCCAGAACAATTTCTACAAAAGCTTTGTGAACTTTAAAAGGTGTCCAACTGCAGCCTCTGTGAAGTAATGTTTTAATTTTTGGCCACTTCTTGATAGAAAATACAAATATTTGAGCAAATAAACAAATTTTCTGCTTTTTTATATTTCACAAAAATCAAAGCTACTGAACTGAACCAAGAACATTTAGAGGCGAGGATTTACTGTAGGTCTACTACTGGAACTAGAAGGGGAAACCAACTATGAGTGACCACACGTGTTTAGTGGTTAGGTATCCATTTATCTCTGGTACTTTATCTTTCTAGAACAAAAGGGATAGGAAATAATATAATATCTAAAACCAATGGCGTACAATTGCTAGTATCAGGCAGTGTTTTCAACTTACTTTTAAAAAAAAGTGTTTAGAAACAGAGAGAGACACTTGAACGCATCGTATCAAGACAAGCGGCAGTGGAAAAGTGACAAGTTTGATTAAATACATTCTTATTCTCTGTTGACACTGTTTTCCTTTTTTTAGATTTACTATACAGTAAATTAATTTTTGGATTCAGTAAAAGAACTGAGTTTGAATTCACCATTAAATCAATGCAGTTAATTAAAATTATTCATCATGTTTCTACCCAATAATACTCTATGTCAGGGCATATTTCAAGCCAGGATGTTTTCTCTGCTTTAATAACAGTGTTCTTGTAAAATGGTTTCTTCATAAAGTAAAAAGAAAATGCGTCACAACCTTTGATTAAAAACTAAACATTTACACAGACGTCCACTGTCAGCATGGAAACCCACCATCTGCATGCTTTTACAAACACATGGATGATTTTTCTGTGTAATTTCTTTTGACTACTTGTGAAAAATCATTGATAAACCACAGATCAGTTCTGCTTCTCCATCAGAAACCTGCATTATGAATGTAACACATCGATCAGTGGTTGGTCCCAACCTGGAGAAAATGCTGCAAGCATGTCTGAGCCTTCTAAGTCCGTTTGGGTTCCGGTTGATTCCGGTACAGACGTCATTCCCTGGGGTCCTGGCAGTGGGAGCAGTGGTTCATCTCTTCGGTGTAAAGCTCAACCTGGATGGTGATGTTCTGGAAACCAAACTTGTTGTAAAGCAGCTCTGTGGCCTCCTGAAGCACGGACTGAGGGTCAGCGCCTTCCTCTGATGTGGAAACGGAAGGGAAAAAATGGTTGTTAGTTGAATCTCAAGGATATGCAGTTATTTTATATTAAATATGATGCTAAGATAAAAGAAAATTAAAGCTTAGAGGGAAAAATGCTAGTTGATGACTCCTAATATTATCAACTATTTAAAATCCTGTTAAGATGCCAGAGTCTAAATCATCAGAAATATTTGCTTCTTTGGAGAAGATGTTGCAAAATGATTTCCTTTTAATTAAATCAATATTTTTTTGTTAGATGAACAGCTCTTGTAAAAAAGTAAAAACAAATGTTTTTGGTCCTTTTAGTTAAACTGGGAATAACTGGGTATAAAATGAGTGTAAATGGGATGTTACAGAAAGTCTCAGTTTTATAACTAGAAATTTGACAAGCATCCTGGATGGGGATCACATCACACACTGTGAGGTGGGAAGCAAGCGAAGTAACACTGTTCTAGCTGGTGGTTAGGGAGGCGTGCCAGGAAAAAAAAACTTTCCTTTTGTACCATCACAGATATAGATGGAGTCTGCTAAATGCTTCTTGGACTTTAAATGGAGACTATGGGGTTTGTTCGGTTGAGACAAAGACTGAGGGCCGAATCTATCAAAGGTTTGCGTGTATAAAAATGTGAGCTATTTCACTGCGCACGCTAAAAAATGTACAAACTGATCTATCAACAGCGTGCTAAAAGTATTTGGTCTTTAAAACGTGCTAAATAGCGCCTCTTATCCATTTAGTACTTTTTCTGCAATGAATATGCAATATGGGGCGTTTACACGCAAAAGTGCGTCTTGTGGGAGGAGAACATGTAAATATATTAGTTTAGCACTCGCAAAGTGATTTATTAAACCTGAAAGCAATTTTGCTAACGGTATCTGACTCTATATTTAACACGTTTCAAAAGAAGGTGCAAATGGTCTGTATGTGTAATTGCGCACACATGGCAGCGGTTATTGTCGCAAGATGGAAATGAAGCAAGGAGACGCAGAGAACGCATTTTTTCACTCCGTGTGAATATTTTTGGAATGAACCAGGAAACGATCATCAAAACATATCGTTTATCCAGCATTGCCATTTTGGAGCTTTTGGGGGAACTCTGAATGGATTTGGAGCCAGCCACAAGGAGGACCCACGCAATACCAGATATCACAAAACTCCTTGCAACGTTGGATCTCCCAATCTAGTTTTTCAGAAGTGCTGTCCGACGTTCTATATGCCATGTCGCCCTGACGCCCTACCGGAGAACCCCGACCTCCCCCCTGCGCCTGTGGAGCAACATGCTAATGCTGCGGGGATGCGTACGCGCAGTAATCTCATCCACAGTCACTTCTTGTGAGCCATTTGGTATGTGCATTTTTCTACAGGCCAATACAAAACACCATTTTTTTTTAATTTTTTTATTTATTTATTTATTTATTTTATTTTTTTTTTTTTTGGGAGGTCACTGTAAGATAAAAATTTCTTAATGCACTAGTTTGTACAAACTACAAACTACTTTGCCGCAAACCACAAAACGCGCAAAACCATCATTTAAATAGGGCGCCTCCAACAGTTTTGCACCTGCCACCAGTTACACAATCTCTCTTGTTAAATCACCCGCAAACCATGGTTCAGCCCCTCGCACAAAATTCCAGTTTGCGAGCGCAAATTACTGCACGCAAAATTGGATCTTGATAAATCCGGCCCTGAGTGTTTCAGAGACAAAGCCTCCAGGTGGGTCTGATGAGCATCAAAGGTTAAATATGTAGACAACTCCACAGTAGAATATGATCAAAAGGACTGTGATGCTGTGGGTTGGTTTCTGTGGGAACTTTGTTGGAATAAATGGCATCAGAAACTATCTGAAATACTAATACATTTGCAATAAAAAAAATTTGTATCTGGGATTACTCCAACCTTGTAAATGAAGATATTGAAAAACAAATATATGTATTTGTTTGATTTAAAACAGCAATCTCCCACTCTACTGATATTACACTGTTCAGTCAATCAGCTGGTTCAGTGATGGGGTTTATCTTCTAACAAAGATGGCTTTCTTGTGCTGCTCCATGTGTCTCTTGTCTGGTCTGTCCTGATTTATTTGGAAAGTACAGATGTTGTGCTCATCATTTTCCCCATTTGTATTGTGTGGTTACTGTAGATTAAATATAAACTGATTTTGGTGCAGTTCTCTAGCCATCCCTTAGTGCACATTGATACTTTTGTGGCCACCCCCATTTTTTTGGCGGAGCTAGTGCTGAAACCAGAAATCATGTTCCAATATCAGTTAGTTTACACTCCTGCCCTAAATTATAAGAAGAGTAAATTAGCATAGAAAAGACAGCTACATATTTCCATAACATGACAAACTAAAATATAGTTTTCCTTTTGCAAAACAAGGACCCATATTAGTTCTCTCCGATACAAATCTTAGGCTTCAATCAGATGAGAGGTATGGCTAAAAGCCAGCATTTTCAAATGTCTCCTGCATAAAAGTGATCAGATCTTTCTAAACTCATCAGATTTCTCTCGCATTTAAATGCATCGAATTTCTCTCTTTTTCACTTTAACTGAGAAATTGCTTTACATTCAGCTTTGAAACCCTCTGCGAGAGATTTAAACCCTTGCGGCATGGCCTTGGATTTTTGCTGATGTTTGTTCTGTCTTTTGTTACCTACTGCCAGATGAACAGAGGCCAGCGATTGTCCCAGAGTCAGGGCCCACAGGTGCAACGAGTGCACGGACTTCACAGCTTTCACAGAAATCAGCACCTCCTTCACAGAGTTAAACTCGATTCCTTTAGGAGATCCTAAAAACAACAAAAAGTTGCACATTACTGCAATGCAGGGCTCTTACTGTGCAGATATCCTGAAAGGTTGACGTGCTACAGATTGCACTACTACTTATAACATCAAGCTGCATTTTAAAATCAAAACGGATTTGGTTAGATCATATTGTGATTAGATTATAGCTATGTTGCAGAAATATTTCCAAGTATTTGCTTTTGGAAAATTTTCTGTGATGTGTTAAGAAATGCTCAATGGGACAGATTCCTCAGGATGTGACCATCTGCTGGGGCTTTAAACAATAACTGCTGAACGCAGATATTGCCACATAACTGTCATTATGAAACCAAACATACAAACAAGGACAGAAGGCGCATGATGAGAACAGATGTTAAATATCAAAACCTAGAAACAAATTAGCAACAGAGATTCTGACTGTGGAGGGACTGAACTGAGGAGAATTCATGCTGAGCAAATGAGAAACAGCTGTGGGGGGAGTATTAAGTGCTGGGTAGATCATGAAACACAGTAAATAAAGAGAACATAAAACTAGAATAAACAGAAATGCAAACATAGGAAATCCACCAAAAAGCATAAAACCTGCTATCATCGCAACCCCAACCCCACACAGGGAAACAGAAGATTTCACCTGTTCGGTAAGGCCAAAAATTCCCTATAACGACCCCACTTTCAGAGGACTAGACCAGTATTGGGTATCACAGGCTAACAAAAAGCCCAAACTACTGCCGATTCCGTTCGTCCGTTTCAATCTGCATGTTTTCTAAGCCAAAAGAAGGCTTGTTTTTGGTCCACCCTATAAACTCAAACTTAACGCTATTTCTGACATTTTGAATTGAAAAAGCTTCCTGGATGGGAAGTAAAACGTCTTCAAACTTGAAACAAAGTCCACTGGATTATTGTTCGTTTTTTTTGGAACTAAAACAGAACAAATCAAGACAAATATACTGTTTCTAAATATGCACCTTATTTATAACTGAACTGCATGGCTGGGATTTCTTCAACTGAGTTGCACATTTTGTATGTAGTTCACTGGGGTTGAAAGAATATTATTAAATGATTATCAGTCACTTTATAAATCAGTGTGTTAGTTTTATGCACCTAAAACAATTTTGAAGTTTCATAGGAATATCTGTCTAATCTTTTATTAAACAGCTGCTTTATTAATTAGACCCGGCATTTTTAACAAATTCACAACCAAAATGACCATTGTGGCATGTTTATATTTACTGTTTTAAGTGATAGATCAGCCAATACCTTCCATTAGTATCCTGAAGACGTCTCTGAGGATGGTGAGGGTGGTGAAAAGGACGAAGATAGAAAACAGGAACGTACAGATGGGATCTGCAATTTTATATTCAGGCTGAAAAAACAAAGAAAGTATTAGAACCTCAGATGATGTTTCTTCCTGACATATCAAAACCTCTGATGGAAAAAATGGAATGTCTTTAATGAAAAGAAAAAACAGTCCATGCTCTCAAACTTTGCTTAATGTTTATATATTTCAGTAAATTTAAGTGGTGCATTTTAGTGGTGCATTAATTTCATTTAAAATTGAACTGCAACATATTAAGTCTGAATACATAAAAAAAAAGAATCTTTTATAATTACATAGGCATTTTTTAAGATGCCAGCAGGATTAAACTGATGGTTCAACCTCACCCTAACAAGAATGTGATCTATATCTGACCCGAAAGAAGATGATGGTCGCTGCCACCATGACGCCGATGCTCTGCAGCAGGTCACCGAGCACGTGGATGAATGCGGCGCGGACGCTTGTGTTGCCATGGGCACCAAGGAGCGCATGGGAGTGGCCATGACTGACGGGGCTCTGACCATCCTCATCAATCTGCTGATAACCCCTACCATGAGGGTGGAGGTTCGTAGAGTGATGAAGGATGTAGGCCATACTGCAGAAATAAAAAAGATCATCATTGGTACCTGGATTATGAACAGAGGTTGAAATAGTAATTTCTAGTTCAATTGTCTTTTCTTTTAATGAATTTATTTATTTTGTCTTTTGTAGAAGAGAAACACCACTTAAAGTGGTTACTAGACTGGTATTTTAATGTACTGTGTACATCTTTTTTTGTAATTTTGCCAGTTATTTAAGTGCAGTGTCCACATTATGTAATTGAAGCCTACATTTTCTTTTTCGTAGAGAAAAACATTTATACTTCATAAATATAAACATTGCAGTTCGACATTACTGGCCCTGTCTTTTGGTTTATGGTATCCCATTTCTTTATTTATTTATAAACAGTTCTATAAACACTAACATCTTAACTTTTCCATCTGCTATTATTTTTAGGTCACAATTAAGTTGTTTCAGATCATAAAACAATTTTTAGCATCAGAAAAATAACATAAAAATCTTTTTTAAATGATTTTATTTCATTTCGGGGAAAAAAGCTATACAAACCTATTTAGTTCTTTGTTAAATGTTTATTGCCACCGGAATTAATTAATGGTTATGAGCTACATTTTCTGGAAACCTGAGTTCAAACAATTATTTCTAAGGATTCTGATCAAAAGTAACACCAAGACCTCAGATTTATTTGATATGTAAACACCCTGTTACATGTGGAGTAAAATAAAAGCTTTTCAGACTGTCTCAACAGGAATAAAACAAGGTGGTCTGTTTGAATTATATTTCCTAGCAGAACATTCAGGCAGACAATGTAACATCAAAGATCAGTATGTGACTTTAAAGTTCTATGTAGCTGTGATGTTCCTCCATAAACCTTTATTTCATTTGGCCTGCCACACTTAAAACACATAAAAGAAGTGCAATAATAATATATTTCTAATATCTTTGAATGGAAGTGTCCTTCTAAATCAGTCAGTGACAGCTATGACCAACCTCTTAAACTCATTGATACAATAATTAAGAAATAAGTTACATTTGGCTTAAAATTCTAGATGTATTTTCTCTTTAGTTTTATTATAGTTGACATATTTACTAACATGGTTACATTTGGTGAGATGTCTTTCTAAATGCGACTATAGTTTCCAACTACACTATAAATTGAATTCTGGAATACTTATAAAATTTATTGGGGGCTTGTCCGGGATGTTCTTCCCCCAAACTTATCCAACAGACAACTATAGAAAACCTGCTACAAAAAAAAACATTAACATCTCATTCACCTAAAAATCCAATAGACATACCATATAATTTGATATTATATAATAAATCATTCTCACATAAAGAAAAGATGGACACTTTGGAAGTTATCTGGATTGATTGATGGAAATGAGGAAGTAAACATATAAAAATGACATCCTACTTAATTTAGATGAGGTTTTAGTTCTACAGAAAATCTGCCAAATATTGTCATGCTAATATACAAAAGCTGACAAAAGGAGTTAAATGGAATGAACCTAATGGCAGGCATACTTGCTCTGCAGACGCAGCTTGGTGACTGGAAGACTTATGTTTAGGTAAACAGTTACAGCACGAGGTGAAGCAAAAACAATCTTGGTTAAGCTTTGTATTCAAAGAGTATTTACACATAAGGAGTACCGTAAATAAACCAGATAAAAACTAGGAGAACTGGTTGGCAAGAAGCTGGTGGGGTCAATAACTTTGAACACTGAGGCAGAGGCAAAGATTGAAACCAAAAACACAACAGCAACTAAAGAAAGATACTGAGAATGATCTGGCATAAGAAACAAAACATGATAGGTGCTAAACAAAAAAAAATAGAGTATTAGGATCCATAATAACAAATATGTTCATATAATAATGTCAAATACATTTTTTTTTTTATATTTAACAACTTTTAAGATATTCTCAAAAATCTCAGACTTTTAAACCTTAATTATTAGATGGCCTGTTTCATTAGAATTGAATAAATTTTGATTTGGAAAAAAAACATTGATTTAAATTTTCAGTAAGTTTTAAACTCTGTATATTAACACCACAGTGATTTGCATAATAAATGTCTTTCAATATTTTATGTCTACAGCTATTAAGCAATGAAGTACTTACACAATATTTACAATGACGGCGAATCCAGAAGTGACTAACATTACATGCCCCTCAATCTCGTAGTCGTTTCGTACAATCCTTTCAATAGCTAAATAGACGAGAGCTCCTGTAACGATCCAGATGGATATGACGGAGATGAACGCTCCAAGGATTTCTGGGAGCAAAGCAGAAGCGAGGATTTGTCACTTCACTGCACATAAACAGGGTGGACTTTAACTGTGACTAATTTTCCTCTAAATTAATTAAAACAGTGTTACATGAACGTTTGAAGCAACAAACACTACTTTGGTTCTTATCTCCTACTATATGATGAAATCCACACATAAAGATTCATCTGCCTTCTTTTGCTGACCTGATCTGTGCCAACCAAAGTTCATGATTTTGGTGGGAGGTCTGGAGGAGATCCACAGGGAGAACAAGCTCACCATCATACTCCCAAAATCAGTGAGGAGATGAGCAGCATCAGTCATGATGGCAAGACTGTGGGCCAGATAGCCTCCTGTTTAAAACAAGAAAAGTAACTTCAAACCATGCAAACCGCCATTATTACAGATCAAACTTAATTCTTTGTTTATAAGATGGACAACAGCCTCTAAGTGAAAAGGAAATCACTAAAAAAGGTTATCTTTAGTGATAGATAAAACTTGCATTTTAAGAGCTTCTCCAAAGCATGACACAGTTACCTCAGGTTTTACCATTTGATTGAATGATACCTAGTATTTGTGTATTTAGCAAAAGAATGTCAGCACTACGCAATAAACTATATGTTTTACAATATATACATAATATAATATAATATATACATTATAATATATAAATATTATTTAAAGACTCTAATAAATCCCACCTGAGCTACTAATCTTATGAAGAAAAAAAAAGGTATGCTTCAAACTGAGTTTGTGCATGAATAAAGATGATGTTTTTTTTTTTTTTTTTTACTTTCTCAAATTTGTTTAAAATGGTTATTTTTGAGAACTATTCCAAAATCTGTTGGGAGCTCTTGACAAAGTAAGTTAAACTGACACCTTATTTCTTTTTTTTCTTCAGGTTGCACACGTCTTGTAGTACAGATAACTCTCAAACAGAAAAAAACAAACAACCACAGCCAACTGTAATTGGAAGGTACAATGAGATTTTAGCTGCAAAACCAGTACATCCGTTAAGCTCAACCAATTATGTGTCTGCCAAGACAAGTTCTTTTTGGCTAGATTACAAAGATCTAAATCAAGATTATGTAACAGCAAAGTGATGCTGGACCACAGAAGCTATGACTGCACTGATTGTCTACTGGGGAGGACTGTCAGGACCAATCAACCATTCAGAGAAAATAATTTTTTTGTTCTGCATTTTATTGGAGAAAGATCTCAACCATTTGTAGGTAAAATAAAAACAAAGACTGATTTTCTTTGTAAAATAAAGAAATCGATCAAGGTTAACCCTAAAATTCACGGAACACATATTATCTAAAAATAAAGCTATACATTAAGTGGCTATTATAAACTTTTCAAATTTTTCTCACGATATTTCCGTATAATATCTAAAATCCTAAATTTAGAGAAAAACAGGACAGTGCATATTAATGAACATTAGACGATATAAATATTCCAGATTACAGTTTTAGCCTAATCTTGATCTGCAGTCCACCAGGCAGGTGGATGTCACAGACAAATGAGGTATTTACAACACTAAACATGGCCCGATATGTCAATGTCTATAAGAAACAAACAAAAGTCAATTATTTGTATTGCACTGCTCTCTGTAATATTGCACTGATCTCACAGGTGGCGTGTACAGGTGGGGGATTGTTGAAAAAATATGCAAAAGTGCCCTTTAAAGAGCTGAGGAGAGAAAAAAGAAAGTCCTTTCTTTTTTCTCTTCTCCTCTGCCATCCAAAAATCATGTTCAAATGTTTGAGTCTAAAATTTTAAATGTATTTTTAAATGTAGTTTGAAAACTTTCCCTCACTAAAACAGTTATGTTATTCCAGAAAGGCTAAGCCCTGAAGTGAGATGATGTTAATTAAAATGATGCCTGTCTAAATATAAGGTCACTATCACCTCTAGTTACATGGAACATTGACCCACAGGGGAATTTCTTTTTACTAAAGTCATTTAGTGGTGGAAGGAGCAGAACATTTATTCATCCATCCATCCATCCATCTTCCTCCGCTTATCCGGGGTCGGGTCGCGGGGGCAGCAGCTTAAGAAGGGAGGCCCAGACTTCCCTCTCCCCAGCCACTTCTTCTAGCCCCTCAGGAGGAACCCCAAGGCGTTCCCAGGCCACCCTAGAAACATAATCTCTCCAGCGTGTCCTGGGTCTTCCCCGGGGCCTTCCCCCGGTGGGACGTGCCCGGACACCTCACCAGGGAGGCGTCCAGGAGGCATCCTAACCAGAAGCCACCTCAACTGGCTCCTCTCAATGTGGAGGAGCAGCGGCTCTACTCCGAGTCCCTCCCTATCTCTAAGGGAGAGCCCAGCCACCCTACGGAGGAAACCCATTTTGGCCGCTTGTATCCGCGATCTCGTTCTTTCGGTCATGACCCAGAGTTCATGACCATAGATGAGGGTAGGAACATAGATCGACCGGTAAATCGAGAGCTTCACTTTTTGACTCAGCTCTCTCTTCACCACGACGGACCGGTACAGCGCCCGCTTCACGGCAGACGCTGCGGAACAGAACATTTATGACTTTATAAATCAGACAGGCAGATTTAAGCTTTTTAAAATTAGCCTATATTCAGCACTCAACTAAAGAAAGGGGATGGTGGAAGCTTAAATAATGTAATCTATTAACCTGAAGCAATATGCATGGTATGGTTGTTACAGGTCAGGTACGCCGGTCATTGACCTTGACCAAGGTACCTTATAGTAGAACTGCAGTCAGTCCCTGGACTGGCATGGCTATCACTGCCCCCCTACATAGTTAGGGACAAATTAGCCACTGGGATCAGCTTCATAGTCATGGTAGGACATTTATTTGATTTTATTTATTTTACTACATTCAGTAGTAAAATGTCATATTTAAGAAAGGGCATGATTTTATTTAAGAAGGGGGATGCATCCCCCCTCATCCCCCCTCAACTCGAGTACTGCCTATATTTATCCTGAATGCTACTGTGCTAATAAGAAAATTGCTTATTTTCTAAAAATCTTCAGCGCTCTCTTTACCTATGACCTCTCCAATCATGAAGACCAGACAGACTGCTGAAGCGATGTAAAGTTTCTTCTTAGCCAGCAGCTTGTCGCCACTCTCCTCTCCAACCAAAGGTTTGGGTCCATGGCAGTGTGCACCAACAGGCCGCTTCATCTCGATAGCTCCGGACATTCCCCCGTTTTTTAAAGGGAAGTCTTGGTAGTGTTCTTTGGAGTCTGCAAATGAGCTATAAGGATGCAGAAAGAGTCAGTTATTGGTACATCACATAATCTAACACCAGTAAAATATGTTTAAGTCTAAAAGAAATGCTCAGCTTTAGATCACACTGAACCATAATTTGTCTGTCTCATAATGACAGAAAATCTACAACGCATTAGGTTTCTACACAATTGGTTTTCTAGAGTAAATGTTGCAGCAGAGAGAGGTATCCTTTAGAAGAGCTACAATGGATCTCAAACTAAAAACCTGACACAGTCTGGTGCGATCAATGTTCACTTTAGTGGATGAATGGTGAGCATGCTCCTTCAGGGAAGAGACTGATCAAATCGACTGATGTTGGCAGTGAAAAAGGATAAACACTCTGCTTTTTTTTTAAAACACACAGGGTATGTTTTTTTCTGAATAGAAACTGAGAGCACATTTGAGGGTTATTGCAGATAGAAATACTGAATGATGATGTTTGACTAATCATTCTAATAAATTCCTATTTATTTCAGGTACTTTTATGTGTTACAGTCTCTGCCAGAATTTTGATTGGTTAATTTGATCAACATGCTTGTTAAATAGCTGTGTGACTTATTTTCACCATTAGTTCCTGCAGCCAAAAAAAAAACAGTAATTGTATTCCAGGATTTTGAAAAGTCACACATAAAGTCACATGATGCTATGTTACGAAGATTATTTACCAAATAATACATGGTTTTAAACAGTGGTGGACAAAGTACTCAACAGAAGTACTTGGGGGAAAGTATTGATACTCTTAGTTAAATCTTATTCAACTAAAAGTTAAAGTTACTGGGTCAAACATCTACTCAAGTTCAAATCTTACTCAACTACAAGTTTTTTTTTTTTTCTTTTTTTTTTTTACTCAACTACAAGTTGAAGTTACTCAGTCAAATGTCTGTTCAAGTATTGCAGTACTCACTTTTAAAAATACTTAAGTATTCAAAACTATATGCATTTAAAAGGTCTTAAGTATTTAAAAATACAAAAGAAATGTTCTAATATCAGTATATTTCTGTATAATTTCCAGAGTTATTTTAAATAACCTTGTAATTTTCACAACTTAGACAGATTTGGTAAATGGTAAATAGCATGTACTTATATAGCGCCTTTATTCAAGTCAGGAGACTTGACCAAAGCGCTTTACACTACATTCGTTCACCCATTCACGCACACACTCACACACTGATGGTGGCAAGCTACATTGTAGCCACAGCTGCCCTGGGGCTCACTGACAGAAGCGGGGCTGCCGTACACTGGCGCCACCGGGCCCTCTGACCACCATCAGATTTATTTGTCATTTTATTTAAAAACCACCTGATGCTTGAAAAATCACCTGCTACAGATCCTAGACCACATGCAAAGAAATTTAGCATAAAATCAAAAAATAAGGAAAGCTATTTTGATTATACTTCTTATTTTAAAACAAACCAAAAAGAAAAAGAAGAGTCTTGATTCTCCTCACACTTTCACTATGGAATATAGGTTTAAGGTTGAATCTATTTCCACAAAGAAACTACAACAAGTGATCTGAGAAGTCATCCTGCTGAACAACATGGCAACAACTAACGGCTTCAGAAAATTTATTAACTACAAATAGCATCTGCCTGTGAGTTTCTCACATTTGTGGAAAACCATGCAAATCTCTCAAACATCTCAAACAGCTATCTGCCATGTAGAAATTTTATTTCAAGAGAGAAAAACATCAACAGCAGTTTAAAAAGCTAAGCTGAGTCAAAAGGAAGAAGTAACTAGCAGGTTCCTCGAAATGGAGTGGAGTAAAAAGTACAATATTTGACTTTGAAATGTAGTGGAGTGAAAGTTATAAGTACTTCCCCAAGAAATTGCTCAACTAGAGTAAATATACTAAAAGAAAAACACCTAAGTACAGTAATCAAATAAATTTACTTTAGTAAATTTTTCCACCAATGGTTTTAAAACATAATAAACAACATAAGTTACCATAACGATGCAGTCTGTACATTACAATGTCATCAGTTCTTCTGGCTCAAATCTACTCTACAACCCAGAAGCAAACATGGAGAAGCAGCTTTTAGTTCTTATGCTCTACAGATCTGGAACAAACTCTAAGAAAACTATAAAAGTGCTGAAACCCTAAGTTGTTTAGAGCAGACCTTAACTGTGCTATCTTGACATTATTATTACAGTTTTCAGTCCATTTTTTCTTTTCCTTTCATTTTATAAATCAGTCTAGTTACTTAGTTATTACTCATCTAATTTTATTTATTCATCGCTATTCTCTCCAATTATTTCTATCGCCTATAAACCACGGCATGTACTTTCTTTTTCATCTCATGTACAGAGATTTCAAATGTTGTGCTACTGAAATGCTCTATATAAATAAACATGCTTTGCCTAAACTTCTTCACAAACCAAAAAGCTGAAAAGGATGAAACGTAAACCATCCATGTTCACTGTGAGACATCGAAATAAATTCCATGGAAAAAACTGCATTCAGAAGTCACTTGATCAACAGAGTTAATTTCTAATCAAATGTTAGTGTAATATATCTGTTATGTGAAGACCTCAAAGATTCATTAAAGAATAAACATTGTAAAGATCCACATCTTAGTTGAAAATCAGTCGATATGACTTTTATTAGTCATGCACTTAACAAATGATGCCAACTCCACACCTAAATCTAATTGAGAATCAGTAGTTAGACCTAAAATTTGATGTCCGCTGATATTTTCCCTCCAATCTGATGGAATTTGAGGTATTTTTTAAACAAGATTGCATTTTTGCAACTAGATTTCCTGTAAAATGCTTGAAAATGATGGCTTTTAACAGAACAAAAATGAATAAATATGTTTTATGTTGTGTTTTCTGGAAAATATTACTATTGAGTAATTTACTTGAGTAAATAGTAAAATATCAAACGTGCATTAGTATATTTATTTCATCTTCACAATAAGGGGAAAGTACAGCAAAAAAAATTTGATTCTTCGTCTTACTGCTTACCTCACACAGCCAGGCTTCTTGTTCTGGTGAGTGCAGTGATTGGGGGATGCAATGATGTCGCTAATGAGGTGGAAAAAAACTAATCTGGCCTGTCTTGAGATAACCATGCACGCACACACACTTTAATTCACACACTCCACATTATCAGTGCAAGGTTTGCATGATTTTCCTTTATCACAGAAACAGTCCTATCAGGGGATGTCTTGAATGAAAAGAACCGGTAAAGCGGAAAAAGGATTCTGTTCAATTACTCCACCGGGACAAGAAATCTCACACATCTCATAAACACAGACTGAGCTCAGTTTGATGGAACTGTGATTTATCTAAATGATTTTTGTGATCGAGATTAAATGAACACATGGAGAAAAATGTTTTGGGGGGTGAATATGATTTAATTACCATTTTTACTTGGCTTTAGGGGAAAAGACAGTTTATTTTGTAGTTAATTTTACAAACATGCTTCCTCTGATTTGAAGTAATGTCAATATTTGAAGCATTTTTGATTAGATATCCAGAGTTAGTTAGGTTCTCATACAAAATAAGAACCGGCTGTAATGCTAATTATTATTTTTTTATTTAATTATTGATAAATATATGAACACTTATACACATGCCATTTTTTATATAAATAAAAAAGTTTTTTTTTCCTGATTCTATGATGATTAAAAGTACCTTTAAATCTAAATCAGTCTTTTAATCGATATAACTTTTTATTCTAAAACGGATACAAAGATAGAACGGCTTTTTTTAATTACATTTATTGAGATAATTGTGACAAAGTTAAAAACTGGTTACTAATCAATTCTAATTTAACAATTACAGTTTAATGTGAACTGGGTTTTAAGAACAAATGGCGAAACTGCAAGGTAAGAAATATTGTTCATAAATTAGAATGACAGGTGTAGCAGTTAGCCATGATTTTTTCTTCAGAACTAAAAGAAAATGAATGAAAGGCTAAGACATCTTGCTGTTAGGGGCTTTTTTTATGAAAACTTCTGCAATCTATCCAGCTTTTCTCAGAGGTTTCTAGGTCAGCTAGGTGCTCAGACTTGTTACTGTCAGACAGGGTCTGCAAATATCTCAAACAAATTTTTCCTACACCATTCATCATGGAGGTTCAGGTGAAAACAACATCTTATTCTGCCTCAAGCAGAGTAACAATCAGTGGTTTTTGACCTGAACCAAAGCACAGACTGAATCTCGGGAGCAACATAATGAGCTGAAGGGTTTCAGTGATAACAAACAGTAACATTAACAGCAAAGGACAATGAGAACTGAACTTGGGGAGCAACTATAGATTAAGCTAGCACTCGCAGACCACAAACTTCACCAAGCAGCACATTTTGTCCAATATTGTGACTTAAACCTATAGCTGCAGCTCATACATGATCTGTATCATTCCCAAATTAAAAAAAACTGTTCATTGGTACGAGGCAAACCTCTTGTAGAAATATTTCCATGAAATCTGTAAATAAATTTTCAATTGATCCTGCTAACAAACCGACAACTTTCCCTCTTCTTTGTTTTTTTGTCTTCAGTGAAACACCTTCAGACTTTTTGAGTCCGATGCTGAGGCTGTTGATAGTCACTACTGCCACCCTCTGGTTTAGTGGTGAACTGCTTGTTCTATAGAAGCTCATTGGTAGAATTCCCTTATGACAGAAAGAAGGCCACGATTCACACCATTTTATCAACCGGAGGGGGGACACATTTAATTACAAAACCGAATTCATACAGCTGTCTTAAACACTTCATACATCCAGCAATGCATCGTCACAATTCAGTTATCCCCCAACCTTCAGTCCAGTCATGTCGAAAGCTTACTGGAATTCACGTGTACTGGTCGATGCCAGCGGTTGCTTTGACACTCGGAGGAATGTTTATACAGATGTTCTCTGTTTATGCCAAACCTCCTCATACATCATCTAATTGCGTACAAATAAGGCATTAGGGACTTTATTATTGCTAAGACTCATACTTGACCTTCAGCATGTACTGTTTTGTTGCTAAGTAAGTATAGGGCCACGTGTAAGGATATATAAGACAATAAAACTGCTTCCACAGTTCCACCAAATATCCCTCACACAATGTTAGAGAATCGTTTAGAACATTCTTGTATCCAGATTATCTGGATCATAGCCAAAATTTAATGGATTTGCATGAGGGACACATCTGATATAAAATACATCCATCATTTTCAAGTTATCCTATAGACAGACAGACAGACACACAAACTCCTAAAATACAATCTTGGCTGAGGTATAAACATAAAGCAACTGGGGCACAAGGATCGTAGAGAGTGAGAGGATAATTATCTGGTTGATTTGAGTTGAGGCGGGAACAGAAACAATCTAACCAAGCAAAATGAAGTTATTAAAGGAGACTAAACAAGGCCTTGACTTAAATCCTATAGAGATATTAAGGCTTGCCCCTCGACAGGCCTTTCATGCACATGTGGGGCCTGTGCGGGTGGAGTCCAAATGATTAGTCTGATGTTATATTATTTTAAAGTAATTAGTAAAGAATATGTTTTGATCAGTATTCCTGTCATGAAAGAATCAGAAATACTTTAATAATCCCAGAATATTGCAAGGAATTAATAAATGTCAATTACAGAGGGTGGGTGTCTGAATCACTTAGACCTATATAATCACTTCTTTGAGTTGTACTTAATATGCCATTGTTAAACTTCCTGTTCCGTAATTGTTTTCTAATGCTGGAAGTCCTCTAGGGATCTGCAGACCAGTCAGGTCCTCAGAGAGAGTTTTTTTTCCAAGTGCTGCTGTTTACATCCAGGCAGCTGAGTGGGCAAAGTGAGATGCTTTAAAAAAAAAAAGCTCAGTGCAGTTAAATTTCGCAGTCTAGCATCTTTTTAGAGGCCTTAGGGGATAGATATTTCAGCACATTTCTCCAACTCTAGGTTTGCACTTTCCAGAACATCTAAGCCTGTTTTTAGGACCCGAGTTTCTGCTTATGCGGCTAAAAAAGAACATAGAACACACTGCTAGCCTCTTGATTGCATTGAATATTATATTTATCTGTTACTCAATAACCTTCAGGCATCTGAACAACGTTTGATGGCTTTTTTCAGACACTCAGCAACAGCAGCAAAGCCATCAGAGAGCATCCATTGATCTGTGAAATGAAATGAGACCTCAGACATAAACAGGAAAGTCATTTAATAAATCACAGTTTTTACTTGTATAAACAGATATTAATATGATCCTAAAGTTAAATGATATATTTTGGAGGGGCTGCATGAGTTGTAAACTATAGATAATAAATTATTCTAATAATAAATGGCTGCTTAAACCCTGCTAGTGTACTGTACATATTCCACCAATAACATAAATTTATGGCTATTTAAAATCTCATCTGTATTTCCTATAGAGCAGCTGTAATGGCTTTGGAAATCTTTCTTCTTGCTTGTGTAATGTAAGCTGCTGCTCCTTGAAGGCGTGCATGCCTCAGGGATTAGTCACATTTCTTTCTGGATCACTCTTTAAATAACTCTTCTTCTTATTGTAAACGACTCTCAACCAGGACTTAAACTTTAACATCATTCACTTTAAGTTAAACAGAGAAATGGTAAGCTCTCACTAGTGTGGTGTGTATCTGATAGGGTGCATCATTGTTCGATGTTCTCCCCATTTTTAATGGAAAAGTATCTATTAAATCTAACAACCCTATGTGTTTTAGGGTTAGACAAGCCATTTTATGAATGATAAAGATAATTCCTAACATTTCTGTGTGTTTTGTGTCTGAAGAATTTAACTTTAATATTATCCCAGCTTTATTATGTGTTTTAGTTTCCAGGCTGGAGGTTAGAAAACAGTCAAGGTTAGTTTAAGTCAGGAACAGCACCATCAGTGCCTTGTCTTATGGAGAGGGGACATTAACTATAATAATCCTGGCTTTACCTCCACAAAACTAGACTTCTCTGCTTGGTAAACATTACTGTAAGCTTTGTTTTACATTTTGCACCCCTTTTGGCGTGCGACAATTCTCTTTTTTTCAAATTAAAAATAAAGTCAAATAAAATGCAAACCAGAAGCTTTACAGATTCTGCTTATAATCACACATGTAACTAAATAAATGCTAAACCTGGCTTACATGGACTCTTTGAAACCTGCAGGACCGACATCAGTAAGTGAGCTTCTGATAAACCGACAGTTTATAACAGTTCATGTTAATGAGGGTACATTAATCATCCGCGCTGCAACTCTATGATCATTTCTGTTAAATTCATACTCAGAACCTAATCCTGTATATAAACCCTAGAAAAAGCACCCCCCAAAGAAAAAAAAAATATATATATAGACCTAAACATTTCACAGGCATTTAACATTAATCCATAAGCAGATGAGGCTGTTGTCAAATATATAGAAACTTATACTTGTTATTAAATCCAGGGCAGTTACCATTGAATGTGTTGTCTCATTCAAACAACATGTAGAGGCCTCGTTCTTCATTAAAGCGTGAAAAGTCCGGACATTACTGCTTAAAATCAATAAACCATATCCATATGGTTTTTTATTGCTTGTCTGAAACAGCATTATGTCTAACCTAACTTATTCCGGAAAAATATGAAGTTTTAAAATAGTTTCTATTAGAAAAACATCTCTTAAATAAAGGCTTTTATGTTTGCTTTTTGTCTTAAATGGCAAAAACAAATGCTATCATCTGCTTCCTTAAGTTCACACAAGGAACTTCTCTTACTTAAACTTCATAGCTTCTTTATCATTGTGGATAATGGTTGATCTGAGGAATCAATAATATTCTTAAACATTTTTGTAAGGTCCACATTTGTTCGACCATTTTTTTTCCCTATAATCTTTTTGCTGCTGTAAACACCAGAACTTCCCCATTGTGGGACAATAAAGGGATTTTCTATTCTATTCTATAAATGGTTGTTTTTTTTTAAACAGTGGACAAGTACTAGTTATTATTGAAAACCTGTAAAAAGGCTCAAACATTTCATTCAGTTATGTCGATATTATGACATTTCACCATAGTAATGTTTCCTAATAATATTTAACTTTTGATCTGGTTATGCTACCCTCCCCACCCCACTGGGCATCCCTTAATTAAGCTCTCTGGGCCCTGATGAAAGCTTCAGGAAAGCTTCTTTAAATCTTTGATTACTGATAAGATTGTGGAAATATAAAGGTCCCCCCTTCTGATCAAGTTTTTTTTTTAAATAAGTTAAAGTGCTATTTCTGTAAAGTGTGCCATATTGGGCGGTTAAACCGGTATAGGAATTGATTGTTTTAACCTGATTACCTTGGATCTCCCCTTCACCAAAGTCATTTTTGTACCTGGCTTATTGTCTGTATCTCTTTTTAAATTACAAACAGAAGAATTCCAACTTAAACCTCCTCTTTGCTCACAACATTCCCATAAAGAATTTATTTTTTCGTATAAAATGTACCTTTCACGTTTTTTTTTTTCGTTTTTTTTTTCAAAAAGTGCTTTAGAATATCTCTATCAAAAAAAAAAAAAAACATTTGCGGCCTATTAGAGTAAATATGTCTTGTGATTTTTGACAATGGTTAAAAATGAATGTTTTTGTCAACATAAAATCCAAATAAAAACGGTGACTCAGTAAATGCGCACGCATGGAAGCGCACGGGAATAGCGCAAATGGTGCGTGAAACCCCAAACGCCGCGCCATATGCTCAAATGTCTACCTCTCGCCACCTTTATTTGAACTCTTATTTTTTTAATTATTTTTATTTTATCTTAGGGGCCTCGATGCTTGTGGAGAAAAAATATCTCTGAAACGTTTTCTTTGTTTTTATTTTCTGATAAATATCCTGTGGGGATAACATCTGACATTAACTATAAGCAGGATTTACTTGATCTATGCAGATGGAGCATTTATTTACTACATAATTAAAATAAAATCAAGTTGAGGCCTTAAAAGAAAATGTATGTGTATCGAAATTTCTGCTTGGTATTTTATTTGATTCGATTTTTTTGAAGTTACAAACAGGTCCTGATTCAATTTCCAAGCATGAAAAAGCGCAGAACAAATCTGACGTTTTTTATCTCCAAAATCAACAAACTTAATTGCAAAAAAAATATTCAGCTTCTTTGAGTTTTATTTATCTTTGATGAATACTTGTCTATTTTGTTTGAATGCATCCCCCCCCCCCCCCCCCCCCCCCCCCCCCCCCAACACGCCCGGTTGACATGCGGTCTGGTAGTGCAGGAGCCGCGCCGCAGCGCGCTCCCCCAGCTTTCCAATGACAGATGATGAGGTTTTAGCACCGCTCGGTGAACTGGCCCCGGGGGCCATTTGTCACAGGCTGTCCAGAAACAAGCCAAGCATGGAAATGAATTTGCTCATTCACATAAAACAGCCCACGTCAGCCATGCTTAACATGCACCACAGTAACTAACTGCTGCCTCTGTATGCGCACCCGTGTTACGCGCAGGCTTCATGACGTTTTCCTGCCACATGCGTGGATCTGTATAAAGTTTTTCACCTCAAATAACAAATGTTTTTTGCAGATACTCATTTTCATTCAATGCATGCAGAATTAGCAAGTAATTATCCTCATTTATAAAGCATATATAGTCTCACCTTTGCAATTTTAAGGAGTACAGCTTCGCACTCTTCTCGTCTATAAGGTGGGATTTCTCAGAATTAGACTGAGTATTATCCATTTTTTTTATTCCAGCAATCTTTCAAATAATTGTTTCTTATCCTCCTTTATTGTCCTGCAGCTGCAGGTATCGAGAGATCCGGTTTCCTCTGATTTTCAGTCGACGCAGAACAAAGTCAGCCAGCACCACATATTCACTGATCTCCAAGTCTTGAGAGCAAACATTAAAATGATTTCATTCCAGCGACGAATAGCAGGCAGAGTGGTAAAAATATATTTTTTTTCAGAGAATTCTTTCTCCTTTTTTTTTTTTTGAAAAAAGAAAAAAATCTTGTTGGACTTGTTGCCTTGAAACGTCAAACTGCAGCAGGAATGAGGCAGAGCGCGCTGAACACTGCAGCTGCTAATGTTCCTGCAGAGGGTGCAGAGCCTGACTGATCACAGGACACCTGAACTTAATGGGACAGGCGTCAGAAGGCGCGAGCGTTTCAACATGCTTTCATTCGTGCATAAATAGCTGGATCAAATATAAATTCAAGACGCTTTCAAATATCAGAACATATGCATCCAAATTACAACATTTATTGTACACGTACAGTGTTTTCTAATTTGCACTAATTTAAACCCAATCTAATCTAAAATGGAAAAGCCTAAAAGCGCATCATTAGATTAAACTATAACAAAAATCAGAAAAATATTATTTTAATCAAATATAGCCTTAATGGAAAATATAACCACTACACCAAACAAAACACAAATTAATGAATAAATATCTTATTATGATATAAATTATGATAAATTATTGCATGCACAAAATAAAATTTTAACAAACACAATGGCCTGTCCTATTTTGGTATGTTGTTCCTACTGTTTCTGTTTGTTTGTTTTTTGTTGACTTACTCAGTCACCAGTCAGACTTAATAGATAAAATAACCAATAGAAATCTATTTAAACTAGCAGATGACCTAATGATTGGTATGGGTAACTCAAAAGTCTAGGTAATGTTTTATTCCTGACTTTTGCTGAGCCCTTATGGCAGGCCATATTATCATATAATAAACCATAACAGGCTTCTCAAGTTATAAGTCATTTTTTCCAGTAAACAAGTAAGGTTTGGGGTTAATTGTTAATTAATATTCGTATTAAGTGTCTAGAGTTTCCCAGGTATATTCCTGAACTCATTGTTAAGGAGATCTATAAAGGAGTATAATTATCTGTGGGCTTAATCGTTTATAGGCTATTTATGACTGTATATTATTACCTTGAGTTACCATGAGTTGTAAATGATACATTTTAACACATAAATTATTTATATCTAAATTTCTTGTTTAAATGAAAAAGGTCATACATAGATTTTGTTGCTGCTCATTTGTTTTAAGTGTAATTTTATATGAAAGGTATATGAATTAAGGTATTGTGCTGAACCCGCCCCAAAAGGTGCGTGCAAGAGCGTGTCCAAGACAATTTCTCCTCGTGCACACCCTGTTTTAAATGTTCTGTTCTCACAGCTCATACAAGCTTACTGTGTTGGCATACAGTGGGGACTATATAGTGGACTTTATAGCAAAGTCAGTTAACTGACCGTTCGGACAGATGATAACTGCTTTTTGCTTCGTTGGTCCCATAACTCCTCCTCCTCTGCGCCCAGCCTGTGCCATCTTTGTTATTAGTCTCAGCGGGCCGCTGTGACAGCAAATACCATAATGCTTTGCTAGGGGAGCTCTCCTCGCAAAGCATTCTGGGATATATCTGCCTCTTCTGAGGCTTTTCTTTTCTTATCATACACTTTTTCTCTTATGACCCGGGTGAGAAAGTTGAGGTTCAATGACTGTCTGAAACCGTAGCTCACCACCGATATACGTCTGAAATTGCCAATGTGCATAAAAAGATAGCTAACAGATTGAGCACATACGATGCCTTACATAAACATATCACCACAATGATTGACAAGTAGGAGAACCACTTATTCAGATGATCCACCCGGAAATAATAGATCGTCCTCTATACCTTTAATAAAAATTAACAAACATAATTCTTAATATAAGATATATAATACTTATAATATATATCTACTATATATATCAACTGTATACACCCTGAACTGTAGCTATCAGGTGTATTAATTTCATTTAGAAAGTTTAGAGTGTATAAAATGTGTTATTATTTAATATAACACTTATATAAACTGACTATTATTACTTTACTTTAATAATTTTTTTTGTTTTGTTTTGTTCGCAACTAAGTTTTCTATTGTAGCTGCACTTGTAATATGGATGATACTGTACAAAACCTGGGTAAAGAGGTTGCACTCTATGTATCTCATAAGCAGGTTAGATCTGAGATCAGGTCCAGCTTTACCAAAAAAACTCTCCCGTAAATATCATTTTTAGAACACATCTGATTTTTAACCTAATCGTTATAACACAAGTTGACATTTTAAACAGGATGACTGCAATATCTCATATCTACAAATCAAAAGACAGGTAAAACGGTTATTTGATTATGTGCTACAATGTTCTGCCTTACCCTTATGATTGTTGTTTGCTACGTTTATGTAAATTTGGGGATAAATAGTAGACTTTATTTATTTTCATTTTCCTTCAATCAGTTCGATATTACTTTACAAGTTTCTTATCTCCTCGAATACAGCAAATGAAAATATTCGATTAACAAGACTTTTAGCGCACAATCGATGTAGTAGATCTAAGAAATCAGACCTAGAGAGCCGTTTGTTGAAAATACTTAGATTTTTTTTTCAAGTTTGATGTAGTTGCAGTAGTAAATATTAAAACGAGGAACATTTAATAACGCAATGCGCGTATAAAACTGCGTTTTACCCTCTAAGCTGAATTTTAGCTACAGATATTCTCCGACATCCTCAAACGCAGCATCGGTTTACGTGTCGTGTCGTCATCACGCACGCAGTGTTTGGTTTCCGCGCCGAGCCGATATGGCAGCGACGATCCTCGAGAGTAAACCAGGCGATGAGCCTACTGATGGAGGGGAGGACGCGGACAGGTCGATGCTGAGGGCCGACAGGTGAGGAAAACCCCGGGGGGAGGATAGTTTATCCGAGGCCGCTGTCGGATCTCTGAACGCCCCCCTTTAATCTAGCTAACGCGGCTAACGGGCTAGCCCTCCTTCCGTCAGTCCCACGCATTGTGTCAGCGTGGCTGCAAGGAGAACAAAAGAGGAAATAAACGATTATATTATTTTAAAAAATCACTTCAGACATTCAGCTCATGCATAGACTTATTCAAACGGATCGATCTATTAATACCTTTGTCAGATCTGTCAAGAAAATTATATGTGAGATCAATGCTTGCTGCAGTTTCACTTTTGAAATCAATATTTTATCCAGTTTTACTCTTTAGAATGATTTTGGTTAATCTAACAAAGAGTTTTATGATATTATACCAACATATGGCTTTTTGGTCCCAAGCTACATTCTTATTTTAATGGATAACAATGATGTGTAATCCAGAGAAGCTTGTAATTATATTGTGTTGATTTGCCCCATTAGACCTGAAAGGTCTGAAAAACAGATTTAGCAGATCTGCTTTATGTTTTGTGTGTTTTAAAAATCAGATAGAACAAATTTATGGGCACCCCTAATGATTCTAGTAATTAAAAATATATTAAGATGGTGTTTTTGATATTGATTCATAAGGAAATCTGAATGTCCAAACTTTATTTATTCATTTTATAGCAAAACCCATATGTATATATGCTATTGTACATAACTTTAAAAACCCTTTTTATAGTAATATCCACCTGTATATTATATTCGGTACATATCCAGCTGTAAATTTAGTTCATAACACTAGTTATCTATATATTATATTAATCTATTAGTAAGATTGTGTTTATAATGGTATTCATCTCTATGCTTAGAAACCCATGTTCTGTATTTATGGAACCATTATTTATCCTGCACTTGCTGTTATTGCACTTCTAGTTAGGCCTAAACTGCATTTCGTTGCCTTGTACCTGTACCTGTGTAATGACAATAAAGTTTAATCTAATCTAATCTAATGTTTTAGGTGTTTCCCTGCTTCCACTCACCTGATTTCAATGGATGTCCGTGAAACATGCTTTTCTAAACTTTAATGATCGGAATCATCTGTGTTAAAGCAGAGAAACATCAACACAGTACATTACGGTCATGGATATTTGAAAATAGCAGCAACATCAGAGATGTGCAAAACAAAGCATGTTATTTAACTAAGAAAATCAATTCAAGCTAATCAAGTTTTAGGGAGTTTTTATTATTAACAAGTGACCCTTGGTTTTAGTGCAGTGTAATAAGACGGGACACAAAGGTCAGTTTTTCTTATCACTCTTAAAAAGTTAGGGAAAAGACCCAGAAAAATACCTTAAAGTTGAGGCTGACGTTGCAATACATATCAGGTTATGGTTTCAGCAAAATAGCACTTTGTTTTGAAACGACTGGATCGAACAAAGCTGAAAGAAGTGCTGGGGATAACACTATTTTCCTCCTTATTGATTTATGTGTTTCAAACTTCTAACTAAAATCAGCTTCTGAAAAAAATGACCTGAAGTCTAAAAATCATTGGCCATTGCTTTCCAGACTGGGAAAGGCTCCCCCTAGGAGTGATGCAGTGTAATCGTACATTAAAAGTGGTAACCGATTAAAAAATATGATTGTATTTTATTGGAATGTCAAATGCACTGAATAGAATTACAACTTTGTTATTACACTGTCACAAAAACAAAGCAATGAAATGTGTGGGGTTAAGGGTCATGCTCAGGGACCCAGAGTGGCAGTCTGTGGGAGTGGTGCTCAAACTCAGAACCTCTGGGACCTAAGCGCAATGCTCTAACCACTAGGCCAACACTCCTGTTCAATTGTTAAAAGGGGTTAGATGTTGAGGGGGAACTTTCTTTTAAACAAAAACAGTAAAGCATTTAGATTTTAGTTTTTCCACACGTTTTTATGCATCATGCTGACGATCGTTGTGGATGCTCTATATGTGTAATGGAACCATATCAGCTGAGGATTGGTGAGAGTGCTTTCCACAAAGCCAGCCAAATGATGACAGCCTTACTCATGTGAACAGTGGCCTCCCTACTAGATGTCTTGCTGTCTTCTGGGCTACGGCGTGTTTTCCTGGGGGGGATCGGCAAGTTCTCCCTTCCTCTCCCTCGATCACTCCGACATGAAAGGTCAGACTGCGGAGAGCCCACATGGAGACATTCAAGTGAAAATGTTTCTTTCTTCCTCTCTGCAGAACAACAATGTATGTGCAGGTTCACAATTTATTATTATGATTATTAAGTTTTCAGTTCTTTAATATCAGCTGAGCCTGCACATACATTGCCGTGATGAAAATGCCTGTAAAGAAGCAGCAGGGGGTCAAATATGAACTACTAAGGCAGATCTGATGGCAGAAACATCCCATCCAATCCTCTGATAAACAAATTAATCATTGATTGAATGTTTAATCTGTAGAAGGAACCCTTTTCTTACTGATGTTCATCTGTCTAAACGCAGCGGCAGCGGAGATGACTCCATGGACGGCATCAGTAGTCACGTCACCTGCTGTCCTCTGACTCCATCGTTGTCTCCACGGAAACGGACCACGAGCCAGTCCAAGACGGAGCCTCCTCTGCTGAGAACCAACAAGAGGACCATCTACACAGCAGGCAGACCTCCGTGGTACAATGTCACCGGGACCACCTTCAAAGAGGCCTTCGTTATCGGTGAGGAAAGCACAGACTGCCTGCCTTCAGCTTTGATCAGTGGCTCTTAATCGTGCCTAAAAATGATAAAGAACAAAGCATTGGATTTGATTACACTAAAATAACAAATAGCCCGTTTTAGAGGCTTTAACTATTTTAACTAAAACAACAGAAAAAAAAAGTGAACCAATAATATTTTTTTAAATCTTATTTTTTTTATCATCAGCTTGGGATCTATGTTCTTTAGTTTCAGATAACCAGAGATAAAGATCCAGAAAATACATGATTCCTCTTTATGAAAAGGCTGTTTTTTATTCTTCTAAGACCTAAAAATACAAATGATTTGTTGGTTCTTTTAACTGGAAACACATCTCCTGTAGCAGGTATTTAACAAAAATGAATCGTTTTTTATCTAAGGATCATGTGAGATTTTAGACTTTTATTGAGCTGCATTCAGAACAAAATAGCTATTTGGATTTTAAAGGTTGCAGACACCTGGTTTAGGTTATTATAAACATATTATCAAAACCGTTCTTATTTTCTAACTCCTATAATCATTACTAAATACATATTTGAATCTATTTGAAATTGATAATTTACACCCTTATCTATATATTTTTTTTATTTTATAAGGCTGATATTTTTTAAAGTCGTAGGCAAGTCATATTTAAATGTCAAATCATTCTGACTTAAACATGTATATAAATGTGCTCTTTATCAGCCCATATTGTCCCAAAAGTTAGGAAAATTCTATTTAAAAAAATTCTGTCTTAAAATCTGATTTTTTTTTTCCATTATCTTTATGCAGACCAGTTAGTTATACGTCAGCTTGTACACCTAAATTCGGCCAATCACATATCAACGGTCATCTGTCAATCACATTTTTTCGTTCATAGCATTCTGATTCATATGCTGCAGCTAATATATGCAGCGGTTGAAATAAGAAATCAGAATCCTTTCCTTTCCCATCGAGTTCCGTCCCAGTGTTCACGGGGATGGACGTCTGTGTCTTCTGCAGGCGTAGAGCTAACAGAACTGGCAGCGTTGCGAAGCAAGGGCTCAAACATGTACGGCTGGAAGCCTTCTACACCAAACCAAGCTTCTGCCGCCCTGGCGTCCTCTTCCACAACATCTTCGTCACCACTTTCCTCCTCTAAATAAAAAATGTATGATGGAGGAAACTCATCCACGACCTCCGACACTAAACTCTCCTCCTCTTGCATGTTTCCGCTGTCCATAGCGTTCCTTGACAGTGTCGTTGCTAGGTGCTACTTGGTCCCATAGTAATCTCCCATTGGGAACCTACTAGCACTAAGGCTACATTCGCACTGCAGTCTGAAGTGACCTTAATCCGATTTTTTTTGCTCATATGTGACCTGTATCTGATCTTTTCATGATAGTCTGAACAAAACAGATACTTTTTTTCCAATGCGACCCAGGCCACTTGGCTATGCGGTCCTGAATCCGATATGAATTTGATCTTTTCAGATGGGACCTATGTCTGAACAGCCAGGTCGCATTTATCCGACCTGAATGTCATTAATACCGGACAGTGGTCACTTTTCTGTTTTTTGCTACGCAGAAGTTGCAAGAAAAACAACAACAACAATGGTGGACGATGATGCGGAGAGCAGTATTTATGTTTAACCATCTTGGAAAGATTGAGTTTTTAAAGGTTCGATCGATGTTCTCGAGTACTACCATCCATGTTTACTTACGTAAACGCGGAGCACGCTTGCTTGTGACGTCATTGCGTCCTCTACTGCACATGCACGACATTTAGGTTGTATGAATGCAGGTCACACAGGAGATCACATACAAGTTGCATATGTTTGGAAATATGAACAGCAACGCAAAAAAATTGTATTTCACCAAAAAATCGGATTGAGCATTAAGGTTTGCAGTGTGAGCATAGCTGAAGTTGCTAACTGGTTAGCAAGATGCTTCCGAGACATCGGCATGACCAAAAACCACAAGAACCTTCCTCCACAACAATCCTGCCCCCTTGATAAACGAGATGTCTAAGTTTATGGAGACAGACGCCAATCTTGAGCCTTTCCGCCTTAGTTTATGTGGTGGTGGTTTTTGTTGCTATGAAGAGTTTGATCAAATCTAATTACCAAAAATTACAAATAACATTTTTACAAAATAACTTGATTTCCGTTGTTTTGGTTGTCTTGTTTTTACAAGGCGTTTATGCGTTTGTTAAACTATCATGTTAATCAGAGAATTTATGGCAACTCATCTTTTTTAGGTTTAATCTGTCTGAGCTACTGATTTTTTTTTTTTTCCCAAAATGAAATGTATTATTTTTATTTAACTGATATTAGGATTGCAGTATTGTTTTGATTTTTTTTTTCGTTCTTTGCACCAACCACAAATATGTAGATGTTTCCCTCCAGTGTTTAATTGTTTTCATGACTTTAAAGGCTTGCTTGTCTTGAGTCTATTGTCACAGGAATTTACTGTTTCATGGAAAAGTACTTCCTTCTACTTGCATACCTTTATCTGTAGACTAGCTACGACTCTCTCCTCCCTTCTGTATGGCAGCAATGTCTCCGCTTAAAACGTTGGAGGAAAAAGTCAGTGTCAAAGTAAAGGTCATAACTGTTTCATCAAACCAACTGATTTGTGGTGCAGAACAATAGGAATCATTTTACTGAAAAGATATATAATATATATGGGCTGCTCAATAAAGCAGTGGGTAGCACTGCCACCTTGTAGCAAGATTCTGAGTTCGATTCCCGGCCCGGTGTCTTTCTGCATGGAGTTTGCATGTTCTCCCTTTGCATGCATGGGTTCTCTCCAGGCACTCCGGCTTCCTTCCACAGTCCAAAAACTTGACTGTTAGGTTAATAGGCTTCTCTAAATTCCCCTTAGGTGTGAGTGTGTGAATGGTTGTTTGTCCTGTTTGTTTCTATGTTGCCCTGCAATAGACTGCCGACCTGTCCAGGGCGGACCTCGCCTCTCGCCTGTAGACAGCCGGAGATAGGCACCAGCAACCCTCGCGACCCCAGTAGGGATAAAGCGTGATTGAAAATGGATGGATATATGATGTATAAATACTTGTTATATAAATCCTGATGGATTAAGAATATATAAATATTTACAGCTGGCTATGATGCTGGTGCTGACATTAAAGAATACTAAACCAATAGGAATATTAGGTTGAGGTCACGTGACATTGAGCTCAGGCGTTGCCAGATCCTAGTAACTCAGTGACGAGCTGAGAAAGGGCTTCTTCCCAGCTTTCAAGTTCATGCTAAATAAACAAAACAAATCATGCTTTTGGGCTGCTTTTCTGCAAAGTACCGACAACCGATCCATTTAAAGGGATGAGTAAAAAAGCCACATATGGAGAGATGTTCACCCCAAACCTTCTTCATTCAAAGAGCATTAAAGATGGAAGTGACTGGGTCTTCCAGCGTGATAAGGGTCCAAAACCCCCCACTTACAGGTGCTGGTCATAAAATTAGAATATCATGAAAAAGTAGATTGATTTCAGTAATTCCATTTAAAAAGTGAAACTTGTATATTATATTCATACATTACATACAAACTCATATATTTCAGATGTTTATTTTGTTTAATTTTGATGATTACAAATGACAACAAATGAAAATCTCAAATTCATCATATCAGAAAATTAGAATATTGTGAAAAGGTTAAAAATTGATGGCCCCTGGTGCCACACTCTAATCAGCTAATTAACTCAAACCACCTGCAAAAGCCTTTAAATGGTCTTTCAGTCTAGTTCTATAGGCTACACAATCATGGGGAAGACTGCTGACTTGACAGTTGTCCAAAAGACGACCATCGACACCTTGCACAAGGAGGGCAAGACACAAAAGGTCATCGCTAAAGAGGCTGGCTGTTCACAGAGCTCAGTGTCCAAGCACATTAATAGAGAGGCGAAGGGAAGGAAAAGATGTGGTCGAAAAAAGTGTACAAGCAAGAGAGATAACCGCACCCTGGAGAGGATTGTGAAACAAAACCCATTCAAAAATGTGGGGGAGATTCACAAAGAGTGGACTGCAGCTGGAGTGAGTGCTTCAAGAACCACCACACACAGACGTATGAAAGACATGGGTTTCTGCTGTCGCATTCCTTGTGTCAAGCCACTCTTGAACCACAGACAGCGTCAGAAGCGTCTTGCCTGGGCTAAAGAGAAACAGGACTGGACTGCTGGTGAGTGGTCCAAAGTCATGTTCTCTGATGAAAGTAAATTTTGCATTTCCTTTGGAAATCAAGGTCCCAGAGTCTGGAGGAAAAGAAGAGAGGCACTTCATCCACGTTGCTTGAAGTCCAGTGTAAAGTTTCCACAGTCAGTGATGGTTTGGGGTGCCATGTCATCTGCTGGTGTTGGTCCATTGTGTTTTCTGAGGTCCAGGGTCAACGCAGCCACATACCAGGAAGTTTTAGAGCACTTCATGCTTCCTGCAGCTGACCAACTTTTTGGAGATGCAGATTTCATTTTCCAACAGGACTTGGCACCTGCACACAGTGCCAAAGCTACCAGTACCTGGTTGAAGGACCATGGTATCCCTGTTCTTAATTGGCCAGCAAACTCTCCTGACCTTAACCCCATAGAAAATCTATGGGGTATTGTGAAGAAGAAGATGCAATACACCAGACCCAACAATTCAGAAGAGCTAAAAGCCACTATTAGAGCAACCTGGGCTATCATAACACCTGAGCAGTGCCACAGACTGATCGACTCCATGCCACGCCGCATTGCTGCAGTAATACAGGCCAAAGGAGGCCCAACTAAATACTGAGTGCTGTACATGCTCATACTTTTCATGTTCATACTTTTCAGTTGGCCAACATTTCTATAAATCCTTTGTTTTTATTGGTCTTCAGTAATATTCTAATTTTCTGATATGATGAATTTGAGATTTTCATTTGTTGTCATTTGTAATCATCAAAATTAAACAAAATAAACATCTGAAATATATGAGTTTGTATGTAATGTATGAATATAATATACAAGTTTCACTTTTTAAATGGAATTACTGAAATCAATCTACTTTTTCATGATATTCTAATTTTATGACCAGCACCTGTAGATAACAAAAGAGTAAAAAGGCATTTTAAGGTCCTGGATGGCCTTGCCAATCTGCAAACCTAAACCCATAGAACATTTCTGGAGGGAGTTGAAAGTCTGTGTTGCCCAGCAACAGCCCAATAACACCACTGCTCTAAAGGAGATCTGATGGAGGAATGGACCAAAATACCAGAAACTGTGAGCAAGAACGACAGGAAATGTTTGAACTCTGTCACTGCTAATAAATGTTATACTACAAAAGTTGACTTGAAATCTTGTTATTAACGAAATACTTATTTCCCATCATAATTTATTTAAAAAAAAAAGTGATTTGCTGGGATTTTCTTATTTTCTTTCTCATAGTTGAAGTAATAAAAAATTCCAGACCTCTCAACTTTCTAAGTAGGACAACTTGCACAATCTGTGGCTGATTAAATATTGTACGTCCCACTGTAAAGTTATCCTAATGCTAACCATTCGCATTAGCAGACATGGCAGTCTGCTACTAAATAATTCAAAATGAGAGCTGGCGAATGTGTCACCTGCTGCCCTGGATGAGTTAAACTTATCTCCTTTAAGAATGTCTGTGCAGTTTGAAAACTGTTTTGTTAAATTATGATTATATTGCAAATGTAATTAATTTCCCAGCCCCGGTCTGACCCTCATAATCAAATGTCAGAGTCAGGAAGTTTTCCAGCAGCTGTAGAGTGAGCTCCATGAGTGCATGTTTGACATCAGTGGAATCACTGTGGCGTGGATAAACTCATCAGGCTGAGCGGATACGTGGAAGGAGAGGTGGACATTATCCTCAGTATCCAATCTGTTATGGCCAATGAACCGAAGTAACTAGTCCTAATTTCACACACGACTGTACTACTTTAAAGGAAAGGTGAAAAACTGGTCAAATCAGGGCTAAAGAAGATGCAATAACATTTGTGCAAGATTGAGAAGAACTATGATGAAAACAATATAATGGCAAGAATATAAAAACAACAGATTAGGACAGGAAATGGATATAAAATGTTAACTTCCTGTTAGAGGTTGTAAAGTAAAGCTAAATAAGATGATCTGCCCATATAATGAGAATATTTACCCTTAAAAAGGGGATAATTAAGTGGTAGATAACTAGTGGTTAAGGCAAATTGGGGGGAAAATTACATTTAATTTCATTTACTGCAGCAGGTTTCTCTTCTGCATGACATTAAAACATCTTTAGGCTAAATCTAAAGGTAGAAGAGCTTCTGAAACATCTCCACTGCTGTTATTAAACATAAATGAGTGGTCCTATATTACATTATTTCCTCCTCCAGTCAGCATGTTTACTGTGGGTGGTTGTTATCGGGTTGTAGGGCCCTTCCAGAGCTTCATTCAGAGTAGTTTATATCTCACCAGTAGCTCGGTAAGCCATTTTTCTTCCTGCACACACATGCCAACTAACAGGTAGAGCTGGAGAAGAAAAGGCATCTATCCTCCCTCCTCCATGCCACTTGTTAAGTAGTGCTGGCAATGTTCCTGGAATATTCGTCAGATGCATGTGGTGGGAAAAAATCTATCCCCTATTAATTCCCTTTTTAGATATATTGATCATTTGTGCTGAGTTTTATTCTTTCAGGCCTCAGAGCTGCAGGGCTACAAGGTGTCTAAGAGAGAGTGGGTTGTTTATTCTATTAGGGAGGGTTTGGGATAAAATGAATGGTTCTCATGCAAGCTAGACTGTTTCTTAGGGATTATTTCACTAAGTTATGTGTTTTTTTTCCAACTGTCTGTGTTTTTTGGGGGGTAACAATAGGTGGAGACCTTCACAGCCTTTCTGCAGGGTTTTAATTAGTGAGAGACAAACACTGTCTAGACCAGAACAGAACATCCCACTGTGAGGGCTGTTTGATTGTCTTGTTACCTTTTATTTTACAAAGTAAAAAAAAAAAAGTGCAGACTGTGTGAAATCCATGGATCTATGTTTATTTAAATGGAGTCAATAATTGAATAACTTTTTACGAAAGAGTATTAGTTCCAGGCTAGAGATTTTTCTATTTTTATTTTGAGAATAAATTTGTAACATTATTAGAATAAAGTCATAACATTACGAGAATGAAGTTATATACCACAACCAGTTTCAGAAAGAAAGCTTCAAGCTCCGACCACCAGATGATGGCCGACCTGTTCCACCAATCGGCAACCTGAGTCCACTTTGACCTCTTGCCCAAATTGATGCTGGTGCTAAAAGATTTCCTTATTTGTGAAACCCGAGCCAAAGTATAACTTCACACGATGCTCCACATTCCTCATTTTAGGGAAGAAAGTGCTTCATTTTAGAGTTGTAATAAAATACAATTTGTAATTTTAGGAATTTATTCTCTTAAAGCTACAGTGTGTAATAATTACAGGGATATACAGTCAGAAATGTAATATATTATACATAACTATGTTATTTATCATCATCTACGAGCTCAGCCTCTTAACCTTAATATTTGCGTTGCCTTAGAATTCGTTATTTATAATTACATAGGAGCGGGTCTCGCAGCCATGGAGGCAGACATCTTTGCGCTACGGCAGCGCAGAGCCAACAAACTAGCGATTGCGAGATCGCCCATTACGCTCGAAAGTAACTACGGCAAGTTGAGAGAGAACTGAGACGGTACTGAACACACAGACTCATGAAATACTATCTGTAAAATTATCTATGTAAACAAACCTCATCACTTGAGAAGGTAGGTGATGCAGACGTCGTGGAAGACATTTTGTCCCGTAACGCTCGCCGTACTGTTGGGGGGGAGAAGCGGTGGGGGGGAGATGTTCATGTTGCTGCGGTCTGCAGTCTGGACGTTAGATGTCGCTGAAAATTACACACTGTAGCTTTAATATTATGACTTTATTCTCGTAATTTTATGACTATTCTCATTGTGACTTTTTTGTCGTAATTTTACGACTTTATTCTCGTAATGTTACGACTTTATTCTCGTTGCCACTTTATTCTCATAATTTAAAGATGTTATTCTTTTAATTTTATTAACTTATTCGTGTAATTTTATTACTCTTCTCGTTACGACTTTATTCTCGACGGAGTATTAGGTCCAGGCTAGAGATTTTTTTATTTTGACAATAAAGTTGTAACATTATGAGAGTAAAGTTATAATATTGCGAGAATAAAGACGTAATGTTACGAGAATAAAGTCGTTATACCAGAACCCTTTTCAGAAAGAAAGCTTTGAGCTTCGACCAGCAGATAATGGCCGACCAGCAGCACCAAACAACAACCTGAGTCCACTTAGACATCCTGCCCAATTTGATGCTGGTGCTAAAAGATTTCCTTATTTGTGAAACCAGAACCAAAGTATAACTTCACATGATGCTCCACATTTCTCATTTTAGGCAAGAAAGTGCTTCATTTCGGAGTTGTCATAAAATACAACTTGTTTCTTGTAATTTTATGACTATTCTAGTTGGGACTTTTTTCTCGTAATATTATGACTTTATTCTCTGAATTTTATGACTTTATTCTCGTAGTCTTACGACTTTAACCTGATAAATTTACAACTTTATTCTTGTAATTTTACAATTTTATTGTCGGAATTTTATGATTTTTTTTCTCGTAATTTTATTACTTTAATCTCATAATGTTACGACGTTATTCTTATAATTTTATTACTCTTCTCGCTGCTACTTTTTAATTTTACG
Source organism: Cyprinodon tularosa (assembly GCF_016077235.1). NCBI lineage: Eukaryota > Metazoa > Chordata > Actinopteri > Cyprinodontiformes > Cyprinodontidae > Cyprinodon > Cyprinodon tularosa. Next base: position 892,763 of record NW_024039259.1, read on the forward strand.
ACTTTATTCTCGTAATTTTACAACTTTATTCTCGTTGCGACTTTATTCTCGTAATTTTAGGATTTTATTCTCATAATTTTATGACTCTTCTCGTTGCGACTTTATTCTCGTAATTTTATGACTTTATTCTTGCAATTTTACAACTTTATTCTTGCAATTTTACAACTTTATTCTCGTAATTTTACAACTTTATTCTAGTTGCGACTTTATTCTCGTAATAGAAGACCAAAAAATCTCTAGCCTGGCCCTGATACTCCGTCGTACTTTTTCACACAACGTGTCTTTCTGTGGTTTCCTTAAACTCTGGAAGTTAAAAGGTTATTTGTCTCTTTAATGCCATGTACCCACACCCAGTTTTTCACACCCTGTTTATAGTATTTTACTAAAGTGAAAAAATGTTTTATCTCTTCTTCAACAATATCTTCATTCTTTTCAGCCTCTTTTCTAATTGAGCCCAATCCTATTTCTTAAAGTTAATTTTTTTTCTTAAATTTGCCTTTCAGTTGATCAAACACTGTTTTAGACATGTTCGTCTCTCTGTACTTGGCTAAGCATAACCTTGCGCTTCAAGCTGAATTGTCACGAGATCTGAGTTTTCAGTCTCACAAGAAATCCATGATAACGTAGAAACCGGCTCAGTTCTACAAGTATCAGTCTGGCTAATGTCAGGTTAGGCTAAGCAGGATATAAGAACATCACAAGTATATGGACACTCAAATGAGAAAGTGCTGAACCTCTGAAAATCATAGTATTATAGCAGCTTGTCATATCTTGGCTCTTTTACCACTTTATTGGATACATTTTGTGTTTTGTAGCACAAAGTGAAGGAGCAAATATTACCCTAGAGAAGTGGTTCTTAAAAGTATTTTTATTTATGTAGACCTTAAACTAGTCTAGCATTTTTCTGATAGCAGTGGGAATGTACATTTGTCTTCATTAATTAAAGCTGTTTTTCCCTTTAATGCTTCTGCAGGCCTGTGTGGAGGAAGTGCCTCTGGAAAAACCACAGTGGCCAATAAGATAATTGAAGCACTAGATGTTCCCTGGGTGGTTCTGCTTTCAATGGACTCCTTTTACAAGGTAATTAAACTCTGTAGTTAAATCGTTTGATTCAAAGCATTTTAGCAGTAAATTTGCAGATTCATTCAAAGCAATAAAAGGCATCCAATAACTCAATAAATGGTTCATTAGTGTTTGATCTAAAAACAAAATGCTGTCATGAATCATCTTCCACTGTATTGATCAACCCACCAGACCCTCCCATTAGATGATTTCAGCATGATGGATTAAAAGCGTTGCCTTTTTTCTCTTTTATTACTTGCTTCAAACACTAAATTGAAAAAATATATAACCCTTTAATATGCGACTAAAAGCGACAAATAGCGATGGACTGATACAGATTTCCTTAAGGCCAATGCAGGTCTGTAGGCAGGCATTATTTTTTCTTCCCCCATTTATATAATAAAAATTGAGCACAATGTTAAAACTTCTGAATTTTAGTAAAAAGAAACATTAACAATCGAAAGCAAACTGAGAGATCTACAATGCATGCGCTTCATGTGATCTTAATGTAGGCTGCTAAGTGCACTATGAAATCGGGGAACACATGCACGTATCGGCCAGTGCTGCTAAAAGGAAAAAAATCTTTTCAGGACAATCGGCTGCTTGTGTCAGAGACGACGCTTAGAACAGCGCTTGTTGCTGTTGTGAGACTAAAATTAGCTTTGCTGGTTTTACAAGAAGTTGGTAAACTTTTGAAAAAAACAGAGAAAAGTCACTAAATTTGTCTCTTGTTCGAAAAAAACATTTTCTAAAAGGGTTTGTAAAGTCTCCAAATAGACAGGGTTTCCGCAGGTCATTAAAAATCATTAAATTGTAAAAATGTTTTAAATAAAGACCTTAATTGCCATTAAAATTAATTAAAGCTACAGTGTGTAATAATTACAGGGATATACAGTCAGAAATGTAATATATTATACATAACTATGTTATTTATCATCATCTACAAGCTCAGCCTCTTAACCTTAATATTTGCGTTGCCTTAGAATTCGTTATTTATAATTACATAGGAGCGGGTCCCGCAGCCATGGAGGCAGACATCTTTGCGCTACGGCAGCGCAGAGCCAACAAACTAGCGATTGCGAGATCGCCCATTACGCTCGAAAGTAACTACGGCAAGTTGAGAGAGATGAACTGAGACGGTACTGAACAATAGATGGCAGTATTATGCCTGAGAATACTATCTGTAAAATTATCTATGTAAACAAACCTCATCACTTGAGAAGGTAGGTGATGCGGACGTCGTGGAAGACATTTTGTCCTGTAACGCTCGCCGTACTGTTGGGGGGGAGAAGCGGTGGGGGGGAGATGTTCATGTTGCTGCGGTCTGCAGTCTGGACGTTAGATGTCGCTGAAAATTACACACTGTAGCTTTAATATTATGACTTTATTCTCGTAATTTTATGACTATTCTCATTGTGACTTTTTTGTCGTAATTTTACGACTTTATTCTCGTAATGTTACGACTTTATTCTCGTTGCCACTTTATTCTCATAATTTAAAGATGTTATTCTTTTAATTTTATTAACTTATTCGTGTAATTTTATTACTCTTCTCGTTACGACTTTATTCTCGACGGAGTATTAGGTCCAGGCTAGAGATTTTTTTATTTTGACAATAAAGTTGTAACATTATGAGAGTAAAGTTATAATATTGCGAGAATAAAGACGTAATGTTACGAGAATAAAGTCGTTATACCAGAACCCTTTTCAGAAAGAAAGCTTTGAGCTTCGACCAGCAGATAATGGCCGACCAGCAGCACCAAACAACAACCTGAGTCCACTTAGACATCCTGCCCAATTTGATGCTGGTGCTAAAAGATTTCCTTATTTGTGAAACCAGAACCAAAGTATAACTTCACATGATGCTCCACATTTCTCATTTTAGGCAAGAAAGTGCTTCATTTCGGAGTTGTCATAAAATACAACTTGTTAGATGTCGCTAAAAATTACACACTGTAGCTTTAAATGTGATTGTTGGAAATGCTTTATCTAAAGAAGAAAACACTTTCATAAAAACCATTTTGTCAGATATATTATATTGCGACATATTTGCACAGAACTGCTTCCAGTTTATCGTAAAGCCATAAGTTAGGAAAAGAAGCTTGAGGCGTGAAAAATGTAGAGAATGGGAAAATGCAAATTTCAACAAAAGTGGCTGGCTGCAACCTGTCGACAGTAAAGATGACAAAGTATTTTCATCTCATATATATATATATATATATATATATATATCAAATATATATAAAGGTACGTAATATATTTTATATATGTATATATTAGGGGTGGAACGGTTCACAAAATCCACGGTTTGGTTCGGTATATGTTTATTGTTACACCGAAAAATAAAAATTTTTATAAAAATTAATGGAAAAATAAAAATGAATGAAATTAATGGAAAAAAATAAATAATGAATTGTAATTATTTTTAATGATCCGCGGAAACCATGAATCATTTCCGCATGTTTTGCTGCTTTGAATTTAATCATCTCGCGCATGCCCTCTACCATCTCCAAGGAACTCAGAGCGGAGCGGACTGGAGCCACAGCGGAGGCTGGAGGCTTTGCTTTGTGCAGGCGGTCTGGAGCGCAGCGGGGCGGAGCGCTGACGGAGTATGTGGGATTTCGGGGTTAGCATGACATGATGGTCATGTTGCTGTTAACATAAACAAAACGTGTTGCACAATGCTTGCACACTGTTTCACTTTTATCCACAACTTTCTTTCCGCCGTCATCGTAAATGCAAAGTGGTCCCATACAGCAGACCTATAAAGTGCTGCTGGCGCGTCTTCCAACTCCTGTTCTTTCCCACTCGCCATACCCACACAATTCTCCTCAACTGATTTTTTTTCTGCTACACCCGGCTACGCTGCTTCGCTTCTTCTTCTTCTTGTTTACTACTGGTGGTTGGCTTTGGTCGCAGTACCGCCACCTTCTGGTCTGGAGTGTAAACGCTTCGCCTATGAGAAAAAGGAGCAGCGCATGAACCGAACGCAACACAGGCGAATCGAACCGAGACAGTCGAACTGAACGGTTCCGACAGTTTTATATAAATGAGCTGGCCAATATCCAACTTCACATGAGCTAGTGGTGTTGGTTTTTCAAAATAAAGTAGCTTTATGCTATATCTAATGTAGCACTGAAACAATTAATCTGATTACTAGTGATTAATCGATAAAATCTGCTTTTAGTTGACACAGCAACCCACTTAGAGTAGTAATTATACCAAGATTGTTAAAAAAAAAAAAAATAATATGTAAAAAAAAATTTATCTATCCAGAACCCAGCAATGGGAAAAGTTTTACTTTCCCTGATTTCATTTGGTAAAAAACTTCTTTAAGGAACCTTTTGTTATCTGATTATTAATTGAAAAAATATTGGGCAGATTAATCAATTAGCAAAATAATTATTTTACGTTTATTTTAAAAATTGATTAATCTGTCGATTAAACATTAAACATCCGATTAATCGATTAATCGTCAAATAGCAAAAGGTTTCTTAAATAAGATTTGTTATTAAATGAAACCAGGTAAAACAAAAACTTTTCAACTTAAGGAGTTCTGGATAGAGCATATAGACAGACATTTCTACCTTATATGGAAAGTGTTTATATATTGTTTTACAGTTTTGATATAATTACTGCGCTAAGTGGGTCCCTCTGTCATCTAAAGACATGTTTTAGAGTCTCTATACTGCAGTTAACAATTAACCAAATTAGTTGACAATTATTGCAAAATTTGATTTATCCGATTAATTGTTGCAGCCCTAATCAAATGCATAAAGTTTTCATATGTATTGTTCTTATTTATGCTGCAGATGTGGCAACTTTTATTTTGCTGTGGCTGATCAGTTAGATATAGCAGAAACCCTGCAGTATTCATAAAGAAGATATTTTGAAGTAGTAAAGCTGAAATAATGTAATTTTGGGAGAGTTGAAGTTAATGAGGTCTAAACTTCTACAATAAAGAAAATAAAAATAAAAAGCCAATTGATGGCTGGTGTTTCTTGTATAGCAGCTGCACAGCATTCATCTTTATTTATAAAAGATCCTTGGCTGCTCCTTTCCCACGCTATAAAAACTTTATAGTTGTAATAACGGACATCACAGGTGAAAAAGAAGATGCAGAAACCGCTTCTATCTTAACCTGACTCTGCCAGATGGATTTGCTCTGCATATCCATCTGGAAACCTTCCGTTGAAGTAATTTTGGGAAGGGGTGAAAAAACTGGTTAGCTGATTGGCCTATGTTGGTGATAGATGGGCCAAATAAACCAATCAGATCAACAAAGCATATGATGTACTAACAGCCAGGCTACTCTTGGCGAAACCAGTCGGGAAAAAAGCAAAAACATCTTTTCCTCTGAGAAAAGCCTCCAGAGCAGTGTTTTGCTCTTCTTTCAGTGAAGAAATACTCTGGAATTCCGATAAAACTTGCTCGATAGCCACGCTAACGCTAGTTTCATCGGCTGAAGCCGCCATGTTCTTTATACTGAACTGTCAAGCTTCTCGTTGCGACACACCTCAACCCGCCTCAAAGCCAACGCTGATTGGACGTTCGTTTGGTGAACTGCTCCAAATTTTCTTCAACAGAGAGTCTCCAAACTGATCTACGAGTGAAACCTTGAAAGCTCGCGAGATCAGGATGGTCTCACGAGGCTAGTTCTATCTACCAGTGATGGTGCTACCTGGGCACAGCCAGCATGGGCTTTTATTTTCTTTTTAACAATCTGTCTCTATATACGTTCCGTCTCTCCATCCTTCCTAAGTGGACTTGAACCCATGTAGCATATCATCGTCGCTGATCGCTGGTTTTTTGTGTCTCAGGTGTTAAATAAAGAAGAGCAGGAGCTTGCTGCTAAAAATGAGTATAACTTTGATCACCCCGATGCCTTCGACTTTGAGCTGCTGATCACCGTCCTCAGGAAGCTGAAGAAGGGGAAAAGCATCAAAGTTCCTGTTTATGACTTCACCAACCACAGCAGACGCAAGGAATGGGTGAGAAAGTGTTTTTATTTGGGATTCTTGTTTTGTTTTTTAAGAAAAAAAAAAGGTTTTGAAGGTTTCCTTTTATCAAATGAAAACCTAATGTCCAGGTTATTATTACTGCTGCAGTTAAAATAATTTATATTAGCTGTTTCTAATTTAGATTCCTGCTAATTTGATAACAGTAAAAGCTTTGTATTCCACATCGATAAGCACACACCATGTAGACAAATCTCCAGCTAAAGCCATTCTGAGGAATCCGTCTTTATGTGTAGCTCTCTGACATCTCTTTATTTCTTTGCGATGTAATTTCATGGCTGAATGGAACAACACCTCATGGGAAATCGCCCATCTCGGCCTACGACTCTGGAATCATTTTATGGCCTTTTGTACTCTGATGAATGTAATTAAGTGTCGCAGCCTGGAAGCGTTGGCCCCAGAAGGTCCATCTGCTGTAGCTGCAGCCTGGTTTACTGTATATACGTTGGTGTGTCCCCTCGCATCCCGAATGGTGATGATTTACAGCTTTTTTTAGGGTTTTTCTTTACTTCTATCTGGTAAAACTGGAGTTTCTTTTTCCGTTTATTTTAAACGATGCTCAAACATGTTGAGGTGAATCCAGATCATTGAAAAATCAATACACACCCCCGTGTTTGTTAAAATTTGTGCTCTCGCTCCACAACCAACTTTCCCCCTCTCTGCTCTGCTGTGCTGAATCAATGCAGGTGCATTCATCCCATTCACCTTTAAAATGAAGCAGATTTTAAAAAAGGCAGAGATTTTGGCCCAGAGTGAACATAAAGTCTCCGAGCTCCTCGTTTGTTTTGTTCTCCCCAATGTTTTCTCCTTTCCTTCAACATTTTTAGTAATTTTCTTGTCTTTAAACCTCAGCCAAATAGCATCCCTAGAGCAAGTATGAAAATATGTACACAGGTGGAGTAGTGGGATTTATTTACAGGAAGTTAGCTTAGCCTACGATTTTAATAACTGATAATAATTAAACTTTTTTGCAGCTTGTCATTTTGTCATTTCTGCATAGAGTTTGTTCTCTTTGAGCATGCGTGGGTTCTCTCCGGGTACTCCGGCTTCCTCCCACAGTCCAAAAAACATGACTGTTAGGTTAATTGGCTTTTCTAAATTCCCCTAAGGTGTGGTTCTGTGCGAGAAAGGTTGTTTGTCCGTTGGACAAACAAGGTGGATCTCGCCTGTAGACAGCTGGAGATGGGCACCAGCACCCCTCGCGAATCCAACAGGGATAAAGCGTGATGAAAAATGGATGGATGAATGAAAAAAGGATGGATATTTAATATATAAATACTTTATAAATCCTGATGGGTTAAAAATATATAAATATTTACAGCTGGTTATAATGCACCAGCACCCATCGCAACCCTGCTTGGGATATTCGTGACAGAAATGGATGGATGGATGGATGGATGGATGGATGGATGGATGGATGGATGGATGGATGGATGGATGGATGGATGGATCTGACATTGGAGAAATTTACCTCTGCATTTGACCCGTCCCCTTTGGAGAGCAGTGGGCTGCCATTGTGTGGCGCCCGGGGAGCAATCAAGGGTTAAGGGTCTTGCTCAGGAGCCCAGAGTGGAAGCAGTGGCATTCAAACCAGTTACTTGCAACCTTCTCAGACCTCAAGCTCACTGCTCTAACCACTAGGCCAACACTCCCCCTAAACTAGGATACTAGTCATGAAATTGACTATGCTGCGTCTACAGTGGGGGATTGCTTCACATCTTTGGGAATAAAACAGTTTCAAGCTTGTTTGTTGTCGATGTGAATTTCCTGAATCATTTTACTGAAAAGTGAGTCCAACAACTCAGAGTCTGGATGGGTGGGATCTACAGCAGGGGTTCTGGATCTTTTCCGGACTTGTGTAACATTAACGACCATCGCTATAAATGCAGAGATTTTTAATACTTCAGAAAAGCTTAGCTTCAAAAGGGGTAAAAAAAAAACCCCAGGTTTGATTAATTATTGAAATAATAATCACATAATTCAGTAATCGACTTATCATTTACTGCAGTAAAGACACTAAAACGGGCCGTTTCCTGAAAGAACATCCCACTGACAACTTTTAACGAGCCAAAATGGTAAAGAAAATATACCTTTGATAGAGCAGGAATAATCCTCTTTTTTTGTGAATATGTTCTATCCAGAATTCAAGTAGCATCATTTTCATCACCTTGTTTAAATTCTATAAAAACTAAAAAATCTCCCGTTAAGCAGTTTTTCCTGTCTGATGGTTCTGGGTTAAATGAAAGAATGGTCAACATATGAAGCCTTTATCAAAATAATGTTTATTTGCAGCCTTACTTTGAATATATTTTAGGATAAAGACGTCGTCCTTTCACCTGAGTGAAGTTGGCCCCCCCACCTTCTTCAAATCAGACAAAATTGGTGTCAAACGTTTGTGCTGGTTTGTGCAGCAAAAATTTTCGTTTGTGCCGCTATCGTTTTAAAGATGTAAAGAAATATTTCTAGAGGTCATCAAAGGTCAACCAGTCCCCCTACCTTCTTAAAATCAGACGAATGGGTGTCAATTAACTCAGCTCCGTTTGTGCTGGTTTGTGCAGCAAAAATTGGCGTTTGTGCTGCTTTGGCTTTGAAGATATTAATGAAAATGTAAAGATCAAAAGGTCAACCAGCCCCCCCACCTTATTCAAATTAGACAAAATTGGTGTCAAACGTTTGTGCTCCTATGTGCAGCAAAAATGTTTTGTTTGTGCCGCTTTCATTTTAAAGATATAAAGACATGTTTCTAGAGGTCATCAAAGGTCAACCAGCCCACCCACTTTCTTCAAATCTTCAAATCCAAAGCAGCACAAACGAAAATTTTTGCTGCACAAACCAGCACAAACGGAGCTGAGTTAATTGACACCTATTTCGTCTGATTTGAATAAGGTGGGGGGGCTGGTTGACCTTTGATGACCTCTAGAAATATTTCTTTATATCTTTAAAATGATAGCGGCACAAACGAAAATTTTTGCTGCACAAACGTAGCACAAAAGTTTGACACTAATTTTGTCTAATTTGAATAAGGTGGGGGGGCTGGTTGACCTTTTGACCTTTACATTTTCATTAATATCTTTAAATCCAAAGCAGCACAAACGGAGCTGAGTTAATTGACACCTATTTCGTCTGATTTGAATAAGGTGGGGGGGCTGGTTGACCTTTGATGACCTCTAGAAATATTTCTTTATATCTTTAAAATGATAGGGGCACAAACGAAAATTTTTGCTGCACAAACGTAGCACAAAAGTTTGACACTAATTTTGTCTAATTTGAATAAGGTGGGGGGGCTGGTTGACCTTTTGACCTTTACATTTTCATTAATATCTTTAAATCCAAAGCAGCACAAACGGAGCTGAGTTAATTGACACCTATTTCGTCTGATTTGAATAAGGTGGGGGGGCTGGTTGACCTTTCATGACCTCTAGAAATATTTCTTTATATCTTTAAAATGATAGCGGCACAAACGAAAATTTTTGCTGCACAAACGTAGCACAAAAGTTTGACACTAATTTTGTCTAATTTGAATAAGGTGGGGGGGCTGGTTGACCTTTTGACCTTTACATTTTCATTAATATCTTTAAATCCAAAGCAGCACAAACAAAAATTTTTGCTGCACAAACCAGCACAAACATGGAACAAAAGTTTGACACTAATTTCGTCTGATTTGAAGAAGATGGGGGGGCCAACTTCACTCAGGTCAGACACCTAGAAATATTTCTTTATATCTTTAAAACGATAGCAGCACAAACGAAATTTTTTGCTGCACAAACGTAGCACAAAAGTTTGACGCTAATTTTGTCTGATTTGAAGAAGGTGGGGGGGGCAACTTCACTCAGGTCGTCCTTTCCAGTTTTTTTGCGTTCAGATTAAATCTGTTTTTCTGTGTGGACCCTCATGCTGATCACATCATTATAATCCTCTTTTTTATTTATTTCTGTGGCAGAAAACCGTTTATGGAGCTAATGTGGTCATCTTCGAGGGCATCTTGGCGTTCGCCAACAAAGAGCTGCTAAAGGCAAGAGAATTTCATTTGTATTTGTTTTTCAAGGTAAATCCTTCATATTTGTTTGCATGTTGGACATATTATAGGCAGTGAATCGATTAAATGCACTGAAGGAGAACCAACATTCAGCTATATGTGTTTTCTTTTAAAGCCTGAAATCACTTTTTGATTGTTTTTGGTATTTTTATGTTGTTTATCTCATTTAATAATCTTTGCCCTCATCTCATTACAGCATCTTTCAACCAAAACACTGCATGCAAATTCAAACCCATGAGCTCTGTTTTGCATTTATATGTTCAAATAGAATAATACTAAATGCATATTATGTTTTTATATAATACTTTATTTCTGCACAACCATAGATGTTCTTTGGATGTTTTATTTCTGTAAAATGAATCGTTTTGATGAAGGAAATTGCAGCAATGACCTTTAAGTCTTTCCATTATTTTGTTGTTTTTATTTCTCTTTCTATTTCTTCTTCTTTATTCTCTTGCTGTTGTTTTCTCTCAGGCTTTGGTTTTAATTTCAGCATCTGTGACCCTCAGGGAAACGCCATCATAGCAGAATCTGCTCATTGCAGCTGTTACCCCCCCAGGGCTGCTGATTTCACAGCTTTAGGCCCTGGGGATCTTTTTTAATCTGTTAATTCTTGCAAATATTCAACATTTAAGTTGTAATTTAGTAAAAGTGAGTTTTGTTTTTCTTTTTTTCTGGTTTTTTTTCTTTTTTATATATCCCTTCCGATGTTTCTTGTTTGTTTTTACCTTTTGACATCCTTATCTTTAAGTCCATGTAAGGAATCAGTTCAATCTGCTTAATGAAAACTCTTTATTATGAAAAGTAGAAATTCTATTAAAGAGGAAATTGATTTGTCTTTTATTGAAAGGTTGTTTACGGTCAGTAAAAATCCATACGATGATCCCAGCGGTAAATACGTCCTGCTCTTATGCATCGTTTCTTCCACCCTCTTGGTGTTTGCACGTTTATGTGTTCACTGGGCTGTAGTGATAAGGCGGCCAGCCTCCCATGAGACCCATCGGTGTTGCTGATTACCCTCTTATTCAGTCGGTAACAGTCATTGTCCTCTGTGATTAATTGTGTTTTGTGTCCATTCTGGTAACTGAAGCCAATTATAGCTGCTAATCTGCTGAGCTAATAAACAGGTCTGGGTTAGGAGGCCGTGTCCAGGGAGCACGATGCAAGGAGCTTTGAATTTCATTAGAAATATAGAGCTGGATTTTCAACATGAATTTAACTGAACCATTGGCTTATATGCAGTGAGTTTTGTTCCATTGTTGCTGCAAGTAAAGACCATGTTTTATAAAAAAAAATACACCATTTGAAAATTAAAATGCCGAAAATGAAAAGTTTTAAGATTAACTTTGCTGTTTTCTCAGATATTTCTTGATTATTTTCTCTAAATGTGTGTTCTTAAATGTTTTTTGTTTCAAATTTTATATCATTTCTTTTTACAGATTTGTATGATCCTTTTTTTTTTTTCTTTTTTTAAGGTTGAATTTCAAATTGCCTTTTTTGGATCATATTATCTCTTCATCTGGAGGCGGGCTTTCCTCTGGAGTGAGGAGCAAAGATTATTTTCTATTGGTTTGCATGGATGTTTACAAAAATTACAAAAAAAATGTTGTGGCCGATGTGCGCGTCAAGAATGGAGAATATTTATGTATGTATATATATATATATATATATATATATACATTTTGAGAAAATTTTTGGTTTTGAAAAAGTATGAAAAAATACAAAACCCTTTTTTTTTTTTTTTTAATAAGCTGGAAATGAAAATTTTATGGTTTAATTTCTCAATTGCTTTTGTTGTAATGGAAAAACAAACAAAGCTTCAGCTTCCCACTGGAAAAAACTGCTCTAAACATCCTACTGTAGCTTTGTTTGGATTATTTGTTTCAAAATAAATTCATCTTTTAAAATGGCCTAGTCAAAGTCCAATTGCTAATATGATGCAAGACCTTCGACTTACTTTGACTTGCCTGTTTGGAAAAAAAAAAAAAAAAGGAACAGTTTTTTGGGTGTTTTTAAACTTTACCTGTTTAAAATTTTACACAAAGTATTTAACTGCAGTGTTATTATTTTATAAGCAGAAAAGAAGCTAGCAATGTTCCCAATTAGCACTGTAAGAACAGAGGTGTTAAAAGTATTAATGTTTATGACTCAAGTAGAAGTAGGGTTAGGGTTAGGCTACTGTAAAAAAAAAAAAAAAAAACTCTTGTAGAAGTAAGAGTATCAACTTAAGATTTAAACTTGCAAGAGTACCACTATTAAAACTACTTAAAATATAAAAGTAAACGTAATGGAGGACAAAATGTTAAGAACAGAAACTTTACTGCACTACCCCATTGAAGGACAATGTTTCTACAATTCTTAGACATAATTTTTTCTTAGTTTTATAACAAATGGTAACAGTGTCAAATTTAACTTTGCATCATCTTGAAAAGCTATTTCTTTTGTTATGTGGTGAACAACAAGTTGGGGCAGCACCGAGTCCAACCACAAAGAAATGAATTATCTGGATGAAACAAATTATTTTGAGGGGTTTTATTTTTAAAAGACATACAGGCCATAATGAAAATTAGCTTAAATGAAACAAAACTAACGAGTCTATTTTTAAAATATAAGTAGTAGAAAGTATAGATATTTACGGAAGAGGATTAGGGCCACTGAAAAATAAAAAATAAAAGTTTACTGATTTTAAAGTTTTATTTCAATTTAGTATTGGAAAAAAGTCAGAATTCTGACTTTTTTCTCAGAATTCTGACTTTTTTCTCAGAATATTGGATTTTTATGTAGATGGGCACCATGAAGGAAGAGATGTGGAGCACTCAGCTTCACTGACAAAGATGTGAGTTGTTTGAGAGGGCCAGTGACACATTGGTGGAAAATGACGGAATTAGGCAACTTTTTAAGTGCCCGAGGGGTCCCCTCATTAATGGAGGAGCACAAGGTCATTTAAACAAGAGAGTTAGTCTCTAAAACAGACATGGCTATGGCTTGATGCTAACATGTTTGTTATCTGTCAGAATTCTGAGATTAAAGTCAGAATTCTGAGAAAAAAGGAAGAATTCTGAGAAAAAAAAGTCAGAATTATGAGAAAAAAGTCAGAATTCTGAGAAAAAAAAGTCAGAATTATGAGATTAAAGTCAGAATTATGAGAAAAAAGTCAGAATTCTGAGGAAAAAAAAGTCAGAATTCTGAGGAAAAAAAAGTCAGAATTATGAGAAAAAAGTCAGAATTCTGAGAAAAAAAAGTCAGAATTCTGAGATTAAAGTCAGAATTATGAGAAAAAAGTCAGAATTCTGAGATTAAAGTCAGAATTATGAGAAAAAAGTCAGAATTCTGAGGAAAAAAAAGTCAGAATTCTGAGGAAAAAAAGTCAGAATTCTGACTTTTTTTCCAATACTAAAATGAAAAAAAAAAATTAAAATCAGTAAACTTTTTTTTTTTCTTCCCACTGGCCCTAATCCTCTTCTGTAGATATTTGCCAAAATATGTAAAGAGTAAAAGTAAAAAATAATGACACCATTAAATTTATAGCCAAAAGTTCTACTTCAGTAAAGTAACAAAGTATTTCTACTTTGTTAATTGACACCTCTGTGTGGGAATCATGATTAGTAGAAAACATGCCAGTAAGACGTACATGAAGAATCCATTATTTAAATAAATCAGATTTGTTTTGGTCTAGTTGCTCAATAAGCAGTAAAATTATTATAAACTTTGAAATAATTGGAAAAAATTTCGAAATATCAAAGTGTAAACTTGACAGAACTGTTTGTTGTTCCTGCAGCTTCTGGACATGAAGGTGTTTGTGGACACAGATTCAGACATCCGGCTGATACGCCGGCTGAAGAGGGACGTGTCTCAGCGTGGACGCGACATCAACGGCATCATCAAACAATACAATAAGTTTGTGAAGCCAGCGTTTGAGCAGTACATCGAGCCGACGGTGCAGGTTGCCGACATCGTGGTTCCCAGAGGTTAGTAGGAATGTTTCAAACTGACGCTATTCTCCGTTAACCTGACTCCGTCAGATGGATTTGCTTCACATATCCATCTGGAAACCTTCCGTTGAAGTAATTTTGGGAAGGGGTGAAAATCCTGGTTAGCTGATTGGCCTATGTTGGTGATAGACGGTCCAAATAAACCAGTCAGATCAACGAAGCATATGACGTACTAACAGCCAGGCTACTCTTGCCGAAACCAGTCGGGAGAAGAGCAAAAACATCTTTTCCTCTGAGAAAAGCCTCCAGAGCAGTGTTTTGCTCTTCATACTCTGTAATTCCGATAAAACTTGCTCGTTAGCCACGCTAACGCTAGTTTCATCGGCTGAAGCCGCCATGTTCTTTAGACTGAACTGTCGCGATTCTCGTTGCGTCACACCTTAACCCGCCTCAAAGCCAACGCTGATTGGACGTTCGTTTGGTGAACGGCTCCAAATTTTCTTCAACGGAGAGTCTCCAGACTGATTAGCGAGTGAAATCTCGAAAGCTCGCGAGATCAGGATGGTCTCACGAGGCTAATTCTCCGTAAGGATCTGCTAGAAATAAAATCTGCAATTATGAAGGAAGAAAATGATGTTTTTCTGTGTTTTCTGTCACTTTTACTCTGATTTATACCGTTTTTCTGCATTTGCAGGCTCTGTTAAAGTTGCGGATTTCATTTGCTCAACTTTGTTTTCCTGCAGGTGGAGACAACTTTGTGGCTTTAGATTTGATCGTTCAGCACGTCCACAGTCAGCTGGAGAAGGTGAGGATTCCCAATAATTTCCCGACTGTTTCACTGACTCAGCTAAAGCCTCACTTTAGTTATTTCAGCACCTTTCAGACAGAAATGCGTTGATGTGTGTTTGAAAAGTGCTGCTTCAGCTGCCGGCCCTGATAAGACTCACTGTTTACCGAGCCGAAGAACAATTTGAACAAAGTCTGCTTTATTTGGATAAAAAAGAAAAAGATGTGGCGTTTTTAGCTGGGCTGCTTCTGCAGTGGTTCGATACCCTTGGGATGAGAATTTCCCCCAATAAAATGGAGAAGTGTGGAGCTGCTTGTAAAGTGTGGAGGTGTGAACATGGCCTGTCAGGTTTTAAAGGCAGAAAGGTCCATCTTTCCAGCTTTACAAGATTTTTTTCTTTTACCTTTTGTTACATTTGTTTTAATTCATTTAACATATTTTTTAAAACGCTAGAATAACCTAAATAAGTAATAAGAAGCAGTGTTTAACTTTTCAGTTTCTTAAGAGACATGAAGCTGTCTAAACCAACCTTGACCCATGAACAAAAGGAAAAGGATGTGAAACTTAAACAGCTGCTGATTAGAAACAGATGGATATATCATGTTTTTTCATTTATTCACTGCTGTTCCCTCTATCTGCTATCTCTGATGTTTATTTTGATTTCTTTTTCCTTTTAAATTCTGGTTTGTGTAACAATCCTCATTGTATCGCTTTGATCATGTAGACAGAGGAAGAAAAAACAATATTAGCTTTAAAAACTGGAAATTTTGATCCATCTGTCTTTTTATCTGTTTACCTGTTAATTGATCCTTCCTGCCTTCCTTCCTTCCTTCCTTCCTTCCTTCCTTCCTTCCTTCCTTCCTTCCTTCCTTCCTTCCTTCCTTCCTTCCTTCCTTCCTTCCTTCCTTCCTTCCTTCCTTCCTTCCTTCCTTCCTTCCTTCCTTCCTTCCTTCCTACTATCTGTCCATCTGTTTCTGTGACTTCCGTCTGTGAAATTGAATTCTGGTAAATGACTAAGATGTCCAGTAACCTTGTTCCAAACTGAGGAATATCTAAGAAATGCAGCAGAGAAGCATCTGAGAACCAGAAATGAGAATCCAATGGTTGACAGTATTTTTTTAATATGCCTATTATTATACCTATTATATTATTATATAATTTTACTGAAAATTTAGTCCATATTATTATATTATATTATATTTCTTTTTCAGGATCTCAGCAAAAAAGCAAAAAAATCGGTAACATTGGGGTCTAAAAGTAATTTTAAGACTTTTTAAAGTTTGAAGAGACATCAAAGACCTATTTGTCTTAGCATATCAACACTTCTGCCCAACATGAGGAAAATATTTTGCCCCGTTTAAAGGAAAATCTGAAGGATTTAATCATGTTTGTGCTTCAAACATTCTGCAGCCGGGAATGAAAACTTAAAAGTTGTTAGAACTCCTTAGCAAGATGTTTTATATTCATCTTCAAATTTTGTGCAATTTTTGCCCTCATTGTAGATTAAAATGTCAAAAGTCAGCTACTAGTAATGAGTAATGCATCCGTTATCTGCTGATGAAATAAAAAATACAAATAGTTTACAAGTCCTGAAAACCTTTTTCATTTAAAAGTATTCAGATCACCTTCAGTGCGGCTTGATTTTCTCCTTTTTGAATCATTTGCAGCTCTAAATCGTATATTGAATTATTTATGCCATACTTTTTTTGCTCCATTTTTTAGCCGTCTACTTGTACTTTTTTTTTTCAGTCTAAGCAGGAAGCGACTTTTAAAGAAGAAAAGTAAACGGCAGTGAGCCAGCTCTCCCTGCAGCTTGCTGATAAATGCACAGCCATTTTAATAAAGAATTTTCCAAAATTAAATGTTAACGAGTCCAAATAAGATGAAATACAATTTCAGTCAAAAAATTAGCACCTATATTTACATAAACTTTGTTTGCTCCCTTCATTCCCCATGCCTCATCTCATTATTCCTCACTGCACCTCAGCGACCGCGCTAAGGCTGCTCTTCAGTCGTTATCTGAGATTAATGACGCCGTAAGCAGAGGAGAAGTGTCCTCCATCTTTCTTCTTCTCATTGCGCTGTCATCCATTCACTTTACGACTAACAGCTAACTATGATCGGTTCCACCTTCAACTTATTCATTCACGGCCATCAGCAGAGCACATCACTTACGCTCACTGAATGACGCCTGCAGTCTGCAACATGAATGGAGAGGAAACTCCTCTATGCTGGGGAGAAATAAGTATTAGATGCACCGCCTACTTTGCAGGTTTCCCCACTTCCAAAAGAATGAAGGCATTTCCATTGTAGGTAAAATCACTAGGATGTTCGATTCAATTCAGTTTATTTATATAGCGCCAATTCACAACACAAGTCATCTTAAGCCACTTTGGAGTTCAGCAGATCATGCAGTCAAATTGATTCAAAGTTTTCTATCTAAGGAAAACCAGTTGATTGCATCGACTCATTGATTGGAATGCAATCCCTCACACTAAGCATGCTTGTAGCGACAGTGGAGAGGAAAAACTCCCTTTTAACAGGAAGAAACCTCCAGCAGAACCAGGCTCAGTGTTAGCGGCCATCTGCTGAGGCCCACTGGGGTTCAAGGAGACAGAAGCAGAGGATGAAGAGAGCACATCCAGTCAGTCACAGTCAGAGAAACAGGACTACACTGGAAAACACACTGATCTCAAACGTGTATAAACAAAGGTGTTGATAGCAGCAGCACAGCTGATATGAAAGCATATTTTAATTATTTATCAAGCTGCTGTGCTGGAGTCTACCCCAGGTTTTTAGATGGCTCTTTGGTTTGAACGGCGTGTTTGAACACGTGCCTTTGATTTTTACCAGGCAACCAGTTCAATGGAGCAGATGATGTAATGTGTGTTATATGCACTAAAATGCAGATTATTAATCAAAAGTAATTGATAACTAATTTGATTTCGATTGAGAATTGATTATTTTCAATCTGGTTAAATCTTAAAATAGATTACTATATTGTTATTAAACCTATTAAACCTATTTAAAAAAACAGTATTATATTAACTTTCAACAGCAAATTCATAGAGTAATAGTAGCTCATAGCAGCTGTAAGGAAAGTGGAGAATATATATATTTTTTATTCGGTTATAAGAATTTATCTTTAGGGATTTATATGAGAATCAATTAGATTCAGATAATTGTTTTTGTTTTTTGACACTTTTTTTTTTTATCATAAAATAGGATTTCCAGGATTTATTTTTAGATTTTCTCTCCCATGAACTTTACTGACAATGAAGATGACAGACCTCTTCGTACTCTAGAAGTGAGAAAACTTGCTTAAAGTGGAACGCCTTTTCTTTTTTTTTTTTTACATTGGGCCCTTGATTTTACGTTATTACATCATGTTCTACTCACCCATATGAGTTTTGTGTCATGTGGAGCCGTTCTGAAGATATTCAGATATATATTATATCCAAGTAATGTCTTCCTATGGGCAACGAGTTGAAGCCACAAACTAAACTGTTCATAATTTATCATTTATGGTACGCCAGCATTCTTAACATGTAGGCGAATCACTGTCCACCAGACATCCGCGGTTATATCTTTTATATTTATATCTTTTAAAAACAAAGCAGAGTGTGTATGACGTTATCCGCGCACGCCGGCTACAATTCATTCATCCTGTCCGCTGAACTGCTGCTGGTTTTACTCACTGGAAGATGTCTAGTGCTAATACCACAGATGATCTCACTTTCGAATTGGAATTTAAAGATTCAGATTAGCTAGCGTAGCCGCCTGTGGCCCGGGCTGCCTGTCACGACTCCAGTCTGGTGCGCGGGGAAGACGTTAGTTGGATATAACCTAACGGAATATCTTCAGAACGGCTCCAAATGACACAAAAGTCATGGGTGAGTAGAACATGATGTAATAATGTAAAAAAAAAAAACGGCGTTCCCCTTTAACCTTTGTGCATCAACTACTTATTTTCCCCTGTAATTTATCCCAATTAAGTTTCAAAATGAAAACAATTATTGGGAATACTTTGATTGACTTAAAATCACTTAATTACATTTAGACTTAGACTTTATTGCCATTTTGTCCACACAGAGTAAATACTAAAAGAAACTTTGTTCAGTAAGCTGTTAAGACATTTCCATTTTTAAAATGCAGCAGTGATAAAATGTAAACATGGTTATCAAATATAAATGATAGACTAGTATATGATTTCCAGTTTTCCAACGTTCAGCGTTTTTTTCCCAACTCCCATTTTATACAACATTCAGCAGTCTAATGGTGGTGGTAATTGATCTAAACAGGAAGTTTAGATGCTGTTTTAACTCCTATCAGAATCAGAATGCTTTATTTTAATTTAGCCATTGATTTATTGTTATAAGTTGTTACTTTCACTTAGTTTTTTTTTAGCAAAAAAGAAGGACCAACAAAAAAAAAGTCCACTGAAATCAAAAGTAAAAAATCCAACTTTTTCTTGTCATAATTACCTTTTTAGGGCCCCGATTCTCTTTTAAATTTTCCAAATAGGAATTGGATGAGCCTTAAACTCACGTTGTTGGACTAATTTTGTCTTTTTCACAACAGAGTCAGATGGAAAATTAACCAACTTTGTGTTCAAGGATTCTTTTGTCCTAAAAAAATGTAAAATTGATCTTTTAAAACCGCTTTTATTGGTCATCTGCTGGATAAATGCAGACACTTCTTCCTAAATTAAACCGTAAAAGATTTCCTCTTTAAAGTCTCTACTTTTAGGTCATATACTTGCAGTATGTGAATTTCATAAACAGCAGCTTTATATGAGGGTTGATCTGTAAAGGCTTTGGCTCAGCCTACCAGGCAAATTGTTGAGATAACCGATAAAATCACTGTTTCAAACTCTCTTTAAAAATGAAATAAAATGGTTTCACTTACTAAACCTGATTTATGACACTGTTAAACTTTTGTTCAGCCAGACATGAAATTAATATTCATGGTTGAGGTGTCTACAGTCATACGTTTTAGCAGACAAATGTGTTTTTTTTTTTCTTTTTGGCTTTAGAGGTTTGATTTTCTTTTATTTCACTCACACTGTATGTGTTTCTGTGTGTGTCCTCGTATGTGCCTGACCCCTCCTTGCCTGGCTGAATGCTGTGTAACCATTCCAGCGTGAGATCAATGTGAGGTACGACTGTAACGGCTTTTTATTTCATTATTTTTCTCATTGCAGCCAAACATTTGCTTCACACTCCCTGCTGTTAAAAAATGAAGATGGGTTGTGTTTAGGATCCTCTGTAAATGGAGTGTTTGATAGTTTGGGCGTTTCGTTATACAAACATTGATTTTTCATTTTCTCTCACCTCTTACAAATATTAATTAGGGTAATTATTTGGTGTTTGTTACAGAAGAGGATTAGGGCCACTGAAAAATGTTAACTGATTTTTAAATGTTATTTCAGTTTAACATAGGAAAAAAGTCAGAATCTGTTTTAGAGACTAGCTCTCTTGTTTTAATGACCTTCTACTCCTCCATTAATGAGGGGATCCCTCGGGCACATAAAAAGTTGCCTAATTCCTTCATTTTCCACCAATGTGTTACTGGCCCTCTCAAACAACTCACATTTTTGTCAGTCAAGCTGAGTGCTCCCACATCTCTATCTTCATGGTGCCCATCTACATTAAGATAAAAAATTTTGAGATTAAAGTCAGAATTCTGAGAAAAAAGTCAGAATTCTGAGATTAAAGTCAGAATTTTGAGATTAAAGTCAGAATTCTGAGATTAAAGTCAGAATGCTGAGATTAACCCCTAGAACCCTACGGACCCACCGGTGGGTCCAGCTGCTACGTGACCTCGTAATTTTAACAAACCCCCAGTATTGATGTAAAAAACACATTTGGCACAGTTTGGTGACATTTATTGATAAATGTGCCAAAATGGCAAATTTCTCACTAATACCATTCTAAAATAAATATGATTCATCTGATTGAGTCCAAATTTGGTATATTTTTACACAACATTTAGATTTAAAAGTCTGTACTACTTTTTTGTGCTATAAATAATATTTTGGTAGTGTTTTGCAATGTTTATTTCAAAGAAAATTTTGGTGAGGTACAAAAAATGCAAAATATTTTGTATTTTGTCCCTAATGTTTCAGGCAGGGTCAAAGCTACAATGGTGCTGACACCAGAAAACCATTCTATGACATCTTACCTTTACAGACGTACCAAAAGTTTCTTCTTAAATCTAATAGCTGTGAGGCTATAAGTGATTTACTTTTGTGTGTTTTTGTCAGGCAGAAATTTATTTATACCCCCTTAGGGTGTAAGAGGTTAAAGTCAGAATTCTGAGATCAAAGTTAGAATTCTGAGATTCAAGTCAGAATTCTGAGATTAAAGTCAGAATTATAAGAAAAAAGTCAGAATTCTGAGATTAAAGTTGGAATTCTGAGATTAAAGTCAGAATTTTGAGATTAAAGTCAGAATTTTGAGATTAAAGTCAGAATTCTGAGATTAAAGTCAGAATTCTGAGATTAAAGTCAGAATGCTGAGATTAAAGTCAGAATGCTGAGATTAAAGTCAGAATTCTGAGATCAAAGTTAGAATTCTGAGATTAAAGTCAGAATTCTGAGATTAAAGTCAGAATGCTGAGATTAAAGTCAGAATGCTGAGATTAAAGTCAGAATGCTGAGATTAAAGTCAGAATGCTGAGATTAAAGTCAGAATTCTGAGATCAAAGTTAGAATTCTGAGATTAAAGTCAGAATTCTGAGATTAAAGTCAGAATTATAAGAAAAAAGTCAGAATTCTGAGATTAAAGTCAGAATTCTGAGATTAAAGTCAGAATTCTGAGATTAAAGTCAGAATGCTGAGATTAAAGTCAGAATGCTGAGATTAAAGTCAGAATTCTGAGATTAAAGTCAGAATTCTGATTAAAGTCAGAATTCTGATTAAAGTCAGAATGCTGAGATTAAAGTCAGAATGCTGAGATTAAAGTCAGAATGCTGAGATTAAAGTCAGAATGCTGAGATTAAAGTCAGAATTCTGAGATTAAAGTCAGAATGCTGAGATTAAAGTCAGAATGCTGAGATTAAAGTCAGAATGCTGAGATTAAAGTCAGAATGCTGAGATTAAAGTCAGAATTCTGAGATCAAAGTTAGAATTCTGAGATTAAAGTCAGAATTATAAGAAAAAAGTCAGAATTCTGAGATTAAAGTCAGAATTCCGAGATTAAAGTTGGAATTCTGAGATTAAAGTCAGAATTTTGAGATTAAAGTCAGAATTCTGAGATTATTTAAAGTCAGAATTCTGACTTTTTTCCCATATTAAACTGAAATAAAATTTTAAAATCTGTTAATCTTTTTTTTTTTTTTTTTTTTTTTTTTCCAGTGGCCCTAATCCTCTTCCATAGTTTGTAAATTATATATATAAACGTTGTTTTGTTTCCATGTATCTTGAAAAACAAAAAAACATCCAATCAACTTGTTGCCAATTAACGCCTCCTTTACCTTCATCCAATCTGGTTATAATTTTCTCTTCTCCCAAACTGTAAAAACTGACCTAAAAATAAGTATAAGAAAGGGTATTTGCCCTTAATTTGAGCAGGTAAATAAGAAAATATGTTGATGGAATGAGCATTTTTGCCATTAAAATAAGAAAACTAGATCGTATGCCTTTGAAATAAGGTGATGGACTATTTTATTCTTATTATAAAAGTAAATCAATTCATTCTATAGGAAAAATGTCTTTCTTACCTGCTTAGTTTAAGAAAAAATGACAAACTCAGGTTTCAGTTTTTCCAGTGCAACTACCATGGTGTCAAAATTATTGTTTATTACTCAAGAAGTAGCATAAATCCTACTGATTAAAAACACTTATAGAAGTTATAGTATCAACTTAAGCATTTTACGCAAGTAAAAGTGTAAATGTACAGTTTTTAAAACTAAAGTATAAAAAGAAAGTGAGAAAATGTTAAGGACAGTTGCTTAACTGCACTAGCCTGTTAAAAGGAACGTTTTTCTACAATTCTGGATGATAATTTATTATCAGGGTTTTGGGTGAGGACCCATATGCAGAGGCGATTTCTAGGAGTTTTAATGGGGCAAAAACAGTAAACGAAGGCAGGAATCCAAAAATCCAACTAATAATGAAAAGCAAACCACAACTATGGAGACATTTGGGAAACCAAACAGGAGGAGCCAATGAGAGACGAGGTAGGTGGAAGACAGCAAAGACAAGGAACCAACAAGGAGTGAGAGAAGAGGGAGAGCATATATAGCTGACTGAGACAAAGGCAGGGCTAACGAGCTGACAAGGAGCAGGTGTGAGAGGAGACAACGAGGGAGCCAAGGGGAAAGGAACACACATAAGAGGACAACAGAAAAACATGAGAAGTGACATAAATCGAAAGTTACTACCGTAACTACGGTTCTATGAATCCCGGATGACCGCCAGAGGCGGTGCTTCAAGCACTGAATGATCATTCATGCGCATGCGCAGGTCGAGTATTAATGACAACAAAGTCAGCTGTGACCTGCCGGGGACCCACGTGACTCTATATAGTCACGTGGCACCCGGCAATCAATCCCTCAATCTTCTCGCGAAAGCAGAGATTCCGAGGGACCAAGCACTCTGGCGGTCATCCGGGATTCATAGAACCGTAGTTACGGTAGTAACTTTCGTTCTATTTCATCCCTACTGACCGCCAGAGGCGGTGCTTCAAGCACTGGATAACTCATATCAACAAGGTCACGAGGAATCAGCAACATTCAAGGAACAACGACTACACCACCCACCTAATGTGATGTAGAGGCATGCTGCTCGAGGATTCCCTGAAGCGGATGGGGCGCAGCCACATTCACCCTGTAGAACCGAGTAAAGGTACTAGGTGATTTCCAGGAGGCCGCACGGCATATAACATCCAATGGCACCCCAGTCATAGCAGCAAACGATGTCGACATGCCCCTTGTAGAGTGGCATTTCACTCCCGCCGGCAGTGGCCGGTCCTGCAAGGCATAAGCCTTGGAGATCAAATCCACAACCCAGTGTGCAAGTCGCTGCTTAGAAAGTGCCTGACCCTTCCGTGAGCCAGCGTAGCAAACAAAAAGGCTATTTGTCTTTCGGAAGGATGCAGTGGCATTGATGTATGTCTCAAGGGCACGAACAGGACACAGTGGTTCAGAGGGACTTCCGGAGTCAAACCGGGCAAGATGGAGAGGCTGGGTGCTGCCTGCTGGCAGTGATACCTTAGGAATAAATGCTACGTCAGCCCACAGTGTAACGCCTGAGCCATCAGGATTCCACCGGCAGCAGGGTTCGGCTATCGAGAGAGCCTGTAACTCCCCTACACGTTTTGCGGAAACCATAGCTAAAAGGAACGCAGTCTTCAGTGAGAGCCATTTGAGGTCCACCGACGCCAGGGGCTGAAATGGGAGGGACCGAAGAGCCTCAAGCACAAGAGAAAGGTCCCACGCCGGTGCCACAGGGCGGTTGGGTGGGTGCAAACGCCGAGCACCTCTTAAAAACAGTACAACATCCTTGTCTCGGCCCACAGAACAACCATTCAGCCCAACATGCCAACAGGAAATGGCAGCCACATACACCTTTAAGGTAGATGGAGACCGTCCTTGATCCAGCAATGCCTGCAGGAAGGTCAGTATGTCAGAAACTGAACACTGCACTGGGTCCTGCCCTCTATCACGGCACCAGGTCGCAAAGACCGTCCACTTGTTAGCATAGACAGCTAGCGTGGACGGCGCCCATGCATTAGCCATTGTATGCCCTATGGACCCAGTGTATCTTGAGAAGGTGGACCCCGGCCTTGCAGGGGCCAAATCCAGAGCTGGAGCCGGTCCGGTTCGGGGTGCAAGATCTGACCCCCCATCTGGGAAAGAAGATCTCTCCTGGAGGGGAGACGCACTGGCGAGCCGGAGCTGAGCTCGCACAGTAGAGGAAACCAAGTCCTCGCTGGCCAGTAGGGGGCCACCAGCAGGACCCTGTGCCCCTCCTGACGTACCCTGAGGAGGGTCTGAAAAAGTAGGCTGAATGGCGGAAAGGCATAAAGGAGGGTCAGTGTGCCAGAGCATCGTGGCCCAGAGGGCTGCTGTTGTCCAACGAGAACCAAAGGGGACAGTGAAATGCGTCCCTTGAGGCAAAGAGGTCCACGTCCGCCCTGCCAAAGACCTTCCAGATGCAGTCCACCACCTCTTGGTGAAGCTTCCACTCTCCTGGAAGCGGCTTCTGACGGGATAGAAAATCTGCTGGCACGTTCTCCGGCCCTGGGATGTAGGCTGCTCTGAGGCTGGCTATGCGTGGAGCTGCCCAGGTCAGAAGCCGTCGAGTCAAGCACAACAGTTTCCTTGACCTCGTTCCCCCCTGGTGGTTGATGTGAAAGACCACTGTGGTGTTGTCTGACCTCACCAGCACGTGCTTCCCCCGCAAGCCTGGAAGAAAGCTCTGAAGAGCCAGAAGTACAGCCTGTAACTCCAGGACATTGATGTGTTCCCTGCCCTGCCGCTGGGACCATGTCCCCTGTGCCATTTGACCCCGCCAGGTTGCACCCCAGCCCGTGGAGGATGCATCTGTAAACACAACTTCCCGACGACACGGGAGGGAACCGAGCGGGACCCCTGTGGTCATAAACAACCTCACCCTCCATTGGGACAGAGACTGAAGACACTGAGGCCCCACCCGAAGTCTTCGGAGACGATGAGTGTTCCGTGTGGGATCCAGATTCAAGCTGTTCAACCACATCTGGAGGGGCCGCAATGACAGCAGCCCCAAGGGCACCACGACGGACGCAGCTGTAAGCATGCCCAAGAGTCGAAGATACCGTACAAGAGGCAGCGCCATGCCGCGCCTGAATTCCGGGAGCACGCTCAATATACTGTCCACCCGCTGGGGGGACGCGCGAGCAGTCATTGAGATGGAATCCATGGCAATGCCCAGGAAGACAGTCTCCCGTGAGGGAGTCAGACTGCTCTTCTCCATGTTCACCTGCAAGCCCAAGCATCCCACATGATGGAGCACTAACCGAGTATCTCGAACCGCCTGGTCCCATGTCGCAGCACAAATGAGCCAGTCGTCCAGATATGGGAGGATCCTCAATCCCTGTGCCTGCAGAGGAGAGAGGGCCGCTGCAACACATCGGGTGAACACCCTGGGGGACAGTGAAAGTCCGAACGGGAGGACCCTGAACTGGAAATGCCTCCCTTGAAAAGCAAAACGAAGAAACCGCCAATGGGGCGGAGCGATCGGAACGTGAAAATAAGCATCCCTGAGATCTATGGAAGTGAACCAATCGCCCGGGGAAATCGCCTGCAACACTTCCTTGGTGGTCAGCATATGAAAGGGCATGGCCTTCAAGTACACATTCAGGCCTCTGAGGTCCAAGACTGGACGCAGGCCCCCGGTCTTCTTCGGAACCAGAAAATACGTGGAATAAAAGCCCCCTGGATCCAGCAGGGGGTCCACAGGCACTATAGCACCCTTGGCCAGCAGGGTGCAGATTTCTTGGTTCAGTGCCTGTGCCTTCACCGGGTCGTGGATCACAGTCATCCTGACCCGACCAGGGATAGGTGGCCGGCGGCGGAATTGAAGACGGGCCCTAAGGCATCATCTGCGGGTCCCCCGGCCCTTCGAAAGCCCGGGAGGACGCCGGCCAGACTGCGCGGCTCGAAAGGGATGAAAGGACCTTGTCCCAGCCTGGTCTCGAGCTCTGTTCCTCCGATCTAGAGCAGGTCTCTGGACTGATCTCTGACCTGATAACAGACCCTGGGGCTCAGTGGGAGAAGGAGAAGGCACCAAGGACCTCCGTGAAGGACCCGCAGCTGCCCAGGTGCTTACTGGCTGGCGATCACGTCTGTGAAGCCCTGCCAGCTGTTGCCTCGTTCTAGAGGCCTGAGCTGTACTGTCCAAGGCGTCCAGTGCCGCAGAACCAAAAAGCTCCCCCGGGACCACAGGCAGGGCCCGGAGGGTCCTCCTACAAGGCTCAGTTAGTGGTGACTGCGCCAACCAGACCTGGCGGCGAGCATGAACCAGTGTGGAGAGTGTGCGTCCAAGTTCCCTCGTCATAAGAGCAAAGGCCTGCAGAGATGCATCAACCAGGCCTTGCGTGGCATGATCCAGCGGAACAGATTCCAAGGAGGAAGACAGGGCCAGCATAAGATGGGAGAGAGAGTTCCCAATCCGGCCCATGCGGGCCCCAGAGTCATAGGCCTTGCAGAGAAGATCGTCGGTAATACGGCACTGAGGACGCGGACAACGGGCATTGGGCCGCAAGGCCTCATCAGGCGGGATTATAAGAGAGGCAATGCCCGGTTCCACCGCTGGCATCTGCCCCAAGCCAACCTTGGGTGCCTCCTGCATAGCTGCCAGGACCCTGCCATCCGTCGTCAGACGTGAAAACGCCTTGGTGTCTGACCAGCAAGCATGCAGTTCCCGCACATACTCCGCCGAGGGAGGAACCACAAAGGCAGTCTCTGACCTACTGCGCCTAAAGAAGGCGCTGGAAGCCGCAGGCTGGGCCTGAGGAACACTAATTTGTAAACGGGCACGAGCCGTTCGAATAGCGGATGTCACAGACTCCCCCGTATCCTCCTGGGAGGCAATGGAGTCCGACCCAGAGGCCCCGGAGCCCAGCTCCGGAAGGTCCTCACAGAAATGGGTGCCAGAGGCCGCCACAGAAACAGCATCGTCGTCATTGACTGACGTTTCATCCTTTTCGGTAGGGAGAGCCGTGCCACGATCACCAGCAGTCTGAAAGGACTGGAGGAGGGCTTTCATTTGGGCCAGCTCAGTAGTGAGATGATCCACTCTCGTGGACAACCTCCCTGCATCGGTCCGTCTAGCACGCTTTGTCTGTACTGAAGGTGCAGCCACAGTAGATCGTTTGCACACCGCTTTCTCCATCGGCAAACGAGCATGCGGCGAAGCGCCCGCCCAGTCGGTAGGCTGCTCCAGTGCAGCCAACCGATCCAGTCTGACCGACCGGGGCATGACGCGACAGTTGGGGCAAGCGTCATCTGACAGCGCCTCCCGGAGATGTTCAACACCGAGGCAGGAGGGACACAAGTCATGCCCGTCATCGGGCAGAAGTGGAGCCAGACAGGTCGAGCAACATAAATCATCCAGCATCATACTGCTGAAAGGCGTGATCAGCCCGCTACCAAGGACAAGTCAACACGAGCAGGAAACGCTACTGGCGACTCCGTTGTAGGAAAACCCCCGTAGAGGTCCCAAACTCAGCGTGAGCAGAAACGCCACTAGCAAATCGATTATTAACTAATGAACTCAGCACGAGCAGAGACGCCACTGGTGAGTGCAGATAAACAAACTATAGAAGAACCCAACGCGAGCAGAAACGCTACTGGTGGGCTTAGGCAAACAAACTGAAAACAACTCAGCGCGAGCAGAAACGCCACTGGTGAGTGTAGATAAACAAACTATAGAAGAACCCAACGCGAGCAGAAACGCTACTGGTGGGCTTAGGCAAACAAACTGAAAACAACTCAGCGCGAGCAGAAACGCCACTGGTGAGTGCAGATAAACAAACTATAGAAGAACCCAACGCGAGCAGAAACGCTACTGGTGGGCTTAGGCAAACAAACTGAAAACAACTCAGCGCGAGCAGAAACGCCACTGGTGAGTGTAGATAAACAAACTATAGAAGAACCCAACGCGAGCAGAAACGCTACTGGTGGGCTTAGGCAAACAAACTGAAAACAACTCAGCGCGAGCAGAAACGCTACCGTGAGTCAAAAGAGCCACAAAATTAACGTGGCAAATCAAAGCGAACAGTAAACTACTGCTGAGAAAAGAACGAAAACTTACCAGTCACCGCAGATCTGGTAAGGTGAAAGCAGCTTGTGCAGCCCCTGGAGGGCGAGACTTACCCGCAGCTCCGACCAAACCCGGTCACGGGGCTACCAGCAACAAGCAGCCAGGAAACTAGTGGTATACACAGAAGCAACCAGCTTCACACGACCACACTCCTGTTCTCAACACACCTGCGCGCGAGAAGAACAAAAGGGATTGATTGCCGGGTGCCACGTGACTATATAGAGTCACGTGGGTCCCCGGCAGGTCACAGCTGACTTTGTTGTCATTAATACTCGACCTGCGCATGCGCATGAATGATCATTCAGTGCTTGAAGCACCGCCTCTGGCGGTCAGTAAGGATGAAATAGAACTAGAAATTACAACAAAAAAGGAATAAAACCAATAAAACTAGGAAACATGGAGCAAAGTAAAGCACAATAGAAACAAGACCATGACATTTATAGGCTACTTAATTTTCTTAGTTTTATAACTAATGGTGACCATGTCTAATTTAACTTGGCATCATTCTGAAAAATTATTTATTTTGGTATGTTGTGAACAACAAATATTCTGGATAAATCAAAAATTATTTTGATGGTTTTTATTTCTTTTTAATACTAACGGGCCGTGAAGAAAATTAGTTTTAATGAAACAAACTAAAAAGTCTATCTTTAAAATTTAAGGAGTAGAAAGTTGCTCCCCCGGGCGCTGCACAAAGGCAGCCCGCTGCTCCCCAAGGGGATGGGTTAAATGCAGAGAGTTCATGTCGTTCCTCTGTAACAGTGTAATGATAATAAAAGCTGGGGGGGAAAAGAAAAATTTCTCTTCCAGTAAGGTAACAAAATATTTTTGCTTTGTTACTTGAAACCTCTGGCAAGTTACTAGAAGCTATTAATGTACAACTGGTAGAAACCTTGTGGTTCTTTATTACTGACAATCTTCCTGCATGAGAAGCGGATGATAATTAAATCAACACATGTTGTCAAATTACGACAGCGGTGCCCAACGTAACATCTGTATCCCGACACTGCAGCTTTCCAGTTTAAACCGGACTAAACTGGAAACGCTGATTTATAACCAGGGATGGATGAAAATGTTTCTAGTCAGGGGTTTTGACTTTCCTAAAGTGGATTAGATGTATTGCATTTCTAAACTGGGTAATTGGTTTAATAAATATGTTGATATTAAAGTTAATTAAAAATTTTCATATCCATAAGATAAGAAAGCCTTTTTTTTCTATTTTAAAATTAATATAAAAATAGCTGGACATTGTAAACTGCCTTTAGCATTAGCTATTAGAGTGGCTAGCATGGTTAAAACCAACTCTTGGTTCTGGACAGAGCATATTGACAGATGAAGAATATTTTATTTTAAATGCAAAATACTTATATATATATATATAGATATAAGTATTTTTTTTTTTTACATTTTGGTATAATTACTGCTCTGTGACCTAAAGAGGGCGTTTTAGAACCTCCATTCCTCAGTTAACAATGAATCGATTGCTAATTTAGTTGACGATCATTTCAACCATCGATTAATAACGATTAATCCAATTGTTTTTAGCCTTAGTTTTGCAGAAATAGGTTAGAGGTTAAAGTGACTTCTAGATTCATAATTATTTTGGTGTAGAGCCAAATAGACGTGATAAACTATAACCTTAGATTATTGTTGGGCAGACTGGTTCAGCTTTTAAAGAACAATAAACTCAGGTTTTTAGAACTCTTTCTGTTTTTATTTGGTCTAATTCAACTAAAATTGCCCCGATGTGAAGGTCGGTCATTATTCAGTCATTATTCTTTTAAATGTTCACTGCACAGCATCAGGTCTCAGCCAAAAGTTGTGCTGCTTTTATTTCCTGTGATGCATTTTAGACCGTTAAACTTAGTGAGGCTGCTGCTCTCTTATATTGTTGCCAAAAGAATAAAAAAGAAGACCTCAAGGCTGCAATTTATAGTTTATTATATTGCATAATATGAGGAAAATATAACCTTCGTTATATTGCATATTGTAAAGTGAGTCATGCAAATAAAAAAATAAAACGTAAAAAATAAAATGCAGATTTTATTTTAGCACTACATCAGCTAACAAAAAACTTGTTTAAGGATGGCTGTAGTTCGAATTTGAAAACTTTTTTTCATAAATGTCTCCCTTAAAAGTGGCTATATACTCCTGAAAAGCCACATAAAAAAAAAAATCTGCCCTTTTCAGGTTTATTGTAGGTTTATTTTTATTGCTGCTGCCTCTCATGAGCACTTTCCGTTAGGCATTATCTCTGTTTAAATTCCAGGATTTGTTTCAGTATCTTCACCTGCATGAAAAGTGAGTTTCCTGCAGCCATGTTTGCATACATCCACTTCCTACAATCAGCCCCACACTGACGCTGCCTATTCATGACATGTAAGGTTGGATGTTCTTGATAAAATTCCTGAACAATTGAAAGTAAAAGCAGGTGAAAAGCTGCCGCCTGCTCCAACAGTTAGTTGACAAACATAAAATACTCAAAACATTGGAGAGGTAACTCTCAAAGTTATCTCTAAAATTAATCTGATTCCTGTTAATTAATGGTGACATAAATCTCAGATTAAATTGTTCAAATGTGCCGGAGCTCTGGCTGCTCCTCAGGTATGTAATGCAGAATTGCACTAAGAACCCTAAGTGAAAGCTGCTAAGTTGAATTGACCAGCTGTTGCATCAAATCAGCGCAGAGCCAGAAAGTATTTGATCAGTGTTGCAGAGCGGTGATCTGTCAGATCTGTTTCACTACTCAAAATGTTCTTTCTCTCCCCTGTTCTCTCTGTTTCTCTGGGTGTCCTGCAGAGGAAGCTTCGCTGGGATATGTGAGGCCCGAATTCTGCATCTTCTGTTAGATTAAAGAAAAAAAAGCACAGTTTCTGTGTTTTCATGCACTTCTGGCTTACTAACCTGCTAAGATATCTGCTGCATGTTTTATCTGTAAATCCAGGTGACATGCTTGCTTTGAATATTTTGCTTAGGTTCCATGATGTGATATCCAGTCATGGCTGGCAAACCTTTTCTGCATAGTTTGCATTTTAAGGCTTTAAAACAAATGCATGACTTATTTCTTGCAGAAAGGTAGCACTTGTGTGTGCAGCAGGAACCGAAGCAGAGCTTTGTTGGATGCTTTGCCACACCCAGCATGCGTTTGACAATTTGCAAAATTGTAAATTTGGTTTTGCATGTTAATTAGAGCACAATTGAATAGGTTTTGTCTTAAAACCACTGCTCTGTCTATTACAAGCAGCTGATTGAATGCAGGAAATTAAAAATGAAAGTTATCAGAAGTTAAGGTGATGGTGGAGAAACGGGTCCACAGCATCACAAATCCAACCAACATGCTTTTTCATATGCTACTGCAACAGTTTAGTAAGATCCTGGCCAGGTGTTCCTAAAGTAGGGGTCGAGATGATCATGTGATCCCTCAGGTAGATGGAGAGCCAATATTTAATTTGAAACATCTAGTCTCTGGTTTGGATTAGTCCCTTCTTTCCATCTTAAGCTTAAGTTGATAAAATGCTGCTGCACAACTTCACTGTGGAAAGAAAGCTGCAGCTGGAAGGAGCTTGTGTTTACCATTAAAAACTACATTGAGTTTTTTTTTTGTTTATTTTTTTGTCATGGGCTGCGTCAAAAGAGAAAATTGGTCTTAAAAAAAAAAAAAAAACATTGTTGAAGATCCGAGTCTGTCGTCGATGGATTAATCCAATCGCCCAACCTGTGTGCACAATTAAATAATAAAATGGCCCATTATATTATTTAAAAAAAATACATTTAAACCTTTGAATTAAACTTCATTTAAAAGGTTAATTTACTGCTATTTAAAATAAATCCCCAATTGAATTGTTTTTATAAATAAATATGTAATTTAAATTGGGGTCACAATATATTGTATAAAGAATGAATGTACTATGAAATGAAAAGGTGCCGATTTTATGTGTGTGTCTAAAAAGGCTGAAATATATGGGAACAAATGATCTAACCTGTTTTTAACCTTTTCTTTTCTTGTTTATCTCATGTTTTTACTTAAGTCTAGCAGACAAAACCTTCTCTCTATATGGAGGAATGTGAAACCAGGAAGAGATATGCTTATCAGATGATCATAGCAGGATTTCAAAAACTCTTGAACTTCACTAGAATTTCACTTAGAATGTAGAAGTTGCAGGAAAATCTGCAGCATATATAGAAGAAGCTTCAGACTTGTGAGAAAATAAGCTCTTCCATGTTTTTCCACCTTTCTTATGGCAACATTCTTATGCAGCTTTAAAGAAACCTTCAGCAGACTTTTACAATCTTTTCATATAAAATGATTGTTCATTAGCCCGTTCAGGTCATAAAGTTGTAAAACTTCCCAAACTTAGAGATCTTATTGTGTTGCTTCTGGTTGTACCCCATAAAATAGCAGTTCTTAATGAATCCCAAAGTATTTTAATGATGCTGTTTAATAGTTTTGTTTGTTAGGAGAGTAAAACAGTCAATGTTACCCTAAACTTTTGATATTATGGATTTGCTCTTCTTACTTTTTATACATTTCTAGTTTCGGCTTTATGATCCATATCTACAACCATCTTTTATCCCCGCAGTTTACGTCAATGAAATTTGACACCATGTTATTTAAAAAAAAAAATAAAAAAGTCTAACTAAAAACACTTTTTTATGTAAGTTTTAACATTTCCTTCTAGAAAATTATCATATTTGGTTTCATTATTTTCAGTGTCTGGAAAGGTTTGGCAAAACTGAGAAGGCAGATTGTATCTCCAATCTTTCTGTCTCATCTTCCATTTGTCCGTCTGGGATGTAGATAAAAGTTTTAGTTGATAAAACTGAATAATCGTCATTTTTTCCCCCTTTTTTTTCTCTCAGATCGGCTCTAGCCTCGGCTCATCAGGGTCAGCCTTTACCCAAAACCCTCAGCGTCCTGGAGAGCACGCCTCAGGTCCGCGGCATGCACACCATCATCAGGTCAGAACCCGCCGCCGCACATTTTACATAAAAGACCAGTGATGCAATGTTTTTCTTCTGAAAACTAGTCCTATTGAGAATGATGCAAGATGCAGAGGGTTACAGGAGCTGATTTTAAGCGTAGGTCTCAGTTATGCCATTTTTCTGATCATGTAGGAACAAGGAGACCAACAGAGACGAGTTTATCTTCTACTCCAAGAGATTAATGAGGCTGCTGATAGAGCACGCCCTCTCCTTCCTGCCCCTCAAGGTGAGGCTTTTCAGCATCAACATTAACTGACCTTCCTTCCAAGGCTCCTGTGGTCACAGAGGCAGCTCTCCTAATCTTAACTAAAAAAATGTGACATTTGGCTTCAACTTGAACCTGATTTTATTCTCACTTTTGTTTCCTTTTTTGTTTTTTTGTTTTTTTATTCCAGCCCGTTTCAGTGGAGACGCCTCAAGGCACCATCTATGAGGGGAAGAGGCTGAGCGGTAAAAGAGTAAGCATCAATTCTGCATGTAGAGTCTTACCACATTTCTGATCCATGCAGATATTAGAACGCACCATGTTGGATTAATAAAGGAGAGAAGATGGAGGATAAAAAATGTCCATGCTGTTTCTCAAACTTTCGTTGTCTTCACTCATCACTTATTTTTGTTGTTTGTTTGGCACTTGGTGCCTTTATTTGATAGTAGACCAGGACCGTATCGCCCTGCACTACAGCCTCCATATATAGTCGTACGGTCCTTGTCCTTCCTTTTATTCGTCCTCCATCTAATCAGCAGCAGAGAAATATTCTCACAGCTACAAAAACATCTAACAGGGTTCCCGCTGGTCCTTAAAAAGTCTTAAAAGGCATTGAATTCTTCATAATAAAACAAAGTCCTTAATTGGTATTAAAATGTCTTAAATCAGTCTTGCGTAGGTCTTAATTTTTAAAACATCAAAAATAGGATAATTTTTATTGTGATTTATTTTTGTAATATAAATAAAACATTAAAATTTACGGAAGAGGATTAGGGCCACTGAAAAAAAAAAGTTAACTGATTTTTTTTTTATTTTATTTCAGTATAGTATGGGAAAAAAGTCAGAATTCTGACTTTTTTCTCAGAATTCTGACTTTAATCTCGGAATTCTGACTTTTTTATTGTCAGAATTTAGTCAGAATTCTGAGAAAAAAAATCAGAATTCTGAGAAAAAAGTCAGAATTCTGACTTTAATCTCAGAATTCTGAGAAAAAAGTCAGAATTCTGACTTTTTTCCCATGTTAAACTGAAATAAAATTTAAAAATCAGTTAACTTTTTTTTTTTTTTTCAGTGGCCCTAATCCTCTTCCGTAAAAATTGACCTTTTTTTTATTTCGAAAAAATAACGGCTCGCCATTATCGGTTCCGTCCCGATAGCGGAACCAATAAAACGTTGTTGTGGCCGGGACATTTGGGAGATGCTCCATTAACTTTTTGTCTGGAAAATATGAGCAAGTGTAAATGTAACCAAAATTGTCTCCAGCCAAGAGTTTTCTCCATGGCTAAAACCAGGGAACATACATGAGGCTCAGTGGATTTTGTGCAAGAAGTCATTCAAGCTCGGAACGATGGGAATTAAGGCGGTGGAGTCGCACATGCGAAGCACGAAACACAAAGCGTCAATATGGAGTTACAGAGAAACAGCCAGTATTTCTCAGTTTAGTTCCACCCTTGTCTCTGCAACGCCTCCACTTATCACCAAATCAAACAGACTAAGAAAACCATACAAAGAAAAATAGCTGCAAAAAAGACTTAGCACTGGTTATGTTGTGGCTTTAAAACAGATTTATTTTGTTCCCTGCTAAAACAAAGTTTGTGAATTCAGTTAAATAATTGTTAAAATAAATCTGTCATTTGTGTTTTTAGCTTTCTTCCTGTATGGGAAGCTTTTCAAAATTTGAAACATTAGTGCAGTGGTTTATGTTAAAATAAACCTTTGGGTTAAGTTCTCGCAAGCAGGTTTTTCTTGTTAATTTGGTCTTAAATTTTTTTTTCAAGTGGCTTTAAAAAGTCTTGAATTTAACTTGCCTTATGCTGTAGGAACCCTGATCTAAGTCGTACTCAATAAATCAGAACATTACTGGAGTATTTATTTTAGTAAGTCAATTCAAAGAGTTAAATGCATGATGCAGATTATTTACACACAGACCGGTGGGTTTTGTTAATTGTTGTTAATTTCTATTAATGAAAAACAAGACATTGAAGAATAGAATCTTACATCAAACCAACAGAGACTTTAGAAAGATAAATGTGGTCTTTTACTGCCTAATTTAAACGTATAGTGGAGGATGTTCTTTTCTGGGTGGATCTTCAAAATAAGTGGTCCTTCTAATTGTCAATCATTATGCTGATATGTATTTGCACTGCAAAAACAATCTAGAAATAAGTAAAGATTTCTTAAATTAAGTGTATTTACCCTTAATTTGAGTAGGTAAGTAAGAGGAGCTGCCAATGTAATGAGTATTTTTACTCTTAAAATAAGATAATTAGATAAAATTCACTTGAAATAAGAAAATGCAATTGTGTTTTCTTATTTTAAATGTAAATTGTTTTGTTCCATTGACAAAGTGTCTCACTTACCTCCTCAATTCAAGAAAAAATGCACTTATTATAAGAAAAGTTTACTTATTAAGATTTTTTGCAGTGTGTAAGGCCATCCTATGTGCTCGTCCCCATTTTCACTTAAAAGTTGCAAATCTTCTTTTGGAAAGAAAGCTTGTATGAGCAATTCAAACAGCAACTTTTAAAAAGAGCGTGCACAATGAGAAATAGGCTCATGCACGCTTTTGCACACAATAGGCGTTTCCTCTCTTTAAAATTGAGAGGGTTGGTATTTTCAAAAATTCACAAAAAATCCTCCACTATACCTTTAAGGTTATTTTCAAAAAGAAAAATATCCATCATCTGACAATGAGCTCCATCTGAACACAGGTTTTAGTCATTGCTAAATTAAAAAAGAAGTTGGATTCTTTCTCCATAAAAATGGACTAAAGAGGTGGAGAAATTTGAGTTAAGAAAAGTAAAATATGTTTTTGTTTTCTATTATAATTGGTAGGACTCCACTAAAGTTCAATGATGATTTGTTTAAACTTACTATTTGGAAGATTACATTTGTTTTATTCTATAAACCGTTTCTTCTCCTGGAAAAAGGGAGTTTCCTTTTTTTGTAGCTGATGTGTTTTCCCAGAGGAAATGGCAGCCCACTGCTCCCCTCTGTTGTGAGGCGCCCGGGGAGCATTGTGAGGTTATGGGTCTAAGGAGCTGAAGTGGTAGTCTGAAGGAGTGGGGGATCGAACTCACAATCTCAGGATTCAAAGCCCTATTCCCTAAACACTAGGGAACACTTTTAATAGCTTGCAATCAAGCATTTTAGTTTTTACATAGCTTTTTTTTTTTTGGAAGGCTGCCAGCTAATGGGCCGGTGACAGGTGAGCATTATGGGTATAGGGTCTGGCTCAAGGACCCTGAGGGTAACCCCGGTGGCTCGAACCCAGAACGTCAGGATTCTGAGCTCTATGCACTATCCATTAGGCTACCTCCCTGTTTAGGCAGATTTAAATGTCTGGACACAGTCTGTGGTGCCCTGCAGGGGTCTGAGTTAGGGACCTGAATAAATAAATGAGTTCAGACAATCCCCTAAAAATGTAACAAAATACAGTCATTATTTATAATTAACGGCATATTTATATTACACGATCTTTGCAACGACCGGAGCTTTGGGTGGAGTCTTTGAATTACTGACGATACAAATGTATTTATATTTTTTTCAATTATATATGAGTTAATCTCCTATATCGATTTCTAAGTTGTAGATTTTTATCCTGAACCTTGATAAAAGACAGTTATTAGTCTTTTTTTTTAAGTCTTTTTTTTTATTTACATGTTCAGCTGGTAAAAGTAACCCTGAATTATAGGTATTTATTGATCTCAAAGACAAATGATGGTGTAGAAACTAGGGGTGTGGGAAATAATCGTTTTGGTGATATATCGTGATATTCGGCTGCCCAATATAATATCGATCTTTCACTTCTTAGTATCGATAAAAAAAAAAAACGGTTACATAAAACATTGATAGGAAAATTGGCTACCTCTGCACCACCACTCTGGCAGAAAGCGCTGTGGAGCCCTTTAACTGTGCGTGCAGCACCAAATCTGTATTTGAGGCAGTCACAGTGGAAGAAAACCCCAAACAACATGGATAATAATACCTAATCAATATTTTCTGATGAAAATATACAGCACTTGCTGTTTTATCTCATCATTAGATTTTGATAGCTGGGGAAAATATGGCAATATATAGTGATACTGCAATATCGTGATAATATCGTATCGTGACCAAAGTATCGCAACATGTATCGAATCGCAACACTCATGCCAATACTCACCTCTAGTAGAAACTCATATGGTTTATTTTTTCATCAAGTTGTTTATCTTGTGGCATTAAAGGGCCAAAAACCCCCACAGGTTGCCCTCTAGTGGGAGTGTTGTGAATGACAGCCCTTCAGCTCAGCCCCTATTGCTCTAGAAGCAGATGTTTAAGCTGGATAATGATCTCTGTAAATGTTTGAAACATTTTGAACTAACTTTTTTTTCTCTTTAAGATCACGGGGGTTTCTATCCTGAGAGCCGGGGAGACCATGGAGCAGGCCCTGACTGCCGTCTGTAAAGACATCCGGCTTGGAAAGATCCTCATTCAGACCAACCATGACACAGGAGAACCTGAGGTTTGATTGGTTTACAGCAGGAGCATCTTAATGCCTGCATGTTTAACGCTTTAACGACCGACCTCTTCCTTCAGCTTCACTACCTTCGTCTGCCGAAGGAGATCAGCGAAGATTACGTCATCCTGATGGACAGCACCGTCTCCACTGGGGCCGCTGCTCTCATGGCCGTCAGAGTTCTGCTGGTGGGTCCAGTTTTAGTCCGTTTATCGGCTTATTTACCCCTTTGTGGAAGTAAATTCTAATCTGGATCTTATTGTCCTCAAACTTCTAAAACAGATTATTTTCTGTTTTAAACAAAGTCCCTTCAGACACAGATAAATAGATTATAAATTGAAATGTGAGCCCAACGATGGCCAAACCTTTTAACTTTGGATCTTTTTAACTTTTCATTTTGTTACAGTTTTTTAAACTAAAAGCTCCTGCAGAGTGGGTCAGTGTAAAGCTTACTAAGTAGAATTCATTCATTTGAACTTTGTTTTATATTCTTCTAGATCAGTACTTGAACTTTTTGCTGAAATAGTATTCCCATTTTTTCCTCATAGAAATTTTTTCGAATTTATGTGAAATTCCAAACTATAAAGACTTGCCTTTTATTAAAGTAATTAAAACATAGAGAATGTATTATTATATTTTAATTTCGCCCTTTCGATCATCTTTTGCTTTTTCCCTGTATTGATCCTCAAAGGAATTTAATTGTTTTGTTTTTTTTTTCCTTTTCTTGTTCCCAATGTGAAGGACCACGATGTGGCCGAGGATAAGATCTTCCTGCTCTCGCTGCTCATGGCAGAAATGGGCGTCCACTCTGTTGCCTACGCTTTCCCCAAAGTCCGCATCATCACCACCGCTGTGGATAAGGAGGTGAACGACCAGTTCCACATCATTCCAGGAATCGGTGAGGAGTGGGAATCTTTTTCTACTTAGGCTCAATTCAACGTTTCCACAAATCAGACCCAAACTAATACTGCCTAAAAAGACTGTGGTGCAACGGTAGCGCATCTGACTCCAGATCAGAAGGTTGCGGGTTCAAATCACGTCAGAGTCATTGTACATGCCTAGATTGTAGGTAAGTTCTCTAGGAGTGTTGGCCTAGTGGGTAGAGGAAGGAGTGTGCTTGTTTACTAAGAAGGCTCCAAGTACCCGATTCGATCGCCATAGCCTCCATTCTGGCTCTCTGGGCAAAACCCTTAACCCAACACTGCTCCCCAGGCGCCGCATAATGGCAGAAAATTAATGCACAGAGTTGATTTCTCCATTATGAGATCAACAAAGTTCAATTTCTTCCATTTCTTTATTTCATTTCTTAATTAATTTAACTTATTTATCCTACCGATGTTTGTTAAATTAAATGGATTCTGATTCAAGTTCAGTTGAAACAAATCCAACTGATTTCAATACAAACAGGAGGTCAGATTACATTAGATAAGATAGACTTTATTGATCTCACAATGGAAAATTTCACTTATCGCATTGGTTCAATAGTCAACAAAAGGTGCCAAAAAGAGGAAAAGGTGCATTGGGTATATACTAGGGATGGAACGGTTTATTAAAACCATCGGAACCGTTCGGTTCGACTGTCTCGGTTTGGTTCGCGTGTGTTTCGTTCGGTTCATGCGCTGCTCCTTTTTCTCATAGAGGAAGCGTTTACACTCCAGAGCAGAAGGTGGCGGTACTGCGACCAAAGCCAACCACCAGTAGTAAACAAGAAGAAGAAGAAGCGAAGCAGCGTAGCCGGGTGTAGCAGAAAAAAATCAGTTGTTGTGGAGAATTGTGTGGGTATGGCGAGTGGGAAAGAACAGGAGTTGGAAGACGCGCCAGCAGCACTTTATAGGTCTGCTGTATGGGAACACTTTGCATTTAGAGTGACCTACGATGACGGCGGAAAGAAAGTGGTGGATAAAAGTGCAACAGTGTGGAAGCATTGTGCAACATGTTTTGTTTATGCTAACAGCAACATGACCAACATGTCATGCTAACCCCGAAATCCCTCATACTCTGTCAGCGCTCCGCCCCGCTGCGCTCCAGACCGCCTGCTCAAAGCAAAGCCTACAGCCTCCGCTGTGGCTCCCGTCCCCTCCGCTCTGAGTTCCTTGGAGATGGTAGAGAGCATGCGCGAGATGATTAAATTCAAAGCAGCAAAACATGCAGAAATTATCCATGGTTTCCTCGGATCATTAAAAATAATTACAATTCATAATTTTTTGGGGATTTTTTTCATTGATTTCATTAATTTTTATGGGATTTCGGGGTACACTGGAAAAAGGATCTAAAAATAAGTAGAAATGTCTCAAATTAAGCGTATTTACGCTTAATTTGAGTAGGTAAATGAGATAGTTTGCCAATGGAATGAGTATTTTTGCTTTTAAAATAAGAAAATGAGATAAAATGCACCTGAAATAAGACAATGCAATTGTGTTTTCTTATTGTAAGTGTAAATTGTCTTGTTCCATTGGCAAAATCTCTCTTTTACCTACTACTACTTTACCTACTACCTTCTGACCGTGACTGAGTGGATGTGCTCTCTTCGTCCTCTGGCATGGGAGCTGGCTTGGAGCTCGTCTGCCTTGCTGTGTGTTTCCAGGACGGGGCCGCCTTTTAGAGCTGCTTTTTGTATCTCTGCTTCTGTCTCCTTGAACCCCAGTCGGCCTCGGCAGATGGCCGCTCACACTGAGCCTGGTTCTGCTGGAGGTTACTTCCTGTTAAAAGGGAGTTTTTCCTCTCCACTGTCGCTACAAGCATGCTTAATGTGAGGGATTGTATTTGAGTCAATGAGTCGATGCAATCAACTGGTTTTCCTTAGATAGAAAACTTTGTATCATTTGACTGTATGATCTGGTTGAAGTGTAAAGTGCCTTGAGATGACATGTGTTGTGAATTTGGCGCTATATAAATAAACTGAATTGAATTGAATTGAATTAAATCCAAGAACAAATACACTTATTTTAAGAAAAAACAACTTATCTAGATTTCGATTTTTTTCAAGTGTAACAATCAAAATATACCGAAAACCGTGACCACGAAACCGTGAACCGAACCGAACCGTGGATTTTGTGAACTGTTCCACCCCTAATATATACAGTGCGTCCATATATATGAATAACAGCTGAAGTGTCTTGTTTAACAGGGTTAATGCACAGGGTATTATATCCTCTTTTAGGTCAAGTCAAGACGTCTGTTTTTTTTTGTTTTTTTATCAAATTGGGGGAAATCATGTCTTTAATGAAGTCATCTTTGCTCTTTTTCCCAGGTAACTTTGGGGATCGCTACTTCGGGACTGATGCTCCATCAGATGTCTGTGAAAGCGATGAAGGGATGGATTTCTAAAGAGGGAACAAACGGCATAATGTTACAGGAGCGCTTCGCTGTGGAAGCAGCAACCAACAAAAACAGATTCCTGCTCTGCTCGACTCTAGCAGCAGAGACGCTCTAAACCTGTTCCTGTTGGATCCCACAGAACGGTTTTAATCCCAAAAGAAGGTTTTATGTGCATAAGGTTACAGCTGCGTTTAAAAAGGGATCAGAGATAAATGGGCGCGGTTACTGCCAGCTCTGAACCTTTTCCACAATTCAAACTAAGGCAATCTAGGAGTTTATTTTTATCTTGTCTATAATTTCTCCTGTGATGCTTTTAAGTTTATTTTATTTACTGTCAATTTACATCAAATTGAGACACATGTTGTATATAAATTAATTTAATTTAAACCAGATCTCTGCTTAGCCTCGATTGGATTTAACAACACTTTATGTTAATCTATATTTTGCACTATATTAAGAATATTAAGCAACATTTTACATCTGTGAAGATAATCGTCCACCATGTTTCCATCTGAATTCAGGACATGAGTGCGTTGTCAGCAGGGCCATATGATGTTGGTTAGGTTGAAGCTTTCCGGCTCAGTTTAGTCGATTCTCTGCAGACAAAGTTGTAAATGTTCTTACCTCAGGCAACTTTTACCCAAAGGGAAATTAATCACAGCTACTTGAAAAGGAATAACTGACGATGGAATAAAAAGGTCAAAAAATTTGTTTTTTCTACTCCACAAATGTTATCGTTGTGACCGAAAAGAGCTCGATATTCGTTGCTTTGGTTTTATTTTTGTTAAACCTCTGATGAATTCCATTTTTCTCTGGGATTTGGTCGGGTATAATCTGTTATAGGCTCAGGTCGTAACTGGCCCTTAAAGGGACCTGTCCTTGCTGCTGTTAAGCAAACTTTTATGTTTTGTTTTTATTTATGTTGTTTACAAGGGATTCAATGTTGCATATCATGCATCTTTTACTTGTATGAATCAAATGTTTTCAGTTTTATTACAGAAATGTATTCAATACATGTACGTTTAAATGTCATTTGACCTGCTGTCAAAGTTTTAAGCCTGACCTTTCCTAAGTTCATTGTGTTTAGTTACAGATATTTTTCATCACGCTTTTACCAAGCATATGCAAACATTTAAAGTCAGAAAATGGTCATATACATTTACTTGAAAGAGTTTTCAGCTGTTACTTTAATAAACATCTCTTACCTCATGCCATAATGTCACAGAAAACACTGCTGCCAGTATTCACTTTAGGCATCAAGAAGATTAAAGTTATATATTCTGGTCATTTTTTAGCTTAAACGGCTGTATTAAATGTCATAAATGGATACCGACTTTATTCATTATACAGAATAAATAAACACATCAAACTGCAAATATTCAGTCTGAACGTTCCTTATGCGGCATCCAGTGACTGTCCACTAGAGGGCAGCAAAGGCCAAGCTTTATTGTTTACAGCGGAACCTACGCAGTTCTAATGCTACCTTCAGGTACGATTGGAAATCAGAAGGGGCTTTGAATTTATCGTTTTTAATAGGAGAATCGGTCAATTTAAATATAACCAAAACTATCCATCTTATATAAGATGGAATTGATACACGTGAAGGTAACATACATATAGTTTTTTAATGTTTAATTAATATAATTTTTACTCTAAACTGAAAATGTCCCAGAAAAAATATTCACAGATTCACCCATAGGATCGAGAGCAATGTTGTTTTTCTCTCTTAAACAAAAACAAAAATCTGCGAGAGCATCTGTCTTATTAAAATTGAGAGACAGACCAAATAAAATAAAATTAGTAGGTTATTCTTGTAGCTTAAGAGTCCGAGCTGATATCAGGGGCGTGAAGGCATCGGTAGCTCGTGGATTCAGCCGGGCGCACTCATAACAGGTATGCAAACACATTTAGTATTTACTGCTCTTTATGCCTAAATTGATTGACACACGTAGCGGAAAAACTAAGCTGTTGTTCTTAAAGACATGCGCTCAGTGCTTAAGTAAAGCATTTA
Organism: Cyprinodon tularosa; assembly: GCF_016077235.1. Taxonomy (NCBI): domain Eukaryota; kingdom Metazoa; phylum Chordata; class Actinopteri; order Cyprinodontiformes; family Cyprinodontidae; genus Cyprinodon; species Cyprinodon tularosa. Next base: position 936,419 of record NW_024039259.1, read on the forward strand.
AAAGAAAAAGTGTTAAATACAGACTTTAAAACTTCCGAATCTCCAAACATTATGTCACGCCAATCCCCATTCAGGAAGTTTGAGCTTTTACATGTAATTCGGAAATTTTGAAAATGTATTTTAGTTAAAGACTAGATTTGTATTATTTTATCTTAATGCGACTATAATCTTTGACTCGGCGTTGCTGAAATGGACTAAAAAGTGAAAAATATGGTAATTTTGTGCTCCAATGAGTTGATCTGTATAAATTAATAGTAAAGGCTTAATATTACTCTGTTTAATTTTTTTAAACATTTTTATTTTCTCATAATTAACAAGGCTGAGTATAAATTTAAGTAGTTGCCACATGGTATGGTCAGTAATCAGGCTCTAATGGGAGCATAACGGAGCTTATTAGCAGCTTCAGTTCATTTGGATCACGTTGTTTGCCTTAGTTTGGGCTGTTTCTTTGAAAAATCAATATTTTTCTGCCTTTTTCTAACTATTTTCTTTGTATCTAAGGAGGATGGCGGGCCTATGGAGATCCTATCAGGCCTTGATGACCAAATACCCATGGTCAGTCCAGATAATCACCGCTGGTAGGTAATATTTCCTTATTTCTAAGGTTGTCCTGCTGCAGGAGTAAAAACCTTAGGAGTTCGGTTTATTTGTAAACTTTGACAATTTTCTTTTTGCTTGGAAATATTGAGCTGTGGGAACTGTTTCCCACCCCAAACCTTTGCTCCAGTTTACAGTTTTGACCTTCAACCAAGTGCTTTTAAAGAGTAACATGAGTAAATATTGATAGAAAATGTATTGCATTGACAAAAAACATATAAATACAATGATTCAGTTGTTATAGATATTGATATATAAGAAATTGTAAAAGGTCTATTAATATTCCCACTGCTTTTGTAGTATAAACATAATTTTATTTGTTAAAAGCATATTATAATTAAAATATCACAATCCTATGTGTTTTATAAATTCTGTTGTTTCCCTATTTATTTATTGATTTTAAATTTAGAACTGGTGTTAAGAGAGACACCGATCACTAAAGTGTTACTGGTTTGTTGACCTGCACAACAAGCTAACTGGAGGATCAATTCACTGACTTTGGTTTATAGATTAAATAGATTCAACAAATGTGTTAAATTTATTTAATCAATCATACATTTATTGGTCCCTGCCTTTTCGCCCATAAACTGCTGTAGATAAGCACCAGCCATGAGGCGAATCCAACAGATTAAACAGGAGACTATGGATGGATAGATAAATAAAATTAATAAATTAAAGTTTTTTTAAAAAGTTTAAACGCATTTAACATTATATCTATAATTTTTAAATATTATTTTGAAAATGTAAGTGATAATAAATATGTGTTTTGCATCATTTGTATGAATCTTCAAGATTATGTTCATTTTTCAATAGAACAAATTTCTATACAGAAAATCTACGTTTTTATGAAAAAAATTATATTTTCCAAAGCTTTATTATTAAAAGTACTGCTTTTTCCACTTTTTTGGATACATTTGTGAGATGATATGTACGTTTAAACTACATCCCAGGGTGGTTGTTGAGCCAGTTTTCAAGTAGTTCCTTTGCATCGCCACTAGATGGCGGCAGATACATAAAACGTTGCAGCCATCAGGAGCACTACAGCCTTTATTGGAATAAATAGCAGTAGCAACCACAGCCCCCAGGCTTCTGATCAGAGATTTAGACTGTTTTCCTTCACCACATATCTCATATTTAAGGACCCACATGTTCTCAAAGGGCTGCATCATTATTCTTTCATGTTTAAGGCATGTTGTGGCCATCCTTACAGGGGAATATTTCGATGTACATGATGAAGCATCATTCTACATGAAAATGGTGGCCTCCTTGAAAGATGAAGACATCTTCTTCTTCCTCTACCACTTTTTGAATAAATGTCTTCTTAAAATAGTCAGTAGGCTTAATAGAGCTTTGGTATATCCTTACCCAGAAAAGGTCCATATTTAATATTCCCACCCCATAGCAGTACTCCATCTCCACCTTGGTGGGGTATGATATGAAGTGGAGCTCTGTGCTCATTAAGATCCAACCACTGGCCCGTGCATCTGGTCCAGCAGGAGTCACTCTATCATCAGTTCGTAAAGCCTTTAAAAAAATCTGTTTCTGATATTCTTTGTTCAATTCAGTCTATTTATATAGCACCAATTCACAACACATGTCATCTCAAGGCACTTTACAGTTCAACCAGATCATCCAGTCAAATTGATTCAAAGTTTCCTATAAGGAAAACCAGTTGATTGCATCGACTCATTGACTCGAATGCAATCCCTCACACTAAGCATGCTTGTAGCGACAGTGGAGAGGAAAAACTGTTGCAAGTCTTGAGTTTCAGCTTTTGTCCAGTTTAGTGGTGGTATAGTTTCAGCCATGTCTTTAAGCATTCCTAGTAGGTTGCAGTTCTGGAATATGTCAGATCTGGAGGATAATGGGCCCCTGGTAGCTTGAAGTTAGATTTTTCTGCAGCAGTTAATTTGCATCGTTTCCTTTTTTTTCTGACCCTGTAACAGACCCCATTTTTAGCAAAAGTTCAAGCAATTTCAAGAGGGCTGCTTTCTTCTTTTTGCAGTTTTTGGACTTTTCCATCACCTAAATGTCTTTTGCCCCATTTTGCCTGAGGAAAAAAGTTGCCTGACAGCAATGCACACCTTTTATAAAGCATGTCGATCTCCTTAGGCTCTTACATCCAATAAGTATTCAAGTTTATGCAGCTTGGAGATGGGAAAACATGCATTACAAAGGATCATATGGTCAGAAATACAAATTGCCCAATAATTGCTCCCAAATGGTAAATGGGTTTTTATAAATGCAAGTGATCACAGCCGAACCTCCCATTTTACTTTGATCATTTACATTTCAAACCACTGTTCAAATGTGAATCATTAACCAAGCTGAAGAGATGACATCACATCAACACACTTGATGACAATCATGAATATTGACATGGTGTGCTTTATTCAATTCAGTTTATTTATAGTGACAGACAGTTCAACCAGATTCAGTCAAATTGATTAAAGGTTTTCTGTTTAAGGAAAACCAGTTGATTGCATCGGCTCGAGAGCAATCCCTTACACCAAGCATGCATGTAGCAACAGTGGAGAAGAAAACTCCCTTTTAACAGAAAGAAACCTCCAGCAGAACCAGGTTCAGTGTGAGCGGCCATCTGCTGAGGCCGACTGGGGTTCAAGGAGACACATACGCCATTTACACTACCCTTGAAAAACCGTGCCGAGACCGGTCCAAGCTCAGTAACTGAGATAACTTATCGTGTGTAAATGGAAAGCAAACTGAACTGAACCGAGCTAGACACCAGTTCCAGAGGCTGGTTTGGCTCGGTTTTTCCCTGGCTCGATTCTCTGATAACAAGAGCGCATGAGCAGAACGCGTCATCTCAGTCTGGCTGCACATCGCGATTCACACTCCATTCCAGTAGTTGGCGGTAATGCCCCTCCGGAAGTTGCTTTCCAACCAACACAAAACAGAAGAAGAAGAACAACTATAAACAACAATCGAAATCTTCTCCACGCAACATTTTTAAATAATGGCTTTTGGTGCATTACCGCCACCAACTGCTTGATTTCCTCCTTCAATACTGGCAGTAATACCGCAGATCGTCACTAGGAGGGGAGGAGTCGAGGAACCAAGATAGTGTGATGTGTAAACGGTCGTCAGAACCGAGCTCAGCCTGGTTAACTGATCCGAGCTTGGACCGCTCTTAGCATGGATCGATTTTTCAAGGGTAGTGTAAATGGAGTAAGAAGCAGAGATACAAAAGCCAACTGTAAACCAGCTCCACAGGCGCTTCCCAGCCAGACAGGCGAGTTCTTAGCCAGCTTCCATGTCAGAGGATGAAAGAGCACATACAGTTAGTCACAGTAAGATAAATGGTACTACACTAAAAAACAGGCCAAGCTCCAATATCTATAAACAAATGTGTTGACGGCAGCAGCACAGCTGATTTTTCTCTCCATGATGGTACAGCCAAACAGAAACGGACAAGAAGAGGCTACTATGAATGCTACTCTAGAATGTGAGAATAGGGGTAGAATGAAGCAGAATGATGAAAAGGGGTCCCTATGTCCTCCAGCAGTCTAAGCCTATAGCAGCATATCTATGGAGATAGCTCAGGATAACCTGAGCCACTCTCATCAAAATGGAAAGTTTTACGCCTAGTCTTAAAAGAAGACGGGGGGCTTTTTCCGAACTTCCGCCCTAAACCCTAAATCCCTCAATCACTATATAGAGCGAGGAGTTTATAGTGAACTTGGTTAACTTGCACATGCACCCTCACAGTGCATGTGCCATCTTGGTTCTTTGTTGCCACTGTCACAACAAAGCCCATGATGCTTTGTGAGACGAGATCCCACAAAGCAATCAGGGTTATATCTGCTTGTCTAGTGACATAGATGATCACTACTTTCAAGGTGCATTGTGGGAAACTTCGAGTCCACTACTCTTTCATGCACTAGACGTTTGGACACTTTTAAAAAGGTGTAATCGCTATATAGTGATAAGGGCGGATGTTCGGACACACACAGGGTGTCTGCCTCATGGACTAAAACTGGTAGCTGGTTCCAAAGGGGAGAGGAGCCTGATAATTAAAAGATCTGCCTCCAAATCTACTTTTAGAAATTCTAGGAACCACTAGTAAACCTGCAGATAGAGAGAGAAGTGCTCTTTTTGGAACATGAGAAATGGTCAGATCTCTGATGTAACATGGAGCTTTAAAAGAAGAAATGGAAAATGTAGGAGGCTGAACATTATTCTGTTATTCATTGATGTTAAAGACAAAATATATATAAAAAAAAAAAGAACTGAGTTTCCTCCAAATTCGCTGTCAGACAGACCGCCACACGAACTCCATAATGGCTACAGCATCAATGTCATCAAAAACCCTTTATAATACAAGTTAGAATAACTTCTCTTATTTTAATAACTTGCTTCTAATTATCAGGTTAGAATAGGTCATTTTCTTACAAAATACCTTTGTGTTTTTTAAGAGAGTTAAGCATTAAAGAAAAAGCTGCTCTAAAGGCCTACAGTTGACATTTTCTCTGCGTGACCATCTGACCACCTTAAATACTTTTCTGCCTCTTCTATGAAGAAAGGCTCTTCTTAAGGGAAAGGTTACCTCCTGTTCAGCTGTTATTACTCTTTGCTGTTGGATTAATCTTGGCGCAGTGACTGGAGCAGCTGCCCTCATCTTTCTGTCCTTCAGTTTTTTAAAGATCAAAGGCTCCTATAAATATGTTTCCAATTGGATGACAGAACATGGCTGTCATTTATTTATATATATATATATATATATATATATATATAAATAAAACTGAAAGTGGAGCTTGATTTCTCAGCTTTTTATGTCTTCATCAGCTTTATTCAAAGTGTTGTTTATTGTTGGCTATGAAACAAAAAAGCAAACATTTTTAAAACCTTTTAGCTTATTGGCTTTTCAATCATCGCAAATAAAATGATTTATTCTCCTTGTATTCAAGTTTTTTTCTTGAACTGTTACTAAACCTTGTTGAATGCTCTCCTCATTTATTGCCATGCCTGATAGAGGTCAGCTGATACAGTTTTTTTATTTCCTTTTTTTTCTTTTTTAAGGCTGATATCAACTATTCTGACATCAGTCAATATACAATGCCGATATTTTTGGACTTATTTTAGAAGCCGATATTACTTTTCCTTCCTCCATTTACCTGATAAAAAAGATATATTGATGTATTAAACAAGGATAATTTAAAATTTGAAAAAAATGTATGGCAAAATGGAGAGCGGCGATGCATACACTTTATATGATCTCAAGTCATGGCTGCTAAATGCAAAATATCGGCTGGCCGATGTATCACACTACTTCTCATCTTCTGATTCTAATCTTAAAAAAACACATTTAGGAAACTCCATCCTTAATATAAAGAACATTTGTTCAGTAATATAAAAGATATATGTCAGTCTCACTCCTACCGAACTCACTAAATTCCTATAATATATATAAGTCTGCATTATTTTATTCGTTAATTTCAATTTAATTTGATGGGGTATAAATATGAGTTGATCCAGAGGCCCTCGCTCTTTGATACTAACTTCATTCAAATAGTTAGTTATTTTCATATGAGCATTTGTTTTTTGTTGTAATTTAGACTTTTACTCTATTTTCATATGCAGCACTTTGGTTCTATGTAAGGTAGGGTGTTATGAATACAATGCAAAAAAATGTAGATCTAAATAAGTCCTTTTTTCTTAAAATAAGTGCATTTATTCTTGAATTGAGGAGTAAGACACTGCTAATGGAACAAGATAAATTAAAATTAGAAAAAAAAATTGCAATATCTTATTTCAGGAGCATATTATCTAATTATCTTATTTTAAAAGTAAATATACTCATTCCATAGTCAAATAATCTTATTAACCTGCTCAAATTAAGGGTTATTAGGCTTAATTAAAGTAATTTTTACTTATTTCTAGATCGTTTTTGCAGTTAAAAGATGGACTAAGATGGGTTGAAATTAGGGCCGAAACAATGAATCTGATTGTTATTAATCGATTATTGAAATAATCGTCAACTAATGTAGTAATTGATTATTGGTTAACTGGAGTATAGAGACTCTACAGGCCTTTAGCTGACAGAGTGAGCCACTTAGAGCAATAATTATACCAAGATTGTTAAAAAAAAAAAAATGTTTCGCTTTTATGATTAAAAAAAAAAAGTTATCATCTGTCAATATTCTCTATCCAGAACTCCCTAAGTGGAATGGTTTTTTAAATTCACCTGGTTTGATTTTGTAAAAAATCTTCTTTAACCATGTAATGCCAAATGTATCGTATTTGATACATACGGTCTCTGAAATGTTTTGCGTCTGACACCTTTTGCATAATTTAATGTTAAAAACTTTGCTCAAAATCCTATTGCACACAATCAGATATACCTGATAACAGAGGGCAGAAGACTACACAAAAAATAATCTTGACTTATCGCATAGTAATAAATTATTAATATCAAACATTTATTTTAGTTTTTTGTTTTTACATATTTTGTTAAAAGGCCAAATAAGGACTTCAAACCAAAAAAAAAAAAGTAATTTTCTGTTTTGTTTTATTCTTGGATCAGGCTTTAAAGGGTTAAGGAACCTTTTGCTATCTGATTATTAATCAATTAAACCCAAAAAAATATCCACAGATTAATCGATTTGCAAAAAAATACTCCTTATTTGCAGCCCTAGTTTAAATAAGGTTAATTTTCAGGCGTTTTATGCCTGAAGAGTTTATAAATAAAGGAGTTTAAGTGACAAAAGGAGATATTTTCAAACATGGTTGTTTGAAAGAAGTGGACTGTTTTGAAAAAACAAAAAAAAGAGTCCTTAAAAACACCTTTTAAATATACATTTTTTTATTTTATTTTTTGCCTGTTTTATCTGCATCAGTTTTTAATTATTAATTTAGATACCCTTTGTTAAGGCCGGGATTCCTCCTCTGCAGGGTTTTCTCTGTCCTCTAACTGGATTAACTGTGTTCAGAACAGACGTGTTTCCAGGATGTAGAGCAGGGAAAGGAAGGTCGGGGGTTCTTTGCTTGCTTGATCTTGGTTTTAAAGTTTTTCTGAACACAACACCTGCCCTACATTAACCCCTGATATGTTCTCTGTGTGTTTGTCAAATAAAAGGCTGATTGGCCTAAAAAACTGTATTTCCCGAAGCTCTACAGTCTTCAGGAATATTGCTCTTATTAGAGCATTTCGTGGAAAGTCAAGCAGAACCTTTCTTTGCTCTTAAGTTTGTTTTCCAGTACCAACAGCATTTAAGTAGAGGTGTTTTTCTTTTCTTTAGTACCTTTTAGTTTGCTGGTCAGACTCCTCTGAATCAAAATGAAAACATGAGGTCAAAGGTCGGTCACTGATTGGTTAGGTGACTTGATCTTGCCATTAAAAATCCCACTCCCTTTCAAATACTGCGAAATTGCAATGGAAAATTGATTAAACGATGTTAATCAGACCCAACCCATTCTGACCTGAAGAGAACAGTTTCTGGATGAAAATTGGCTTTAAAGCTTGCCATGGTGTATTTGCCTTGGATTATGTCAGGTTTCTTCACCTCTACCATCAACCTGAGTGAAGTTGGCCCCCCCACCAGACAAAATTGGTGTCAAACATTTGTGCTGGTTTGTGCAGCAAACATTTTCGTTTGTGCTGCTTTGGATTTGAAGATATTAATGAATATGTAAAGGTCAAAAGGTCAACCAGCCCCCCCACCTTATTCAAATTAGACAAAATTGGTGTCAAACGTTTGTGCAGCAAAAATTTTCGTTTGTGCTGCTTTGGATTTGAAGATTTGAAGAAAGTGGCGGGCTGGTTGACCTTTGATGACCTCTAGAAGCATCTCTTTATATCTTTAAAATGAAAGCGGCACAAACGAAAATTTTTCTGCACAAAGCAGCACAAACGTTTGACTCCAATTTTGTCTAATTTGAATAAGGTGGGGGGGCTGGTTGACCTTTTGACCTTTACATTTTCATTAATATCTTCAAAGCCAAAGCAGCACAAACGACAATTTTTGCTGCACAAACCAGTACAAACGGAGCTGAGTTAATTGACACCCATTTCATCTGATTTGAAGAAGGTGGGGGGGGGGCTGGTTGACCTTTGATGACCTCTAGAAATATTTCTTTATATCTTTAAAACGGTAGTGGCACAAACGAAAATTTTTGCTGCACAAACGTAGCAAACGTTTGACACTAATTTTGTCTGATTAGAAGAAGGTGAGGGGGCCAACTTCACTCAGGTCTACCACCTGTTTCAGCCAAGCTGTATAGGAGGAAACACTATAATTTCATTGATAATATCAACTTGGTACGGCGTTCGGTCAGCACTTCTCAATAAGACCATTCTGAAGTGGTTGTGCATTCTGGTCCTGCCTAACACGCATATGGCGGTGTAAAGCCTTTGAAACTTGTGTTTCTTTTCTCCTTCTCCTCTTCACTGATTTGTTTTGACAGGTTTCTCTTTGAATGCATTTTGCATTTAAACAACAGAAACAAAACATTTCCCATTTGAGATACAGCCATCGACATTATGTGCAATTTGGAGATGTGTGTGTCTAAGGATGGCACTTTTTGTTGTTGTTAAGGATTTGGTTTAGAGTGTACAGATTGACTGTTTCACCTAGGGCTGGGTATTGTTAAAAAAATTTCGGTTCCGGTACCAATACCGATACCTTCACTTCGATACCGGTTCCTGAACGATACTTTTTTCGATACCAGTTTTATAATATCAATTCGAAAAAAAAGAAAATTACACAACATAAAATAGTACAAATCTTGAGTTTTATTTTAAGCTCTGTTTTTCCATTTACATTTTTCCTCTTACATAAAAAAATAAATAATTCAGTGTCTAATATTCACTGTTACATTGTGAGGACCTTTTTACTTAGCAGTTTTCCTTTAGAAAAATTACCATGTCTGACAAACAAGCCCGTTGAATGGGATCCTACTGACAGCGCACCGCTGGTATGGGGGGGGTCTGAGCGGCTCCGACAGAAATATTGAAGGCAGGATGAACTGACTGCACTGATTACGTTTTCAGGTGGATTTTCCCACTTAAAAACATAATAAAACTACTTTATTCCCACTGATCACAGCAAATATAGCTGCAAGGCAAATAAAGGATAGAGTAGCTCCGCCCAACGCGCGTCTGACCCACTTTGCGACCGCGCAGCCAGAGCAGCAAAGCTTCTTCAGCAGCGCGTCAGAAGCTGGTACAAGCAGCAAAAATGAAGCAGCAGACGAGATTTTGCTGCTCTTGCTGCGTCCAGTTTGAAAGCAGCATGATTATGGAGAGATATTTGTGCCATCGGTTTGAGCGCGCAGGAACCAATCCGAGCGCGCAGTGAGACAACACGCGCGCGCGCAAAACCGGTCTGGCGCGCGCTCAACTCTGAAAAACCCTCTCAACACACTGTTCTCGCGCTCAGTTTCATCTCTGCGCGTGCTCGAATCCGTCTCTGCTCGCGCTCGCTCGACCTGCTCTCTCTCCGCGCTCAACACCAGCTGTGCGCTCAGCTGTTTCTCCGCTCGCTCGACTCTCTGCGCTCGCAACTTCAGCAATGTACACTATATTGCCAAAAGTATTTGCTCACCTGCCTTGACTCACATATGAGCTTAAGTGACATCCCGTTCCTAATCCATAGGGTTCAATATGACGTCGGTCCACCCTTTGCAGCTAGAACAGCTTCAACTCTTCTGGGAAGGCTGTCCACAAGGTTTAGGAGTGTGTTTATGGGAATTTTTGACCATTCTTCCAGAAGCGCATTTGTGAGGTCGCACACTGATGTTGGACGAGAAGGCCTGGCTCTCAGTCTCCGCTCTAATTCATCCCAAAGGTGTTCTATCGGGTTGAGGTCAGGACTCTGTGCAGGCCAGTCAAGTTCATCCACACCAGACTCTGTCATCCATGTCTTTATGGACCTTGCTTTGTGCACTGGTGCACAGTCATGTTGGAAGAGGAAGGGGCCAGCTCCAAACTGTTCCCACAAAGTTGGGAGCATGGAATTGTCCAAAATGTCTTGGTATGCTGAAGCATTCAGAGTTCCTTTCACTGGAACTAAGGGGCCAAGCCCAGCTCCTGAAAAACAACCCCACACCATAATCCCCCCTCCACCAAACTTTACACTTGGCACAATGCAGTCAGACAAGTACCGTTCTCCTGGCAACCGCCAAACCCAGACCCGTCCATCAGATTGCCAGATGGAGAAGCGCGATTCGTCACTCCAGAGAACGCGTCTCCACTGCTCTAGAGTCCAGTGGCGGCGTGCTTTACACCACCGCATCCGACGCTTTGCATTGCACTTGGTGATGTATGGCTTGGATGCAGCTGCTCGACCATGGAAACCCATTCCATGAAGCTCTCTGCGCACTGTTCTTGAGCTAATCTGAAGGCCACATGAAGTTTGGAGGTCTGTAGTGATTGACTCTGCAGAAAGTTGGCGACCTCTTCGCACTATGCGCGTCAGCATCCGCTGACCCCGCTCCGTCAGTTTACGTGGCCTACCACTTCGTGGCTGAGTTGCTGTCGTTCCCAAACACTTCCATTTTCTTATAATACAGCTGACAGTTGACTGTGGAATATTTAGGAGCGAGGAAATTTCACGACTGGATTTGTTGCACAGGTGGCATCCTATCACAGTTCCACGCTGGAATTCACTGAGCTCCTGAGAGCGACCCATTCTTTCACAAATGTTTGTAAAAACAGTCTGCATGCCTAGGTGCTTGAATTTATACACCTGTGGCCATGGAAGTGATTGGAACACCTGATTCCAATAATTTGGATGGGTGAGCAAATACTTTTGGCAATATAGTGTATGTAAATGAACCATACCATCAGCCAATCACACCCAGCTTCTTTTCATCCAATGAAAGCATTCCTTCCTTCTTCTTCTTTTCTATCATGGCGGATCGCAAGCAACTTTAAGGTGCATACCGCCACCTACTGTTCATGAGTGTGTAGCAACATTGTTTTACAGCTATTAAATTCTATTTTTTAATTTTGCATTCTGAAGATAACTAAATAATGCTTTCCTTAATCTATAAACATCCTTTATATTTCCTTTATTTCCCAATAATCCTTTAAGACTCCATTCTTGGCCTGTCATTTCAACTACTCTTCTCAATTTTTCCCTTTCAGGTTCATATGTTTTACAGTTCATTAATATGTAAGCATTCGTTCCAAATACTACATCCGGTTAGATGAAAAAAAATACATAAATAAATAAAAACACAATCAGGAAAATCAAACAACTCTTACAGTTATTTTGTCAACATTCCTAAGATAGTACTATAAAATATCTTGAATTATCTCAAATAAACTTCAGTAAAACAGTTATTAGATCATTGCCTCATCCATCTCTTTTACCTGCTATTGACATGGATTTAAATTTGATGTTTTAAAAGAAAAATAAGGAGGATATTTCAGGTTCCAGTATGGTTCAACAATATATAGATAAAAAATATTATGGATATGTTAAATTTTTTATGGATGCTTCAAAATATTCCAATATTAGGAATGGTGTTTTGTTTTAGTTTCATAATTTATTTTTAAATCGGGTAAAAGAATCAGTGATGGAATTCAGCCTACAAAGGAGAAATGTTTTGGATCATATTGGCCTTACAATGGATTGAAGAAATCGTTCCATTAAGAAGTTTAGTTTGCTCTGATTTTAGATCAGCGACTGTTATATTAATTTAAACGCAATTATTCAGACAGCAGACCTGATCTGAAATTTAACAATTATTATTTAGAAGACCTTTTACAGATGGACTCTAAATAAGAGGGTTATTCTTTATTATATATATTAAAAAGAATAATTTGATAAACAGGATTTTTCAGTTGGTGGCGGTAATTGTTGTTTGCCAACCTCCATAAAAAACAACAAAAAGAAGAAACACCCGCCACAAAAGCTAAGAGTAAGGCCAATATGATCCAAAACATTATCTATATACTGTTGAACCATACTGGAACCTGAAATATCCTCCTTATTTTTCTTTTAAAACAGCAAATTTAAATCCATGTCAATAGCAGGTAAAAGAGATGGATGAGGCAATGATCTAATAACTGTTTTACTGAAGTTTATTTGAGATAATTCAAGATATTTTATAGTACTATCTTAGGAATGTTGACAAAATAACTGTAAGAGTAGTTTGATTTTCCTGATTGTGTTTTTATTTATTTATTAATTTTTTTTTCATCTAACCGGATGTAGTATTTGGAACGAATGCTTACATATTAATGAACTGTAAAACATATGAACCTGAAAGGGAAAAATTGAGAAGAGTAGTTGAAATGACAGGCCAAGAATGGAGTCTTAAAGGATTATTGGGAAATAAAGGAAATATAAAGGATGTTTATAGATTAAGAAAAGCATTATTTAGTTATCTTCAGAATGCAAAATTAAAAAATAGAATTTAATAGATGTAAAACAATGTTGCTACACACTCATGAACAGTAGGTGGCGGTATGCACCTTGAAGTTGCTTGCGAACCGCCATGATAGAAAAGAAGAAGAAGGAAGGAATGCTTTCATTGGATGAAAAGAAGCTGAGTGTGATTGGCTGATGGTATGGTTCATTTACATACATTGCTGAAGTTTTTTTTTTTTTTTTTTTTTTTTTTTTTTTTTTTTTTTTTATTGAACAAAATGTATACAAAATCTCGATGAGGTGCAAGAACAATCCAACATAGGTAGAAAAAGTAAAACAAAAAGACAAGGGGCTAAGACTAAAAACAAGCACATAAAACAGTAAGGCAATTGAAGAATAATAGAGCAGGGATTTAAAACAAAAGAAAACTTGAGATACTGGCAGTTACTTTTCTTGCAGAAACAGATTTCAAAAGTTTCAGTGAGGTGAAATAAAGTTTAAATTGGTTAAGAAAAAAATCAAAACAAGGAGTAGAACCTCTCCATTTACAGCAGTGTATGTGATATTTCACAAGTAAAAAGATAATATTAACCATGTCAGATATTTTACTATCAAGGCCATCAATATAATATAAAATGTGGGTGATGGTTATCTCAGGAATGTCATCAATTTTAAGGGATAACCAATTTTTAACGTCGCTCCATAGTTTAAAAGAAAAGGGACAGGAAAAAAAAAGATGATTAAGGGATTCTTCTGGACCATCACAAAAGGCACAACATGCTGAATCAAATTTAAATCTTTTGTGCAAAAATTCAGCCACTGGGTAAAAATTGTGAGAAATTTTGAAATGAGTTTCTTTAACTTTTGATGAAATTGGCCATTTTACGTACTTGGAGAACGCATTCTCAATTATAGACAAATTGGTTGTTTTTATTAAGATATTATTATTGTAATCATTAAATAATTTAGATTTGAAGGCAGTCACAAGCAGAACATTGTTGCACTTTGAATCGGTCACACTATATTCACCAATTTTTAATTTGGGTAAAGATGAAGTGACATTTGAGTATCGTAGAGTGTTTTGGATGAGATGGATCAGAGCTACAGGGATAGCTCTACATACTTTTAAATATTCATTACAAGAACAGTTCAGTTCAAATTTGTTAGTGAAATCACTATGATTTAACAACATACCATTACTATCCATTAAGTCAGTTACAAATAAAATACCTTTTTCATACCAGTCAGTTTTAAAAATAGATTTTCTATTTATCAATATTGACCTGTTATTCCACACTACAGATCCATGTGGGGTAAAGTTGTGGGTAAATATCATTTTCCAAAAGTGTAAAACTTGCCTGTGAAAATTAGACAGTGTAATATTAATCTTAGTTAATTCAAAATCACATTTAAGCAGAAAATCCAAGCCACCAAGCTTATTAAATATAGATTTAGGAATATGAAACCACATTGAATTGGAATGAGACAAATAGGTCTTCAGCCAGTTTATTCTAAATGAGCCAATCAAAGCCTCAAAATCTAATGCTCTAATTCCTCCTTCATCATAATCTTTAATAAGATCAGATCGTCTTAAATAGTGAGTTTTGTTTCTCCAGATAAATTGAAAGATTATTGAATTGGCTTTCTTAATATTCTTGCCAGAGATAAAAGCAGAATGGCACGGGTAAATTAATTTGGACACTCCTTCAGCTTTGGACAAAAGTACTCGTCCAAAAATAGTCAGATCTCTAGTTAACCAATGACTCAAGGATCTCTTCATACCATCCAAGCAACTACAAATGTTTTCCTCCTCTCTTCTAATAATGTCCTTTGAAATCAGCATTCCCAGATATTTAACCTCAGACTTAACTGTAATGGAGGCAACAGACGTCTCAGAGCTAGAATGGATCGGCAAAAGTTCACATTTATCAATATTGAGAGACAAACCAGATGCGCTAGAAAACATTGAAATAGATTTTAGTGCAACATCTACCGTAGTTTTATCTCTTAGGAAAATTGTTGTATCGTCAGCAAATTGACTAATCTTGAATTCCTTATCAAAAATTTTGATCCCATGTAAATTAGAATTTTTCATAATTAGTAAGGTTAGCATTTGAGTTGTTAATATAAATAATTTAGGTGAAATTGGGCAGCCCTGCCTGATTCCCCTTGACATAGAGAAACTAGGGGTCAAACTCGTTCCCAGGGAAACAGAGCTACTTATATCAGTATAAAATAATCTAATTATACTACAAAATTTTTCCCCAAAGCCAAAATATTTTAAGGTTTTTATTATAAAGCAGTGTTCCAGTGAGTCAAAAGCCTTGAAGAAATCCAGGAATAAAATAAAACTCTCATCATCAATAAAGCTACGATAATCAATCATATCAAAGATCAGTCTAGTGTGATGATGGATATTTCTTCCTTTTAAAAAAGCTGATTGGCATTCATTAATAATTGTTCCTAATCCACTGTTCAAGCGATTGGCATAAACAAGAGCTAAAAGTTTATAATCTGTACATAAAAGAGTGATGGGTCTCCAATTGTTTAAAGATAAAGGGTCTTTTTTAGCTTTGGGGATCAGAGTAATCAGACCTCGTTTCATGGTGGGAGAGAGATTATTGTTTGAAATACATTCCAGCAGGGCCTCAAATAAAAGTTTTCGTAAATCTTTCCAAAAGAAAGTATAAAATTCAGTGGTTAACCCATCAAGGCCTGGAGATTTCCCTTTTGCCATTTGTTGTATTGCTACGTCAAGCTCTTCGATTCCTAAGTCATCTTCCATAAGGTTTTTAAATTCAAGGTTAATTTTTTCATCAGATTCCTGGATTTCATCAAAAAAAGATTGGCAATTGGATTCTGAATACTTAGAGCAATAAAGATTACTATAAAAATTTCTAATTGCTACATTTATTAAATCCAGGTCTTCAGTGATGCTACCATTAATAATTAGTTTCTGAATCTTCTTTTTGGACTGTCTCTGCTTCTCAAGATTAAAAAAATATGATGAGTTCTTTTCACCGTCTTCAATCCATCGAGCCCTAGAGCGAATGAAAGCCCCCTTTGCTTTATCTAAAAAAACATCATCAAGTTGAGATTTGAAACTATCAAGCTGACTCAGCTCTTCGGATGATAAAACTGATTTTGAACATAGAGAATTTATATTGCTTATAAGTTGGGAATGTTTCTGTCTCCTCAGCTTAGAAGCAATTTTGCCTGCCTTTATTGCTGCTGTCCTAACACTAAATTTAAACCATTCCCACTTATTTAAGGGCGACAGATCCATTACTGAAATATCTTCAATAAGTTTCAGGACTTCTGAACAGAAGGTTTTATTATTCAGTAGATTACTATTAAACTTCCAAGTTACGTTTGAAGGTAGTTTGGATTTATTCAGAGAGAGAAACAAGGTAACTGAACAATGATCTGTTAAAGGAGCTGCTGAAATTTCACAACTTGAAATATTATTTACCAGATTATGAGGGATTAACCAGTAGTCTAGCCTGGAGCATTGGCCATTTCCCGAAGGGTTGAACCAGGAGTATTGTCTGATATTAGGATTTCTAATTCTCCAGCAGTCTGTCAAATTTGTATTAGAGATTAAATTTACAAAAATATCATCATAAATATGGTGTTGTCCCCGAGAGGGCAGACGATCAATGGATCCATCTGGAGCTACATTAAAATCTCCTCCCAAGATAACCTGATCAGTGGAATATTTTATTTTCCATTGTTTTATCTTCACTCCGAGGTCGGTAAAAAATATACTATTCATGGCTTTATTGTTGTATCCATATACACACACCAAAATGATCTTATTTCCATCAATCTCCACTATTGCAGTTACCCAGTGGCCATTTGTATCACTGATATGTTCCAACAAAGAACCTGGGAATTTATAAAACATAATCACAACCCCAGCTGAATGCGACGTACCATGACTAAAATAAATTTGATCCCCCCATTGAAGTTTCCAGAATTTAGCTTCCTCACTTGATGAATGAGTTTCTTGCAGAAAAAAACAGTTTGCCTTTTGCTCTTTGCAATAAAGATAAATAGCCTTACGTTTGACAACATTTTTTAAACCCCTAGTATTAAGTGAAAGTAAGGATAACATGCAAAAAACACAGTAGTTGTGCAAAAACTACTCACAGGAACGATGAGCAGGAAAGAGATAACATAGCCAATAACAGCTAAATGGAATAGTGCAATAGCCCTTTAAACAAATACAAACATAAGATACCATACCGGTGAAAGTAAAGAAACATGGCGGTGTAATTAGTCCGGGTCCACTCTTCGATTATCGATCAGGGCAAAACCCTCCCTCAGGTATGCACGTTTGCCTCGGCTCCTGGCTTCCTGAACCAGGGGCCACAGTTTAGCCCGGGCAATTCTGTCCTCCTTAGAAAAGTCCTCCTTGAAACTAATGTGCATTTCTTTACAAACTTTAGCATCTTTGGACTTCCTCCAGACCTCATCCCGCATGGTTCGCATCCCGAACTGAATGATGACGGCTCTGGGACGGTTGTTGGGCGAACCAGCGCCAGCTTTTTTCCCCAATCTGTGAACGGTGTCGACTGTATCACGCAGCCGATCCACGGAGACAGGAATGATCCTAGTGAGAATCCCAATGATGGTTTCCCGTACATCCTCGTCGTCTTTCTCGGGCAGTCCGGTCACCCTCAGGTTCCAGCGTCTCTTGTAACGAGCCTGGTCTTCACAGGAAATCCTCAGCACTGCATTTTCTTTTTTGAGAAGGTTAACTGTAGCATGGAGCTCTGATATGGCTTTCTTATTAACCTCAATGGCGACAGTATTAGCTACTATGCGTTTGTCAATGCTTTTTAAAATTTCAGTCTGATTGTCCATCTTTGTGTTAAGTTCTCCTATCGCACGAAGAATGGCGTTCGCTGTGTCCTCCTTACCGTCAGCCTCTTGTAGCTTCATTTTTTTCTTGTTTTTGTTTTTTATAGGTGTGTGATCCCAATTCACCTTTTGTTCTTTAACAGAAGGATCAGACGTTGCCCCGACTGATTCAATTTCTTCTATAATAACTTCGTCACAAGCCTCTTGAAGAGCCGATAGATTGTAGTCGTGGTCTGACATGCTAACTTCCATCGATGAATTGCAAAAAAGGAGTAAGAAGGCTGAAAGGGTTTCAAAAAGTGGTTGAACTAAGAATAAAAAACCTAAAACGTTTAAAAGCAAGGGCTAGAGCACAAAATTTGGGTTAAATCAAGGCTAAATAATAACTGTATTTTAGAGCCTGCAAAAACACAACCTCTCACTCCGCCATCTTAGGACCTCTACATTGCTGAAGTTGCGAGCGCAGAGAGTCGAGCGAGCGGAGAAACAGCTGAGCGCACAGCTGGTGTTGAGCGCGGAGAGAGAGCAGGAGAGCAAGCGCGAGCAGAGACGGATTCGAGCACGCGCAGAGATGAAACTGAGCGCGAGAACAGTGTGTTGAGAGGGTTTTTCAGAGTTGAGCGCGCGCCAGACCGGTTTTGCGCGCGCGCGTGTTGTCTCACTGCGCGCTCGGATTGGTTCCTGCGCGCTCAAACCGATGGCACAAATATCTCTCCATACATGATTCACTCCGCTCTGGCTTTGCGCTGCCCACGGGCTGCTGAGAGGAGGATGGTCGCGCTGGCTGCGGTCCGCTCTTCTTGCAGTCAAACACAGAGCGACTTTCTGCTCTTAAATTATTTCCGTGCACGATGTATTGCATTGTGCACTATTAGCATCAGTCTTAATAAAGTGAAGCCGCACTTTTGACCTGGGGGGCATTTTAAAGGGGTTCCGCGACGCTGCAACCAGTTCACAAAAGATACACATGAACCCTGGCTGTAGGCGTGACCACCTGTGTATTTTTCCTGGATGACGCAATCACCTTAAGTGTTCCAGCCAATCACCGAAACTTGGTACCGAAAGACGAGGCATGTTTCGATACCCTGTAGAACCGAAGCATTTCGGTCGGTACCATAAAAGTACCGAAGTTCGGTACCCAGCCCTAGTTTCACCTCTTTGATGGGATGTTTTATATTCCAACCAGAGGAATAGGAGGATGCCATGCCTGTAGCAACTGCTATGCCAGAAATATTAAAGTAATTGCACATTTTGACTGTTACTTGGAATGTTTGTCCTCTGGCTCCTAAGTACTTTTGAACAATTACCTTAATTATTTATGTTCATATATGCTATTGGGTCAAAGACGAGAAAGAGTCACCAACTTGTTGAAATACATATAAGGGAAAACCATTTTCCTCCTCCATGATAACTTCATTAATCTTTTAATGACTTTCTTCTATGTTTATTTTAACTTTTGATGCAAACCTGTATTCAATTAGACACATATGTTTGTTTCTAAGTATATTGCAAAAGTTTTATTTATTAAATTTAAAGCTGCAGAATGTGTCCCATCGTGCGCTCACTTTCAGGAGTTATTAGCTCATGGACGTTAGGACCGCTGTTCTTATTACCTTGAATGTTTTTAAGCTTTTTATTTGCATTAAACATTGAGCGGCATCGTCTGCACTGGAAAAAAACAAAATCTAGCTAAGTAATTTTTTCTTAAAATAAGTGCATTTGTTCTTGTTTGAGGAGATAAGAGACAGTTTGCCAATGGAACAAGACAATTTACACTTTAAATATGAAAACACAATTGCATTGTCTTATTTCAAGTGCATATTATCTAATTATCTTATTTTAAGAGTAAAATTACCATTTCTATTGGCAAACTCTCTCATTTACCTACTCAAATTAAGGGTAAATACACTTAATTTAAGACATTTTCACTTATCTCTAGATTGTTTTTGCAATGTGCATCCTGTCATAAATCCACAGAATAAATTAGCTCCATTCAACATTAGCAGGCATTTATTAAACAAAAGCTTTGTGACGTTTCCATATCTGCACGGATCACATTCCTATAACACCATGCACAGTGTACTGACAGGTTTTCTTGTCCTTCAGGGTCTTTGGTGGGTGTCGGTGATGTCATCTCCCAACAGCTGATTGAGAGGAGAGGATTAGCTCATCACAATGTGAGACGCACAGCCAGGATGATGAGTATAGGATTCTTCTTTGTGGTAAGAAAGGTCATCTTTTTCGCCATTGTGTGTCATTTCACACAATCTATATATTTACAAGAGGTGTCTTTGGGAAGAATAACCTATTTATCTTCCGTCCGACTCTATACAGGAGAGTAATCATTCACAAGCATTCAGGCTTGTGAAGAAAATTATATATCCATTAAAACCTGCTGACAGCTGTACAATCTACCCATTAAAGCTGCGAATTTGACTCAATGCAGCATTTATTTATGTCTCAGCAATTGCCTGAAATCAAGAATCTACCAAACATTTGATCTAACTATAGAAGCACATATTGGTGGGATTTAAATGTGATTAGATGATAGATACCAAGGAAATAAATGTCTGATGACCCCAAAATCCAGGTTTATTTATGTTTCTCATACACTGCAAAAACAATCTAAATATAAGTAAAGATTTCTTAAATAAAGTGTATTTACCCTTAATTTGAGTTGGTAAGTAAGAGGATTTGCCGATGGAATTAGTATTTTTACTCTTTAATAAGACAATTAGATAAAATTCACTTGAAATAAGACAATGCAATTGTTTTTTCTTATTTTAAATGTAAATGATCTTGTTCCATTGGCAAAGTGTCTCACTTACCTCCTCAATTCAAGAAAAAAATGCACTTATTTTAAGAAACAATTACTTAAGATTTAAATTTTTTGCAGTGTATAATAGAAGGTTTCAACACTCCTAATATTATTACACTTATATTTGTTGGTACTGTGCATAAAAAGAAAAACAGGAAGCTGTTTTTTTTTTGTTTACAGTCAGTGTTTTGAATTTTGAAATTTGTTTCTTTCTAATTTTGTATGTTTAATGAAACCTTGCGACAGAATATTAATACATTTTTAGTATAGACTTTGACTAGGCTGCTCTAAATCTTTAATTTTTTAGCTATTTAAATTGAAGATTGCTTTACTGCATGGACATTTTTTACAATCAATGCCAGACGGACACACCAGAAGTTGATAAATAAATCCACTTACCTTAGGTTTAGGTTTCTTATCTACCTATTAGGATTAGGGTTAGCCTTCAGGGGAGGGAATAAACCAACAGTATTAAATTAGGTTAAGGTATTAAATCCACAAATCTTAAGTTTTAGTTTCCTCAAACTTTCTGCTGTGAACTTTTTTTATGTAAAAACTAAATTTAAATTGCACTATAAAATTAAAACTTTGATTTTGCCCTGAAATATTGAATAGAAAAACATTTAAACATCAGAACCAGAATGAAGTTTAATGCCAAGTAGGTTTGCACTTAATTAGTTGGGTGAGCTAACAGATTAAAAAAAAACTAGAGCAGAGGAATTCTGAAATAGAGAGAAGTTTTGACCACAGCAAGCCTTTTTTTTTCTTTTCTTTTTTGTAGAAATTCTGTATATATCAAAAATCGTTGCACCAGTTATTTTTATTTATGTATTTATTAGGCGTGATCCCCTTTGGATTAAATCATGGAATAAAGCAAATGTGAGATTACTGAACTGAAAATGTTTTTTTTCCATCCAAAAGGGTCCAGTAATCGGCACCTGGTATAAAGTTTTGGAAAGACTCGTGGTTGGAGGATCTAAATCTGCTGCCATGAAGAAAATGCTTGTTGATCAGGTGAGAAAAAGACCTGGGATTAGAATTGCATTGAGTTTATTTATTCATGCTTATTTATAATGATCTTATGAGCTGTTCTTCTGTTTCTGATCTGTTTGCGTTCAGTTGTGTTTTGCACCGTGCTTCCTGGGAGCTTTCCTCTGCATTTCTGGAGCCCTAAACGGACTGACAGTGGAGGAGAATATTGTCAAGCTTAAGAGGGTGAGCAATTAGTTCTGATTTTTTGTTTGAAAAAATAATGCTACCAGCAGCCAAATGGGGAAATCTTTCCTTCTCATCTACTGAATCTGGATGCAAAAGGGTTTCTTCTTGTTTAGAATCATTTCCAAGGTGGAAAATGCTGCTTCCTAAAGCCTTCAGCACAGAATCACTCCAAGAGTCACATAAGTAGGAGTTTACTGACAAACCTACTTGGTTTTAATCACAAATGTGTTGACTGATTTTGGGTTTCCAGTGATACGGCGGAAATATGGCAAACCAAGGGGTCATACTTTAAACGTAAAGTAATTAGTGTGTGTTTCTCTGAAATATTTGCCCTCAGATGACATTTTTGGACATATTTAGTTTAAAGCATCTGATCTTAATAAAAATGTTCAGCAAAGACACCAAACAAGTGTCTTTAGGTTTGAGATGATCCCTATTTAGTGGTAAATAGTGTCCCTGATAGGTTTTTTATCATCACATGGAATTTTTTTGTTGTTTTTAAACTTGTGATTATTTTTTTTTCTTCTTTGTATTTTATTTTCCACAAACACAAATCATTCAGACACACATAGTGTTCGGGTTTTAGGGGAGTGGTGGCCTAGTGGTTAGGGCATAGAGATTGGAATCCAGAAGTTCTGAGTTTGAGCCCCACTCCCACAGACTGCCACCCTGGGTCCCTGAGCAAGACCCTTACCTCGACATCCCACATCCTCTGTAACCGCCCCCCTGCACTCCAAACTGCTTGCGCAAAGCAAAGCCTTCAGCCTCAGCTGTTTCTCTCATCCTGTTCCGCTCCAACTTCCTTAGAGTTTGAGGAGAGCATGCGCTATATTAATTATTATTAAATTCATAGGAGCAAAAAATGCGGAAATTAACGCTTGATAGTTAATATGACGCATTAAAAAAATGCCATTCATGTGAAGCTTATGCCCAAATATTTTCTTTTTGTTGTAGATTTTTGTAACAGGGATAACTAGGATCATCCAAAGCTATGTTTTTTTCTCTTCTTCCAAACTCAGAATCTCTTCATCTATTCCTGCAATAAGAAGTTTCTTTTGACTGGATTAGATTAAACTTTTAAGCCCTTCGGTATAAAATAAATATTTTGATGAAGATGAGAAATCTGCTTCCTGGTAGTTGAAGACACAATAATTTGCATCCAATCTTTTAAATAAACAGTGTAATTTTTGGGATATATAAGAATTATGCTATAATTTCTAGTTACCAATCTGTTGTTACTATATTTTAATTTGACAAACCGGATTTTCTGGACGTTCTTTTTCCTGTTTGGTGCGATTGCAATTACGGATCTTGACCTGACCGGACCAGAGCAGAGCAAAAAATAGCTCAGGTCCGTATTTTGACTGTGAAGGACGAAGAAGACGTATGTTGACGGTGACGTGCGGAGGAGTAGCGGTGGATGTGGAACAGCTCTCATTGATTAACAGGACGCTGAGCGCTGACGGAGTATGTGGAATCTGGGGGTTAAACCCACACTGCTCCCCAGGCGCCCCACGATGGCAACCCACTGCTCCCCAAGGGGATGGGTTAAATGCAGATAGTGAATTTCTCCAATCTGAGATCAAGAAAGTTCAATTGTTATTAAGTTTTATAGAAAGATGCCTTTCAATTTTTTGGTTTTATTATTTTTTTCTTCTTCAAATATAATGAGGGAGCTATTTCAATCAAAGAAGATATTTTTTAATCAATATAAAGTTAGGAATCTAGTATTTAAAAGTGGATTTTTGAGCATTAAAAAAGGCCCAGGCAGTTTGACCAAACCTAACCAAAAAGCAGCCTTTATTCTTCACTTGTGAATAATTGTGCAAAAGGAGGAAGTCTATATTTTCTCTGTGGATTTTGTATCCGACCTCTAATGCTCACCCCTCATTGTTGTTAGAGACTATTTCCTTTGAAGAAGGAAGAGGAGGAGGATTGTGGCATGAGCCGGGCTGACTCATGCCTCCATACATACGTGTGTGTTTGAGTGTGCGTTTGTATGCCAGGTCCGAGCGAACTGTCGTGTTGTGCCAGCTGCTCAAACGTCCATCAACGCTTTGCTTACCCAACGTACCGCTGATCACCATCAATTATTTACCAAAGGAGAGGAATGGACCCAAAAGGCCAACCTGGTAAATGTCAGAAAGGACACAAAATAAATGACAAATGAGCTCATTACCACAAGGCCTGGCAAAGAGGGGATGTGAGAGGAAAACTAAAGGAGCGGGCGACTTAACGGGTGTTTAAAAAACAAACGTTTTGATGCTTTTTCATTTTTAATCGGTTGATCAAGTTATCTGTATATTTAGTGTTTTAAATGGAAAATATTGACTGTTTTTTGGTGCATGATTTGACACAAATTACCATCAGTAATAGTTCAATGTTTGCAAAAAAGGGGGAAACCAGGAAATTAGGCTTTTCCATCTTAATATATGTGTTGGGGGATTTTATTCCCCTTCCTTGATTTATGTAATTCCTGTGCTAACATTTGGCCTGACGTAGTCCTACTCAATTCTAGTCAGAATATGAGTCTGATACTGCTCCATAGAGCTGTGATTATGGGGCGTGTTTTGAACGAACCAGGAAAAAAAATGCCTCTGCACTCAATTGGATAGACCTACAACCAATAAGAGCAACGGAGTGCGTGACGTATGTTAAGCGACGCATAGTTGTTGTCAACAAAAATCAAAGCGTGCAGTTGCACGCCTAGAATAAGATGAGCCTTGATCGCGTTTCTCTGTTCCTCTTTTTAAATTAATTTGCTGTCGATATCTTCTAGAACAGACCTAATAGCAGAATCTACACACCTCAACTCTCCAGCGGCAGCCATTGTTGTTGTCACCCAAGCGCGCTTTGGTGACGTGGTTGATTACGTTACTGTTGATCATCTGTCCATCATCGTATAAAGCCCGCCCTGACAATTTGATTGGCCCGCCAGATATTGTGCTAGCATACTCGCACTACTGTTGAGCAATGCCAGACCGAACTTCCCGACCTCAAACGTTGTGGGCGGGACTAAGTTCGGAATGGCACCCAGGCTAGCTAACATTAGCCGGCCTCCCTATCACCACGCCTTTCTCTCTTCCACCAAAAGGGTAAATTCCAACAATCGGGGACTCACCTGCAGGCAGTCAGTAGCTGCTGTTTCTAGATGTGTTTCACCGTTTAATTTTGACAAAGTCAAATAAATGTGATGATAATCATTTTTTAACCATCATTTTTTTTTTTTTTGCGATAATTAGGCCATCTAAAGCATTTATTTACATTCAATTTATTCAATATCCAGTCAAGCTGAAAAACAGAGACTGCTAAATGAATATGTGCAACTTTTTCTTTATATGGACAAAACCAGTCTCCCAGCTCCCTGATATAAGCACCCGGTAATTGGAACCCTGCAGAGGCTTTTGCTTTAGCCAGACGACTGTTTTAATGTTTCAGAGACTGAATCAGTGCTCTGCCTCCATAGCCTCGTGAGACCATCCCGATATCGCGAGCTTTCAAGGTTTCACTCGCAGATCAGTCTGGAGACTCTCAGTTAAAGAAAATTAGGAGCCGTTCACCAAACGAACGTCCAATCAGCGTTGGCTTTGAGGCGGGTTGAGGTGTGACGCAACGAGAAACACGACAGTTCAGTCTAAAGAACATGGCGGCTTCAGCCGATGAAACTAGGGTTAGCGTGGCTATCGAGCAAGTTTTATCGGAATTACAGAGTATTTCTTCACTGAAAGAAGAGCAAAACAGTGCTCTGGAGGCTTTTCTCAGAGGAAAAGATGTTTTTGCTCTTCTCCCGACTTGGTTTCGGCAAGAGTTTGATCTATCAAGTGGCTCCTCTTCGACGTCGCTCTGTTAGTACATCATACTGATTGGTTGATCTGATTGGTTTATTTGGCCCGTCTATGACCAACATAGGCCAATCAGCTAACCGGTATTTACGCCCCTTCCCAAAATTACTTCAACGAAAGGTTTCCAGATGGATATGCGGAGCAAATCCAGCAAATCCATCTGGCGGAGTCAGGTTACTGCCTCCACATTAGAGACTGAAATTGGAAGCAAAAATTCAGCCTCGGAAAATTTCACCAAATCGGTAAGATGATGGTTTCTGAATCTAGCAAGGACTTGCTTCAGTGGAAAAGCTCGTTGAAACGGTGATTATTAGACTCTGTGGACGACTTAAGAAATTTGGGGCCCAAGGTGAAGGCAGGAGGACACCAAAACCAACAAATCAATTATACAGTTTTAACAGAATACATATCCATTATTTGTTTTAGTTTTTATCCCCTCTTTCTGCCCCCTTTTGAACCTTTTCTCACTGGAAAAAAATTGAAATCTAGATAGTTCATTTTTTCTTAAAATAAGTGAATTTTTTCGTTGATTGAGGAAATAACAGAGACATTTTGCCTATGGAACAAGACAATTTACACTTAAAATATGAAAACTCAATTGCATTGTCTTATTTCTAGTGGATATCATCTAATTATCTTATTTTAAGAGTAAAAGCACTCATTCCATTGGCAACTATCTTATTTACCTACTCAAATTAAGGGTAAATACACTTAATTTAAGAATATTTTACTTATTTCTAGACCATTTTTCCAGTGCTCTTCCTTTTTACTTTGTCTTTCATTGTTTTCCTCTCCCCTTTTTTCTCACGGTCTGTATTTCTATATCTTTTGTCTTTTTTTCCTCTACATGTCACTGTCCACACTGCAAAAACAATCCAGAAATAAGTAAAAAATGGCTTAAATTAAGTATATTTAGCCTTAATTTGAGCAGGTAAATAAGATGATTTGCCAATGGAATGAGTATTTTCACTCTTAAAATAAGATAGTTAGATAATATTTACTTGAAATAAGACGATAAAATAGTTTTTTCTTATTTTAAAAGGAAATTGTCTTGTTCCATTGGCAAAGTGTCTTACTTACCTCCTCAAATCAAGGAAAAACACACTTATTTTAAGAAAAAATAACTTATTGAGATTTATATTTTTTGCAGTGCATTTTTGTTTTCCTCTACACATTTTCTTTCTTTCTTTCTACTTTCTCCCTTTTTCCCTTAAAATCTTATTTTACAACAAATTCATCATATCCAGTGACCTATGAAAGAACCCAACCCGGATCTTGTCCTGGAAATTTAACAAAAATAATAAAAGCCTAAGTAATTAATTTTCTCTTCCTCTTTATAGAAAAGAAATACAATTCTAAGCTAACTTTAACAGGACTCATATGCTTTCCCACCTTTAAGTTGATAAAGAAGTAATTATTAATACAACAGAGAAAAAAATGTCCTCTTTGACAGCTAGTAGTGGGCTTCTGCTGCTAGTGAAGAAGTTAATAACTTCGTAACTTTAGGAGCAGCTTTCAGTTTTCCTCCTCCTTTCTCCTCTGTTCTGGAGTAAATACTTCTCATCTTCTGTTTTTTCTAAATATATGGTACAAAAAGTATTCTGGTTGCCTTTTAGCTAAATTATTTTACATAGAAATATATTAAATGTAGAAATTTTATGGCCATCAGTAGTCAGGGTGTGAACTACTATCCATCAAAATGAAGGATGGATTGCAGATGTTCAAAAAATAAAAAGTCAAACAAAAACAATTTGGTAAAAGTGACCTCTATCTATTCAGGAAATTATGGTAAACAAGTGTTGCTAACGCTACATCTACATGAACCTGAACACACACAGGACAAATTCTATCCTGTGTGTGCGCGGATGAGCTCTTTTTTTTTTTGTTATTAAAGTTGAACTTCAGGACAATTTAATATAGATTGTAAATGTAAAATACTTTGTTATGACTCCATTAAAGCATTGGTCTACACAGCCCACCATTGCTGCGAATCATTAATTGATCGCCTCTTCACCAAAAGCAAGATTTCAGGATATTTTAGATTTTAAGGCTATTTGTTGCCGTCATCAGTTTTCACATCAGCAATGACCTAAGAGAAGCAAGTCTTTCTGCATCTCAATCATCATTTCCAAGCGATTTGAAGTCCGTCATTCTATAGTGAGATGGATCACTCACAAGTGGAAAACATTTAAGACAGCTGCCAGTCTCTGCAGGGGTGGATGCTGCAGCAAATTCACCCAAACATCAGACCCTGAAAGTGGAAAAAAAAAAACAAAGACAAAGAGGCCATCTTAGATGCTACAGATCAAAAGTAACGTTAAAGTCATGATGGGATGATCAGAAAACAGATGAATAACTGTGGTATCTTTGGAAGGCAAAGGAAGATGGTCTGTTTTCTCTGAAAATAATATGACGGCAAGACGTTGCTAAAAAACTACATGACTTTTGGAACATTGTCCTTTTGACTGATGAGAAAGAAGATGACGTTTCCATAATTTAAAGTCCCCTTTTTAAGGAAAATCTAACACAGTAATGGAACAAACACCCAGTTTTTGACTCTAAGGCATAGAGGTGGAGGTGTGATGATTGGGATTGTTTTACAGCTTCCAGGACCAGAGGAAGCTTGTTCCTCAGGTATTCTGGATTAAATGCCTGAAGATCAACCCTACATGATTGACCTGCTGGAATCTGAAACCCTTAAGCTTCATTGCTCCTTTCATAAAATATGATAATTTTTTTAACTTTCTGTTTTAAGTAAAATTGAAACCAGGTAAAGATCAGATTATTGTACTATAACAAGTCAAGCAGGGCAGGAAGGCAGAGTTTCTTTTTCTAAAAATTGAGATAAAATGACGAACTACTTGAACCAGCTTCACGTTAAGGTGAGACGTTTACCTTTTTCTTTTATCCTCTATAAAAGCAACCATTTCTTAATCCAAATAACCTCAAATTGGCAACAAACGATTGGCAGTGATGGTTCTAGCCCAAATTAACCAGAAGGCCCAGAATGGGGCCTGTTTTTCCAAAGAAAAGAACGAAGTGAGCCAAAGAGCCGCTTGTAGCTCTGGACAACTCGGATATAGCAGATAAACACTTTGTCTGAATATGATTGATGCTAAATTCTGAAATCATCATTAATAGGAAACTGAAAATAAACAACTAAATTGATCCAGGGTATCAGTCAGTTATGGTTTCTGTGCCAGTGAATGTCATAATAAGAAATCTCTTTATTATTATGTCTTAAGCATGAGGGCCAGAAGGACAGTGGCTCCATATGGCCCCTATCTAGAACTGCCCAAGATGCTTGGATAGAAAAAGATGCGCTTCTATTTGAAAATAAATGTGACCGGAATCCCAAATCTGTCCATGCAGTTTTTTGGATTTTTATAAGTCAAAGGGTTTAACACATGCATGTCCGAAGTGGGCTCTGGAGGGCCCCTGTCCTGCAGGTTTTCAAGGTTTTAATACCTGTTAATCAGCTAGCAATAGAAATCAGCTGAACTGATGCAGGAAAACCTCTAAAACCTGCAGACGGCGGCCCTCCAGGTGTACTTTGGACACGCCTGGTTTAAGACTTAAAGCCGTACATGTATCCTTTGATTTTGGTTGACAAAAAGTTTCCTCTCAGGAATTTCCTAGATTGTCATTATTTTTATTCTGTTGTCATTTTAGTGTCCATCTTCCCTTTAGCTCCCCTTCAGTTTAGGAGTAAAACATCTGTCACTCTCTCAGAATTTCATCATTTAAGGTTTTGTTATGCTTTCAGTTTTTTTGTTAATGTCACAAAGTTTTGTAACAGTTTTATATTGTTCCTGTGCTCTGTTGGACCCTGTTAGACTTTAAATTGGCTTTGTTTTTTTTACTGTGCCAGGTAATCGATCCAGACTGCTCTGAATGCAGCAACCTCGTCTAAACTCAGCTGGAAATGTCTTTTAGTTTTGTTGTCAGAATATTGTGACGTGTTTTAACCTCAGGTGGTGAAGTAGCTTGTTTGTCCATAATTAGAAAAGTGTTTCAGCATAAAAAAAAAAGACAGACCGGGAACATTGGCTCGTTGTTTTTATCCATCAGGACATGTTGAAGTGACCTTTAGGTGGATGACGAAACTTTAGCCTTTTTAACGCTCTGTATGTGTTAACATGAGCTCTCGTTTAGTATTTACTGTGGGGTCAAAAAGTCCCCGCTCTGATTTCTCTATTTTTACACTCAACTTACAAAGCAATATTTATAAGTTTTACTAATATTTTACTTTTTAAATCCATTGTTTTCATCATATTCCAGGTAGAATATCTCTGTTTAAATTGATATTTTTTATCAACCTCATTATTTTGGACTTAATATGTTTAGACTAATAAACTGAGGAACAGATGGTTAATCACTGCTGATGTAAAACAAACTAAATTGTGAAAAATAAATATTTGGATTAAGAGTCTGTAGCCTTGTTGGAGGCAGTAAATCTCAGTAAAGAAAGCCGAATATTATTAGAAAAAATAAATTCTTTATGAGCTGTGGTCTTATTCTCCTATAAGCAATTGCACATTTTTTTTCTTTTCATGTTGCATCACAAATCCTTACAATATCAAATATATGGTAGTTTAATTTTACCTTATTATGTGAGCAAGTAGTCTGATCCAATGTTCCTCGTTCTTCCTAAATCAATTTAAACCACCAGAACTCAGAACCATCCTGTAAACCAGGATGGAAATAACCACCAGATCTTTCTTTAAGGCATGAAATTAAACTGAACTTATTTAAATCAAATGTATTTGAATTAAACTGGAAAAGAATTCGATTTATATGATTTTGTACCTTAGGTGATGAAAGGCTGGAAAAAAAGGCATCCATTGATCCGTCTGTCTAACCATCTATCCATCACTACTTCCTGGTTCTATATTCCAGACTTTAACCTTTTACAAATCATTTGTATTTATTCTGGAGTTTGGTAAAAAGAATGTCCTTTTGTTTTTTTTACTTGTCTCTTTATTTCTGTTGCTTTGGTTGTTACATCCCAAGCGTTTAAATTTCTCTCCAATGCTGCTCTCTTCTTCTGCAAATAGAATACTAATTTATAGTGAGGGATAAGAATTCAAAGCAGAAAACTTGCATCATTAGCCTGATAAAGTAATGGTTTGGGGTGTTATGGTCTGTTTTTTTGCTTTTTTTCCCATAATCAAAGCTCCAGAGATTTATTGAACCATATTGTCACCAATATTTTAGTGCACTTGAATTATTTCCACCTTTTTTTTCTCCTCGTCATTTTTCTCTTCCTCATTGTTCCATTAGGAGGATGTTATTTTGACAATGAGGAAGAGATTCCTTAGAAGCAGAGAGAACGTAGCTCATGTTTCATAAATTAACTTAGCCATTTTTGGGCTGCTTGAAACCAAATAAGAAATTAAATGTATAAAATAAAACAGCAGTTTGATCAAATAAACAAGCAGAAATGCAACCATTTAATATTCCAGCATTAATTATAACCACTGACAAATTTTCCACTTGGAGCAGTCATGAATCAGATTTAGTTTTCTTTTTCGATGATTTTCTCTGGGTTCACTTTAGAAACTGTAATTAAGAGTTGAATGCTATAATATTAAAAGTACATATTTTGTTCTCTGATTCAAGTGTTTTTACTTCTAAATAAATATATATATACGTATATACACTCACCGGCCACTTTATTAGGTACCCCATGCTAGTAACGGGTTGGACCCCCTTTTGCCTTCAGAACTGCCTCAATTCTTCGTGGCATAGATTCAACAAGGTGCTGGAAGCATTCCTCAGGGAGTTTGGTCCATATTGACATGATGGCATCACACAGTTGCCGCAGATTTGTCGGCTGCACATCCATGATGCGAATCTCCCGTTTCACCACATCCCAAAGATGCTCTATTGGATTGAGATCTGGTGACTGTGGAGGCCATTTGAGTACAGTGAACTCATTGTCATGTTCAAGAAACCAGTCTGAGATGATTCCAGCTTTATGACATGGCGCATTATCCTGCTGAAAGTAGCCATCAGAAGTTGGGTACATTGTGGTCATAAAGGGATGGACATGGTCAGCAACAATACTCAGGTAGGCTGTGGCGTTGCAACGATGCTCAATTGGTACCAAGGGGCCCAAAGAGTGCCAAGAAAATATTCCCCACACCATGACACCACCACCACCAGCCTGAACCGTTGATACAAGGCAGGATGGATCCATGCTTTCATGTTGTAGACGCCAAATTCTGACCCTACCATCCGAATGTCGCAGCAGAAATCGAGACTCATCAGACCAGGCAACGTTTTTCCAATCTTCTATTGTCCAATTTCGTTGAGCTTGTGCAAATTGTAGCCTCAGTTTCCTGTTCTTAGCTGAAAGGAGTGGCACCCGGTGTGGTCTTCTGCTGCTGTAGCCCATCTGCCTCAAAGTTCGACGTACTGTGCGTTCAGAGATGCTCTTCTGCCCACCTTGGTTGTAACGGGTGGTTATTTGAGTCACTGTTGCCCTTCTATCAGCTCCAACCAGTCTGGCCATTCTCCTCTGACCTTTGGCATCAACAAGGCATTTCCGCCCACAGAACTGCTGCTCACTGGATGTTTTTTCTTTTTCGGACCATTCTCTGTAAACCCTAGAGATGGTTGTGCGTGAAAATCCCAGTAGATCAGCAGTTTCTGAAATACTCAGACCAGCCCTCCCTCCACCAACAATCATGCCACGTTCAAAGTCACTCAAACCACATTTCTTCCCCATACTGATGCTCGGTTTGAACTGCAGGAGATTGTCTTGACCATGTCTACATGCCTAAATGCACTGAGTTGCCGCCATGTGATTGGCAGCTTAGAAATTAAGTGTTAACGAGCAGTTGGACGGTGTTCCTAATAAAGTGGCCGGTGAGTGTATATTTGTGTGGGTGTGTGTGTACTTTTTTTTCAGTGTTTCATTTGTTTCAAATAACCGAGTGAAGGTGCTGAACAAATGTATGGAACATTGTTATTTAAATTTTTCAATAATTTAATCAAATTTGTTGTTTATTTCAAAGTGCACGGTTTCTTTCCACCATTTAGCAAATGATAAATCTTTATATTTTCTCACAGGACTACAAAGATGCTCTGATCTCCAACTACTATGTAAGTTTCCCTTCATGCCAAACATAGTTTTTCACAATTTTTTTTATTGCATGATTTTTATTTCTTTTTCATGGTTGTCGCCGTTGCTCTGGTTCCTATCCCTGCCTCTTTTCTTTCCTGCTTGAGTTTCTAGCTGCTGACCTGTTAGCCATTTTGTAGAGATAATTGCAGTTGCATAGCGGTCTAATTTTCCCTTTTGCTCTGACATGCCAAAACAACTAACCAAAGGTTTTTCTGCAATGTTAAGCTGTTATTTGGGATCCTGCAGGGCGCGATTCTTGGACCTCTACCCTTTAATCTTGTATCTTTTACCAATTGGCTCAAAAAGATTGCTATAGCTTATTATGCTAATGATACTTAGGTTTATGTGATCCTAAAACAAGTTAGTGAATGCTTTATTCAAAGTTTACATGATGGAATTAAAAGCAAGGAATGCTTTTAGCTTTCTAAATGTAAATAAAAACAAAAGGTGATCATGTTTTATCGTTAATGTGACTAAAGGGTTTTCTTTTCGCATATATGTGAGCTGTTTGTCAGACTAAAGAAAGCCTGTTGTCACAAACCTTGGTTAAAGTAGATGGTATTATTAAACTGGATGTGAAAATCAGTGCAGCAGGTTTGTTACTGTTCTGCTTGATAAGAGTGATTCTTTATACCTAAAGGGCAGAAGCTTTATCTGTTTTAAGATTAAAAAACAAACAGTTATGCGTTTATAGTCTGGCCATAAGCCAACAATCAATGACAACTTCAGAGCTGTCCTGTTATCTACAGAGTTGAGGTTGTGACAGACGTCAACAGGGATCAGCAATTCCGCTTAGTGTAAGTCTGTTATGAAAAGTGGGGGAAATAAGGAGAGAGAATAACAAAGAAATACTTTTTTAAATCATTAACAGGTAATGAAGGAATTTATTTTCTATAATCTGAAATTAGTTAAATAAAACATGATCAAGAACAGTTCCCATTTGCTAATTAATAATGAATTATCTTTATGATCGAAGAATAAATGCATAACATTGTTGTTCTAGCTGTGGCCTCCAGTCCAGATTGCAAATTTCTACTTCATCCCACTGCAGCACAGGTGAGGCTCCCATGTTTATTCTTTTTTTCTAGTCAGATTGGAAGATTTCAATCTGTTCAAAAATGTTACATTCGCATGTATGTTTAGTTTATATATTGTAATGATTTTAAAATGGTTTAAATGGATTCCCACTTCACAGTTCCATTGTTTTGTTGTCCGTCTCCTCTCCTTCAACGCATCATTTTTACTCCTCTTACAGGCTGGCCGTCGTCCAGATCGTCGCCGTCGCCTGGAACTCCTACCTGACCTGGAAAGCCAACAAGTTGTGAAGAAATCTCACAAGTCCAGCTTGTCTTGTTATTGTTGATGATGATGATGCTGATGATTTTACACTCATTTGTACTGTAGACTGCAAGCGTGTGTGTGTGTGAAATTAAACCAACTTACTTTAGTCTTCTGATATTTCCAAAGTGTAAAACTGTGACTCAATCACATGTAAAAGGTCGGGGAAGATTGCTCGTCTACTCCGAGTGACAAATTCGCACTTGAAAGTCAAACTTGCATTTTGCAGAAACGTCTGTGAAAGTTTGTTATTTATGGAAATGGGTTTTGGCTGCAGAGCTGCAGCGGAGCCACACGTACATTAACACCTGCTGGTTGATGAAGGAAATGTTCTCCTCATTGACTCGATGAGCTTCACTGATAATGTATTTTTGATTTGCATGGTTGGTTTGCTGGACTCTTCCACCTGACTCATTGTTGAACTTTGACTGTGTTGTAGATTCTTTTGCCAGCTTTTTAATAACCCTCAGGAATGAAATGCACAGAATATGAACGCAGTCATTGAAGCCAGTCTTTTTCTAACGGATTAAAAAGTCTTATCCATCATGTTTGAAGTTGTTTTAATCCTTCATAGGACATAAATATTAAGAATAGTCCTTTCCTGCATGTCTCTCCCCTTTCCTGTCAGCCTACTGTCCATTAAAACAAACCACTAGTGCTAAAAAATAAATATATATAAAGAATTGAGAGCTTTAGAGCTCAGGTCCCACTGAGATCATATTACTTTGCTTTTGCTGTTATCTAATTCTTGTAAAAAGTAACATGAACTCATGTTTATAGTGGTCTGTTTTGCAGCCACTTATAACTGGGTTCATTGTTGAAGTATTTTCCATTACACAGCCAGATGGATAAAGAGATACTTACAACAGCATAATATGGCATAGAAAACAACTTTCATGTGTTTTTTAAAGTCAATTTTATACAAACTCAAATATGTCATGAATTCACTAATATTTAACTGCATGTTGCTCAGTCAGTACCATCCCCACCACAGGAGAACCTGTAGAACCCTCCAACAAACATCTGTAGTAATTTTGGCTTGGTATTGTAGTTGAGCACTCTAAGAAATAAGATAATTAAAATGAAGATGTTCTGGGATATAAACGACTTTCAGCATGTTCCACTTTTTTTTTTTAGACTAAAGTTGGGCCTTCAGAAAGGACATTTAAACACTTTTCTCAGCTCCAAATTGTTGCTCTTCCCCTGCAGGCACAAAGTCCCTGCAGGGTGGCCTGGGTCGTCCTCTTGGCCTCCTCCCAGTCAAACGTACCTCAGAGGGAGGCGTTTAGGGGGAATTGGACAAAGATATCTGAACCACTTCAGCTGACTCCTTTTGATGTGGAGGAGAAACGCCTTTACAATGAGCCCCTCAACCTATCTCAAAGGGAGAGTCAAGCCACCCAGCAGAGAAACCTCATTTTAGAGTCATGATCCGGATTTCATGACCATAGGTAAGAGTAGGAACATAGACCGACTGGTAAATGGAGAGCTTTGCCTTTTTAGTTCAAATCAGTTTATTTATATAGTGCCAATTCACAACATGTCTTTAAAGAGACTTTACAGAGACAATTCACTCAGATTGTTTAAAAGTTTATATTAAGGAAAACCAGTTGAGAGGGTAGAGAGGGACACATCCAGCAGAACCAGGCTCAGTGTGAGCAGCCTCACCAACCCGTCTATCAATCTCCCCCAATACACCTGAACCTCCTCCATTTGAAGTAGGAACTCTTCAACCTGAAGCAGACAAGCCACCTTTTTCTGATCGGTCCAGTTTGTTGTTTTTACGTTTAAAAGCCCCCACATTTTCCTGATGTTATGTGATGATATAAAAACGTTTAATAAGTCTTCATTGAAACGTTTTTCTCCTGGAGTAACTCCCCAGACTAGAGAAGTCTCTTGGGGAAGAGACCAAACATTTAAGCAAAGAAGAAGAACCCATCTACTGGACTTTAAAAAAAAAAATTGATTAACTGTTTGCTCTAAAGACTCCTTGTGCAGAGTCATTTATGTTGAGTTAACTTTTCTTTACTCCCTGACATTCCCTGGGGTTTTAACATAAGGCCAGGCTCTGGACCATTCCAGTCGTTCAGTTCATTTATTGTGATGATCCAGTTTTTGTACAATTTTCAATCATTTGGCACTAATGTACGGAGCTACGGAGCCCCTAAAGGAACATGGAGGGGAAAAAAAGAACTTTTGCAAGATCCTGCAATACTTTTGCAGGATCTCTTAGACTTAGACTTAGACTTAGACTTCTTTATTTGTCATTTTGTATGCACAGGGTGCATACAGAACGAAATTGCGTTACATACAGCTTATGAACGTTGCATTGATATTTCACAATGGCACGAGTTATAGAAAAATACAAAAAGTGCAGCAGTGGTCAAAGTGTGAACAGTGCAGAGGATAAGAGACAGTGTGCAAGTTGCAGTGGTTCAGTGCAAAATGGCATTTGTGCAAAAAATGCGTTATTGAAAAATACAATGAGATGAACAATTTAAAGGGCTAAAAGTTAAAAGTTCAGCAGCATTTGATGCCCGATAATGTGCAATAGGTGCAGAGTTCGGATTGTGGATCAAAGGTTCAACAGTCTGATGGCAGTGGGGAAGAAGCTGTTGCACAACCTGGTGGATCTGCAGCGGATGCTGCGGAACCTCTTTCCAGAGGGCAGCAGGGAGAACAGTCCATGGTGGGGGTGTGAGGGGTCTTTGATGATATTACGGGCTCGGGACACACAGCGCTGTGATGAAATGTCCTTAATGGAGGGAAGAGGAGCCCCAATGATTCCTTCCGCTGTCCTCACCACCCTCCTCACATTCTTCCAGTCAGAAGCTCTGCAGCCTCCACACCACAGAGAGAGACAGCTGGTCAGAACGCTCTCTATGGTGCTTCTGTAGAAGGTTGTGAGGATGGGCGGGGGCAGGCGGGCTCTCCTCATCCTCCGCAGAAAGTACAAGCGCTTCTGTGCCCTCTTCACTAGAGATGAAGTGTTTACAGTCCAGGTGAGGTTGTCCGTGATGTGCACCCCCAGGAACTTTGTGCTGCTGACCACCTCCACAGCTGAGCTGTTGATGAGCAGTGGAGCATGGTGGGGGCGGTTTTTCCTGAAGTCGACGATGATCTCCTTCGTCTTCTCCACGTTCAGGATCAGACTGTTTTCACTGCACCAGTCCACCAGCTGCTCCACCTCCTCTCTGTAGTCCCGGTCGTTGTCGTCCCTGATGAGGCCCACCACCGTGGTGTCGTCCGCAAACTTCACGATGTGATTGGTGGTGAACCTGGGGACGCAGTCATATGTCATCAGGGTGAACAGCAGGGGGCTCAGGACGCAGCCCTGAGGGGAGCCCGTGCTGAGGGTGATGACATCAGAGGTGTTCTGACCGACCCGGACTGACTGAGGTCTGTTGGTGAGGAAGTCCAGCAGCCAGTTTCGAAGGGGTGTGTTGAAGCCCAGATGTTCCAGCTTTCCCACCAGGTGCTGTGGGATGATGGTGTTAAACGCTGAACTGAAGTCCAGGAACAGCATCCGCACGTGGGTGTTCTTCTCCTCCAGGTGGGCCAGGCTCAGGTGAAGAGCAGAGGAGATGGCGTCCTCAGTGGAGCGGTTTCGCCGGTAGGCAAACTGGAACGGGTCGAGTGTTGGGGGGAGACTGGAGACGATGTGTTCCTTTACCAGCCTTTCAAAGCACTTCATCATGATGGGAGTCAGTGCGACGGGCCGGTAGTCGTTGTAGCAGGTGACTTGAGGTTTCTTTGGCACTGGGATGATGGAGGCAGACTTGAAGCATGCTGGCACTGTGGCTTGCTCCAGCGAGGTGTTAAAAATGTCCGTGAGGACACCAGCTAGCTGACCTGCACACTCCTTGAGCACCCGCCCAGGTATGTTGTCGGGACCTGGGGCCTTCCGCGGGTTGACCCTCCTCAGAGTCTTCCACACGTCGGCTGTGTCAAGGCAGAGAACCTCCTCTTCCTGATGTGGGACAGCCTTCACTGCTGGAGTGCGATTTAGTGCCTCAAACCTCCCAAAGAAGTTATTTAGTCCGTTTAGGAAGTCAGCATCAACTTCATCCACCGGGGCAGGGGGCGTGTTGTAGTCTGTGATCGCCCGTATGCCTTGCCACATGCTCCTGGTGTTGTTGGCGTCGTGGAACAGATGCTGGATTTTCTGGTTATGGTTCCGCTTTGCTAACCTGATGGCACGGTTCAGGGTGGCTCTAGCTGTCCTCAGTGCCTCCTTGTCACCAGACTTGAAGGCTGAGTTCCGTGCTTTTAGCGCGTGGCGGACCTCCTCAGTCATCCAGGGCCGTTGGTTGGCTCGGGTGGTGATGGTCTTTGTTGTGCTGACGTCCTCGATGCAGTGGTTGATGTAGGCTGAAACAGTCATGGCGTACTCATCAACATTGATCTTGTTGTCATATGTTGCTGCTGATTTGAACATGTCCCATTCAGAGCATTCAAAGCAGTCCTGGAGTGCATCCATGGCCCCCTCCGTCCAGACCCTCACCTGCTTCACTGTAGGTTTTGCTCTGATCAGCAGGGGTCTGTATGCAGGAATTAGCATCACAGAAAGGTGGTCTGAGGAGCCGATGTGGGGGCGGGGGGCTGCTCTGAATGCGTCTTTTATGTTTGTATAAACTAAGTCCAGAGTGTTCTCTCCACGAGTAGCAAAATCCACGTGTTGATAAAAATGAGGGAGAACAGTTTTCATATTCGCCTGATTAAAATCTCCAGCAATGATGAAAACGCCCTCTGTGTGTGTGGATTGCAGCTCAGAGACAGTCCGATAGAGAACACTCATGGCCTCCTTTGTATCAGCGCTGGGGGGGACATACACCGCTGTGATGGTAACAACAGTGAACTCTCTGGGCAGGTAAAAGGGTCTGCAGCTAACAGTCAGAAGCTCTATGTCCGGAGAGCAAAAACTTGAGACTATTCTAGCATTTTTACACCAGTTGTTATTGATGTAAACACAGAGTCCGCCTCCTCGGCTCTTACCGCTGAGTTCTTTGTTTCTGTCGGCGCGGAAAGTAGCTAGCCCCTCCAGGCTAATGGCGTTGTCCGGGGTTGATGATGTGAGCCACGTCTCTGTCAGAATGAGAGCGCAACAGTCCCTAAACTCCCTCTTTGCTGAGAGCTCGAGTTAAGATGGTCAGTTTTGTTATCCAGTGAACGTACGTTGGAGAGCAGGATGGATGGAAGCGATGGTCTGTGGGGGTTAGCCTTTAGCTTGGCTGCTAAACCTCCGCGACAGCCGCGTTTCCTCGGCCGGCTGCACCGCTTTCGCTTGGCTCTCCTCCAGCGTGAGCCGCTCGACGAGCAATACTTTTCTCACAATACTTTTGCGAGATCTTGCAAAGTTTATTTTTTGCGAGATCTCACAATACTTTTTCGAGATCCCACAATACTTTTTCGAGATCCCACAATACTTTTGCAAGATCCTGCAATACTTTTGCGAGATCTCGCAATACTTTTGCAAGATCCTGCAATACTTTTGCTAGATCTCGCAAAACTATTGCGGGATCTCGCAATACTTTTGCAAGATCCTGCAATACTTTTGCTAGATCTCGCAAAACTATTGCGAGATCTCACAATACTTTTTCGAGATCCCACCATACTATTGCAAGATCCTGCAATACTTTTGCGAGATCTCACAATACTTTTTCGAGATCCCACAATACTTTTGCAAGATCCTGCAATACTTTTGCGAGATCCTGCAATACTTTTGCTAGATCTCGCAAAACTATTGCGGGATCTCGCAAAGTTTATTTTTTGCGAGATCTCACAATACTTTTTCGAGATCCCACAATACTTTTGCAAGATCCTGCAATACTTTTGCGAGATCTCGCAATACTTTTTAGAGATCCCGCAATACTTTTGCAAGATCCTGCGATAATTTTGCGAAATCCCGCAATACTTTTGCAAGATCCTGCGATACTTTTGCAGGATCTCGCAATACTTTTGTGAGATCCCGTAATACTTTTGCGAGATCCCGCAATACTTTTGCGAGATCCCGCAATACTTTTGCGAGATCCCGCAATAGTTTTGCGAGATCTCGCAAAAGTTCATTTTTTGCGAGATCTCGCAATACTTTTTCGAGATCCCACAATACTTTTGCAGGATCCCGCAAAACTTTTGCGAGATCTGGCAAAAGTTTATTTTTTTCCTCCATGTCCCTTTAGGGGCTCCGTACTTATGGTACCCTTGGGTAGAAGTAAATTAGTAAGGATGATCCCCAAACAAAGCTCATGTGAGCCAGAAGCTAATAGTTGTGGGAATGTGTGTTGAAGTGAGGTTCACTTCTGATAGAGAGAATGCTGGAGAACTTGGTGCTAAACCAACTCCTTCAAGTCTGACTAAAATGGTTAGCTGCCCACCTGGACAAATAAATAAATCCTGTCTGAACAAACTATTTATGGATCTTTAGAGACCACGATTGCTGAGGCTATTCAGAGGTGTATCAGGACAAGTTTAGACCCAAGAACCCTGACACACTGCCAAGCACGGTGGAGGCAGCATTATGCTGTGGCTCTATTTTGTCTGCAGTTGTGATGGTGCTTTTTGGGTGAAATAATGAAGACTGAAGCATCAAAGTGGCGCATAGATGGTTAAAACCTGGTGATCCAGGCTAACCCGAAGCTTATGAATAGACAATCACAAAAAGCACAGATTCCACCTCATCAGATATTTGTGGACTTTACTGGAACATTCTACCTGTTTCAAAAAGTATAATTCTACAGTTTCCCCTGCAAAGAACAGGGAGCACACATCATGCTAAAATTATGATTGAAAATAAAAATATATTTGAAAAAGAAGCATTTATTCCTTCCTCCTTGAGGATCACGTTTTTGTTTTTTAAAATTGGAGAACTATTATGTGACTTAACACCTGTAAAAAAACAGAAGTTGAAATTTTAAAAACTGGTTTAGGTAGTATAAAAAATAAAATAGAGCCATGAGCTTTGACAGGGTTAATAATTTCCTCAAGAATTTTAGTCCTGCATCACGTCCTGTACAAATTAAA
Organism: Cyprinodon tularosa; assembly: GCF_016077235.1. Lineage (NCBI taxonomy): Eukaryota > Metazoa > Chordata > Actinopteri > Cyprinodontiformes > Cyprinodontidae > Cyprinodon > Cyprinodon tularosa. The sequence continues at coordinate 977,588 of NW_024039259.1, forward strand.
CTAGATTAGTTAACTTATTCATTTCAAAACATTTTTTAATATTCTTCTTTTACAGCAAAATTTGCCTCCTTATAGATGTATTACGCTTTTATTTTTTGTCACACTTAAATGTTTTACATTGAAAAAGAACATCTTAGTCAAAGATGATATGGATATATTTCACAAAAAATTTTTAAATAACATTTAATAAAGCAAAGAAACAAGTTAGGTGAAAAATGATTCTAATCTATCCAATAACTGTATTTCCCCTCCTTTGTGACCTCAATGTGTCTGTGATAACTGGTAGGATAGTCTTTCATATCTCTATGGAGGGAATCTGTCCAGCTCTTATTTAGAGAACTGCCTTATTAATTATTTTGTGGGTTTTGAAGCATAAACTAATCACTTAAATAGCCACAGTTTAGATTCACATTTATACTTTAGACTTTTTATTTTTTGAGCCCCTCAGCACAGTTAATACCTTAGTGGTCTGCTTCAATTCAAAGCAGACCAATTCAAAGACCTCAGTTCTGCTAAGTCTTCTAAGTCCTCAAGCAGCAAAGCAGGCCCAGACCATGATGCTACCACCACCATGTTTTTTAAGGTTCTGTAAAATGCTTTTAGTTTCAGGTCAGCTGTAACAGACCACACACCTTCCACAAAGTTCCACTTTTTGTCTTTATAGAAAAGAGATTTTTTTCCCAAAAGCCTTTTGGATAATCAAGGTGTCGGTTTCTGGTTTAAAATAAAATAGTTTTTTGGGGGGGTCGTTTGTGGTTTTGACCTTTGAACTCTTCCATAGATCGAGTTTTGAACAGGCTGTCCAGGTTTTATTGGACTTATTTTGCTAGTTTGGTAACTCCTTGGAAGATTTGACCACTCTACCACCATTTCCAGTTTGTAGAACTTTGATAATTTAGTCTGTTTTTGTTAATTGATTTATTTGACAAAGACATTGTACATTAATAAACGTTTCAGTGAATGCTGCAGAATTGGCCAGCTATTTTGTTCTGTCATTTATCACACTAAACAGGGGTAGCAAAGCAGCAAGAAAAAGCTCAACATTAAACTATTAAACATCAATACTCCAATACAAATACAGGTGCTGGTCATAAAATTAGAATATCATGAAAAAGTAGATTGATTTCAGTAATTCCATTTAAAAAGTGAAACTTGTATATTATATTCATACATTACATACAAACTCATATATTTCAGATGTTTATTTTGTTTAATTTTGATGATTACAAATGACAACAAATGAAAATCTCAAATTCATCATATCAGAAAATTAGAATATTACTGAAGACCAATAAAAACAAAGGATTTATAGAAATGTTGGCCAACTGAAAAGTATGAACATGAAAAGTATGAGCATGTACAGCACTCAGTATTTAGTTGGGCCTCCTTTGGCCTGTATTACTGCAGCAATGCGGCGTGGCATGGAGTCGATCAGTCTGTGGCACTGCTCAGGTGTTATGATAGCCCAGGTTGCTCTAATAGTGGCTTTTAGCTCTTCTGAATTGTTGGGTCTGGTGTATTGCATCTTCTTCTTCACAATACCCCATAGATTTTCTATGGGGTTAAGGTCAGGAGAGTTTGCTGGCCAATTAAGAACAGGGATACCATGGTCCTTCAACCAGGTACTGGTAGCTTTGGCACTGTGTGCAGGTGCCAAGTCCTGTTGGAAAATGAAATCTGCATCTCCAAAAAGTTGGTCAGCTGCAGGAAGCATGAAGTGCTCTAAAACTTCCTGGTATGTGGCTGCGTTGACCCTGGACCTCAGAAAACACAATGGACCAACACCAGCAGATGACATGGCACCCCAAACCATCACTGACTGTGGAAACTTTACACTGGACTTCAAGCAACGTGGATGAAGTGCCTCTCTTCTTTTCCTCTAGACTCTGGGACCTTGATTTCCAAAGGAAATGCAAAATTTACTTTCATCAGAGAACATGACTTTGGACCACTCACCAGCAGTCCAGTCCTGTTTCTCTTTAGCCCAGGCAAGACGCTTCTGACGCTGTCTGTGGTTCAAGAGTGGCTTGACACAAGGAATGCGACAGCAGAAACCCATGTCTTTCATACGTCTGTGTGTGGTGGTTCTTGAAGCACTCACTCCAGCTGCAGTCCACTCTTTGTGAATCTCCCCCACATTTTTGAATGGGTTTTGTTTCACAATCCTCTCCAGGGTGCGGTTATCTCTCTTGCTTGTACACTTTTTTCGACCACATCTTTTCCTTCCCTTCGCCTCTCTATTAATGTGCTTGGACACTGAGCTCTGTGAACAGCCAGCCTCTTTAGCGATGACCTTTGGTGTCTTGCCCTCCTTGTGCAAGGTGTCGATGGTCGTCTTTTGGACAACTGTCAAGTCAGCAGTCTTCCCCATGATTGTGTAGCCTATAGAACTAGACTGAAAGACCATTTAAAGGGTTTTGCAGGTGGTTTGAGTTAATTAGCTGATTAGAGTGTGGCACCAGGGGCCATCAATTTTGAACCTTTTCACAATATTCTAATTTTCTGATATGATGAATTTGAGATTTTCATTTGTTGTCATTTGTAATCATCAAAATTAAACAAAATAAACATCTGAAATATATGAGTTTGTATGTAATGTATGAATATAATATACAAGTTTCACTTTTTAAATGGAATTACTGAAATCAATCTACTTTTTCATGATATTCTAATTTTATGACCAGCACCTGTATGTACAAAATGAACCATCATCAGGGGCTGAAGTAGATCATTGTAGAGTTCTGTTATTCAAATTGATTATATATATATATATATATATATATATATATATATATATATATATATATATATATATATATATATATATATATATATATATATATATATATACAAAACAGGATTTTTTTTTTAAACAAGAGATCTGATTGTCTCGGGGACACAGTTCCATTATTGTGTAACTGAGAAGGAGCATCGACTAAAAGCAGATAGGAACATTTTAGACTCAGTGAATTGACTTTATTGCTGAGGATCATCCCTTATTTTTACCAAATGATTGAGGGGTGGGGCTTAAAAAAATTTCAAACGTTAGAATTTTTAATGATATTCTCCCTACTTGATAATGTGTGTCTTTCTAAGAATAAAAGAATAAAAAAATACATTAATGTTATCTTAATGTATTTTTTATCTAATATTTTGCCTGTCTGTTTGTATACTCTCTCTAAAGCAGGGATCACCAACCTTTTCCAGACTGAGGGCTACTTCATAGGTACTGAGTCATAGGATGGGCCACCAATACTGACCTATGACCTGGAGGGATCAGCGTTCACCTAAACTTTACATATAATACGCATATTTTTATTGTTTCTTTTAACTTCTAATTTTCTTTATATTGTCATTTTGAAATCTCTATAAATACTCTGTATGAAAAGAACAGTAACAAAATAAATTAAGATTTCAATCTTAGGCAACTGATGAGTTATGCTGTTTTCAGAAGACGCTGTGGGGACCCCATGTGGCCCCTGAGGGCCCCTTGGTTTGTGTTGCTTATTTCTGACCACATTGTAAAACAGTAAGTTGTGTGTAATAATGCCAGAGCAGGCATGAACATTTTCTTTTCAGATTAACTTTTCTTCCATCTGACAATTTCAAACATTAGAATATTAAATAATATTCTCCCTACTTGATCATGTGTGCCTTTCTAAGATAATGCAATGATATCTTAATGCATTTTAATCTAATAATAGAATATAGAATTTCTGTTGATTAGAAAACTTTTTTTCAATATATTTAGCCTACTTTTGGCTACTTCATGGTGGCAAATGTTATTTAAGGGATTCTTGATTCTATAGATGTGAAAATAAACCATCCATATGTTTATAAAAACGTAACAAAGAAATGGGTAATTATAATTAAAAATTTAACATGGAGGGATTATATCTGCAGCTAGGAAAAGGTTGGTTCTGTGCGCCTCAGTGAAAGTGAACCATATTTTATCCAATTAATTCCTTAAAAGATTTATTTTCTTCGTTAGTTCTAAATGTCACCAATTATCAATATAACAAGGGATGCTGCTGAACTGTGGATTTATTTTCTTCTTTTACGGACAAGTGGAATATTTTCTTTCACATGTACACATTTTTTTAAATAAAAGTTAAATCTAAATATATTTCAATTAAAAGCTTAGCAAGTTACTGTTAGTGGACTGTTTAACCTCTGTGAACTTCAGTGGAAACTTAGTTTTAGTTAATTATGTTTGTTTTTTTGGAAGCTGCTGAGCCATGCTGGCAGCCACGTTAAAAAACACACGGAAAGCATCTGACGAATGCATTGAAATTCTGCCAAACAGCCTCTTTTACCCCCTCGAGCGATGGGAGCATCTCTACCCAAAGCTGCAGGATTTTGAAGCAGCACTCCAACTCCCTGTGATTGTCGAATTAAGCCGAGGTGATAAAATGAATGGAGTGTTGTTGCAGAATAACCTGAACAGGAGGGTGGGTGGGGTTGTGATGTTCTGAAGGTCTTTCAAAGTGTTTCTGTGGACAAGAGGTTCTGTTGGACTGATCGTCGGTCCAGTGCTCGCATCATGAGAGCAGGCTGTGCAGATCATGAATGAAAATGACCAAAATAGATATAAGAAATAAAAAAATAACCCCAGTAGATTATTAATATATTTAATTTAAGAACATTAATTTGTTTAAAAAAAAAAGGATTCTATGAAATAACATAATCGCTGGCGCCAGAAACTGGCACCCCTCCAATTTCCTCTTAAATAAATGTAATTAAATTATTTTTAATTTATACCTTTTTTGAAGCGGATCTATTATGTTAATAACTGAGACAGATTCCTACATCTCTTTACCACAAAAAAACAACACAAAAACAGCAACATTTCATCTTGATGTGCATTAATGGCACTGATCTCTATTTATTCACTGGACTGCTGATTGCCTGAAAAAATGAAGCCCCCATCCTCCATGCTGGTACTCCCCACTCCCACTGAGATATGCAGTTAAAAGGCCAACATGTGTAGCAACTCTGAACCAGCAAGTATGATTCAAAGTGAAGAATTTATCTTTATTTTAAAAGTCTTAAGTCCCCCTGAAAATGAGAACGTCATCGTTGTTCAACGCTGTAGAGCACTTATTGTTTATATTGCGACCGGTCTAAATAAGGAGTACCAATATGGCGGCTGGTGGCTTCACCGTGAATAAATAGAGATCAAGGTTTAATGGTCAAGATTCAGAATCTGGCTACAAGAAATATCTTTTTCCTCCATGCCCACAACTGAAGAATATCTAAAGGTTTGAAACATCTAAAACTGTAGCTGAACAAGGACCTATGCTTATCGTTCTGATACAAACAGTGAGGATTTAGTAAAGGAAGTAAAAAAAAAAAACCACTCTTCATGAACTACAGCAAAGAACGACATCTAGGAGTCAGGCATCCTCCATTGTAACTAATAGGTACCATTAAGATGCCAACCGCTTGTTTGGGAGGGATGCCAGTGGAAAGTTTTGCAGTCTTGCTCTCACAAATATGGAGTTTGCCAAATGATACAGTGAGTTTGCCTCAAACTGTTCTTCATGGACCGATGAAACTAAGATCGAGATTTTCAGCAAAACACTCCAGGTGGGTTAAAGGAATAGTACACCCAAAACATGATTAGCCTTCATTTTCTACTCACCCCCATGCTGAACAACACTCTGGAGTACTTTTTTGATATCTCAAATGCATCTGGAGATCTGGGAGGCTTCTTGCTGTCTGCTGACATTCAAATAATGGAGGTCTATGGCGCCCGAGGCAGATAGGTCCATAAAAGTCCACAAAAAACGTGTCAATATTCCTCCATACTGCTCGTCCAATGTATTCCAAGTGTCCTGAGTGGGTAGCGTCCATAATTTACTGGAAACAAAGTCGTTTAGAATGTTTTCAGAGCATAAACAGTAGTGTATAGGACTTCCTAAAAGCGCGTTCAAGAGTCTACGGAAACCACGGCAGACCAAACCAGACGAAAGCGCATTCAGCTCGGCAAATGACTCATGCTCTTTCTCAACACTGAAGTCCTCAGACATTTTTCTTTCCTTGTTTTTTTCTTTGCACAGGTAAACATCACATTTCTTCTTCTACGCTTGCATTATTGGCAGAGCAGACGCTGAATGCGCACTTTCATCTGGTTTGGTCTGCCGCGGTTTCCGTAGACTTGTGAACGCGCTTTCAGGAAATCCTATACACCACTGTTTATGCTCTAAAAACATTCTAAATGACTTCGTTTCGAGTAAATTCTGGATGCTACCCACTCAGGACACTTGGAATACATCGGACGAGCAGTATGGAGGAATATTGACACGTTTTTTATGAACTTTTATGGACCTTTCTGCCTCGGGCACCATAGACCTCCATTATTTGAATGTCAGCAGACAGCAAGAAGCCTCCCAGATCTCCAGATGCATTTGAGATATCGAAAAAGTACTCCAGAGTGTTGTTCAGCATGGGGGTGAGTAGAAAATGAAGGCTAATCATGTTTTTGGTGTACTATTCCTTTAAGAGTTCAATAAAGGATGAATATCGTCATGATTTGCACCTGTTTTTGGTTTAGTTGATTACACTCACCTGATTTATGTGCAGTCATGTTGTTTTTAAATCTTTGTATTCGGTTCTGTCTGTGTGGATTCATCTGTTACCCTATCCCGGATACCTGTTTATTTATTAACTATGTCCCTCATACATGCGCCTGTTGTTTCAGATATTGTATTGCTGGAGTTCGTACACCACACCGTGGACAATTAGAGAGACAAGGACATTTTAAAGAGAAATATGCTGGGTTTATCGTTTAAGTATGTTCCAATTAACAGCCAAAAGGAGAAAGAAATGCTTTAACAAACTCAATTTTTGAAGTCAATCCAGGCCTACATTTAGTAAAACATACTTAAATAATGTACCAGGATTCTGAACAGAATTGTGGTCAGAAGAATTTAAGGAAACAAAAACAAAAATTGTACTTTTTCCGAAAAAAAAAAAAAAAAAAAAACAGATCAGGCAGAAATTTTTGATGGATTTAAAAAATAAAACTAAGGTAGAGCTATCTTAGTGTCTATTTAGAATCAGTCTTATAAATGTCATGAGCCGAAACATCTCGGGCTGAAGTGTCTAAGAAGGACTCTTAGACTCTTTATTTCTAAAACCAGTGACTGGTTCTGGTTGCTTGATGGGGACAATTTTTACTCGCAATAATGAAATGCATTTTGTTTTGTTTTTCTTTTTCCAGTGCATCCTAACAAATTCGGGTGTTGGGATCCCTTGTTTGGCATAAATCATTGGAAACTTTCTAATCATTTATTCCAAACAAGAATTGAAGAGTCTTTAATTAGATGTGCCGAAAACGGCCTAATGAGTATGTCTCTGTACTTAAATGTGTTAGACTGTGTCAGTACTTTAAAACACTTGTAGAATATTTTATATTAAGGGCTTCAATTATTGCACATTCCCATCATATGGGATCAAATGTGGGAGCTGTATAAGTCTACCAGCAGGTTCAGCACCACGGACAGCTCACTTCTCATAGAGTCTGAAATGTACACTCACCGGCCACTTTATTAGGTACCCCATGCTAGTAACGGGTTGGACCCCCTTTTGCCTTCAGAACTGCCTCAATTCTTCGTGGCATAGATTCAACAGGGTGCTGGAAGCATTCCTCAGGGAGTTTGGTCCATATTGACATGATGGCATCACACAGTTGCCGCAGATTTGTCGGCTGCACATCCATGATGCGAATCTCCCGTTCCACCACATCCCAAAGATGCTCTATTGGATTGAGATCTGGTGACTGTGGAGGCCATCCAGCTTTATGACATGGCGCATTATCCTGCTGAAAGTAACCATCAGAAGTTGGGTACATTGTGGTCATAAAGGGATGGACATGGTCAGCAACAATACTCAGGTAGGCTGTGGCGTTGCAACGATGCTCAATTGGTACCAAGGGGCCCAAAGAGTGCCAAGAAAATATTCCCCACACCATGACACCACCACCACCAGCCTGAACCGTTGATACAAGGCAGGATGGATCCATGCTTTCATGTTGTAGACGCCAAATTCTGACCCTACTGTACCATCCGAATGTCGCAGCAGAAATCGAGACTCATCAGACCAGGCAACGTTTTTCCAATCTTCTATTGTCCAATTTCGATGAGCTTATGCAAATTGTAGCCTCAGTTTCCTGTTCTTAGTTGAAAGGAGTGGCACCCGGTGTGGTCTTCTGCTGCTGTAGCCCATCTGCCTCAAAGTTCGACGTACTGTGCGTTCAGAGATGCTCTTCTGCCCACCTTGGTTGTAACGGGTGGTTATTTGAGTCACTGTTGCCCTTCTATCCGCTCGAACCAGTCTGGCCATTCTCCTCTGACCTCTGGCATCAACAAGGCATTTCCGCCCACAGAACTGCCGCTCACTGGATGTTTTTTCTTTTTCGGACCATTCTCTGTAAACCCTAGAGATGGCTGTGCATGAAAATCCCAGTAGATCAGCAGTTTCTGAAATACTCAGACCAGCCCTCCCTCCACCAACAATCATGCCACGTTCAAAGTCACTCAAACCACATTTCTTCCCCATACTGATGCTCGGTTTGAACTGCAGGAGATTGTCTTGACCATGTCTACATGCCTAAATGCACTGAGTTGCCGCCATGTGATTGGCTGCTTAGAAATTAAGTGTTAACAAGCAGTTGGACAGGTGTACCTAATAAAGTGGCCGGTGAGTGTATATGAATAGAATTTAAATTCATGTCTGATTCTCTCTTGTTTGCATAATTTTTAGGGATTGAATTACTTTGATCCTTTGTGCCAGCTTTGGGAAAATCAGATTAGTTATCAGAAAACGACTTCAGCTTGGCAAAAATCCTAATTTTGGATACTCACAACACTGAGGCTCTATAGAAGGAGGGTCAGAGCAGACTCTTCCTGCGGAGACTGAGGTCTTTTGGAGTGCAGGGTGCGCTCCTAAAGACCTTCTATGACTCTTTTGTGGTATCAGCCATCTTCTATGGAGCCGTCTGTTGGAGCAGTGTTTTATCTGTAGCTAAGAGAAAGCGGCTGGATAAGCTGATCTGGAAGGCCAGCTCTGTAATTAGATTTTTTTTTCCAGCTCTTGTTATCATTACGCTGTCACAACTTCCTGAGTAACGAAATTAGCTCTCTGCATTTAACCCACCCCATTGGGGAGCAGTGGGCTGCCATTGTGCAGCGCCCCGGGAGCAGCATGGCGGTTAGGGTCTTACTCAGAGACCCAGAGTGGCAGTCTGTGAGAGTGAGGCTCAAATTAAGAACTTCAGTATTCCAAGTTCTATCCCCTAACCACTAGGCTGCCACTCCCAGTGCAGCAGGTGGGAAACAAAAGGACCCTAACTAAAATAACATCTCTGATAGATAATGTCTCCCACCCCATGCATGAAGCTGTTGCAAAGCTGGAGAGCTCCTTCAGTGTCAGACTGCTGCACCCTAAATGCACCAGGGAGCATTATCACAGATCCTTCCACCCTGCAGCTGTAAGATTTAATAACCATTACTGTTCCCAACAACCTCAATAATTTGTCACATTCATTCTGATTTTTGCACAGTTTCCATTTTAGTTAAATGATATGCTGCTGTCAGTTTGCACATCTTTGTTGTTACTGCTATTTTCACATATCCATTACTGTAAAAATGTCTAAAGCTGTATATTGATTATTTATTCTCTAGATACAGAGTATTTATATTGTAAATACACTGTGCAGTACATTATTTTATTTGTTTAGTTTTTTAACTAAACAAATTTTTATATATTTTAAAGGTAAATATTTGTGTGACCAGTTTTGTTATAATCATTTACTGCTTTTCCACCACAATTTCCCCATTGTGGGACATTAAAGGGGTTTTTTATTCTATTGACAAAAAGAAAAGGTCAGTATGAATTAACTATATATATATATCCTGTGCGCCAAATTTTGGACGAAGGTCGAGATTTTTACTCCCCAAAATAATTGAAACAAAATAGAGTTTTGTTTTCTTTGTCTTTTAAAGGAACATGGAAAACAAACAAAGCTGTTAAATTGCTCCTTATATCCTCATCCCGCTTCCGCAGCTGCCTCTCTGGGTTCTGAGCGTGTTTTTAGAGCTGCCTGCTTTCCAAAAACGTCTGTAGGTTTCTCGCATTGACGTCAAAAAGGAGCGGACTGGATGTATAAAACCCTGCAGACCTCTGAAGTCGCGACTCGCAGGACTTTCCAGAATCAGAGCAGATATTTCTGAAAAGTTCAGCTGCATCAACCGAAGAAAATCATGTGAGAACTGCTGATTTTTTCATAATTCTAAGACATTTTTCAAAGTTTTCCATCTTATGTCTATAGGTCACCTTGAGATGGAAAGACATGCTTTAATATTTTAGGATTTTTTTTTTTCTAATTTTGCACTTTTCTTTGTCTATTTTACCCTTTTTTCCTGAAATAATAATAATTAAATGCAATTCAAAATCAGATAAGTTATAATTGTCAATTTTGACTTGTCGAAATTTCAAAACTAATAAAATTGCAGCCAGTTGAAATCTTATTTCTAATGAGCTTTCTTGATTAAATATTCTAACGTTTTCCCTCCGTTTTAGAAGATGAAGCCAGTCCCCCTCCTGCTGCTCCTCTCCTCCTTCCTCCTCTCCTCACACCTCCACCCTGCTGCCGGCAGACCGCGCTCCCTCCCCGGCTGGATGGATGGCAGCAGCCGCTTCCAGACTCAGCAGACGGACGATGTTCTCCTCAGAGCGGCCGCGGACCGCGCCGCCTCGGATCTGGTGGGCGACAACCTGCTGAGGCTCCTCCAGCGGAGGGATCCGGACCGCCTCCACCTGCTGCCGCCCGAAGATGACGCCGAGGAGGACGAGGCGCTGAGAACCGCCGAGCAGCTGCTGAAGCGCAGCGAAGACCCGCAGCTCTCCATCGACCTAACCTTCCACCTGTTGAGGAACATGATCCAGATGGCGAAGATGGAGAGCCAAAGGGAGCAGGCTCAGCTCAACCGCAAGGTGCTCGACGAGGTGGGGAAGTGAAGCTTTCAGAGGATGCCTACTCAAAGTATCCAAGAAGACCTCTTAACAACTTCAGTTCGTGCGCCTGCCTTCCCATTGACATTTTACGCACACATGGTGACATTTTACGCATCTGTTTTACAAAAGAAAAAATGATGGAAAACATAGAAAAAGACTTCTCAGACCCCCTCATCCCATCTTTATCCCTCAACCAAACATTCCCCTAAACTGGACCTGCCTAAAGAGTGGAAACCATGCAGCTCCCTGTCGCTTTTAAACAGTGTTATCTGGGAATCAGCTGTTGTTTTCATCCATGGCTAAAACAGCTGAATGATGAATGAGGGTGTGAATGCTACAGTGAAAGTTTGCTTTGCTACAGCAAAGAATTTGGCATTTTATGACCAGAACTAATCTTCTCAGCAGAACAAATGGAACAGATTTATATTTAAAAAATCCCACAAAAGGTTTGAGGGTGTCTTATAAATATACTAATTTATTTATTTAACAGGGACAGTGTACATTAATAAGCATTCCTGCAAATGCACCAGAATTAAGACTATTTTTCATCTGTTGTCCCTGGACAGATCTTAAAATTGTCTACCTAAAAACACAACAGTAAGAATTTTACAGTGAAAAATACAAATATAAAAATAAATAAAAACAGCAATACTCTTCAAAACTTGTTTAAAAATACAGAATTAATGTTCACTAGACTAAAAATTTTAGGTTAATAAAATATTTACACTATATATATATATATATATATATATATATATATATATATATATATATATATATATATATATATATATATATATATATATATATATATATATATATATATATATATATATATATATATATATATATATATATATATATATATACACACAGCAGAGACACTAGTGGCAGCATGGTTTGTTAACGGAATGCATTTCAATCTTCTAAAAGCAAATCACCTCTGATCATTTCAGACAAAGAAAAACTTTAAATTCCCTCAATCTCTCCTTACATCTGTGGCATAACTTTAAAACAAAGAAGGGGATCTTCCTTAGTATGAGCTGAAGTAAATGTTTAAAAACCATATTTTGTTTTTTTTAATCTGTATTATTCAGGCAGTCCTTTGGATCAAAGCAGAGTGCTGATTATTTCCTGTCATGTTTTCTTTATCTGAGCAGGAATACAGTCACATTACACACTGTAGCATATAAACTTAAAAAAAGAACAAAAAATAAAAAGAAAGCTCGGTTTCGTTCCGTTTGTCACATCTGGCTTTGTTTTATCGACGCAGTTTAAAAAGCTTTTTGCCATTTATATTTTGTAATAAAAAATATTACGGTGAATAACTTGGCTTCTGACTTTTTCTATTCTGTTTGATATTTATGCATTCATTCGTTTTCATATTTTTTTTGTGTAGATTGCAACGTTTGGCTTTAAAAGAGTGAAAGAACATCTAATTAAAACTGTAAGAATCAATTATTATGGATGTTATATCAAACTATATATATAATTTTAACCCACCTTTTATCTTAAATAATCTATTTTAAATAGCCGATGTTGGAGAAACCTTTGTGATTTTTTTACTTTCTCTTACCTTATATTGAAACAGATTATGGGTAAAAAAAAAAGAAAAAAGTAAGCTGTTTTCCTCATCCAATTAAAAACGTTTACAGCTGTTTAGAGTTTAATAAAATGGATCTTTGGTATCTTATATAGCCACTTTCTGCATGTTTTGGATGTAATTTATTTGTTTAAACACACACTATCTTTTTTGTTCATTTTGTTCTTGGTTTTCTGCCCTTTAAAAGTTAAAAAATCTGCCTGATAAATTTTGCCTGCAATATAAACAAAAGTAAAACCGTTGATTGGTGCAGCGGATTTGCTGGACAGGAACCAATAAACAGCAGAGAGATGTGTCACCGTTTTCATGTCATGTGCTCCGTCTTATCATGCTGACAGGAGTCTTGCAGAAGATCCATGAAGTTTCATGAAGAGTGACAGCTGGAGTCATGAGCGGATTGAGAACAAACGATAAGAGAATGAGGATGAAAACAAAACTCAGAAGAGAAACTGGCCTCCAGGCTCCTGTGTGTCTGTGACTCAGTTCAAACTGTGGAGGTGTAAGAAACTCGTCATCTGTGTGTGAGTGAACAATACAAATATTTGATAAAGGGAATAATGATAATGGAATTATCCTAATCATCACTATTAATATTCTAAAACTATATTCTAAATATAATTTTCATCAATCTCCTGCAGCCATTGGCCATAGGTCACCAGGCCTTTATATGGCAACACCACACAGAGACACACAAGGAAAGATGTAAATACCCCTCGTTCAATGAAAGGAAACCCACAGTGATCAAAGAAATAACTTGAATCTGAAAAGTCATAAATAACAATTCTATGGAAATGAAAAAGTGAAAGTCAGACATAACTTATCAGCCTTATCTGAAACAAAAGGCTTTTAAAATATAACTCATGAAACAGGTCTGGACAAAAATGATGAACCTTTAACTCAATATTTTGTTGCACATCTTTTTGAGGGAATCTCCATTCTTCTGCTCCTATGCAGGTTTTTCTTCTCATGACCAAACTGCTCCAGTTGTCTCTGGTTTGAAGGCTGCCTTTTCCAGACAAAGATCCTAGTTAGATCTTGTGTTTTCCTCTTGGCCATTCTTGGTTGTTTTTAGCTGTGTGTTTTGGGTCATTATGCTGTTGAAGACCTGAAACTAAGACCCTGAAGAGATTCAGACACCATGTGCCAGATGAAGCATAGCAGCCCAGAGCATAACAGAGCCTCCTCTATGTTTCACAGTAGGGACCATGTTCTTGTATATCTTTTAACTCTTTAATTATTCTTTATTTACTTTTAACTCTTCTATTCAATTCAATTCAGTTTATTTATATAGTGCCAAATTCACAACACATGTCATCTCAAGGCACTTTACAGTTCACCAGATCATCCAGTCAAATTGATACAAAGTTTTCTATCTAAGGAAAACCAGTTGATTGTATCGACTCATTGACTCAAATACAATCCCTCACACTAAGCATGCTTGTAGCGACAGTGGAGAGGAAAAACTCCCTTTTAACAGGAAGAAAGCTCCAGCAGAACCAGGCTCAGTGTGAGCGGCCATCTGCCGAGGCCGACTGGGGTTCAAGGAGACAGAAGCAGAGATACAAAAGGCAGCTGTAAAAGGCGGCCCCCGTCCAGGAAACACACAGCCAGGCAGACGAGCTCCGAGCCAGCTCCCATTCCAGAGGACGAAGAGAGCACATCCACTCAGTCACGGTCAGAGAAAGAGGACCACACAGGAAAACAGGCCGATCTCCAACATCTATAAACAAGGGTGTTGATAGAAGCAGCACAGCTGATGATTCTTTCCAGGATGACGTCACAGCCAAACAGGAACAGACAAGGCAAAGCTACTCTGAGCAAAAGCAGAGAGAGCAGAATGTTAGAGATTGAACTAACAGATTCTGCAGAATAGGAGAATAGAGAGAGAATGAAGCAGAATGATGAAATGGGGGTCCCTATGTCCTCCAACAGTCTAAGCCTATAGCAGCATAACTATAGAGATAGCTCAGGATAACCTGAGCCACTCTAACTATAAGCTTTATCAAAAAGGAAAGTTTTAAGCCTAGCCTTAAAAGTAGACAGAGTGTCTGCCTCACGGACTAAAACTGGTAGTTGGTTCCACAGGAGAGGAGCCTGATAACTAAAAGATCTGCCTCCCATTCTACTTTTAGAAATTCTAGGAACCACTAGTAAACCTGCAGATTGAGAGCGAAGTGCTCTGTTAGGAACATAAGGAACAATCAGATCTCTGATATCAGATGGAGCTTGGCCATTTAAGGCTTTATATGTGAGAAGGAGGATTTTAAATTCTATTCTGGATTTAACAGGAAGCCAATGAAGAGAAGCCAGGATAGGAGAGATATGATCTCTGTTTTCACTTTTCATCAGAACTCTGGCTGCAGCATTTTGGATCAGCTGAAGGCTTTTAACTACACTATTTTTAACTTCTCTATTATCTTATTCTTATACATTTTATCTAAGGTCAACATGTGTGTGACCATTTGTTCTATAATCTTTCTGCTGCTGTAAACACCAGAATTTCCCCATTGTGGGACAATAAATGGATTTTCTATTCTATTCTATTTTCTTGACACGCTTAATTTTTCGATCTATGAACATAGAGCTGATGCATCTTAGCAAAATGTTTCATTTATGTCTCATCTATCTATATGACTTTCTCCCAGAAGCTTTGTGGTGTGTAAATTCCATTCTTTCTCTTTTAGTCATTTGTTTTCATCAATGTCTTCCTTGGTTGTCTCCCATTAAATCCACTTTGGCTCAAACAAGGACAGATGGTTTGATCCGACGTTCTATGAGCTTGAAGTTCACTTTAATATCTTTAGAAGTTTTTCTGGGCTCTCCTGTTATCATTACTATTCTCTCTTTGATTTGTCATCAATTTTCCTCCAGTGACCATTCCAAGGAGGCTATCTACAATCCCATGGATCTTAAATTTCTGAATAATCTGTGGTACTGTAGTCACAGGAACATCAGGCAGCTTGGAGATAGTTTTATAGCCTTTATCTTTAACATGATCATCTATAATTTTCTTTCTAACTTTAGACAAGTGTTTCCTTTGTTTTCTCTGGTCCATGTTGAGTGTGGTACACACCATTTTAGCACAGTGATTACTTTTAGCCCTATAAATATGGGCCTATTGACTGAATAGATTGTAGACATCTGTGTTATTTATTATTGGATGCGCTTTGATTTAACGTGTCCCTTTGGTCACATTATTTTCAGTCTTTTCTGGGGAATCGTCATTTTTGTCAAAGCCTGTTTCATGAGTTCATATTTTTTTTTGTTATTCAGATGATTCAGATGGTTGAACATTAATGTCTGACTTTTTTCAGAGTTAAAAGACTCACAACAAGGCTACTACGATAGGGCTGGCAATGAGGTAGCTTGAAGCTAATGATTCTAAACCAATCCAACCATAGTAGCCCAACTCTTCAACCAAATGGAAAGAAGAACTAAGCAGACAGTAATACATAGAGTGAATTTTTTTAGTCAGGCTCAGTGAGCATTGGTATTCAGTTCAGAGCTCTTCATCAGATTAAAGAGGGCAAACGATGTTTACTTGTTGGTTAAGTGGAAAGAAGGGATGGGGGTTTGGTTCCATTTGGTGCGACTCGAAAAAAAATGGTAAGCTCAGGACACAGTCCGCTCATCCAACAGGCAGATCTCGAAGAATTGTTCTAATTGTTCTGATGCAAACAACAGGAGGAAACTTTACAGCGATGGAAGTCATAGGGAAGTCATATATGTCAAATCATTCTGTCTTAAACATGTTTATTAATGTACTTTTTTTCAGACTGTATTGTCCCAAAAGTTAGAAAATTTCTATTTAAAAAAAAAAAAATCCTGTCTTAAAATCTGTGTTGTTGGTTTTTTCCCCCTGTTATTTTATGCAGGCCAGTTAGTTATACGTCAGCTTGTACACCTAAATTCGGCCAATCATATATCAACGGCCCTCTGTCAATCAACTTTTTCCGGTCATAGCATCTTGATTCATATGTCGCAGCTAATTTTATGCAACAGTTGCAATAAGAAATAAGAATAATTTCCTTTCGCATTGAGTTCCATCCCAGTGTTCACAGGGATGGACGTCTGTGTCTTCAGCAGGCGTAGAGCTAACAGAACTGGCAGCGTTGCGAGGCAAGGGCTCAATCAAGTACGAACATGTACGAAACTTCTGCCGCCCTGGCGTCTTCTTCCACAACCACTTCATCCCCACTTTCCTCTAAATAAAAAATGGATGACGGAGGAGACTCGTCCACGACCTCCGACACTAAACTCTCCTCCTCTTGCATGTTTCCTCTGTCCATAGCGTTCCTTGACAGTGTCGTTTCTAAGTCACCAATTTAGTGCTACTTGGTCCCAATGGAATTTCCCATTGGGAACCTACTAGCACTAAGTTGCTACCTGGTTAGCAAGATGCTTCCGAGACACCGTCCACAATCAAACTGGCTTGCGAACCTTCCGCCACCAAAATCCGACCCCCTTGATAATCGACCACATTCACTTTATTCACGAATGTAAAGTAGGACAACACTTGGGAGAATTTGGAACTGCAACGGTTGGAACAGCTGCTTCCCTAAGACTTTAAAATTGTCACTCACAGCAGCCTTAGCCAGTGGGTCCTCTTAAGGCGGTGGGTAGCTTGTAGCAGCAGCTCCAAGCAGCAGCCGGACCAATGGGTCACGGTCCGGTGGGTTCAAGGCAGAGGCAGGTGTAGCATCGGTCAGCAGCTTCAATCGGCTCAGCAATGGGCAGCAATCTGGCCCGGCTGTTCCATGGGTTGACCAGAACTAGAGAATGTCTCATCTGCTTCAGAAGGCAGGTTCACAAACCACTGCATTCAATCTGGTTTGAAATGCAGGAAAAACAAGGAACTACATTCAGCTCTTCTTAATCGTAGGCAAAATGCAGTCTGATTTGGCACAGACTTTTCTCCAAAAGGCATTAGGTGGCTATGATGTAGCCTCAGCTTAAAACAGCATGTCTCACCTCACAGGACCCGGCTAAGAGGCAGTTGAATGGAGTCTGCAGCTTTAGTAGACACTGTCGCAGGGATGTGACATCAGGGGGGTTTCGCTCCTGCTTTCATCTTTGACATTTGATCCTTAACAAATACATTGGCCTGAAAATATTTCTGTTTTTTTCCTGCATGGTCATCAACCGATATGTGCATGCATTTCCTGATTCATTAGTTCATTTAGCAGTCATGAGATCAAGTGAAGCGCATCTTTGCTGTTCCCTCCTTCTGCTCCCCATTGTTTTATGTTGTAATAAAAGTTTCTTTTTTGTTTATATTTTGACTAGTGTTATATTTGTTATCATAGTGTTATTTTTATCGTGTAAATGGAGGAAGAAAAAGCAATATGGGTAAAATTAGGAAAGGATAAGACTGGTGCAAAATAATTGGCATTGCCCTTAAAAACCAAAATTGGACAAATTCTAGTCACTATTAGGTTCAGTCTTATTTCTTATCAACATTAAAGCACAGCTCAACAAAAGATAAACTGTTAAACATGAGGAATAAAAATATAGTAATGTTAGTCGACTACTGTGCTGGCAGCAATCACAGACGCAGGGGGAAGTTTAGAAGACATGACAGTAATGTGCAAATGGATGATTCTTCTGGGTTTACAGTAAGAATCTAGTACAGCACTGAAGATGAGAGGCAGGTTTCTCTGGACGCAAATCATTGAGATATGTTGGAAAATATAAAGAGGAGATGGATTGTTTTTCTATGGGGATAAAAAGGATACTATTGTGCCTCCCACCCACCAGGGACCGATTCAGAAAATCCTTTCCCCTCAGGCTATTAATTTTTACATGTCTTTTTGAAACAAAAATAACTCATTCATAATTCATTCACTTTTTGTTTTGTTTTTTTACTTATACAATGTCTACCATTATTGTATATTTACTTCTTACTAAAACCAGGCTTTATAGGTACTTAATACTGTACTGTGGTTTAGATAATTGCTGCTTTTATGTCCTGTATGATGCTGGTAAAACAAAGCTGAATTTCCTTCCACAAAGAATAAACAATTGATTAACTGTTATATTTTAGAGAGATGGTGGATTTCCAGGAAAAGGTAAATAAACTGTACCCACAAGTCTGTTCTCCTTTGTCCTTTTTTTCCAGATGGAGTTTTCCAGAACATGGAAAGCTGGACAGAGAGTTGAGTCAGCAGTGAGTTGTTGTGCAGATTCCCAGACTCTTTGATCCAGGTGAGCATCCAGAGGAGGGGAGGGGAATCACAGAGGGAGTATGGAGAGATAAGTCCTCAAATAAACTCTAGAAACGGGGGACCTTTAGAATTCAGCAACAGGAGGTTTCCCCACACTACAAAAATTATCTAGAAATAAGTAAAAAATGTCTTAAATTAAGTGTATTTACCCTTAATTTGAGTAGGTAAATGAGATAGTTTGCCAATCGAATGAGTAATTTTACTCTTAAAATAAGATAATTAGATAATACGCACTTGAAATAAGACAATGCAATTGCGTTTTCTTATTTTAAGTGTAAATTGTCTTGTTCCACTGGCAAAATGTCTCTTTTACCTCTTCAATTCAAGAACAAATGCACTTATTTTAAGAAAAATTAGTTATCTAGATTTAGATTTTTTGCAGTGTAGTATGAAAGATAAGGTAAGAATCTGAAATTCTTAGAAAGTCAATATGAACAGGTAGACCTGGATTCCACATACGTGAGCAAAACGATCTGGCATCAGGGAACTTTCAATTAGGTTTTTCAGAATTCGTTAAATCAATAACATTTTGAATGTAAAAAAAATTTAGCTGTAGGTGGGAAAGTGTCATGGTTTTAGGTAGATTTCTGACCCACATGCCTTACACTCTCAGGAGACTAGAAAGAGTTAGAAATGTTTATTGAAGAAACAGGAACTACTAGGCAGGAGGTTCAGGATGGAGGAAACAGGAACAGGTCTCTGGCAGTATAGAAGAGTGGAACAGGGAGGTTAGGAATAAATGGGATTTGATGATGATGAGAGATGGAATCACCACGGAGGAATGAGGGGGAACTGGAGGGTGAATGCTTGGTAATAATGCGTCCGAACCAGGTGACATCTGGGGTTAATTCTATTCAATTCAGTTTATTTCTATAGCGTCTATAGTCACCTCAAGGCACTTTACAGTTCACCAGATCATCCAGTCAAATTGATTCAAAGTTTCTATCTAAGGAAAACCAGTTGATTGCATCGAATCATTGACTCGAATGCAATCCCTCACACTAAGCATGCTTGTAGCGACAGTGGAGAGAAACAACTTCCTTTTAACAGGAAGAAACCTCCAGCAGAACCAGACTCAATGCGAACGTCCGACTGCCGAGGCCGACTGGGGTTCAAGGAGTTAATATTACCATCATTTCAACTATTAAATGACCAGTATCTTTGATGCTTTTTATCATTGCATCCTTATCAGTATTATCATTACCTTTACAATATCTGTGAACATCATCATAAAAGAGTGAGAATAAATATTTTATCGGTTAAAATTTTCTGTTTAGTTTACAAGTAAATAAGAAGAAGGAAGTAAAACTTTCAGATGCTGGCGCCTCAAAGTCCAAAAAAGACCCAAAACTCGCCCCCTCCCCATCTGATCAGACGTAAACAGATCAATAAGGTATTTTTGGGCCTGAGTGAATGAAAACATACTCGTTATTTTCTCCTTTGTCTATTTGTTGTAGAAATCAATGCATTGGCAAAAGGGAGGATAAACACAATCATTAATCTGGCAGTGATGGTCCGTCTTTTTTTCTCGCTTATAAGCAGCAGAGGAGTCCTGAGTGATGCTGCTGTCAAAACTTATAGAGGCGCCTCCAACGTATAACGACTAGTTTCCCTTTCATCCTGCATCAGGTTTCTTTTTTGGTTTCAGGACATAACAAAGAGTTCAAACTCTGTATTGTTAGAGGAGATGAGAGAGTCAAAAAACATCTGATGCCCAAAGAAGAAGGCAATTTGACAATTTTAGCAATTAAAGAAGCTAAAGATAGGCAAAAAAGGTTGTTTTTTACTGCAGCTATCTTTTACTCTTTATAACATTTTAAATAAGTATCTAAACTAAGAGCTTCACAAAGCTTTAACCCTGAGGAATAAAATCATTTCCACCCACAGCCCTAAATGCAGTCTAAAATCCACTGTATTCATTTCTTGCGAGTTGTAAGTAGACAGATGTATTTTCTGAACAATGCAGCCGCTTTCTGTCTCTGTAATGTGGGAGGTAAAGAAAGTCAGTCTGATTTCTGCATCCGTGATGCTCCACAAGGAAACAGATGGATCATCAGGAAACTGAAATATATACGATTTTTGGTTTTTAATCTTAGTTGCGGCTGTTTGCTGTGGCTCAATTCAATCTTTCAGTGGATTATGCTAAATTTCTGTGTTTGTTTTTGTTCTGCTGGAACCTTGTATGCAGAAGAAAAGATGAGCATCTGGACGCAGTGTGACGTCATTCGTTTAAATAGTCTCTCCAGTAGCTCAGCCTCATGTTGCTGCACGGAGGAGGATGCTGATGTCATTTGGGCCGAATCAGCACTAAAAATTTCCCCTCACGTAAGTGGTCTTATTGAAGATGATTTTACTCTTTCCTTCTGTTTCAGGCACAGTGAGATGCTGACTTTATTCGCTTTGTATTATAACAGCATGGCCGCACAAAAGTAATTAAATTAAATTCAATTTAGTATTTATTATGATCTTACAAACTTTTTCTGGTTTGGTTTCCTGTGGAGAAATGTTGACCCACTCAAACATTGCTATAGTTCGCTAAGATGTATCTGCACAGCTTTATTTTAATACAACCAATAGGTTTTTAGTCAGATAGGATCTGGATTCTCAATGGTCCGTAGTATAATCTTCCTTTTTTTCCCTTTATTAGCCGTTCTTTATTATTTTTTAGGATTTGCTGCTGTTTTTGGGTCTTACTTGTGACCCAGTTCTGGTTCAAATTTAGATGTTGGATCTTTGGCCTTACATATTTTTTATAGCTGAGTTCACGGTCAGATCAGTTACCTTAATGTTCACAGACACCATGGCTGAAAAAAAAAAAGCGCATTTCATCATGCATCTTTGTATTGGTCGTATTGATCCTGGGATGTTGTTTCAGACGTCCTGCTTTTCATTATTTTGCAACATAGAATCTGAAAGAGAGGCTTTCTTTAGACCCACATTATAGCTCTGTCTTCTGTTCTTTGTTTTTGTTCTATAGGCTGCATGGTGATGCATTTGGCAGCACTGTGGCCTTACAGCAAGAAAATATTGAAACTCCATCCTGGGATCGTTGTGTGTGAAGTCCATATGTTCTCATAAATGCATAAATTCTCCTTAGCCTACAGCTTCTTACCATAGTTAAAAATTACAACTATTGATTAATTAATCTCTGTAAATTCAGCAAAACGGTTTTTTTTTTTTATGGGCACCCTGTAATTTAGAAGAATGTTTTCTTCCCTCCAACCAATCTTTGAACAAAGAACAAAGAAAAGTCAACTGCAATACACCAAACAGCACTGAAATAACCAACATACTTTAAATAAAATATCTCCTTTAAATCACAAAACTACCAATTTTAAAGTGTACTTATTTCAAGTTTAACAGTTTATCTCACTATGTAATAGTCTGTTTTTTGATTTTCAAAATAGTTTACTTTGGAGTTTTTTTGAAAATGGAGTTAATTTTTGCCATGACCATATAACTTAATGATAATCTCCGCCTTGTGGTCTGGAGCATTTCCATTATGTGGAGCTAGTCAGTAACTTTTCTTAACTTGCAGTATTTTTTGCTGCTTGTAACATTTTGCATTTGTTGTATATTTCTCAAATTTTTGAGTTTGCTAGTTTAATTTTTGTGTATGTAAGATTTTTGAGTTTGCTTTGAGATAATTTCTTTGCAGAGTTTGCAACCCTGGGCATACGGTTGCCCTGCAATGGACCGGCATCCTTTCCAGGGTTGCCCTGTGCAGCCAATCACAGAGATCACCATTCCAGCCACCTTAACCCAATAGTACATTGCTTTTGGGGCACGGTGACTGGAATGGCTGGAAAATGTTGC
This sequence comes from Cyprinodon tularosa, assembly GCF_016077235.1. Taxonomy (NCBI): domain Eukaryota; kingdom Metazoa; phylum Chordata; class Actinopteri; order Cyprinodontiformes; family Cyprinodontidae; genus Cyprinodon; species Cyprinodon tularosa. The sequence goes on from NW_024039259.1 coordinate 1,000,250, forward strand.
TGCAAGAGAGACTGGTGCACTACAGAAAACTAATGGCATGAAAACAAGACGGAAACCTTGTTAGCAGTTATGTCATCTTATATTCAACAGGAAAGATTTAGTCTAATTTAAAATTGGACTGTAAGAAAAAAATACCTTTGTTCTTTTAAAAATCACATTAGATTTTAACTGTTGAGCAAACTTATTATATATAATCATACTTTTAAAAATTGTAATCTTTAAATGATGCATCTGTACTCAAAGGAACTGGTAACTGAGTAAAGCACACTTCAATTCAGAACTGCTGCAGAAATGATTGTTCTTTCTCAATTTATATGCAACAAATGCAGCCCTGAATTTAGAAAGTTCATCATTATGACAGACTTTCTATTGAAAAATATAGATTTTTTTGAAATACTTGCTGCCATTTTGATTGTGCCAGTTTGCAAAAGGCTTTTCAGTTTCAGAACTAAAACCAAAACAAGGTTTTAAATTTATGTTCAAAAACCCCTCAACCAAAAAATATAAGATTTATATACGTTAATTGGCCTGATTTAATTGTCTTCAAGAAAGGTTTAATTCTTTCTCTGTTTTCGCAGATATGCTACTGATCAAAAAGTAGCTATTTTAGTGTAAAAGCTCTCTAAATGTTAACTCTAAAGAAAACAAAACATGAACCCATCCAGACTTTTTTTCTTGTTTAATTTCCTCTAATTTCCAACTAAAGTTGTAGCAATAAATATTAAATCAGTATAAAAGGCCAACATTGACCCGATCCATCAGCAAACCAAACACACACTGATCCCGGCTGTCCTCATATAGCGGACAGTGATGGCAGAACAGATTTGTTTGGTTTCTAATGTCAACAGTTGGATCATGTGCTAAATAATTCATGAGAGGTGACACATGGTCTGACAGGGAGGTGATTACTGGACCGGTTCAGCCTGTGCAAAACATCCACAAAACTCAGAGGGAATCGATGTACTTAGGTCTGAATTGTGTCTTTTCTTTTTTCATGATTACGTTTAAACAGATTTCCTACTTTGCTTTTAAGAAAGTGAAAGAAATAAAGACATAATATTAGAGATTTTCTTTCAATTGAAGCTGCTAAATCATATTTTTTTCCCACGATTTTATCCCACATAACATATTGTCTAATAAGTTGGTCAAATAGTCACTCTACTACAATAAAACCATTAGAAACATTATATAAACAAGCATTAAAAATACTGGATAAAAAAAACATACCATTACCATCACTGTAGTATTCTGAGGAAATATCAGTTACTTACCTGGAACAATCTTATCAAGTTCAAAAACATCTGTTTAATCTATAAAATCAGACATGGTTTAGCACCACCTCCACTATGTGACTTTGTACAGTTCAGATCCAGTGAGGTCAGGGTAACCAGAGGGGCAATGAGGGAAGACTGCATCATCCCCCGGAGAAAAACAGCCTTTGGTCAGGCTGTCTTCTACGGAAGAGGATTAGGGCCACTGGAAAAAAAAAAGAAAGTTAACTGATTTTTTTTTTTTTTTTTTTCAGTATAGTATGGGGAAAATACTATTCCCCATACTATTTATTCTCAGAATTCTGACTTTTTTTCTCAGAATTCTGACTTTTTTTATTGTCAGAATTCAGTCAGAATTCTGAGATTAAAGTCAGAATTCTGAGAAAAAAGTCCCCCAGCCAGATATAAAAAAGGCAACCTTAAAAATAAACACAAGTATAAAATCACAAGATAAAACTACAATACCAATTACATAAAAAACATTATGGTTAAGAAATACAATCAGAAAAAAGTCAGAATTCTGACTTTAATCTCAGAATTCTGAGAAAAAAGTCAGAATTCTGTGATTAAAGTCATAATTCTGAGAAAAAAGTCAGAATTCTGACTTTAATCTCAGAATTCTGAGAAAAAAGTCAGAATTCTGTGATTAAAGTCATAATTCTGAGAAAAAAGTCAGAATTCTGACTTTTTTCTCAGAATTCTGAGATTAAAGTCAGAATTCTGACTTTTTTCTCAGAATTATGACTTTAATCACAGAATTCTGACTTTTTTCCCATGTTAAACTGAAATAAAATTTAAAAATCAGTTTACTTTTTTTTTTTTTTTTCCAGTGGCCCTAATCCTCTTCCGTAGTCTTCTCTGTAAGAGCATCTCAGTAATGGAACACAGTGCCAGAAACCATCAGAGACTCTTTGTCATTCTCTTCATTCAAAAAGAATGCAAAAAAATGGCAAAATTTGTGGACACTAAGGCATTATGTGTGTATTTAAATAATTTTACAATAAATTTTTAATCATTTTACATGAATTGTATTTCTTAACCATAATGTTTTTTATGTAATTGGTATTGTAATTTTATCTTGTGATTTTATACTTGTGTTTATTTTTAAGGTTGCCTTTTTTATATCTGGCTGGGGGACTACCGATGAAAATTAGCGCTCCTTAGGTAACTCGGGTATATTTACATTGTTTTAATGTTGATTAATGTACACTGTCCCCTTTCAAAATAAACAACAAATTAAAATATGAAAAAAATAAACCTGCTCCTCATGGGTCTCTGGCTCAGACAGAACCAGAACCAAACATGGAGAAGCTGCTTTATAGTAGCTTTAAATAAAGATTTTGATGGAATGGAATGAAAGATTAACCTTTTTTTTTTCCCCATAATATTTTTATTAGAATTTTCTTCTGCACAAACATACCAAAAACAACAAAAAGACATGAAAAATAAAACGAAAAATGTACATACAATGCGATCCCTCCCCCCACCCAAAAAGAAAAAAAAAAAAAGAAGAAAACCCCAGGGCTCACTCTATTTATACAGGAAGAAAATAAATAGATCAAATTCTATTTACATGTCACAGTGTTCCACAAGGTCTAGGAAGGGAAACCAAATATCTTTAAAGTCTAGATCAGTTTTTCCATTGCCAGGTTTTTGCTCAATAGTTTGATCCATTCACTTATCTTTGGCCTTTCTATGTTCCTCCACTTCGGGGTAATCAAGTGTTTAGCCTGTAAAAGGCAAAAATTCACAAGTTTCTTTCTCTTCGTTGGTCCTTTAAATCCAACTGGAAAAATGTGTAGTAAGCAAAGTTTACTGTCCACTGGAACATCGTGCTCAATCAAACAAGAGATGAACATGATAACCTCCTTCCAGAAAGTTTGAAGCTCTCTACATCGCCACATACAATGGAAATGTTTACCCTTATTTATATAACATCTCTTTATTCACTGGATTGCTGATTGCCCGTTTGTAGTACGAGGTGGAGTGAACTCACCCGCCATATTGGTACTCCCTAGTTAGAGCGGTCGCAATGTACAAAATATGTGCGCTACAGCATCAAACAATGAGGGTTTTCTTATATTCACGGGGGTTTAGACTTATAAATAAAGATAAATGAATCACTTTGACACACACTTGCTGTTTCATAGTATAAGTAGATAACTTTAACTCATAATTAAAAAAAATAGGCACATCACATTGAATATTCAGTATGAAGCCACCCGGATTGTACATATGTCACCTCAAACCTCTGTGCTACTACCTTGTATCTTTTTATTTTTATTTTTTTCATTGTGTGCAATACATGTACACTTGCACCTTAATCCTTATTTATATTGATATACTGTATATACCTGGATATACTGTGTATATATATATATATATATATATATATATATATTTATATATATATTGTATATTCTTCTTAATGCACATTTTTCCTCGTTTGCACCTTCTTCTTTAATTACTATGCCAATATGTGACGCGTGAATTTCTCCGCTGTGAGATCAATAAAGCTTATCTAATCTAATCTAAGTCAATTAAGTCTATAAATCATGTAATATAACATATCATACAAATCCTTCACAACAAAATTAAAGTGTTAACGGAACATAATAATACAGATGTGCCAAAAGTGCTAAATTATATACATGTATTGATTACATTGTTAAGGTGATTACATATCACATATATTTCAAGATTTTAAATCAAGGCTGAATTACAAGTACATGTCTGTTAATGCTGTAGTATTTTTATATTTGCAAATTATGCATGAATGATGGCACATACTTTTATGCTGTGTCTGTGCATTAGCCTTTAAAAATGTTTGAGTTGCTTTTTTTTTCTGTCAATATAACATGCAATATATGTCATCACATTTTTTTTTCAAATGAGAAATACAACAAACACTACAGCAAGGACAGCGTCATCCACTTAATAAAGAATTACTACATAGACATTTCACAGTGAATTACTTTATATTTACTCTATTTTCTTTTTTCTAACATTAGACACAAAGTCAATGTCTAATTTAGTCAATGTCTTCGAGTCGGTCAGAGACAGCCAGACTAATGTTACGCTACATACTATACTATAGGATACATCGGCGTATATTTGAATTTTTTTGGTTAGTACATTCACAGAATGTAAAATTACCTGTGAAGCTTCTTCCCACAGCCAGCAAACTGCTTGTTTTTGCAGTCAAATGCTTCACATGTAGGCATTTTTTATGGCACGTCTCCGTGGGAGTAGGGAGTACCAATGTGGCAGCCAGTGGCTTTACTTTTTTCAAACTATCAGCAATCCAGTTAATAAAGAAAGATCAGTGCTTCATGGGTACTGAGTCATAGGACGGGATACCAATACTGACCTATGAACTGCAGGGGTCAGCATTCACCTAAACTTTATAGATAAACATATTTCTAACGTTTCCTTTCATTTCCAATTAGCTTTTAGATATTATCATTTTGAAATCCCTATGAATACTTAAATGTTCTGAATTATGGACATGATAAAATGCTCTATAAATTATAAGAAATAAGACCAGCAGCATAAAATAAAATTTCAAATTTAGTCCACTGGTGAGTTGTTCTGTTTTCAGAAGATGTCTTACCAAAAGCAAATGTTATTCTCCACTGGCAGATTATTTAACACAAACTGAGGTCCAAAAGCCTGAACTATCACTTTCATTTTTTAGTTTCTTGAAAAAACATTAACAATCTAACAAAATCTGCTTTTGCTTAGTATATAAATCTCCAAACAAGATTTTTTTTTTTCTTTATAAGATTTGGTTGACATAGATGTAGATAGACTGACTCTTTTCAGTCTGCATATTGTATGAATCTGAAGGAGTAAAAAATGGGTCTGGGAAACGGACCTTATTTGTGTCCGGCCTGCTTTCTAGAACCTTAATTTAAAAAGACGGATATCTGTTTGTCTTAAATAGGACCAAAAACCCAGTTTTCATCATGTCTGGGTGTTGGGCCAATTTTGCATCCTCATCCAGCAAAACACTAATGATACTAGAAAACATCTGTCAGGTTAAGATGAATGGAAGAGCAAGTAATTTTTTAAATAATGAAGTAAAAAATTAAGTCAGAATTACCCACTTTCTTTTTCTGTTTTTTTTTTTTTTTTTTTTTTTTTTTACGTATTCCAACCTGAAAAAAGTTTGAATTAAATCCAGATTTCTCCAGACTATGTGGGATCCCTGTAAGAACTTCTTAGCTTGCTGTCTCATTACGAACAAACTCACAGATCGGTTCCGTTGGAGGAATGCACACTGAGTAATTTCTGGCCAGTGTGCCCACAAACACAAACAGCGTGAGTCATTGCATTGTGCATCTGTTTTCTAGTATCTTCTGACATCATCACCAGTTTCATCGTCTCCTACAGCTAATCTGCAGCCGAAGTGCTGTTTGATGGAGGAAACATTCACACTTCTGCACCGGCCAAATGAAATCACCAAACTTTTGTTGCTAGTTTCTCTGGTCAACTTTCCTGAGCCTCATTTGAATTTTATATGAGTGATTCAGCAGCATAGTGAGAGATGGAGAGGATCGGCGCTGATGTGTCAACAAGGCCAACTGCTCGACGACAGCACCGCTGCTGCTGTAGGCCTTTCTGTGTCCAATCATTGAAAAGAGGCAGTATTTCAGAAACAGACTCTTGTTTCTGATGTTTTGCATGTGCTGCTTGCATTTGCCTGAAGGATCCTACCTGTTGTGTTGTGAGTGTACAAAGACGACAGAAAGGATGAAGTTTAAATAGGAACAAGGGAAAGATAAAGGTCAATATCCCTTTCTAAAAACCTTTTTTAACCATTAAACCTTTAAAGCAAACTTCAGCTTTAAAATGTTGTGTTCCACAACATTCTAGAGATACAGTAGATCTGAACTAAGAGACCCCAGCAGGAAAACTTCCCATATGCAGCAAACTCTGGCAGGATTTTGGTCTTTTAATGTTCTTCACACTTTAGTTAGAGCCAGTAAAGATATACGCGACACAGAACCCTCCCCCCTTCAGTCCGTATTGTTTAAACATTTCTCAAACAATCAACTTTGATGAAGTACAAACACAGGAAATGGCTGAACATTTTTTTATTTATTTACATCAATTCAAAATTATTCATACAGGTATAGGCCCATAGCCTCGTGAGACCATCCTGATCTCGTGAGCTTTCAAGATTTCATTCGCTAATCAGTCTGGAGACTCTCCATTGAAGAAAATTTGGAGCCGTTCACCAAACGAACGTCCAATCAGCGTTGGCTTTGAGGCGGGTTGAGGTGTGACGCAACGAGAAGCGTGACAGTTCAGTCTAAAGAACATGGCGGCTTCAGCCGATGAAACTAGCGTTAGCGTGGCTATCGAGCAGGTTTTATCGGAATAACAGAGTATTTCTTCACTGAAAGAAGAGCAAAACACTGCTCTGGAGGCTTTTCTGAGAGGAAAAGATGTTTTTGCTCTTCTCCCGACTGGTTTCGGCAAGAGTAGCCTGGCTGTTAGTACGTCATATGCTTTGTTGATCTGATCAGCCAATCAGCTAACCAGTATTTTCGCCCCTTCCCAAAATTACTTCTACGGAAGGTTTCCAGAAGGATATGCGGAGCAAATCCATCTGGCGGAGTCAGGTTAATAGGCCCAAACGTCCACATACACTTCAGCTAATATGCTGTTAAATATTCCTTAGGAACAGCACTTCTTTATAAAAGAAAAATCACCGAGGTCCTGCCATAATTCTGGGCTAATATTAGACCAGTGTTCACATTGCAAAAACCGAAATCCAAGAAGTCAGATTTTCCTAAACGTGTACTCGTGATTGTACCCGTAGTTTTCCAATTCATCTGGGACCAGGTCATGGGGGTATTATCTCAGCAGAGACTCCCAGACTTCCCTATCCCTAACCCAAGGTGCTCCCAGGCCAGCCAAAATACATTATCCCTCCAGCGTGTCCTGGATCGTCCCCTGAGCCTCTTCCCGGTTGGACGTGCCTGGAACATCTCCTGATGGAGGCAACCAGGGGGCATCCGGGAAAGATGGCCAATCCACCTCAGCTAATTCCTCTCAATGTTGAGAAAAAGCAACTTTAGCCGCTTGTATCTTGTTCTTTCAGCGATGATCCAGATTTCATGACCATAGGCGCAGGTAGTGACATAGACTGACCAGAAAATTGAGAGGTTTACCTTTTTGCTCAGCTCTCTTTAAACCGCAACAAACTGTTGCAATGTCCACTTGATAGCAGCAGTCAAATCGACCCATCAATTGACCTCCCGCTCCATTCTCCCCTCGCTCGTGAACAGGACCCCAAGATACTTGGACTCCAGTGGAAGCAGGGACTCTCCTTCAACCTGGAGGGGACAGGCCACCTTTTTTCAGTTAAGAACCATGGCTTCAGACCTAGAGGAGCTGATTCTCATCCCTGCCGCTTCAAACTTGACTACAAACCACCCCAATGCATACTGTAGGTCTTGTCAGGAGGGAGCCAGCAGAACCATGTACTCGATTAGTTCTCTAACAATATGATTTTCCCAGCTTAAGGAAGAATGACACATCTGTAATTGAGTACAAAGATTGACCAACACTTTTCTCATTTCCAGTTCTTCATCTAAGACTCATCTACAAAAGTATTTTCTTTATCCTTATATCCAATAAGCATAGCTGGAAAAACATGCAAAAAAGCACAGAGATAGCCAAAGAGCAACTTAGGACCAACCTCTGTTTCCGTGGTGCTGTATTCCCCAGCAAACAGTGCTGAAAGACACATTGCTAATGAAAGCCAACAAAATGCTAAATCCATCAGAGTTAAACTCATTTGCATAACTCTAAAACCTTTTAGCGAACCACTCAACAAATTCCCCTCACTACATCAGCAAAACCAAACAAGGCTTCTTGTTTGGACACCAGACTGGCCGCAGATGTCACTCAGATGTTGTAGTTATATTTCATTGTGTTTATTTCCTTTTTTGTACATCTAGAGTAAGATAAATTGTATGTAAATGTTTTTTTGTTTTTTTTTTGGCTGAGTTTATTTTTGGGTTATTTTAGCATTTACTAAGGCTCAGGATTATGTATTCTAAAACTTTCACAGTTAGTTAATACCATGATTAGCAGTTTAGACATTGTACAAGTTGAGAAAGTATGAGTATCCATTTCAGTTTTTGGAAAGTAGACCCATAGCATTTAAGAGGTTAAGTCTAGACTTTGACTAGGTCACTTTTAAATATTTAGAACACAGTTAAGACATACAAAACTGAGTTCATTTATTCTTTAATGAAATGATTTAATAAGAGTGAATAAGGGGTTTAAATCTACTGATCTTTCTAGTTCACCGCCCAGATGTCCACCTGTATCTTCAAATTAAAAAAAGTTAAAATCACATTTTGTCATGATCTGGCCTGTTTGCTCCTCCTTAATTAGTCATTTCTTTCACCTGTGGTTTTCCCTCCCTGCCTCCATTATAATTTATTCCTCTTACCTGTTTCCTCTGGTTTATATTCAGCTCAGCCTTAGCATTCAGGGCCAGATTATTTATTGTCTTTCTGTCAGTCTGTCTGTTCAGTTTTAGTTCATGGTTCATGTCCTGGATCCTAGCAGCCAGTGGAAAGAGGGTTTTAGTGTTTGTCTCGTCTCCTGATCGTCCACTGTTCCTCCCCCACGGAGTCCTCTGGGTTTTTGGCTCTATATGTGGGGAGGTTCAGTTTTTATCCCAGTAGGCCTGGCTCCAGGTAGGAGACCAGTTTAAAGTCCTGCATCAAGTTCTAGTTCCACGTCCTGTCTCGGCTACCCTCTTCCACTGAGCCTGCTCGTCTGCACCTGATCCTGTCTGCTCCTGTGCGTGACCACCTGGTCACGCTTTCTGACTCTGTAAGACTCTGAACCTGTGGGTGCCTGAAAGTCTGGATCCTGCCACCTGTTTCTGTTCCTTCCTGTCTGTCCTGGATCTCCGACCAGGATCGGCCTCCAGCATGTCCTCTGGGACTGCAGCAATTGGGGACATTCTAGGACTGGACTGTTAGACCAGGTTAGTGGCCAACTCAGATAATCATCTTCTGTCAGATGATCGTGGTCACTTACCTGTGTTTCTCCTGCAGAGTTTTGTGATTGGGCGGTACCCTGCTCCCCATCCTGCTGTGTCCGTGGGCCACAGCTCCACTTTAGTTTTTGTTTTATTTAATAAACTTTTTGAACTTTCCTACTGACTGTCTCTCCTTGAATACTGGGTCCATCTGTCTGCGTTTCATGACCCATTTGTTGCCACCTTTCCGTCAACTGTTTACTCTGGACACAATTCATTTGAACAGAACTTGGAAACATCTTCTCATTATGTATCAGTCATTGTGCCTTTCATCAACAGTTTCTGCTCCTTAAACACATCAAATATCCAAACAGGAAACCCAACAGTTGTAAACAGTTTTATCTGATATGTTTAAAAGGCCTGCAAGTGTCAGCGTAAGGCATCAGGGAACCTTGTCGTATTTTCCCCTTACATATTTCATACGCAGTGATAAATATTTGACTTTTTAACACCCTGTGTTTCCTTTTATCATTGTTCTCATTGGGAATCTAAAAGTAAATTTGGGCGGATTTTAATCTAATTGCCTCTAGTTGTCTGCAAATCATCAGCCATCCTTGGCAGCAGGACTTGGCAAAATGTTTTGCATTATTCAACCGGCTTAGTTTTCTTCTGTTATTGCTGACGTTAGACGACGTCAGCAGATGATGGAGGGATTTCACAAAAAGTTTGGCTCAAACATCCGTTTTACTTATGATAATTGGAGTAAATAATGTGACATTGCTAACGTAAAACTCACTCAGATGATTGTCTTGGAATAAAAGACCATGCCGTAATTTACAATAATTTTAAAGATTATTTCAGAGATATAATTAAAGGAACAAATCAGAACAAAAATTATAAATCAAATGTTTAAAAAAAACAACATTTGTGAACCACCTGGTCTATTTTAAACCACAGAGATAATCAGGGAGCTCCTTGTATCTTCTGCCAACATCTCGGCTTTCATTTTTCTTTTTCTTTTTTTATACCATTGACTCATTCTTCTATTCTGGAGTGAAAGTGTCAAATTTACTCCACTAATGACTTTATTTTCCCTGCAGGAAGGGATTGATAAATCTGAGATTTATATTCTGCCAGATCCTTTGCAAGCAAAGTAAAAAAAAAACAATACTTTAAATGGAAAACAGTTGTTGATCATTTAGATTATAAGGCTTTTGCAGTACAAACATATTTGGTAATTTAAAAAAAGCCTTGTGCAAAAGAGATTATCACATGAAACTGATTTTATGCTGTTAGTTTAACCCAGAGCCCACCTTAAGAGTGTCAATAAATAATTTTTCTTTAGCCCTTCAGTATATTTCTAAATGCAAATATTTGAAATTAGCAAAAATGCTCCTATTTCTGTCAAAAAAATAGGAGAATTGCAAGAAATAAGATATTCCTAAATTTGTAGTAAAAGTCCCAAATATGCTGCTTTTCCTTTAATGATTTGATGCTACTAATTTTATGGCTGCTTTCAATTTTCTTTCTGTTTGACTTCCAAGAAAACTCAAAACAATGAAGCTGAATCACAACACTGCAAACAGTCTGTAAACCTGTAAAAGATAAGAGTTATACTGCCCTCTGCTGTTATCCATTTAAAGAAACCAAAACAGAAACTTGTTTTATTGTATTTTCATCTCACACAGAATATGTTTCTGTCTCTGATTGATATTAAAGTTGACCATTAGCATTTCTGGAAACTTAAAAAAAAAAAAAAAAAAAATCTGATTTCCCATTTTTATTTTTGTGAGGAACTATGTCCAGTAAACACCGCCATCTTGGGGTCATTATGTCACTATTGTTACCAGGAGAAGAATATGATTGACTCTTGAGAGCAAAAATAGTGTCAGTAGAGTCTTTTGTGAAACAAACACAGGTGGAAAGAGTACTAAAAAATTGTAATTGAGTAAAAGTATCTTTACTTTGCCTAAATTCTACTCAGAGTAAAAGTAAAATTACCCATCTCAAAATTTACTCAAGTAAAAGTACAAAATTACTTCATTTAAAATGTAATTTAAGTAAAAGTTACTTAGTTACTTTGAGTTATTTAATGCATAAAAGGATGAGTCATGGATCGAATTGACCACAAGGTGTTTTAATCGATTTCAAGGCGTATTTCAGTGGACATCCACACTTGCAAAAGATCAGCTGGGCTAAGGAACATCCTTCCTTACAGCACAAGGACAGTCACAACCTGTACCATAAAGTGCAAACAATTTTCAATCCTACTGTCCAACAGACAACACGATGATAACTAACTTACCGCCACATTTTTTCATAAATTGGATGTTGATGTTTTGCTGGGCAGGCACATGTTGCTCTGCATTATCACATTGTTCCCTTTTGTGCATTTGAAAACAAATAATCCTTCCAAATATGACCAAGGGTTTTTCTGGCTTTCGTCTCCAGAATATGTTTCCTCTTTAGGCCTTTCCTCATCCATACTCCCTAAGTTGTGATTAGCAACTGCCATCTTCCGAAGCGCAGCACTGGATTATGAGACAATACAAAGGGTAATTGCAAGGCGGGGCCACATTTAATTTGTTCACCATCAGTATTTTTTTATTTTTTATTATTTACTCAGTAACGTGAGGGGGTTTTAAATGTAGCAAAGTAAAACTACTTAGGTTAAAATTTACTTGAGTAAAAGTAAAAATTACATATATTTCAAAAACTACTCAGAAAATTACAAATTACTCATAAAAAGTACTCAATTACAGTAACTTGAGTAAATGTAATTCATTACTTTCCACCCCTGGAAACAAAGAATGATCAACGCCTACTAACTGTGAAGTATGGTGGAGGACCTATGAAGCTGTGGGTTGCAAAATCTTGTTAGCGAAGAGAGCATCATGAACTCATTGAAATCCTAGGCTTATTTCAATAAAGTCTGCTGGCCTCTGTCAGAAAATTGAAAACAAATATCGAGTGGGTTGAAAAACTTTATACAGAAATAATTCCCTAGTATCTGTACACAACTAAGTACTAGACAAAACCTGAGGGGTGAACTGAGGAAAAAACTTATACACATTTTACAGGGCAGCCCTGTCACTGGTCCTGTTCATAACCTTTATGGACAGGATTCATAGGCGTAACCAAGGGCTGGAGGGGGTTTGGTTTGGGGACCAGCAGATTTCCACTCTGTTTTTTGTGGATGACGTTATTCTGCTGAATCCTTTATGCCAAACATGTGTTGGGACAGTTCGCAGCTTAGTGTAAAGCAAGCCGGGATTAAGATCAGCTCCTCCAAGTCTGAGGTTCCTGTCATAAAAAAAGTGGCCGGCTTGCTTCAGGCAGGGGCGGAGCTAGATGTGGGGCCAGGGGTGGCCATGGCCACCATTAGCCAATCATTGGCCACCCCTGTGGCCACTCCTACCATTTGTTTCCCTGTAATACAGATGGTGGCAGCAGTAACACTTTGAAGGGGAATGTTCAAACTTATTAAACATTTAAAATTTTCATATATTAACAACTACTTGACAACAGAAACACTGTGGTTAATTATGCACATCAATATACAAACATTAAAGATGATAGTTACAGAATTCATGGGGTTCATGGTCTTCAGTGAAATCATAGATAAATAACTAATTTAAAGCTACAGTGTGTAATAATTACAGGGATATACAGTCAGAAATGTAATATATTATACATAACTATGTTATTTATCATCATCTACGAGCTCAGCCTCTTAACCTTAATATTTGCGTTGCCTTAGAATTCGTTATTTATAATTACATAGGAGCGGGTCTCGCAGCCATGGAGGCAGACATCTTTGCGCTACGGCAGCGCAGAGCCAACAACCTAGCGATTGCGAGATCGCCCATTACGCTTGAAAGTAACTACGGCAAGTTGAGAGAGATGAACTGAGACGGTACTGAACACACAGACTAATGAAATACTATCTGTAAAATTATCTATGTAAACAAACCTCATCACTTGAGAAGGTAGGTGATGCAGACGTCGTGGAAGACATTTTGTCCCGTAACGCTCGCCGCACTGTTGGGGGGGAGAAGCGGTGGGGGGGAGACGTTCATGTTGCTGCGGTCTGCAGTCTGGACGTTAGATGTCGCTAAAAATTACACACTGTAGCTTTAATAATAACTTAAAAATTCATTTAATGTGGATGTTAGTAGATTTAAATATAATTTATTGGCAGAATGATTATTGATAAAAGTAATGGCAATGTAAAATATGTTCGCCCCAGAACTTAAACCTGAAAGAATTTTGTCCACTATACCTTTTATTTACACAGCATAGATGTTTAAATATATCTGTCCATTTGTTAGCAAAGGCTGCAGGAAAGTATTGTTTGTCTTTATTTAGAAAGTATGGATGTTGTGCTCGTTCCTGTTGGAACAGTGTAGATTGACCCTGAGGTTCTGGTGCCTTTCGGCCACCCCTCAATGTACATTGGTTATTGATCGGCCACCCCTATTAGGATTTTCTAGCTACGCGTCTGGCTTCAAGTCAGAGGAGAGCTTCTGTCTCGAGGAGAGTTGAAGCATCTTAGGGACCTTTTACAGAGCAAGGGAGAATGGAGAGGCAGATCGACAGCTGGATCCATGGGGCTGCTGATTACATATCGGTCCATGTTACTGTACTCACCTATGCAGTGGCGTAGCCAGAACATTTTTATAGGGGTGGCCAGGCACCGACCAATGTGCACCGAGGGGTTGACCAAGAGCAGATAGGCACCACATCTTCTGGGTCAATCTACACTGTTCCAACAAGAAAAATTAACCAGTAGATGATCTGTATTTTCCAAATAAAGATGAACTAGATTTTCTGGGGAGGAGGAAATCTGGCCTGTAGGTAAAAGACCGGCTCTTTGAACCCTCTCCAGACAGATGAGGTGTTGTTTTCAGACAGATCGGAAACCATAAGCTCAAAGCCTCCCCACTCATTCAGCAGCGGTAAAGGGTGTGGTTCCTGCAGCAGTTGCAAAAGTTCAGCCTGCTGAAGAAAATATGCATTATTTGTACTCTGCCATCAGCACCACTGGTAGGCTGCAGTGCATCAATAGCTTTGCAGAGAGTGATTGGCTGCATTCTTCCCTCTCTTGAGATTTTAAATCCCAAATTATTCATATATTTAGGTTGTGTTATTAAAGGGAGTTTTATTCTCTTATGAAAAGGAAGGAAACAGAAAAACTTTGAAAAAGACCAACTAACATTTTTAATCCATAACGCCATCTAGTGGTGATTTGGATGAATATTCATTGTTGATAGCAGGAAAAAGAGGATTTAAGGTCTTTTATTCATATTTAGTGCTTAACTCAATTTCTTTAATAAGTTCCAGCTAATAAAAAATATACATCTTGTTTAAACAAAAACAATAAAAATAATAATTACACATTTGAAATACATACTGAAAACTATTGTTGAACAACACTTTCAGCATTTATTTACCTTAAAGAAAACCTTCTATCTATTGATTTTTTTTAAATGTATTTATAATTATATTTATATTAATATAATTATATATAATATATATATATATAATTATAAACTGGATTAATTTTGTTCACAAAACCTGTCATTTTTTAATCCCTGAATGATTTATATCTACCTCCAATCAACTCAGCTTTAATATTATGATTACAACCGCTCTATAAACAACGCAAGAAATGCAAATACTTCTGTATTTTTAAGTTGTAAACCAAAAATTACTTATTTTTTCACTTTCCTTTAAATGAGTGGTAAAAATTATGAGTGGTAAAACATTTAGTTTACGATTAACTGTCTTGGACCAGGAACGAATAGAAAGCAGGTTCAGCAATCCGCCATTCAGTTTATATAATCTCCTTTATAGTAACACTAATTTCCTCCCTCCACTCAACCAAAAACACACAAAGTAGGAGCCAATCAACAGAACGCAGCCTGGTAAGTAGAGCAATCTGCTAATTGGATTACAGGACTATTTCTAGGCTGCAGAATAAGCTCAACACAGTGTCATTCATGACTTGGATGTCAGCGCTACTCCAAACAACGCACCCCTGTACTCCTCAAACTGGGAAAGGTGGGAACAATGGGAGAAATCTATCAGCACCACAATATGTTTAGACAGAACCCTGCTGTTTTTAACAATGTAATAAAAGCTTCTTTTCACATTTTAACATCATGCGAAACGGTTTAATTTCTGCAGATATCCAGAATTATGTCAAATATTGAGAAGTAAAAACAGGAGTTTAGTTTAGCCTATTATTTCATAAGTGAAAGGAAACTTAATAATTGATAAAGGTCATGATGAGGTAAGCCCCACAGACAGGTCTTATATTTTAAGTGTAATTTTCTTAAAATAACCCCAATAAAATTATTTTACTGTAATGCAGAATGTTAGATTATCCACTGATTCATCATCTATCCATAGGGGATTGCTGATGTCCACCCAAGGGGTCACTGGGTGAGAGGCTGAGTGAACCCTGTTGCGGTCATTGGTCCATCACAGCGCAAACAAAGATAAGCAGGACAAACAGACCCCACCAATAATTCAGAGTAACTTTCTAACACAGGACTCATGAGTCTGGACTGTGGGTGGAAATAGAACAGGAGAACATGCAAACTACATACATATGAACCTGAAGGTTTTTAAAATACGAACTGCACCACAATTCTTGATCATTTCTGCCCCAATATTTTGTGAAAGAGGAACTTTTTCTGTTATGTTTGATAATTAATTTTATTACGGTTATTGCAAAGTGCTTAATGATTAAAACGCACTGCAAAAAAATTAAAGTAACTTTTGCTCAAATTAAGTGCATTTTTTTCTTGAATTGAGGAGGTAAGTGAGAAACTTTGCCAATGGAACAAGACAATTTACATTTAAAATAAGAAAAACACAATTGCTTTGTCTTATTTCAAGTGTATATTATCTAATTATCTTATTTTAGGAGTGAAAATACTCATTCCATTGGCAGATCATCTTATTTCCCTGCTCAAATTAAGGGTAAATACTTAATTTAAGATTTTTTTTTATTTATTTCTAGATGTTTTTTGCAGTGCGGTATTACCTTTTATAGCAAAGTTGATCATTTTCAAACCCTTTTCACCTAAATGAACCAGTTGTTGAAGAAAAGTAACTATAAATTTGACTGTAATTGGTTTATTTGACCATTTATTAATGCCAAATAAAAACCTTCCAACATAACGGAGAACATTAGGTTGAGATGTTCAGCTACTGTAGAGCTAGTGAGCTCTCCTTCTGAGGGTAATACAGCCTTTCTTCCACTAATGAAGAGCTCAATCAGCTGGTTTTAAGTTTACCTGCATGTTCAGTGAGATAAAGCCCCTCCCATCTAAGACTGAACATCTGCAGGAGGCACAGAGACAGAAGGTGGAGGACTGGAGCAAAGGGCAAGAGCATAAAGTCTTTGTGATTCATTTGGTGATGATCACACTGCAAAAACGATCTAGAAATAACTGAAAAAATGTATAAAATTAAGATTATTTACGCTTAATTTGAGTAGATAAATAATATGATTTGACAATGGAATGAGTATTTTTACTCTTAAAATAAGATATTTATAATATGCACTTCAAATAAGGCAATGCAGTTGTTTTTTCAAATGTAAAATGTCTTGTTCCACTGGCAAAGTGTGTCACTTACCTCCTTAATCAAAGAACACATGCACAGGTTTTAAGAAAAAAAGACTTATTTAGATTTCCATTTTTTGCAGTGCAGAGTATTTTCCCGGATGTTGGAGCCCCATGTTCAAATATTCAAACATGTTTGGTCAGAAGACTCATAAAGACATGATTTAATAATGGACAAAGTACCACAGAAAATTAGAAAATCCCCCTTTTTTTTATTTAGTTGAATTTCATCACAGTCATTATGTACAAGGAAGAAATGTCTCATTTTCAGGTCAAGAACGTCTTTTTTCTCTTTACATCTAGATTTTTTTAACCAGCCAACTTAAAAAACAAAAACATAATAATCTTCCTGGAAGCACATTAGCTCCACACACAGATTTTTATTTTTTTTTTAGCGGTGGAGTTTGAATCACTGATCTCCGATTCTGTGACTCAGAGTAAACAAGCTGACTTCAGCCCAATGTCACTACAATCTTTCACACTCATTTTTCTGTAGCAGAAATAAAAACCAGAAGTCCATTAATAGTTAAATCACTTTATGCACCTTCTTCAGTGCCGATATATTATTTTGGTCATTCTTTTAGGTTTTAGGTGTAGATTACTTTGGTTAAAAAAACATGTTTTCATGGCCTTTTTGCATGAAGTGTTTAGAGTTAGTGGGTCAAAGGTGAGCCGTTAATTATGGGTAAAGAAAACAAATAAAAACCAGCTCATGTCTGCAGACTGAGACACATGATGCAGATATTTTTATCTGACCTGCTTTTCATGCTGTTTTCAACTCTTAAATTGCTCCAACATGCAGATCTGCATTTGTTTAATCCATTTGACGCGGAAATATGTCATCTGGGCTGCTGGGAGAAAATGGGTTTGCAGGATCTGCAACTTCCAGGCAGACTGGCCTCTACTTTGGAGCAAGACAGTTTATTACCAACTAAACTTATTAAAATTAGCTTCTGCCAGATTCAAGCCAATGATTTACAGCCTTCACTTCTTCTGTGCATAAAAACTATAGACTATGAATACGGAAAATGGCTGGACATTTCTATTTGAGCACTTTTCAGGTAAGGATGAGCGAAATAAAGCGGAATCCATCCATGGATGCGTCGACTGGGAAGGTTTGGATATTTGAAATGGATAATGTGAGAAAAAAACTTATACAGCAAGAAACTGTGTTTTTCATTAACACTTTTTGTGAAAAATATGAGCCCAAGACTACGTTAGAACTAAGCAATGTTTTTTTTTTACCCTCCATAAAATAGTACACAGAATTCCACTAAAATTGGAGTAAAATTGAGTTTAAGAAAAAAAAAAAAACTTGTTTCTTTTAGTCGTAAAACACACAAACAGAACTGCAAACTGTCTAAATTTGCTTAACATGAAAATCAAAATTCAGAGTCAATGTTTTAAACAAAATATGTGATTTTATCCAGAGGAACTTACTTTGTTTATTCCAGAATTTGTGTTTCTGCAGCTCAAACAAAAGGTAGGGAATCTTTAAAAAAAAAAAAAAACCCGGCAGCAAGATATTTCTATCTCTAACCGCTCCTTCTAAAACTAAAGATTCAAACTTTGCTCAATATTCTGTCAGAATAAATTTTAAAACATTTTTATGTTTACTCCATAAATGTCAAAGAAGTTTAGCATTGAAAATGATCACAAACTGAGGTAACAGTAAAAAATAAAAAGTCTAGTTGGGGTGAAACATGCTGAACGAAATGAGAAGATATTACATGAAATATAAAAAAATGTCTTTGAATATACATTCTGTAAACAGTCTTTAGAGATGGATTTTAAGAATAGCTTGATAAAAATACGTATTTTTTTTTAAAATGAAGCTGACTTTTAACAACATCATTAAATACTGAGAGATGATTGCTTCCAGATTAATTAAAAATAAAATAGTAAAAGGTTTCATTTGGGTTCTTTCCAAAAACAGACGGTAAACTAATATGAGCAAAAAATAGAGCAAACAGACCATCCCAAATTAAAAATAAACTAAAAGTTTTACTCCGTCTGTATATTTAGAAAACACCAGTTAAATAAGTTAAATTGACTGTTTTTAATGAAAACTTGATTAAAAAAATTTAGGTCAGTTAATAGCTCCTTTCCATGATATAAGAGCATCCAAAAATGTCCCATTAGATGATAATCAGAAAAGATCTAAAATAAGCTGTGGCTGATTTTGTAGGATTTATAAAAACATATATGGGGGCTGAATTTATCTTATGCTACTTGTTTGAATCCAAAACTAAAGAAACCTTCCTAGAGGTTTGCAGACAGGAGGAGATCAGGCCCAGTAAGTTACCACAAAAGAAAAAAAAAAAAAAAGCCTTTCCCCTTTATTAGTAGATCCCCAAACTGGATTATTTTCTGCACAGCATCCAAGAAGCGTATGGCAAACCCTCAACTATTAACCTGCTTAATCACTGCTACAATTATTCTTCAAGGCACACCACTGTCAGTGTCAAGTCAGCAGGTAAAGGTTTAGAGAATTGATAACATAACGGAAAAATTAGATGCAAGGTCTGAAAATTTAGAGTAAAAATGTCTAATTTCCCCAATCCCTCGTTGATGGCTCAAAAATGAAACCTGGTGAATCTGAACATGATGCCACTGATCGTCTCAGGGAAATATAAAAATGGTAACGGATCAGAAGAGGCGCATAGATCCGCCTGGCAGGCTAATAGCAAAATAAAAATGTCTGTTTTAATCAACAACATGATGTAAATGAGCATGAGAGCAACTTAAAAGCACAGATCGTTGACATCCATCAGAGCTCCATGGTTTGGCATCAGTCACTCATGTTACAGAGGGCTGGGGGGGGGCTGTCCGTTTCCTCTAACGCTGACATCAGGGCTGGTATGAGTGTGTTTGTTTCGTTTCACCAGAGTATGCAGGGAAAAGCAGGGTTTTTTGGTGTGGTTTGGGTTTCCATGCAGTACAGAAGGGAGGACGTGCAGCTGGGAAACAAAACAATGACTGCATGCTGATAGCAGAGGTCTTCCATCTCCTAATAACAGCTCTTTAGCTTGGCTCAGACGTTTAACATCAAACCATGAAATAAAGTAGATCCTGATGAGATCAGTTTTTAAAGGAGGCAAAGAACTCTGTTTCCTTTGTTTTCATTCAAAGTAAGAGTTTTAGTGGGTGATAGTGGAAGATGATGCAGCAATGACTGGTTCAAACCGTCCTCCATAAGTTAAGTCAATGTTTCTGCTGAGCAGCTGGATTTCTAAGTTTGGCATCGAATTTACCGTCAATGTTCTATTCCAAAAATAATAAAGCAAGTTACTGTGGGAGATATGTTAAAAAAATAAAAATAAAGTCATCCGGCTGATGACCAATGGATTATCTACAATAGGAGGAAAAGAAAAGCAATAAATAATCCCTCCACTTCTCCTTCATATGCCATCCTTAGCGGTTAGAAAGGTGATGACCAGAGGAGACTGGGGTGGTTTTGGCGTAACACACTGATGCAGTCACAACCAGCATCGCACAGACAATTCAGTAACTAGAAGATAGGGGAACGTTCAAGAGCTGGTTGGAAAGACCTCCCAAATTTAGGAGCATGGCCGTCGGCTTGGCTGATCTCCAGGTGGTTACACAGCTGGGGGCAGGCAGATGCGGCCGCCTCGCAGGTTAGCTTTGGAGCATCGGTGGGCTGGAGGTGAGGCAGGAGAGGGGAGGAGATCTGGGATGGCTGATAACTTTGGGCTGGCTTTTCTCTGGGTTCTTCACAGCGGTCAGATGTAGCTGGATCATAGTAGGGCCTCGAGAGGCTAAACAAATAGGAAACATTTAAAAGAGTAAGTGAGAAAATGCTCAGATTATTGTTTGTGTTCCTCAACAAATATTTTACAAAGCCTTACAAAACATTGTTGTGTTAGAACCATAAACTTTAATACATATTGAGATTTATTTAAAAGATCGACACCGGAAAAAAAAAATATCGCAATCTAGATAAGTAATTTTTTCTTAAAATATGTGCATTTCTTATTGGATGAAGGCGGTAAAAGAAACATTTTGCCAATGGAACATGACAATTCACACTTAAAATAAGAAAACACAATTGCCTTGTCTTATTTCAATTAATAATTATCTAATCTTATTTTTAGTTTAAAAATACTTATTCTATTGGCAAACCATCTCATTTACTAAAATTACTCTTAATTTAACCCCTTGAACCCTACGGACCCACCGGTGGGTCCAGCTGCTACATGACCTCGTAATTTTACCAAACCCCCAGTATTGATGTAAAAAACATATTTGGCACAGTTTGGTGACATTTATGGATAAATGTGCCAAACTGGCCCCTCCGCCTAAGAAATTTCTCACTAATACCATTCTAAAATAAATATGATTCATCTGATTGAGTCCAAATTTGGTATATTTTTACACAACATTTAGATTTGAAAGTCTGTACTACTTTTTTGTGCTATAAATAATATTTTGGTAGTGTTTTGCAATGTTTACTTCAAAGAAAATTTTGGCGAGGTTCAAAAAATGCAAAATATTTTGTATTTTGTCCCTAATATTTCAGGCAGGGTCAAAGCTACAATGGTGCTGACACCAGAAAACCATTCTATGACATCTTACCTTTACAGACGTACCAAAAGTTTCTTCTTAAATCTAATAGCTTTGAGGCTATAAGTTATTTACTTTTGTGTGTTTTTGTCAGGCAGAAATTTATTTATACCCCCTTAGGGTGTAAGAGGTTAAGATATTTTTTTACTTATTTCTACACTGGAAAAACTATCAAGAAATCAGTAAAAATGTCTAAAATTAAGTGCATTTACCCTTCATTTGAGTCGGTAAATGAGATAGTTTGCCAATGGAATTAGTATTTTTACTCTTAAAATAAGATAATTGGATAAAATGCACTTGAAATAAGACAATTCAATTGTGTTTTCTTATTTTAAGTGTAAATTGTCTCGTTCCATTGGCAAAATGTATGTTTTACCTCCTTAATCCAAGAACAAAAGCGCTTATTTTAAGAAAAAATGACTCATCTAGATTTCAGTTTTTTCCAGTGTAAATTGTTTTCAGTGCACAAAAATGTGAAATATTGTACATTAAGAAAAATATATTTTTTTCCCCATTTGTCTGAAATCCTAAAAGAAAATTGTTGCAATTATTTTCTTTAGAAAGCATCTACCGTAATTTTCGGAATATAAGCCGCAGAAGCTAAATTGCATGACTTGTACATATACAAGCCGCACCGGACTATAAGCGGCAGGTTTTTTATGTTTACACACAAACTGTCTTGCGCTCGCAATGTCCGTCTTTCTCGCCGTCGTTCTGTCTCGTACCACTCGCGGTAGAAGTCTGCTTCCGGAGGACCTCCGCATTCCAGCGCGCGCGGCTACCGTACTTGGTGTGTTGAAGCAAATGTGACGTCAACATGGTGGACAGTAAAATCCATCACCCTAGTGGCCGTTAGCTGTAAAAGTCCATAGAGAAGACGCAAGGTCGAAAAATGGGGAAAAAGTCGCGGCTTATAGTCCGAAAATTACGGTATTTGAGTAAGTAGAGTCTACCTGATTATGATCTAACCTCAGTATAAATCCAGCTCCTCTGTGAAGGCCTCAGAGGTTAGTTGGAGAAAATTCTTGATCAAACATCCTCATGAAATCATCAAAATCAAGGCAAACAGGTCAGTGGGAATACTAAAGAGAAGCCTGAACAACCTAATGCTGCCAGCAGCATCCTATGAGGGATGCCCTCCTCCATCAGTGACATAGAAGCAGAGAAGAAAACCTGCTAGAGGCTGCATAACATGGGAGCAGAACAGAAACTCCTAAATTTACAGCCAGACCTTCAGAGGAAGGATTGGGATGAAATTATGACCTCATTAGAATGGGCTAACCAAAGAACAGGCCTAAACTAAACTAAGAATTTATGAAAATACTCTTAAACTGACATCCACAGATGCTTACCATCTAATCTCACAGATTTTGAGTTACTTTGCGAAGAAAAATGGTCAAAAATGTGATCAGCTAAATAAGAATTAAAAGCTACAGTCTTTACTGTAAAGCTGTTTCTGCAGTGCTAGAACATCTGTATACAAATATTAGCCATACTCTCTATACTTTCTTTCTGATCAGTCCATTTACCTTTTTTCATGCAATATTAGTAAAGTACGTTCAAGTTTATGGTTCTAACGCAACGGGGAAGTTCAGACACCAGCTCTAATGTTTTTATCTTTACTTGCTTTTATTTTTCTTCTATTTTATTGTTTAATTCATGTAAGCACTTTGAATTGTCTTTTTTCAAATGTGCATTTAAAATAAACTTTTTTTGCTCATTTTAAGATCATAGTCGGTTGATTCAAAGTGATAAGGTTGACTGATTTCTGATTCTAACCTTTAATCAAGAAAACATAAACAGGATCTTACCTTCCTGCAGAAGCTAGTTGACACTGAATCACATGATCATTTTCCTATAAAAAAAGGAGTCAACAAGACAATCAGGGAATAGTTTACTCACATGAGCACCGATAAAATAGGTCAAGAAGAGGCATAAAGAATAAGCAGCTCAGATTTTATTTATAAAGCAAACAAAAGGATAAATGTGTTACAACGTGCAGAGCAATGCAAGCTTTCATTTCAGTGAATATTTGGTTCAGATCAGTGGACAACATCTGGATCTCTCTCTGCACAGGCAGCAGGCTGGAACGGTCTCATGCATTGAGCATGTAACACAGACACACACAGGTAATGGGGTAATGTGTTCATGTGGACAGCATGAGGAGACATGCATGTGCAAATCAACGTGAACATGATGTCCGTTTGGGTTAGTATTAGACGGCGGTTAAATGACAAGCTGGAGGAGTTTGTTACGGGCCAGCGAAGCAGCAATAGCCACACAAACGGGCGAGTCGAGAAACTGACGTACAACCATGAGGATGAGGAGGATTTATTGTGCAAAACAATTAAACAAACGGAAGACAAAGGGACACAAAGATCAGACGAGGCGGCTCTTACGAGTCATTCAGACTCTTGTAAGCTTTCTCTGGGGTTTTCTTTCCCCGGTGTGTTGGTTGATGAAGGCGACTGGGGCTCAGGTGGAGGCATGGGCATAGGCAGGGGGATTGGCTTACTCTGTTCCTCTGGGGTTTCAGGACCCAGATCGGAGGCTGGCTGGATTATGATTACAGTGGTACCTGTTGGATTGGAAGAGGGAAATCCTGAAGGCTGTGTTCATTTCAAATCCTCTGCAGATGAAGCAGCTTAATATAGTTTTATATTAATGCTAGACGATGCTCTCTATTGTTCAAATAGAACTAGAGCCACTCTGAAATTACGGCTATGTTGCGTTTTCATTTGTTTCATACAGATAAAAACATCGCCTTACTTTGAGTCCACTTCTTTTCCATCCACTAGACATTCAGACAGTCATATAAAATGGCGTAACCCTTATATATTTCTCTTTATAGTGGTTCGGGCCTTCAGACACAGCCAGAGTTACTCCAAACAAACCTGCTACTGAGCACGGTTGCTGTGACAATTTAACTCACAGTAATGGCTACCTAGCTTTTTGAAATGGCAAAGCTAGAGTATGCAGAAATTTACTCCAGTATACTCTGGCCTAAATGGGGACTTGTTGAAGCAGTGAAAATAAAAGAAGAAGTTCTTATTTGTGGGCACGGTGAACGAGCTACAACGCCTGGTTCACATGGCGAGATAATGGTGGCAAATTTCCCCCAATCTTTCTCTTAATCCTATGAGCCAATCCTGTTCTGTGTGGTTAAAGACGGATCAGGTCTGCTCGGAGAAATGTTAGGATGCCTCTGTTCATAAATCCAAAAAATCCAATATGTTGGATTGGCTTGGCCCGATATCTTAGCTTGTATGGTGTTCCCCAAGACAGGGTTCCTACAGCATAAGGCAAGTTAAATTCAAGACTTTTTAATGCCACTTGGAATAAAAATTTAAGACCAAATTCACAAGAAACACAAGAAAAACCTGCTTGTGACAACTTAACCCAAAGGTTTATTTTAACATAAACCACTGCACTAATGTTTCAAATTTTGAAAAGCTTCCCATACAGGAAGAAAGCTAAAAACACAAATGACAGATTTATTTTAACAATTATTTAACTGAATTCACAAACTTTGTTTTAGCAGGGAACAAAATAAATCAGTTTTAAAGCCACAACATAACCAGTGCTAAGTCTTTTTTGCAGCTATTTTTCTTTGTATGGTTTTCTTAGTCTGTTTGATTTGGTGATAAGTGGAGGCGTTGCAGAAACAAGGGTGGAACTAAACTGAGAAATACCGGCTGTTTCTCGGTAACTTGATTTTGATGCTCTGTTTTTCGTGCTTCATATGTGACTCCACTGCCCTAATTCCCATCGTTCCGAGCTTGAATCGCTTCTTGCACTAAATCCACTGATTACATTTATACTTGCTCATATTTTCCAGACAAAAAGTAAATGGCGCATCTCCCAAATGTCCCGGCCGCAACAACGCTTTTATTGGTTCCGCTATCGGGACGGATAGCAGCCATTTTTTTTTTTTATTAAAAAAAAAGGGTCAATTTTAACGTTTTATTTAGGTTACAAAAATAAATCATAATAAAAATAATCCTATATATGATGTTTCAAAAATTCAGACCTACGAAAGACTGATTTAAGACATTTTAATACCAATTAAGGCCTTAGTTTTATTTTGAAGAATTCAATGCCTTTTAAGACTTTTTAAGGACCCGCGGGAACCCTGCAAGATGAGAGTAGGACGCCACCTGTTGAATGTGAGGAGTAGCCAATTGGAAAGCGATTCCTGAGGAAGATAACATGATAACTCGCCAGTGTAGCAAGTAGATCCACTGATACGTTCTCTCCGCTCCTTTAACTGACATCTTTCTTATAGTAAAGTTTTTTCTCTGTCAAAATTAGTCCACAGAATTTCTCATCTGACCTCATCTGCTTTTGAGGTTTTGTGCATTTTCCTGAATGAAATCTTTTTGTTGTTCTTGCTGTGCAGCTTCACACTACTCCCTGTTGGAGCAAACCTGCTTTACCTCCAATTTTATATCATATGTTTATAAAGTTTTGAAAATCCCCCTACAATTTTCAAATATAACGATGATGTTAAAAGCAGTTGTCCTAATAGGTCTCTAAAAATATTAACTGTTTATTAATTGCATTTTGTTTAATGTGGAAGAAGAATCCATTAATACAAGAAATATTTCATTTCTACTGCAACCAGATTTAAATTTTATCAACAGTTTTGTGTATTTTGCATCATCTTTTTTACTAAAATGAAGCTTTAAATGTTGTTAACGAAACACTCAGGTTATCTGTGGAAATAAATCATAATGATGATACTTTCCTGTACTCATCAATGCATCTGCATTCATCCAAGTTGTATTTGTTCCTTTATAATCTATACAGTATCAAACAAACAAAATCAGACCCAGAACTAAAGCACCGAGCACCTACCTCCGTCCTGATCCGCTCTGATTTGGGCCTCCAGGTCTTCCGGATCAACATATTGGTAGTTTTCATCATCGTCGGGGGGCTTGCACTTCCCGCAGCAGAAACAGCAACAGCAGCAGCAGCAGCAACAGGTAAAAAGTGTGCAGCACAGCACCACACTCTGCAGGGATTAACAGAAAAAACTGATTTACATTACATGGTATTAGAATGCACAGAGGCTGTTGATATATGTCAGCTTTAATCATTAATATCGGCAGGAAGACAACTGTCTAAGACTGCATCATAAGGATCAAACAGAGATCAGCGTTAGGCTTTTCTTATGCAGAATCTGAAGTTGTATGTAATGAAGCATGCAGAGTTAAAACTAATAGTTCCAGCTGCTAGAGCTGCCATTCTAGACTCATTTAATTTGCCTTCTTATAACTAAAAAATATGGATATAATAAATCCTGTAACTATATAAATAGTTATTGACATATAACTAAACCAAACAAAGTCAACAATAAATAGCTCTGTAGGATTGTAACTTTACATTTTATGTCAGCAACAAAGGCTACCAGCATTACTAACCTTAAACCACCACTTGGACATGAGGAAGTAGTATTTGACACTTTCCTCTCCGAACTGTTCGGATACGTAAAGGCCCATGGAGCCATACTCGTCGTAAATCCTCCTTTTGTTCTCGTCGTTTAAAATAGAGTTGGCGTTGTTAATCTCCTTAAACTTCTCCGCTGCATCTGGGTTGTCTGGGTTCTTGTCCGGATGGTACTTCAGTGCAAGTTTCCTGAAAGGAGAGAGAACCGACTCTAATGAAAACTCCCCACGGTGCTTTTATTTGATCCTCACATCCTGAATACATTTTAAACTCCTGAAAAAGACACCATTTATAAAAAAAAATCTTTTTGTAGTTTAAAATGCAAATTAAAAAAACTATTGAAGTCAGAATATTTATGTGCTGGAATGTCTGGGCTTTTAAAATGTCTTGTATCCTATAAGGAATGTATTTCTAAAATACATTTATTTTAAAGATAATGCCTCTTTATGTCATTACAAAAAAATCTTAATGTTTATTTAATTTTTTTAACATTACCTTGTATGAATCTACTTTCATTTGGCTTTTACTTTGATACAGCTAATTACTCCACTGAGGTACAACAACAGATTCAAGTCTATTCTATTATGTTAAGTTCTATACATTATTGATAAAGTGACTAAATGACTCCACAAAGAGATAAATGTATTCCTATTTTTTAAAAAGATTATTGTATTTAAAAAAATAACAGCTAGAAACAGAAAGAAATGTACTTAAATGTGGCAGACAATAAAAAAAAAAATCGGCTCATGATGAGTAAAATTCAAGATGATACTCAGCATAAACAATGTTATTTGGCAGAATCTAATGGTTCAAAACAAGACAGAAGAGACTTGGTAGTAAAAAGGTAAATAATTCGGATTACCACACATTCAGACAGCTCACCTGTATGCCTTCTTAATTTCCTCAGCTGAAGCTCCTTTCTCAAGGCCTAGTACCTTATACACACTCTCCCCGGAGGTGGACATCTTCCTTTGGGATCGGGCAGAACTCTGTTCAGCCATGGCTCACCTCTACAAAAATAAAAACAGTCATATCAACGAAATAACAAGGTAGGTATGTATCAAATTAGAGAGCACGTTAAAAATTCGCAAGACTCTGAACTCCCCTTTGCTGAAGCTATAGAAGCCAAGCAGAAAACCACCTTAAGCAATCTTAATCATTTTTGTTTATCAAAAGACCAGAAATAAACGTTATAAAAATAAAGGCTCAGATTAATGAATTCATATGGAACGAGAGCTTTGGCCTAAAAAACCCAAAACTTATGAAGGTGAGGCATTAGCATGGGTCGCACAGAGAAAACGTAAGAAATAATGTGTTTTTGTTAAATTCCAAGAGCTGGGCTGTGCCTGTATGTCCTTTCATGCAAAGGATTATGAGACTCCTTACAGGTGCTGGTCATAAAATTAGAATATCATGAAAAAGTAGATTGATTTCAGTAATTCCATTTAAAAAGTGAAACTTGTATATTATACTCATACATTACATACAAACTCATATATTTCAGATGTTTATTTTGTTTAATTTTGATGATTACAAATGACAACAAATGAAAATCTCAAATTCATCATATCAGAAAATTAGAATATTACTGAAGACCAATAAAAACAAAGGATTTATAGAAATGTTGGCCAACTGAAAAGTATGAACATGAAAAGTATGAGCATGTACAGCACTCAGTATTTAGTTGGGCCTCCTTTGGCCTGTATTACTGCAGCAATGCGGCGTGGCATGGAGTCGATCAGTCTGTGGCACTGCTCAGGTGTTATGATAGCCCAGGTTGCTCTAATAGTGGCTTTTAGCTCTTCTGAATTGTTGGGTCTGGTGTATTGCATCTTCTTCTTCACAATACCCCATAGATTTTCTATGGGGTTAAGGTCAGGAGAGTTTGCTGGCCAATTAAGAACAGGGATACCATGGTCCTTCAACCAGGTACTGGTAGCTTTGGCACTGTGTGCAGGTGCCAAGTCCTGTTGGAAAATGAAATCTGCATCTCCAAAAAGTTGGTCAGCTGCAGGAATCATGAAGTGCTCTAAAACTTCCTGGTATGTGGCTGCGTTGACCCTGGACCTCAGAAAACACAATGGACCAACACCAGCAGATGACATGGCACCCCAAACCATCACTGACTGTGGAAACTTTACACTGGACTTCAAGCAACGTGGATGAAGTGCCTCTCTTCTTTTCCTCCAGACTCTGGGACCTTGATTTCCAAAGGAAATGCAAAATTTACTTTCATCAGAGAACATGACTTTGGACCACTCACCAGCAGTCCAGTCCTGTTTCTCTTTAGCCCAGGCAAGACGCTTCTGCCGCTGTCTGTGGTTCAAGAGTGGCTTGACACAAGGAATGCGACAGCAGAAACCCATGTCTTTCATACGTCTGTGTGTGGTGGTTCTTGAAGCACTCACTCCAGCTGCAGTCCACTCTTTGTGAATCTCCCCCACATTTTTGAAGGGGTTTTGTTTCACAATCCTCTCCAGGGTGCGGTTATCTCTCTTGCTTGTACACTTTTTTCGACCACATCTTTTCCTTCCCTTCGCCTCTCTATTAATGTGCTTGGACACTGAGCTCTGTGAACAGCCAGCCTCTTCAGCGATGACCTTTTGTGTCTTGCCCTCCTTGTGCAAGGTGTCGATGGTCGTCTTTTGGACAACTGTCAAGTCAGCAGTCTTCCCCATGATTGTGTAGCCTATAGAACTAGACTGAAAGACCATTTAAAGGCTTTTGCAGGTGGTTTGAGTTAATTAGCTGATTAGAGTGTGGCACCAGGGGCCATCAATTTTGAACCTTTTCACAATATTCTAATTTTCTGATATGATGAATTTGAGATTTTCATTTGTTGTCATTTGTAATCATCAAAATTAAACAAAATAAACATCTGAAATATATGAGTTTGTATGTAATGTATGAATATAATATACAAGTTTCACTTTTTAAATGGAATTACTGAAATCAATCTACTTTTTCATGATATTCTAATTTTATGACCAGCACCTGTATATCTCCTTAGCATCAGTTGGTAACTTTGCCTGCTCCCTATGCTAAAGGGATTATAACTGTAGCCATACAGGCTCAGTTCTCTACCTTCTTCCTCACTGTCAGAACTATTTGGACAAAATTTATAGTAAGCGTTTTAGAAAGTTCTTATCAATTATAATAATGTATCCTGGTTGAGCCTTGAATCACCCATTCTAAGGTTTACTGTCTTAACTCATTTTAAAAGAAGCCATATTGTTATTCTAATCATGGATGACTGATGCAAAAAATTAGTTCAGCCTCTTCATCTTTATGCACAATTATTCACAGTCTAGTTTAGCCTTTAGTTCATTTTACAGGTTTAAGCCCATTTTCAGGTCAGTAAAAACCTTTAGAAGGATGAAAAAGCTGCTGTTAAATGGATGATTTAGAGAAGTTCTCTATCATTTACTCCTCGTCCATTGTAAGGACATAAAGCCAAGTGATGGTGAGGGGTTCATTATCGGTAGAAAATCAATCACCTTAACCTTTACCAGTAGAGTCTGATAATTAAAAAAAACTTCTGAAAAAAATACTGCGTTTGGAGAAGTTTTACAATATTTGCTGCCTAATTAGCATAAGAGAAGTGACAAGTTCTTATGTTTTTTTTTTTTTTTCAGGGGGAGAATGAAGTGGAGAAAATTATTACATCTAGTCCTGGTGCAGCTTTTCCATTTCCAATACGATACCAATAGTGCAGCTTTGAAAATTGACCGGTTTGGATACCGACTAGCAGCATGAATCTTACGTGCCTTTATTACTTCTTTATTACTGAATGTTAAATAAAGGCTTGATAGAGAGATATTACTAAACAGGGAACAAAAATCAACAACAATAAGTATGAGAACAAAATGACTCATGTAATATTAACCTATACGTTACAGAAGCAGTGTTTCTATCAGCAGCATCCATCTTTTTTCTGTCATGCTTATTCCAAGCGGGGTAACGTGGGGTGCTGGTGCCTATCTCCTGCGAAGTATGGGCGAGACGCGCGGTACACCCTGGACAGGTCGCCAGTCCATCGCAGGGCAACACCGAGACAAACAACCAATCACACACACAATCACACAGAATTTAGAGAAGCCAAATAACCTAACATCATGTTTTTAGACTATGGGAGGAAGCCAGAGTACCCGGAGAGAACCCACACATGCTCAAGGAGAACATGCAAACTCCATGCAGAAAGACCCCAGGCCTGGACTCAAACCCAGAACCTTCTTGCTGCAAGGCAGGAGTGCAATCCACTGCGCCACTGAGCAGCCCCAATATGCATGTATCAGAGATTGTAAAGGCTTGTCAATAAGAGTGTAGTAATATGCCGACAATCCGGTGCATCGACACGTCTGCAAGATTATCGATTCATGCTTTTTTTTTTATTACTCTGGTCTATTTTTATCCATTCGCTCCTGGACGTAAGTCTGACTCCCGTGCTGCGGTGGAACTAAACCTATTTTGCCCTCCTAACTTGCTTCCTTTAGCCACTATGCTCTTTCTGCTTGCACACCCACACTCGCATAAACAGTAAGCAAGACAGACATGGCGGATTCTTGAGTATCGAAAATTATCGAATCGTTGGATAAGGAAATATATACTGAATCAAATCGCCATAACGGGTGCGATTTACACCCCTACTTGTCAATATAATCACATATTCTACTTCTGCCTAAAATCCAACTAATATCCAATACTAAATATTGGATCCAAACATCACTAATTACACCTGATAGTTATAGACCCAAAACACACACATATATATATATATATATTCAGAATAACTTTTAAAGCAAATAAGTGATAAAAATATTTTCTAGACCTACTTACAATGTGTAGATTTCCCTAGCCTTTCCTTTGCCATTGTAAAAAAAATCATCTATTTCTTAAACTTCAAGAAAGATCCAGACCACCAACATTTTAACTTCAGTATCTTTACGTAGCATTCAACCCTGATTCCAATTTTAAATTTGATAACAAAATGTGTCCTCTGTATTTAAGATTGGGAGACGGAGGTTTAAACCAGTGATCCTAGAACCTCTTCAGGACAGAAAGTGCCTCGCTCTCTAATAACTAATCCACTTTTTTTTTATTCACTACATCTAACTACAACACATTAATAAATAAAGTTCAGCACTGAATGTAGTGATCCTTTATGAAGAAGAAACAGGGAAGGTAATTAAAGAACCTGATCTCAACAGGACAGAAAAACTCATTAACAATGTTTTATTATTGGACAACTACAAAACACAAAAGGATTCCTGGTCGACCATGGAGACTGTAGAAACCAGCACATCTATTACTCAGCCATGCAAATAATTCCACAGCGGTCATTGGCTAAAGAAGATTACATTTTGCTGATTTAACAGATTACCCATCCAGGTCTACGTCAGAGAGGCCCGTTGTCCTGGTCTGAGTCTGCCTGGACAGCTTTACAAAGATGAAACACAACAAAGATGCTCCTACATGAACACAGCTGCAAGACGAAAAGAAAAAAAAAAGTCAGCAGAGGGAAATAATCTGTTTCAGGGAGAACATTTCCTCTGCCAAAGTAAAGTCAAACAAATCCATTCATCCAAACCAATATCATGATTGGACAAATTTTGCAAAGGTACCTGTTGGATCTTAGCAGGTAAATCAGGTTTGCAAAATAAAAATCAAATTAGACACAAATCGGATTCATCCCATTCTTCAACAAATATAAATTGAGGTTTATTATTTGATAACAGATAAAAAAATGCTATAAGTAATGGTCTTTACACTTACAGTTTTATTTATTTAAGGAAAGCTACATAATAGTTTTATAGAGTACAAGAGCAGGTATGAGCGCCTGGTTAAATAATAACTGGAAGAGAAATTACCAGATTTTTAATGTGCCATAATATTTAAAACTAAAATCTATGATTGGATAGAATTAATAGATTAAAATATTTAATTTCAAAATTAAACAGTAACAATTACTCCTAGTGGTGCCACATAAAACATTTCAGTTATGATAAATTAATCTAAAACTTCTGTTATTTTGACTTCAGCAACAGATTGTAAACCTTTAATGAATAGTAAAATGCTTCTTTTATCCAGCTGTGAAGCAATTCACAGAATAAGGGGTGGTGAGGCAGCCATTCTGTTTTACACTATGCTACAAAATGCTTCAGAAAATGTTAATAAATAGTTAAATTAACTGAATTAACAAAAACATAAAAAAATAAATACATAATATTGTGTTTATACCATAAAGAAGACCTTTAAGTTGTGGAAGAATATTGTTGGTATATGTTGTATGTTCATACCAGAAAGTTACTTTTACTTAAATATAAATTTCTAAAATAAAATATGCCAATAATAAAATCATAAAGGTTCTTAAGTATTTCATAAGTAATTTAGTAAAGTAGGAAAAAACCCAGATGAAACAGCAAAGATTTAAAAAAAAAGAAAGGGAGACAACCATAAATCTTCTTTTACTTAACAAAAATCAACTTTAGCAGGATGTATGGCTGTCTGTTAAGCAGCAGGCAAAATTCAGGGTCCCTCGTTTCAGTTTTAACAAGTAAAGTAAAGCAAAGTTTTATATTTTCTTCTGCAAACTGATTTTAACAAATTGAATTCAAGACATAAAACTGCCAAAGAAGATGTGTTAAAGTAAACTAATGCATGCTTGCAAAGCTAAAAGCAAGTTAGCTATAGGGCCAACGTTAGGCTAACCAATAAAAATCTAAATTAGTTTGGGACAATTATGTAATAAATAGGATCATCATTACATCAAATTATTCATCTTATTTGTTCTCAACGTTTTGACAGCTCAGTAAAACATCTAACTTCAGCAAATGTTTTTACTGAAATGAAACTAACCCATTTAGACCGATTTCCGCAGAGAAGCTATGTGGGGTGGTTTCCTCTCAGAAAGAGAAAAATAACCTTTTTTATCTTTCTTTGTACACTGTCAGTTCTATGGAGGACCAGTTATATATAAATACTCAATAAATAAATAAATAAGCATACAATTAATTGCCCGCAAAAATACAATAAACAAATAAATGCAGGTAGAAATTCAATTATATAGTGAGACATAAATGTATACATCTCTTTTAATTAGCTTCTTTATTTTTTCGCCTTTGTAATAAATACCTTATTTATTTATTGTCTGTTATTTATTTATTACTTATTTTTTTAACTATTTATTTTTGTGCATGTTATATTATTTTTGTCTGTTTTATTCTTCCTTTGTATTTTTTTTACCCTATTTATTTATTCATTCGATATTTATAGAGAAAATCCCGTGAATTTGCTTCTACTGTTTCCCATCTAATTAGTTAAAAGCCTCTCAATGTTTACACCCCTTTCACAACTGCAGCAGATGGTACTTTCACTCCGTAGTCTCACATTCTGACTCTTAAAATGGGTCAGTGGGGAAGATTAAAGTCAGTTTGTTGTTCTTATAAACAGAAGAAACCTCAGCGGAACCCATTAAAGTCACATCTTCCAACATTTACATAACTGTGTCACACTTTAATACACCCAAAACTAAGCTGCCGTGAGAAATCAATGATAGAGACACAATTATAACATCTGAAGCAATAGAAGAAAGTTTGGTTTAAAATAATGACATAAAACAACAACCTATGTCAAAATTAAAAGCATATATAGGTACATTTCCTCCTAAAATGTAAACGTCTTACAAGAAAACATATTATGTCAGCCTGAATTGCTGGAGGAATGATCGTGTTACATAACAACATACGTTGTTCTCAGGGTATGAAGGAGAATATCACATTCAGATGTTTTCCTGTTCACTGGAGCTAAAAGACTTTCATTGAGTTTACTTATGAATTTACTGTTTATCATAAATTTTCATTTTTGAAAACTTATTTCTTAAAAAAAGTAAAACCTGAGAAAACAGTGTGATCCAAACTGAAACCAACAATAAAAACAAGTGAAGTTAAATTAAATTCAGGACCCAAATAAATCTGGTATAAAAGAAGTTCATCAACGGACATGCTTTTCCCAAAAACGCAGCAGGTCCAGATGGCGTTCCTGCAGGAGCCAAGATATCTGATGTAAATATCTTTTACCAAACAGGCTGCAGTGGCTGTTTGAGAGTTGGCAGAGATGGAGGCAGAAAACCGAGCCCTTCTCAGGAACATAAACAAGTTTGATTCCTGATCTGGCTCCCACACTGAAGCCATCGATCAGTCATCACTGAGCCAGATCTGTTAGGTTAATGGCCCAACTGCAGTGTTTCTGATTCAGGCTTTATAAAAGCCTGTTTGCATTCAAATACAATCATTAGGAAGCTAACACTGATAGCTTAGAACAACTTCTGATGATAATAATTCATGATTAATAGTGATAATTTCTATCTCAAACCTCAGCAAATGTACTGTAAAACCCCTTTATTGTCCCACTATGGAGAAATTCACTCTCTGCATTTGACCCATCCCCTTGGGGAGCAGTAGGAACCGAGAGTGGAGGCTGTGGGGATTGAACCTGCTACTTGCAACCTTCTCAGGACACAAGCACACTGCTCTAAGCACTAGGCCAACACTCCCCACTAAAGCAGCTGAATCTCTCTAATCTAATCTTAAATTGGTTCCAAAGAAAACAAAATTACATGGTGATATTTGATCATAATCCTCTGTTGTATGTTTAACTTGATAAATGGAAAAATAACACAAAGAGATTTTTTAGAAAGGACTATAAATAGAAAAACCTGAGAGCATCTGGTAGCATCTGATACTGGTTTGCGGCCAACTCAGAGCTTCTTGTCAAAGACGGCAACTGAGGAAGAATCATGTGAAGGCTTCAGGCAGCAGCAGCAGCTTTTATTAAGACCCTACTGTGTGAAAAACATCCAACACTTAGTCCAAAAATAACTGTCTTTGTTAAAAATATCTCAGAGAGCTCCAAACAACCAGCTCAGAGTAAAAATTTTAATCAAACCCGAGTAGCTAAATTAAAATCACCTAAAATCACCTGAGTAAAATTATGCTTTTATGAATGAATGTCAAACATCTCAACTGAAAATAACAAAACTGGAAAATATATATAATGCAATTAAAGCCTGAGTGTTTTGTATATAGAACTAATTAACTGTTAATAATGGTATTTGTATAATGAAGAGACAATAAGGTTATGTTTGGAGGACAGTAGAACCCGACATAAAGAACAGCTCGTTGTTCCGCTCTTTGATGGGTAAAATAAAAGCATGCCAGTTTTAACACAGCTGCATTGTTCAACCGAGCTACAAACAGCCTCTAAACTGATCCAACACCTTTTAGAAATCCCAAACAATAAACTGTAATGAATAAATTAGAATTGATTCAGATAAACTAGACTAAGTGTTTTATCAGCAGCCAGCCCAACAACCGGGAGGATATGAGTGAAAAGTCTGATTAGTGTAGAACAGAATGAGGTAAAAAGTGAAAGGTAGTGACGGATAGGATGACAAATATCCATAATCGGATAACCAAATGGTAGCCTGGGAGAGTCGCTGAATTTAGGGATGAAGTCAAGTGAACTCTGTCAGTCAGATAAATCATTTTAGAAATGACCAGATTATCTCACACAAGCCACATGTTCCATTATATGTATTTCTATCTACTGTCCGTAGACTTATTACAGCCCTGTTTGCATTCTAATTTAGAAAGCTTTGTAAAAAAGAACAAAAAGATGCCCATTTGCAGTGACACTTATTCAGCAATTCTGCCAACCAACAGGGATGTCCGCTACAAAAATGATCCAGATATGCGATGTCATAGGTTCCTACCGAATATTTTCATCACCCAAACTATTTAAAGTCGTAACAGCGGCTGATAAAGGGTTTAAAAGGAAATCTGTTTGGACTTTCATAATATAAAATAGACAACAACTATCAGTTATTTTAGCATATGATTAATCTAGTGATTTTTTTTTAAACGATCTAAAAATATATACTCTAACTGAGCTAAAGACTATAAAATAAACAATAAATATGTGTTTAAAGCAAAAAAAAAAAGCAACATAAATTGGACAGTTCAAATGCATTGCAAAAAAAAAAAAAACTGAGATCAATGCTCAGAAATGTGGTTCATATCCACAAAGAAGGGTTTAACCAGCGCATTCAGCTCGGCAAAGAACTCATGCCCTTCCTCAACACTGAAGTCCTCAGACATTTTTCTTTCGTTGTTTCTTTCTTTGCACAGGTAAACAGCACATTTCTTCTTCTACGCTTGCATTATTGGCAGAGCAGACGCTGAATGCGCACTTTCATCTGGTTTGGTCTGCCGGCTTCCGTAGCGTCGTGAGCGCGCCGGCGCGCGCTTTCAGGAAATCCTATACACTACTGTTTATGCTCTAAAAACATTCTAAATGACTTCGTTTCGAGTAAATTCTGGATGCTACCCACTCAGGACACTTGGAATACATTGGACGAGCAGTATGGAGGAATATTGAAACGTTTTTTGTGGACCTTTCTGTCTCGGTCACCATAAACCTCCATTATTTGAATGTCAGCAGACAGCAAGAAGCCTCCCAGATCTCCAGATGCATTTGAGATATCAAAAAAGTACTCCAGGGTGTTGTTCAGCATGGGGGTGAGTAGAAAATGAAGGCTAATCATGTTTTGGGTGTACTGTTCCTTTAATGAGTTGGTGTAGATGGCGATGGCTGAAGGCCTTCCTGATACCGTCTGCCTTACAGTGAATTTGAAGGTTTTAGCAAAATTTCGGGAACAATATTCTACTAGATATGTAGACCTAACCCAACAGTCTATTTCTTATTATTAGAATTTAATGGCTTAAAATGTTTTAGGAGTATATTTCTAATAGTTAATTGTTTTTGCATTTCTTGTGATCACTGTGTTTCTCTTTACATTCAATACCAGCGTTACCATAGAAGCCAAGTCCTACTGACCATTTCATGCTACAACACCAGTTTACTATGCTTACACGGTTTCGCCACATGTAATAAGGTGTGAAGATCTTTAAAAACTCATCCAGTTAAATTATCTGTGATGAAATAGAAAAACAGCAAAAACATGGATGATTCTTCTGAAAATGCAAGCTTTGCCTCCACAGTTTGTGCTCCTCTCCGGTAATGTGAGTACTTTGTTGTCCAAACTTAGCCCTACTTCCAAGACAAAACAAATGTGTTTACTTTGTTTTACATATTCAAAACCAGGAAGCCTTCTTTTAAAGGCTCCAGGTCTTCTGAACTGCAGAGACTTTATATGACTATTGAATAGTTTTAATTATGCTTTAGCGGAGTCTCTGGTTGTGCATTCTTAACAGTATCTTATACAGTTTTCCCTCATGATTTAAGGACATTTTTATACGGCCAAACCAACCCCTTATTTTTCACCCTCTAACCTAATTACATACTACCAGTTCAGGTCATTTTATCCACTTATTTCTCATTTTCCTCACCAAAAAACATTTTTAAAAACTGTGTAAAAGATCTTTAGTGGTCAAGTATGCCTTGATGCTAACATCTTTGAATTTTGATAAAATGAGCAGGTAGCAGGCTTTATAAAGCTTTAGTTGAGTCTGACACATGTTCTCAAAGTCAAAAAAGAATAAATTAAAATCCCTCTTTACCTCCAGGACATTTTCATTATCAATAACACATTTTTTTCAGTTTCAAGTAACAGAAAACACTCTGCACAGTCTTTAATTTATTCTGTGCAACCAAAAAAGGAGATTGCAGACCTTAACCTCACAATTTATAAGAACTGCACTATTAAAAAAAGAAACTATACAGAAATAAGCTCTGTAAATCTTGGCTATTGCAACAGAGGCAGGAATAAAGGTTTATATGTCACAAATGTTATGCAAAGAGTATTAATCCTCAACATTATTAGATACACCAACAATAAAGATCAGCAGTTTTTCATCCCTTAAAGATTTACAGTTTTTTTTTTTTTATGTGCATTCTTAAAAACTCTTGTCAGGGGTTAGTTTATCATTTAGCTATCAAAGACATCATGGTTTGATTCAATAAAAATAAGATCTCGGAGCTGTTTTTGTTTGCTAAAGGAAGAAATACCGTTTGACTCTGGTCTATTTGTCCTTGTGGAGCTCTAATCCTTTGCTAATCCCCTCCAGCTAAGAGAGAACCCTTTTCAATGTTACACCTCGCCATTCATAAATGTGCCATTTTTCCATAGCGGGAGCTAAGCAGCCGTTTCTACTTATTGCACAGATTTCCATCCAGTTTCTAACCCACGTAGAGCGGTTCGTGACGCTCACCAGAGCTGTTAACATACGAAACTTTAAAACGTCCATGAAACACAACCGTTTGAATACATTTCTTTTAAAAACTCTAAATACTCAGTGTATAATAAAACGAACACATTTACTGTTTTAGAAGCGCTGTTTCATTAAGGCTTCGCTAGTTTCTGCCGTTAGCTAACGTTGAGCTAGCTAGTAAGGTCCGAGCTGAAAAAGCCTCACCTTGAGTAAACTGAACACCGTGTATCTCGCTGTAAGGTTAACTGGACCATAGAGGCACCCGGTTTAACGTCCTGGACGGGAGTTAACAGGTCAGAGACACGGTTCCGTTATCCCGGTAGGAAGGTAATGACAGACCGCTACTTGCTGCGCTCGCAGGGTCGCTCCTCCTTCCAGGAAACACAGGATGTGCCATGATGCGTTCAAGGCCGAATCCGCGTGTCAGAAAAATGATGGTCGTTGAAATCAAATACTTCATTTGGATACTTTAAAAATAAATAAGTTTTACCTACTTATGCCAAGTTAAAGAATTATTTTTTTTAAATTAGGAATAATAATTTTTGATAATTTAAATATCTAATTTTGAACATAGGCTAATATGAACCAAGCTTGGCTAAAGTTAGGGTACAAGTTGTTGTTTTTTTCTGCTGAGTCATAAAGTTATTTTCCCCCCAAAATTCTAAATGTTGATTTGGACCCTGCTTTAAACTCACTGATTCCCAAAGTCTTGATCATTACAGAGGATGATAATCATATCTGTTGAGCAAAGGGGGAAGCTTTGGATGTAACACAAAAATAAAATACTTTATTATTGTATTATTAGGTGTTTATTCGCCTTCAGGGGGACATAATTTCCTTTTTCCATTAGCAATTAGTTACTTTATTGCTGGTATTTTTTAAAATAATTTTTGGACATTAACTTTTGCTCTGAAAAGGTATGGCAAACAGTATATATTTGCAAACCACGGAAAAAGTCCACAAGCAATTAGTCCCATTAAGGTGTAATTTTATTTCTATTTTTATTAACTTTTTACGGAGGAGGATTAGGGCCACTGAAAAAATAAAAAAAATGTAACCGATTTTTACATTTTATTTTAGTTTGATATGATTAAAGTCACAATTTTGACTTTTTTTCTCAGAATTCTGACAGCTAAAAAACATATTGGCATCAAGCAGTAGCCATGTCTGTCTTAGAGACTAAATCTATTGTTTTAATCACCTTCTGCCCTTACATTATGAAATAGCATCATCGGGGACCACTCAGGGACGTAAAAAGTCGCCTAATTCCTACATTTTCCAATAATGTGTTACTGGCCCTCCCAAACAACTAACACCTTGTCGGTGAAGCAAGGTGCTCCCACATCTCTTCTTTCATGGTGCCCATCTACATTAAGATCCGATATTCTGAGATTAAAGTCAGAATCCTAAAGAAAAAAGTCAGAATTCTGAGATTAAAGTGATATTTCTGAGGGAAAAAGTGATCATTCTGAGGGAAAAAAAAAGAATTGAGATTAAAGTGAGCACTCTGAGATAAAAGTCAGAATTCTGAGTGAAAAAAAGTCAGAATTTTGAGATTAAAGTGATAATTTTGAGATTAAAGTGATACTTCTGAGATTAAAGTGATACTTCTGAGATTAAAGTGATAATTCTGAGATTAAAGTGATAATTCTGAGAAAAAAAAGAACTGAGATTAAAGTGAGAATTTTGAGATTGAAGTGATAATTCTGAGATTAAAGTGATAATTCTGAGAAAAAAAGTCAGAATTTTGAGATTAAAGTGATAATTCTGAGATTAAAGTGATAATTCTGAGAAAAAAATTATTCGGAGGAAAAAAAGAATTGAGATTAAAGTGAGAATTTTGAGAAAAAAGAGAACTCTAAAATTAAAGTGAGAACTCTGAGATTAAAGTGAGAACTCTGAGGGAAAAAAAGTCAGAATTCTGAGGGGAAAAAAAGTCAGAATTATGAGATTGAAGTCAGAATTTTTCCCCATACTAAACTGAAATATTAAAAAAAATAATTTTTTTTCCGTGGCCCTTATCCTCTTCCGTACCTTTTAATGTAAAACTAAAATAAAAAGGCAAACCCCCCCCCACACTGACAAATTTATTCCTGTATGACCATTTAGGTTTCGTGTTACTCTCAGAGAAGATGCAGTCTATCTGTACCGCTTCACCCCTTCATATGTGCGTGATCTTAGATCTGCGGGCCAGATGGTTTTCTCTGTCCCAAAAACTATTTTTATAAATCCAGAGGACTAAACTTTTGCATTTCTGGATCCGAAGCTGTGGAATAAATTGCCACCTGTGGCAGCTAAAACGGGTCTTTAAAAAAAGGCTTTAACAGAGAGTGAGTTATATTATCCATGTTACAAAGTTCCCATTTTCTTTTCTCCGCTGGTTTTATTATACAGGGAATTATGTATATACATGGTTTGAATTGTTGTGTAGCCCTTTGGTGCGCTTCTGTTTGCTTTAGACATAAATCGATATAGTAGAAATTTGTATTCATTTTACCAGACCTGATATTTGGCTCTTTATAACATTAAAATTGTTCTTACAATTTGATTAAAGAGATAAATAAAAAAAAGAATATAATCTTGTTAGAAAAAATAAGCTTAAAAAGGTTAATAGCTTTCGAAAACAAATCTCAGTCAAGAAACATTCTTACTTCTACAACAGCTTCACTTCAATACAGAAATAGCTTGGAGGAAAACAAAATCTTTATTTTCCATATTTTAGGTTCTTTAACAACAGTTCACTGTCAGACAACCAAATGACTAAGAAAAGCCGTTTTTTAAGCAGTTACAGTACAAGAAACGTCAAGTTACAGCAAACACCCATAAACGCAAGGAATGGTTAGAGACCACATGTACTCTTCCATTCCCACTGATATGAGTTTAAGGAATATTCCAGCAGGAAAAAAGTATTTTCCAACAACTATCATTACTGACATTATTGATCTGAGTAGAACCGGTAAAACTGGAACTTAAACGAATTAGAGCGACAGTGTTTCCCTTGTTAACATCCTACCTGGTCCCTTTATGCAAAACTTTTTCTAGCCCAAACAAGTGTACATCTCATAAGCATAAAAAAATAATTTGAATGCCCTCATAATTTCCTTTAAAACAGTCCTAACCTGGTTCACCAAATGGCTCAGGGAAACGGAAATCTAAGGATTTTTGTAGGCAAAAAAAAAAAACATTTCTGAAACTTAAACTTGAGTAGCACTAAAACATTGAAGCAGGACCTAAGAACTGAACTTGTAACATGGTTATTCTGTCATTTCTTCAAAACACTTACAGTTTTTCAGGATAGACATGGAAATATTGCATTGAAGGTTTTCAGACTTATCAGCTGTGCCACAGATAAACAGAAGATCGTTATATTAACCAAGTACGGTGGCCAGCAGGACTCAATGACACAAATCTCCAAAGGTTTTTTTATGGAAAAAACAAAAAACATTTTCGAAGGTGAAATGTGAGAATTAGCAGTGAGACATGAAAGCAGCATCTATAAACTTAACCAAAGTTGTAATGTATAACATGTTTCTACTGTTAACTCTTTAATTAGAGAAATCTTCACAGATTTATTGGGGAAATAAATGGAAATATTGCATTGCAGGTTTTCAGATTTTTGACCAGTTGTGCAGCAAGTAACCATAGGAAGGATTTATCTGCCCAGTACGGTGGCCAGCAAGGCCATTCTGATGTACATGCCGTTCTCAGCCTGACGGAAATATGCAGCTCTGGGGTCTGAATCCACCTCTGGACTGATGAAATAAAGGAAAAAGATGGTTACTTATGAGAGTTGATTAAATATTTAGCTGAACAAATGAAAAAAGTGGAAAAATACCTTATTTCATTGACCCTGGGCAGAGGATGCATCACCACCATTTTCTTTTTAGCAACAGTCATGATGTGAGGAGTGAGGATGAACTGACCAAAACACTGACAAAACAACAGAGTGAATTAGACATCTTTATACCTCCTCCTGATCAGAACATTAAAATCTACATCAAACTTACAACTTTGTACTCCTCCTCAGATCCAAACCTCTCCTTCTGGATCCTGGTCATGTACAGGACGTCTGTCTCGGGCAGAGCCTCCTCGATGCTGTCAAACTCCTCCTGTTACCAAAATGAATCAGTTTAGTTTGTTGCCAACAGTTTCTGCCTTCCAGGTTCAGCTGTGTTTGATTTCCTCACCTGCTTGATGCCCTTCGAAGCCACGTAGCTGATGATCTCTGCAGGCATGTGGAGATTTTTAGGCGCCACGTAGCGCAGAGTGATGCGGTACTGAGTCAGCAGCTTGGCCAGAGAGTGAACGGTGCGGCCATGTTTCAGGTCTCCGACCATCGTGATCTAAAAGGAAACCGGAATCAGTATCCAGTACAGGGTTCCTACAGCACAAGGCAAGTTAAATTCAAGACTTAAGACTTTTTAATGCCACTTGAAATAAAAATTCAAGACCAAATTTACAAGAAACACAAGAAAAACCTGCTTGCGACAACTTAACCCAAAGGTTTATTTTAACATAAACCACTGCACTAATGTTTCAAATGTTGAAAAGCTTCCCATACAGGAAGAAATCTTAAAACACACAAATGACAGATATATTTTAACAATTATTTAACTGAATTCACAAACTTTGTTTTAGCAGGGAACAAAACAAATCAGTTTTAAAGCCACAACATAACCAGTGCTAAGTCTTTTTTGCAGCTATTTTTCTTTGTATGGTTTTCTTAGTATGTTTGATTTGGTGATAAGTGGAGGCGTTGCAGAGACAAGGGTGGAACTAAACTGAGAAATACCGGCTGTTTCTCGGTAACTCGATTTTGAAGTTTTGTGTTTCGCGTTTCGCATGTGTGACTTTTTGCACAAAATCCACTGAGCCTCATGTATGTTCCCTGGTTTTAGCCATGGAAAAAACTCTTGGCTGGATCCAATTTTCGTTACATTTACACTTGCTCATATTTTCCAGACAAAAAGTTAATGGTGCATCTCCCGAATGTCCCGCTTTCATTGGTTCCGCTATCGGGACAGAACCAATAATGGCGAGCCGTTTTTTTTTTTATTTATAAAAAAAAAAAATGTTTTAAATTTTTATGTTTTATTTAGATTACAAAAATAAATTGTAATAAAAATAATCCTATTCATGATGTTTTAAAAAATAAGACCTACGAAAGACTAATTTAAGACATTTTAATATCAATTAAGGCCTTAGTTTTATTTTGAAGAATTCAATGCCTTTTAAGACTTTTTAAGGACCAGCGGGAACCCTGCAATAGGGCAGGGGTCTGCAACCTGCGGCTCCAGAGCCACATGCAGCTAAAATGTATATAAAGAGAAAAATAATGTACAGTAGAATCCGCTTATAGTGGTCACGGATATAGTAATTAACCGCTTAGTGTTCAAAATGCTTGGGACAGAATCATTTCTATACAAATGCTGTTTAAATAATTTGTTTATAGTAATCTTGGAATCTGCTTATAATGTTCATTTTTGGCCATTTTATGAATGTAAACGTGCAAAAATAATTAATAATGGGACCGAAAGTGATGAGAGCACTCCGGTGTCAGAGCCCGCGACAGATGAGGACATCATCGCAGAGGTACAAGAGCGCTTTGGTGCGGGTACCAGTGCTGCGCGCAGGGAGGAGAGGGAGGATGAAGATGGGGAGACTGCTGTCTCTT
The DNA here is from genome assembly GCF_016077235.1 of Cyprinodon tularosa. Classification (NCBI taxonomy): domain Eukaryota; kingdom Metazoa; phylum Chordata; class Actinopteri; order Cyprinodontiformes; family Cyprinodontidae; genus Cyprinodon; species Cyprinodon tularosa. The sequence goes on from NW_024039259.1 coordinate 1,045,105, forward strand.
CCAGAGCCGAGATGAGGAATGAAATTTGGATTTTAAAGACTGATATCCTTCATGTTGGTTTCAAAAACTTTGACCTTTTACATCATTTTGGAAAAAAGTTAACTCAGTGTTGGACAACACTCTGATCCAGGGAACAATGGATAAATATGTGAAGTGATTTCAGCAGATCAGCAACACAAAACAGACGTAGGCTATCTTTAATTTACCGTATCTTCTATGTTGTTGTTCTACAAGTGCTGGTCATAAAATTAGAATATCATGAAAAAGTAGATTGATTTCAGGAATTCCATTTAAAAAGTGAAACTTGTATATTATATTCATACATTACATACAAACTCATATATTTCAGATGTTTATTTTGTTTAATTTTGATGATTACAAATGACAACAAATGAAAATCTCAAATTCATCATATCAGAAAATTAGAATATTGTGAAAAGGTTCAAAATTGATGGCCCCTGGTGCCACACTCTAATCAGCTAATTAACTCAAACCACCTGCAAAAGCCTTTAAATGGTCTTTCAGTCTAGTTCTATAGGCTACACAATCATGGGGAAGACTGCTGACTTGACAGTTGTCCAAAAGACGACCATCGACACCTTGCACAAGGAGGGCAAGACACAAAAGGTCATCGCTAAAGAGGCTGGCTGTTCACAGAGCTCAGTGTCCAAGCACATTAATAGAGAGGCGAAGGGAAGGAAAAGATGTGGTCGAAAAAAGTGTACAAGCAAGAGAGATAACCGCACCCTGGAGAGGATTGTGAAACAAAACCCCTTCAAAAATGTGGGGGAGATTCACAAAGAGTGGACTGCAGCTGGAGTGAGTGCTTCAAGAACCACCACACACAGACGTATGAAAGACATGGGTTTCTGCTGTCGCATTCCTTGTGTCAAGCCACTCTTGAACCACAGACAGCGTCAGAAGCGTCTTGCCTGGGCTAAAGAGAAACAGGACTGGACTGCTGGTGAGTGGTCCAAAGTCATGTTCTCTGATGAAAGTAAATTTTGCATTTCCTTTGGAAATCAAGGTCCCAGAGTCTGGAGGAAAAGAAGAGAGGCACTTCATCCACGTTGCTTGAAGTCCAGTGTAAAGTTTCCACAGTCAGTGATGGTTTGGGGTGCCATGTCATCTGCTGGTGTTGGTCCATTGTGTTTTCTGAGGTCCAGGGTCAACGCAGCCACATACCAGGAAGTTTTAGAGCACTTCATGCTTCCTGCAGCTGACCAACTTTTTGGAGATGCAGATTTCATTTTCCAACAGGACTTGGCACCTGCACACAGTGCCAAAGCTACCAGTACCTGGTTGAAGGACCATGGTATCCCTGTTCTTAATTGGCCAGCAAACTCTCCTGACCTTAACCCCATAGAAAATCTATGGGGTATTGTGAAGAAGAAGATGCAATACACCAGACCCAACAATTCAGAAGAGCTAAAAGCCACTATTAGAGCAACCTGGGCTATCATAACACCTGAGCAGTGCCACAGACTGATCGACTCCATGCCACGCCGCATTGCTGCAGTAATACAGGCCAAAGGAGGCCCAACTAAATACTGAGTGCTGTACATGCTCATACTTTTCATGTTCATACTTTTCAGTTGGCCAACATTTCTATAAATCCTTTGTTTTTATTGGTCTTCAGTAATATTCTAATTTTCTGATATGATGAATTTGAGATTTTCATTTGTTGTCATTTGTAATCATCAAAATTAAACAAAATAAACATCTGAAATATATGAGTTTGTATGTAATGTATGAATATAATATACAAGTTTCACTTTTTAAATGGAATTACTGAAATCAATCTACTTTTTCGTGATATTCTAATTTTATGACCAGCACCTGTATAAAACAGTTTGTTTCAAACTTCAGACTTGTTAAAAAAAAAAAATGCACCTGCAGCAACAGGCTACCAGAGTTATGTCTGCGCATAGCGGAGTATACTGCAATTACAGTTGCATTGTACTGTAATAAAATTCTGTAAATGCGGAAGCTATCCGTTTCCCTTTTTCTCATTGGAAAACCACACAAATGGCATTTAAATGATATTCTGCATTAAAAATAAAGTAAAATATAGTAATCAACTGCTTATAGTGTTCAAATTGGCTCTGGACCAACGCAATCACTATAAGCAGATTCCACTGTACTATAATAAATACCAGTACAAACAGCTTTGGTGTTTTTTTTTATAAGACAGAAAAGAATGAGATTAAAATAACCAGAAATATGTTTTGAGAGACAATTTTCTTTGAATTAGCTTGGAAATTATGTGTTTTAATATTTTAAAAGCTAAAAATGCATGAATTGTTGATTATCTAAGATGGCAACTTATTTCTATACAAAATAAAAAAAAAATATTTTGTAATTTTTAAAAAAAAAGTCATGTTATATTTTGCAGCTCTAAACAACTTTTACTTGGTCGGATTCTGGGGAAAAACGGCTCTTTGGATATGAAAGGTTGCAGACTCCTGCATGTTTCCTCTCCAGATCAGGATTTGAAGTTTCACTTCTCACCGTCATCCCGTTGACCGTCCCGAGCTCCTCCCTGATGGTGAAGACGTCCAGCAGGGCCTGGGTGGGATGCTCCCCGACGCCGTCCCCCGCGTTGATCACGGGTTTACGACAGTGGCGCGATGCATTCTGGGTAGAGCACAGAGAACATTAACAAGTAGGAACACTAATCTGCTTCACAGCTCAGAAGATCAATGAACCGATGCAGTTAAAGGTGGACTTTGACCTCCGGATTACTGGCCCAGTTCTGCATCATTTTCATGGAGTTTAGAAGGTGCTCAGTCGTTTCTAATTGGATTCCAGCAACCTGTGTGTTTTGGTCAAATGTTCGTCTTAGAGACCCACTTTCTTCAAAACACCTGGCTTTAATCAGAGTCACGTCAGCAGGCTTCTGTTGAGCTAACTAATAAGTCAGGGAGGTGACTCGGGCATTAAAAATTCCCACTTTTATTTCCAAGATTTTTAGTTGAATTGTCTTAGTTAGGCAGCAGTTAATTGGCTAGTTATCAAAAAAGGTCAGATGTGTCCAGAGAGGCAGGTAAAAAACATCGGAAAAACCTTTTCAGATCATTTCCTTATCTATGTTATAAAATACTTTAAAAGCGTCTTGTTTGCACCATCAACATAAACAGTACCTTTTGAAGTGTTAAAGTAACACTTTAAGAGAGCAATCCTACGGAGCCCCTTAAGGGACATGGAGGGGGAAAAAAATAACTTTTGTGAGATCCTGCAATAGTTCTGCAGGATCTTGCAAAAGTTTATTTTTTTCCCCTCCATGTCCCCTTAGGGGTTCCGTAGGATTGCATACTCTCTTCATTTATGTAATGTCATGTTTTGGGACTTCTCTAGAAATTAAGAACCTCTCCAAATCATCCTCCATGGTTGTAGCTGACACATGGGCGTATTATCCTCCCATAGCAGTACACTTTGCACCTCCACTGTTGTGTGTCTGTTTTACTTCTGGTTAGCTGACATGGCAAAACGTTTTGCGAGATCTCGCAAAAGTTTATTTTTTCCTCCATGTCCCTTTAGGGGCTCCGTACAATTGGACCCACTCAGAATTAGTGTTAAATTAGAACTCTACATAGTGTATATTTTCCCGCAGTTGTTGTAAAAACTCTAAAATCGTCAATATACTTTGACACAGCATATTTAACACTGTGCGATTTACTGTGTATGCACTTATTAAAGTTTGGTCAAAACAATATGAAGGATAGAATCATATGTATGACAGTAACCTTGAATAAATTAACTTTGTTTTCTGTTGGATTGAAAACTATTTCTACCAAGGAACCTGAAGAAATTTCCATTTACCTCAGCTGTTTGTTTTATAATCCTCAGGAGGACAAAGGTGGAAACTGAACTGTCACAAAGAGCCAGATTAATGCACATCTAATGCAGGCTACAACAGTTGCTAAGAAAAACATCACAAAAAAACAACAACTAATGGGTTAAAACTAGGCCTTCATTTAGGTCGGAAACCATAGGTTAGGTTTCGGTTGCTACCAGCAGGAGGCAGCCCTCTGCCTTTGGCTTCAGTAAACCTTGAAGGACACAAATGCATAGAAAGAATCAAGCTGACATTCTATCAATAATAACATGAAGAGCCAAAAGAACTCAGCTTTTTTTCTGTTAAACCTTCACTGCAAACAATTAGGTTAATGTTAGCAGTTCAAAATTTAAGAGCAAATGATTCAGCTGAAGCTTCTTCCACTTCAACACAAAAACCTTGGAAGAAAAAAAAAATTCAAACAATTTTCACAGCTATTTAAAAGGAGCGCAGAGCACATTATTAGGTCCTTTATATCTAGCTTCCACATTTATCTACTAAACTAGAGTAAAAATATAATAACTTAATAACCATATTCATTAGCGATTTTACATTTCACATCAAACAATGGAAAAAAGAAATGTATATTTCTAATAGTCAGAATTTACTCCCTTTTCTCTTTTTCATTAAGAAAATTTTCCCCAGGAGGGAATCAGTGAGTGATACAAACACCTGATTAACTATAGTTTAAATGCAATTACAATAACTTAATGTAACATCAATATATTCATATAAAAAAAAAAAAAAATGAGAACATTTGCAAGTGATCCGCGTTTTTTATTTTTATTTCAAAAGTTTGACAATCTGACTAAGCCGATCCAGAAACTCACCTCCACAGCTCCAGGAGACGGGTGTCTGAGCACCAGGACGTCAGCATAGCAGCTCATGGTCTGAACAGAGTCTGCCAGTGACTCTCCCTTTTGGGACGAAGAGGTGGAATCGCTGAAATGAACGACGGAGCCGCCTAAACGCTGCATGGCTGCTGCGAAGGAGCTGCTGGTGCGAGTGCTGACTTCGTAGAACATGGATGCCATCACTTTGCCCTGAGCAGCAAAGGGAAACATTTAGAACGAAAATGTCAAAGCTAAAGACTAATTCATGAGATGACACTTTAAAATTTTAAATGCAATTTACCCCTCAAAACAACTACTAAGAATTCATTTTAATACTGATGACAATAGATGCAGAAGTGATGCAGTCAGACTAAAACATTTTGGAATTGCTTAGAAAGATGGATCAAATCAAAAATTGCACTCTTTAACTATCTCTAGAGATATGGTAGTTTTTGGAATACTATTGAAAGACAAAACAATAGAACTCTGTTGTAACCTAATTTTATGTTTACCAAAATTCTTTATTCATAAACAGAGATTCTTGAGATCATCCCCAATCTTTAGTATTTTTTTTTTATCTGAATTCAAGTTATATCTGACATCTCTTGAATGTATCAAATCTTACAAATACCTTACTGAAATACTAATGGAACTTCCCACTGATTTAATTAATCCTAACATATAAATTCCCTTGTTTTTATATTAACTATTGTTTATTTATTTTCCTCATCAATGTTCCTTTGTATTTCCATTTTGAAATCTGCGTCTGCTATGCCTTCCATAGAATTGTCATGTTGTTATTGCCTTACTTGTTTGTACTTACTTTGTTTAAATAAAGTTAATAAAAAAAATTAATGGATGAATAAAGCTACCTTCAGGATTTCCAGGCTTCGCTCTTTCTGAACCAACAGTCTCAAAGTGTGGGCGACATTGAACAGGTGAGACATCTAAAAGAAAATAAACAGAACACAGAATGTGATTAAAAATGGCTACAGTCACCTTTGTGTGCTGCATGAGGTGCGGTCTGGTTACCTGCTCTTTACTGAACTGGCTGACGGTCAGGATGTGCTGGCCCACCAGTGGGTGAAGCAGCGGGGACGTCTGGAAGTGTGGCACCTGTGCGGGCGTCATCTGTTTGGACTCGGACAAAGGGGAGAGCAGCCTGGACAGAGGCGGAGGGTGGCTGTAACCATCTCCAGAACTGAGGGGTGGGACCATCGTCAAATCTGCAGGGATTGGTCAAACACAGAATTCTGTCCATCAATAATCCAGCCTTCAAAAACATTTTTTCACTTTTAGAGCATACTGTTTTTTTTTTTTATATTTAGTTTGTTAGATGACACCACACTCAAGTGACAAACTCAAAAAAAGAAAGGAAAGTAGCCGATTGCTCCCTTTGACTGATTCAATTTTCCCCTGTAGTTTTACTTTAGCAATCATTTGAAAATGAAGAGATGAAAACATTGGTACCTCCTCCAGCCCAGGAGTTAGCTCACTCATGCTCTCAAACCAACCTTCAATTATGCTGTATGCCAGCTGAATGCCAGGTCCAGAAATAGGAAAGATTTTACCCATCGGTCCTGAAGGAAAGCAGCGACCTCTACGTAGCATCTCTGCTTCCTTATATCATCACCACCTCCCAAAAGCTTTACTGACGTTCACCTTTTTTAACCTGAATCTGAGAAATTTAACGCTAAAAAGAAGCCATTTCACAGCTCTATCATGAAGCTACAAAGACTATGCCTCAGCTCCATCTCACCTCCAACTTCAATTACCAGGCCTACTGGTGTGCAATCACTTTGGCATTATCTATCCATCCATCCATCCATCCATCTTCTCCCGCTCCGGGGTTGGGACGTGGTGGTAGCAGCTTCAGTAGGAAGGCCCAGATGTCCCTCTCTCTCCAGCCACTCAGGCCAGCTCCTCCGGAGGAACCCCAAGGCGCTCCCAGGCCAACTTTGGCATGGTAACTAGATTACCGTATTTTCACGACTATAAGGCACATATAAACGTCTTTTTTTCCCCTCAAAATGTGCGGTGAGTCCTATGTGTGTTGTCACTTGACGCGCCGCAAACGTGCTGCTGCTGCTCGAGATGGAAAATTTTAAGTTTTGCTGCTGGACGCGCCACATCAATCAATCAGAGAAGCTGACCTGGGAGCTGGCCGTGAGACAGACACATCGCTCTGATGACACAGAGCGCTGTGATCACTCCTCTGAAACAGTTTATTGACGCATAAATTAACTTAAAATGCAGAAATCTGCCGGCAGAATATGTTCGCTTTTATTATCCTGCTGCCTGCAGTTTGGATTATTTAGATGAAAAACACCTACCAGCTGCCGCGGTGAACCGTGAGGAGGCGACCCGGCCAGAGGCTGCTGTTGAATTAAGTTTTCAGGTGTATTTTCTCACTTAAAAACATATTAAAACTACTTTATTCCCACTGATCACAGCAAATATAGCTGCAAGGCAAAGAAAGGATAGAGCAGCTCCACCCAACGCGCGTCAGACACACTTTTGCACCGCGCAGCCAGAGCAGCAAAGCTGCTTCAGCCGCGCGTTAGAACTAACTGGTACAATCTAAACTGCAGGCACCAGGATAATAAAAGCAAACATATTCTGCCGGCAGATTTCAGCATTTTAAGTTAATTTATGCGTCAATAAACTGTTTCAGAGGAGTGATCACAGCGCTCTGTGTCATCAGAGCGATGCGTCTGTCTCACGGCCAGCTCCCAGGTTTGATTAATACATAAATACATGAATAAAGCACAATCATACTCAGTTTTGCTCCCGCTCTATTTTTAAATGCGCAGTAGAGGTATTTAAACGTAGTAGAGGACATGTACCGGTATATAAAACCCGCGCCCTATAATCCGGTGTGCCTTATGCGTGTGTTAAATACAGAAATGGCACACATAACTGAGACTGCGCCTTTTAGTACGGTGCGCCTTATGGTTGTGAAATTACGGTAAATATTTCTAGACTTTGGAGCTGGAAAAATGTGTAACACAATAATGTCTCACTTTGTTCAGTAAAATTAATCACCACAAGTTTGTTGATGCAATATTATTTTGATTAAAATGTGTAGCTATAGCTAAACTGTTGCATATTCGGCTACAGATATCAATATATAGAGAGACAGAATTAGGGCTGGGCGATAATTCAATAACGATATATATATATATATATATATATATATATATATATATATATATATATATATATATATATATATATATAGTTTCCCACGTAGTTCTAACAATTGAGAGAAAAATGCTGAGGGGCCAGAAACTTCAAAGTATTAACTCAGGTTAAAGCAGGAAACTAAGCTGAACCATAACGAGGTGCCAGCAGCACCTCTAGAAGAATAGGGGTGAGAAAAAATACCCCATAGAAATGCTAGGCTAAAGGGTGAGTTGATTTTTGTTTGGTTTTTTGGTTTTGTTGAGTGGAGTTTGTTTACATGGTAGCCTAGTCCTACAATCTTTTAATTACCACAAGCTGGTGGTGTACTATTCCCACCCAAATAGGGTATTCTATTTATTTATTTGTTATATTTATTTTGGTCACTTTTCTGGTCACTTTAGTTTATTCTTTGTCAGTATTTAATAACATAACTCAGGTCTCTTAAGTTATTTTTCTTTAAAAAAATTGTTATGGTTAAAAAAGTTGGTTAAATAAATATTTAATTGGAAGTCTGTGTTTGTGTTCTTTATTAAAATTAAATCATTTAGCAATATCATAAAAAGTCCAGGCAGATCTGCACATAAAATATGGTTTCAAATCTTTTCAATAATTATCGATATCGATCAATATGCAGGTTTTTTTTTTTATCGATAAGCTTTTTTCTATATCGCCCAGCCCTAGATAGAATCACACCTTTAATTTGTTAGATCACATTCCAAGCTGTACAAGTCTTAAAGTGTACAAAGCGTGATCAGTAAAACCCTATTAGAAAAGATCAGATTCTCAAAAATCAATCTGAAAAAGAAGTTTCGGGGGGGAAAAAACGACAAAACTGAAAATACAAAAATCTGAATATGAAAAAAAGATCAAATAAGATTAGAAAAAAATGTTACACTAAAAGCTTTCCTTGATTATGAAATGTTTCAAAGTTTCATTTCTGGATTCCACTTTTTTTTTTCTTTTTTTTTACATTCCCATCTAAATAATACATTTTCTGCTTGCAACATTAATGGAACCAAAGTCACTCCGTATCCCTCCAGTTAATCTGGTTTAGAACCTCCAGTGTTGGGAAACATTTTATATTTTTGCAGTTTATGCAGAAACCCTGATCTCCATTTCAAAAGAGGCTCGTGTTGCATTATGGGACTTGTAGTACCTGGTGGGAGTCCAGGATCGGAGGAACGGTGGACTCTCTGTGGCAGCAGGAAACGGGACTCTCCTGGAGCGCGTCTCGGACTCGGAGGTCTGGTTCGGACGGGTCCTTCCCGAGGAGGGGTCGGACGCGGTCGCTCTGGAGACTGATTTAACAGGAAATAAACGTGAAATAAAATCAGCTCGAGTGAAGAATGAAACAGCAGGTTTCTCATCATCTGCCTACCAGTGGGGTGTCTTTAACCGGTTCAGCTGAGTGGAGGGACGAAGCAGGCCAGGTCTTCACATCCTCACCGTAACCAGGAGGCACCAGAACCTGGAGAGGAAAGAGTTTCCCTGTCAAATTCAATCAAACCTTCATGCTGCAGATTATGTGGAGCAGCAGGCCGACCTGTCCGTCGATGTAGGCCACCTCTCCTCTGAGGACGACGCGAAGGACTTTACCCTTCACCTTCAGGCCTTGGAAAGGGGTCCACTTGGACTTGGTGAACTGCATGGACTGAGGAATAACCCACTCTTGCTCCAAATCAACCTGAAAATCGCATTTAGGGGAGAATTAACTCAGGATTTAAACCTACAGTGTTCATGCTTCTTTGTAACAACAGGACAAGTCAATATTTTCCCCCTATTATTAGGAGATGTTATAGCCTTTAATGTCGTGTTTGTTTCTACCTCCACATAGGTATTTTCCTGGACAGGCAGGTTGAAAATCTTGCGGGGGTTGTCATAGAGACGCCTGATGATGTCATCCAGAGTAAGACGCCCATCGCTGACGGCGGTCAGCAGCAGCGGCAGCATCGTTTCCAGGCCGGGATAACCTGGAGGAGGACGCTCAGAGTTCTTCTCCTCTACAGAGTGAGGCGCTGTCGACCAACAAAAACAAAACTGTTTGTTACGCAGGTGTTAACGTTTATTTTCTTTTAGAACTTAAAGCGTCCAATCTCTGACCGTGATCCGTAGCAAAGCAGTCGATAACGTCCAGGTTTTCCCACAGTGCCTCCATGTCCTCTTGAGTTCCCAGCATGGGTCGGACCTGTGCTCGTCCCTCACCGATCTCCCCCACGTTTTCCTCGCACAGGAAGAGGTGATGGGGAGCCACCTCACAGGTCACCTGGATGCCCTTCTGCTTAGCAGCTCGGATGACCAGGATCTAAAAAAATAAAGTTAAAATCTTTGGGTCCAAAGCAGAGATTGATCTATGCCAGCGTCACCATTTAGCTAAACGGTTCCTTACCTCCTCCTTTTTGGCCACATGGCAGATGTGGACGGGGCGCTGATAGAGCTGCGCCACCATCAGGATGGCGGCCACAGTTTGCTTCTCAGCATGAGCTACGATGGGCATGTGCTTGGGCCAGTTCTCAAAGTGCTGCAAACAGAACCAGACAGGTTGCTTATTAGCTTCACCAAAAATCCAAACTTCAGCTCTGAAGCTTATCCAGGTACAGCAGGTTTAAATCTAAGCTCAAGCTTTTATTTAAAGCTGGCATGTCTGTTTTTCTAGAACTTTCCCACACCACCACTTTCCTTTAAGTGAAAAAACATGCATTTTTGTTAGTTAGCACACACCTTGTCCAACCCAGCAATGGCTTTAAAAGCATCACTTTTTGCGGGTTTTTTGTGTAAACTGAAACGATTTCCCATTTTAACCCTGTAATGCCAAATGTATCATATTTGATGCATACGGTTTCTGAAATGTTTTGCGTCTGACACCTTTTGCATAATTTAATGGTAAAAACTTTGCTCAAAATCCTATTGAACACAATCAGATATACCTGATAACAGAGGGCAGAAGACTACACAAAAAATAATCTTGACTTATCCCATAGTAATAAATTATTAATATCAAAAAAAAAATTCTGTTTTTTCTTTTTACATATTTTGTTAAAAGGCCAAATAAGGACTTCAAACAAAAAAAAAAAAAGTTATTTTCTGTTTTGTTTTATTCTTGGCTTTAAAGGGTTAAAAAAGAAAAATGTAATTTTTTTTAATGATGTTAAAAATTATAGGCATAGATTTACATAAACATAAAATAGCTTTAAAGATTAGCTGGAACTTAAAATACAATTTATTTATTTGTTATATTTATTTTGGTCACTTTTCTTGTCACTTTAGTTTATTCTTTGTCAGTATTTAATAACATAACCCAGGTCTCTTAAGTCATTTTTCTTTTAAACAATTCTGTTATGGTTAAAAAAGTTGGTTAAATAAAGATTTAATTGGAAGTCTGTGTTTGTGTTCTTTATTAAAATTAAATCATTTAGCAATATTATAAAAAGTCCAGACAGAGCTGCACATAAAACATGGTTTCAAATCTTTTCAATAATTATCGATATCGATCAATATGCATTTTTTTTTTATCGATAAGCTTTTTTTCTATATCGCCCAGCCCTACTTTGTGCTATAATGTTCATAAATGTTCAAGGAGAAGATTCAGAGCATCTATCAACCCTGTCAACCTCACTTTGTTGCAGGTTATATAAGCCGAACTTTTCAATGCAAAAAAAATGTCCATCTAACCAAGTCTTGGAATTTTATATCAAGTAAAGTAGATTTGGTCTTGTTTTGAGATTGATACAATAAGCAATAGAGTCCGTTAGATTATTTATTTTATAATCTGCCAATGCTGTAAGACACTTTGTAAGAAGTCTTAAAATCATGATATATTCTATAAACATGAAGTGTAATTGTCTTAATGCATTGGCAGATTATTATTATTTTGAGTACAATCTTCTCAAAGATTAATAATCCAGATGAATCTGCCTTTGTTAAGAATAACAATCTTTCTTTGTTCCATGGAGACTTTTTGCAGAGTTAAAATCCTTTTACTTCCACTTCGCCATCTCTGTCAAAAATATTTTATCCATTAGTTTTATGGAAGATTGCATTACATGCGGATATGTGATTTTCACTTCAAGTTTTTGAATGTTATTTGTGTTTTTCTTTGTTTTGTTTAAAAATACACTAGAAAAAAAAGAACAAAGTTGTCACGTATCTAGCTGTACATCTAATCTAAAAGTGACTTAAGTCGTTTAAGACCTTTATTAAAAAAAATCTGTATTGAAGAAGAGATTGAAACATTAGTAAATAGAGTTAACCAGTGCATCCCCAGTTACCCTCTGGTCTTTTTCAGCTGTATTTATAAAACAAACAGGAATCAGAGTCTTGGAATCAAAGTTAAAGTCAGACATTTAATCCTCCTTCTGGTCACAGCTGCTCATCCTGATCTAACAGCTTTTTCTAAGCTTTATTTTAAACATTAACACAAAGTGAAGTTAAAGGTCTGTGCCGGCTTCATCACTACAAAATAGTTTCTCATATGATCAGAATTTTAAGCACCTTGTACAGCATAAAACAACCTTTAAAGCCTCGAAAACATCAACTTCAAAGCAACTTCAACCGTTTATAATTTAAAAAAACCCTGCAAGAATTTAAAGGACAGAACAAGTGAAAAAAATCATTCCAAAAAAAGAAAATTAAAAACAATCCACTGGACTTTGTTTTCCAAGTTTGAAGACGTTTCGCTTCCCATTCAAGAAGCTTTTTCAATTCAAAATAAAAATCAATTAATTTTCTTTTTTTTGGAATGACTATGACCTGGATGACTGAGAATCTTCACCCGTCCTGTGAAAAAAATCTTTCATGTCTTTACTTTTCTTATAAAATGAACGGATTCAACTGACCTCCATCCACAGAGAGACGTTGTCCATCTTGAGGGTGGAGTACGTGTCGTTCAGGTACATCTTCAGACCTACAGCCTGGTTTGCAATGGACGGCAGAATGGTGGCGTTGTCTGAAGCTGCACCCAAATACAGGGCGTAGTCACAGCGACAGCCCGCCTTGGCAAGCTGAAGGCAGATTTTATGGTTAGCCTCATATTGGATCAAACACTAAAAGTTAGCTTAGAGCAGGTTTATAGATGTTTTATGTAAACTTCTAGTTCGAAAAGTAAAGATCTGCGTGCATACCGTCTGAACCAGCGCCAGAGTGCTCGGGTCTGTGACGGCGGGGGACGTGTTGGGCATCGCACACACCAGAGTTACACCTCCTGCTAGAGCGGCGGCCGTGCCAGAGGAGAAGTCCTCCTTATGGGTGGCACCGGGTTCTCGTAGGTGAACATGGACATCGATCAGACCTGCAGTTCAACAAGAACAAATTCAACCAACAAATCTATTAAAAACACCAAGCTCCAACATTTCTAAGGCAGCAACAGGTAACAAAGCAAACTAGAGAGAAATCTACTTATATGGAAATTAGGGTTGTAACAATACAAAAATTTCAAACCCGATATCGATACCCAGGAAAGCATTTGATACTCATTACCACTGGAAGAGAACGTTCCAAATAATTAAAGGCATAGAAACATTCATTAATAAGATCCTCAATGTAGAAATCTAAAAATAACAATAGCAAAATATATTAAAAGAATTGTATTTAATATCGATACTGTGCCAAATTTGTATTGCATCAGGATACTGTATTTGAGTATTGATACTTTTAATTGTCAATACTTCTAGTATTGTATCAATACTTTTAGCAACCCTAATGGGAATTTAAAAAGAAAATTGTCTTAACAAACATATAAAGTGAATTTATAAACTAAAAGAATAATCTAAAATGAATTCAAGTATCAGAAGATAAAAATAACAGTTTTAATTTTACTTGCAATGAGGTCGTATAATTCAAATGAAAAAAAAAAATGAAAAAAGGGAGGACAATAAAAGGCAAAAATAATTCTAGATGCGATCTAAAAAAGTATTTATGGGATAAAATTCTAATAGAAGGGATCACAAACGTTTTGTCGTTGATAACATTTATATAATCTCTAATATGCCAAAATAAATGACCAATTTCAACAACTATTTATTTATTTTTTTTACTTTAGCACTTTGTGGCAGTAAATATAGGAGCAGTGTGAACGTATCCTCTTTGTAATGCTTATCCAACCAACACTGCATCTAAATGGCCCTTTACCAATTTAACTGTAGCTCAATATACAGCCTTGCTTTTTTTTTTTTTTTTTTTTTTCCAGCTGTTTTGTCTGGACTAACTTAAAAAAAGAGCCATTGAATATAAAGACTTAATTGCAACAGCGGCGTCATTCATGGTGTTGGCCTAACAGATTGTGCTCCACCTGTTTGCTCGCCGTAGATGGAGACCATGCCAAAAATATCAACCAATCAAGTGCAGCAGATAAGAAAAAAAAAAGCGTGAAAATACAAAACTTGTTGTTCAGTTTAAAAACAGGGATCTCTGTTGTTGGAATTGGACACGTCTCCAGAAACTTTAGGCTAAATAAACTGAAACTAATAAGGAGTCTGTGTAATAGGAATGTGCATCACTAATGAAGTGTATTTTCAGATAACACTGCTTTCCATATGTATGCTGCAGAAAAGGTGACGCTAGAGATAGGAGTTTTAACTCACCAGGCAGACGGACGAGTGTTTGGGAGGTCATGCAGTCGATGTGAGTTTTCACAGGTGGAGAGCGACCAACCTGGCGAAGAGCCTGTAAACAAGTCCCCCCAATAAATATGTGAAAGACGCAGCAGGTTTAATAGGTTCCACGACGATCACATGGAAACACGGCAAGTTACCTGAACAAAGAGCTTGGTGCACTTGATGTCGATGATGAGTGGAACAGAGTAGTCGACAGCCATTCGCCTGGTCCTGTATCCCTTAGTGACGAAGGAGGACAGCCTTCGGCCGCCGCTGTTCCTCATAGAGAGGTTGATGACCAGGTCGAAGTGGTTCTCCTCCAGGTAGTTCATGATGCTGCGCTGCCTCTCTTTGGTGGAACCATCGCTTTCATCCTCCTCAAACGGCCAATCTACAGCGGTTACCTGGAGACAAAGGGCTCAGGTCACAAATCACCTCCAACAATAAACATTGAAGTTTTTTTTAACATTAAAAAGGTTCCATCTTTTAAATAGAGCAATCCCGCCACCTGCTGATCTTCATCGATTATTTAAAATGCTTCAAGTTTAAGCTCTTTAAAAACCTGCTGACAAACAAAAACTGCTAATTTCAACAGTCATTCATTCCAGCTGGACATTTATTGTTGTAAATCGACGCACAATACTTGTTTGAAAGTACGACTGAAGCTCCAGTTTGTCATAACTCTTTGATCTGTGTATAAACTTTTATCTCCAATGCTTAATCATTTAATGGACAGCACAACAAATAAATGAGTGCCGATTGAAACGGCATTAGTTTCACATTCAGAGGAATATAAAAGCATAACGGTCAATAAACTGGCATCGATCATTGTTTGAAGTTGAGCGCATAAATGTTCATCATTAAAAATCAATTAACTGTTTTTGGTTCTAAAAATTTAAGTTTAGAAAGAGCTTGTTGTTAGGGAGAGCCATTTCCTCCTAAACTAAATAAATAAGGGGATACAGTTATTAATAAATATTCAAAAAAATAAAGATTCTTTAGCTTATTTTCTCATTTACTTATTTACATGATGTATTTATCAATTTGTTATGCATTTATTTCAACAGTTTTATTTAAAGACATGATTTTGTTAGCAATTTCTTTTGCTTCAAAACACTTATTTCAGTATTTATTTATAAAAAAAACATTTGTAGATATATAAATCTTTAGATAAATGATGTTAAATTTTGCAACACCTATTTAAAAAAAAAGATATTTGAAGTTTTCTAAGGATTTATTTTTTAATCATTTTTTCCCCCATACTCTTCATTTCCTGTTATATTGAAATAAAGGGTTGTTATAAATCAGGGCTCGACGTTAACCATCGCCCGGGGCAAGCATTTCATTGCATTTGCCCGCCGGGCAAGTGCAATGATGGCAAAATAAAATTATTTATCACTCAAAATTACTTTAAAATCCCCGACATTCGCTGAAAACGACCCACGAGGGTTGCCGGAGCCATCTTTGTTGTTTTGTACACATTCTCGCGTGATTTTCCGCTAGATGGCGTGATTTTTCTCTCCTTGGGGAGAGAATTCTGCAGAGCAGCAGCTGGATGATGAATTTAATCTATACTATAATACACGCTAGATTAAAAATGATCAGTCAGGGATTAGGAAAATAATAATTGTATAATTGTATAGTGTAAATACTTCTATCATATGGCAGTCTTCTGTAGTGGTCATACATTAAAACATTTTTTTCTCTTAGACATTGGAGTGGTGCATTTAAATGTTATAGAGCTAAACATGTTAAATTGGTGAGGAGTAGTAGTGTAAGTTTTTAACCTGTAAAGTTTTTATTTTTATTTTTAACATTACAATTTATATTTTTCCAATCACACAACAGTTTAAAGCAAAGTTTAGTTTGAAAAGAATGTGCAGGAAGGATTGAAAAGCATGTTAACACGGTAATGTAGGCTTGAGTTCATTATCTGACGCATGCAGATACACACCAGGAACCTGGAAACTTAATAAAAAAACATAAAAAAAAAACAAACATGTTTCATTGATATATATACAAAAATGAATATTAGGAACTATATTTATCAAACATTATACTGGGCACGTAAAAATTGTTTCTGGCCTGAAGGGCAAGTGACTTTTTCACATTTGCTAAAACTCCTTAACGTCAACCGCTGTAAATATATTAATATATTTTTATGGCTACATAATATCTATTTGATTGAATATTTATTAATAATGCATCAGAATTTTTATCCATTTAATGAAATTTAAATCAAACAGCTTTCCATAGATTAAACATTTGTAACTTTTCTTAGAATAACTGCTAGTCGTCATTTAACATATTTTCCAGTGCAACACATTAGAGCCTTAAAAACAAATAATTTCCTCATCTTGAACAGTTATCTGTAAATCTGCTGAAAACGTGGCCCTGCAGAGGAAAGTGAGGGGAGACAATAAGGCATCAATGTTGTCCCTCTGCAGGGACATCAGCAGAGACTCCTCCCACCAGTCTGCTGCCATCAGCCCAGTGGTTCCCCACCCTGGTCCTCAGGGACCCCTGCCCTGCATCTTTTAGACAGGTATTTGTTCCAGCACACCTGATTCAAACTAGGGCTCCTCTACATTCAAGTCCTGCAAAAGGACTTGTCATGTTAAACTAATTGTAGGTTATTTTCTTGTGTGATGCAACCTAAAACATGCAGGACTGGGATCCCTGAGGACCAGGGTTAGGACCTTTGATTAGAAAACACTTTCATTCAATTTCAACATGTCTCTCTTTTTTTACATCCATGAGAAACTCATATTCTAACAAAAATCTTTTTTTTTTTTTTTGTACTACCTTAACTCCATGTTCGGTGTAGAAGTCGGCAGTTCCCAGACTGGCGTACAGGTCGTACCCCAGAGACTCCAGAGCCTTCACGGTGGGCAGCAGCTCGCTCTTGTTCTAAGGTCAGAGTTCAAAGATCAGTCAAAGAAGAACAAAAGTCTCAGTTTGAAATCCTAGCAAAGAGCTTTGGATATTTTTCTTATTGTTCACAAATTAAAACAGTTTTTTTCCTACTTGAAGTCAACTGTTAAAAAATCTAGACTAGATAAACTATGCCAGTTCAAAAAAAAAAACATACACATTGTGATGCAAATATTAAATAATATTAAATGTTTTCAGAATAATAACTGTAGGCTTATAAATTCTGTTATAAATCTGTTTCTTGAATGCTAATGTGATGTTTAGTCGTTTAGCCTGACACCAGCAGATATTATAGAAATTATAATAAAAAATATCTATTAAAATCCCAACCAGCCGCCATTTAAAGGGGAACGTCAGTTTTTTTACATTTGGCCCTTGATTTTATGTTATTACATCATGTTCTACTCACCCATATGAGTCTTGTGTCTTTAAGGCAGAAACTGAACTATTCATAATTTATTCTTTATGGTAAGCCAGCTTTCTTAACGTAGGCGAATCACTGTCCCCCCAGACATCCGCGGTTATATTGTTTTAAAACAAAGCGGCGTGTGCATGACGTCATCCTTGCGCACCGGCTACCATTCATTCATCCGGTCCACTGAACTGCAGCTAGTTTTACACACATGCCTGGAAGATGTCTAGTGCTACTAACACAGATGATCTCGCTCTCCAAAGGGAATTGAACGATTCAGATTAGCTAGCCGAATGAATAGAAGGGGTAGAGCGTAGCCGCCTGTGGCCCGGGCTGCCTGTTACGACTCCAGTGAGCATGCGCGGATGATGTCAGACATGCGCTGCTTTGTTTTTAAAACATAAATATAAAAAATATAACTGCGGATGTCTGGAGGACAGTGATTCGCCTTCATGTTATGAAAGCTGGCGTACCATAAAGAATAAATTATGAACAGTTTAGTTTGTGCCTTCAAGTCGTTGCCCATAGGAAGACGTTACTGGATATAACCTAACGGAAAATCTTCAGAACGGCTCCAAATGACACAAAACTTATATGGGTGAGTAGAACATGATGTAATAACGTAAAATCAAGGGCCAAATATAATAAAAAAAAAAAAAACAGTGTTCCCTTTTAAATCAGAGCTTTGCTTGCTTTGACTGTGCCATTTCTGCCGTACCTTATAGCTGCCGATGGACAGAAGGATGTTCTTCTTGGGGATCTTGAAGCCTGTGGAAAGCATCGCTTTGAGGTAAGCCTCATATCTGTTCTCCCCAAAGCAGGCGACTTCCCCCGTGCTGGTCATCTCCACCCCGAGCACCACGTCAGCCCCAGCGAGCCGAGAGAAGGAGAACTGGGGAACCTGGAGAACGGATGATAGATGCTTATTGTTCTAACATGTGGAAAAGTGCTAAAAGACATTTAGTTTGAATTAAAGTCTTTTACCTTAACCCCCACGATCCCTTTTCCACGCATTAGACCCACTGGCTCTACTTCAACTCCCATGATGACTTGGGTTGCCAGGGCAACAAGATCCACTCCAAGCGTTTTTGACACAAAGGGGAAGGAGCGGGAAACTCGGACATTACACTCAATCACCTTCAGCAGGTCATCCTAAAAAAACAAAACATCCCAGAAATAATACAAACATTCGGATAATTAAAGTGGTCTGTTAAAAAATAAATAAAAAATCACTGTATGATTAAGCAAATAATTAATTTGCTGTGGGAGGAAGGAATGAGAAAAGGACAAATTAAAACCAATTAAATGGTTTGAATTGTAATGGTTGGATGAATTATGGATATGAAAAATTAAACTTTAGACCAAGTTGTTAAATTTTCTAAATACGTCATTTTTGCAGATGGTATAAAGATATCTTTTTTATATTTTCTACTCTGCCTTTTTATTCAGAATTACAGTCCACTTTTAGAATGCTAAGTGTTTGACATCATAATCTAAAATTATTGTCTATTTTTTGTTTATTTTTTCATTTCTACATCTAATGGTTCACTATTAATTTAGCTCATACAGATGTAACATACAACGCAGGACAGGCAGGAAGGTGGATGAATGGGTGTAACTTGGAAAAGTTGGACAGATTGATCGATAAATGACTTCAGATATATAAAGGTCAATTATTTAATTTTATTTAGGGCTGAAACAGTTAATGGGATTAATAGATTATTAAAACAGTCGTTAACAAATTTAGGTAAGATTTATCATTAACTGGAATATAGAGACTTTAAAACATGCCTTTAGCTGACAGAGCGACTGACTTAGAGCAGTAATTCAATTCAGTTTATTTCTATAGCGCCAATTAATCTCAAGGCACTTTACAGGTCACCAGATCATCCAGTCAAATTAATTCAAAGTTTTTTATCTAAGGAAAACCAGTTGATTGCATCGACTCATTAACTCTTCAGCAATCCCTCACACTAAGCATGCTTGTAGCGACAGTGGAGAGGAAAAACTCCCTTTTAACAGGAAGAAACCTCCAGCAGAACCAGGCTCAGTGTGAGCGGCCATCTGCTGAGGCCGACTGGGGTTCAAGGAGATTATAATATATTGAAAAAAGTAGGGATGCACGATATAATCGGCCCCCTATCGGTATCAGCCTTAAAACTGAATATCGGACATCGGCCACCCCACCGATATTTAACCCGATATTTGATCAGCTTCTGAGTTTCTAAAGTCTAAAAAAAAAAAAAAAAAAATACTACTTCTTCTTCCTCAAAAACTTCTTTTTTACAGACTTAAAAACTTCTAAAGACGAGGGAAAAAATATTGATACATTAAAATATCACAATATCTTCATATGCTGATATATTGCCATTTAAAAACACCATATCAATCTCTTTTACTAATGAAATATTGCTATATGTCATCGTTATGCTACGAAATCCCCCTGAAAATTCACAAAATTTTGCCATACTTTTATATGTTGATATATTGACGCGGTATCGATCTATTTTACTAAAAAAATCTCACAAGAATTTGCAAAATATCACGAGAGTTTGTAACAGAACGATGAAATTTCACGAGATTTTGAAAGTAAAATAGATCGATACCACGTTTTTAAAAATCTATTTGATATCAGCATATGAAAATATATTTGAGTATATTATTTTTCAAAGTGTCAGAAATGGATAATAAAACTGCTATTTTCAATGACTACTTATTTTTGTCCAGCTTTAACATCGGCATCGATATCGGTTATCGGCCACATGAGTTTTAAAATATCGGCATATCGGATATCGGCCAAAATCCCAATATCGTGCATCCCTAAAAAAAAGTAAACATTTTGTATTTAATATATTTTTCATTTGTCAATCTGCTCTATCCAGAACTCCTCAAGTGGAAAAGTTTAAATTTCACCTTGTTTAATTTCAGTTAAGGAACCTTTTGCTTTCTAATTAATGAGAAAAATAGTCGATAGCTTAAGATTTGCAAAACAAACGTTAGTTGCAGCTGCATTGAAAAGTTTAAGCAGCAGAAACAGCCTTCCAGAGAAAGGAAATTGGATTCCCGCTCTTTCTGGGCAAAACTATCCGTGGGCATAATTATCCTTTTTCTTTTTCTTTGGAGAAACTTTCAAGAACCTTTTTTGTTTGGTAGTTAAGATGGCGTAGGTTGGCGGGTTGATTTGTGCTGAAATTCACTAGGACTTTCTTCTGTCTGATTCCTTGCTTTTCTTGTTTGCTTTGCGAAATTCAGGGCCTAAATGTGCAATCACTTCGCTGACCTGCAGGGCCACGGTACCGGCACCCGCCCATAAGCTAATATAGCCGTAGCCCAGAGGAGAGGAATAATTGTCCGACTGTAGGAACCCAGACTCGTGATCATCCCATAGAAATCTAATTTGTCCTTCATCTTCAAAAATAAGCAGCTTTTTTGGTTCGAGTTAATCTAGAATTCTTTAGAAATATCAACCATGCTATAGATAATTTAGCTTTACGCAGACATTTCATTATTTAGGTGAACTCAGTCGGACCTTGGCAATCAGCTGCAGGTTAAAGGGTCCTGTGACCTGCAGCTCCTGGCCGATGGAGTGAACTATCATCATGATCCTTTCAATAGTTTTCTGATTGAGATCCTGAGGAGGGGTCACCAGGGTGGCATCGCCGGAGTGGACGCCAGCGTTCTCCACGTGCTCAGAAATCGCTATGGCCATCACCACCCCGTCACAGGCCACCGCATCCACATCGATCTCCTGTTAGAGACAAAAGAAAAAGGATTTTAAAGCTTAATTTTAAGTTTACTGTGTTTAATGCTAAGTAGCTGTTGTGGCGGGTAATTAATGCCTTAACCCACCTTTGCTTCTTGTATGAATTTAGAGATGACAACAGGATGTTCTTTGGACACGGCTACAGCGCTGCTTAGGTATTTCTCAAGGTCGCTGTCTCCGTAAGCGACGTTCATGGCCGCTCCGCTAAGAACGTAGGAGGGACGGACCAGGCAGGGATATCCGACCGTCTCGCAAAACTTCACAGCAGACTGTTGGAGGAGAACGATAAAGTGAAAACCGAGCAATGCTTTGAGAAAGAGCCCGTCTCCTTTCACACGCCTGATACCTCGGTGTCTGAAAGCTCCTTCCACTGCGGCTGGCTGATCCCGATGGTGTCCAGCATTCTGGAGAACTTGAACCTGTTCTCTGCGCTGTCGATGAACTCAGGCGACGTTCCCAGGATCCGGCACTGCTGGCGGTGCAGCGACATGGCGATGTTGTTGGGCAGCTGGCCTCCCATGGAGAGGATCACCCCCTCTGGGTTCTCGCACTCATAGATGTCCATCACCACCTAAAACAACTTCATTTATTCATTTCAAAACAAACAAAAAACCGGTAGAGTTGGGCCCAAAGCTTCTACATGCGACATACCTCAAAGGAGATCTCGTCGAAGTAGAGGCGGTCACACATGTCATAGTCTGTACTGACGGTCTCTGGGTTGTAGTTCACCATGATGGTCTTATAACCCATCTGTAATCAATTGGACAGCAAATTATTTACATATGATGCAGTGAAGCGGATTTAAACACCAGGCAGGATCTTTATCATCCTCTACCTTCCGCAGCTCCGTGATGCATCCAACCGCACACCAGTCGAACTCCACGCTGCTGCCGATGCGGTACACCCCCGAGCCGATGACCATGACATGCTGCTCGCTGAAGCTCAGGTCGTTCTCTGTGCCGTGGTAGGTCAGGTACAGATAGTTGGTGTGGGCAGGCCACTCGGCCGCCACCGTGTCTATCTGCTTCACCACAGGCAGGATGGAGTAATCGTGACGCAGCTTTCTGACTGCCAGCTCGGTACTGTGAGAAATCAACACAGAATTCAGGAAAAAATGGCAGAATAATGATCCAATTGTGTCCAAGCTTTGATTTCTACCCACCTCTGTATAGCCAGAGCTATCTGCTTGTCTGAGAAGCCCAGCTGCTTTGCTTTACGCATCACATCTATAGGTATGGTGCTCTCATCCTAGATTGATTTAAAGAAACATTCAGAATGCAAACAGTCTTTAACCTCAGCTTACGTCATCCTAACAGCTCACCTGGCTGTAGTTCTCCAGCAGCCGCTCGTGGTCAGCGATGTTTTTCATTTTGTGCAGGAACCAGCGGTCAATCTTTGTGAGCTCGTACAGCTGGTCTACAGAGTACCCGGCTTTGAACGCAGACGCCAAAACAAAGATACGCTTATCGGTGGGAGTCTGCAGCTCCTGCATGGAGGAGAGGGGAAGGAGGTTAAACCAAAACACGTGCAGGGAAAAATCTGGACACAACCCAGAGCACGACACCCTAAATCCTGTATCTTGGTCATTTTAAAAGGGTTGGGAAAATAATTTCAGAGTAAATCACTTTATGTACAAGTTTCAGTTTGTAGAAAAAACAAATATCATGAGATTGACATGACTAAGATCCAATTTAGATCAACACTGTAAAAACACGTTCAGCTCCAACCAAAGGTTTACATTTTTTTTAATTTGCAGAATTTCCAGGACAATAAACTGTATGTAGCCTGCTTACACTTTGTCAAAACACACTTTATAAATGTGAAATCAAATGAGAAAAGATAGTTATTGAGTCAGATATGTGGCGGTAATGTTTGGTTTATCTAAAGGTTTTTATCTGTTACTGTGTAAATGGGTTTGGCTGGAATTTAAGGACAGATTCTAATATATCTGCAGGGTGGGGACTATAAATCTGATAGGATTTTTATTGCCGTTTTGCACAATATGCTTAAGCATTCTTTGTTGTTGAATATTAGAAATTTTGCAGATAGATCTTTTACACATACATTGTTTAGATTTACTTATATATTTCTACCCCTTTTATAAAATAGAAAATCCCTTTATTGTCCCACAATGCGCAAATTTACAGCAGCAGAAAGATTATTGAAAATGGTCCCACTAATGTGGACCTTAGAAAAATATATAAGAATGACATAGTAGGGAAGAGTTAAAATATAAACAATAAAATACTGTAAAGTGTTTTAACAATATAAAAGTGGAGAATAAATAACCAATATGGACATTTTTACATTAATGGATATTTGAAAATAGCAGCATCATCAGAGATGTGCAAAATGACAGCAGCAGGTTATTTAACTGACTAAGGTTTCTATCATTACATTTGATTTTATTTGTTCCTGCTCCTGCTGGTTGGAACCTTTATTCCACTCTGGATTCTTGTTAATGTAGTCTTTGTTCACTTTACAATAAAAAATAAATAAATAAACAAACAAACAGTTTTGAAAACTTCGGTTTTCATTCTTTTCCTGCTTTGTGTGTCAACATTCACGGTTGCTAAGCAACAGAGCAACATTCATAGCCAAAACACTTCCGGTCTCCATATTTTCAAGGACTTCGAAGGATCCAGTCTAGGTAGACCGCGTCCTTGGAGGATGCAGCCCAGGTTTTCGAACAGAGCCAAAGAGGACAAACGTTTGGGACTCTTATGATTAGAGATCCTGTTGGACTTGTGCAGATCTGGATGAATCTGTAGACGGGCGGAGAGGCAGCCAGTAAGTGAAGCTGTAATTTATGAGATCAGACTGAAAGGTTACCTATGTTCCTCCAGCGTGGCCTTCAGTTTGCCATTAACACCAATTAACAGCTACACCTGAACTGAAGAGGTGGATTGTGGTGCTAAAGTCTGAAGTTGTTTGATTTTATGGTTAAACTGATTGTAATTTTATCAAATAGTTAATTTTAGTGTTAAGTTTAACTATAAATTAACTGAGTATCAGATTAAGAAGAAAAACAATATGAAGCTATTTATAATATAAAGTAGTTGTTGTATATTTAAACAAATGTAATTATAAATATTTATTTGAAATGTATTTGAAAGTTAAGGAACTTAAGTTTAGTTACTTGTTCATTTAACTTTAATGACTTTGTGGGTTTGATTCACTAACCTGACTCCGCCAGATGGATTTGCTCCGCATATCCATCTGGAAACCTTCTGTTGAAGTAATTTTGGGAAGGGGCGAAAATACTGGCTAGCTGATTGGCCTATGTTGGTGATAGACGGGCCAAATAAACCAATCAGATCAACTAAGCATACGACGTACTAACTGCCAGGCTACTCTTGCAGAAACCAGCCGGGAGAAGAGCAAAAACATCTTTTCCTCTGAGAAAAGCCTCCAGAGCAGTGCTTTGCTCTTCTTTCAGTGAAGAAATACTCTGTAATTCCGATAAAACTTGCTCGATAGCCACGCTAACGCTAGTTTCATCGGCTGAAGCCGCCATGTTCTTTAGGCCTGGAGCGCAGCGGGGCAGAGCAAAGGATGTGGGATTTCGGGGTAAAGCTAGCTCTGCTGCTTAATAATGAAAAATTTACAAACTATCTCAACCCTCGGACTGTTTTATATAGCAAAGATTCAATAAATGAAAGTGAAGCAGAATGCGTCTGCAAACCTTCTCAGAGACGGGTTTGATGGTGTGGTCAAAGCCCACACAGTTCTCGTCCACCATCCTGAGAGCTTTCTGAAAGGCCTCCTCAAAGCTGCGGCCGATGGCCATCACCTCACCTGTGAAGAAAATATTTTTTTTAAACAAAACTAGGAGACAAAAATGTCCTGTTGCTAATGAGGCTTAAACATTTCAAGAATAAAGAACTCACATATTTCTAGTTTTAGTTTCTTTTTTGTCTTTCAAAAGGTAAAAATATATAATAGGAGCAACTAATGAAGACGTCCTTATAAAATGTACTTTACAGGTAGAATTATTAAAGAAAACGTCCTCTATTTCCTTACCTACGCTCTTCATTGAGCTGCCAATCTTAGTAGAAACTCTCAGGAACTTGCTGAGATCCCAGCGAGGCACCTTCACCACACAGTAATCCAAACTGGGCTCAAAGTTTGCTGTGGTTGAGTTGGTGACGGAATTTCTAGAAGATGGTGAACAAAATGTTAATTAAAAAGAATAAAACTAGGGTCTACCATCTTTAAAACACTGTCAGAAGCATTGAATACTAATCTTCAGCCTAACGTAGTTATGGCCATATTTAGTGCCACAGATTGTAGTGATATAACATTAAGGGAAGGCCAGAGAAACATATTTGCTTTCACAACGCTGCACGTAGAAGAATTTTATTTAATTCCACATTTAATTAATTATTGACACATTTCAGACATTGGAAATCAAAAAATCCATCCAAGTTGTCATTTTGTTTTAATAACTGACACTTTATACAATTAGAGAAAATAAAATATACTCTAAGGGGGTCCAGGGACAAATATTTCTATGTCTGGGGTCCAATATTGAGGCATTTAGGTAAACTTAAAACTTTGCCGACTTAATGATCCTCACCCTGCGTTTGTGATTATGATTGAACCCATATGTACCGTGTCTTGTGTATTTCACAACATCAGTGTTGGTTAGCAGAGAAATAGACTCTTTTTGTTATGCACGCTGATACATGTGTATATATTTTGACATATATATGCATGTAAAACCTTTTTTTTTTTTTATTATTATTATTATTAATCCTTTTTTTCTCCACTATTTATTTCTGTATTACCTGCAATTATCTATTCCTACTGGATTGGTGCCCAACACGTTCTTAGGATGGGGGGTTAAAATATAAATACGACTATAACGCCTCCTTGTAATTGAAATGATATAACTGATCTCTGATGCTCAATAAAAAAGTATTAAAAAAAAGAAGAAAACAAGGTAAAGTTAGACGACTTCTTTCGTCTGAAATCAGGAAAAACATTTACTTAAGTTGTGGGAGCGGGATTCCCAGGCCCAGTTTAGCCGCCACGTATGCCAAAGGGTATCCAGTGGCTTTACTGGCCAGAGCGGAGCTCCGTGACAGCCGAGCGTTCACTTCTATGATGTAGTACTGCAGAGAGAGCATTCAGGATCACAACAAAACAAGCAGGCTTAATTGCACATCTTCTACAAACCAGAAGAAAAGCTTCTGGACCCGTTAAGCATACCTGATCAGATTCGGGATTCAAAGCATACTGGATGTTACACTCTCCAACAATGCCGAGGTGACGGATCACCTTAATGGCCGTGTTTCTCAGCATGTTGTACTCGTAGTCATTTAGTGTCTGACTGGGAGCCACAACGATGGACTCCCCTGTATGGATGCCCAGAGGGTCGATGTTCTCCATGTTGCACACCTAGCAGGAAGGCAAACTTAAACAGGTTTCTCCAAATTAGGTGTTTAAGTGTGCGCCTGTCCAGAACTCACAGTGATGCAGTTGTCATAAGCGTCTCGGACCACCTCGTATTCGATCTCCTTCCAACCTTTGAGGGATTTGTCTACTAGGACCTGAGAGGTGTGAGCGAAGGCTGACGTTACCAGGGAGACGAGTTCCTCTCTGTTGTTGGCAAAACCGGAGCCCAGACCGCCCAGAGCGAACGCAGAACGGACCAGGACGGGGTATCCCAGACGCTCAGCAGCAGCAACCGCCTAAAAAAAAAAAAAGAATCAGTCATATGACATGTCGATTATGTTAAAGTTTGTACAGATTTCAGCCTTTTTAAGCCAGTTTAGAGGAAAGGTAAAGAAATAAAACATAAAATTGGCTTTTATAGTGTTTTTATTAAATTATTGCTGCAAGAAACGTAAATAAAAAAGGCAATCCTGTTGGCAGTTTTTTTTATGTTTTCAAAGTTTCATTTTACTTTTAACTGTATTTTCTCAAAGTGTATTTTTCTCTTTTACAGATTTTATAATTCATATTTTTTCTTTTCAATTTCTCGGTTCAAATTCTGTTTCAAAATTATTCACAAAAAACAGCTTTTATGTTTTCAATTTTATTTTTTCATATTTGTTTTTTATTATATAAATTGCATTCTTTTTCTTTTCCGTTTTCCTGATCATGTTCTCTTCACTTCTGCGGATTCGTTTGTACAGGGCTTCAAGTGAAAATGTGATCTGTTAAACCTGCAAAAACTGAAAATTGTAAGTAAATTTTGAATTATTTATTTAAATAAATCTTTAAACAACAGCAAAGTTACTCTCAAAACCTTTTTTCATTTCTGGATTTATTTATGTTTTTATTTTGCAAAATGTGCTCTGCAACAGACATGCAACCTTTGCAGGATGAACTCTGCCTTTCACACAGATTCCTGGAGACGGGCTCAGCCTCACCGTTACCCTGATAGATAAGTTGAAGATGCTGATGAAGATTCTCAGTCATCCAGGTCATAGTTATTCCGTAAAAGTTCAAAAAATATCCATTGGACTTGGTTTCCAAGATTTGGAGACGTTTCGCCACCTCGCCAGGAAGCTTTCTCAATTCAAATGTGAATTTTTCATTTGAATTGAGAAAGCTTTCTGGAGAGGTGGCGAAACGTCTTCAAATCTTGGAAACCAAGTCCAGTGGATATTTTTTGAACTTTTACGGAATAAGCTGAAGATGGATGGATTTACAAAATTGTTTTTTTTTTTTTTTTATTTCCATCCCAAAAAAAGGGTTTTTTGTCTGCAACAATAATGTGACAAAATTCCCCCCACAGCTTACTTCGACAGAAAACAGTCTATTTATGAACGCCCTTAAAAGGAACGGATGGATGGTTGAAAGATTGACAAATCGATGGATGAATTAGTCAAGAGGTGGATAACTGAGCAAAGTATGAATAGGTATGAAAATCTGATGGTTGGATGGACTCATGGACAAGTGAAAGGATTGATACAACTTTTAGACAAAAGGAACATTTTATGAGGTCATTTTCAGTGGTTTTTCCCCACATTAGCCCAGAAGGGGAAAAGTCTTTAATTTTCAATCCATTGATACTTTTCCAGGATGTGGAGGTACACTGAATTTCTCCTCACCTGCTCCACTGAAAGAGCCGCCTCGCTGGGAGCTACATGCTCGTTGATCTCCTCCATTTTCTCCACAAAGATCTTCCTGTCCTCAGTCATCTCGATGGAGGCGACCGGAGTTCCCAGGACGCGCACCTTATACTTCTCCAGGATGCCCAGCTTGGTCAGCTCCACGCCACAGTTCAGAGCCGTCTGACCGCCGAACGTCAGCAGAACTCCGTCTGGGCGCTCATTTCTGATCACCTGGTTAAACACATTAGGATAAATACTTTAATACCACAGTCTTCTTACTTAAATCTGATGCTTTTTTTTTTTTTTTGCTAATCGAGGAACAAACAATGAGAAGAATACCAACCTGAGTGACATAATCTGGAGTAATTGGTAGAAAGTAGACCTTATCAGCGAGACCTTTGGATGTTTGGACAGTGGCAATATTGGGGTTGATTAACACAGTCTGGACGTTTTCTTCCTTCAGAGCCTTTATAGCCTGGAAAGCAAAGAATATTAAGGATCTATATAAATACAACATAGGCTTAATAAAAAGATTTTAAATCAAATCTCTAAAAGTAAATTTTTAATTTTAGAGGGGGAGCAGTTTTCTTGTCTTAGACCTGGGATCCAGAGTAGTCAAACTCTCCAGCTTGGCCAATGGAGAGCCCTCCAGAGCCCAGAATAAGGACTTTCTTGGGTCTGACAACCTCCTCTGTCTTTGGAGAAAAGGGGTATGTGAGATGGTCCATCAAACGCTGCTTTACTGGAGAAAAAAAAACAAAAAAAAAAAACAACATTAATCCCTTTAACAATGACAACAGGTAATTCTGTAAGATACTGGACAGACCATTTCAGTTATTAAAGCCGCCTTTATCTGTTTAATGTTGCATGGATTGGCCTTTAAAATGCATCACAGTGGGAGGAAATATAATTACCGGTTTTCGTCCTGTTGCTCTCTTTGTAGTCCTTGACCGTGTCGAGAAAAACATCAAACAAGCCGACCAGGTCTGTGGGGCCCGCCATGTGCTCAGGGTGGAACTGAACGCTGGAGGATTAGAGCCACGTTATTCAGGTCGACTCTCTCCTGTCAAACTTCAGACGAGTCCAAGTCTCAAACGTTTACCTGAACAAAGGTTTGGTGTTGTGCACAATGCCCTCGCTGGTGTGGTCGTTGGCGTTGGTGAACAGAATGTCCCAGTCGCTCGGCAGGGTGTGCGGGTCGACGGCGAAGCCGTGGTTCTGACTGGTGATGAAGCAGCGATCCGTTCCGTTATGGATGCACGGCTGGTTGTGGCCACGGTTACCATACCTGAATTATAAAACGATAAGGAATAATTATTCATAGAATCATTAGTATTAGATGCATCTATGGCTTTGAGCATATGGAGGATAAAAAGTGCCAAAATTAAATAAATAAATAAAGCATTAAATAATTAAATGTGTCAATAATTAATTAAATGTGGAATTAAATAAATAAATGTGTCATTCATTAATTAAAACCACGTCACTAATATAAAGTGCCACAATTAAATAAATAAATACAGCGATAAACAATTAATTAAATGTGTAATTCATTAAATAAATAAGGAATTAAATATATAAATGTGTCATTAATTTAATAAAATACGTCTTCATTTTATTAAAAATATATATATAATTATTTCAGTGTGCATTTAATTATTTCATGGTCCTGTGTCGCAGTGCATCAAACCATTAAAAGAATCTGTCAAACTCACCCATCAAAGTTAGGGGGCGGTTATCTAACACCTGATTGGTCGCCCTGCACATTAAGGCGAAGCAAATCGATTACAGAGACTCGATTCGCGTTAACCCCGCCCCCTAACTTTGCTGTATTTATTTATTTAATTGTGGCACTTTATATTAGTGACGTGGTTTTAATTAATGAATGACACATTTATTTATTTAATTCCACATTTAATTAATTATTGACACATTTAATTATTTATTTAATGCTGTATTTATTTATTCAATTTTGGCACTTTTTATCCTCCATATGAGCAATATAAGTTGTTTGAAAACATTTTTTCCACTTTTGTGTAGTATTTATCTGTTTTATTAAAAATCTTAATTAGATGCTCAAGTGAACGCTTCATATATCCACACCCATAATACCAGCCTAATTTAATCATAAAATACACTAAAGTTGTAATAAGTAGAAAAAAGTAATCCCCACTTTTTAAAGGAAACCAAATGGTTAAAAAAGTGCTTTTTTTTATACAGAGGAATCCAAGCAAACCATTACTTATTTATCTTTCAAGGTGTCAATAACATTCCAGTAAGCAGTGGGAATGCTTGGTGTCCTGATAAGAAAAAACGACCAAACAGTGGGCTCCCTAATCTCAGTTAGATGGCCCTTCAGGGTCGCTGGGTTTATGTTGCAGATTCAGACGGGTCCAAATCTCCAGTGCACATTCGGTGGATGCAAGACTGCTGAGTGCAGCAAAAAGCCGTCTTTCATGGCTTAACTGTCTTAAACAAAGAGGGGGAAAATGCCATAGATGAAGGATTTTGGGAATCTTCCTTGGATCAGGGAACCTGGTTTGATATTTCTCTCTGTCACGCTTTGAAAAAAATCTTAAGCAGACGACAGGACGAGTATCTGAAGGCTCAATCAATCACATTAGTGAATGAAAATCTACAGTTAAGAGAGGAAACTCACTTCATCTTGTAGGTTTGTGCTCCAATGACCAGAGAGAGCAGCTGATGTCCGAGGCAGATCCCAAAAACTGGCTTTGGCTGATCCACAGAAACCACCTTCTTCACGTTGTTGATGGTGGCCTGACAGAACTGGGGATCGCCGGGACCGTTACTGATGAACAAACCATCAAAATCTGCAAACCAATTAAACCGTTAGTAAAAGATCACAGTCTAAAAAGCAACACTAGAGAATTTGTTTATCAAAATTAAGAGACTTTCATGGCAAAGCAAAGGAAAACCCAGGAGAGGTTGAGCAACACAAAAAAAAAACAAGATGATTGGCAATCAAAGAAACAAAAAAATTAGGATAATCCTCCAAGGAATTAAAAAAGGAATAACATCTTATAAAGAAGAACCTGATGAAATAAACCTGTTTACCAGATCAAAGCATGAAGTACTGACCGTTAGCATCCAGCGGATGGTCCCAAGGAACAACGGTAACACAGGCTCCCCTCTGAGCAAGGCAGCGAATCTGATTGAACTTGATGCCACAGTCGACAGCCGTTATTCGCAAACTACCGGTTGGGTTGAAAACTCTTGGTTCCTAAAAAGAAAAGAGAGCAAAAAACAAAAAAACAACATTAACTGTAAAGTAAAGTAGCTAAACGTGGGTGGAAGCCATTTCTCTTTTTAAACAGGAATGAGGAATTTATTGAACAATCGGTTCTCAGCTACAACATTTTGGTCATGATGTAGGACAGGGGAGAACCAATTAAAAATCAGCGAGGTTTGAATAAAGAAAAATCAACCAGTAAAGGTCCAGAGACATTTTTTATTATAATCCGTTACTTTAAACAGAACTTAATACTGAAATAAAATGAGTTTTATATGCATTTTTAAATTAAAAAAATTGATTTTTCCATTTTAAAATGTTAAGTGTTTTTTGAAGTAGAGAACAACAATCGTTCAGTTTGGTATATAGACAATATCCTGACTCATATTATAAAACATCTGAACTCACCATTTGATTGGTTATTTTTTTCTTTTTTATGTCTTAATGAGAGCAGAGGGCTTTATGCTGCCCTGCAAGGCTTTAAACCTGGGTTTGGATGGAGACAAAGCCATTCTGAAGCCATTCCAGGCTCATTTGTCAGCTTATATATTCCCAAAAACTAAGACTGTTTGTTTAAATGATTGGATGCAAACTATTGGTACTGCAGATTTCTCATCTCCATTATAATATTTAGTTTATACTAAGTGGCTTAAAAGTTTAATCAAATCCAGTCAAAACGCCAGAGAGCGCCTCTCACAAGTTCAATAGAAACTTCTCATCTCAGGCCTGGATGAAGGGATGCTGAGTTTGGAAGCAGAGAACAAACATAGTTCATACAAAACATGTATGATCCTAGTTGTTTCCTCTTAAAAAAAATTCCGTAAAAATTAAAAAAATATCCACTGGACTTGGTTTCCAAGATTTGAAGACGTTTCGCCATCTCTCCAGGAAGCTTTCTCAATTCAAATGTCTGGATCCGCAGTGAGTTTGAGTCTTATATGGACAAAGCCTTGTATCGCTTGTAAACATGCAAATGGTAACCGATGAGTGGGTCGTTTGGTTCCATTGTTAGCCTGTAATATCTGAAACCTGTCTATGATTCTGAGGGTCGGTCATTAAAAGGGGGGGGGGTTGCCGTTAAGGGGGGGGTTGTCTCCTGTAATATCTGAAACCTGTCTATGATTGTTAAGGGGTCGGTCGTTAAGGAGGTATTGTTCACCGGCTGGAGCGGGTAGGTCCCTCGTTCCTCTGTGATGGGGTGGGGGGTTTGGTGATATCTGGAAGGGATCATGTCTATGATTGAATTGTATGTTTTTGGAAGCTGGAATCTGAGTCCACCACATCTGTTTAAAGTTGGTTTTTCTCTCTTAACATAGATGGCTTCCTTCACCTCGCTCTCAAACCACCTATTTTCTTTATCCAGAATGTGAACACACTGGTCCACAAAAGAATGTCCTTTGTCCACAAGGTGTAGGTGTACTGCATAGTCTTGTCCAGAGGAGGCTGCTCTTCTGTGTTGGGCCATGCGTCTTTGGAGAGGTTGTTTGGTTTCTCAAGTATAAAGATCAGAGCATTCCTCGCTGCACTGAACAGCATATACCACTCCGCTCATATTGGGTCTGGGGGTTTTATCTTTAGGATGGACTAGCCTCTGTTTAAGGGTTTGGTTTGGCTTGAAATGTACTGGGATCTGGTGTTTGGAGAAAATCCTCTTGAGCTTTTCAGACACTCCAGAAATATAAGGGATTGTGATGTTTTTGCGTTTAATTTTCTCATCGCCGTTTTCTGTTGCGTGTCTTTTGGATTTCCTTGCTGATTTGATAAATGCCCATTTTGGATATCCACAGTTTTGGAGAGCATCTTTGATGTGTTTCTGTTCTTTGTGCTCTCTTAAAAAAATCCACAACAAAATGAAAATATTTGGGCAGAAACTGAAAATATGCTGGCTGGATGATGGTGGGAATCTTTTTAATATGTCATATTAAATTAAGCGTTCATTTCCGCATGTTTTGCTCCTGAATTTAATAATAATATAGTGCTTGCTCTCCTTGAGCTCCGAGGAAGTCGGAGCGGAGCAGGAAGGGAGGAACAGCGGAGGCCGTACGCTTTGCTTTGCGCAGGAGGTCTGGAGCGCAGCGGGGCGGAGACGGAGGATGTGGGATTTCGGGGTTAGAAACCGTCGTCGGACAACATGCGGTAATTTATAAATGTTTTAAATCAGGTTGGGTCCGGATTAGCCAGCAGGTGGGTCCACCATGGTCTGTTAATCCGTGACCTCTGATGTAGGAGATTCAGTGAAAAGATCATTGGTCTAATGGCACCTGATGGGGCAGCTAATGGATCAATCAACGGTGCTGTGTAGAAATCTGTGGTTTAGGAAACTTGTAGGGTAGAAGCTAAGCTAACACCCTGAAAAAACACTGATCCATGAGACTCAATTAGCCAAAAACAAGAGAATGCAACCTCAGTGAACGTGAAGATTTAAAGTATATTTATCTATGATAACTACATGTATCTCAATACACTAATGAAGATTATTGTATCCTTTATTATAAATTTTAATAATCTGGATGGTTACCTTCATAGACACTTCCTGGACAAGGTTCCTCTGGTCTGGGTTATCAAAGGGAACACTGTCCTCAGGAGTCCCATCTACAACCAGTTTCCCCAACATGGTTCCCTTCTCTCTGATCTTCTTAGTCAGACAGCGAGTGTCGATGCCTTCAAACAAGGAAAACAAAGTCAACGTGTGTTTCAGATTAAGACAAGTCTCTTCAAATGAAGCTTTTCTGACCTTGTAACCCTGGGATGCCATGCTCTTTGAGCCACTGGTCCAGGGACTTCACTGAACTCCAGTGACTCGGATTCTCCGACAACTCTCCAATAATCAGAGCTGCAGCGTGAATCTTGGAAGATTCAAACCACTGAGGAGAACAGTGTGAGAAACAACTGTTAAATACTGTTTAGTCCACTTCAGCTTTTTGATTTATTACGCCTCATTTTATTTCAATTTTACAAAGTCCTTACCTGGCTAAGTCCAAACTCTCCTTCATTGTCGTTTGGTACTCCGTAGTTGCCAATGAGAGGGTATGTGAGCGTCAGCAGCTGGCAGCGGTAGGAGGGGTCTGTCAGAGCCTCAGGGTAGCCCACCATGCCAGTCTGGAACACTAAACACAGAAAACATTCCTCTGTTAAACAAAACTTCACCCAGCTCACCTATCGGCCGGAACAGGGTCAAAGTATTGGATCAGGTCGGCGCCAAATAGACTACTACCAAACTTATAGCATAGTCTGATAAATAGTTCCTCTAAAGTTCTTTAGATGCTTCTTTACTGATTTAGGTCCAGTTTTTCTATCTGATAACTTTAGAGTAAGTGGTATTAGGTTTGCCATACAGCTTTATGTAAAATATAGGAGAATTTAAAGCAAAACCCAAAGGATTTGACAAACTAATGGATTTCTATCTGCTTTCTGAACTAAAGTAGACAGAAATTAATATAAATTCTCTTTGCTTAAGGTCAGGGGTCCCACTCCAGTCTGCATGTTTTAGATTTATCTCAGGCTCTGCAGATCTGACTTCAGAAGATAGGCTTTTGATGAACTTTAATCATCTGAATTGTGAGCAAAACCTGCAGGATCCAGGAGCCCTTAAGGACTGACTTTGGATACCCCTGCTTAGTTTGATAGAGGAGAACAGAAAAAAAAAGAAAGTAATTGTCTTCAACAGTATTAAATGCTAAGACTCCAAATAACTTATTAGTAAGAGTAGAAGGAAAAGAGTAAAGAACAAAGAAGGATAATGGGAAGAATACAAGAAATAAAAAAACAGCATGGGAAGAAGGAAGGTGACACAATATGTAGAAATGAAGCCTCGGTGTTAGAAAGAAGTAGGGATTAAATAATAAATTGGATTAATTGTGATTAATTGATTGTTAAAATAATCGTCAACTAATTTAGTACTTAATTAAACATTAACTGGAATATAGAGACTCTAAAATGTGCCTTTAGCTGAAAGAGAAACCCAATTAGAGCAGTATTTCTACCAACATTGCAAAAAATATATATAAAAAAAAATACATAAACATTTGGCATTTAAGACTATTTTATTTTTCCATCTGTCAATATGCTCTATCCAGAACTCCACAAGTGGAAAAGTTTAAGTTTTACTTGGTTTGATTCCCTAAAAAGTCTATTATAAAGAATCTTTGGCTGCCTGATTATTAATCAATTGATTGAAAAAGTAATCAACAGACTAATCGATTTGCAAAATAATCGTTAGTTGCAACCCTAGAAAGAAGTAAGGACACTCAATAAGGACATAAAGGGGAGACGAAGTACATTAGGAAGGAAATAAAACATAGAATAGGAAATAAAGTTTAAAAAATACAGATATTTTTCAACCCAA
Organism: Cyprinodon tularosa; assembly: GCF_016077235.1. Taxonomy (NCBI): domain Eukaryota; kingdom Metazoa; phylum Chordata; class Actinopteri; order Cyprinodontiformes; family Cyprinodontidae; genus Cyprinodon; species Cyprinodon tularosa. Next base: position 1,081,320 of record NW_024039259.1, read on the forward strand.
AATTGATAGAAAAGTGAAATATAATGGCAGATTCTTTAAAGAAAACCCGATGATAGGAGATTACAGATACTTAACTGAAACACAACCAGCATCACTAATCTACTTTTTTCCTCGGTTTACTTTGAGCTTTGCTTGATTTAGTGCAGAATCCACTTAATATAAAGCATTCAATGCATTTTTGTTATACGTTTATTTAAAGCAGATTTAATGATGCAGATATATTTTCCAATTCTTAAGTAAATCCTCATGTATTTGTGGACCAAATACTGGTCTATGCTACAAGGTTGGACTGCAACGAAATAAAGCAGGGCTCCAGGTTTTTTGAGTTTCATTAACATGAAAATCTATTTTTTTATTTTTTTTTTAAAGAGTGTCCTGTCTGGCAATGTGGCAATAAGAATAATTGTCTTGATGCCAAAAAAAGAGAGCCCAACAGATTTTGCTTTCACAAGTGGAGCAGTACAGCTATCGCCATAGTGTTCCCCTTGATTTATCCATATAAATAGCTTTATTATAATCATGCAGGCAGTATTACAGATTATATGGACACTGCAATGTAAAAACAGGAAAGGAAAAACAGAAAAAAGGAGAACAGATGAAAGAAAAGAGGAGATATAAGGGAGATGAAAATCTGACACTGTGGGGCATGCAGATCCATTGGAACACCTCTATAGGACCTCAGGAAAGAGATGTAAAAGAAAAAGCTGCTGCTTCTGACAATATTATTTCTGTTTCATTGGCAAATAAAGGGTTAGTTGATCTTTAAACACTGCATTTGTCACACACACAAAAAAACATGTTGGTATATCACAAGGATAAAACGCTGAAATACCAACAAAAAGGTGGGATGCCCATTGTTTTATAAACTGTTTCCCATGGCGATGCCTTGCTTACTTAAAGAAAAATCTCAAACAGTTGATTAAATTGTGACTAATTATTAAATTGGACCCCCCTGGTCTTTGTTAATCCTACACAGGTTTACTTGGAAGTAATAAAATTTAAGCAAGTAATGACATGCATGCTTAAGATCTTTTTAAGGTGACATTGATTGAAAGCACTGTGACAACAGATAACAAAGATACAAGTTATCATAGCCCTATTTGATCTATGGACAGAGCTGCTACCAATGGGGGGGTGGGGGTAAACAGATATTTATGTCTGTTAATTGGACACAATAATTGATGATTATTAATTTCAGGTAATTTGCATTTTCAAACTACTCACCTACTTCCCCCGAAATAGACACATTTGCACCGAAAAGTCGGCCCCTAAATCTTTCTCCATCTTCCAGGATCAAAGTCGCCATAGTTGCCATGTTTTCCCTTTAATGAGCCAAAGCTAACCAAACCACCGGTTCTCTGTTTAAAAGAAAGGTCCCCACGTGAAGCTTTGCCGACGCAACGCGCCAGATGGAAATTATGCTCAAAAAACAGAAAAAAGAGCAGCTTTAAGAGTCAAAATTGTTAGCTAGGTGCTATTTTGTCTGTTCTGACCCAATAAGACTAAAAAAACAACACAGAAAGCGTAGTTTAGAAAGTTTGGCGGTTAAAGGGGCCGGAAGGATGACAGAAAAGTGTTCCACGCGCGCCGCCAGCAGCGTGGAAGTCGGCCCGCGGTGTGTACCCGAATGTTTGACGCAATCAGGAATTGTAGCGTCCGGTAATAATTTTCAAAATAAAATTAAAATATACAACTTTACTGAGAAAAATTGAAATGATCAATTAAAATATTATCTTTAACTCTATGCAACATCTTAATTCATTTTCGGAAAGGGGAAGGTAAATCACTTATTAAGAGAAGTGGTTGAGCAATAATGCAATAATGTTTGTGTCAGACATTATAGGTTGCCGAGCTGATGGATGAAATCTGGAATCATTAATTTCACTGATATAAGTTAACTGATTTCTAAAATTGTATTTCAATGTAATATGAGAAAAAAGTCAGATTTCTGACTTTAATCTCAGAATTCTGACTTTCATCTCCGAGTTCTGACTTCTGGATTTTTTCTCAGAATTCTGACTTTGATCTCAGAATTCAGAGTTTTTTTCTTAGAATTCTGATTTTTTTTTCCTTAGAATTCTGACTTTAATCTCAGAATTCTGATTTTTTTTCTCAGAATTCTGACTTTTCTTTTCTCAGAATTCTTTCTTTAATCTCAGAATTTTGGATCTTAATGTAGATGGGCACCATGAAGGAAGAGATGTGGGAGCACTCAGCTTCACTGACAAAGATGTGAGTTTGGGAGGGCTAGTAACACTTTGGTGGAAAATGACAATTTAGGCAACTTTTTATGTACCAGAGCGGTCCCCGGTGATGCTATTTCATTAATGGAAGAGCAGAAGGTGATTAAAACAAGAGAGCTAGTTTAGTCTCTAAAGCAGACATGGCAACGGCTTGATGCTAACATGTTTGTCAGAATTATTTATTTTTTTCTCATATTTAAGTGGCACTAATCCTCTTCCGTACTAACGCAATGCATACATGTTTTTTATTTATTTATCTATTTATTTTTGGTTTAACGGTGAAATATGGTGGTGAAGATTCTCAGTCATCCAGTCTGCGCAGCTTAAATTTTAGTTTGAAAGGGTCGTTTACTCGTTTCCTTTGTGACGTCACCGTAAACCAGCCTTTTTTCAACGTCGTAATTTTTTTCTGTGCCTCTTGTAATGATTTGGCTATCTGGTTTCTGCGTCAAAAGCCGTACATTGGTAAAACGAGCTGCTAGAAAGAACAATATTTTGTTGTGCAATTTCAGGCTTTAACTAATGTTTCTTATTAAAAGCTACATACTTTTAACTGTCGGATAGCCAAAAGCAACGTACTACATTAAACATCTAAAAACATAAATAAGTCAATTGTGGATACGGCTCTCAGCATTATTTCACATTATTTCACAGACACTATCGACACCAACTGGAGACGATGAGGCGTGGCACTAAATACATGACAGTTGGCATGGTTAGTGTGGAAGGGGATGTAGCTCAGTGGTAGAGCGCATGCTTTGCATGTATGAGGCCCCGGGTTCAATCCCCGGCATCTCCAATAAGCTTTGCTTTTCGCCATTTGTTCTTTAAACCTTTCCAACAAAGTGACTTCGTATATTAATCTAATGAGATATGTGCATCAAAATTGATTCTATTCAGAGCCCTCTAAAAAATAATTTTAACTACCTATAGTCAAACCATTTATCAAACAGATTTATTCTGATTTGAAAATTATTTTTGACTCCAATTTGAAAAACGAGGAGCTGGATGCAGCGGTGGGTAAATCTGCAGCTATATCACAAGGACAAGATAGTTTAAATGTAAACTTTAACAGTTTCTGGTCTGATCTAAGATAATTACTTAATGTGGTCCTGAAATAATATTTACATATTAAGAAACTACTAACAGCAATAACACAAGGATTGAAATCTTAATAACAAAATCAAACAAAGATAAAACAATTATTTATATTATTTTACTCCACATAGGCTTTAAGATTCTTCGATATGCCTTGGCCAATAGTCTTAAAAGTTGAACTCAAACAACTTGGAAACTTGGATGAAACTTGGCTATGTTAATACATAACTACATCCATCATGTTTTAGATTTTTTAGATTTTAAACATCTGGTTAAGGATCAAGGTAACATTTTGTCTTTGATTTCTTTAAATCTTTTGATAGGGTTGAACTTCCCTTCAGTTTACAGTGATCACATCATTTTGATTTTGAAGAGTTTCAGTCTGGCTTTAGAGCTCATCATAGCACTGAAACAGCTCTGGTGAAAGTCACTAATGATATTCTCATGGCCTCAGATAATGGACTTGTATCTGTGCTCGTCCTGTTGGATCTTAGTGCTGCATTTGATACAGTTGACCATAATATTCTTTTAGAAAGACTTGAATATTTTGTTGGAATTAAAGGAACAGCACTAGACTGGTTTAAATCCTATCTATCTGATCGAATTCAGTTTGTTTATCTTAATGATAGATCTTCAACACACTCAAAGGTTACCTGTGGAGTACCACAGGGATCAGTGCTAGGACCAATTCTCTTTACTTTATACATGCTCCCAATTGGTAGAGTTATTAGACAGCATGGGATTAATTTCCACTGTTATGCTGATGATACCCAGCTATATCTATCTATAAATCCAGATGAAGCTAACCCATTACATAGATTACAGGCATGTCTTGAAGACATAAAAACCTGGATGACTCTTAACTTTCTGCTTCTGAATGCAGACAAAACAGAAGTTATAGTCTTTGGACCAGAGTCTCTGAAAAAGAAGCTGATTAGCCAGTCACTTCATTTGGATGGGATTAAACTGATTTCAGATAATAAAGTAAAAAATCTTGGTGTTATTTTTGATCAGGACCTGTCATTTAAATCCCAGATCAAAGAGGTTTCTACAATTTCCTTCTTTCATCTGAGGAACATTGCAAAAATTAGAAATATCCTGTCCAGGGGTGATGCTGAGAAACTAGTCCATGCATTTGTTACTTCAAGGCTGGACTATTGTAATTCTTTACTATTTAGGAAGTCCACAAACTGTAGTTAAAAGCCTTCAGCTGATCCAAAATGCTGCAGCCAGAGTTCTGATGAAAATTAAAAAGAGAGATCATATCTCTCCTATCCTGGCTTCTCTTCATTGGCTTCCTGTTAAATCAAGAATAGAATTTAAAATCCTCCTTCTCACATATAAAGCCTTAAATGGCCAAGCTCCATCTTATATCAGAGATCTGATTGTTCCTTATGTTCCTAACAGAGCACTTCGCTCTCAATCTGCAGGTTTACTAGTGGTTCCTAGAATTTCTAAAAGTAGAATGGGAGGCAGATCTTTTAGTTATCAGGCTCCTCTCCTGTGGAACCAACTACCAGTTTTAGTCCGTGAGGCAGACACTCTGTCTACTTTTAAGACTAGGCTTAAAACTTTCCTTTTTGATAAAGCTTATAGTTAGGGTGGCTCAGGTTATCCTGAGCTATCTCTATAGTTATGCTGCTATAGGCTTAGACTTTTGGAGGACATAGGGACCCCCCATTTCATCATTCTGCTTCATTCTCTCTCTGTTCTCCTATTCTGCAGAATCTGTTAGTTCAATCTCTAACCTTCTGCTCTCTCTGCTTTTCCTCAAAGTAGCTTTGCCTCGTCTGTTCCTGTTTGGCTGTGACGTCATCCTGGAAAGAAACATCAGCTGTGCTGCTTCCATCAACACCCTTGTTTGTAGATGTTGGAGATCGGCCTGTCTTCAGGTGTGGTCCTGTTTCTCTGGCCGTGGCTGGGTGGATGTGCTCTCTTCATCCTCTGGCATGGGAGCTGCCTTGGAGCTCGTCTGCCTGGCTGTGTGTTTCCTGGACGGGGCCGCCTTTTACAGCCTCTTTTTGTATCTCTGCTTCTGTCTCCTTGAACCCCAGTCGGCCTCGGCAGATGGCCGCTCACACTGAGCCTGGTTCTGCTGGAGGTTTCTTCCTGTTAAAAGGGAGTTTTTCCTCTCCACTGTCGCTACAAGCATGCTTAGTGTGAGGGATTGTATTTGAGTCAATGAGTCAATGCAATCAACTGGTTTTCCTTAGATAGAAAACTTTGTATCAATTTGACTGTATGATCTGGTTGAACTGTAAAGTGCCTTGAGATGACATGTGTTGTGAATTTGGCGCTATATAAATAAACTGAATTGAATTGAATTGAATTGAAAGGAAAATATTGTCTCGACATTAAGAGGTGGTCCGCAGCACCAAATTCCTGGGGATGCTGGTGAAAATTCTCACCCCTTCTAGTTAAAAATCTTCAGCAGCTGGGGGTGCACATTATAGACAACCTCACCTGGACTGTAAACATCACCTCACAAGTCAAAAGGGCACAAAAGCGCATGTACTTCCTGCAGAGGACTAGGAGAAGCACCATAGAGAGCGTTCTGACCAGCTGTCTCCCTGTGTGGCGTGGAGGCTGCAGTGCCTCAGACTGGAAGAAGGTGAGAAGAGTAGTAAGAACAGCAGAGAGGAAGAGGGGGCTCCTCTTCCCTCCATAAAAGACTATTCATCCCAGCGCTGCATGTCCTGAGCCCGTAACATCATCAATGACCGCTCACACCCCCACCATGTACTGTCCTCCCTGCTGCCCTCTGGGAGGAGGCTTCACAGCATTCAATGCAGGTCGAGCAGATTATGAAACAGCTTCTTCCCCATCATCAATGCGATTTTGTTTTGCACCATGTTTTTTTCTCCCACAATGTTTACATTTGATCACTGTTGCACTTTAAGAAATGGGAATGTCATGAAAGCTGTACAAAAGGAAATGTCGTTTTGTAAACAAAATGAGAATAAAAGTTCTATAAGTCTAAGTCACCATGTTTTAGATCTGTTAGATTACAAACATCTGGTTGATGATCAAGTTGCCATTTTGTTCTTAGATTTCTTTTAAAAGGTTTGAACATCCCAGCATTTTGATTTTGGGGAAATGTTTTTTAATATTATCTCAACATTGTATAAAGATATAAAAAGCTCTGTGTTACTTTATACAGGAACTACAAGGAGATTTAAAGTAAAAAGAGGTATTCGAATAATCCTTTACTTTTGATTATAGAAACAGAAGTATTGATTGATTAATTGATTGATTGGTTTTATTCATCTCCCAGTGGAGAAATTTACTCGTGACATTAGCTCAAATAGTCAAAAAGAGAAGAAGAATGTGCCAAAGGAAGAAAAAGATGCATGGGATATATACGGTATATACAGTGCGTCCACACATGACAGCTTTTTTTTGTTTTTTAATAGCAGGATTATCATACAAGGTTTTTTTTTAACGGAGGGGATTAGGGGCACTGAAAATATAAAAAAAGTTAATTGATTTTTTAATTTTATTTCAGTTTAATATGGGAAAAGAAGTTAGAATTCTGAGAAAAAATTCAGAATTCTGACTTTTTTCCCTTAATAAATGGAAATAATATTTAAAAAACATTTTATGGCCCTAATCCTCTTCCGTAGTTTTTGCACATGGCGTTTACGTTGGTATTTATATAGCTGGATATTCATATATACATATTGCACTGTGTGTCAGATATAAAGAAACAGGATATTGCAAAGTGTATTAAAAAGTTTAATGTACATTAAACATTGTACAAGTTATTGTCGTTGCAGTGTCGCACTGTAGATTCTGATGGCAGCGGGGATGAATGACCTGCGGTAGCGCTCCTTTTTACAAGCAGGGTGTAAAAGTAACACAACAACACTATATATTAAGAATTATAATAAGATAATAAAATAAGTCCCCTTTATTTTCTCCGCACAAACCAGCTCATTACACGCATATTTAGAAACGAAAAAAAAGCAGGAAAATCCTCTGCATTAAAAAATATAATAATTTCCTGCCTTCCGTAAACGCACCACGAGACCCCGCCCTTAGCGGTAACTAAGGAGATCACAGTTCTGTTTACCTCTAAGATGTCCTCCTTGCTAGCTGCTGATGCTGCGGGGCTGGAGCTGAAATGACCGAGCTCTAAATCCTTTTCTTCGCTTCTAGAACCTCCCAGTGGGCTTCCTTTGTTTTTGTTTTACAGGATGCAGTTGAAACATATTAAGAGTCTTCTCACCCCGCAGGTAAGTTTGGGAAACGGGCCGGGTAGCTAACGCTAGCAGCTGCTGAACACCAGTTAAAAAGTCAGGCAAGCTCTTAGTTACAGTTGTAAAATGAAATTGTATTTTATTTTATTAACTGTAAGTGTTCTGTGTGGGTGTAATTTTACACCATAGATTATATTTATATTTATGCTGCTTTATTTATATATAAAAGTCATTTTAATCAGCTAAAATGTAGCTAGCTTCTTCTCTTTTTGACTACTTGAGCTGATGTAACCAGTAAATTTCTCCACTGTGAGATCAATAAAGTCAATCAATCAAACAATCTAGTTGAATACCATTTGTTTTATAGTTTGGCATAACTCTGAGTGCTTAAAAAAGTAAACAGATTTGATTTTTAATATTAGAATTTTTTATTATAATAAAATCCAGTATTTAACTTTTTTGCTTTTTTTTTGTTTTGTTATATTTGCTTTACATAGGATGGTGCAGCCAAAGTCACATGCATGGCCTGGGCACCAAACAACAGCAAGTTTGCTGTTTGCAATGTGGACAGAGTGGTGTTGCTCTATGATGAACATGGAGAAAGAAGAGACAAGTTTTCCACAAAACCTATGGATCCAAAGGTGGGACATATAAACACACACACAAAAAACAACAACATAATTATATAAATCTTTTATTTGATTGAAAACTGCCTTCATAACTGGTACTAATTAAATTAGATTACCGGTAGATATACACAATGAACATAGAAAGCAGATAATATGCTGCTAAATGCAGGATATTGTCATTAGGAATTTACTAAATGTTTTACAGCTTTTGTTTTATCATATTTGATTTTAGATTTGTTGATTTTAATTTGCTGCTTTAAAGATTTTGTGTTTCCTAAAGTAGAACTATTCAGGAAATTAGAAAAACAAATCATTAACATTCATTCAATCAGTTTGGTTTTCAGGGATACTCATGTTATTACATTTGAATATAATTATTCAGCATTTACACTTAACGATAATAATAGTTATGATATAGAACTGAAACTATTTATCATATTATCGTGATTAATCATTAAATTAATCAACTAATTTACTAATCAATGAATCGTTAACTGGAGTTTAGAGACTCTAAAATTGACCATTAGCTGAAAGAGAAACACATTTAGTGAAGTTATTATATCAAAATCATAAAAAATATCCAAATAGTCTGCAATTAGGGGGAAAAAAGACAAAAAACTTTCCTCTGTCAATATTCTCTATACAGAACACCTCAAGTGGAAAAGTGTTAGTTACACTTCAATTCTGTAAAAAATCTTCCCTAATGAACCTTTTGCTAGGAGATTATTAATCAATATACAAAATATTCGCTAGTTGCAGACCTAATATGATAGCAGCATAAAATCTATCACTGCAATTTGCATATTATCTGCATTTATTCAAATCATGGAGCGCAGAGGGCAGCAGGCAGAAGATGGGCCATTTTGTGGGGTTCAGAGTTTTTCTCATTATAAGAAATTATGGAAATGCTGGGAATTGAGCCCAGGACCTCACATGCTTTACCTGAGCTCCACCCTTTCTCCAATAACCCAGTGATGTATTTTAATGTATATTAATTATATAAATATAAGGGGAGTGGCGACCTAGTGGTTTGGGCATAGGGCTTGGATTCCTGAGGTTGTGAGTTCAAAACTCACTCCCACAGACTGCTACTCTGGGTCTCTGAGCAGGACCCTTAACCCCAGATTGCTCCCCGGGCGCTGCACAGTGGCAGCCCACTGCTCCCCTAAGGGGATGGGTTAAATGCAGAAGGTTAATTTCTCCATGTGAGATCAATAAAGTTCAATTTATTTTATTGCTGGTTATTAGAAAATTACGACTTCCAGGTAATAAAAAATCAAAATATCACCCAGCAATCACAACTCTGCTATTATTGTTGTTTTCTTCTATATTAATTGACTTGCAGCTATTTTTTTTTTATTTAGGAGATAAAATCTTTTAAGTTTTTAGGGCGGATTGTCATGATTTTAACTATGATCAGACCCAAAAGCAGTAAACCAAATCAGAGAGACCAGGGAAAAATTTTAACAGGTTTATTTAGGAGATTGTGAAGAATCCAGTGTTGCTCTGAACACTGCTCAAACGGAACTGAAAATTGAGGGGAAGACACTGCGGTTAGTTCAGGCTCAGTGGGAAATTTGATTCTCGAACTTGAAAAGAAGAAATTGATCGCTGACTCATGTTTCCAGAAAAGTGGTTGACTCTTTGACTCCAGTCGGTGTGGGGTGTTCCAGTGTTTGTCTCTTTCGATGGAGGGCGGATAGGGTTTAACCAGAATGCAGTTGTTTGTAGGTGAAAGGAGAAACTGACTGCCACTTAGATTTCCTGCGGTACTTGAACGGGTCGTTGTGGAGAGAAATCCCTTGCTCAGTGTGAAGCTCAAACGATCTCTTGGAGGGAAGTAGATCCAAACCTCCAGTTTGGATCCTCAGCTCAGTTTGAAGCTCCTTCCAGGGAGAGAAGGTCCGCAAAATCCAGTTTGCAGGATGACTTCCTGCCGAGAGGCAAAGACAAAAAACAAAGTTAAAGCTCAGGTTGACTAGAACTCAGTTTGACTCAGCAAAACTCAGCTTGGCTGGAGTACCCAAAACTCGCAAACACTCTGGCGCTGAGGTAGTGGCCGTCAGCAGCTTAAGAACACTCCGTTAACGAGGTAACCCTCTGCAGGTGTGTGAGGAGGTGGACCAGAACCAGGCGCCTCCTGGTGGAGGAAGGGACACAAACACAGAAACACAAAAACACACAGACAGTCCTGACACGGATAATCTGACTTACCCAGGATTAAAGATCCTATTAATGAATAACTTACTGACACATATTGTAAACAAGCTCCTTTAGCAGGTTTTAAAAATAGTAGCTGTTTAGAGAGTTGTCACATTACCAGGATATCTATTTTTAAATATATTTTTTTAACCATCCTTTCTGTCAGGGGTTGCCTTTATTACCAGGTTGATACTCTGCTGGGTTTCTATTGTTGTTAACTTTATATCATGTATAAAAGAAAATCCCTTTATTGTCCGATAATGGGTAAGTTTTGGGACAATTTTTTAGGACAATTGTGGGTAATTGTTTTCTGCAATAACATTAAGGTGTTGTGTGATTTTGCAGTATGGAAAACAGAGCTATGTGGTCAATGATATGGTCTTCTCGCCGGACTCCACCAAAATCGCCATTGGCCAATCGGACAACATCATCTACGTCTACAGAATCGGAGAAGACTGGTAAGCTGGTTTCCGTCGGTTCAGTTTTTCGGCTGAGACATTTTATAATGAAACGGAGCAGAAGGCTCCTATAAAGTCCTAGAAGAGTAAAGAAAACATTAAACCTGCTGAAATAAACGCTCCTGCTTCCATGGAGAACAGAAGATCTGAATCACGACGACGGCACGCCTGCTTGTTGTCAAGCACTAAGTTAAAAAAATTTATCCAGATATGCTTTAATATGTTAAATGTTAAACCCCAAAAATTAATTACATACTGAAGAAAAAGATTGGAGGAGAGCTGCAGCACGTTTTTGAAACATAGTGTCCTTATAGGTGGAGCTGTGATATTAAAAAGGTCTGCTTGGAATGCAAAATGTCAGCGAATGTATCCGAAGTTGATATGTTTTGCATGTCAGTGTCATTTTAAAGGACCACTCACCCCTTAATCAAATGTTTTACCCCATAAATAAATATCTTATAGTGGTCTCTACGTGTCCAAGGCATTATATGACCTTTTAAAATCCTGCTGTTGTGTCTAAAACTGCCAGTTTAGTGCCCCCTTATGTTAAGAAGGAGTCACTGCATCTGATGTTTGCTTTTGGCTTAGAGCCTGACGGATATTTGCAAGAGAAGTAATGCCAGAACAAAGGGCATGCCGTAGCAGAAACATGATCCAGACTCCGGTCCAGGAATATTTACTCCCTTTAAGGTGACAAAAGATGCAGAATGGACTTTATTCGGTTCTGTTTTTAAATGTAAACACTTTATAATCTCCCTAGGTTGTCACCAAAATACTTAAGCCTTGCTAAATTGCAGAGCATCATCGACTTCTCTGATGAGCTTTGAAGGGGAGGATTTAAGGAAAGCAACGTGGAGGACGTTATGCAAAATGTTTGTAACTTGATCGAAAAGACTGAAGGCAACCTGAACCAGCTGTTTAAAGGCACTGCTAATGGCATAAAGTCTCTCTCAGCATTGAATTACTCTAAAAACAGACAGCTATATTACAGATAGTCTCCACTTCATTGAAACAAAGTAGAAAATAGTCTGACAGCATGTTAGAGCGACATACCCTGGCTTTAAATTAAACTTTTAAATCTTTAGTCATTGGAAATTATAATAGTTTCACATATATTTAAAATATTATGATCTACTTTTTTACTCAGCATATCATTAAAATATTTAGCCCTTCATGTAATGGAATATCCTCTCGAAAAAAGAGAAAACTGAGTTTTCTTTTTTTTTTTTTATGGATTATTAACTTTAGATTATCTCACTAATTGATAACTTGCATCTTAAGTCAGGTGTTTTAGTCCCAGTTAAACCTTAAGTCTTCCAGTCTTATTGAAAATCAAAAAGATATCTGTGAAGAAATATTTTTTTGTTTTAACAGCACATCACTCAAATGTAAATGAAAACTTTGGAGCCATGAAAAAGAATAATCTTTAGACTTCTGCTGACGTTAGTGTGATTTAAAATGAATCGACTGATCACCCAGAATTAAGAAAATTTGGGCTGAATTTTTTATTGATTTATTTTTTTCTGTAGATAGTTTTTGCATTGTTGTGTTTCTCTGTTAGAAAACTTGAATAAAATACAATGTTTTAAAATTTAAAAGCAATCTTTTTGAGTTGCATCACCCAGAACAAAAACCTTTTTGATCAAATCATTTTCATACCTAAAAAAAACCCTGCGAATTGCCGAGTTTGGAAATGACCTGGATTTTAAAACAGCAAAAAAAGAGCAGAAAAAATATGGAACTAAGTTGAAATCTTTGGGTCGAGATGCGTACAGAAAAAAGGAAAGTCGAATGTTGAAAATAATTATAATTACACAGTTAGGAAACTATATAAAAATCATGTTATTCATCCATCTGCCTGTGGATATTAATGCTCCATATTTGTAGCCAGATTGCTGTAAAAATACTGTATCTGAAATAATTCTGTGAAATTTCTTCTTTTTTGTTTGTGTGTGTGTGTGGGTGTGTGTGTGTGGGGGGGGGGGGGTTGGGGGGGGGGGGGGGGGGGGGGGGGGGGGGGGGGGGGAATCAAATGGGCTTAAACCCTGTAAGCAGTTTATTTTCGTATATTTTCTATCTTTTTTAGGGGGGACAAGAAAGTCATCTGCAACAAATTTGTTCAGACGGTGAGTAAAGGGAGCTGTCATAGAAGAGAGCTATATACTTTAGCCTGCTAGTATGGGCTCTGAAAATGTCATACAATCCATCTTATAGGAAAAACAAATAAGGTAAAGGGATGCGCTGATATGAAAAAAACTCTAAATCATGTCACATATTCTGCATCAAACTGACCATATCAATGCGTTTTTTTTGTTGTTGTTTTTTTCTCCCACAATGTTTACGTTTGATCACTGCTGCACTTTAAGAAATGGAAATGTCATGAAAGCTGTGCAAAATGAAATTTTGTGTGGTATACACTCTGTGTATACAAATACTGTGTATACAATAACAATTAAATTAGTCTAATTCTAAGTCTAACATTTGGCCAATAACTTATATCCATTTGTATTATTAGTACTATATCCTCCCCGTATGATTACTCCACTGACATTGTTTGCATGGTTCGGTTAGAAATCCATTAATTACCTCATCATTATTACTGTCATTGGTTCTAGGGCTGGAAAGTTAATTGCATTTGCAATATAACCCATTGTAGCAAAGCTCAATTTTAAAGTAGAATAGGTTCTCAATTTTAGTCATATTACATTTAACAAGACTAAGATGAAACATTTCTCCCTCCAGCCCTTTAGGTGGCGGTAATAAACTCAAAGTGGGTTTGCTGCCACACAGAAGGGGAGGAAAAGTTGCAGCTGGAACACAGATCCAAGAACTTTTTCACGCAAAGGGTTACAGTCCTGCAACAATGGACTCTGGAAAAGCAGGCTTTCGATGGCGTCCAAACTCTGTAGTAAAACATCCATATGCATGTAGGAAAATCGCATTAAAATTGAATCACAATATTGATTTAAAAAGGTTTGCACTGAACATTCAGCTCTAATGTACGGAAGAGGATTAGGGCCACTAAAAAAAAAAAAAGGTTACTAATTTTAAAATTTTATTTCAATTTAGTGTTGGAAAAAAGTCAGAATTCTGTTTAGTTTACCTGTTCAGGAGAAAAACCACAACCTCTGCGAAGCTTCTGCGCCTCTTTACTTCCTTAAGTCTTCCTTTGTTTTCCCTTGAATCTGAGAAATATAAAGCCATTTAGAAGCCATTACTCAACTCTATCACTGAAGTATTATGATTTGGGATGCATCTCATTCAACATGACCACATGTACAAAATGCAGTCTACTCTGCTGTAAGGTATGATGTCTGTTTAAATTGGAAAACATTTTAAGTAACTATATGCAGGAATAAAGTATTTTTTTTTAAATGTTTGTCGTTCTTAATGCTTTTAAAAAGCTTTTTTGGATGCTTTATATTTGCTTTATACTGAATGCAACTTTGAACACCTTAAAGGAAAAGTCAGGTCAGCAAGAAATAATCAATGGATCATTATCTATACCTAAAGCTAATACGTTCGCTGTCATTTTATTAATTCAGCGCATAATCCGTAAAAAACCCAGTAATTTTCATTGCGATCACTGACTCAGGGAGCGGCTATTTTTGCCCAAATATAGTAATCCCTCCCTCCTGACATCTTCCGGCAGTGATGTCACGGTGCGGTAAGCCTAGCGCCATTCTCCCCGCTTTACAAGCAAAATCAGTGGGAACTACTAGACACATCTGCAATCAACAACATTTATTGAAGACACACAAGTCTTCATTGTTTGCATCACCTGCCGCTCGATCTCTCGCCTTATAGCTTCTGTTTTAATCTCACTCTAGCCTTTCATAGATTAATTTTTTACCCAGTGTTGACGGAAAAGTCCGGTCAGCAAGGAATAATCAATGGATCGTTGCGATCACTCATTCTAGGAGCGGCCATTTTTGCCCAAATATAGTAACACCTCCCTCCTGACATGTTCCGGCAGTGACGTCACGGTGCGGTAAGCCTAGCGCCATTCTCCCCCCTTTACAAGCAAAATCAATGGGAACTACTAGACACATCTGCAATCAACAACAATTAGCCATGCATGTAGTATATTAGATTTTGAGAGGACTTAACCATTGAAAAAGTTATGAGCGCTATAGTTAAACTAACAATGCCCACGTGCATGGCAGCTGGATTATGGAATAAATCCGGTAAAAGTGGAAAAAAAATATTAGTTATTTCACTTTTCCTCCACGGACGGGTTGGTCGTTGGATTGCCAACTTGAAGAGGGAGGGTTTTGCCATCGAACTTCTGGCCAGAGAAAAAACAGGTAATATGTAGCCAACATTTGGAAGAAGAATGTTTTCAAGATGACTTGGATAATAGCGCGTTGTGACAAACACCAGATACAGCACTGGCACCTGATCAACAGCCGATACCGCACCGTGTCATCACAAACCTGTAGGTGGCAGTAGTGCTCTTTGACAAACATGGATGACTCCAGTAAAGCATATTATAATTAAAATTACTCTAAATTAAAACTTTTATCATTTATTGAACAGTATGTAATAATTTCATATTTAAAGTACTTTCATTCCGTCCCATTTTTGGGTCATTTTGAGGCTTTAAGGTCAAGCAGGGGTCACGCTTTCCTCTGAGGAAAGGTCAAAATGTGTTATTTGTGAGCGACAGGTGGAACCAAGATTTCTGGTGTCTTCTCAGTCCATCATCTGAAGCAGGATCGTATATCTGCAGGTCCAGTCTTGACCGGAGAATCCGACTTTTATTAATAAAAGAACCTGTGATTCTTTTATTTTCTTTGCCCAGAACAGAATAAATAAAACCCTCCAGCTTGTGTTGCAGCTGGTTTGTATTTGAAAGGAACGGAGGTCAAGTTGGAACAAAAAGTCATCCTGCAGATAGAATAACAATACTGTTTAAGCTGCTCTCTTATATGCTGAACTCTCACAGGCTCAGGTGTTGTTTTGGATCCACAGAAAATGATTTATTTTTCTCTTTTATTCCATGCTCCTTTGAAGGAGATGCTTTTAATCCAAAGGTGTTTTAGGATGTTTCTACTTTTTGGAGGTTCCTGTGAAGTTGGATTTGGTTTCCCTGATCTTTAAGGATTAATACTGGTTTCTTCTTCATTTATTTTCTTTTTTTAATTAGACCCCATTATTGTTTCCAAGCCTTGAATCCATATCTCTATTTTTAATTAATAAAAATATTATGTTTTTAGGGCAATGTCAGACATGTGGAAATATGTGAGGAAAGTTACAATTTTCTAATCTTTCTCTAATTGTGTTGAAAACTTTAGTTTCTGAAACAGCAAACACGAATATTTGACTTTAAAAACTGTGTTGCAGAGTGCTGTGACTCGCCTTCTTTGGCCTGGAGAAAGTGCTATTGTTTACGGATTACTAGATGGAAAGGTAAGTGACATCACACCATGAGTTCCTCTGCATCAGTCTAATAAGGGCAGAAATCAGTGGAACTGAGCTGAAGCACATATGCTGGCTTTCAAAGGGGTTCACGCCGCTGTTCAAATGGCAGGTTCTGTGAGGTGAATAAATTAGATATTGATCTTTTTGAAAACTTACCGACGTATACTGTGATTTTTATACTGTGCAATTCAATTCGGGGAAAAAAGGAGAAATGCATTGGAGGAAAAATAAAACAAAAGTTGAAGATGCTGCAGAAATGTGTGCAGACTTCATCTAGTTCAGTTTCCAAAAACTTTTTCAGTCACAAACAAATAAGTTTTTATATCAGTTTAGAATTTCTCCTTCACTTTCTTATTTTCCTCCTTTAGTTAGAGTTATTTCTCTCGCAAAGCATCATATAATTTAGTTATAAACAGTATCAGCAAGGATAAAGGTACAAAAGAGCCTCGCTGTGTTCTACCATAGACCACAGCACCATAAACCTGAACTGTTCAGGGAGGCTTCCTGAAGGCCAACAGAAACTCAAAATAAGATGCAGCAACGTCCAACAAAGACTGGTTGTGTTCTATAACATTCCTCAAAGCTTTTTGCTAAATGTATTTATGTCATTTAAAATAAAAACAAATAAAATATATTTTTTTTTTACTGAATTTAAATCAAATGAATCAACAACTACCACTTGGGGAGTGCTAGATAGAGCAAATTGTAGGACAAGAGAGGTTTTCCATCTTAAATGCAAAATGTTTATGTATGTATATACAAAATCTATTTCATGATTTACATTTTTTGATCATTTGTATTTATTCTTACTTGTGCTTCAATATATTTTACTGGCACTTGATTTTTTTATGTCTTTAATGGAAGATTGTGTACATTTTCAAACACAACTCTCTCTCTATATATATAAATCAGTATATATATATATACATATATATATATATATATATATATATATATATATATATATATATATATATATATATATATATATATATATATATATATATATATATATATACTGTAGTTTCATGTCTTCTTGAGAAGTGTTTATTAACTTATTCATGCAACCAGGTTATTGCATCAAACAAAAATCTTCAGTTCAAATGATTTAAGATGTATAGATATATATATTTTGATAATAGTTGATGTCACAATGAAAGGGAAATGTAATAACTGATTGAGCAGCTTAGAAACAGAGCAGAGGGACAGCATCAAGGTGAAAAACCAAGATTAGTAATCATAGCCGCAGAAGGAAAGCTTGGATTTTATATCACACTGTAAGCAAAGTAAAAAAAAAAAAAAATTCTACAAAGTAAATAAATAATAATAAATAAAAGTAATTGTTGTTATTTCTTTCTTAGGTCCGCCTCGCCAACACCCAGACAAACAAATCCTCCACCATCTACTCCACAGAGTCCCCTGTCATCTCTCTGACATCCAAGTAAATGTCTGATCCAAACAGTACTTATAAGACAACCCGGTAAAGATGTGCAAAAAGCCTTTATTTATTATATTAAGAGTAGAAACATCTCATATTAAAGAAATGTATGAAATCCACCCTTTCGTATGTGATTAGGTGGAGTATAAGTTTATCAGACTATTTAACTCAAGCCTTCCTGTTTCCATTGGGTTTCATTAGATGGAGCATACTTCTATTTCTCTTCCCCCTCCTCAAACTCCGAAAGATTAGAGAAAAATACCAGTGAGGTTTAGGTTTGTTGACCTTTATACGTCAAAATTTAACTAGAACATTTATGTGAACCTCAACATAAAAAGAAAAGTTCAAAACTACTGAAGCTGCGGTAAAGGAAGCCAGCTAGTTTTAACATCCCTCACTGTGAGAAGAATTTCTGAAGGAGGTGGAAAATATAAACAAACATCCCTGTCTTGTTGGAATAAAGACATGAGAATCTTTGTCAGACTTTATTTTTAAGCATTTTTGCACAGCTTTACCACAGATCCTAGTGTTTTAATCTTATTACTTTAAATAGTCTGATGTTTGTGATGTTCCCAATCATAAAAATGTTAAGCTATTTTGCATGTTGTTCCTGCCAGTACAGATAATAGTTAAAAATCCATGTTTGTGTTAGTGTTTCTGGGAAGGGTGTCCTCTCTGGTCACACTGATGGGACTGTGGTGCGCTACTTCTTTGATGATGAAGGCTCAGGGGATTCTCAGGTGAACATAGATTAGATCCGACTCATATTACCATAATTACTCATTATTACCGTACACACATGACTCAGAAGTCTTCTTAGGTCTCTGTTTGGCTGTTTTTCATCTCAGGGTAAGCTGCTGACTCACCCTTGCCCCCCGTATGCTCTGGCCTGGGGTGCAAACAGCATCATGGTGGGCGGCTGCGATAAGAAGGTGGTGGTGTACGGCAGGGATGGCCAAGTCCTGCAGAACTTTGACTACAGCCGAGACCGATCAGAGCGAGAGTTCACCGTGGCGGCCACCAGCCCCAGCGGACAGTCTGTGGTGTTCGGCAGCTTCGACCGGTCAGTTTGAGGCTGTCTCTGTTGTGTTGCTATGGAAACATAGAGCTGCTATCCAAGCAGAAACACAGACCAATAAAGTACAGAAATAATTTATTGTTCTAACATGTTTGTATGGTACTATATATTTATTTTCTAATGTGATAATATATCACTCAAACATAAAACTTATATTGTTTTATACTGTTTATATTTAGAACAAATTTATAACCTTATAACATTAGGAGGTTAATGGAGCAGAGGAGTTGTTAACAAATATCTCCCATCCAAGAACAGATGGATTCTGTTTGATATCTGGACCAGAAATCACAAGAGATTTTACCTTTTATTCATCAGCTTGGGAGACATTTATCATACAAACACTGAGAAGGAACGAAAACAATCGTACAATCTGGACGGAGCAGAGGAAGAAGCTCCATGGATAAAAAAATAAACCACCTGGACACATTCAGGGGGTTATGATGTCAAAAGGAGACTTTACTGATACATCTGGATGGAGTATGGTGTGAATTTTGTTTTATTATTGTTACAGGCAAAGAAGACAGAAATATTATCCAGAAATTAAACTTGGGAAAAAAATTGTTTTGAGAGCAGCTTTGCTGTTTTTTCATGATTAGTTTTTTCTTAAGTCTGCCAAAGAGGTTATGTTTTTAGGAGAGTTTGTGTGTCTGTGAACATATTTTAAAGAATTTTTTTACCAAAGGTGGAACTCAGTCCAAGGTAAAATTAATTCAGCTTGGTGATGATCGGGATCTCCATTGGGATCCAGGAATTTTATTGAAGATTCTCTAACATTAAAAGAGAAGGATATTTGGCAGAACAAGCACACTGGAAAAAATGGAAATCTTGGTAGGTGATTTTTTTTTTTTAATAAGTGCATTTTTTTCTTTGATTGAGAAGGTAACAGAGACATTTTGCCAATGGAACAAGACAATTTACACTCAAAATAAGAAAACTCAATTGCATTGTCTTATTTCTAGTGGATATTATCTAAATATCTTATTTTAAGAGTAAAAACACTCATTCCATTGGCAAACTATCTTATTTACCTACTCAAATTAAGGGTAAATACACTTAATTTAAGAACATTTTACTTATTTCTAGATTGTTTTTCCAGTGCAGTTCCCCACTAAACCAGAGGGTGGCAGCAGTGACTATTGATTGCCTCAGCATAGGACTCAAAAAGTGTGGAGGGATTTTACTGAAGATAAAAACACAAGGAAAGGGACTGTTGTTGGTTTGTTAGCAGGATCTATTAAAAAACTTATGAACACATTTAATCAGAATTTGTTACCAGAGGTGCACCGCATGCCAAGGCATGATTAATGAATACACTTACCCCAGAAGTGTAGAATGCAATCCGTAAAACGTAATTTAAAAAGAATGCAATTCGTAAAACACAATCTGGAAAAGAGAAATTGAAAAAAAATTAAAATTTAATGTAAAAAGTTACATTAAAGGCCTTTTTTTTGATTAAGTAGTTTTTCAAAGATGGGTTTCTACATTGCATCTTTTTTTTTTTCAAATTTCCATTAACAAAATGTCGTCTTTGCTTGCAATAATAATGGATTAAATTTCACTCTATAGAAGAGTTGAACCAAGATAAAACTGACCTTAATGACTGTCGAACAATGACTGCTATAATAAAATTAGGCTGTTTGAAACAGGAATAAATGCTGCTTTAAAGTAAATGTTTAATTTTATTTCAGTAATGCATACTGTTCTTACAAAATATTGTATTTCCAATAATATGAAGTTCTAGATTTACATCGACGAATATGCATATTTTAATAATCTGATAGTTTATTATAAACAAAAAAGATTTAGCTCTATTTTGTCATCTTGTTTGACAGTTCCATATTAATAATAAAGTTTAACATGCTTTCCTTGGTAATACTGTTGCAGACTGCGAGTGTTTAACTGGTCCCCAAGGAGAGGCATGTGGGATGAAGCCAAACCCAAAGAGATCGCTAACCTCTACGCCATCACCAGCTTGGCATGGAAGACGGACGGATCCCGCCTTTGTGCTGTGAGTCTATCATTTCTCTCAATGCTTCGGTCTGCATGTTGACTGAAAGGTCAGGTTATTTTGAATGAAACAACCTCAGTGAACCTCTGTATTTTTATGACAATCATCCCATCAGTTTTGTGCTAAAATTATATAATAATAATTAGGGATTCTTTCCTATGTTTCTTCGGCTGTGTCCTTTCAGGGAACACTGTGTGGCGGAGTTGAGCTGTTTGACTGCTGCTTGAGAAGAACCATCTATAAGAACAAGTTTGAAATGACCTACGTTGGCCTGAGTCAGGTAGAAACCCTCTAAGCAACAGATAAACAGATTAAAGGATCAGCTCAGATGAGGACTGACACTAAAGGAAATCAGCTTCTTCATGTTATGTTTCTACCCCAGGGAAGCAGAAAGATCTCTGTTATCACTGAAAGGATCCAAGAAAAACTGATAAT
The DNA here is from genome assembly GCF_016077235.1 of Cyprinodon tularosa. Taxonomy (NCBI): domain Eukaryota; kingdom Metazoa; phylum Chordata; class Actinopteri; order Cyprinodontiformes; family Cyprinodontidae; genus Cyprinodon; species Cyprinodon tularosa. The sequence goes on from NW_024039259.1 coordinate 1,102,535, forward strand.
CTTTAAAATATAAATCAAAATTTTCAGTGACATTTATTTTTTCAGAAAGAACTAATAAATGAGAATGTCACTGATAGTTGGTATTAAAAATAGCTCATTGATTTGCTTTCCTATTAGTTTTCCAATCTGTGAGTCTGCTGCTGAAATGAGGTGGAGGCTCATAAGAGGAGTAACCTGACTTCGCCAGATGGATTTGCTCCGCATATCCATCTGGAAACCTTCCATTGAAGTAATTTTGGGAAGGGGCGAAAATACTGGTTAGCTGATTGGCCTATGTTGGTGATAGACGGGCCAAATAAACCAATCAGATCAACGAAGCATATGACGTACTAACAGAGCGACGACGAAGAGGAGCCAATTGATAGATCAAACTCTTGCCGAAACCAGTCGGGAGAAGAGCAAAAACATCTTTTCCTCTGAGAAAAGCCTCCAGAGCAGTGTTTTGCTCTTCTTTCAGTGAAGAAATACTCTGTAATTCCGATAAAACTTGCTTGATAGCCACGCTAACGCTAGTTTCATCGGCTGAAGCCGCCATGTTCTTTAGACTGAACAGTCGCGCTTCTCGTTGCGTCCCACCTCAACCCGCCTCAAAGCCAACGCTGATTGGACATTCGTTTGGTGAATGGCTCCAAATTTTCTTTAACAGAGAGTCTCCAGACTGATTAGCGAGTGAAATCTTGAAAGCTCGCGAGATCAGGATGGTCTCACAAAGCTATAAGAGGAGAACTTCTCTGTTAGAAAACATCCCAATTTGTCTATAGATTAAATTAACGACCAAACTAAACTTCTTTTTTTACGCTTTTTATTTGCAAACTGTTTTAAAGAAGAAAAAAAAACAAACACCCATTAACATGAGGTCATGGGTTGGTAAATATAATCAAGCAGACTCCAGCACCTACATTTAAAACATCACAGATTTTACATCCATAATATGTAATATTTAAAGAACACTGTCACCCTTGAGAAAGTCCAACCTTTCATCTTCTTCTTTCCAGTTCTCCTTCCAGCCGCAGGAGAAAAGTCAGACGTTCTATTTGTCAAATATTTTTCTACTATGGAAGTAGAGTTTTAGTAGGAGCGTCTTTATTAAAACCGTTTTTTGTTATGTCCTTTTTTTTTGTAGATTGCCATTTTTTTTAGCAGGTTAGGATCATCCTCTAAGTTATCTGAAAGAAAACCCAAAAAACATCCATTTGAATGAAAACTTGATCTTAAAAACCAGAATATTTAAGATTATTTATAATATATCCAGAAGGTCTATCAAGATGAGCAGGACCAGAATATGCGACCATGATCTGCTTTGACGTCCCCACAGTTTTTCTGATTCAGTGCTGAATTATAACTTTTGTTTTGGAGTTATGTAGAAATTGATTATGTTCTTCCAACTTAAGTCTCAGCAGGTGTTGGAATTAGTCAATGAAAACCATTTCCAATCATTTTCTACATTTCTTCTGTGATATCATTGTTCAATTATTTTTCCCATTTTTCTATTAAGTGGTCCATTGAGCCCCCTAGAAACACTGATAGACAGCTTTGTTGCACTCTAACTACCTGAAAAGTATCTGGGGATAAACGTTTTCACTCCTTGCCTAATATAGTTACAGGTATCTGGAAAAAGGCATGTCTCACCATCCTGTAGGCCTTTACATTTTTTTTTTAAAGCAATTGGTTTAGTTTTTTCAACAGCTGTGTAAATTTTTGTTCTTGTAATGTGTCAGGAACCGAGGACAGATGGACCCAGTATTCAAGGAGAGACAGTCAGTAGGAAAGTTCAAAACGTTTATTAAATAAACAAACAAAACAAAAGCGGAGCTGTGGCTCGCGGACACTGCAGGTGGGGGGGCGGGGCAACGCACAATCTCAGACACTCTTGTTTAACAGTCCAGACCAAGAATGTCCCCAAGTGCTGCAGTCCCAGAGGACATCCTGGAAGCTGATCCTGGTCAGGGATCCAGAACAGACAGGAACAGACAGAACAGGCAGGATCCAGATCAGGCAGGGACAGAAACAGGATGGCAGGATCCAGACTTTCAGGCATCCACAGGCTCCCAGGAGGGTTCAGAGTCTGACTGGGACCAGAAGCGTGACCAGGCGGTCACGCACAGGAGCAGACAGGATCAAGTGCAGACAGGTTGGCTCAGTGGAAGAGGGTAGCCGAGACAGGACGTAGGAACCGGAACTTGAAGCAGGACATTAAACTGGTCTCCTCCCTGGAGCCAGGCTTACTGGATAAAAACTGAACCTCCCCACATAATGAGCCAAAACCCAGAGGACTCCGTGGGGAAGGAACAGTGGACGATCAGGAGACGAGACAAACAGAAAAACCCTCTTTCCACTAGCTGCTAGGATCCAGGACACGAACCAAGGAACAAAACTAACAGACAGGCTAACAGAAAGACAAGTAATGATCTGGCCCTGAATGCTCAGGCTAAACTGAATTTAAACTAGAGGAAACAGGTGAGAGGAATAAATTATAATTCAGGCAGGGAGGGAAAACAGCAGGTGAGAGGAATTACTAATTAAGGGAGAGCAAACAGGCCAGATCATGACAGTAATGATTAAAATCATAATAGACAACAATTGTTTGAGAAAGATGTCCATAAACGATCTAGCATCTCAGATTTAACCCTGTAATGCCAAATGTATCATATTTGATACGTACGGTTTCTGAAATGTTTTGTGTCTGACACCTTTTGCATAATTTAATGGTAAAAACTTTGCTCAAAATCCTATTATACACAATCAGATATACCTGATAACAGAGGGCAGAAGACTACACAAAAAATAATCTTCAAACCAAAAAAAAAGTAATTTTCTGTTTTGTTTTATTCTTGGATCGGGCTTTAAAGGGTTATCAGGAAAATAAGTAATAAAAGAGCTCATCTTTACCAACGATGGTTAAGATGTTTTTTTTGTCTGCTTTGCTCATTGATTAAAATATTCGTTATTCAGCTCAATGTACCATAACAGGCCTGGACAGAATAAGGAAACAGATTCCAGCCATACTTGAAAACAATCACTTTTTATTTAAGCTACAAGATTTAAATAAACAAGGAGATTAAATCAATTAATTACTAATAATTAATTGCAGCTTCAAATGAGACTTTTAACAAAGAAAGTAAAACATTTTTATGAATAAGTTTGTGTCTTAAAGCTGTCAGGCGTCTGGATCAGTTAAACTTTTCACACCAAATGAATGTTTTGATTTTATATTTTTTCCCTCCAGGTGATCGTAAGGAACCTCTCCACTAGAACAAGGGTGGTGCTGAAGTCCATTTATGGCTATGAGATAGAAGAAGTCAGGATCATGGGAAAAGATCGCTACCTGGTGGCGCACACCTCTGACACTCTTCTGCTCGGTGACCTAATAACCAGCAAATTAAGCGAGGTGCTGAACGTGTTCATCGTTGTAAACTAACAAACTGTCTCTGGTCTTTATTTATGAAGCTGTTAGCAGATTTCATGGCCGACGGTCAGAAAAGTGCAAATCTGTGTGAGAGAAGTCAATTTGATTTTCTCTCTGTCTCCCTCAGGTTCCTTGGTCCGGTTCTGGAGGAAACGAAAAGTTCTTCTTCGAAAACGAGACGGTTAGTTAGCAGACATCTTTTCTTCTTTAAAGGACAGAGTTACGTATATTAGATAAACAGTCATACTCATAAAGCCGTGCTTTTGTTTGCTTTTAAATCTGCCCTCTCAGGTGTGCATGATTTTTAATGCCGGGGAGCTGAGCCTGGTGGAGTACAGTAACAACGAGATTCTGGGATCTGTCAGGACGGAGTTCATGAATCCACACCTCATCAGGTAGCCACGACAATATATTAAGATCCTCTGAAGTCTAAAATCTGCATGTGCCTCTCCTTTCATTTTAAACAAAGAAAATAAGCAGTAATATCAGCCTGATTGTTAGGATAAACAACTTGAAAGGCAGGATTATTTGCAGCAGTTTTTGGTGCTGAGACAACTGCGTCTTATTTGTATAGAACAGAGCGTCTGGAGGGTCTGGATCTGGACCCAACCTTATTTAAAACATTTATAAATTACTGGATTTTCTCAGATGACAGTGTCTAATTTCAGTTGCGCCGCTTCTCCTGTTAATATGATAAAGCGCTCCAGAGCGTCCAGCACCAAGTTACATGTGATACAAATTAGCCAATGAACTGTGGCGAGCCGGGCGATGGGAAAGAAGGAGAAGACGATGAGAAAAAGAAAGCAGAGAAAGTGTGGACTGCTGGAAGAAGCGGTTAACTTGTGACAGAAAATTGAAATGGCGTGCTCAAAGATGACTGCACATTTAGAGTATATTTTGCTCAACCTGCTGCTGTGAAGCAGGATTCTCCACCATGAACAGAATAAAAAATAAATATGGATCCAGGCTTAAAATGAGCACCTTTATATGTGTTTGAGAATGGCTTAGTCTCCATTAAAACCCAGGTTTAAAGCCTTGCAGGTCAGCCTGAAGCCCACTGCTCTCATTAAGCCAGAAAAAACAAAAAAAAGGCCAGTGTTTTATAAAATATGTGAATCAGGAAATTGTCTATATACCGAACTGAATAATTGTTGTTCTCTACTAAAAAAAACAAAAAAACCCACCAGATTTTAAAATGGAAACATTTTTCATTTTTAAAAATTTTTTTTATTTAAAAATTAAATTTATAACATGGATGCATAAACACCTAATTTTTTTCACTGTTAAATTCTGTTTAAAGTAACAGATCATAATTAAAAATGTCTCCGGACCTTTACTGGTGGATGATTTTCTTTATTCCGACCCAATGATTTTTTAATTGATTACCCCTGGTATAGAAAAACAAAACAAAAACTTTGCAGCTGAGTCCACTGGATGGCGACATAGAGCTTTGCAGAAATCCGAGCTTTAAGAATGAAGCAGAGGCTGCATATCAGAGCATATCCATATTAAGGTCTCAAGGCCGGCACACTGAGTAGGACTAACAGTGGGTGTCATGGCTGCTGAGGTGAGCAGGTTTCTTCCTGCTTGCCTCTGGCTGGACTTGGTTTTTTAATCATGATCAGGTGCAGCTGTTTCTCACCGTTCCTTCGGCTATAATCCCCTATGGTGTCCTGATGCCTAATATAATTGTTGCTTGTAAAAAACAAAACCCTCACATGCATTCAGTAATTTATAACTCATCACTATGTTTGCTTGTTTGTTCAGTGTGCGACTAAATGAGAGGAAGCAGAGAGGAGTGGAAAACAACAAGAAACTGGCTTATCTGATCGACATAAAGACCATTGCTATTGGTAAGAAATAGGAAGGTTGTTTGAAAGAACGAGGTTGTTTGTATGATTTCGACACGACAGGTAAAAAAAAAAGATGTCTACTGGGGTCAGTGGTGTCTTTGATATGCATCAGCTAAGCTTTGTCAGGGTAAAAGGATTTGTAGAATATCAGGAAGGTTTTTTTGGTTTATTTTATCTTTCTCATACAGTTTGTTGAACTTGAATAACAGTTTTCAGAGCTTGAATTCTAGAATAATGTGTTTAAAAGCTTCAGTTCTTGCTGCCGTGATTAAACTTATAACCTGTCAGGAAGTGAATGGGTTGGGTTTACATGTGCACCACTTTATTCATTAATTTTCTTTTTTTTTATTCATGTTTCAGTTTAATTCCAATGATTTTCAAATAGTTTTTGTTTTAGAGCTTCCTTCACAAAATCGATAAATCCTTCCGTTACAACACCTGTTACCTGAACAAAAGCACCAGTTTCCATCTCTAAAGTGACACCTAGTGGATTAAAATGGTTCCTTACGCAAAAGTTTTTGAAGTATGTTTCCCACGCCAACCTTCACTTTCTAACACACTGGAAAAACGATCTAGAAATAAGTACAAATTTCTGAAATTAAGTGTATTTACCCTTAATTTGAGTAGGTAAATGAGATGATTTGCTAATGGAATGAGTATTTTTACGCTTAAAATAAGATATTTAGATAAAACGCACTTCAAATAAGACAAAATAAATGCATTTTCTTATTTTAAATGTAATTTTTTTTGTTCCATTGGCAAAATGTCTCTTTTACCTTCTCAATTCAAGTACAAATGCACTTATTTTAAGAAGCAATTACTTATCTAGATTTAGATTTTTTTTTCCAGTGCATAAACATTTGCTTACATTTTGCATCCAGAAAATTCCTGCTGAAACTTCCATTAGGTTTATACCATGAAGACCTTCTCATTTGCTAATGTCACAGGTTAAGCTCTGGATTTTCCTGCTTTAAATGAAACTTAAAGTACATATACACTAATAAGCCATGCCATTATTACCGCTGAGAAGTTCTTCTTTAGGCTGTAGAGGAAACTATTGCTGGTTCTCATTGACGTTATGTCAGAAAACACGGTGGGAACTGTCCACTGCTGAAACGGGATATATGTGAACATCAGACTGGAAGCAAAGGAAGAATGTTACCTGATTTTTGGTCGTCTTTTGTGTCGTTTTGAAAGCTTGGTGTGATTGCATGAGGAACATGTGGCTCCAGCCTTTAGGAGTTTGCTTTCTCAAGGTCTTAACCCGATCATAGATGTTTGGGATGTGCTTGTCTTTGTCCCGGACCAGAAACCATGGCACACATTCATGAGTCTAATTGGGGTCCATACCTTCATATAAACTATTTGACCAAAACGTTGGGTCCTGGATAGAGGACAATTATTCAGAGAAAGCTTAGTTTCTGGTTCTGGTAGTGTACTGTCATTATTCAAACCAATAAATCAGCTTAAAAGGATTTTAAAAATCAACCAGGCTTTATATAAATGATTCTGTTCCATTTGTGTGGGTTCCATCTCATACAGGAAGAGAAGGACATGAACTGGCAGATAAATGTGCAAAGAGGGGAGTTTGTAAAACAGTTATAGATTTTGAGTTAGAGGTCTTGTTTAATATTAAAGATAAGATTAAAAGAAAGTTGCAAGGAAGATTGGAACAAGAAGTGAAAAGGTTTTGAGAAAAATATAAAAACTGTGGATATTGTGGAAAATTGTGAAGAAACAGTAGAGGGTGTCATTATTAATTATACTGAGTATTAAAACCAGATTTTATTTAGAGAAATAAAAGATTCTTAATCATATAAATATGAACAGGTAATGGGTCAGACTTTGTTGTTAAGGCTTTATTTGCATTTTTAGGAGCCAGATCTACTGTGGTCTTTCTGTCCCATACTCTTTTTCAAAAAGCGGCAGTAATGTACATCAAAAGTTGTTTGCATACGACCAAAAAAAATAATAAAACATCCAAGAAGATGATGTTGGGGTCACCCATTCAATCTAGGGAATTCCAGTAGCTTCCACAAATCCAGAACCTATGCATGCAGGATGCAAGGTCCACAACTATATGGAGTCTTGGTCTCAACCTGATAGAAAAACTTTGGTGTAAATTAGACGTGGGATTGTGAGCCTGACCTTCTGTTCCACCATCAGTGTCGGACCTCATAAATGGTCCTGAATTCCCCATAAACAGGCTTTTAAAAATAGTGGAACGCCCTAACAGAAGAGTTGGGTCTATTGCAGCAGCAGAGAGTGGGCTGGTCCCCTACACTGCAAAAAATCTAAATCTAGATAAGTCATTTTTTCTTAAAATAAGTGCATTTGTTCTTGAACGATGAGGTAAAAGAGACATCTTGCCAATGGAACAAGACAATTTACACTTAAAATAAGAAAACAATTGCATTGTCTTATTTCAAGTGCATATTATCTAATTATCTTATTTTAAGAGTAAAAATACTCATTCCTTTGGCAAACTATCTCATTTACCTACTCAAAGTAAGGGTGAATACACTTAATCTAAGAAATTTTTACTTATTTCTAGATAATTTTTGCAGTGTATTTAACCCTACACTGGAAAAAAAATCTAGAAATAAGTAAAAATGTCAGAATTAAGTTTATTTAACCTTATTTTGAGTAGGTAAATGAGACAGTTTGCCAAAGGAATGAGTATTTTTACTCTTAAAAGAAGATAATTAGATAATATTCACTTGAAATAAGGCAATGCAATTGGTTTTTCTAATTTTAAATGTAAATTGTGTTGTCCTATGGGCAAAATGTCTCCTTTACTTCCTCAATCCAAGAACAAATGCACTTATTTTAAGAAAAAAATTACTTATCTAGATTTAGATTTTTTCCAATGTATTGAATAAGAGAGGGAGGTTATTTAAGTTCATATGTGCTTGAAGTTAGAAAGGGAAGGCCTAATTTTCTGTGAAATCATTTTCAAGGACCGATGACTCAAACTGCCTCTGGTAAACTTTTATTGAACCGAATCAATTGTTTTTGTTTTTCCATTAGAGGCTCAGCCTGATTAGCTTCTAGCTATTTAAGGCCACCCAACATTTTATTGCACCAAACATCAAATCTAAGGACTGATCCATTTTAAACTCCTGAAACCAAGGAGACAAAATTCTCCATGGCTCTTGATCAACATTACTGTTAACCTTTTTATCAGAAATAGATGCTTTATTTTTATTTTTTTTCTTATCTTGGACTGTGTTGAGGCTTTGATTATCAACAGTTTCTCTGTGCAACATTTTTTAATTTAGACTTGATATCAGAATATTATTGATTGCAGTTTTTGTCACTTATATTTTTCCTTTTTTTCAAAATCATTTACAGAAAAACTGAACAAAACATTGCATTATCTTTTTCTTTTATTCATATTTTTATTAAAAATCCACATGTATGCAGAGTAAAATGGCAATATAGCAGCGTTTTAATAGAGGGAATAGAGGAAAAAAGTGATTTTAATCCTGAACCAAGCCCATTTTTAAGCTTTCTGCTGTCTGTCACTCAGTTAATCTATGGGTTGTTTTTCCCTCCTCAGTGGACCTGGCTGAAGGCTACAACCTGGGAACCATCAGCCACGACTCTAAGATTGACTGGCTGGAGCTCAATGAAACCGGACGCAAACTGCTGTTCAGGGACAAAAAGCTGAGGGTGAGAATGAAACCTCAGCGCCTCGAGGGGCCTGAAAGGCTGGAAACAATGAGATGAGGACCTCCAGGCTGTGAATTAAAGAGGGAAAACGACGGACAAATATAGCAGGAAAAAAACATTTATCCTTAGCTGAGGCTTGTCGGCTGTCAGAGCTGCATCCATCACCCATAGTGTGCCTTCTGGCTCCGCATGCTAACAGTTTGGTCATCTGGGAGCTGTGATGGAAAGCTGGGATGAATGTTGATGCTCCTTAAACTGACAATTATGGATTACAGTGCAGGGTTTCTCACTTTCCAGTTTAGTTCATTATAAGTTTGGGATTTTATTTTCCAAGTTTCTCATAAAAATAACCCATATAGGTGGTTTATTTTAGATGAATACATTCAGTAAAATACTAAACTTTAATTTTATAATGAGATTAATTTAACACAACATAATCAAAACAATATTTAATCTTTAATTGAATTTTGTTAAATATATTTGGACTTTTACAGACTTTATTGTCATTTTGTACACACAGAGTGTATACAAAACATTTCTTTCAGTGCAGCTCTCAAGACATTTCCATTTCTAATGTGCAGCAGTGATAAAATGTAAACATGCTGTTCAAATGTAAACACAGGACTGGTATATGATTTACAGTTTTCCAACATTCTGTACGTTTTTTTTTATTTTATTTTTAGTCTTTAATTCAGTTGCTCTGTATTTAATTTAAAATCTCTAACTGCTTTTAAATTAAATAGCTGTGCAGCATCAGAAAGATTAACAAATTCTCAACAATTTCTTTGAAAGGGTGACTATTTAACTTGATTTTTCCGCTTTTTCTTTCTCTAAGGCCCGGGTCTGCAACCTTTCATATCCAAAGAGCCATTTTGCCCTGAGTCCAGCCAATTAAAACTGGTTAAGAGCCGCAAAATATTACATGATTTTTTAATTTAAAAAAACATCCAATTATTTTTGTTAAATATCTGCCATAAGAAATCTGTTGCCATTTTAAATAAACAAAAACTGATTTGGATTCTTTGCCTTCAAAGTTAGGAAAAACATAAAATGATGTAAAAACTAACAAAAAAAAATTATAATGAAACACTTAGTTTCCAAGCTAGTTAAAGGAAAAATAGCTAAATCAGAATCAGAATCACAAATACTTTAATGATCCCAGAGGGAAATTACTTTTGTTACACGCTCCAGTTACAGTTTTATATAAAATATACACGCATCCAACTATACAATCTAATAAAGATAAAAAAATAAGAATAAAAAGAGATAAAATATATACACATATAGCTCTTCTGTATATATATCTGTACGAATATCTACGCATATGTTAAAACTTGGAGGAGCTGATTCTCATCCCGGCCGCTTCACACTCGGCTGCGAACCGCCCCAGCGCACGCTGTAGGTCTTGGCAGGAGGGGGCCAGCAGAACTACGTCATCCGCAAAAAGCAGGGACGAGATCCGCTGTTCCCCAAACCAGACCCCCTCCGGTCCTTGGCTGCGCCTAGAAATCCTGTCCATAAAAGTTATGAACAGGACCGGTGACAGAGGGCAGCCCTGTCGGAGTCCAACATGCACTGGGAACAGGTCCGACTTAGTGCCGGCAATGCGAACCAGACTCCTGCTCCGCTTGTACAGAGAACGGATGGCCCCTAATAAAGGGCCCCCGACTCCATACTCCTGGAGCACCCCCCACAGGGCAGTACGAGGGACACGGTCGAATGCCTTCTCCAAGTCCACAAAACACATGTGGACTGGTTGGGCAAACTCCCATGAACCCTCAAGCACCCTGCAGAGGGTGTAGAGCTGGTCCACTGTTCCACGGCCAGGACGAAAACCACACTGCTCCTCCTGCAGCCGAGGTTCGACAATCAGCCGGACTCTCCTCTCCAGCACCCTGGCATAGGCCTTTCCGGGGAGGCTGAGAAGTGTGATTCCCCGATAATTGGAACACACCCTCCGGTCCCCCTTCTTGTGGAGGGGAACCACCACCCCAGTCTGCCAATCCAGGGGTACTGTCCCCGACCTCCACGCGATGTTGAAGAGACGCCAGAATCGCTTTGAGGCCAACCGATAGTCTTTTTCCATGGCCTCTCCAAACTCCTCCCAGGCCCGAGATTTTGCCTCTGCAACCGCCAGGGCCGTGACACGCTTGGCCTCACGGTACCTGCTTGCTGCTTCAGGAGTCCCACAAGCCAGCCAAGCTCGATAGGACTCCTTCTTCAGCTTGACAGCATCCCTTACTATCGGTGTCCACCACCGGGTTCGGGGATTGCCACCACGACAGGCACCGCAAACCTTACGGCCACAGCTACGGGCAGCCGCATCGACAATAGAGGCCGAGAACAGAGCCCATTCGGACTCCATATCTCCAACCTCCCTCGGAACCTGAGAGAAGCTCTCCCGGAGGTGGGAGTTGAACACGTCCCTGACCGAGGGTTCCACCAGACGTTCCCAGCAGACCCTCACTACACGTTTGGGCCTGCCGAGTCTTTCAGGCTTCCTCCTCTTCCAGCGTATCCAGCTCACCACCAGGTGGTGGTCGGTGGACAGCTCCGCCCCTCTCTTCACCCGAGTGTCCAGGACATGCGGCCGAAGATCAGAAGATACGACTACAAAGTCGATCATCGACCTTCGGCCTAGGGTGTCCTGGTGCCAAGTGCACCGATGGACATCCTTATGCCTGAACATGGTGTTCATTATGGACAATCCGTGACTTGCACAGAAGTCCAATAATAAGACACCACTCGGGTTCCGAGCTGGGGGCCCGTTCCTTCCGATCACACCCCTCCAGGTGTCACTGTCGTTTCCCACGTGGGCATTGAAGTCTCCCAGTAGAATGATGGAATCTCCAGGAGGGGTGCTTTCTAACACCCTCCCCAGGGATGCTAAGAAGGCCTGGTACTCCGTACTGCCGTTCGGCCCATAGGCCGAAACAACTGTCAGAGTCCTCCCCTCAACCCGAAGGCGAAGGGATGCGACCCTCTCGTCTACAGGGGTGAACTCCAACACGAGACGGCTGAGCTGGGGGGAGACAAGCAGCCCCACCCCTGCCTTCCGCCTCTCCCCGCGGGTCACTCCAGAGTAGAAGAGAGTCCAGCCTCTCTCAAGGAGCTCGGTTCCAGAGCCCTGGCTGTGCGTAGAGGTGAGCCCAACTATTTCTAGCTGGTATCGCTCCACCTCCCGCACAAGTTCGGGCTCCTTCCCCGCCAGTGAGGTGACATTCCACGTCCCCAGAGCCAGTTTAAGCGCCCGCGGATCAGGTCGCCGAGGTCTCCGCCTCTGGCTGCCGCCCAATCCACTTTGCACCGATCCCTCATGGTTCCCCCTGCAGGTGGTGGGCCCACTGGGGGATGGCCTCGCGTCGCACCTTCGGGCTGGGCCCGGCCGGGTCCCGCGAGGAAGAACCCGACCACCAGGCGCTCGCCAACGAACCCCAACCCCAGGCCTGGCTCCAGGGTGGGGTCCCGGCTCCGCCGTACCGGGCGACGTCACTTGCCTCGTTTTTGTGCTCATCATAAGGGTTTTTGAACCGCTCTTCGTCTGACCTGTCACCCAGAGCCTGTTTGCCTTGGGAGACCCTACCAGGGGCATTTAGCCCCCGACAACATAGCCTCTGGGATCACCCAGGCACTGAAACCCCTCCACCACGTTAAGGTGGCGGTTCAAGGAGGCCATGGTTCTCGACCGGAAAAAGGTGGCTTGTCCCCTTCAGGTTGGAGGAGAGTCCCTGCCTCAAGTGGAGGAGTTCAAGTATCTTGGGGTCCTGTTCACGAGTGAGGGAAGAATGGAGCGGGAGATCGATAGACGGATCGGTGCGGCTGCTGCAATAATGCGGACGCTGCACCGGTCTGTTGTGGTGAAGAGGGAGCTGAGCGAAAAGGCAAAGCTCTCAATTTACCGGTCGGTCTACGTTCCTACCCTCACCTATGGTCATGAAATTTGGATCATGACCGAAAGAACGAGATCCCGGATACAAGCGGCTGAAATGAGCTTTCTCCGCAGGGTGGCTGGGCTCTCCCTTAGAGATAGGGTGAGGAGCTCGGTCATTCGGGAGAGGCTCAGAGTAGAGCCGGTTCTCCTCCACATCGAGAGGAGTCAGTTGAGGTGGCTCGGACATCTTCTTCGGATGCCCCCTGGACGCCTCCCTCGGGAGGTGTTCCAGGCATGTCCCACCGGGAGGAGGCCCAGGGGACGACCCAGGACACGCTGGAGAGACTATGTCTCTCGGCTGGCCTGGGAGCGCCTAGGGCTTCCCCCAACAGAGCTGGAGGAGGTGTCTGCGGAGAGGGAAGTCTGGGAGTCTCTGCTTAGTCTGCTGCCCCCGCGACCCGGTTCCGGATAAAGCGGGAGACGACGACGACGACGACGACGATGTTAAAACTAAATCCAAATAAAGTGAAAATCTAAACAATATATATATTTCTCGTGCTTTCCAACATGTTTTATAAAACCCACAAAAGCATTTAAGACTGGTAAATGTTCTCATAGTACATTATTTAGTTCTTTATGTCATTAAAGCAACTGTTAGGAGCCATGGTAGAGGGTCCAAGGAGCCACATGAGGCTCCGGAGCTGCAGGTTGCAGACACCTGCTCTAAGGAAACTGTAAGAAGTCGAGTTGAAATACAAATTTTCTGCTTGAAGATTTAAGTGCTTTGCTGCACTACAGCCTCTTTAGCACCAGATTAAAAAAAATCATTATAAAAATCCATCCATGTATTTCTTTACACCTGTTAAGGATCCATATTGCTTCTTCTCCTGCCCCCTCAGCTCCACCTGTACGACATAGAGTCCAGGATGAAGACCACACTGCTCAGTTTCTGCTCCTACGTCCAGTGGGTGCCCGGCAGCGACGTGGTGGTCGCCCAGAACAGAGGCAACGTGTGCGTCTGGTACAACATCGACAGCCCAGAAAGCAGCACCATGATCCCCATCAAGGTGACAATTTGCGCACAAGATCCCAGAAACATCTCATCACAGATTACATACAGATGCTGCCTGTCGTCATCTTTGGGTTTTCCTACATTGTGTAAAGTGTTCTGCACAGCTTTCTTGGTGAATTTAAACCTAAACATATAAAAATAGTAACAGTTTAATAGAAAAATCTCAGATTACTGTGAAATTTAGCCCAATTCTGTTTTTCCCAAAATCAGTAAAAAAATTAACTTTAAAAAGTCACACTGGCAAAGAAAAAAGGCGTAATTGAAAACATTTTCATCTATAATTACTTAATTGAATAAAACAGCTGCACTACCTTAGTGGTTGGGGAGGAATTTTAAGGCCCTAAAGGACTTAAAACAGTCCCATTTCTTTACAGTCCCATGTAAAGAAAAATGAGTGATCAACACGTAAACACTGGTTACTTCTTCAATACACAGTACGCTTCAGACACATTGTTTCCTCTCACTTTATTCCTGCTTGTGCTTCTCTGCTCCTGCACTGCAAAAAACATCTAGAAATAAGTAAAAAAAAACTCTTAAATTAAGTGTATTTACCCTTAATTTGAGCAGGTAAATAAGATGATCCGCCAATGGAATGAGTATTTTTACTCCTAAAATAAGATAATTAGATAATATACACTTGAAATAAGACAAAGCAATTGTTTTTTTCTTATTTTAAATGTAAATTGTCTTGTTCCATTGTCTTGTTCCATTGTCTTGTTCCATTGGCAAAAGAAAAAATGCACTTAATTTGAGCAAAAATTAATTCCATTTTTTGCAGTGTGGGAAAGCTGAATTGATCCAAACCTCTCTTCAGTCACCATTCTTGGGCAGTTGGTTGCCCTTGGATTTCATGTTGTTTCTTTTGTTGCTGTTTAAAAATGTTGTTTTTCTTGTGCCATAATTTCTCAATTCCATTCCTTGCACAAGCAGCAACACCACACTGCACGAGGAAGTAGAAGTCAGCCATTTTCATCTTTTCAGAAAACATCCTTGTGTCGTCCAGCCATTTCTCTCCAGGAGTTTTCAACAATCCGTTGTTAGTGGTGATATTTCTGTGTTAAATCATAGGATTTCTCTAGATGTTTACTTTTCCTAACTCTTGTGAGCAAGAGCTGCTGCTCGCCCGCCATGTTTTCCGCGCGGACCCCTGCACATAGTAAAAATTTTCCTTGGTGTGCAGTGATGAAATTCTGTCCACATGGACATCCCATAGAGGGGCGTGGAAGCCCAAAATATGTAATTTCAGGCCGCGCTTAACGCTCTAAGCCTGTATCATGGACCCTTATAATGCAAGATGGTTTACAGATTTTATAGTAATATTGAGCTTTTAAAAGTTATTTGAAACTTTTATCATTTTTGTCAGGATGTGTTTATAATCACATTCTAATAGGGCTAAACTCTCATACTTAACTGCGTGCTAATCAGACCCTCAGCATGATGCTGCCGCCACCTTACTTGAATGCAAGCAAAGTGTTCTTCCCTGTCTCCTCCATATATTCTTATGCCATGTTTAGTCTCACCTTAAACCTTTTCTCCAGCAGCTCTTTCGCTCTCCCATGTCTTCAGCTGCTGATTTCAGTCAAACTTTAGTCTTTTACCAGAAGCTTCTTTCTTTACATCCTCTCACTCCCTGTTATTGTTAAACTGTTTTCCTGCCTATAGGGACTCTAGTATTCCAGGTGATCCTGGGCTGTTCCTAACCAGTTTCCTTTCATCTAAAGGTGACTGTCTAGCTCAGGGGTCTGCAACCTTTAGAGCCATTTTGCTGAGTGAAACTGAATAAAAGTCTATTAGAGCCGTAAATATCACTTTGACCTTTTGATAAAACGCAACTCATTCTGTCTGAACATCCACCTTAACCCCTCAGTCTCTATATAGAGCGGGGACTATATAGAAAACGGACCGTTTGGACGGATGATCACTACTTTTCACTCCTCATTGATCACGTGACTCCGCCTCCTCGCATAATGCCTGTGCCATGTTTGTTCTGTCTGGCCCTATTGGTATAATTGTTAAATATTGGAAATAGGAAACTTGCTTCTATTTTAAAGAGCAAACATTTAATTTGTTGGTTTCTTTTGGAATAAAGAAAAAAACAAACACATTTTCTATAAATAGAAAACATGAATTTTCTGGGTGTTGATATCTTTGGAAATTATGCATAACAAAGCGGATAGTTTCTAAACTAATGATGAAAAAAAACACAAACATTATTGTTACTTTTTAATCCTATTTTGCTTTGGAAAAGTCTAATGAATATTTTTGTATTAGACTTAAAACAATCTTCTAAAGCCTCTAAAACTGGCAGGTGTTATCATCCTGTATTCAGGACCAATACTTGGTTCTTTAATGTTTTTAGAAACATTAAAGATCCTCTGTAGAAGGTTGATGGAACATCTTGCAGCTCTGGAGCCGCAGGTTGAAAGTTTAGCTGATAAAGCTAAATCTATAAACCACACATTTATATTTACAGTCACCTACTTTATAATTGATTCTGCAATGGCTAAAAGCTAAAGCTCCATTACTAACCTGATGGAAAATGTATAGATGATGGTTAGAAGTCATGTTTTGGTTCCAGGAAGCCAACTAGTTTAGATGAACACTATCTATTCTGCTAATAAAAAAAATAATGAAAAGTATATATATATATATATATATATATATATATATATATATATATATATATACACAATACTTTTAATTATTTTTTTTATTACTTTATTTATCTCACATAGGAGAAATGTACCTCTGCATTTAACTAATCCCCTTGGGGAGCAGTGGGCTGCCATTGTGCGGCACCCGGGGAGCAGTTTGGGGTTAAGGGTCTTGCTCAGGGACCCAGAATGCAGGCTGTGGGAATTGAACCGGGTACTTGCAACCTTCTCAGAGCAGAAGCGTATTGCTCTAACAGGGTTTCCGCGGTTCATTAAAAATTATTAAAAGTAATTTAATTATTATTTTTTAAATTGAGGCCCTAATTGGCATTAAAATTGATTAAATGTGATTATCGTGGCATTTAAAATGCTTTATTTTTGTCAGATATATCAAATATAAATGGTTCCGCATGAGGCAAAGAAAAAGCTAGAGAATGGGAAAATGCTAATTTCAACGAGGAATTCGGGACATGGCTGCAGCCTGTTGACAGTAAAGATGACGAAGGATTTTGCACTGTGTTTTTTATATATATATATATATATATATATATATATATATATATATATATATATATATATATATATATATATATATATATATATATTAAAAACCATTAAATTAGACCTAATCATTCCTGTATAAACCCTGTTTAACCACTAGGCCAACACCCCCTGCAATTTTGATTGCTTGATCTAAATTTGGTATAGATGGATATGATCAGCAGTAAAATGAAAATGATATCTAAATGAATGTATGTCGGCCTCACACTGTATGTGAAGGAAACACGACCGTCCTGTTTGCTCTTAAGCAGAATCATCTCAGTTCATTCAACCATGTCTTGCTCATTTATAAATAACAAAATTAAAACATTTTATAAAGACTTTTATCCCAAAAAAAAAATGTTTTTATTTCCTGTTTTTTATTTTAATTTAGTTTATTCAAAGTTTATTCAAAGCAAAAGAGAGGTGAAGGCCTATTTCTCCTTTGAGTTGATAAACTTTGAGAATAAAACCGATTTTAATCTCTTTCCCAGGGAGACATTTTGGATCTTGAAAGAGGCGATGGAAGGACAGAAGTCAAGGTGACGGAGGGCGTCAGCACAGTGGGGCACCTTTTGGACGAAGGCCTCATTGAGTTTGGTACCGCCATCGACGACGGAGATTATGACCGGTACGTTCTGACCTCACTTCCTGAAAAATAAAAGAACAAGAGGCCTCTAAGGATGAATGCGGCTCCGTGTAAACATCCATCCATCCACCCTTGGTGTGAATCATTGCCTTGCAGCAGGGCCAGAAGAAGAACCCAGATGTCCCTTTATCCCTCAGCTTCCGCCTGCTCTTCTAGTGTTGTTCTGCAGCCCTCTCAGGCCAGCTGGGAGATGTAATGTGTCTCCTCAGCCTGTCGTGACTTGGACATCTCCAAGAGGAGTGTCTTGTGAATCCTGCTTATCAAATGGAGGAAATAATTAACTGACCTTCTATTTAAAGAGGAGCAGATTATTTTATTTTCCTCCAATAAATTTCCAGGGAGTTATTAAAAATTATTATATTAAATTTACCTTTACTAGCTTTTCCTCAGCTAAAACAAACAATGGCCGCCCCATCGCTACTGTTCCAAACTATTGCCACAGGTTTATTTTAATCCATGTTGAATTAACTAATAATAGAAACTTATTTGGGGTACAGATCTTGCAGGTATGCAGATTTAGATGTATAAATCTGATGTAAAAAAAAAAAATTAGATCGTTGGATGGAGCTGGATGTGACCATCGGTTTGTCAGGTACGCTGTCTTGCTTGTCTTGCTCCAGTCTTATGATGCTACTTAATGGTTTTCTTCCAGTATCGGAATCTCGGTCCTCAGGACCTGCTTTCCTGAATATTTTCTACGTTTCTCAGCTGCTCCATACCTCAGCTGAATTAATTTTAGATGAAAAGTACCTGAGAAGCCTCATCCAATCATCTGAAGCAGGCGTGCTTAAGCAGAACCAACAGAATATACCTGTTGAACAAAATGCCCCCCATACCCTTATGAATTCACCTCCATTTCACAGTAGAGACGCCATGTCTCTGCATTTCTTGCTCTTTCATTTTTAAAGTAGAGCAAAAGTGGAGTTTTCCCATTATTTTTCATAAATCAAAAAAAAAAAAAACTCAAAGTTAACAGATTGTCTCATCTGAGCTACGGACCTCTGCAGTTCCTCAACAGCTTGTGCTGCTTGGCTGCATTCCGAAAAAGTAAAAAAAAAACATCCACTGGACTTTGTTTGAAGACATTTCACTTCTCATCCAGGAAGCTTTTTCAATTCAAAATGTCAGAAATAGCGTTGAGTTCCAGGTTTAATACAGTAGCCCAACAAAGCCTTTGTTTTGCTTAGAAAACATCAAGGGACGAAAGGGTCCACCCCTTTGGAATGGGGGTCTTTTCACTTATTTCGTTAGCCTGCAATGCCCCATACCTGTCTGTGTCCATGTAAGGGGGGGGCGTTAAAGGGAATTTTTGGCTTGGCTGAATAGGCGGGGTCTTCTGTTCCCCTGTAAGGGGGTGGGGTTTGCGGTGATAGTGGGAAAGAATCAACTCAATCGCTGAATTGTAGGTTTTTTAAAGCTGAAATCTGAGTCCATCCCCTCTGTTTAATAGTGTTGCACTGATACCAGTGTCGGGCAGGGCCCCGTTCCAGCACTAAAACAGTGGTATCATTATCGGCGAGTACCAATAAATAGGGCACCGATACCATTTTGAGAGCAAAAAGTTTATTCAACTATTGTCCCCAATTCCAGGTAGGCAATACAAAGTTCTACTGGATTCACTTTGTATTAGACTTTTTCCTGCTTCACAAAGGAAGGCAGCAGCTTGACAAAGCCATGATGGCAATTATTTTACATCCAAGTAGTATGTAGTTCTTCATATATACACAAACACACATCAATTTCAAACAGATGGTATCGTTATCGGCCGATACTACACAGCCAGGTGTTGGGGCCAAAAAATGGCATTTATGCAACACTACTGTTTAAGGTTGGTTTTTCTTTCTTAACATACATTTCTTCCTTCACGCCCCTCTCAAACCCCCTATTTTTTTTTTGTCCAAAATGTGAACATTCTGGTCCTCAAAAGAATGTCCTTTGTCCATAAGATGTACACTGCAAAAAATGTTAATCTAAGTTAGTAACTATTTCTTTAAATAAGGTGATTTTTTTTCTTAAATTGAGCAGGTAAGTGAAGCACTTTGCCAGTGGAATAAGAAAAAACAATTGCAGTCTCTTATTTCAAGTGCATCATATCTAATTATCTTATCTTAAGGCTAAAAATGTTCATTCCACTGGCAGATCATCTTATTTTCCTGCTTAAATTAAGGGTGAATACACTTATTTTAAGACGTTTTACTCATTTGCAGAATGTTTTTGCAGTGTAGTACTGCCGATTCTTCACTGGAAAAAATCAAAATCTAGATAAGTAATTTTTTTCTTAAATAAGTGCATTTGTTCTTGGATTGAGGAGGTAAAAGAGACATTTTGCCAATGGAACGAGACAATTTACACTTAAAATAAGAAAACACAATTGCATTGTCTTATTTCAAGTGCATGTTATCTAGTTATCTTATTTTAAGAGTAAAAATACTCATTACATTGGCAAACTATCTCATTTACCTACTCAAATTAAGGGTAAATACACTTAATTTAGGAAATGTTAACTTATTTCTAGATGTTTCTCAAGTGTTGGGTGCATATCTGACTACTACTCTCCTGGTCCAGCCTGTTTATTTGGGCAGAGATGATACAATGAAATGTGCTCTGTGGGAGGTTTAAAGTTTAAAGATTTTAAAACCTGTTCCCTGCTTTAAACTGAACCAGAACTTTGTCCATCACCTCTCTGCCGAATTTCTCGTTCTTTGTAATGCTGTCTGAACCTCTGAGGTTCTCACAGAACAACTGGATTTCTGACATGCTTTCATGTCCACAGTTTGTTTGGTAGCTAAAATGTTACAAAAAGGGCGTCTTTTAAGATGCAAACCAATAAATGTCTGACAATCAGAGAAGCTGATTTAGTTAGAAGAAAGTATACATCAGCAGAAGATGATCAGTATTTGATGAAATAATAAGATAGCTGATGAAGTTCATCTTTATGTGTTGGCCAGGTTTTAATGTTGTATGCTGTTTGTTTCCAGAGCAACAGCATTTCTGGAGAAGCAGGATATGTCACCAGAGACTGAGGCCATGTGGAAGACACTCAGCAAGCTGGCTCTAGAAGCACGGCAGCTGCACATCGCAGAAAGGTCAGCAGGACGACGCCGTCCGAGCAGAGAAATACACAAACCTGCCTTTTCTAATTGCGCTTCTGTTCTTCAACAAGTCGCACTTTCTATCAGTCTTCAGGTGAAAATAAGTTAGGAAAATAAATGGGTAACAAGTGCAGGATTCTCCCCCATAATACGGAAACCGTTTGTTTGCAGGAATGCATAATTGGATTCCCTGCGATGTCCAGATATACAAAATTAAACACAAGCACACAGCAGATGGTGCGTCCCGGCCTCTAGATTCATTTATCTCCAGACAGTTTTAAATCCTGCATCGTTCTCTTTTTCTCTCCATCTTTATTTCTCTCTGTTCTAAGAAACTCATCGAATCATTAATAATGCATATGCTATTCATTAGGCTTTGGCTCGATTTGCATTAACCCCAAAATCTAAGTAGGAACCTTTTTAATGTCTGGACTGGATAGTCCTAACGAGGGAGGGAACTGATTTTAATGAGGCAGGAGGGAAGATTCAGTAAGACGGACTTTTTAAATTTCCTTTCTTTTTATTTCTTCTTCATTAATCTGATGCAACTCTTCAGACAGGGTTGGTAATTACGTAGCCGAATGCTAAGATGTTTCCATTTCCCAGCCTTTCAGACTGGCGGTGTACATGAAGGCTCATTAGACTGATGCTGTTATTTATCTCACTTCGTTAAGTTTGCAGGTTTTCAGACCTCAGTTTCCTGTTGTTCCATCGCTCTCCCCAGCTCCTCCTATCTGGTTTGATTTTTTTTTTTTCTCTTCTTCTCTTGTGCAGATGTTTTGCTGCTTTGGGTGACGTCTCAACCGTTCGGTTTCTCCACCAGACCAATCAGATTGCAGACAAAGTTTCACAGGAAATGGTGTGTTTTAAAAGCATTATTTGTTTCACTCACTGAATAATTTAGTTTTTTCAGAGCCTTAAAAGAACCTTCATAAGGTTTTCTTTTTTTTTTCTTAACGTCACGAGTCTTTATTGGAACCCGCTTAAGCTCCAATTACAAAATATGTCTCGACCAGCTTTGCATACCTAACAGTTTTTGCTAAGCAGCTTTAGCTCAATAGATGTTTAAATGTCTGTAAAGTTCAATATTTAGGTTTTGCTACTTTGCTTCTTTTTTTGTTAATTTAAATCTAGACTTTGACTAGGCCATTCTTACATATGAATATTATTATGCTGCATTCACACCGGATGCAGCAGGAGCAGCGAGTTTACATGCAAAGTCAATGGTTGACACGTTCCAAGGCGCAGCAAAAGGTCTGAGGTTTGTGTCTGAGCAGCTGAAGCAGCGCGTCGGGAGCGATTAGGCATCTGAGGCGCGCGACGCGCCGCAAACGCGCTGCTGCTCGAGATGGAAAAATTGAACTTTTGCTGCTCGACGCACCGCATCAACCAATCAGAGAAGCTGATCTAGGAGATGCTAACTTAAAATAATGAAACCTGTCGACAAAGCGTGTTCGCTTTTATTATCCTGGTGCCTGCAGTTTGGATTATGTACATGATAACCACTTTCCAGCCGCCACGGCGAACTGCGAGGAGGAGACCGGGCCATAGGCTGCTGTTGAATGGATTCCTACTGACAGAGCTTCGCTGGTATGTGGGGGTCTGAGCGACTCCGACAGAAATAAATATCAGAAGGCAGGATGGTAATCTGAATGAACTGACTGC
The DNA here is from genome assembly GCF_016077235.1 of Cyprinodon tularosa. NCBI lineage: Eukaryota > Metazoa > Chordata > Actinopteri > Cyprinodontiformes > Cyprinodontidae > Cyprinodon > Cyprinodon tularosa. The sequence goes on from NW_024039259.1 coordinate 1,125,012, forward strand.
ACTGATTCAGTTTTCAGGCGGATTTTCTCACTTAAAAACATATTAAAACTACTTTATTCCCACTGATCACAGCAAATATAGCTGCAAGGCAAAGAAAGGATAGAGTAGCTCCGCCCAACGCGCGTCAGACACACTTTTGCACCGCGCAGCCAGAGCAGCAAAGCTGCTTCAGCCGCGCGTCAGAACTAACTGGTACAAGCAGCAAAAAGGAAGCAGCAGACGCGATTTTGCTGCTCCTGCTGCGTCCGGTCTGAACGTAGCATGTAAAGCTTTCCGTTGTTGTTTTCTGGTCGTTGTCCTGCTTGAAAATAAACTTCTTGCTCTAACCAGCTTCCTTGTTTCTGCTAAACATCATCTTTGTGGTACAAAATGGGGCTGACCAGATTTAGCCTAAAATGACATGGCGTATTAATTTTTCTTTTCGTAGAATAGAATATAATATAATAGAATAGAATAGAATAGAAAATCCCTTTATTGTCCAACAATGGGGAAATTCTGGTGTTTACAGCAGTACAAGTTTAATAATCTACGTCAACTACTTTGTAGTCTTCCATTAGCTCTCTACTGTGCAGATATTTTTATATCTAAAGGAAACATATTCCAGGACATTACAACTTTTTTCTTTTTTTAATGCTTTTTTTATACTATATACACTCTTTTTATATTGTCTGTTGTTGTTTTTTTTATCTTTAATGGCATTTTGCTCTAACTCTTTGTACTCTATATAAGCTACTGGAACCAGAATTTCCCTGAAGGAGTTATCCAAAAGAATAAAGTTGAGTCTAAGTCTAGTGATAGGTAGTTTTGTTGCTCTTGATTTTATTTGGGGTCTCAGAGTTAATTAACCACAATACAGACATACAACAAATGTTTTCAGTTTTTTATTTGTTAAAGAAAATTGAAGACTTTCCATTTAACAATTTCTGATCAGCTTCATCATGCTGTCAGGTTTGTGGTTGCAATATAACAAGAGGGAAATGTGGGGAAAAAAGGCTTTAGACTGGAAAAAACGATCGAGAAATAAGTAAAAATGTCTGAAATCAAGTGTCTTTACTATTAATTTTAGTAGGTAAATGAGATAGTTTGCCAATGGAATTAGTATTTCTACTCTTAAAATAAAAATAATTAGATAACATGCACTTGAAATAAGACAATGGAATTGTGTGTTCTTATTTTAAATGTGAATTGTCTTGTTCCATTGGCAAAATGTCTCCTTTACCTTCTCGATCAAAGAACAAATGTACTTATTTTAAGAAAAAAGGACTTATCCAGATTTTGATTTTTTTCCAGTGTACTTTTGTTTTATATGTCAGTGAAATATCCCACTTGTTCAATAATTAACTTCCTACACTGGAAAAACAATCGAGAAATAAGTAAAAAAAAAAATCCTTAAATTAAGCGTATTTGCCCTTATTTTAGTAGGTAAATTAGATAATTTGCCAATGGAATGAGTAATTTTACTTTTAAAATAAGATAATTAGATAATATGCACTTGAAATAAGACGATGCAATTGTGCTTTCTTATTTTAAAAGTAAATTGTATTGTTCCGTTGGCAAAATGTCTCTTTTATCTCCTCAATTCAAGAACACATGCATTTATTTTAAGAAAAAAATGACTAATTTAGGTTTGGATTTTTTTCCAGTGTATATAATGTCTGTTTATTTTTCATACTGGGATCATTATTATTACATTAGTATAGTTTATAATAACTGCTCCTAGAAGCTTCTTTGCTGTCTTCTAATGCTGTAGACTGTCTAAGGTGTATTTTCTACTGTTCTACGCTCAGATATGAATCTGTGTTTTCTAAATAGGGAGAAGATGGGACATCGTTTTATAAAGTCCAAGCCAACATGGCCATGTTGGATAAGAACTTTAAACTGGCTGAGATGCATTACATGGAGCAGGTCTGTTTACCAACATAAAACATTTTGAACTCATTTGAAAAAAACTGTACAAAATCTAGATGGTTTCATTCATTGCTGATTAAATCATAACAAACAGGCTTTAAAGGAATAGTACACCCAAAACATGATTAGCCTTAATTTTCTACTCACCCCCATGCTGAACAACACTCGGGAGTACTTTTTTGATATCTCAAATGCATCTGGAGATCTGGGAGGCTTCTTGCTGTCTGCTGACATTCAAATAATGGAGGTCTATGGTGCCCGAGGCAGAAAGGTCCATAAAAGTCCACAAAAAACGTGTCAATATTCCTCCATACTGCTCGTCCAATGTATTCCAAGTGTCCTGAGTGGGTAGCATCCAAAATTTACTCGAAACGAAGTCATTTAGAATGTTTTTAGAGCATAAACAGTAGTGTATAGGATTTCCTGAAAGCGCGCACATGCGCGTTCACGGCGCTACGGAAGCCGGCAGACCAAACCAGCGTATTCAGCTCGGCAAAGAACTCATGCTCTTCCTCAACACTGAAGTCTTCAGACATTTTTCTTTCGTTGTTTCTTTCTTTGCACAGGTAAACAGCACATTTCTTCTTCTACGCCGGCATTATTGGCAGAGCAGACGCTAAATGCGCACTTTCATCTGGTTTGGTCTGCCGGCTTCCGTAGCGTCATGATCGCGCATGTGCGCGCTTTCAGGAAATCCTATACACTACTGTTTATGCTCTAAAAACATTCTAAATGACTTCGTTTCGAGTAAATTATGGACGCTACCCACTCAGGACACTTGGAATACATTGGACGAGCAGTATGGAGCAATATTGACACGTTTTTTGTGGACTTTTATGGACCTTTGTGCCTCGGGCGCCATAGACCTCCATTATTTGAATGTCAGCAGACAGCAAGAAGCCTCCCAGATCTCCAGATGCATTTGAGATATCAAAAAAGTACTCCAGAGTGTTGTTCAGCATGGGGGTGAGTAGAAAATGAAGGCTAATCATGTTTTGGGTGTACTATTCCTTTAAACCACTGTTCCTATGCTGTTTCATAATTTTTTTTGTTTTTTTTTTTTATTTAAAACCCACAGAATGCCATTGAAGAAGTCATAGAGATGTACCAAGAGCTCCACATGTGGGATGACTGCATTGCTGTGGCTGAAGCCAAGGTAAACCTACCAGATAAGAATACATGCATACAATCCTTCATTTAAACAGTTTAAACAATAACTTCTCATCATTGCCTAAATATGGACATTATGTTTCAATAACTGGGTCCTATATGACCTGGTGATTAAATCCAGATTAAATACTAATCCTTAGACCTAATAGAGTCTAATTTTCAGTTGTTTGGCAGCATTTTAGCAAACTGCTTGTTTCCTTTTGTGATGGATACAGAAAGGGCTTCATGCTGGACCGCCTTCCAATAAAATGTCTCGACATGCCTCTTGCATCCAAAGGTTGTAATAGAGACTTGCTGAGCTCATTAGGCCTCCGTTCTGTTTGCTGCCTTTCTCTAACAGTGGACTTTGAACATTTTCATTACCTCCCTCTCCATTCTCCTCACTGTGCCTGGCAGCAAAAGATAACCTTGAGTCCTCCGCCAGCCTTGTTTGTCACAGTTCCAGTTGTTTAGATAGAGCAGATATGACTGAGGTTGCAGCCAATATCCACCTATAAATTTTCAGCAATTGATTTTTCTTTTTTTTCTTTTTTTTTTTACAGTGATGCTATTCTATAAATCTTGTAGCCATGGTTACCCTATAGAAAGTCCTATTGATTTGTTTTATAGCTGCAGGTTACGTGAGAATCCAATAGATCCTGGTTATAAGTGAAATAAATGTACATATTTATGATTTTCAGTCCCTTTTAAAGCCTACTTTCTTAAATTTAAAAAAAATTTTTTTATCCCTGAATAAAAAACAGAACCTCCCGGAGCTGGACAGCCTGCGTAGGAACTTCTACCAGTGGCTAACAGAGACGGGTCAAGACGAGAAGGCCGGCGAAGTGAAGGAGAGGGAAGGAGATTTCCAGGGTGCCATCAACCTCTACTTGAAGGCTGGACTACCAGCCAAAGCTGCCCGTCTGGCCATCAGCCACCCAGAGATCTCCAGCAGCACAGAGACAGTCAATCGCATCGCTGCCAGTCTAATCAAGGGAGAGTTATATGATAGAGTAATTGATCTTCATTTATTTATTCTCTGAATTTAATCTCTGCAGCCTTTTGTTCTTCAACAGAGCAACAGTGCTCGCTGTTATCTCAGCCCCCCCCCCCCCCCCCCCATCTATCTCCATCTGTCTCTACTTTTTTCACTGTTTGGATAAAAACTTGTGTGCTTTCTTCAGAAAACATTCTGGTCGTATTTGATAAGATGTCTGAAAGGGAACAGAAGTGCAGGTAAACTTAGGTTAACTTTCAGGACTTTTTATTTGTTTTGAAACAGTCTTACTTTTTTTCTGCCTTTTCTTTTAATGCAGGCAGACGCAGCCATACTTCAAAACATAGCTAAATATCATCAAATATCTGCATTAATATGATTACATATGAATCAACATCCATTAAGTTATAATTATTTTTTGTGAAACTGAGTTGCACTTTAAAAGAGGAAAAATATTCAGTAAAACATACAATATATTGAAAGTAAATAAATAAAGTAAATCAGTATTTTAATTTTCACACATAACTATACAGACAGAGACATTCCTCTGGTATTCTGTCTAAAACCATGAATGAGGTTGGGTTTGAAATCTTGGCGCCAGGGACAACAGTATTTGGACTAAATATATTTTCAATATTTCCTTTTTCAACCGATTGGATGAAAGATCCATATTTTCAAACTGCAGCAAGAATTTAAGATTTGCAAAGAGTGAATGCATCCAAAGATCGTTCTTGCCACTAGTTGTCGACGCGTAAAGGGACCTTTTGTGGGGAAAAAACTCTGTTCACTGGAAAAAATCAAAATCTAGATGAGTCACTTTTTTCTTGGATTTGTTCTTGGATTGAGGATTTATAAGAGACACTTTGCCAATGGAACAAGACAATTTCCATGTAAAATAAGAAAACACAATTGTATTGTCTTATTTCAAGTAAATTATATCTAATTATCTTATTTTAAGAGTAAAAATACTAATTCTATTGGCAACCTATCTCATTTACCTACTCAAATTAAGGCTAAATACGCTTATTTTAAGACATTTTTACTTATTTTCAACTTGTTTTTCCAGTCCTTTGACGATCGTTAGTGTTTTTAAATCAAAAAGAGAGAGCAGCTTTACATCAGCCTCTAAAGTCAAAGCTTAATGGATGTTAAACTCTGAGTTATTCCAGTGACGTGTGGAGGAGCAATGGGTTTAATGATTCCTGTGATCAAACTCCTACAGTAGTAGCCATTCAAAATTTCCCAACTTTCTTTAATGGGTCCTTGGCTGGTCCTCTGCAATTCCTTTTCTTCAATATTTGTAATAAAACAATCTTTCTGTCTTGATTTGTGAACATTAAAATCTAAAGAGAAGCGTCATCTACTGGTTAGACCCTTTAATTCAGTGAAAGGGTGGAGTCAGATTAAAAAAACATGCAAGAGGGGGTCACTACGGTGGCTGCAAGTTGGAGGGGATTTCACTGGGAGTAGGAAGGAAGTTAGCTGCCATTCAGCTGGTGTTTCTTCCAATACAAGAAATTACTGTGCAACTGATCCACACTGGAAAAACTATCAAGAAATCAGTAATAATGTCTAAAATTAAGTGCATTTACCCTTCATTTGAGTCGGTAAATGAGATTCAATTGTGTTTTCTTATTTTAAGTGTAAATTGTCTCGTTCCATTGGCAAAATGTATGTTTTACCTCCTCAATTCAAGAACAAATGCACTTATTTTAAGAAAAAATGACTTATCTAGATTCAGATTTTTTGCAGTGTACAGCTTTCACCACATGGTACACACAGGGCAGCCATATTTGATTTTTTTTTATTAGAAAATGACTCATCTTGATTTCAGTTTTTTTCAGTGCAGACAGTTTATTCCTACACTGCAAAAACAATCTAGTAATAAGTAAAAAATTCTTAAATTAAGTGTATTCACCCTTAATTTGAGCAGGTAAATGAGATAGTTTACCAATGGAATTTGTAATTTTACTCTTAAAGTAAGATAATTCGATAACATGCATTTGAAATAAGACAATGCAATTGTGTTTTCTTATTTTAAGTTTAAATTGTCTTGTTCCATTGGCAAAATGTCTCTTTTACCTCCTCAATTCAAGAACAAATGCACTTATTTTAAGAAAAAATGACTTATCTAGATTCAGATTTTTTTGCAGTGTACAGCTTTCACCACATGGTACACACAGGGCAGCCATATTTGATTTTTTTTATTAGAGCTTGTTGGAGAACCTTTTGAGTTTTTGCCAAAAAACTCTGATCCAAAAGTTTTTAAATGAATTTGTCTGACTTTTAACTATACATGTAAAATACTAAAGCTTTTCTTAAAGGTGAAGGATATTTTCCTTGTTGTTGTCTGAGTCTTCTCAGTAATAAATCCCAGATTTAGAAAAGAAAAAACTAATTTAATTTCCATAATGCTGAGAAGAACTCTTTCTTTTCTTTTCACCAGGCTGGAGATCTTTATGAGACGGTCAGGAACAACCAGAAAGCTCTGGAGTGCTACTGCAAAGGAAACGCCTTCAGGAAAGGTAAATGATTACCCTGAGTTTTTCTCATTTTTTGATGGATTCATTTTCTTCTAAATTGTTTTATTTCCATCCTCCTGTAGCGGTAGAGCTGGCTCGTCTGGCTTTCCCTGCCGAGGTGGTGAAACTGGAGGAGGACTGGGGAGAGTACCTCGTCCAGCAGAAACAGATGGACGCCGCCATCAATCATTTCATTGAAGCAGGGTGGGTGGTCTAGATATGGACAGGTGGAGAGCGGAGAGGAGGAAAGAAAAATAAACACAGCAGACGAAGCCAGAAATCCTTTTCAAATCCTCACCAAGACTGTAATGCAAAGATAAGAGGAAATATTTTTAACCGTGCCCAAAAAACCCAAATATAGCTGGTTAGTCACAGCCCAGATTTAGCAGAGAAATCTAAATCAAAGATTCCTCTGCTTCCAACTTAGTTTGAATACTCAAGTTCAGAGGCACATTATTAAGTTCAGCTTCAACCAAAGGGGTTTTTATCGACCTGTTTACAGCAATACTTGTCTGAAAATAAAATGTCTGTGTTTCCCTCCTAGCTGCTCCCTTAAAGCCATCAAGGCAGCAGTCGCAGCTCGCCAGTGGAAGAAGGCTGTCCACATCCTGGAGTTGCAGGATGATCCATCAGCCAAGGAATTTTATGTAACGATAGCCCGGCACTACGCCTCCATTCAGGAGTACGAGGTGAGAGGAATAACTGGAGGAATGTTGGGTTCAAATGAAGCGATTAATGAGTTCATTTTAACAGAAGGGTTAAATCATAAAAATGCATTTCTTTGTCTGAGTAGATGCTCATATTACACTTCTGGTTAATGGCCAACAAGAATGATTTTGTTTTGTTTTTTAATTAATTACTTAAAATAATCTTACTCCAGGCTGATACTATGCATAACAAACATCCTCAAGGATTTTTAAATTAATAGTCCGCACAGCCTAAATGATACAATGCTTTCATGTTCCATCCGCTTTGTGACCATTATCAGTAGCAGTGAATCAGCCTCACAGCATGATGCTGCCACCACCTTGCTCGATAGTTATTAAAGCGTTCCTAGTTTTTTTTTTTTTTTTTTTCCAAAGATATTTTTATTAGAATTTTCTGTTAGACATACAAAACAAACATACACACACGCTGAAACATGAAAAATAAAGCAAAATAGACTAAAAACAAAAAGACAAAACAGAGCAAGGTGAATTCCCTCCCCCCACCCCCCACCCAAAAAGAACACTAAACCCCAGGGCTCACTCTATCTACACACTCAAAAAACGAGGAAAAAATAGCTTTACATGTCACAGTATTTTATAAGATGTAGGAAGGGAAACCAAATATCCTTAAAGTCTTCAAGCTTTCCTTTTGTTATATATGTCAGCTTTTCCATTGCCAGGTTGTTGGTCAATAGTTTAATCCATTCATTTATCTTTGGTCTTTCTGTGTTCTTCCACTTCAGAGCAATCAAATGTTTAGCCTGCAAAAGGCAAAAACTCAAAAGCTTCCCTCTCTTCATAAGTCCTTTAAGTCCATCTGGAAAAATGTGCAATAAGCAAAGTTTACTGTCCATTGGAACATCCTGTTCGATCAAACGGGAGATGAACATGGTAACCTCCTTCCAGAAAGTTTGAATCTCTATACATTGCCACATACAATGGAAAAGAGTGCCCTTATCTATATTACATTTAACACAGATATCAGGAATATTTGAATTAAAATGGTGAAGTTTTACAGGAGTGATATACGTTCTAAATAACCATTTGTATTGTAATAATCTAAACCTTGTGTTAATAGTTTGCGTTTGCGCCAATAGACATGAGTTATTCCAATCATCCTCAGGGATTTCAGTTCGCAGATCAGCTTTCCAAGCTTGTAAATATGCAAGACTATTTTCTTTTGAAGCCAAAAGTAAAATATTATAAAATTTGGAAAGTAGGCCTCTACTCTGATTATGGTGAAAGGCTATATTCTCTATGGTTGTGAGTGGAGGTTCAGACGTAGATTTCAGTGAGGCGAAGACAAAACTTCTAATCTGTAAATACTTAAAAAAATGCTTTTGGGGCAGACTATACTTATTTACCAGTTGTTCAAAAGTCATCAAAACTCCTTCACTATAAAGGTCCCCTATTTTATTTAAGCCTCTATTCATCCATATTTTAAACCCCCTGTCTGCTCTTCCTGGTTTGAAATTATTGTTTCCCCAAATAGGTGACAGATATGAGATTTTGGACACCTCATCTAAATCCTTATGGGAGTGGTGCCAAACTGATATGGTGTTTTTGAGAAAAGGATTTTTGGTGTTTTTTAATAAATATTTAAGTTCCGCTGAGTAAAGATAGGATGACAAAGGTAATGTTACAGAGTTGTTTTCTATTTGTACCCAACAAGGTATGTCACCGGTTGAAAAATAACAGGAAGCAGCACAGAGTTGTGCAGCACGATAGTACAATTTAATGTTTGGCACTCTAAGCCCACCTCGATCATAGGGCAAATAAAGAAGAGAGAGTCGCAATCTGGAGCGCTTATTGTTCCATATAAATTTGTTAAAAGCTTTATCCATAGAAGAAAAGAAAGAAGCTGGAATGTGTAAAGGAATGGACTGGAAAAGGTATAAGAACTTTGGAAGAATGGACATTTTAATAATATTAATACGCCCTATCATTGAGACTGGCATTTCGTTCCATCTTTCTAGGGAATCTAATATTTTCTGCACTAAAGGATCATAATTTATAGAAACCATTTTCTCTAAATCTCTGTCAATCTTAATTCCTAGGTAAGTAAAGCCCTCTTCGGTACATGCAAATTGTGTTTGTATTGGAGGGTTATTTCTGTTCAGCATTAATAAGGAGCTTTTCTTTTGGTTAACTTTATATCCTGAGAATTCTCCAAATTCCTTTAGTAGTTTATCAACAGCTTGAACAGATTCTTCCAAATTAGCTAAATACAAAACAATGTCATCTGCAAAGAGAGACAACCGGTGCTCTACATCCCCAATTTGAATGCCAGTGATCTCGGGGGATTTACGTATTGCCATGGCAAGCGGTTCAATTGCAAACAAGAAAAGAAGAGGGGACAATGGGCATCCCTGTCGTGTCGATCTACAGAGGTTTATACATCTTGACAATTGATTGTTTGTGGTAACTTTAGCCACTGGCTCAGTGTACAGTAACTGAATCCATTTTAAATATTTTCCTCCTAGGCCGAATCTCTTAAGGATATCAAAGAGGTAACTCCATTCAATCCTGTCAAAAGCTTTTTCAGCATCTAATGACAAAAAGGCATGGTCCATAGCAAACTGTTTTTCATACAATATATTAAGTAATCGGCGGGTATTATGAAAGGCTTGACGTCCAATTACAAATCCATTTTGGTCATTTGAGATTAAATTGGGGATGTGTGTTTCAATCCTTCGAGCCAAAGCTTTGCACAAAATTTTTGTGTCACAGGACATTAAAGAAATGGGTCTATACGAGTCCATTTCTGTTGGGGGTTTACCTGGCTTCAACAAAAGAGAAATAGTTGCCAATAGTAAGGATGGGGGTAGGGTGCCTTTTTCATAAGATTCATTGAACGCTTCGAGTAGAGGGGGCAGTAATTTATCTGGAAATTTCTTGTAAAGTTAAATTGGTAGGCCATCGGGGCCGGGAGCTTTACCAGAATTCATGTGGCTTAGAGCCACTTTGAGTTCTTCAACACTTAATTTTTCATCCAAATCTTTCCTTCTCTCTTCTGACAGGGTTGGAAATTGAAGTTGGTCTAGAAAATGCTTTTGTTTATTTGTATTATCTGGATATTGTGAAGTATATACATTTTCATAATATTTTGCAAATGCCTCATTTATACTTACTGGATCCACCAGATTCTCACCATTATTTAATTTGATTAAATTTATGGCCCGATTTGTCTGTAACTTTTTGAGCCTCCAAGCTAGGAGTTTTCCTGCCTTCTCACCCTGATCGTAATATGATTGTTTTAACCACAATAGATTTGTTGCTATTTTGCTGGTAGTGAGCTTGTTATATTCTGATTTTAATAAAAGAAGTCTCCTATATTTGTCAGTATCATTGCAATAATACATCTGTTCCTGCAATTCTTTGAATTGTTTTTTTTTAATGTTTTTTAGTTTATTTAGATGTATTCTTGATTTATGCCTAGTATAGCTCATTATTTCCCCCCTTATATAAGCTTTAAATGCTTCCCATTTTATTGATGCACTGGTTTGGTTTGTATTAAAATTAAAATACTCAGTTATTTTCCCTTCAAGAAATTCTTCAAACCCTTCAGACCTAAACCATTTAGCTTGAAATCGAAATGGGATTGAAGACCGACAATAATTTGGTAATTTTATAGATAGAATAACTGGAGCGTGATCAGAGAGTAGAATAGCTTCATACCAACATTTTTCAACAGTAGATAATAGACTAGAAGAGACCAGAAAAAAGTCTATTCGTGAGTAAGTTTTAAAGGTGCTTGAAAAGCAAGAGTACTCTGTTTTATTTGGAAAAAGTTGTCTCCAAACCTCCACTAAATTCAGATCTTTCATATATTTCTTGATAGTTTTCCTAGCTTGTTGGTGGGACAAGACAGAACTGTTTGAACGGTCTACTGCAGGATTTAAAACACAATTGAAATCTCCACCAATTATAAATGGACCGTCATAAGCTGCCATGGTTAAAAACAAATTTTGGTAAAAAGCAGGATCATCACCATTAGGGGCATATAGACACACAAAGTTGACCATTGTAGAGACTATAGTCCCACTAAGAATGATAAATCTCCCTGATGGGTCGAAGTATTTATTTTTTAGTTCAAATGGAATTGATTTGTGAATCAGTATTATGACTCCCCTGGCATGAGTTGTAAAACTAGAGGAGAATACCTGGCCAGGCCACCTAGATCTAATTTTATTCACATCTTTTCCAGTCAAATGTGTCTCTTGCAAAAAGCATATTGTAGTTTTCATCTGTTTGATTCTGCCCATCACTTGTTTAAGCTTGACAATTTTATTCAGACCTCTGACATTCCAAATAGATATATTAATTACAGGACAAACAGACATAAGTTGTGTAATTGGAGATGTAAACAAATGAAATACATTGGTCCCTTCCTATTCTCTCATTCAAGTAGTGTAAAGTCCACAAAAAAACAGTGTCCAGAGAGAGCCCTGTAACCCAAATCTCCACATATTTCCCCAAACGAAATGTGGCGGTAACCCCTTCTGAATATTGAACTTGGGTTATATGAAACGTTGCAGCCACCAAGTGGATAACGTAAAAAACTGCACGCATAACGATGGTCAGGTATAGGTTGGCCGGCATAAACAAAAAGTGCTCTGACCAAAATAACAGTAATTAAGGCAAGGTTTGCTAACATTGCAAAGGAGTAATAGAAAAATATTAACAGTGTTCATGCTTCCCTTTTTTAAGACAAAACGTTATTTTTAGGAACTATGCCAGAATAAGAGTAGCGAATACATACTAAGTCTTGGAATTGTCCTCAGCCTGCGAGCCTATTCCATCAATATACTTTTCGGCTTCTTCCACGGATTTGAAGATCCGGCGTTCGTCATTATGTGTGATGATCAAGTGGGCTGGGTACAGAATGCCATACCGAATTTTAAGGGAACGAAGCCGGATCTTCACTCCATCAAAGCGCCTTTGCAGCTTGCGAGTCTCGGCCGAGAGATCAGGGAAGAAGGTGACGCGGTGGTTCTCATAGCGCACCTCCTTCATTTTCCTGACGGCTTTCAGAGTTGCTTCCCGGTCCCGGTAGCTCAGAAACTTAATTAAAATAACCCTTGGAGCTGCAGGACTGGAGGTAAGGGGCCCGATCCTATGGGCTCTCTCCACGCAGCGGGACAAAGTGAAGTCCTCACCTAGCGTCCCTCGGAGCCACTTCTCCAAGAAGCCACACAGGTCCGATCCCTCGGATTTTTCGGGGAGCCCGACCAACCTCAGGTTACAGCGTCTGCTCCTGTCCTCTTGCTCTGCCACTTTGTCACAAAGCACCTCCACTGTCTTCTCCAATGATTTAACTCTGTTTTGAAGGGAAGTAACATCGTCCTCTGCTTGCGAAACTCGCGCCTCTGCTTCCCCAATTCTTTCAGTGAGCGATTGTATATCCCCTTTGATATCCTTAATTGCTTTCAGCATATCAGCAGAATGCTTATTCATATCCTCCTTCAACAAACTAATTGCTCCGAGAATATCACGGTTGGTTGGCGCATCCTGAGCCTCATCCAGGTGAAGCGGCGCTGCCACGTTAGCATCTGCCACAATAGCCGCATGTGCTACGTTAGCCGCACTCACTTGTGGGGCCGTTTTAGTCGGTTGTTGGACCGGCTTGGCATTTTTCGGTGGCATAATCCCCAGCAAGCGTTTACCCGTTAGCAAAACAGGCGAAATTGTCAATATTGGTCTATCTTACGGATTAGTTTAAAGGATTCAGTAGCGAGCCATCAGCACATGCACCGTTCACTGAGACGCCATAACCGCGTTCCTAGTTTTTAAACCAACTCCTTGACTCATCCAGACATATTTCTTGTCCCTGTGACTAAACAGGAAGGATTTCCACCCCATAGTGATTGCCCGTGGGTAAAAAAAATAATCACTTTAAAATAAATTAACGGAAAATAAATGTAAAAAAGACAGTTGAAATCCCTCTTGCGTTTGTCAGCCAATTGTAGCAAAGGAGCGCTCAGAAACTAACGGTATTACCCAAACAGATGAAGAAGGGGGCGGGTTGCTGTTCGTGCGTTTGCGCACACTACACGTTTGCATGGAGCTACTAGCCTCGTGAGACCATCCTGATCTCGCGAGCTTATAAGGTTTCACTCGCTAATCAGTCTGGAGACTCTCCGTTAAAGAAAATTTGGAGCAGTTCACCAAACGAACGTCCAATCAGCGTTGGCTTTGAGGCGGGTTGAGGTGTGACGCAACGAGAAGCGCGACAGTTCAGTCTAAAGAACATGGCGGCTTCAGCCGATGAAAATAGCGTTAGCATGGCTATCGAGCAAGTTTTATCGGAATTACAGAGTATTTCTTCACTGAAAGAAGAGCAAAACACTGCTCTGGAGGCTTTTCTCAGAGGAAAAGATGTTTTTGCTCTTCTCCCGACTGGTTTCGGCAAGAGTAGCCTGGCTTGTGTTTTCGTCGTCGCTCTGTTAGTACGTCATATGCTTCGTTGATCTGATTGGTTTATTTGGCCCGTCTATCACCAACATAGGCCAATCAGCTAACAGTATTTTCGCCCCTTCCCAAAATTACTTCAACGGAAGGTTTCCAGATGGATATGCGGAGCAAATCCATCTGGCGGAGTCAGGTTATGGAGGTACGGCAACAGCTGGTTTACCAGCGTCAATAACTGACCATGTATGCGAGTTAAAAAGAAGGGTTTGTGCTTTCCTCACCGAACACGACCTTTCATTCACACTTGATATAGAGGCAGTTTTGCCATCTTCTGGCCATTTTTGGTATTTTGAAGTCAAATTTAGTCTTTAATCATTCATGCAATATCTCTCCCATGCCCCCACACCCTATTTGCATGGCTTGATAATACACACATACACGCATGTATATATATCTCTATATATATGTATATAGAGATATATATATATAGCTGCAATGGACTGGCGATCTCTCCAGGGAAAAAGAATGGATGTATATATATATATATATATATATATATATATATATATATATATATATATAATATACATATCGTATTTTCAAATAGTATTTAGAAATAGAGCGGGAGCAAAACTGAGTATGATTGAGCTTTATTCATGTATTTATTACAAAGTATTAATCAAACCCATCAAAGTCATCATCCTCTGTTTCTGAATTAAACAGCTGCGCTAAATCCGACATGCCAGTTTCTCCTTCTTCGCTGTCAGAGTCACTTTCCGTGCCGGGTGGCTCCTCGGAAATGATGCCGGCTTTTGCGAAAGCTTGAACAACAGAGCCAGCAGACACGTTAGTCCAAGCATCTACAATCTATCCTCAAACTGTGGTGTAACTTGCCCGGCGCTGCCTTCCACTTATCCTGAAACTGTGGTCTCCGTCTGTCATCCATCGCTCCCACGCCGCTCACAGCCTTACTTTGAACGGCCGCTTCACACCGATGTCGAGCGGTTGAAGTTCCTTTGTCAGACCTCCCGGAATAACAGCAAGCACAGCGTTCATTCGTTTCCCCATGTTTTTCACATCGGCTGTGAGATGGGCACGCATGGAGTCACAGATTAACAGCGATGGTGATGCGTGGAAAAAACCACCTGGTCTCCTTACATACACCTCCCTCAGCCCCGCTTTCATCATCTCCTCATCCATCCAGACCTTTTCATTTGCCTTAATAACGACTCCAGCTGGAAAAGTCTCTTTAGACAAAGTCTTTCTCTTAAAAATCACCATAGGCGAAAGTTTCTGTCCACGCCCACACTTCCCCCTTTAAAGTTCTCATGGCGGTCTCAACAACGTCCGCAGTAACAACACACATAGGGCGCACCGCACATTTTGAGGGGAAAAAAAGACGTTTGTATGCGCCTTATAGTCGTGAAAATATGGTATATATATATATATATATATATATGCAGAAACAATTCAATGGTTACTAATATTACATTTTTCTTTCAGCCATCCATCCATCCATTATTGTAACTGCTTATTCCCTTATGGGGTCACGGGGGGGACTGCAGCCTAACTCATGTTAAGGAAGAAAATATTCTAAATAGTTAACTTTGGAAAAAGGTTGGGTGTTTCTCTTCCTCTCCCAGGTGCGCTCAGCGAGCTGCGTGTGGCCCCCAAGGAAAACCAGCAAGATATGCGAACGTCACAGAATCACAGAATTTAATCCAACAAAAAACAACTTATGAATTAACAACAAAACTGCAGAACAACAGAGACATACATTCCATTACCTGACATAGGAGGAAAGAAAGCAAAGAGTACAGAGACATCTTTGGAGAGTTGCAAGGGCAAATCTGATCTGTAACTTCTATTTAGAAAGCTTTATCCTCTTGTATCTAATCCATTCAAAAAGGGCTGGCCCTCGGTCCTCCAACCAAAAGCCATCTCTGACACTGCCTAAAACTTTACCTAATTTACTGCAAACATCTGGGGTCATTTGCTTCTTTGTTTTAACAAGAAAAGGCGGAAAGCTTGTCCTGGCATCTAGAATTCTTAAAGTCATAAAACACAAGATAAGCTTCCACAGACAGCTTGTGGAATGCGGGGGCCTTTTTCCTGATTCAGTTTCACACCATCCCTGGTTGTTTATTCTGGAAGACTTTTGACCTTCTGTAAACCAAGCAGAAATCTCTCCTGCAGGCTTAACTGTTATTCACCCCCCAGGAGATACTCATTCTATTGCCTGGTGCTCTAAATACTTACCCATTAGTAGTTTTAAATCATCAACACAGCCTTATTCAAAATTAAGAAATATGTTCAAGTGAGAGTGTTTACACATGCCATAAGATTAACTGTATTAAAGTCTAAAAAATAATCATTTTTCTTTAACAGTCCCCGTTTTGAGGTCTGAGACATACAGACCTCACAAATAAATTGATTAAGCCTTCTAATAGAGGAACCAAAAAACTATTTAGTATACTAAAAAACTAAAACATTAGCCCAATTTTATAACAGTCCCCTTTTTAAACAGCACCTCCTAGTTCCACTGCCAGGTCATGTGTCTGAAGCTGAACTCCATTATCTAAACTTATCAAATGTATCTTGCGCTGTCCAACAATTTAATACTCACCTGATGAACCACAAAATTTTAACCAGTAAAAACTAAACTAAAAATACATTTCACTTATCAAACATGAAAAATCATAAAACTCAGTTATGTCAATAGAAGAAAACACACAATAGAAATATCAGCCCAAGTATAAAATTAGAAAACCAGAGTAAGATATCTCGAAATTACAAAAAAATGCTCAGCAGACTTAAAAGACAATACTCGCCACAAAAATTACAATTTGTCAATACAAAACAATAACAACATAAAAAAAATACATCATAAACACATAAAAATTACAAAAGACCTTTTTTTATTTTTTTCACAATTCAACAATAAGAAGTTAGAGTTCGTCTCTATGCTCCTTCGATAGTCTTTCAAAAATGAATATGAATTCTTCGTCAGGAAACGATCCAAAAATACGCGCAAAAAGAAACGAATGTTCTTGAAGAGTTCGCAAAAAACAAAAACACGCAATAAAAAGAAGATAAGTTAATGATGATCTTGTAGCCTGATCCTTCACGTGTTCCTCCTCGGTTGTAAACCTCAGGTTTCCACCTGAGTGTCCGTTGCTCACTGAAAATTGGAGTCTTGTGCCAATTTAACAGTGAGTTTACACTCTCAGAAAAAAAAGTACCTAATTGTACCTTTAAGGGTACAAAGGCTTGTCACTGGGGTGGTACCCTCAAAGGTACAAAATTTGTACCCTTAACAGTGGGTACTTATATGTACCCCTATAGATTGTACCTTATAGGTTTAAAATTGTACCCTCAAAGGTACTTCTGTTGTACCCTCAACAGTGGGTACTTATTTGTACCCCTATAGATTGTACCTTATGGGTTTAGAATTGTACCTTTAGCGACAATCTTGTTCTCTTTTAGAAAAGCAAAAAAAATATATACATAAAAAACAAGAAAAACAATTATTTAATTTTCATTTACTTTTATTTTTTAAAACCACCACTTACATATTATTTCAGGTAATGTACAAAACTAGGCTTTATTTTCTATTTTAACATTTCAAGTGTTCATTTCATTCAAAACTTAGAAAGAATATCGCACTGTAACATACAAAATGTCATCAACAGAATACGTGTCGTTTGGCTGAAAGTCAATTTCATGTCCACATCCTGCTTGCAGTAAAGTCCATTCTGCATCAACCTTTACTCTGTATGCATGAAAGTGGCGGTCAAATGATAGGGGAATCAGCATTTTGCCACAAAGAATCCACATCGTGTCAATGTTGAGGATGTATTTTATTTGCCAAAATAGTGGCACAGCCTCTGATGATTTTTCTCCCTGCATTTCAGAATAAAATTAAAAAGATTTTCTTTAAAACTAGTTAACAGCTCACCATAAGAGGGAGTATTTTCCAAAACTTTTTCTGTCAAAGGTTCATCCAAGTCATCAATGACACGCTCACTTTTCTCACATTCATTGTCAGGACCTAAAATTTTGACCCTATGTTTTCTGTATACATGTCGTCGAAAAGACTCATATTTGGTAAATGTTGATTGGCAATCATCAAGTCCACATGCAACATTAAAGTTAGCCTCATGTGCATGAATAAGTCCTATGTGCTGAATCAGCTTCATTAAGGTAAAAGCTCTCCTTGGGCATTTGGGGCACTGGTAGGGACGAGGCATAATGTCAATACACGAGATTTATTTTCCTGGTGACAGTTAATGGCAGAGGCCGGTCCCCTTCCTCAGCTAGTCCTGCAATGTACCTTTGGAGGAACATTGGAGTGTTCTTCAGGTGTCTTGGGTATGCCAGGTTGAAGACAAAGTAAGTGCAGAAAGCTGAGATGATCCCTTCATCAACTGTTTGAGTGTGACACACCACAATGTTGTCTGCTTTCACAATGGTTGCAGCTCTCCTGGTAAAAGCCATTTTCCAGTCTTGGCCAGTCAAGTGAATTGTTGGGTAAGGGGATGGGGAATCACACTATTTGAAAGCAAAACGGAAATAAGAACACAGAAAATTAACATAATAGCCTATAATACTCTACATTAAGTAATACATTGAAATACTGCATCTTAAAAATGTTACAAAACACCACTAAAACCACAATACCTCTCTATGATGCTGAAAATGTCATTTCTTTTAGGATGATTGTTAGATAAGAATTGGAACAAACAAACCCTTGTTTGTTCTGCAAAAGAACCTACTCTGTGTGTAGGGGGATTTCTGACATTTTAGAATAATGTGAATATGAAAGTCTAGGAAGGTATCTTGAGATACCTATATATATATATATATATATATATATATATATATATATATATATATATATATATATATATACACACACACGTGTATATATATATATATATATATAAATGTTTTTACATTTAAAAGAAATATTCTCCATTTTGATTTTACAGCGCCTGTTACCATTTTTGTTACGGTCCACAAAAGGAAAAATCGACACAACTGTTGATGTATTTTGACGTTCCTGTTGAACATTTAATAACCTGTAAGGTTATTACTGAGGTTTCAGTCAAAGAAGGTGGATAATGACCAAATCCTGGCATTTATTGAAGAAATTTTAAAGATTAAAATGTCTAGGACCCATAAAATAAGAGTTATTAAATCAATGTCAATTACAACAAATGCACACACTGGTTTGAGATAGTTTTTAAAATAAATAATATATATTGCGTAAATGAAAAACTGCCCCATTTTCTAACAAAATGTTTCAACAGAATTTATAACCTTTGTGGCAATTACTACAATATCTGGTTTTAATGAAAATGTTTTTTGAAGTAAGGATTATTTTTTTTACATTAATACATAATCCAGCATTACACTGCCTTACAGTGTTAAGTAGAATGCAGTGTAAATTGAATCAAATTTGAAACATACTAATCATATGTAATGGCAGTATCCTTTTAGCTAGTTTTGTTTTAATACACAATTTATTTAAGTTAGACTTTAGGAATGCTAAAGTCACTAAGTTTGCTGTACAAAGTGGTTAGCTTAACAAACAGATATTTGCAAATTAGACATACCTCTCCAAGCATGATAAAGAGATCAGTTTTCTCTCTGAAGATGTATGGGAGAAAAATCAGGGCGGCTCTTCTGTCAATATCTGTAAGACATAAGATATATTTGACATATAATCAGGAATTTATTGCTTCCAATTTTGCTGAAGTACATTGCATGTGTTTTGTAAAAAAAAGAAAATAGTAATTAGTTTAAATAGCAATTAATCTGTTTTCCACAATACCTAAATCAACACAATTTTTTATTTTATTTTTTAAATTAGAAATTAAAACATTAAAACCCCCCAGCATGGACATCATATAATTTATACCTGCTACATCTTCAGAGAGAGCCTCATCTCTTGCCTCCTGGTAGAGCTGGTAAAGAGGAGACTTCCCTTGTGTAAGATTAAGCACTTTTGGCATAATACAGGCGAAGGCTTCACTGAATCGTTGTTGCACATTTTCCATTTCAGGATGAATACGCTGCAATTCATCACAGAGCTGCAAAAAAACAAAACAAAAACCAACATATTTTACAGTGTTTTGTAGTTTTGAAAAACATTTAGCATATCAGGTACATTAAACTTTTTAGATTAAAATTCATGATTTGGAAAACATCTGTACACCTAAAAAGCCATATGTCATAAGGAACCACAAGTACTTGAAGAAGCATTTGCAGGCTTACTGCTAAATCTTTATTTAAAATGTAAAAGAGTGAAAGAAATATTGTGAAAAAAAAAGATTTAAGACAAAGTTGAAAAGGGAAAATCCAATCTTTGTTACACATAACAAATCACATTTGTCTAGACCAGGTGTTCCCAAACTTTATCTGTGCACCCCAGTGTTTCCCACAGGAATTTGCTTAGGCGATGCATTGAGTTGTCGGCCAGAACCAGATTTAGTTTTATATATTGAATACATAAAACTAAATCCTATCTTGATTTGTCAGAGCACACGAGGCAGATATTAATTTTCTATTATCAGTTTTAATTAACTACTTACCTTTTCACATATAGTTCACCAATGATGATGACAAACAAGTTTTTTTCCCCCACACGTCTCGGATGATCAAAGAAAATTACTCCTCTGCCATGGCGCAGTAATATAACCAACCAGAGGGTATCGCAATTCAGTATTATCAGCTGTACAGTTTTCAATGCTGTTTTAATGTCCTGGCCTGGCAATGAATTAAAACTTCGTTTTTTTTTGTTTTTTTTTTGTTGTGTTTTTTTTTTGGAACGTTGGCGAGGCGGCTGCCTCGCTGAGATAGTGCTGAGAGAAACACTGGTGCACCCCCTTGAGATTTTCATGTGAATACATTTAATTTATTAAATTTAGAGTTTTTGATTTTCATTTTTATTCGCCGTTACGGTGTGGGGAAAAGCACTGTCAGACCACCATTACAGTCTTCACCTGGCGCACCCCCTACCGGCACATAACTTTGTGAATCCCTGGTGTAGACTAACATACTTCACATCATGGTGAGAAAATCCATTTCATTTTAAGCCACTTACGCCTGTTGATGATCTTAAGAAAGGGTATTTTTCAAGCGTGTCTGCCAAAGTCATGCCATCTACGATCTCCTTTCGCCGCCATGCAAAGGTCTGCTGCATACGATCTTTGACAATTTTTGTGTCTGGTTGCAGCTTCTGATACTGGCTGTGTAAGACCTTTACATGAGCCTCAATGGAAAATGGATCCTCACCAATGACATTTGGAACCTAAACAATGAGGGAGGAGGAAATAATGTCAACAAAATCAAATTTGATGCATTTAGAACTTTTAAATAAAAAAACTGGGAAATTCTCATGGTACTCTTTAGGGATCTATCAACTGATTCAACACCATGTTATGAAACAAAACAAATAGATCTTAATGGCAAATCTTGTATGATAGTTTAACTTAAAACAATGAATAGAAGTGACAATGTTTTATTAGCAAGAACCGAAAGAAATCAGCTTCACTGTGGTAATTCAGGTACTTTTATGAATCCATTTTGGATACCAAGAATAATAAGAATGTGTAATTGTATAGTTGGGTATATTTTGATGGTAAGTAAATCAAGAATGCTTTCCTTTAAAAAAAAACTGTGCCTCTGACCTTGGAAACATTTCTCTGACTTGTTCCTTTAGATTCAACAGGCTGCTTTGATCCTTTGAACCCAAACCTCTCCTTGCTGCGTCTCACTTCATCATTGTGAATCAGGGGTGCACGTTCAAATTTAAATTTACGCTTCAGAGACATGTGCCATGTATGCTGATTGGAAGAGAGACATGGATGACTCAAAAACAATTTGTGTGAGCTAAGAATCTAAACAAAAGCTCATTGATAATACAATATTTCTGTTCAGACAAACAGGGAAGACATTACCTATGCCTAAAACCCAGAATACCTGTAAGAATCCTAATTTTATATTTTACATTACTCCCCAACACTAAACATATTGCTGTAAAGTTTCACTTACATAACCATTTCCCTCAAGATCCCTGAGAAAAGGATACTTCACAATCAACATCTTTACAGCCTGGACATATTCCGCATTTGTGGGATACCTAAAACATAAAAAAGAACAAATACAACGGAGATCAAGTTTTGACTCCACATTTGTATTACTTTAAAGCTAGGTTAACATAACCCCAATGTGAGACATGTAGTCAATGTGGGACACTAAAAACTCACATTGTATGCTGTGCAACAGCTTCATAGAGGACTCTGATTATTGTGTGTCTATCCTTTGGGTTTTTCTCACATGGTTCTTTGTGGTCAAGCTTTGTTTGCAGACTTTTTGGGAAAACCGGGATTTCAAAAGTAGAAGGCAGTCCCATACTTGTTACAAGGCTGAAAAATAAAAATTACTTTATGGGGTGGAAATTCAATCAAATACTGATTTTTAATTGCTTGTTAAATGTAACAGTTTGAAAAGTTATAACTAAAATTGAAATTATGCATTTGCAGTATTTGGCATTTATAGACTTTCTTCTTAATGTTTCACGCTTAATAACCTGGTTAGAAAATGTATGTGATTCACATTGTTTTGATGGGTAGGAGAACAACTGAACTTGCATTCATACTTTTACCTGGATGATGCTGAAGAAGTACCTTGCTGCCATTCTTCTGGAGAGACAGGTTCTAAAGTGATTGATATCACAGACTCCTTTTGCTTGGACAAGATCTGATTAAATTTCAGTTGCTTCTTGAAAGATCCTTGAAAGAGTACTGCGATCATGCTCTCAGTGAGGCCACAATCAACTGTATCACCATCCACATCATTATCTGAAAGTTTGAAAAAGATAAACACAGTTCTATTCAAATGCATGGGAAAAAGTTTTCCAAAAAAGAAAAAAGTCCAACCAAAAAGATATTGGTTGGACTAACAATATGCTGGTCTTCTGTTTATAATATATTTGACAATAATTGAGATTAAGATATTAAGATTTAACTTAATAAAAAGAGCACTTACTCATCAACTAACACCACAAGAATTGACAGATTTTTTTCAGAAAAAGCAAATACCATAAAAAACTCATAATAATTTAGCTTGTAAAGAAATGCTTAAACTAATGAATCCAAATCCTCGGGTTAACTTAGCATTTAGAACATTGCGCCATTTTATTTCAGCCAAAGTAAAAAAGGTGCAATACAGCAATAGCAAATCAAGTGGCTAACCTGAAGGAGACAATATTAACTACTGACTTGCACGACTTAATACAATTATAGTAATGAAAAATAAATAAATTTGGCGCGGCATAACAAAAATAAAATTCTAAGTTGGTTGAATGTTAGCACATTTACTGAATGAGAACCGCAAGCTAATGCTAATATTAGCGTTAGCTCGCGCCAATGTTAGCATTAGCGCTAGCTCGCGCCAATGTTAGCATTAGCGCTAGCTCGCGCCAAAGTTAGCATTAGCGCTAGCTGACGCTAATACTAACATGCAGACATTGTCTGGCTAATTTTAATGGCAAATTATAACAATTTACAGCTTACCTCTGAATCTCTGCGCTTCTGATTCCGAGATGTCTATGCCTTCTTCTTTTATTGTTCTTAATAGGTCCTCGGTTGAAAGTCCTGCAAACGTCATTGTGCTTTCCTCCACAAACTGGAAACAGATCGATTTCAACAGTATAGCTTGCTAAATTCAAAAGACAGCCAATCGGTGCTGATTGTATATAGTGGACAGCTGATTCAACCAATCAAGTTAAACTTGGGAAAAAAGCTCCGCCTCCAAGAGCAAGTGACAATCATTTGCCAGTGTGACAAAATATGAGCAAAATCACAATATAATATGAAATATAACAATGCAAACTGTATTAAATATATTAGAGTAAACATAGATTTTTTTTTAAGAAAATTCTTTTCTTTAAGATAATATTTTTTTCTTAAAGAAAAAAAATCTTCTTAAAGAATTTTTTCTTCTTAAAGAATTTTTTTCTTCCTAAAATACTCTTCCACAGCCATTTATTGTAAAATCTACATTGAATCAATACCATCTAATTACTGTCTTATCAGTTTTCTTTCCTTGTTTTCCGTCTTCTGAAAGTGTACCCTAAAATTATTAATAAAGAGTACATATTTGTACCATTTACTAGTTGGGAACAAAAATGTACCTTTCAGGACCTCAAAAAGTACAAATATGTGCCATAAAGTCCAATTTCCAGCCCTATAGGGGTACACATGTCCAAACTGTACCTCAGGGGACAGAAATGTACTCCTACTGTACCCTTTTTTCTGAGAGTGTAAGGAGAGGGTGCGATCTCCTTTTCTCAATGGAAGGACACCGGAACAGGATTATTGTGCCTGTCTGGGCCTTTTAAGCCTTATAATTCAGGAAAATGAAGTGGTTTTGGCAGACTTCTGCCCGGAAATGCAGATCCTCCTCCGCGCTGTGATGTGCCTCAGACACTCCTCAACCGCAGGTTGAGACTGTACAGGTGCTGGTCATAAAATTAGAATATCATGAAAAAGTAGATTGATTTCAGTAATTCCATTTAAAAAGTGAAACTTGTATATTATATTCATACATTACATACAAACTCATATATTTCAGATGTTTATTTTGTTTAATTTTGATGATTACAAATGACAACAAATGAAAATCTCAAATTCATCATATCAGAAAATTAGAATATTGTGAAGAGGTTCAAAATTGATGGCCCCTGGTGCCACACTCTAATCAGCTAATTAACTCAAACCACCTGCAAAAGCCTTTAAATGGTCTTTCAGTCTAGTTCTATAGGCTACACAATCATGGGGAAGACTGCTGACTTGACAGTTGTCCAAAAGACGACCATCGACACCTTGCACAAGGAGGGCAAGACACAAAAGGTCATCGCTAAAGAGGCTGGCTGTTCACAGAGCTCAGTGTCCAAGCACATTAATAGAGAGGCGAAGGGAAGGAAAAGATGTGGTCGAAAAAAGTGTACAAGCAAGAGAGATAACCGCACCCTGGAGAGGATTGTGAAACAAAACCCTTTCAAAAATGTGGGGGAGATTCACAAAGAGTGGACTGCAGCTGGAGTGAGTGCTTCAAGAACCACCACACACAGACGTATGAAAGACATGGGTTTCTGCTGTCGCATTCCTTGTGTCAAGCCACTCTTGAACCACAGACAGCGTCAGAAGCGTCTTGCCTGGGCTAAAGAGAAACAGGACTGGACTGCTGGTGAGTGGTCCAAAGTCATGTTCTCTGATGAAAGTAAATTTTGCATTTCCTTTGGAAATCAAGGTCCCAGAGTCTGGAGGAAAAGAAGAGAGGCACTTCATCCACGTTGCTTGAAGTCCAGTGTAAAGTTTCCACAGTCAGTGATGGTTTGGGGTGCCATGTCATCTGCTGGTGTTGGTCCATTGTGTTTTCTGAGGTCCAGGGTCAACGCAGCCACATACCAGGAAGTTTTAGAGCACTTCATGCTTCCTGCAGCTGACCAACTTTTTGGAGATGCAGATTTCATTTTCCAACAGGACTTGGCACCTGCACACAGTGCCAAAGCTACCAGTACCTGGTTGAAGGACCATGGTATCCCTGTTCTTAATTGGCCAGCAAACTCTCCTGACCTTAACCCCATAGAAAATCTATGGGGTATTGTGAAGAAGAAGATGCAATACACCAGACCCAACAATTCAGAAGAGCTAAAAGCCACTATTAGAGCAACCTGGGCTATCATAACACCTGAGCAGTGCCACAGACTGATCGACTCCATGCCACGCCGCATTGCTGCAGTAATACGGGCCAAAGGAGGCCCAACTAAATACTGAGTGCTGTACATGCTCATACTTTTCATGTTCATACTTTTCAGTTGGCCAACATTTCTATAAATCCTTTGTTTTTATTGGTCTTCAGTAATATTCTAATTTTCTGATATGATGAATTTGAGATTTTCATTTGTTGTCATTTGTAATCATCAAAATTAAACAAAATAAACATCTGAAATATATGAGTTTGTATGTAATGTATGAATATAATATACAAGTTTCACTTTTTAAATGGAATTACTGAAATCAATCTACTTTTTCATGATATTCTAATTTTATGACCAGCACCTGTAGATTCTCCTGTATGCCCTGCAGCGTGCGTTGTGGCTCCTCAGCTGATTCCAATGGAACCACGTGTCTCCTTTTCCCTTGTAGACGGACAGCCTGAGATGTCCTCTCCACGACTCGGTATGGTCTGGCGAAGCGAGGTTCAGACCACTTTCTTTTGATGACCTTCATGCGCACCCAGTCGATTTCCCGAACTGATCCCGAGCCTGGACGTTCCTGTGTCGTCTGGTATTTTGTAAATTCTGCTGCCAGGACCTGTAACTCATTGAAGAAATCTTTATGAGATAAATGTGCAAGCTTACCTTTCCATCCTGGAATGCGGGTAGCAGGTCCTGGAAACATCCGTCCTGTCTGGAGCTCATATGGGGAGAACCCTGTTGATTGGTTAATGATTGATCCGACACTTTATGACAGCTTCACTGTCTTCCTTTTGTATTATAAATCTGCTACTTTGGAGCTGTATTTTATCAATCCTTTGACCCTCTTTTTATATAAGGCTTACATGAGAAATAAATGTTTCCTATTATGTTGAACCCAAAACTTAACTGTATTTTAGAAGCAGTTCCATAATTGTTAATTTGTAAATCTCCAGTTTAGACCAATTCAATTTCCATCATCATATTTTCTATTTTTTTAAACCTTAAAGAATGATCAGCCTGCTTTACATGAGTATAGTTAACCTTGTCACTAAATATCAAAAATGACCTACTTTATTCCAATCATAGTTTTAAATCCCCAAAAATTTCAATCATTTTTACCTTTGATCCATTTATTCTTTTGAAAACCTATTTATAAAATATTTAATTGAATAACGTATTACCCTTTTTATATTGTTTATCAATTATCAATGCCTTTTCAGTTTTGGAGAGAGATTCAATACAGCTAAATTTATTAAATGATGTAAATCTTTAGTTTAGACCTTCCTGGATGTCTTAGTTAAACAACTTATTTTAAATCATATGAATAGAGATGCAACAATCCAACAATCACCTTCCTTAGTTTAAGAAACACTATTTTATGTAAATTATTTGATAGACAATATTTTGTTTAGTATATTCAATTTGTAAATTTTACTTATTTCATATCCAAATAGTTAGCTCATCTTTAATGCTGCTAATACACCGTAAAACATTTAATGTATTTTGATTTAACTTCAATAACCTCTTTTTCCGAAAAGTAAAGAGAGATCCACACTAAAAATTTGCTTATCAGATCAATTCCATTCATGTCCCCCTGTTTCTATAACAGAACAAATGTTCTGTCATAGAATACAATAAAAATCCTATACAACTCATTGAGATGAAATCCGCTATCACCACTAACTTTAGCCTCATGTAACACAGTTGGATGCAATTCAAACATGGTGTCCCAGATGCTGTTACAATCTGCACACCTCAATCAAAGAATTCTAATGTTTGATTAAATTTATGAAATCAACACAGAACTTGGTGTCATTTGCTCAGTAAGCTCTATAGACACCCATCAATCCACTTTAACACCTTAATTTCAAATTCCATTTAAATTTAAATTTAGTTTTACTGAATGGTAGCCTCTGTACTATGTAAATAAAATTTAGATCATCTTCCTTAGTAGATGAAGCGTAACACACAATGCAATTCAGCTATAGTTAAAAAAAAATGTAATTGCAATAATTAGTCCCTGCCCATTCTTTTCAGGCAGGAAGGGAAAAAGACACATTAGCATTTTGTGAGACCAACAGAGTGAATCATGGAGGAGGAATGCAGTGTCGTAACAGTTGGTGCAAACCAACCCCCAAACTGCATTGTAAAACCTCTGACCCCAGGGGATAGGGTGTTCTTAACACTTAGAATTACACTGCAGGGCTTCAGGAAGTGAAGAAAACAGAGCGCATCAGTGCTATAACTAAAGTAAGAAGAGAAGAATGGCATCACACACTACAAAAAAAAAAAAAAAAAAAAACTTATTCACCACTACCAAGTATTGTTGGCACCCATTTCGTCTCCAACCTGCAGACTGAAGGGAACCCCAGGAGTGGGCTTTGGCGCCCAGGTCACATGATCAGAGGTGAGAATCCAGGATCAAACATGAGAACACACAACAGGACCACCGCTGAGCGACTTGGCATGCCCCAATTCTTTATCTGCTGAATCAGAAGGTGTCCAGAGTAGCAGTCATTCCTGCAGTGCAGAAACATCTGGATACAGTCCCGCTTTGATGAACTTTGGTCAGCCTTTCGTGGTCGACAGAGCAGGACATAGAAACCAGCAGACCAGTCATCTACTGAAAACCCCGTCTGGGTTTGTCTATGATCTTTGTGGTCCCGACTCACTGCTGATTCCCAGCCATAGAAGATTCCCACAGATAACGCCTGAGTCCCTTTTGTTTTCAGCCCGGCATGAAAAGCAACACTCAAAAGAGACATCTGTTGCCAGGTCCTATGAGCAGCACTTTGCCCTCACGTGCAGCATCATCATGTACAGCAGGAGAACAGTTCGCCTTCACTGACCTTCGTAATCGCTCAACAGCGTTTGGCTTTCATACAACAGTCCAGCAGAAGATGGGCACAGTTCAGCATCATCATGTCTTTGTTCAGCAACAACAGCGGCCTGATGCGGTAATCAAGAAGATCCCTTCAAATACATCGCCCCATGATCTCTGAGCTTAAAAGACCCTTCCCCCAAGATTGCCATCAAGTCAGAAGGAAGGAGAACTGCCAGAGAAAAAAATAATACAAAGTAATTAAAAAGCAAAACTTATATTTGCCACATTTTGTTACTTTCACTATTATAAATAAAATTTATCTTGTGATGCATCCTCCCGTGTGGCGCTAGATTTGTTGTTGTTATAGCACAAACGGCCAACTGCCCCAAATCCTGAACTGCAAAAAGAATAAACATAGAAATTTGTTAAAATAGTCCACAATCGGATGTGCCAGAATTAAGAAAATAATGACACTTACTGTTCAAAATCAATAAACTTCAATACCTCGATGACATTCACTCTGCTTGTGCCAAATATCAACTACAAATTCTAAAATCAAAACCTCACAAACTCATTAAAGAATTAGAACAAACTCTAGAATGTCCTAGTACTGATACTTATAAAAGTTGTGATGGAATTGCACTTGGTCAAATAATTATGAATTGCATATTGTTCTACTAAATACCAAACATCCCTATCATTGTCCCACGCTTCAAGACAAAGTCCTATTTTAAAATTTCAGAAATTATTTACATTTTATTTGAATTTCATAGCAGTTTTAACCAAAATTTTCCTCAACAAAGAATTTACACCCCACTGTATATAATCAAAGTCAGCAGTGATGCAGAAATCTATCAACAATTTTAAATGTAAATAAACATGGCATAGATGTTATTTGAAACCGTTCAATTTGAGATGATCAAATCTAATTTAGTAGAAGCTTCTATATCACATACATCATATTTTAGCAAAGCAGGAAGGCCATATGACTCTACATTAAAGAAATCCATAATTCACTATTGTTGAATGAAAAAAATCAAAATTATTTATTAACTAATTTACCATTAACCATATCCAAAAATTTACCAGGAATTAGAGTCTACTTCTCCTTCTCCCCCTGTTGATATAATAAAATTATCATTTTGAAAACAATTTGGAATCTATGTCACTGTTATATAATAATTTGCTGAAAAACCAAAATATTATAAGATGTTCCACGATTTCTCCAAATCTTCCATCTAGTATTCAAACTAGACTGAGATTATGTAAATTTCAAAGTTCCATCCGTAATATCTTATCTTTGTAACATCCCCCTGTGTTTTCATATTTCCAAAAGAAAAACAATTTAGAGGTGGAAAAACAAAAATGGAAGAACTTTCCCCCATTATGCTAAAATTTCAACATGTCCAATCAGTTACCCACATGAAATATAAACCAAGTTTATTTAGTCAGGATTTAGGTTAGTGTGTTAGTGTTGTTAGTCAAAGTGGATAACACAATTTCCTAATAACTACATTTATCTGCTTTAAGCCAAGGCTGAATTCTCGTTTCATATTAAGTTCACTGCACAAGCAGATGATTCAGCTTTAACCAGATTGTGACACCAAAATATGTAATCGTCTTTACCTTAAAATTGTCCGTAAAGCAGTAATAAAAACATATTTATGAAACAAAACCTTTACTGTCCCTAAATAGTTTAAAATAAGAAAAATATCACACAGCTACACACTAAACTGAGGTCATATTTACACAGACCATCCTAAAACCCATCAAAGGCCATCTGCCTACACATTCACTCTCATTCACACTCAAGCAGACTCATCAACACCCCATTGTAAGAAAGATGCAGAATGTTACCCCAGATTTCAAACCAAAATTCGTCCTGTGAAAGTCTTAAACACAATCATTATAACACCATGGTTGAAAAAAAAAATAAAAAGACATTATTATCCAACAGTTCTAATATTGTTCAGTTTTGAGTGAACCCTTCTTTTAAAAAACTCCATATTATACACACAACCGTATTTCATGATAGCCCACTGTTATTAAATGGCTACCTAGACCCCCTGTAGGAAAACCCAAAAACCGTTCACGTGGTCATGTAATATGCGAAATGGGCTGCACACGAAGATCGTCCTACAAGAAACAAAGTCATTCATTAGTGTTTCAACATGTCCAACATTAACAGTGTAGAAAACACTGTTAAGCAGAAAAACATCCATATGTTCTCATTTTTGTTCTCCTGTTCCAATCAGTGAGGGTGTTCCCTCCTGTGTCAGGAAACCTAGAAATTGAAGTGATTGTCAATGTTACAGTATTATAAAAAACAATTGGATCATTCCAGTGCTCTAGCCTGGAACTGATGCAACGCATTTCACCCGCTGAGAAAGTAAAAACATCTGTAAATCTGTTATTTTGTACTTTTCTTCTCAACACAAAACACAATTCTAAGAGTAATTCACATCAAAATCCAAGAATCCTGAAAAAGTCAGCTGGACATCAGTGCTAACAGAACTGAAGCACTCCCGAAATGCAAATAAGGGGGGTCAATCAGTCCCCCTGCTGTGAAACACAACTTGTAACCAAAATGGAGACACCTCTGTCCCACAGAAGCACATTTTAACAGAAAGTTAGTAATACAACATCCAGCAAAAACATTTGACAATATTTCAGAACACAATCTTGAAACACAAATCACTTCCGCACAATCTCAGCACAATTCAGACACAGACAGACGAATAGACAGCAGCGCGTGGTGGAACATACAGTACTGTATAACGGGGGAGACAGACACACAGCAATAGATCAACCCGCAGCCAAGCACGCACACAAACACAAAGAAACATACAAAACACAGAAACACAGACAACGTTGTAGTTCAGTCAAGAAAAAACAGAAAAGAAAAGAAAATGTCAGGTGCCGGCTAAAAGAATGTATGACGCATCTTTTAATCTTCCAATTTCACTTTTACAAATCCCTTTTATTCTCATTTCAACTTCTCAGTCCTTCAAGGTGATCCAACCTGCTATCAGTCCTTTAAGGTGATTCAACCTGCTAAATTTAGTATTCTCAGTCCTTTATGCTCTAAGCAACCCGATTAAGGGTGCCAAAGAAAGGTGATCCAACCTGCTATTAGTCCTTTATTTTCCACGAGTGAAACAACTCGGTCCAATTAACCTGCTATTAGTCCTTTTCCATGAGTGATACAACTCGATCCAATTAACCCAAATAATTATAAGTCCACTGGAGATGAGTCGAAATCTCCGGCTGATACAAGCCAAAACTAACCAATACACAAATTTCCAAAATATTTTTTTAGAGGCCCAGGCATTGCTCCTCAGGGTAAAAAGAATATACATTTTTTTAAACCCAGCTTAAGTCAGAGTTAACGTAAAGGCTCTGTTTGAACTAGCCACAGTTCCCTGTAATGTGTATTTATTCAAATCCTTAAACAACCGACTCTTTTAGAAGGGATTCTATCTACCTCTGCAGCATCTGAATTCTGTGAGGCCGCACACAGCAAATCAGCCCCGGTCCGACCACACGGCGGTTCAGACAACTAAAAAATAATCAAATACTGTCTTACCACACCGAAGCGTCGGGCCGAGACGGATCAATCAGGACCAAACAGCCGCCCGCCAAGATTCCAGAACCGGCACGAGCCCCCAATTGTTAAGGAAGAAAATATTCTAAATAGTTAACTTTGGAAAAAGGTTGGGTGTTTCTCTTCCTCTCCCAGGTGCGCTCAGCGAGCTGCGTGTGGCCCCCAAGGAAAACCAGCAAGATATGCGAACGTCACAGAATCACACAATTTAATCCAACAAAAAACAACTTATGAATTAACAACAAAACTGCAGAACAACAGAGACATACATTCCATTACCTGACATAGGAGGAAAGAAAGCAAAGAGTACAGAGACATCTTTGGAGAGTTGCAAGGGCAAATCTGATCTGTAACTTCTATTTAGAAAGCTTTATCCTCTTGTATCTAATCCATTCAAAAAGGGCTGGCCCTCGGTCCTCCAACCAAAAGCCATCTCTGACACTGCCTAAAACTTTACCTAATTTACTGCAAACATCTGGGGTCATTTGCTTCTTTGTTTTAACAAGAAAAGGCGGAAAGCTTGTCCTGGCATCTAGAATTCTTAAAGTCATAAAACACAAGATAAGCTTCCACAGACAGCTTGTGGAATGCGGGGGCCTTTTTCCTGATTCAGTTTCACACCATCCCTGGTTGTTTATTCTGGAAGACTTTTGACCTTCTGTAAACCAAGCAGAAATCTCTCCTGCAGGCTTAACTGTTATTCACCCCCCAGGAGATACTCATTCTATTGCCTGGTGCTCTAAATACTTACCCATTAGTAGTTTTAAATCATCAACACAGCCTTATTCAAAATTAAGAAATATGTTCAAGTGAGAGTGTTTACACATGCCATAAGATTAACTGTATTAAAGTCTAAAAAATAATCATTTTTTCTTTAACACTCAGTAATCAATGGGTAAGAGGTGGTCCGCAAGTCCATCGCAGGGCTACACAGAGACACACAGCAACCATTCTCTCTCACACCCACTCCTAAGGACAATTTAGAATGTCCAATCAACCTAACATATATTTTACACTATATTGCCAAAAGTATTTGCTCACCCATCCAAATTATTGGAATCAGGTGTTCCAATCACTTCCATGGCCACAGGTGTATAAATTCAAGCACCTAGGCATGCAGACTGTTTTTACAAACATTTGTGAAAGAATGGGTCGCTCTCAGGAGCTCAGTGAATTCCAGCGTGGAACTGTGATAGGATGCCACCTGTGCAACAAATCCAGTCGTGAAATTTCCTCGCTCCTAAATATTCCACAGTCAACTGTCAGCTGTATTATAAGAAAATGGAAGTGTTTGGGAACGACAGCAACTCAGCCACGAAGTGGTAGGCCACGTAAACTGACGGAGCGGGGTCAGCGGATGCTGACGCGCATAGTGCGAAGAGGTCGCCAACTTTCTGCAGAGTCAATCACTACAGACCTCCAAACTTCATGTGGCCTTCAGATTAGCTCAAGAACAATGCGCAGAGAGCTTCATGGAATGGGTTTCCATGGTCGAGCAGCTGCATCCAAGCCATACATCACCAAGTGCAATGCAAAGCGTCGGATGCGGTGGTGTAAAGCACGCCGCCACTGGACTCTAGAGCAGTGGAGACGCGTTCTCTGGAGTGACGAATCGCGCTTCTCCATCTGGCAATCTGATGGACGGGTCTGGGTTTGGCGGTTGCCAGGAGAACGGTACTTGTCTGACTGCATTGTGCCAAGTGTAAAGTTTGGTGGAGGGGGGATTATGGTGTGGGGTTGTTTTTCAGGAGCTGGGCTTGGCCCCTTAGTTCCAGTGAAAGGAACTCTGAATGCTTCAGCATACCAAGACATTTTGGACAATTCCATGCTCCCAACTTTGTGGGAACAGTTTGGAGCTGGCCCCTTCCTCTTCCAACATGACTGTGCACCAGTGCACAAAGCAAGGTCCATAAAGACATGGATGACAGAGTCTGGTGTGGATGAACTTGACTGGCCTGCACAGAGTCCTGACCTCAACCCGATAGAACACCTTTGGGATGAATTAGAGCGGAGACTGAGAGCCAGGCCTTCTCGTCCAACATCAGTGTGCGACCTCACAAATGCGCTTCTGGAAGAATGGTCAAAAATTCCCATAAACACACTCCTAAACCTTGTGGACAGCCTTCCCAGAAGAGTTGAAGCTGTTCTAGCTGCAAAGGGTGGACCGACGTCATATTGAACCCTATGGATTAGGAACGGGATGTCACTTAAGCTCATATGTGAGTCAAGGCAGGTGAGCAAATACTTTTGGCAATATAGTGTATATACAGTACTGTGGGAGGAAAGCAGAGAACACGGAGAAAACCCAACAAGACGAAGGAAGAACATGCAAATTCCAAACAGAACCCAGAAAAATAAAGTTTTTTAAGGACACATTTCATTAAGTTAAACACATTAAATAGATTACGCACACACAAACTGATGTTTTTAGGCTTTTGTTTTTATTATCTGTAACGATTTTATGCTCAAAGCTAATGAAACACTACATTTAAGATTGAATTCTTTTATCAGACCCCAAAAAACATTCTTAATTTGGTTTAGAAATGCTGTCCTAATGTAAATATGTTTAATTTATTAAAGATGACTGTATATTCTAAGCTGATCATGTTTAATAATTCGCTTTGTTTTTGGGACAAAGGGAGACGGTTGACAAAGCACTAGAGTTGGACAATATCAAAAATTGCATTTGTCTGTTCTGTATTGTGAATAAATGTCTGTTAACTTTGATGAAACTTTTTGGCTGCCACATTCTCAGAGTTTCAAAGCCTAAAATTAATCAAATCTAAATGAAAAACGACAAACAGTTTACATCCACCCTGTGAATGTAAATCGTTTAACTCAATTGTAGGTTTAAACCGCTGAATCTATAAACCTCAGTTCCCAGTGATGCTATAATAAAGAGAAAATAAGGTTTTAGAGACCAGAATTCAGATTTATTTGGTTATTTGTTTAGAAAGTTAACCAATAAAAGGAAGGGTTCACATTTTGCTATTGTTAATTAATTTCTGCAGCTCTCTAAGTAGCGTGAAAATGAATTTAAACCTGAAACTGTGGTTCTGTTGATGTTATATAACCGCCTGCTTGAGGGCATTTCAGCATTAATGAAAAGTTTGCTGAATGTACCTTCGACACAATGAAGTACTGCGCATAACTGTTGAAAAAAAGAGGAGATAATGAGATAAAGGCAGTGGAAAACACAAAGGAAAGGAAGCTGATGAGTGTGTTGATGCGCTCTGCATGTTGTGCTGATTGTGATGAGTTCAGCTGAGCCAAACGGCCTCCGCTCACTGTCAGCTGCTGAAAATAGCAGCCCATTGCAGTCAGATTGCTCCTCAGGCACATTCACAGAAAGTAATTAAGATAACAAGCTCTCAGTGCCGCAGCTTGTGGAAACTTCCAGAAAGTGAAATTTACTACAGATTCTAAACACTGAAGAAAACCCAAACCTATGGTATTTATACCTGCGTGGAGACAGAATATTTTTCCTTTTTGTCGTTATCAGAACGGCAGCCTGTGTGTCGGCTGGGATGAAATGAGCGTTATCTCAGTCTAAGTGAGGATTACGCCTCGCTTTTATGTCACAGAAATGTTTTCCCCGCCAGGTGGTGGAGCAGCTTCACGGCTTCGTTTTATACACAATACATCTCATTCAGTCAACTCTAGGCATAGAAATGTCTAGAATTTGTTTTCCATATATGAATGAAAATGTTTTTATGTCTACGCCGATCATTCTATCCATCCATCCATCCACCGATCATTCTATCCATCCATCCAACTGTAATTCCATCCATCCATCCATCCATCCACCGATCATTCTATCCATCCAACTGTAATTCCATCCATCCATCCATCATCCATCCATCCATCCATCCATCCAACTGTGATTCCATTCATCCATCCAACTGTGATTCCATTCATCCATCCAACTGTGATTCCATCCATCCATCCATCCATCCAACTGTGATTCCATCCATCCAACTGTAATTCCATCCATCCATCCATCCATCATCCATCCATCCATCATCCATCCATCCATCCATCCATCCATCCATCCATCTATCCATCCAATTGTGATTCCATCCATCCATCCATCCATCCATCCACCGATCATTCTATCCATCCATCCATCCATCCATCCATCTATCCATCCACCGATCATTCTATCCATCCATCCAACTGTAATTCCATCCATCCATCCATCCACCAATCATTCTATCCATCCAACTGTGATTCCATCCATCCATCCATCCATCCATCCATCCACCGATCATTCTATCCATCCATCCAACTGTAATTCCATCCATCCATCCATCCATCCATCCATCCATCCACCGATCATTCTATCCATCCAACTGTAATTCCATCCATCCATCCATCATCCATCCATCCATCTATCCATCCAACTGTGATTCCATTCATCCATCCAACTGTGATTCCATCTATCCATCCAATTGTGATTCCATCCATCCATCCATCCATCCATCCAATCATCCAACTGTGATTCCATCCATCCATCCATCCATCCATCCAACTGTGATTCCATCCATCCATCCAATCCATCCAACTGTGATTCCATCCATCCATCCATCCATCCATCCATCCAATCCATCCAACTGTGATTCCATCCATCCATCCATCCATCCATCATCTATCCATCCATCCATCCATCCATCCATCCAACTGTGATTCCATTCATCCATCCAACTGTGATTCCATTCATCCATCCAACTGTGATTCCATCCATCCATCCATCCATCCATCCCATCCATCCATCCATCCATCCAACTGTGATTCCATCCATCCATCCATCCATCCATCCATCCATCCATCCATCCATCCATCCATCCATCCATCCATCCATCCATCCATCCATCCATCCATCCATCCATCCATCCATCCATCCATCCATCCATCCATCCATCCATCCATCCATCCATCCTTCATGTGTTTTCTCTGACCTTGCCCTCCAGGTGGCAGAGCAGCTCTTTGTGAAGGGGGGTCACATTAAAGATGCCATTGACATGTTCACCACAGCAGGACGCTGGGAGGAGGCTCACAAGGTCAGTGAGGAAACACTGATGGAGTAAAGATTTGAAAAATTACCTTGATAACTGATTCGTTATACATTTGATCCAAGATCCCAGTTTTATAAATGTTCCTATTTAACATGTCAGACATAGTTGAGCTGTTGTTGTTCATTCTCCACAGCTGGCGATGGAGTGTATGACAGAGGAGGAGGTCACTGATCTATATGTCAGCAGAGCTAAGGAGCTGGAGAAGGATGGAAAGTTCAAAGAGGCTGAAAAGTAACACTAGCTGTCTTTGTCTTAATTTCACACCTTCCATCTTTATCACAGCTACATCAACATCAGATCTTGGTCTTCATGTTTCAATGCTTCTCTACCCTGCAGGCTGTTTGCCACCGTGAATAAGCCTGATTACGCCATCAACATGTACAAGAAGAACCGGATGTTTGGTGATATTATTCGTTTAGTTGCCAAACATCACCCCAACCTGCTGACGGAGACCCACCTCCTCCTGGCCAAGGTACGAGCAGAGGGAAATGGTAGACTGTGGGACCTGAGAACCAACAGAGATGGGAAAATGAAGGGCTTATAGATGTTAAAGTCAACCTCAAAAGCTTAACTTAAAACTAGTTAATTTGCCAGATTATTTAAACTCACTAAGGAATTAACCTAAAAAATAATTCCTTAACGTGTCTAACCTTCTTCCTGTTTTATACTTTTATATAAAAAGGATTACACGATTTCACTGCACAGAGTTTTATCTGTAGCACAGCTCTCTGAGCTGGACACACAGCAGTCGGCTGACGTTAGTGTTTTTCTCCAAGACTACATTGTCTTGCATGGTGACTGTAGTAGATGGAAAAGGCTTTAGTGAATTTCACAGTAAATGGGCTGTAACCCTGGAATATTCCCACATGAATTATCTGACTCAGACTACTGAACCTTTAAATTAAGATCAGCTCGCAAAGGCCTTAAATCCCAAATCTACAATACATTCTAACACAGGAGGACGTGAAGAAGGAGAACAACTGAAAACTATGTTTCAGTTTAGCGCCACATGGGAGATTTTGTACTGATTTGTACACATAAAACCCAGAATGTTAATATACCCTTATATGTGCGAAACATATAAATTTTCCCAAAGGGTCACAGACATAAAAACCTGTTTGAAAAGTTGATGTTTACTTTTAGGATAATTGTAATTGATGAAGTGTAAGCTGATGTTTTCCCCATCGTTATATCTAATTAGGACAGTTCCTCTGTCCGGATATACACTCATCATCTTTATTCTGTACGTGGCAAAGATTTGGGAATGGAATGAGAGCGGTGTCCTTCATCTAACATTAAAGTGTAATATTTTGATAAGGCTGGAACCATGGAGGTCTCCTCATCTGCAAAAATGTATGATTTAATCATGTGATGATGTGGCAGACTGGATATCTATAAAATGTCTCTATACCTGCAAATCGGGGCCACACTGCGAAAAATGGAAATCTAAATAAGTCATTTTTGCTCAGATTGAGTGCATTTTTTCTTGAATTGAGGAGGTAAGTGAGACACTTTGCCAATGGAACAAGACAATTTCCATTTAAAATAAGAAAAAAAACTATTGCTTTTTCTTATTTCAAGTGTATATTATCCAATTATCTTATTTTAGGAGTAAAAATACTCATTCCATTGGCAGATCATCTTATTCTGCTGCTCAAATTAAGGGTAAATACACTTAATTTAAGACATCTTTTACTTATTTCTAGATGTTTTTTTGCAGTGCACTTCATGAGAAGTGAGCCCTGTTGGTAAGCAGCTGCCTTCTGTAACCCTAAGCAACTTCTCTGATCTGAGTAAGATTATAATTTTTATCAAAATCTGTTGCCATGTCTCACGGTAATTTAATACATATACATTATGAACTGTTATTTAAAAAGTTTTTCCTGGGTGATCTCTTTTCAGGAAAAAGAACCGTAGAAAGAAAGCTTCAAGGTGCAGACACAGAGCTTTCAATTAACATGACAAAAGTATACAATTAAAAAATATATTTTTAGTTTCTGTTGATGAAGAGGTTGCTTCACAGCTAAACAAACCTATATTTGTAATGGAACTTATTTGCATAATAGTATTTTAATGTTTAATCACTTTATTTACAACTAGAATTTGTTGTCCTGCAGCATTACAGAAAACCTCACTTTAAAGCCAACATCTTGTAGCTTTGAATGGAGACAGAAGAGGAAGGTTTCTGCTATACTGATATGTTTCATCTTTGTAGTACTGATGCTTTTTTGTGTGTGCTGGTACATTTGGTGAATATGCCTGCTTTTATGTAGGAACTGGAAGCAGAGTCCAGATTCTCAGAGGCAGAGTACCACTTCATGGAGGCTGAAGAGTTGAAGGCAGCGGTAAACATGTACATAGTCCATAAAATGTGGGAGGACGCATACAGGGTAAAACATCACCTTACTGCTTTTTTATCCTCTTTTTTTGTTATTTTTATGTAATTCCATTTAATTTGTGTTGAATCTCCATGTTTGACCCAAACCATAGAAACTGCTCAGCAGCTGAACTTTGGGACACTTTCCAAAAACTCATAAATGAGTTTGATAAAAACAAAATTAAAGCTCCCCTTTAATGTTTTTGGGGAAAATGAACATTTCAGTTCTTGAAAGTAACCCTGCTGGTCTGAAAAATGCTTTGGAAATGTATCTGTTAATTGTGAACATCACATGTAAGGTTAGCTTTATAGTAAGTTTAAAAAGCAACATTAATGAAGTAAATGTTTTTTCCAGTGATGGTGCCTGTTAGCTTCAAAAGAAGCTTCAGATTCTATGACGGGAAGCTGCAAGTTATCATAAGTGAATTTTAGGTGTTTTCCACAGTTGCCGGCAATATTCCTTCTAAGTTGTGCAATTGCGTACGGCTCGCGCAAAAGAAAATCCATGCAGCACATAGAATAAAATCCAACCTAAACTGTAAATGTTTTTCTGTATCATTTTGAATCCATCGAACATTTGTTTTTTACAACTTAAAACCAGCACTGAAAATACGAGAAACAACTGAGCCTGATCTGTCGTCCCCCTAATTTTGTTATATAATATGGAGAAACGGAGAACAGTTTTTAACTTGCCGTTCCTCATTAAACATAATAATAAAAAAAAACATGAGCAGGGAATACATTCATCTTTATTTCATTTGATTTGGGCTCTTATAGCATCTCAGCCTGCTGGATGCTGCATGTGCAAGCTGGCTTTATTAAAAGAACAAAATTTAGCTCTTCTGGCACATAATCTAGCTACACTTCAATACAGTTACAAATATCAATATCAAGTCAGTTTTATAATAAAAATAATACATGAAAGAGAGTAGGATTTGGATTAATGTATTGAATAAAATCATAAATCAGTGTCCTTTAAAAAAACGTTCAGCAAATGTCTTTAGTCAGCGCATCAAAAACCGCTACAGATGCAAGATAAATAGTCCAGCAGGAAGAAGAATATGTGGCGCCACACATGTAGATAGATATATATATCTATATATTTATCTATATATATATATATATATATATAGACTCACTTGTTGAAGGCACTAAAACTATTTCTAAGAGCATTAAAAAGCATTAAATTAGAGTTACTCATTCCTGTCTAAACCCTGTGTAACATGTGGATGTGCATCAGGTGGCAAAGACCCATGGAGGAGATGGAGCCCAGAAACAGGTGGTCTACTTGTGGGCCAAGAGTCTGGGAGGAGAGGCAGCCGTCAAGCTCCTCAACAAGTTTGGTTTGCTGGACTTCGCCATCGAAACCGCTGCACATAAGCTGTGAGTATCATCCCCAGTTCTGCATCACAAGTTTAAAAGAATACGGCTCAGTCTGGGTCATTGGGTGCAAGTTCTAAAGCAAATGGTTTTCCAAAGGGAAACGATTGTGTGATTTCCTGCTTTCCTTCCTCTTTGTAGCTCATTTGACTTTGCCTTTGACTTGGCTCGCCTGTCATGTAAGGAGAAGATTCCCGAGATCCACCTCAAGTATGCCATGTACCTGGAGGACGAGGTAAATTAGCCACCTGTCTCATTTATCTCAGCTGCCATCACAGAGGGGAGGAATTTGTTTACAAGCTTGATGTGATTATGAAACGATGTTCAACGCTTCGTAACGAGGCCTAGCTCATTAAAACCGGGATTTTTCTTTATTAGGTAAAGGAGAAAGTCGTTTCCCATCAGAATGAAGCTCTGACAGTCTGACAGGCTTCCCTTATTATCATTGTTGTAAATTTGATCAGTCACTAATGCAGCTCGATGACATCATTACCGCAGAGTAGCAGCTCATACTTTCTGCCACTGAGTGCTAATCAGTAGTTCTGACATGTTTCATTCTGCCAGGAGAG
Source organism: Cyprinodon tularosa (assembly GCF_016077235.1). Taxonomy (NCBI): domain Eukaryota; kingdom Metazoa; phylum Chordata; class Actinopteri; order Cyprinodontiformes; family Cyprinodontidae; genus Cyprinodon; species Cyprinodon tularosa. The sequence goes on from NW_024039259.1 coordinate 1,166,305, forward strand.
GTTTCCTGAGGCTGAAGCTGAGTTCATCAAAGCAGGAAAACCCAAAGAAGCCGTTTCCATGTGAGTCCCGGGGGAAGAGTTTTCTTTTTTTTATTTCTAAAACTAAGTTGAACTTGCAGAAAATGTTCTAAGTACTTAGAAATATATATATATATATATATATATATATATATATATATATATATATATATATATATATATATATATCTACTCATCATCAGCAGGAATGTTTATGTCCATTTCAAGCTTTTAATACGGCATTTAAATTATTATTTCTTCATGGTACTAAAATAAAAACAACAAAAATGAGAGTTTAAAAGTTTTACATCATTGTTGATTTTTTTTTTTTTTCCGATCCACACAGTCTAAAATACTGTTCATGCAAACTTCAATAATATTTCCATACTATAATATCCAGATTTATTCTTGTTATTTTAAACAATCTACCAGCTACTCCCACTTTTTTGTGTCTTTGGGAAAGACACTTCACCTGTATTTCCAACTGATGATGGTCGGAGGGACAGTGTTTGACAGCCTCACTTCTGACTTGAAAAAGCGCTATATATGTACAGGCCATTCGTATAAATTGGTTAGCTTCCTGTCATGGACCATAATTAAACCCAGTCATGATGGTTGAGGTTGGAGCTCTACATTTGCATTACAGCAAACTAAGATTTTTTTGTTTCTGTTCAGGAGCAAGTATTATCAGACATTAGTAGAGCCCAAATAAGTTAGCCTCGTGAGACCATCCTGATCTCGCGAGCTTTCAAGGTTTCACTCGCTAATCAGTCTGGAGACTCCGTAGAAGAAAATTTGGAGCGTTCACCAAACGAACGTCCAATCAGCGTTGGCTTTGAGGCGGGTTGAGGTGTGACGCAACGAGAAGCGCGACAGTTCATTCTAAAGAACATGGCGGCTTCAGCCGATGAAACTAGCGTTAGCGTGGCTATCGTGCAAGTTTTATCGGAATTACAGAGTATTTCTTCATTGAAAGAAGAGCAAAACACTGCTCTGGAGGCTTTTCTCAGAGGAAAAGATGTTTTTGCTCTTCTCCCGACTGGTTTCGTGAAGAGTAGCCTGGCTGTTAGTACGTCATATGCTTCGTTGATCTGATTGGTTTATTTGGCCCGTCTATCACCATCATAGGCCAATCAGCTAACAGTATTTTCGCCCCTTCCCAAAATTACTTCAACCAAAGGTTTCCAGATGGATATGCGGAGCAAATCCATCTGGCGGAGTCAGGTTACAAATAAGTTGGTGCCGGTCAGTAGTCTAGTTGTACAAAAAGAAGGGAGATTGTGATTTTTTTTTTTTTTTGGAAGCATACATAGCCTAATTTATATACAGGGTCATTAAAAATCATTAGAAGTCATTTAATTATAATTTTTTTAAATTAAGGCCTTAATTGGCATTAAAAATCATTATATGTGATTATTGTGGCATTTAAAATGCTTCATTTAGAAGAAAAACATTTTATAAAAACAAATTCATCACATATATTTGATCAAATATAATTTCCGTGTGTTCGGCCAAACTGCTTACAGTTGATCGTAAAGCCGTATGTTCGGAAAACAAGCCCAGGGCAGAGAAAAAAGTAGAGTATGGCAGACATTCCAAGTCTCTCTGAAGTTCCGGGAGTCTCCCTGATATTGATAGTTTTCCATGGATGCCCACGAGTCGGATACATTCCGGATTTTAGACTATGCGAGGTGGTGTTTTTTTAACGCGAGCGTGCAGGTAATACAATAATTCGTGCACCGTGTGCGGATTAGAACTACTTCGATTGCACAGGCTAACCAAGAGAGAGGAGGTTGTGGGGAGGATGTTGCTTGTGAAACCTGTGCGTATCTGTCCAAAGCAGTGCTCTGTTCAACGAGCGTTCCGGGGGACTGGTTGTCACAGAGTAGTAGAAATGTAGGTAAAAATTATATTGGCAGTCCTTCCTTATCATTCAGTGCAGCCCAGAAATCAGCCCCTCAGCATGATACTACCAACACCATGCTTCAGAGTGACAACAAAGTTTGAATGCCTTACCTTGGAACTTCTGGTGATAATTTTTCTCACTGCGCCTCAATCTTTGTCCACTTTTCTATTAAAGGCATTTAGCTTGTCCATCTGAGCTCCTGCTCAGTCCATGTTGACATCAAACAGACCTAATGGTAACCAGTAACACTGCTGTTCAAGCATCTGACAAACTGAGAATTTGAGATGAATTTCAATAGTGGTCCCTGGGTTGTTGCACAGCATCCTGGGAACAGGTAGGGGTGAAAGCTTCAGAATTTGGCCCTGATCTCGACCCCATAGATAATGTATGGAGTATATAAAGGATTAGTCTGTGCAGGAAGCTAAATGATACGAATGTAGGATTTCTAAATTCAAATATCCTGCCAGAAATGTATTTAGGGCTACAGAAATTGTGTGGTCGAAGTGTCAATTACATAGAAAAATTTTATTGAATTACTCCTAGTGTCACATGCTTGTCAGGAGGCCAAGAAGTCTTGGAGGTGGGACCCAAACTGGTTGAAAGAAGAACATGCTTTGTAGAGTTTTCAGCAGACAAAACTTGTATTTCTTCTTGTGCAGGACATCTTAAATAGAGAAGAACCTAAATTGGAAGAAACCATTTTTAAAAGGCTGTTCAGCTTCACAATAAGAAGAAAAGGAACATTTGGTTTTGAAAAACTACTTAAGAAATACTTTTACTAATAAATACAGAAACAACTATTTTAATTCAATCCAAACAAATACTCAAACTCAATAAAGAAAACACCATACATCAGATCAAACTCCCCCCTCTTCAATTATCCAATGGTGCAGTCCTGCACACAACTGCTTGGGAGAGTGAAACAGCAGAGGTGAGTATTTCACTATATTTTAACTCCTTAATCCATGAATTTCCCTTTTATGAATAGTTAAACAAAAAAAAAATATTGCGAAATCAATTTACCTTTTTACAAAAATGAAAACAAGATGTGGCCAACCAAAGAACCACAACCCAAACAAATTCACTTCACCCAAAACAACAAAAGTAAACCAATGTAGAAAACCAGATCCTGTGTTTAGCTGCTACTTTGGCCAATATACAAGTAACAATGGCTCATTGTAACATCTAGGTGTAATTACTAATTCCTCCCGAGGTATTAGTGTTAATTTTTGTGGATTAAAGAAAACTTTAAGAAAAGAAAAGATTTTTGTTTTTCTAGTTGTGTTATATAGAATATTTGAAAAGCATTATAAAAGCTAAAATGTTGCAATGTTGAATGTATGTAAAATTTCTCCTGCACTGAATCCCCTTCCCTAAATTGTCTGAGGACTTAACATTGTGGACGGTTAAATTGGCCTCTTGTTTTATACTTTATGAAAAGTTTGTGTAAAAATCCTCATTGTCCTCATTTTAAAGTTGTGTCCAATGGGAATGTGTGTCCATGCGGTCTGTTCCAGGTATTCCCACAACAAGGACTGGGCCAACGCTCAGCGGGTGGCCGAGAGCCACGATCCAGAAAGCGTTTCCGAGGTTCTGGTGGACCAAGCCAAGTTCTGCTTCGAACAGAAGGATTTCCAGAAAGCAGAAGCGTTCCTGCTTCGAGCGCAGAGGCCTGAACTGGCCGTCAAATTATATAAGGTAACCCCACAAATATGATTTAACCTGCAGTTCTTATGCACTTATTCTTTTATTTAACCTAGTGGATGTTTTTTTACGTTGTATATTTAACAGGATGCAGCCATGTGGAGCGATGCAATGCGGATCTGTAAGGAATATCTCCCCAGCAAGCTCTCTGTGCTGCAGGAGGAGTATGAGAGGGAGAACTCCAAGGAGGGTGGCCGGTAATCTAATCACTACTTCTGCATTCATTTATTCTCGCTCATCCAAAAATAGGCCTCAACTTTACATGGATAGCAGTTTAAACAGCCACAAATTGAAAAGGTTCAGTTCAGGAACAAGCTCTGCATCCTTTTCTCTCCTTCCCACCGCTACATGAACATCCTGCCCTCCTCTGCCCTCGACTCTTCTGTTTTTATGAGTTTTTTCTTAGCCAAATAAGAAGATGGTGCTGCTCCCTCCGCCTTTCACCTGTCTGTCTCTTGAAGTAAAGTAAAGAGGCATCTGGAGAGACTGGGGCTGACACCATCAGGTTAGTTATTATGATACAGAGTCCCGAAGGCCTGTGCAGGATTCTACAGTAGCTCTTCACCCTTAGTCTGACCCAGGAGACGGGTCCAGTGATCTGGAAGACCTCCTGCCTTGTTCGAGTACCAAAGTCTCAGCCAACAGTCCTCAGTGACCATAGACCTGTTGCCCTTACATCCTACATTATGAAGAGACTGCTATTGGTTCACCTCAGCAGGCAACAGTTTGCTTATCGCCGTGGAGTTGGGGTTGATGATCCCATCATACACCTGCTTCAACAAACCCACTGTCATTTAGACAAGGCAAACACCACTTTAAGGATCATGTTCTTTGAATTCTCCAGAACATTTAGCACAATTCAGTCTGATTCAGAAGGAAGCATCAACAATCATCTGGATCAAAGACTATCTGACAACCAGACCACAGTTTGTCAGACTGAAGGGTCAGCTGTGTAATCAAGCAGTCAGCAGCACAGGAGCGCCACAGGGGACTGTACTCTCTCTGTTCCTTTTTACTCTGTATAGCTCTGTAGCAGAGTACCATTACCTTCTGAAATACTCTGCAGTCTCTGGGTGCAACAAAGATGGACAAGAAGCTGAGTACAGAGTGCTGGTGAACCGCTTTGTTAGCCTCATGAGACCATCCTGATCTCGCAAGCTTTCAAGGTTTCACTCGCAGATCAGTCTGGAGACTCTCCGTTAAAGAAAATTTGGAGCTGTTCACCAAATGAACGTCCAATCAGCGTTGGCTTTGAGGCGGGTTGAGGTGTGACGCAACGAGAAGCGCGACAGTTCAGGCCCCGTCCACACGAAGTCAAAACGAACACGAAACGCTAATATTTTCCAGAACGTTTGTCGTAAAGACGGAGACGTAAAATAAATGTGATCGTTCCACACGAATGCATGAAAACGCTGCAAAATGTATGCCAGGCCTGTAAGTGGCGCTGTGGTGCCAAAGCAAAAATAGAGCTAATGACTTAAAAAAGCTAATAAAGAAGTCCAGCTTTGTTCTAGGAACTCCTCTAGAACCTCTGAAGATGATTGCACACAGAACAATGTTTTCTGAAGCGAAGAAAATAATGAACAACAATTGGCCTCCTCTTCAGAAGATTTTTAAACAACGGAGTGTCTTCAGTCAGAGGCTTCGACAGTTGTGGTGCAAGACAGACAGCTATCAACACCTGGATAAAAATAACCTATAAGTTACTAAAACCTTTAATTTCCCTTAGGGCATGGGTCTACAAGGTGTTCCAGGCTAAGGACCCCCAAACTGATGGCGAGATGGAGCAGGGACCCCCTAATTATCTCTATTTTATGAAATTGTGTTATATCAAACTGGTCCAATAGTCACTCTATTACATATGGAGTAATGTAATTAAAGTAATTTCATCCTGGGATTATATAAGTATTTCTGATTCTGATTCCTGGTTGATGGAACAGGTGTTGTGAATGAGGCAAGGTAAGGCAAGGCAAGGCAAGGCACATTTATTTGTATAGCACAATTCAGTACAAAGACAATGCAAAGTGCTTTACATGATTAAAATACAGGAAGATAAAACAGAATCAAAGCAAGTAGGAAAAAATAAAAAAATAAATTAAATTAAATAAAAAAATGCAGAAACAAAAAAGAATATTAAACACAGTTGTACTAAAGAAAATATGTTTTAGTTGAACTGTTTAACTAGAACAGTCCAAGGCAATCCTAAACAAATGTGTTTTTAGTCTTGATTTAAAGGAACTCAGGCTTTCCGCACTTTTACAGTTTTCTGGAAGTTTGTTCCAGATGAGTGGAGCATAGGAACTAAATGCTGCTTCTCCATGTTTAGTTCTGGTTCTAGGTATGCAGAGCAGGCTTGAGCCAGAAGACCTGAGTGGTCTGGAGGGTTGATACACTGATAGCAAGTCTGTGATGTATTTAGGTGCTAAGCCATTCAGAGATTTATAGACTAACAGAAGTATTTTAAAGTCTATTCTCTGAGATACAGGGAGCCAGTGTAAGGACTTTAGAACTGGGGTGATGTGCTCTACTTTCTTAGTCTTAGTGAGGACACGGGCAGCAGCGTTCTGGATCAGCTGCAGCTGTCTGATCCACTTTTTAGGCAGACCTTTGAAAACACTGTTGCAGTAATCAATGAAACGGTGCCCAGCTTGAAAGAGCTCCTGTGTGTCGCTATATGCGTTCAATGATGACTGAATGACATCTTCTGTCTCCATTTATCCATTTACTACAGTGTTTTGAAATTCTGTTAATGTGTATTTAAAGACATTTAAATAACTGGAAAAAATTGCAGGGGGGAGTATAAAAAAAAGTCTAATCAACCAAAATTTTCGCGACCCCCTGTGCAGTACCTTCGTGGACCCACTAGGGGTCGCGGACCCCCTGTTGAAGACCTCCGCCTTAGAGAAAAATAAAGTATTTTAGAATTGATTTTAATTTGAAATCACAGCAAATCCAGTGTCTGAATATTCTACAGCCTCTCCTCCATAACACACTGAATGAAACCTTCAACAAACAGCTAGTTTGATGCTTTATTTAAACATCTTTCATGATCTTTTTTTTCCCTGCAACTAGAACTTCCAACAAGGAACAGCTCGTTAGCAAGCAAACCCGCAGTACACAGCCCTTATACCCCCCTCGCCCCATATCCTTTAATGGCTCGTGAGAGAAAACATCAAAAGTTGCCAGTGGAGACGAATGAAAATTAGATTTAAAGAGGGGGAAAAAACCACTAAATTATTCCTGAAGAGTTTACAGCTGCAAGTCTTGCCTTTATTAGGTGTGGTTTAGTAATCAAGCATACTACTAATTTCAGTTTTGACAGTAAATCAATATTTTCTAAATGTATTTATCTTTTTTTCTTTTTTCAAAAAAAGGAACTGAATTTAGTTTATTTTTGGGAAAAATATATTAAAGATGCAGTTTTTGCATCATTAAAAAAAATTGAATTTTAAAAGCGTCTTCTTCTGATGGTTTGGTTTTAGGGGTGCCGAAGGTTTGCTGGAGCAGGCCAAAGAGTGGGAAAAGATGGGAGAATATTCCCGAGCTGTGGACTGTTACCTGAAGGTGAAGGATGACTCCAATGCCGCCTTGATGGAGAAATCCTGGATGAAGGTAGAGATCGATCGGTTTTGCTGCCTAAACATCCCTGCCTGAAAAAGGCTGAGGTTTCATTCTGTGATGTTAAACTTTCAAAAGCATAAATCTGTAGGGAGATCTGTGTGTTGGTAACTGGGTCCGCTGCAGCTGATGGTTTGTTTTAAAGGAATAGTACACCCAAAACATGACTAGCCTTCATTTTCTACTCACCCCCATGCTGAACAACACTCTGGAGTACTTTTTTATAGGATTTCCTGAAAGCGCGCACCTGCGCGTTCACAACGCTACGGAAGCCGGCAGACCAAACTAGATGAAAGTGCGCATTCAGCGTCTGCTCTGCCAATAATGCAAGCGTAGAAGAAGAAATGTGCTGTTTACCTGTGCAAAGAAAGAAACAACGAAAGAAAAATGTCTGAGGACTTCAGTGTTGAGGAAGAGCATGAGTTCTTTGCCGAGCTGAATGCGCACTTTCATCTGGTTTGGTCTGCCGCGGTTTCCGTAGACTCGTGATCGCGCTTTCAGGAAATCCTATACACTACTGTTTATGCTCTAAAAACATTCTAAATGACTTCGTTTCGAGTGAATTATGGACGCTACCCACTCAGGACACTTGGAATACATTGGACGAGCAGTATGGAGGAATATTGAAACGTTTTTTGTGGACTTTTATGGACCTTTCTGCCTCGGGCACCATAGACCTCCATTATTTGAATGTCGGCAGACAGCAAGAAGCCTCCCAGATCTCCAGATGCATTTGAGATATCAAAAAAGTACTCCAGAGTGTTGTTCAGCATGGGGGTGAGTAGAAAATGAAGGCTAATCATGTTTTGGGTGTACTATTTCTTTAACAATTGGTCTGAAGACCAAAACAATTTAGATTCAACATTTTGATTTAAGCGGCATATGCTTTTAAAACCCTCCTTTTTCTGTTGAAACCATCCAGTTGTGGTCTACATAAAGTGGGAACTGCAAAGCTTTGGTCTTAATTTGTCCTAAAGTTGTTACAATGGGTCAAATTCTGGTGTTTACAGCAGCAAAAAGATTATAGAAAAAAATGGTCACACGTATGTGGAGCTTAGAAAAATGTATAAGAATAAAATAATAGTGAAGAGTTAAAAAATGAAAAGATAAAATACTGTACTGTTAAGTGTTACAATATTAAAACTGTGCACCTGGAGCATAAATAACCAATATACAGCTATGGACAAATAGCAGCAACATCAAATATGTGCAAACTGACAATAGCATGTTATTTAACTATTTATTTAAGTCTTACTGATTAACAGACAGTTTATTAGTGTTTAATTTATTTATGAACGGCATCTAAACCTTTTATAAAAGGTTAATAGATAATATATTAAAGCATTAAGCCATACATCCAACATGACAGGGCAAGTTCAATTTAAAATAAAGGCTAAAGCCAGTAATGTTATGTTTAGGGAGAAATTAACATCTATTTACCTTTTGTAAATGGTTTAGATGCAGTCTATAAATTATTATCAAACAGTAATAAAGGCCTGATTTCACTGAATTTCTTTTAACTTCAAGTTTGAAGTAGATGAAGGTGTTGGTTGCTGGGATTATCTTGGAGGAATGGGAAAGGTCAAGGTGTCTCTAACGTCGGTGGATCTCTCTCTCTCTGTGGAGAGTGAAGACACACATCGGGCTCTGTGCGCTATTGACTTCAGGGCTGCAGAGAGATCATTGGAAATGTGAATGCTTGCTCTGGCTGCGCTGCTGAAGGGAAAAGGTCGTGGAGTGTCAAGAATCAATAGGTTTGTATCCGCAGGGATTTTTATTAACCCAGAAACTGTAGCGTCAGCCCGACGGACGGGTCGGGAGTTACAACCGTTTGTTTATTGAACTTTGGGTCTCCTGGTGGTGTTTTAGCAAAGATCACAGGGTCACTGAAATCAATGTGTTTCCTTCCTGTGGTGAGCTTAAAGATGGAAATCAACCTTTATTCTATTTATCTTTTAAAGCTTTTTTATCTGTTTCAACGTGTTTTAAGGGTAAACTAAAGAGCAATGATAGAAATGTATTTGTTTCTAAGGCAAATAAGGCTAAGGCTAAAATCAGTTTTTATACGTTTGGCTCTTTGTCTTTTTTGTCTCATGTAATTCTCCCTGATGTGCTGAAATAAATGATGGAGCAAACGCTGACTGAGGCTGACCCATCTCTGTCTGCTTCTGTTTCCCCTTCTGCTTTTTCAGAACTGACCACTGGTTCTCACTTCAGGTTAAAATCTGTGGCGTTTCCTGACCACAACCCAAAATTTCTACGTTCTGATCTTTAGGAAATACACACATCAGCAGCCATATTTGTTTGCATATCTTAAGAGGAAGCTGCCTCTGGTGGATATGTTGATCCCGCTGTTTATGCATGCTGGTTTTCCTGGGAGAAAATACGGAAGAGGATTAGGGCCACTGAAAAAAAAAAAAAAGTTAACTGATTTTTTTTTTTTTTTTTTCAGCATAGTATGGGAAAAAAGTCAGAATTCTGACTTTAATCGCAGAATTCTGACTTTTATCTCTGAATTCAGTCGGAACTCTGAGATTCAAGTCAGAACTCTGAGAAAAAAGTCAGAATTCTGACTTTGATCACAGAATTCTGAAATTTTTCTCAGAATTCAGTCAGAACTCTGAGATTAAAGTCAGAATTCTGAGAAAAAAGTCAGAATTCTGAGATTAAAGTCAGAACTCTGAGATTCAAGTCAGAATGCTGCGATTAAAGTCAAAATGCTGCGATTAAAGTCAGAATTCTGAGATTAAAGTCAGAACTCTGAGATTCAAGTCAGAATGCTGCGATTAAAGTCAGAATGCTGCGATTAAAGTCAAAATGCTGCGATTAAAGTCAGAATTCTGACTTTTTTCTCAGAATTCAGTCAGAACTCTGAGATTAAAGTCAGAATTCTGAGATTAAAGTCAGAATTCTGACTTTTTTCTCAGAATTCAGTCAGAACTCTGAGATTAAAGTCAGAATTCTGAGATTAAAGTCAGAATTCTGAGATTAAAGTCAGAATGCTGAGATTAAAGTCAGAATTCTGAGATTAAAGTCAGAACTCTGAGATTAAAGTCAGAACTCTAAGATTAAAGTCAGAATTCTGAGAAAAAAGTCATCATCTAAATATTAATGATCATACCATAAAAGGAAGAAAACCTGTCGTTTCATTCAAGGGCTTTTAACCAGGCTTTCATTAGAGCTCATAGAACAGCAAATATGCCATTTTCAATGATGGCTTCCTTTTATTTATTTATTTATTTATTTATTTTTTATTTTTTTCTTCCCGCACTGAGTCCCATACTCACGAAAGATGATAAGCAACAAAATTTTCTATTTTTTTCTGTTTGTAAAAACAGAAAACTAATAAAAACAGAGTCTCAATCAACATTTGCATGAAAGACTAGAGCAGGTATCCATGCTGTGCTCCTGCACCACTTCTCTACCAGTGAGAGCGGGAAGACAGGGCCAAAGATAAAGGTCACAATAGAAGAACGTACCAAAGCAGCTGCAGTCAAGGATAAATGGTTAAAACATCCCATTGCTGGGGAATCAGAAGGGTTTCATAAACGCAGTGAAAGACGAAAACAAACTAAAAATAACAGTGAATCTGAATAATAATTTGTGTTTGTTTGTTTTTCCTGATTTGTCAAGTTTAGATGTACACTATATTGCCAAAAGTATTTGCTCACCTGCCTTGACTCACATATGAGCTTAAGTGACATCCCGTTCCTAATCCATAGGGTTCAATATGACGTCGGTCCACCCTTTGCAGCTAGAACAGCTTCAACTCTTCTGGGAAGGCTGTCCACAAGGTTTAGGAGTGTGTTTATGGGAATTTTTGACCATTCTTCCAGAAGCGCATTTGTGAGGTCGCACACTGATGTTGGACGAGAAGGCCTGGCTCTCAGTCTCCGCTCTAATTCATCCCAAAGGTGTTCTATCGGGTTGAGGTCAGGACTCTGTGCAGGCCAGTCAAGTTCATCCACACCAGACTCTGTCATCCATGTCTTTATGGACCTTGCTTTGTGCACTGGTGCACAGTCATGTTGGAAGAGGAAGGGGCCAGCTCCAAACTGTTCCCACAAAGTTGGGAGCATGGAATTGTCCAAAATGTCTTGGTATGCTGAAGCATTCAGAGTTCCTTTCACTGGAACTAAGGGGCCAAGCCCAGCTCCTGAAAAACAACCCCACACCATAATCCCCCCTCCACCAAACTTTACACTTGGCACAATGCAGTCAGACAAGTACCGTTCTCCTGGCAACCGCCAAACCCAGACCCGTCCATCAGATTGCCAGATGGAGAAGCGCGATTCGTCACTCCAGAGAACGCGTCTCCACTGCTCTAGAGTCCAGTGGCGGCGTGCTTTACACCACCGCATCCGACGCTTTGCATTGCACTTGGTGATGTATGGCTTGGATGCAGCTGCTCGACCATGGAAACCCATTCCATGAAGCTCTCTGCGCACTGTTCTTGAGCTAATCTGAAGGCCACATGAAGTTTGGAGGTCTGTAGTGATTGACTCTGCAGAAAGTTGGCGACCTCTTCGCACTATGCGCGTCAGCATCCGCTGACCCCGCTCCGTCAGTTTACGTGGCCTACCACTTCGTGGCTGAGTTGCTGTCGTTCCCAAACACTTCCATTTTCTTATAATACAGCTGACAGTTGACTGTGGAATATTTAGGAGCGAGGAAATTTCACGACTGGATTTGTTGCACAGGTGGCATCCTATCACAGTTCCACGCTGGAATTCACTGAGCTCCTGAGAGCGACCCATTCTTTCACAAATGTTTGTAAAAACAGTCTGCATGCCTAGGTGCTTGAATTTATACACCTGTGGCCATGGAAGTGATTGGAACACCTGATTCCAATAATTTGGATGGGTGAGCAAATACTTTTGGCAATATAGTGTATGTATTAGGGGACTTATTGAGAAGAACTCAATTTTTTGTAAAAAAAAAAAAACAATCATAGATTTGCAACTTAATTTGATTTTGTATTTACTTAAATACTTATTTACTTTCCTGGCAGCATATTTGTAATTTTTTATTATAATTGAAAAGAATGAAATATCTGAGCATTAAATGTTCAAGTTAAATAAATCGAATAAGTATTTTTTTTTTTTTATTTCATCAGTTTTACACTTATTTTTGAAAAATAATCAACACATTTGACCATGGGGGTACTTATGGTATGATACAATGGCAGAGGGGGTACACACGTCAAAAAAGGTCGGGAAACATTGTTCTACACAATAGTTAGAAGCCAGACTTACCTCTATGGTGAAATAGAGGAGGTTGTGATGATATAAAAGTCAGGCTATCTCTCCCTTTTTGACTTTTCTGGTTTAAATCTGATTTAAAAAGCTCGTACATACAAAAAAAACAACCTATGCCATCTCTACACTTCATTTTCCAACAGGTTTTGATTGAAACCCAACAGTTACAAACACCTTTTAGCATGAAAAAGTCAGACAAGTAGGTGAGGACGCCTGTAATTAAACACCTTGTGGTCACTGGATGCTTTCGGCAAAAGTTTTTTGTTACCAACACTGTTTCTTCATCATCTGTGGATCATATTATACAAAGTTTAAGATGTTTAAGATTTAGTTCATTTTTTGGGTATTTTTCTCCAGGCAGCAGAACTTTCCATCAAGTTCCTGAGTGCAGACCGAGCCGCAGAGGTGGTTCATATCATCGGGCCCCGACTTACACAGCTGAGGAAGTTTAATGCTGTGGGTGAAAAAAACTATTCAAAAATATTAAGGATCTAATATGTTAAGACTTGACGTCAATCTCATTTATCTGTGCTTTGAAGACTAATCTCACCAAAATATTATTTTGTTCACCCAAGGCTGCCGAGCTGTACCTCAACATGGACCTCATCAAAGAGGCGATCGATGCCTTCATCCAAGGCGAGGAGTGGAATAAAGCCAAGCGAGTGGCCAAAGAGCTGTTACCAAGGTTAGCGAATCTCCTCTGCCCTGTTACCACAGAGCTGCATCTCTTCTGGAGGTTAACAACAGAAACGGTTTCATAGTTCTAATCTGTTAATGGATTATGCTCTTTCTGCAGATATGAAGACTACGTGGATCAGAAGTACAAGGAGCACCTTAAAAACCAAGGCAGAGTGGAGTCGGTAAGCACATTCCTGCTAAATTACCAATCCAGTGATGAACCTGTGGTCTAATTATAATAAATCAACCCTAAACATTAATGCCAACCACTAATTTGTTCCTTTACGGTAGTTTTTTTTTTTACTCTTCAGTTTAAACATCCCATCCAAAGACGTTTTTTTTTACCAATAGAGATTCTAAGGTTCAGTTTGAAGTGTTTTGACAAAATGTTTTTGTGACTTTGTGCCCAGCTGGTGGGTGTGGACGTCATGGCGGCTCTGGACCTGTACGCAGAGAAGGGCCAGTGGGACAAATGTCTGGAGACGGCATCCAAACAGGTACAACAGCAGGCTTTCTAGAGCCACCTCTGTATAATCTGTCATGTCCGTGTTCATCTATGATAGCAACCAACATGGACGCTACCTCATCAGATCAAACCAGCTTCAAGGTTTATTTTTGTTGATAAAATGTCCATTTAAATTAATGTTGTATTTTTTTGTTGTGAGGCAGCATAAAGGTTCAGATTCATGTGTTAAAAGTGGCCTAGTCAAAGGTTTAAAGAAATCTTTAAATGTTACCAATCTGTTTCCTCTGACTGGATAATGTTCTGGAAAGGTCTGACCAGAGGCCAGATATGAATCTGATAGAGCATTTGTGGTGAAAGCTAAAGATTAGGGTGATGGCATGGAGAGCTTCTACACTCAAACACATGTATTGACAAAATATGTCTGAAAGAATGGGGGGAAAAATCAAATCCTTATACATGATCTGCATATATAATGATTTAATTACTGTAAAGCAACAGCTTCTACTCTACTCTAAATCAGCTTCTACTGCTTCTACGCTAAATAGTTCCTGCACAATTTGGAGGTGTGTTTAGGGTCATTCTCCTTTTGTAGGATGAAATTGGTTCCAATCAAGCACTGTCCACTGGGTATGGCATGGTGTTGCAAAATGGAGTGATATCTCCCACCTTACCAGCACCAAAGCAACCCCAGACCATCGCATTACCTCCACCATGCTTAACAGATGGCGTCAGGCATTCTTCCAGCAAAGTTTCATTTGTTCTGCGTCTCACAAACGTTCTTCTTTGTGATTCAAACACCTCAAACTTGGATTCATCCGTCCACAACACCTTTTCCAGTCTTCCTCTGTCCAATGTCTGTGTTCTTTTGACCATCTTAATCTTTTTCTTTTATTGGCCAGTCTCAGATATGGCTTTTTCTTTGCCACTCTGCCCTGAAGCCCACAATCCTGCAGCCGCCTCTTTACTGTAGATGTTGACACAGGTGTTTTGTGGGTTCTATTTAATGAAGATGCCAGTTGGGGATCTGTGAGGCGTCTGTTTCTCAAACTAGAGACCCTAATGTACTTATCTTCTTGCTCAGTTGTGCAACGCGGCCTCCCACTTCTCTTCCTACTCTGGTTAGAGCCTGTTTTTGCTGTCCTCTGAAGGGAGTAGTACACACCGTTGTAGGAAATCTTCAGTTTCTTAGCAATTTCTCGCATGGAATAGCCTTCGTTTCTAAGAACATGAATAGACTGTTGAGTTTCAGATGAAAGTTCTCTTTTTCTGCCATTTTGAGCATTTAATTGACCCCAAAAATGTGATGCTCCAGAAACTCAATCTGCTCAAAGGAAGGTCAGTTTTGTCGCTTCTGTAACGAGCTAAACTGTTTTCAGATGTGTGAACATGATTGCACAAGGGTTTTCTAATCATCAATTAGCCTTTTGAGCCAATGAGCAAACACATTGTACCATTAGAACACTGGAGTGATAGTTGCTGGATATGGGCCTCTATACACCTACAGTATGTAGATATTGCACCTAAAACCAGACATTTGCAGCTAGAATATACATTAGCAATGTATAGAGTGTATTTCTTTAAAGTTAAGACTAGTTTAAAGTTATCTTCATTGAAAAGTAAAGTGCTTTTCCTTCAAAAATAAGGACATTTCAATGTGACCCCAAACTTTTGAATGGTAGTGTATATAGAGATTTTTTTTACACTTGTGTAAAACTTATTTTCTGTCATTTTAAAATGTATATCGAAGAAAATAAACCAATATCGACTTACAGGTCATATATAAGATCAGTTAGACTGCTGTCAGAATAATCTGTATACGGGGCTTTAAAAGGAAAGCTGTCAGTCGATTTCTGCTTTTTATTACTCTGTGACATAAAATCTGTATTGAGATATTGAGATTTATGGTTATTTGAAAAAGTTTAAAAAGAAAAAATAATATTTCTAATCCACTTTCAATATCCAGAGTGCTATTTCCAATGTTATAACCTCATCATTAAAGCCATGGGTGGTTCTAGATGGGGGCCAACGCGGGCCAGTTCCCCTGTAGATCATGCCTTGGCCCCTATTATGGCCCCTGTTCCAAAGGCATAATACAAAAAAAAGTGCTACTAGTAGTAGCAAAGTAACACTTTGAGAGTACATTTGGTTCCACACTATTTCAGAGTGGGACCAAATGTACTCATGAGTGTAACTTTAACTTTGCAACATTTACTGTGTAGGTCATTTGGATCTATTTTTTTTTCTTTACGAATTGTGTTTTACTAATTATTTAAAAATAATAAGGTGATTCTGGCCCTGTCCACACGAAGTCAAAACGAACACGAAACGCTAATATTTTCCAAAACGTTTGTCGTAAAGACGGAGACGTAAAATAAATGTGATCGACCACACGAATGCATGAAAACGCTGCTAAATGTATGCCAGGCCTGTAAGTGGCGCTGTGGTGTCAAAGCAAAAATAGGCAAAAACAGGCAACGAAATGTTGGGCGTGCGCACTAATATTTATACATGGTTGCCCTGCGGGTCCATTTTTGTGGTTCAGTCAAATTGAGGTGATGAACTCTGTCGTCTGTATTGCTCTGTTCTTCCTGGAGATATTCCAGAAGAAGAAGATTCTGTTGTAAGCCCGACAGCAGGATGAGTAGCATGTTGTTGTGATACTGTGTCGCGCATGCGTGTTTAGAGGCGACGCTATGACGCATGCGTGTAAAAAAAAAAATGCGGTCAGACCTTAAAGATGGAAACGCGAAAACGGCGTTTCAAAATCTTCCCACTCTGAAAGGTTTAATAAAAAAAAAGATCGTTTTCAGACCCCGAAATGCCGGCTTCGTATGGATGAGAGGCTGGTTTGGTGAAACATTTGTGCGTTTAGGCCAGGGTTTGACTTTGTGTGGACGGGGCCTCAGCTTCAGTGAGATAGGATCCCAGTTTTCATCTGCTATTTTTTTCCCCAAACAAATTAAGAAAAATACTTAAAAATAATTTTTACAGCTGAATTTATCAGTTTTTTGAGTTATAATTCTTATTTTATAGAAAAATCTTTTTTTTTTTACTTAAATTAAGTCAATACTATGTAACATTCCTAAATTCTGATTGTATACTGACCTAAAAAGACATAGAATTTGATTTAAACCTAATTGAATAGAAATTTCACTTCATGCAGCTATCTTAATGTTTTTGAATCCCTTGCCCTATTTTTTATTTCATGTTTTTCTGTTCCAAAACACACTGGCCCCCTTCTGGCCCCCTCCTGGCCCCATGGTACATTTTGGTCTAGAACCACCACTGATTAAAGAACTGTTTGGTTTTATGTTGTTTTTAGGATGCAGGACCTTAAAGCTTGTTGAAGTATTTATTTTTTTCGTCTTTTCTCCTCATCACTGATGTTTCTTTTGACAGAACTATAAGATCCTCCATAAATATGTTGCTCTTTACGCAACTCATCTCATCAAGGAGGAAAATGCACTGAAAGCTCTGCAGCTCTACACGCAACATGGAGCTCCACCAAACCCACAAGTAAAAACAAACAATATCTAAGAAGTCCGGATGCTACAGAGCAGAGAGAAATTAGATAAATAATCCCACTAATAAATTGATTTAGAATACTTAGCTTGTTATATTTTAAAGAATACTTGTTTTTTTCCCTTATTTTTAACATTGAATCATTGATATTAATTTTTTTTGTAACCAGAATTTCAACATCTACAAGCGTTTGTTTCTGGAACTGATCAGCAGCCCCAGCCTCGATGGACCAGAATCGTACCGTATGTGGGCCGACCTGCGAAATTTCCTACAGCAGCTGGTGAATCACAACACCAGAAAGAACCTGCATTTCTAAAACGATGCCGGGGATTTATGTGCTGTTTTTGTGGCGTCGCTTTCAGTGCGAGAACATATCCAAGTCAGCGGAGGCCAATTCTCCGGCTCACCAAGACTTTGAGCAAATGCTGCTGATCGCTCACTACTTGGCCACTCGCTCTGCAGCCAAGGGAGTCGAGCAGCTGGTAAACTGCAGCTTGACCTCAACTATGAATAAATAAAAAATGTGGCTGCGGTTCAAACCTTTTTATTTTTTATTTTTTTGCATTTTCAGATGAGCATAGCAGCCAAGGTGTCTGTGTCTCTGCTGCGCTACACTGAGTACATCCGTGCAGACAAAGCTTTCTACGAAGCTGGCCTAGACTGCAAGGTCGGTCCCCTAGGAAATCTAAAGTTTATGATTTATTCAATACATTTTTTTTCTACAAAAAATACCAATGTTGTAAAAGATATACAAACGGTTTGAGGTTGTCTGAATTAATCAGAAAGCTCAGTTTTATTGTAACTTCCAGACATTCCTCAAGCATTTTCCGATTCCATGATTTAAACTTTTGAGTCGTAGGGAAGTCATATTGAAATGTCAAATCATTCTGGTTTAAACGTGTATATAAATGTACTCTTTATCAGACCATGTTGTCCCAAAAGTTAGAAAATCTGTGTTGTTTTTTTATACGTCAGCTTGTACACCTAAATTCGGTCAATCATATATCAAAGGTCATCTGTCAATCAAATTTTTTCGGTCAGAGCATCTTGATTCATATGTCGCAGCTAATATACACAACGATTGAAATAAGAAATCGGAATCCTTTCCTTTCCCATTGAGTTCCGTCCCA
The DNA here is from genome assembly GCF_016077235.1 of Cyprinodon tularosa. Lineage (NCBI taxonomy): Eukaryota > Metazoa > Chordata > Actinopteri > Cyprinodontiformes > Cyprinodontidae > Cyprinodon > Cyprinodon tularosa. Next base: position 1,184,605 of record NW_024039259.1, read on the forward strand.
GTGTTCACGGGGATGGACGTCTGTGTCTTCAGCAGGCGTAGAGCTAACAGAACTGGCAGCGTTGCGAGGCAAGGGCTCAAACATGTACGGCTGGAAGCCTTCTACACCAAATCAAGCTTCTGCCGCCCTGGCGTCCTCTTCCACAACATCTTCGTCCCCGCTTTCCTCCTCTAGATAAAAAATGGATGACGGAGGAGACTCATCCACGACCTCCGACAAAAAAACCCTCCTCCTCTTACATGTTTCCGCTGTCCATAGCGTCCTTGATAGTGTCCCTTCTAAGTGCTACTTGGTCCCAATGGAATTTCCCATTGGGAACCTACTAGCACTAAGTTGCTAACTGGTTAGCAAGATGCTTCCGAGACCAGTGATGGGAGTAACGACGTTGAAAGTAATGCCGCTACCTTTTTTTTGTAACGAGTAATCAAAATGATTACTCTTACTGTAACTATAACGCAGTTACAATTGCCGACACCCCGTTACTGCCCGTTACTCAGGTCGCACAATTAACCTTTTTTCATGATAAGACACGTGCGCGCGTCATGAGAGAGGGGAGGATGGAGAGTGAGGAGGACTCCAGCGGCAAAACAGTGGTTTCCAGATGGAAATACAGGTGTTACGTCGAGCTGCGTTTCCCCATCAGATATGGTTTCCCCTGCATCTCCGCACAGCACGGCGGCACGATTCACTGCGCAAGCGACTGGAAACGCGCATACTCGCTAAAGGCGCGTAACAGCCGCCCTGTGCTTGCGCCACAGGGGAACTACGGAGAACGTGAACGACCTATATGGAGAAAGTGAGAAATATGGATGGATGGATGGATGGATGGATGGATGATGGATGGATTGATTGAATAGATATAGATATAGCTACATGTTGCAGTATCTATAACAACCCAAACACAGGATTTCAGAATTAGACATCCCCAGTTATTCATTTCATACACTCGCAAAAGTAACGCAATAGTTACTTTTACTAGTAAGTAGTTACTTTTATTGTGGAGTAACTCAGTTACTAACTCAGTTACTTTTTGGGAGAAGTAACTAGTAACTATAACTAATTACTTTTTCAAAGTAACGTGTCCGAGACACCGTCCACAATCAAACTTGCTTGTGAACCTTTCACCACAACAACCCCGCCCCCCTTGATAAATGATCACATTCACACATCATATTCACTCGTGTAAAGTCGTGCACCACTCGGGAGAATTCGGAAATGCAACGGTTGGAACGGCTGCTTCCCTACGACTTTAAATCTATTACGCTGTCTCCTTTTGTTGAATTACTGCTGTAGAAGAAGGATCAGTTCTGTCTAATGACTGGTGATTTTAATTATCAAATGTTTTTACAGTTACGCTGTTGTAGCTGGATCATTAGTACCTTTTTCTCTTTTTTTTTTCTTTCAGGCTGTTGGTTGGGAGAACATGGCCTTTATCTTTTTTAACCACTTTGTGGACCTGTCCGATGTAGGTATCTGCTGAGAAGTCTTCCTACTGACTCTCTCTGAGAGCGTACTTGAATGTTGTAGATTTAAAGATCACAAAAAAGTTTCCATTTTTAAAATCTATGTCAAATGTTTGTGTTAAAAAGTTGGTTATTCTCTGATGCTTAAAAATAAGTTTTGTAAAGGTACAACTTTGCAAGAATAAAGTGATATTCTGCAACATAATTGTTATGCAATTAAGAGTTTTAAAAGTTAGTAATATAGTTTCAATTTGACCAGTAAATACTGAGATGTTTACAAAGATTGTAAATACATATATTTGCAAGAGGAAAATGTCAATAATTTGCTCCAGTGCTTACACGAAATAAATCTGGGTGTTTGTTAAGCATTATGTTATAACTTAATGAGGTGAATGAGTCACAAATTAATCAAAAACAAGCCCTAATAATAAATAGAAAAAAGACCCGTATTCTGTATCCTTACTAGTTTAAAATTACGAAAAAGAAAATAAAAACAATCCACTGGACTTTGTTTCCAAGTTTGAAGACGTTTCACTTCCCATCCAGGAAGCTTTTTTTAATTCAAAATGTCAGAATTAGCGTTGAGTTTGAAGCTTTATAGAGTGGACCAAAAACAAAGCTTTGTTTTGGCGTCAAATGGATTATTATTATTTTCTTTTATTAGAATGTCTATGACCTGGATGATTGAGAAACTTCACCAGCTGATTCTGTTTATTATTTTAAGAAACAGCTGAGAACTCCTTTATTCAGAATGGCTGAAGTGTAATGTTACTGCATGCTATTTTATCCTTTCATCCTTTTGGGGTGTTTTTAATGCTTGTTTATATCTTTAAGAGCTTTGTGGTTCTTGACCTGTCAAAGGTACAGCTTCCTGGATGGGAAACGAAACTAGCCTCGTGAGACCATCCTGATCTCGCGAGCTTTCAAGGTTTCACTCGCAGATCAGTCTGGCTACTTTCCGTTAAAGAAAATTTGGAGCCGTTCACCAAACGAACGTCCAATCATCGTTGGCTTTGAGGCGGGTTTTGGTGTGGCGCAACAAGAAGCGCGACAGTACAGTCTAAAGAACATGGCGACTTTAGCCGATTAAACTAGCATTAGCATGGCTATCGAGCAAGTTTTATCGGAATTACAGAGTATTTCTTCACTGAAAGAAGAGCAAAACACTGCTCTGGAGGCTTTTCTCTGAGGAAAAGATGTTTTTGCTCTTCTCCCGACTGGTTTCGGCAAGAGTTTGATCAATCAATTGGCTCCTCTTCGTCGTCGCTCTGTTAGTACGTCATATGCTTCGTTGATCTGATTGGTTTATTTGGCCCGTCTATCACCAACATAGGCCAATCAAGTAACCAGTATTTTCGCCCCTTCCCAAAATTACTTCAACGGAAGGTTCCAGCAAATCCATCTGGCGGAGTCAGGTTAAAACGAAACGTCCTCAAACTTGGAAACAAAGTCCAGTGGATTGTTTTTAATTTTCTGTTTTTGAAATGACAATGAGACTGAGAACCTGAACCAGCCCTACTAGTTTCCTTTGCTTTCTCTTAATTTTCTTACCCATACATTTGAATAATTAGAGAAAGCCTTTTCAAAGAAAGGATTACCTTGTGGTTAAGAGCAGAAAAAATTTCTAGAATTTTCTATACATTTTAACATAAAGAAAACGTATCCATTTTGATGGAGCTGAAGTCTTGCTCTCTCTCAATTTTCTGCAGCCTAAATGAGTCATAACCTCCTATACAAACCTACATATACAAACCTTCCAAGAGGAAAATATTAATAATATGCTCCAGTGCATACAAGAAGGACATCCGGGTGTTTTTTAACGCATCAAGCGTTAAATTTATGGGGTGAAATTTATCCATGTGAAGTTGTAGGTTCTATTCAGTTGCCCCTGGGCAAGGCACTTCCCCTTCTTGTTTACCAGTCTGTGTTACTGTATAAAAGTGGTTCTATAGTGTCAATTTTTTCTTGCAGTTTTTATTTTACATGCAAATTAGCATTTTGACAACATAGTTCATAATTTTTTTTTTCACATAAACATATGATATACATTTGTTTTATCTATTTAAACCCATTATTTGTCTTTATGTTCTAAAACCAGTCATTTATAAATAACTTCTTTTGTGGATTTATTCTGTTTATTCTGTTTTGCCTCCTGGTTGCAGGCCTTGGACGACGGCCACGCTCCCGATCACTCCGACTTCCTGGACACGGACATTCCCTTCGAGGTTCATCTTCCCACCCAACTCTGTGTGACCGTAAGAAAATCACCTCCACCCACTCACCTCAGATCGACGCAGAAATTACAGCCTGATAGATGGAGACAATATCGATGTCGTGCTGCAAATCAGATCCCAGGGAGTTAGTGTCACATTCCTCTGTGGTCTTGTTAATAAATGAGATTGTGTGGATTTATGAAATCATTAGCGTCACTGTCAGCTGAACATTAACTGTTGGATTGATCCGTTTCATCATCTTCGGTCCTTTTAACACAGACTCATGAGGCACAAAAGATGAATAACCTACAGATTTTAGCCAAATCGGAATCAATGAAGGCAGAATTGTTCAGATGTTTACATGTTTTTCCACTCTTGCCATTCCTTATCTGTGAGTTTTAAAGATGGGAATATATTCAATTTATTTTAAACGTATTTATTTTGATTCTAAAATTATGTTTTTTTTTTTTAAGGATTGGTTTTTGCTCACAGATTTTTTTTAAGCAGCCATTTTTAATTCATGTTTTATGGATGACAGGAAGCCCAGCTGGAGCAGATCCGTGATTGGGTGCTGATGGTGTCCGTGCAAAACCGGCTGGAGCAGGTTCTCCCTCGGGACGAAAGGGACACGTACGAAGCCTCGCTGGTGGCCTCCAAAACAGGCCTCCGCTCGCTGCCTTGTGTTCTCACTGGTAAGAAACCATATCTAACATGGAAAAATCTCTCTTTTATTGTCTGATAAAATCTCTGACAACCTTGAAGGAGATAAAACCTTAAGAGAAAAACATCAAGGAAATAATATCTGATATTTTCAAAACATTTATCTTGCATATAAACTGTCTATTTTATTCAGTAAAGTTTATCCTTCAAGTCCATTTTATATGACATCCATAGACTCAATAGGCTTGAAGAACAGAAAAATAAAAAGCAAAGCAAGTTTATTTCTAAAGCACATTTCCCTGGCAAGAACATTCAAAGTTATGAACATGAAAAAAGACAAGTAGACCGCAGTGGGAGAGAAACATTATGTGTTATTAAGGAGACTAAAACTAAGTAATTAAATAGAATACAAATAATTAGTTAAAATAAGATCATTATATAAAAAACAATAAAAATTAAAGGAAATTTGGACTGAAAACGTTACTGTTAATGTTTAGATGGTACAGTCAATAGCCACTCTAAACAAATATGTTTAAATCTTGATATAAAGCGGCTTAGATTATAGCCAGGAGACCTGAGAGGTCTCATTGGTTGATCTACTGACAACAAGTCTGTTCCTTTAAACCATCAATCTGTAAAACTCCTCACCTGGGGGAAGAAAGTGGTGTTAGGAAGAGGGACAAGGGTCAGCACCCTACGGAAGAGGATTAGGGCCACTGGAAAAAAAAAAAATTTATTTCAGTTTATTATGGGAAAAAAGTCAGAATTCTTACTTTAATCTCAGAATTCTGACTTTAATCTGACTTTAAAAGTCAGAAATCTCAGAATTCTTACTTTTTTCTCAGAATTCTGACTTTAATCTCAGAATTTTGGATCTTAATGTAGATGGGCACCATGAAGGAAGAGATGTGGGAGCATTCAGCTTCACTGAAAAGGTGTGAGTTGTTGCGAGGGCCAGTGACACATTGGTGGAAAATGATGGAATTGGGCAACTTTTTACGTGTCCGAGGGGTCCCCTCATTGATAGAGGAGCAGAAGGTCATTAAAAACAAGAGAGCTAGTCTCTAAAACAGACATGGCTATGGCTTGATGCTAACATGTTTGTTATCTGTCCGAATTCTGAAATAAAAGTCAGAATTCTGAGAAAAAAGTAAGAATTCTGAGAAAAAAGTCAGAATTCTGAGAAAAAAGGAAACATTTTGAGAATAAAGTCAGAATTCTGACTTTTTTCCCCCATGTTAAACTGAAATAAAATTTAAAAATCAGTTAACTTTTTTTTTTTTTTTTTTTGTGGCCCTAATCCTCTTCCGTAGCACCCCCCTCCTTGGACATCTTATGTAAAACATTACCTTTTGTCAATGATGTGCAATATTCTTCTCTCTCACTGGGCAATAATATATGCCAACTACTGTGGAGCCTGTGTAATTTTTTACTTATTTATAAGGTCATTTTTTACTATTATATACACTCTTTTTATATTGTCTGTTGTATTTTTTTTTTATCATTAGTGACATCTTGTTTTAACTTTTGGAATTCTATATAAGCTACTGGAACCATAATTTCCCTAAAGGAGTAATCCCAAGGGATAAATAAAGTTGAGTCCAAGTCTAATGTATTTTAGTGCTAAGCCAGTCAGTGATTCATAGAATAACAGAAGTTTATTAAAATGTATTCTATAGATACAGGGAGCCAGTATAATGGCTTTAGAAATGGGCTGATGTTCTCCACTTTTGTAGTTTTAGTGCAGCTGTCTGCGCCACTTTTTATACCGACATGTGAAGACACCAGTGCAGTAATGAGTTTTTAAAGATCCTGCTGAGGCATCAGTCCTTTAATCCTTGAGATGTACGTGATAGAAGGCCATCTTTGTTCCTGTCTTTATGAGCCTCTAAAGGTTCAGGTTTGGGTTCATCACTAGATTCAGATTTAGAGCCTGATTGATGGTTTCTGGCTGGATTAACTGAAGCCGAATGCTAACTTTTAAACAATCCTCCTTGGTCCAAAAACTATTACTTCAGTTTGTTTTGAATTCAGCTAAAAAAAAATTGGCACATGGATTGATTTATTTACCCAGAGATTGAATGGGTTCACAGCCACCATAATGAACAATAGAGGGGAAAACTAGGCCGGCTGTGAGTGAAGAAGTGTCTGACATGTTTTGATGTTAGAGAATCTGGTACATAAATAAGAAGGTGAAAAACTGAAGCATGTTTTATTGCATGAATCATCAGGCTGTGGATTATATCTGCAGGCCATGCCAGCACATTGCATTCTATGGAGTTTATTTTTTGAAACGCATTCATAGTTAATTAAGCTTTCCTTAACTCTTTAAAGCCAAGTGTATCATATTTGACATTGATTTTTCGAGACCACTGCAACATGTGCTGTGTTTTGTTCTTTTAACCCTGACCTACACAATCAGAAGCACGCAGTGAACAGAAAACGTATGAAATATTATCCTGTATCAAAGTTGATCCAAATAAATGATCTATTTTACCTTAAACAAAATGTATGTTTTTTTAATCTCATATTAAAAAAGTTCAAAGACGATTCTAATTTTGAAAAATTCCAAATTTCTGTCAATTATTTCAGGGTTCGGGCTTTAAAGGGTTAAGCAAAACATAAGTAAACACTGTAATTATGACAAAAAAAAGGAAGAATTGTTTGTTGCCTACAAGAAACAACTGTTGGCTCGCACCAAGTGTTCAGCTGCTCAGAGAAGGCCATCCTTCTTTTACACCTTTTTTAACGTTAACAACATTTAGGCTTTTATTAGATTCTTTTTTTTTTTTTATTCCCTTGTCCGCCATGCCTGTCTAATCCTAAATCCTGGTGAAGTTGAGCGAGAGAGACGCACCTGCTCGACTGTTTCACTTTGGGACAAATCGTGATCGTTGATTGGTTGTAGCAAGGTTGTGATTTGTTTTCCCAGTGAATATAAATGTAGTGAGATCATAACATTGATATCCTAGCATTTAATCCAAATACTTCTATGTAGCATAAACATGAAAAAGAATCTTTCACTTTGTAAACACCCAAAGAAACGAACTTTGGAGCCGTATTTACAGTTCAATATGTTGAAGTTTCTGAAGCATTGTAATTATTTTTTAATCCAACATTAAACATGGGCATGATTCATGAAGAACTTTATATGAAAATATATGATGTGTTTATGAACATGAAGGAAAAAAATAGAAGCGTTTTCCTCTGTTCTGAAGAAAGTATTATGTTGTAAAAGCATTTTTCCTCGTTTTTCTAATAGTTTTGCTCGTCTCCTTTCATTTCATCTTTTTTCCGTTTGTTCTGTGCTTTTAGTTGATTAGAGTTTTTCATTAAAGCTTCTCACTTGGATGAATGCTGGTTCATTATAATTATTTTCCTTTTTATTCGGATAACAGCTGAATAATACAGTGTTTTTTTTTTTATCCACAAAACCTGCCTTTATTCTGCTGCTTTTGCTCATAGTTTGCCCTTATGATGTAGTTTACTTCTTACTTTGTCCTTTCTTGTGTCTGCCTGAAGGTTATCCTGTTCTCAGAAACAAAATTGAGTTTCCAGCTGCAGGAAAAGCAGCAAACAAAGAAGACTGGAATAAATTTCTTATGGCAACAAAGGTGAGATAGACTTTTGCTCATTTTGGGAAACAGGAAACCGCTTTACTTCATTTGAATATAGACGAATATGTGGGCATCAGTATACTTAGTTTATTTGATTTTTATTCTTAACATGAACAAATCAACACACATCCTTGGATTTCACTTGACTATAGATTATTAATGTCAGCCCCCTTCATTTATTCATTAGAATATACACTCACCGGCCACTTTATTAGGTACACCTGTCCAACTGCTTGTTAACACTTAATTTCTAAGCAGCCAATCACATGGCGGCAACTCAGTGCATTTAGGCATGTAGACATGGTCAAGACAATCTCCTGCAGTTCAAACCGAGCATCAGTATGGGGAAGAAAGGTGATTTGAGTGACTTTGAACGTGGCATGATTGTTGGTGCCAGAAGGGCTGGTCTGAGTATTTCAAAAACTGCTGATCTACTGGGATTTTCACGCACAACCATCTCTAGGGTTTACAGAGAATGGTCCGAAAAAGAAAAAACATCCAGTGAGCGGCAGTTCTGTGGGCGGAAATGCCTTGTTGATGCCAGAGGTCAGAGGAGAATGGCCAGACTGGTTCGAGCTGATAGAAGGGCAACAGTGACTCAAATAACCACCCGTTACAACCAAGGTGGGCAGAAGAGCATCTCTGAACGCACAGTACGTCGAACTTTGAGGCAGATGGGCTACAGCAGCAGAAGACCACACCGGGTGCCACTCCTTTCAGCTAAGAACAGGAAACTGAGGCTACAATTTGCACAAGCTCATCGAAATTGGACAATAGAAGATTGGAAAAACGTCGCCTGGTCTGATGAGTCTCGATTTCTGCTGCGACATTCGGATGGTAGGGTCAGAATTTGGCGTCTACAACATGAAAGCATGGATCCATCCTGCCTTGTATCAACAGTTCAGGCTGGTGGTGGTGGTGTCATGGTGTGGGGAATATTTTCTTGGCACTCTTTGGGCCCCTTGGTACCAATTGAGCATTGTTGCAACGCCACAGCCTACCTGAGTATTGTTGCTGACCATGTCCATCCCTTTATGACCACAATGTACCCAACTTCTGATGGCTACTTTCAGCAGGATAATGTGCCATGTCATAAAGCTGGAATCATCTCAGACTGGTTTCTGGAACATGACAATGAGTTCACTGTACTCAAATGGCCTCCACAGTCACCAGATCTCAATCCAATAGAGCATCTTTGGGATGTGGTGGAACGGGAGATTTGCATCATGGATGTGCAGCCGACAAATCTTCGGCAACTGTGTGATGCCATCATGTCAATATGGACCAAACTCCCTGAGGAATGCTTCCAGCACCTTGTTGAATCTATGCCACGAAGAATTGAGGCAGTTCTGAAGGCAAAAGGAGGTCCAACCCGTTACTAGCATGGGGTACCTAATAAAGTGGCCGGTGAGTGTAAAGTAGCCAGACAACGCAACTTCTGGTTCAAGGGTCAAACGGCGCCGTCGTCCAATCAGCGATGTCTCATGTTTCCCACTGGTACCTACCTTTTCCGGTAGGTTAATGTAATTGTGTTTTCCTTAATGTAGTTGCGCTTTGCTTTATGTAGTTTTGTTTCTCTTAATGTAGTTGCTTTGCTTTATGTAGTTGCGATTTCCTTAATGTAGTTGCGCTTTTAGATTTGTAGTTGCAGTTTGCACTTCAGGGCCACCGTACAAATGTGTATAATATACAGTGGGGAAAAAGTCATTTTTTTCTTAAAATAAGTGCATTTGTTCTTGGATTGAGGAGGTAAAAGACACATTTTGCCAATGGAACAAGACAATTTACATTTCAAATAAAAAAAACAATTACATTGTCTTACTTCAAGTGCATATTATCAAATTATCTTATTTTAAAAGTATCTAATTAGCATATTTTAAGAGTAAGAATACTTATACTATCTCATTTACCTACCCAAATTAAGGATACATACACTTAATTTAAGACATTCTTTCTTTTGTCTAGATCATTTTTCCAGTGTAGGTAGAAATAAATCCATTGTGTTTGTTGATTGTTTTCCATTTTCTAATACCTAATGATGAAAAGATAAATAACTAAACTACATTTCCATAAAAGCAGAATGCTTTCAGATTGAATATGTAGTTTTGTATTGGATCTAGGTTCAGTTCATATTTTAATTGATTCACGTTCTAATTTGAGTTCAACATTATAGCGTAATGACCCTAAGATCTAATCTTTAATCTATTCTCTTAATGTTGTTTGTATTTGATCAAACAGGAAAACGAATCAGTTGATGTTTATTTGTGTTTATCTAACCCCACAGACCACTCACAGTCCAGAGTGTCAGGATGTCCTTAAATTCATAAGTGAATGGTGTGGTGGTCTACCAGCGTCAGGATTCTCCTTCCACTGATGGGAATCCTCTCCGTCGTACACACTTCCATATTCCCTAGGTGCAACTTCTTCTCTTTTTAATTTCTAATACATGTTTATTTCACTGCCAGATTTTCTCTGCTCTCTCTCTCTTTTTTTTTTTTTTTTGTTAAGCAATGTTCAATATCTGAACATAGCTTAGGTTCCTTCCATAAAGGTTTTCAATTGAATTAAAGAAATAGACAAAAAAAAAATTTAATACTGGATCTTATCTAAAGAATTGTGATATAAATTTTATTCATATTTATACTAATAAATATTAACATAAATGATTGGAAAATAATAGTTCATATTTGAATGAATACGCTTTTTTGAGTTAAATTTTGGTAAAGCTAAACTACCAGCTTAGCCTTAGCATTTAGCTAGGCTAGGCTAATTTAGCCACAATTCTGAATTAGGCTGATTTTAGACCCAAGTAGTGGCTTTAATTTGAACAAATGTTCAAAAGATGTTTGTCCCCAACACAATTATTTCTACAAACTACACTTTTTCCATATTTGCAGAGTTGTAGTTTAACATGAAATTAATAAAAGAGTGCTAGCTTTAGCTGTATGTCCAAATAAGCACTATTTTTACAACTTTTCTGATAGTTACACAGTAAAAAATAATAAAAATATACAAATTCAGAGTCTTTATTAAAATGACTATAAATCAGTTACTGCTATAAAGAAAGAAAAAAAACAAGGCAGCACTTTCAAATTGGTGATTTTATTAACAAAACATTAAAGCAAAAAGGTTTGTTATATCTCTAACTTAGATTTATATCCTCCTCTTTGGATGTCAATCAACAGTTCACAGCATATCATATGTATAAATGTTGACACAGCATATCATATATATATATATATATATATATATATATATATATATATAACATATAGATATATGTTAGATTGAAAAGCTCTGAGGATGATGGAAAATGTGGAATTTTTTTAAAGCGCAGTAAAGGTTACTGAATAAAAATAAGTGATCTGTAGTTATATGGAACATTTTCACACAATATATAATATTTTCTATATTCTGGTGATTTTCAGAGAATTTAACTAAAAGTATGGGTCCTACTAAAATGCTTGCATCTACTGTAAACTGAGAATTTGTCAACTGTGTTTATTAGTAATTCTATTCAGTTCAAGTAAAATAAGCAATGCGAAAAAAATGCATTATTACTGGATTACTAGCATTAATACAGGAACCAGTGCAATCAAATCCCATGGAAACTACACTGTGTATGAATATTTGGAAATAGGCTAAGGATTAAAAATCTTAATTCATTATCTTACTAAATTTTTACGGTTTACAATTCAGACCTTCTAAGAGGCTGTAGATTCTATAAAAACTCAAAGTATTTCTATGGATGTTTCATTTTGGTAGATGTGATGGAAATAAAGTTTTTAAACATATTTAATGGACCAAAATACATCCCTCTGTTTCCTCCTCTATCACTCCTGGATAACTGAGTTGTTCTGCACATCCTCTATGTATGTGGTTGGTGTTTTCTTGGGTGGCTGATCTTTTAAAAATTAAATGCATTGGTTCTTTTCTTTTGTGGACCTCCCATAGACTTGTGAGGCATATCTGAAACCTTTAGAGATTTGTGTTGGTTTAATTAGTCCTAAAATCCAAAGGGAGATTATTCAACTAGACTGAGCAATAATTATTTTACTTGTGAGCAAAACATGGACTAAAACTGGGACTAAATCAGGAGGCTAAATTAGAGGAAACACGGATTAAAGCTTGACGAAAAAAACAGCTCTAGATGTAGAGAAAACAAACCATTTGATCTGATCCTATACTCCTCATTGATTATTTAAGCCAGCTGCTGTATAGTTTATTCATATTTACTTAAGTACTTTGTTTCAAATCTTCATTCATTTACAAAATTAATGATCTTAGTCCAGATAAGATAAGAATTAAATAGCATACCTCGTAATAAATACTAGTAAAATCCCAGTCTTTTTTTTGTATCAGTTTTTAATTCAAGTGAAATATTTAATACAATTTCATTCATTGAACAGCTTATATAAAAGTATATATTGAGCTGGTAAATTTACAGTTTACCATATGTTGAATTTTGATATGTATTTTGTTTCATGTAAAGAGTCACATAAGTAAACATTTATATTTGTATTTCTTTTCTCTAATTTCTTTTTCTCAGGATGGCATAGAAGATAAAGCCAAAGGTTGACGTCTTAAGCTTAAATATGTTTTCTCAATGTTATAAATCTTCTGCATGACTTTATTTCCCATCAGTTATAAATATATTTAATGTATGCGGACTGAAAAGTTTCCTTCTGTGTTTTTAAAGCCAGTAATGCCTTTACGGTGTGTTTCCAAAGGAATGTATTGTCTTTAGGAATGTCTAAATAAAGTTTTCAAACACTAAAAGCCTTTTTTTTATGTTGTGTAATCTAAAACTATTTTTTTCTGAGGTTATTAACCAATTCCAGGGGAAGAAAAGTCATCAATTATATCTAGCTGTAGAGACCTCAAAATTGTAACCTTTTTTTTAACACAATGCATTAGAAATGCATCCATTTTTCAAATGCATACACATAATTTCTAATAACTGCACCAGTTTATATGTAAAAGAGGAGCAACTATTGTCATTTGATGTGTGCATTTCCATGGCTGTGGGTCTCTTTTCATTAAATCTGGACTACATTATGATTCAGCTTCTGTTTGTGTGCGTTGTTGGGCGGATTTGTTCAAAAGCAGACTTTCATCTTAATAGAGTACATCCATTGCTGCTGCATCTGTGTTACCTTCTCAGTATGGCTGCCATGACGAGTCTAGTTAGAGGAATTTTTTTTTGACGGGTCTCTGAGATGCATTTTGGATCCTAAGATTATTCAGATTTCCTTATTTATACAACTTATGTGCATTCAGCAACTGTATAGCTTTAATTCTTTTTTTTTTCAGGATTATTTAACTATGCATTTCCTTTTTTTATCTATTTGTTTTAGTTGTTTTTTTAGATTTCTCATTGGCCTTTCTGTATTATTTTGATTTTTATGGAGATCTCTTAAGAATTGAAATTTTTTTTCTTTGTTTTATTCAAATGCTCTCTCCTTGTTTTGTGTATATGTATATATATATATATATATAAATATATATATGTATGTATATATATAAATATATATATGTATGTATATATATAAATATATATATGTATGTATATATATATAAATATATATATGTATGTATATATATATAAATATATATATGTATGTATATATATATAAATATATATATGTATGTATATATATATAAATATATATATGTATGTGTATGTATATATATTGTATGTATGTGTATATATGTATGTATATATGTATGTATATATGTATATATATGTATATATATTGTATGTATGTGTATATATGTATGTATATATGTATATATATGTATATATATTGTATGTATGTATATGTGTATATATGTATATGTGTATATATGTATAAGTATATATTTATATGTATATGTATGTATGCGTATTTATATGTATGTATATATATGTATGTATGTATATTTATGTATATACATGTGTATATATATATATATATATATATATATATATATATATATATATATATATATATATATATATATATATATATATATATTTATTTATTTTTATTTAGTTTTTATTGGAGTGGCAGAACGGATGCCCCATATTCTGGGGCCTAATCCTCGAACAGCTAACCCAGGTATGAATCCTGACCTGGGGGAGTTCCACCTGTCCTCCGTTTAGTTAATGATGAAATTAATAAAAGCAAACACTAGGGCTAATTTTTCAAAGTGATATTTGTGCAAATTAATTAGCTGAAGGTAAAAAAAAAAAAAAAGAAAACTACTATTACAGTAGTAGCCATTCCAAATGTCCCCACTTTCCTTGATGGACCCTTGGCTGGTCCCCTACGATTCCTTCTTAAAGATCTATCTTTGTACTAAAATATTCTTTCTGTTGTTATTTGTGGACATTAAGATCTAAAGAGAAGCATCAGACCCTGTAATTCATTGAAAGGGTCGAGTCAGAGAAAAATAATATGCAAGAAGGGGTCACTCCAGAGGCTGGAAGGTGGAGGGGATTTCGCTGGGAGTTGGAGGGTAGTGGGCAGCCATTCGGCTGGCGTTTGACTGGGAAGGGCCAAATTCGAATGGCTGCTACTGTAAGTATTTTGGATTTCTGTGAAATGGGTAAAAGACCAAATATATGAACTTTTTGAAAATATTTGTCGTTTAACCCAAAGCTGCTGTGGATTTAATCACAGGTGAACCTAAAATTCTATAATGTTTCTCAATTTTATTGTGTTTTCTCACTGAAAATATAATCACAGTGTTTTTGGGTGTTTTTAATCTAATTTCATTCAACTTTAATATTTAACCATCATTGAAAATACTGGTGACCTGATCATCCCCATCGTGGCTGAGCTGTTCCTCGATGTCAACGCTGTCTCCATCGTCGCAAATGGTGTCTGCATTGTTCAGCACACAGACTGTGTCCGGTTGAATCTTCAGAAAGTGTCCGTCTGTTGTGCCTAGAAAGGGGAACAGCGGCTCTGTGGAGCTGCATCGGAACTATTGTATGAGCGTCTCCGGGTCAAAGAATCTTAGAACTCCTGCGTCACAGTTCAGATGAACCCGGATCTTCTGAAGCTTTTTCTTAACTGGAGGATCGAAGACTGAACGAGAAGGGGAAAATGCCTTGTAGGTGCCTTTATAATAAGCTAAGGTCCATAATCCGGACCGTTGTCCCAAAGGTCCCTTTCTTTTCACAGACTCTGGTGCCACGCCCAGCATCCAGTGCTGGTTCTCCCCCAGCTGTGAATCCCAGATGTGAAACCTTCAGAGCCGAGGACGATGGAGGAGCTGTTGAACCTTTCTGGATTGTCTGGAAGCTCTTGGCTCTCCCCCCATTTGACGCCGGTCAGATGTTTAGTCAGTCTGAGTCCTGGGTGAGCCGTGTTTGGATCCAGAATCACAGGGAAGTACAGGTCGTTCATTTTGCTCCAGATGTTAAAGCTGAAGTCTGTAAGTTTTTAAAAATCACTTTTTTGTCATATTGGCTAAAACTGTCCCTATGCCCAGACAGCAGTACATGTGATATGTAACCTGTGAAAAAAACTGCTTCAATTGGTACCGCCTACTGCCTGTATTACAATCTGGAAAGAATAATTCGGGACGAGTCAAAACAACCAATCACAGCCAGAGGAGCGTCTGATGGAGTGTCAATCACAGCTCACACACACTGAATTCCGCCCCCCCCCCCCTTCTGGTCGCATGCGGTAGCCGCGCAGATGCTGTGAGAGGGGTGGAGCTTGGAGGTGGGGCATGAGTGAAGCAGAGAGGGTGGGGGAGTGGCGTGAAACCTGTTTTTCTTCAAATTTTCAGTCGAAGTCTGCTCTCTTCTCAATGTTACAGACTGCAGCTTTAAAGGTCAGATTGCCCTTGTGTTTGGCTTCATCCAGAAGAAGTCCAGAGAGCAGCGGTGGATGATCCATTTGGGTTTGCTGCCGGACTCGCTCTGCTGCCGCCCCACGGCGGCGCAGGAACAGAAGATCATCAGCTCTCAGCTCCTCCCTCATCTTTGTGATTGCTTCTGAAAGAGTCGCCATCTTTTTCCTCAGATCCTTCACTCTCTTCTTTACCACTTCACACTTTTCCTTCTGCTCCTCCCTCACAGCGGCAATCCTGACCTCTGCCTCTACCTCCAGCAGCTCATGAAGCAGCTTCACCTCCTTCCTAATCCGCTTCTTCACACATTGAGCCTGGACTTCAATGTGGTTTCCTGTTTGTTCATGTTTTTCTCTGACCTCTTTAAAGAGCTTAAGTTTGTCCTCCAATGGCTTCAGCGACGCCTCGAGCTCTTCTCTCTGATCTCGAGCAACTTCTTCGATGGGTCTGAACCTGTGATTGGCATGTCTTTCTGAGTCTCTGCAGATGAGACAAATAGGCTCCTGGTGCTCCAGACAGAGGAGCTTCAGTTTCTCGGAGTGCAGCGAGCAGAGCTCCTCCAGGCTCCTTTCCTGCTCCAACAAGAAGGCCTCACAGAGGTTCTTTAACGCCAAGTTACGTGGAGGCTTCTTTCTTCCAGAGATGCGTTTACACACAGGGCATTCAAGCTCCTCTCTCCTCCTCCACCAACTCTGAAGGCAGGCCTCACAGAAGCTGTGGCTACATGACAGCAGGACCGGGTCTTTGTAGACATCGTGGCAGACAGGACAGCTGAGGTTGCTGTCGGCTCTAAAGGCCATATCCTGTCTGAGGGAAGCAGAAAACAGCAGTAAAAATAGCAAAACCAAGTTTGTTAGTAGTAGCAGCTGTATCGAAATGAAAACTCACGTTTAATAACTCAAAGAGGTCCAGTTTTTGCAGGTTTTGTTTTTTAACCAGAAGCTCAAAAGGCAGAGTGAGTCATAGAATGGGCGATGCCAGAGCTGAGTACTGTCGGTGTGGATCCTCCCTTTGCCTACAGTGGAGCTGAAAGAATGCGGAAAAACAAGAAGGCAGGAGCAGGGCCACATCCGCTATGTGGGGAATACAAAACAGATGCATAAAGGCTGAAAAGTAAAGAAAAGTAAAGTTTTAAACTACAAATCATGTTGAAAAGAAGGAGGGAATCACTTTAACTCTTTATAGGGCACTAGGTGAAATACTTCGAAAATTTAAAAAAATTCAAGCCAATAATTTAACCTTGTTACCTTTGGAACATTAAAAAAATATTTCTGATACGGTCAGCTTAACATCAACATGATGCAACACATAGACTCATGAGCTATAAGAAGCAGGAGATGACCTTGTTCGGGGCTCAATCTTTGCCGCACGCTCGCGGACGCGATTTTTGGGCCCACAGCTGTGCAGCTCCAAGCATTTTCTCTGTCCTGTAACGACCTGATCTGGAATAAACTTTGTTACTTTTTTACTCCTGTTTTATAGTTTTTATATGGTTTTACCCAGTTTGAGTTAAGAGTAGTAAATAACTTGCTCCCAAGAAAAGAACCGTGAGGAAGCCCCCGAGGCGCAACGGCTTTTTAAAGGGACAACTTCCTCATTTTAACAATATTTTGATGTGAAAAATGAAAGTCAATGTAATAACAAGAAACACTAACTTGCCCGAATATATTAAGAAAAATAACAAAAGTGCTTCTAATAAAAATTCATGAAAAACACTGAGACTAAAAGAAAAAAATTTCTTGGTACAACATAAGCTTAGAGACTTTAATGCTGATACTTGCACTTACATTTTTTTATTATAAACCTTAAAATAATATTTTTTTAGCTTTACTTTTTAACTTTACTCTTAGGTTTTTTTTTTTAACCTTTTTTCTTGAATTTTTCCCTTTTTTCTTTTCACTTAATTTACAGTAGGTAATATATCATTCAAGGGCTTATCTAATTGGTCAAATGCCAAAGTAAGACAGCCATGTAGAAGAATCTTTGCTGAATGACTGGATATAGATCTTGAGCTTCTAGACCGCACTGAAAGACAGGGGGACTCTATTTTAAAGGGTTAAATGATCTTTGTTCTCTTAAGAAATGCTCACATGCTGAATTCTGATTAAATTAAATTTAGGCTCTAAAGCAGTCGTGTTGGGACAACCTTTCTACTGTGAACTCCTGTTTCTGACTTTGGTTGAAATAATCTTAGCGGGAGGCTTCTTGTAGCCGTCCACCAGCCTCTGACCGTGATCCCAGGAAAGGTTTTCCCTCACTCATCTCCTCCAGCAATGAGATATTCCAGATACTTCTTCCTCATCCTGTTTTAAATCCCCCATCTGCATCTTTAATCACAGCAAGATCTGGGATTTGACTAGGCCAAGGATTTTACACTTCTTTGGTACCCAGCCAGTCGTTTGCTGAGCAACAAAACAACGGTTTGTTTTGGGTCATAATCATTTTGTAGGATAATCAGCATGGACTTTATCTGATGGTGTCGGTTGATGCTGTTTTTTTCTTTTCTTTTACTTTTAAAAGCAACAAGAATCCCTCACTATATGCTCACAAACAACACCTGCAGTCATATTGATAGTCCAGTTTATGCACATTTTATTTAGGAGACCAACTCACCCCATTCTGTTTCTACGGAATAGGATTAGGGCCACTGAAAAAAAAAAACAAAGTTAACTGATTTTTAAATTTTATTTCAGTTTAACATTCTGACTTTTTTCTCAGAATTCTGACTGAATTCTGACAATAAAAAAAGTCAGAATTCTGAGAAAAAAGTCAGAATTCTGACTTTAATCTCAGAAATTTTAGAAAAAAGAATTCTGAGATTAAAGTCAGAATTCTGACTTTTTCCCCATACTATACTGAAATAAATAAAAAAAAATCAGTTAACTTTTTTTTTTTTCAGTGGCCCTAATCCTCTTCCGTATGTTTCTAATAGACAATAAGAGCAAAAAAAATAAATAAATAAATAAATAACACATTCCCACCTTTATAGAATTTGGTAACTGTAAGTTACAAAAAATAGATTTTCAAAGTAAGAACATTGAAGAATCTATACAAGGTTTTTAGAACCAAACCTTCTTTTTAACTCTAAGTTATCATTTGTTTTTTACTATTTTATTTTCTGTTTAATTTCTAAATAATAAAACTTTAAACCTTTGCTCTGAGTACTTCCTTTCCTACAGAGTGCCATCTATACGGTCCAAACTTGGAACAAAAAAACAACAACATTTTCCTACTCTGCCCCACTAACATGGAATACTCTGAAGTTAATTTAATTAAGATGGATTTTTTAATTCTTATTACTTGCACCTGTATTTGTAAAACCTTTTTTTATTTATTGATTGGTTTAATCAAACATGTCTCGTTCAGGAACGGGATCTTGGACTGCTTGTATAAATAAAGGTTAAATAAAAAAAATTATCCACATTAATGTTATTTTTTTTTTTTTTTTTGAACCTCAAAATAGGATTATATTTGAACTTTGAATAGGCATTTGTTCAGATAAGTTTCCCTTTATAACTGTGCTTCAAATATCAATTACCAGCTCTTATTTTGAAAAATCCTCAACCGTCAATATAAACTGAAGTATTAAAACTTAAACACCATGTTTTCCCCTGAAACCACAATCCTGATAAACACAGACACTTTGTAGTGGTTTGTTAGTTATGAGATTCTAACAGTATTCCACAAACACTTTAAAGTTGTTGTCCTCCCGAATCACTAATCCTGCACTCTTTGCATAGTTCACAGGTTTATTTATTTATTCCTATTTGATCCATTCATGTTAAAACAACCTTGATATTAACTTTTCAACGATAAATCTCTGTGCAATTTACAATAATATATTTATTTCCTTCATGTCTTAGACATTTTCTGCTCTGTTTGAACATGGTCTCTTATGTTTCTGACTGAAAAAGGATTGAAGTAGTCGAATGATGGAGACTATTTCATTTCTGTAAGCTTTCTGATGTAGGTTTGGACTCAAGAGCTTGTATGGATGAAAAAAACATTAATGTAAAAAAACTTGTAATGTAGGATCCTTTAAAGTTTTGTACAGCATTCTTGAGTTATTCATCTGTTTGTTGGAAATGTTTTTCTTTAACAGAAACAACTGAGCTCAAGTCAAAATAAAACAAATTTAAATATCAGTTATGTTAATGTGCATCCTTTATTCTGCTTTGCCAATGACAGGATAAAGGAGGTGCATCCATCCATCCATCCATCCATCCATCCATCCATCCATCCATCCATCCATCCATCCATCCATCCATCCATCCATCCATCCATCCATCCATCCATCCATCCATCCATCCATCCATCCATCCATCCATCCATCCATCCATCCCCTCAGCATCACCCTCCAGTCCCTTCTGTAGGACTGACTCCTTTCCATGTGGAAAAGCAGTTGCTCCGAGCTCCTTGTCGTTTTAATATTTTCCCTGGCAAAGCTCGGCTGAAGATTGTGGCAAATAGTGCTAAATGTTTATTTCACTGACTGTAAAAGACAGAATTTCAGCATGGAAGTACCGTCTATTGAAGTAATGGAGGTTTACATAAGCTTTATCAGGCATTAAAATGTATTTTACCTGCAATGTTAAATAAACCCAAGCAATGCTCCTCTTTTTTATTTTTTTCCCCCAAAAAGCTTCTTCAAGCTGTTGTCCTGTAGGATGGATGGAGGGGAAACTAGAAATACAGATGAGCAACTCACATTCATGGCTGATACAGCTCCTCATCACCTTAAATACACATGCACAGGAAATATTTGGAAGCAGCAGGTATAAATTCATCTGGATAAACCTGCATATTCTGGTAAATTATTATTTTAACTACCAAAAGACACAATAAAGATTGAAAACTATTCTGTTTCTGCTGACTTCATGTTTAGCTCCTCACATTATCTCTAAAGCTGCTGTGATTAGAGACCGATTCAGACGTTTTTACCTGGGATTTCTTTCTTTCCTCTATGGGCCATGTGTAATCTGTAGGGTCATAGGTCATAGTGAGGAGATTAAAAATAAGGCTTTGATTTTAGCCCTTAGCAGGGCCCTCATTCTACAGGTACAGTAGGGTCTCAATCCACCACTATTGGTGAGCAAGACAACACTTAACTTTAACTTCTGCACTTAAGGCTTCGGTTTTCCTCTGATCTTTAGCTTTCCATTAAGAATCTGGGTTCCTGTTTTGTAGATATTTAGTTTAAAAAGTGAAATACACTAAACCTTATCTTCTAAAACTAAATTGCATTCTCACGTTCTTTTGGTTTTATCATATGAATTTTTTAAAAGAAGAAAAAAAGACAGGAAATGATTCGTCAGATTTGTTTATTTGTCAAAAATCATATAAAACACTGCGATACATTATTAAGAAACAGGAGAAAATAAATGAAAATTTCATAAAAATCAAGCAGAAGTTATGTTGAAAAGGACATTTTGAAAAAAAACAACATTTAAATAATGTTATCAGCCATAATGCTAGGAAATAAAACTTGCTTTTATCCGATGTGTAAAAACATTTTGTGCCAATATGGTCTTTGTTGCTCACAACAGTCAAGGTCAAAATGAAAAGCCTGCTTATACAAAATTAAATCTACAACAGAATCAGGATCTGGATAGTCTGAATACATTTATTGTTTGAGCGCCAAATTCAGTCAAATAAACGGAAAGAACCGACATTAAAATGCAAGAGTTATAAATTCTTCCCCTATAATACGACTCATTACCTGCTTTCCCAGCAGAGGTTCTTCTGTACATCTGCGATCAATATTAAAGTCTGCACATGTTTGAGGAAAATGCATTAGAGTAATAACTTGGATTTCCTGCTCACCTACTAAACATGTCACTTTTTATTTATTCTGCTGCATCCAGTCGTTGTTTTACACTCATATTGGGCATGCATTATGAAGATCTGAATAAGAGCCTTTTATTTTTTCTAAAATGTTTCCTACTTGTTGAGTTTTATCTGGATTATTTTATTGCATTTCACATTTAAAAATCTTGTCAAATAGTTAATTTCTCTGCAGCTTTATTTACAATCTTAGCCGGAAAGTTTATTCTCTACATTTCTTTGGTAATTTTACTGCTCTAAAGCCAAATCTACCAATTTAAAGCAGGGGAACATGAGCAGGTATTATTCGTTTTTCTTTTTCTCTACATAATCTACTAGCTGCTGTATTTTGTACCTTGAAGCTAGTTTATGTTGTTGTTTTGTCACAGCCTTTTGTCTCACTTACAGACCTTATCTAAATGCATGATTAACCAAATCCCAGATTAACCTGCAGGCTCTCCCATGGCTGCGCTTTATTCTTCTTGGAGATGACAAATTAGAGTGAATTTCTCAGATTTTAGGAAGCTGATGTAAGAGGGATGCAAGAGAGCGGAAACCCAAACAGAGATGCTGCTGATGGAGAACGGATGTGAAAGCGCAGTGGATGAGGCAACATTCTCCGCTTTTACTGTTAATTCCGTCCTTTTTCTACCTCCTTCTCTATAATTGACTTAACTGGACGTTATTTTGTGACTGGATCCCAAATGGAAAGCCGTAGGTTAAAAGAAAATGCACGTTCTGTAAATAAATTGGATAAATCTCCCTCTGCAGCACCCCCTGCCATGTAAACTCGGATGTATGGTGGATATATAGCTTGACGTACCCAAAATGGTTTTACCAGTAAATGTCTCCAGTTCAACAGAGTAGTGGATTTAATTCAGCCATTTTCAGTTGAGAGGAGTTCAAATCAAGGCATTCAAAACATTTCCCGGTTTGGCGACAGCAGCAGACTCTAAAGCTCCATGAAATGAAGCCACTGCCAACATTTATCCTCTGTCAGCCCCGTTCAGCTGGTTAAATGGTGTTAAACGTGGTTAATCCTTAGAATCTGAAAGACTGGATATTTTTAAAGTGGCTCTTGATCGTCGCTAAGAATATTGGTGGGTGGATTTGCTCCATATTTTCCCTCCATTTTGTACCAACGTGTTGCCTTTCCATTCTGTCCTACCTCCATTTATTCATGTAAACTCAGTATTTCGTATTATTTTTAGTCGGTGATAAGTAAATGTCTGGGAGTAGAGTAATATTATTCAATTTTGTGTTTTCATTTAGCTTAAGTAATATTTCTACTTTTATGTTGGTTTTCATGCCTTTTAGATCAATTTACTCCCTTTAAATGATACAGATAACTGTCCTTAAACAAATACTTAAAGATTTATTTGGGTATGTAGTATTATTCAGCGTAATAAAGCCAGCAGAAGAAAATTTGGTATGAAATTGAGCCATCTGCCGTTTGTACTGAACACATGTTGGTTCACACCGCCAATATTTCAAAGCTGCTTGGACGACAGCTATTTCTATATTGAGATTACTCTTTATTAGGGGTGAGGAAAAAATCGATTTGTGATTTTTGGCTGCCTGATATAATTTTGGTCTTTCAGTTCCTAATATCGATTTTTTTTAACCTAAAACGAGAGAAAATGGGCTTCTCTGCACCGCCACTCTGGCAGATAGAGCTGTGGAGTCCTTTTACTGCTCGGCGCGGCGCCATACCTACATTTGTGGCAGTATCAGTGGAAGACGCTGACTGACTCAAACCCTAAACAGCACGGATTCCAAAATAACTAAATGATTATTATATTCTGATGAGCATATTCAGAACTTGCTTTTTTTCTATACATTTAATTTTGATAGCCGGGGAAAATATCGCAATTTAAGGTGATATTACAATGTTGTGATAATATCGTATAGTGATACACATTGTATTACAATATCCACGCCAATATTCACCCTACTCTTTACAGTCAATTTCTTTCGTCATTATAAAATATAAAATTTAAAAAATGTAGTGTAACATTAAACTTTTATTTGAAATAAAACCCATTTTTCATGGTGATGAATCGAAATATTACTGAATTTAATTAAATTATACATCATTTTCCCCTATCTAGGCTTGTTCTGCTACTTGAGAGTGCCTTCATGTTATTAATCTATGGAAGAGCTTTTTGTAAAGCGTTTTATGTAAAGATATTGCCAAAAAAAAAGAAAAAACCTCCATCTTAAAGCTTAAAGGTTAAGAATTTTTGTCAGTCGCATTTTTACCCCAAAAAGAACATTTCCTTGAGATACAAAATTTCCTCCATTTCAATCATTTCATGTTATCGCTGTATGCTTGCTCTTCAGAGTTGAATTTTTACGTTTTTACATAAATCTAAAATTTGTCTTGCTTCTATCTTAAATTTTTATTTTATTTTTTTTTAAATAGTCTTCAAACTAGCCTTAAAACTGTTGCTTTTCCCCCTGAATACATGGGTGGAAAACGGTGAAAGGTTTCTACTGTTTAAATAAATCCTTGTACGGTATGTACGCCAACTACTGGTTTGGGGTGGTACTGCATGTGTCTGCATGCATTACTGGAACTAGTCGCGTTAAATCCTCAGAAGCAGGTAAACTGTTGATATTTAGTTACTCTCTTGGCATTCACCGCGTGCCTTAATTGTATGGACATTTAAATCAAGGTCCGCTGTGAACACGAGGAGAGAAAACCCAAAGTCTTTTGCGCTTCAACCTTTTCTTACCATTTTCTTTTAGCATTTTGAGCAGCTTTACCCTTTTTTTTATTGAACTTGTTCATTTTTCACCAGTTTCACTCCAGATCAGTCCTCTTCCATTTTTGAAATAATCTTCTAATTCCCTTTAATTGACAACAATTCAATTGTTTTGTTTTTGAGAAGCTTAAAAGTATTCCTATTAGACAGACCTTTTTTTTAGTTAATCTTTTATTATATGTCTAGATTCCAAATGAACTGCACACTCACTGCTTAGGTAAAAACTATGGACTCAAAATGATCTAATTATACAAATCTTATTGATTCCCAGCCTTTAATGGTCAGGTCTGACTGGCTGTAATGATATAGCTCTGTGACTTGACCTCTACATGTCACACAGGGCTAGATTAACCAAATGCATTTAGTTATTTTTTGCAAAATGCATTTTTTATTATTATGATGCAAATATTTAACTATCTGTGATTGTCTGCAGCGTTAACACAAATACTTAAATATGTCTTTTGACGTTCCTCTGACCTCCAAACAGCCGCACAGATCGTCTATTAAGCTGAAGAGACTGAGCTTTTTTTTTTTGCAACAATATTAATGCAAAAAAATTTCAGACAGTAATATATATTTTTTTGTTAATTTGCATTGACATTCGCATGCAATAGAAAAAAGAAACGCAGCCCCATCATTGCCTATCTGCACCTAATGCTCACTGAAATTGATTGTCTGTCTGCTGCAGGTGTAAAATCTCTGCAAATTGATTTTTATCCCATAGTGGAATGGAAACTAATAATGGCTTACTGGCAGAGCGGGGGGAAAAAAATGCATAACCTTTTTTTTCTCTCTCTCTCTCTAACGCGATGAATGCCCAATATCTGCATTTAGTTGTTGACAAATCCAGGTTAAAAACGTCGGAATAGTCCTTTAAGCAGCACTGCGGACCTTTATCCTCCATTATCCAGCAGCCATAATGTGCGTTCTTATACAGCACTGCTGCAGGGGAGGAAGCTGCAGCTCTACCCATCATCCCGCTTCAGTTCACGCATCATGTCAGCTCCAAAAAAAAAAAAAAAAGAAAAAAGAAAGAAAGGGAAGGCGGATAAAAAGAGAGAGCAGAGGTCTGATGAAAGAAGGTGCAGCAGTGCAGCTCTCAGGTAGAAATGAAAAGAAATGGAGCCATCTGCAGCCTCATTAAACGCAGAAATGCAAATGACCCAGATAGCTCATGTAGGCTAAAAACGCAGAGGGGGGAGGGGGAAGGATGCGCTCCTTTGTGGGGGTCGCCTGGGAGGGTTTGAAGCCAGTATCTTTTTTAATATGCAGCAATTAAACCGAAACGCAATAAGCCAAATTACAGAAAGAAAAAAAAATAATAAAGACTATTTATCCTAATCAGCGCATCATATTACACAACGACCTCTTAAACACATAAATGTCACATTTTTCCTCATTAAATCAGTTATAATCCTGCAGGATAAATTTTCTTTTTTTTTTTTTTCTGCGCAGTGCCGCAGGACGCGCAGAACACTGCGGCGTTTTGCGGCGCGCAAGTAAATAAACACGCCGGATTTCAGCCTGAAACAAATGCAAAAACCGAACAAATACCTTCCATCTGCAAAGGAGCGGGATAAAACTGCGCTTTTTTTTATGATCAAGATGATGGAAACGCACCGAAGCGAGCGGCTCTGCAGGATTTAAGGTGTCCTCTCCATGGAGGGATGCTGAGGATGCAGATAAGGGGGGGGGGGGGGGGGGGGGGGGGGGGGGGGGGGGATGAGGATGAGGAGGATGCGGGGAGGGGAGAGGGGGGGGGATGCAAAGATCAGCGTCCTCCTCCAGCAGATTAGCTGGATGAAGAGTTTCACCCTCCAGAGGAGATGGCTAAGCAGACATAGTCCAGAGCAGTTAAGAAGCAGAGATCTTACAGCTGGATGCTGTTTGCGGTGTGCGCTGGGTGCAGTCCGTGCAGCTCTGTGGCAGGATGGAGGGAAAGAAGCAGTCAGATGGAGAGGAAAGAGGAGAGGGGAGGGGGTGGTCCTCTGAGAGAGAGGGAGTCAGATGAAGGCAGGTTTTTACATCCTCAGCTTCACTTTCCACCCCCTCCTCTCTCTGCCTCATCCTCTTCAGGAGGGGGGAGGAAAGGCCGAGTGAAAGCATCTGGCTCACAGAGGGGCACATCACCCCACCTGACTGCCTTTAATTTGCTTTCACCCAAATGTTTTTTATTTTTCTAGCTATATTAAACACAAATGTTTCCTGCTGAGCATGTCGTCACATGATTCAAATCTTCTGTTTGGTTTCTTCTCCTTCTCATCCTTATGAGTTGTGAGATCTGGATGTTAAAGATCTGTCCTCTTCCTCATAAAGCTGTCGCTCTGTTTTCACAGACTGCTGCCTTGTCTATTAAGGAATAATTGACCAGGCCTTTCTGATGGCCCCCGGCTTTCTTTTCAATCCATTTTCCTGTTTTTCTCTCCAAGTAGATGCGACTCTGACTTGTGAATCAGAGCTCACACTATAGTCATACTAGTATTTGAATCATTCAGGGTGAAATTATCATATATGACCTAAATTCAATGTTTTTAAGGGTCCGAATTTAATGTCTGTTCTTTTTAAGCAGGATTGTGCCTCAATGTTTGACCAATCCGATGGCGGTGCTCATTAAATAGATGGTTTCCTGTCACTGAACAGACTTTAAAGCCTACTGAATAAATTTGTAACAGGGTTCTGAGCTTTTCGGGAGCTTAATGTTAGTTTAATTTGTGTTTTTTCTTATTCCAACCATTCGCTGCTGAGTTGAGATGAAGTAAAATCATTTCTTGGTAACTCTCTGGCCAAACAATTTTTCTTTTTTTGTCTTATCTGATCATTAATTTTCTCCTTTGGATTGCTTTTGATTAAACAGCTCAGACTCAAGGTGTTGGCTTTGGTAAACGGGCTTCTTTTCCAGACATATCAGGCATTATTGGCTCCTCCAAAATGTGGCCGCTTTGCTTTTTATTTCAGTGGCACAGTTCCTGGGTGCTTGTTGTTAAACAGGGAGTTGTACCAGCGTGAGGATTGGGATTCAAACACTTTGAAGTTGTATTAGTCATGCTGGTCTCATAACAAGGCTACAGCCTCATCACACCTTATTGGGAAAAAAATCATAATACTGCAGCTGCTACTCATATTAGCTCAAGGCATTTCATGGAGTCACTTCTATTTTTTAATTTTCACCTCAGGAAAAGCAGCAGATTGCATCTGGTCAACGACGACGCAGAACTGCTTCTGGATGTAGAGACAGTGGACAGTTGTTTGCAATGTGTCGTTGGTTTAGCAGTTTATTCCATTTGCTTCTTGGGCTTTAAAATCAACCCACAGGTATGATTTCAATGAATCATGCATGCAGGCTCGGACTAACCTGACTCCGCCGGATGGATTTGCTCCGCATATCCATCTGGAAACCTTCCGTTGAAGTAATTTTGGGAAGGGGTGGAAATACTGGTTAGCTGATTGGCCTATGTTGGTGATAGACGGGCCAAATAAACCAATCGGATCAACGAAGCATATGACGTACTAACAGAGCGACGACGAAGAGGAGCCAATTGATAGATCAAACTCTTGCTGAAACCAGTCAGGAGAAGAGCAAAAACATCTTTTCCTCTGAGAAAAGCCTCCAGAGCAGTGTTTTGCTCTTCTTTCAGTGAAGAAATACTCTGTAATTCCGATACAACTTGCTCGATAGCCACGCTAACCAAGGGCGTAGGTTTGATTTGAACTTTGGTAGGGACACTATCAGTTGGTTGTCATTGGTGCTATGCAATATGCATGTCCTTTTTTATGCATGGTGTGAGGATCCGTACTGATAAGAGGAATTCATTGTTAAAAGAGAAAAGCATCATTTTGCTACATTAATAAAAATTGTATAAGCACTACACTCATTAGATGGTGTTTATGAATGTTTGAAGTATCACCGGCTCTGATCAATGTGGAATTAGGACTGTTTTCCACTTTGAAAATGGTTTCATTTGAACGACTAAGAGAGAAGGTAAATACAGTATTTTCTTCTGAAGATATAGAATTGTGCAGAGTTAAACCCCACTCTAATATTTGTACCTACTATTCTCTCTCTGTATCAAGCAAAATAATACATTCATTAAAATATTAACTTCACTATAAAAGTGGAACATCTGGGCTCTAGTTACTCTGTGTAGCCCATTTCATGTATTTTATCTGGAACTGAAAAAATGAATCGTATTAATTGATTATTTCATGATCGTCAACTAATTTAGTGAGTGATTCATCATTAACTGGAGAATAGAGACTCTAAAACATAATCAAATGTAAAATATGCCTTTCTCCGACAGAGCAACCCACTTAGATCAGTAATTATACCAAAATTTTAAAAATACAACATATATATATATAATATATAAGATAAAAAAAATTTTTTTGTCTGTCAATATTCTTCATCCAGAATCAAGAGGAAATATTTTAGTATCACCTGGTTTATTTAGACATCACCTGAAGCACTGAAGGGCCAGCTGCTTCACCTACAAGCTGCCCTGCATCATTATTACTGGATATCTGTGTTTCCTATAATCATATAATGTATAAGTGCATTTTTAATAGTAAAGGATTAACACAACCTTTTATCATTGTCCTATATTGCTTACACAACACTGAGCATGAGCCTAAGTGTATTAAAATATAAAATCACTTTTAACAATTATAAAAGACAATATAACACTATCTTATCTGTAATTTAATAATATCCAAAATAAACAGTCAGAGTCCAGCATTTTTTACCAGACATTAATGTTTGTACTAATTTACTTATAGACTGTGTGGAAATCTATGTAAGATCAAATCAATGTTAATATTCTTCCTCTGTTTGTTCTTGTCTTTATCCTATTTCTAGAAGTATAAATAGTCAATTAAATTATTATTATTACGTGGAACCCTAATTATGCTTTTTAAACAAAAAATAGCTGATGTTTAGGCAACATTTCTTGTTGTTATAGGCTACTCTATAAAAGAAATAACACCTGCTAATAATTATACCTGAAAGAGTCATCAAAAAATGAAAACAGTAATAACAACTAAATATCGGTAAAAAGGAAACCCTCACATTTTCTTTCTTAATTGCCTGTGGCTAAGAATCAGAAATGTTGATGGTTTACAGCCTTCATTTGCCCATTTTTCCAGCAGTCTTCAGAACTCCTGGCTGACTCAGAATATTTCGTTTTAAAAAAGAAAAAAAAAAGGTTTTTGTTTTTTAGTGCACATGATATTCCTTTTTTTTATTGGGACTAGTTTTGCAGCCTAATATTAATTGCAGTAACCGCGGCATTCTAGTGTGAATAAATTTTCAATTTTGTGCTCCAAGCACAGGCGGACTAGAAAACAGCCTATCAAGGAGAGAGAAGGCGGGACCTAAGGCAGAACAACCAATGAGAGTGGAGTTAAACAGCGCAGCAGTTCCATGCGCTGCTACATGAAAGGGACAGGAGAGAGCAGGCAGAGGAGCTGCGAGAGGAAAAGAAGCCACTGCTGCAACAACTACTGCTGTAAATGATAAACATGTTGCTCAAATCCAATTATTGGTAGGGACAATTAGGTCGGTTCAAAATTTTGGTAGGGACATGTCCCTATGGTCCCTATGCAAACCTACGCCCATGACGCTAACGCTAGTTTCATCGGCTGAAGCCGCCATGTTCTTTAGACTGAACTGTCGCGCTTCTCGTTGCGTCACACCTCAACCCGCCTCAAAGCCAACGCTGATTGGACGTTCGTTTGGTGAACGGCTCCAAATTTTCTTCAACGGAGAGTCTCCAGACTGATTAGCGAGTGAAACCTTGAAAGCTCGCGAGATCAGGATGGTCTCACGAGGCTAGGCTCGGACTGGGAACGATTTTCAGCCCTGCCGTTTTTCCATCTACACCGGCGTAGAAGCACAGCCAAACGCGTGCGTCACAAATTTGAAACACAAATTTAACCGATCTATCTTCAAGCATCACACGACAACTAGCACCAAGACTTCTATAATGCGATTATACTGGCTTTGGTTATAAACAGGGACGCGACAGTGATCACCTGGAAACAATGCATGTAAGATGAGAAACGTTAGCCTTTAGATGTAAAACCCCATCATGCACCGCAACATATTTTTGCAAAATATTCAAACATAAATTCACCAAGTATAGGAGGAGCATCGTAGTTTGGTTTAAAGAAAGCATTTTAGTTTTATTATAATTTAGTTTGTTGCAAGGATTTTACAGTTTGAAGCAATAGAAAATTGCACCATATGCAAAGCGTCACAAGGATGTGCATGACAAGGAAGGGCTATTTATCCTGCATGCATCATTTAGGTATTACATTGTATTACATCTTGAGCTCCTTAAGATATCTACTGTCACAGGTAGATGTTTCGGCTGGGGAGTAAGTGTTTGGGCCGGTATGATTAAACGAGTGCTGGCCCTCAGCAGTCTGAGCCTGCATGCATATGTAAGGTTTCCTCCACGTTCTGTAGATTAGAGCTCACAACTGAGGAGAAACGCCCACACCTCCATATTGTGCAGTAACTCAGTCGCTGCGATGCTAGAGGGAGTTTAAATCTCCAAATTAAATATTACATGCCAGGCTTTCAAAGGTAAAGCATGGGAAGAAAATTGTTTAGGAAAATCTCACTCGTTTTACCACAAATGCAGGACAACAATAAGACTATGAACAACAAAAAAAGAACAGATGTCATGTTTCTTTCCTCCTGCACTCGCTAAGGTATTCTCAGAAAGTGCAGCAGTGTGTTAGGATGATTGTGTAAGGATGGACTGGGTGGTGCTCTGCACAGTGAAGCCTCTCTCCTCATCCCTGCAGCTGATAAGCTCATACAAACAGAGATGGTGATTCCTACTCCACAGTAAGACTAAAACTGAGATATCTGTGGTTAAGAGGATATCCTCTAT
Organism: Cyprinodon tularosa; assembly: GCF_016077235.1. NCBI lineage: Eukaryota > Metazoa > Chordata > Actinopteri > Cyprinodontiformes > Cyprinodontidae > Cyprinodon > Cyprinodon tularosa. The sequence continues at coordinate 1,215,893 of NW_024039259.1, forward strand.
GAGGCCCAAAGGGACCCTGGAATACAGTTTTCGAAATGTGGCACCACGTTCCTGTGGTTCGGCAGCCATGGAGGTCCCTGAGACTGTAAGAATGTGTTGGTCTGATGTGAAGGAGATTTAGAGAAGAGAGCAAAGAAAAGCATCATTTTTTATTTTCAACTAAAAACAAAACAGTTCGGATATTTAATCGATATCTCTGTTCTTTCTTACAGGTTTGTTTTCTTGTTTTTTTTAGTGTTTATTTTACCTTTTTTAAGCAAAGGCTTCAAATTAGGTTCTTGTTTAGGAATTCGGTTCCATTCTTTTTTTAAAAAAATCATTCAACAACAATTATTATATTTAGAAACTTTACAAAAATGGTTTATAAAATTATATTTTTCTAGACTGTGTTGTTCTAGTGTCTTCTGCTCTAGTGCACCCCCTGGTGGTTTCCAGAGATAGTGCACAAATCTCACCTTTAAAGAAACCACATTATCTTCCAATAAACCTGAAAACAATAAAACCTCAAACCTCAAATCCAGATAAAAATATATATATATTGATTCTCATCTAATACCAAATAGGGTTAAGCTCAGATGGCTTTGATATTTTTTTCCATCTTGGATCCATTCTCTCCTTTGATGCCAACATAAAACCATGTGGGACCCCCAGCTATAGGGGTGGCATCACAAAGGGTCAATTACATGAATAATACTGCAGCAAGAAAAGAAATAAATTAGAACCAACTGAAGCAATTACTTGTTTGAAATCTGAGTAGATCAGGTCTTAAACTACAGAATAAGATCATCCAATTTAAATCTAAAAAAACTCAACATTAATTTTAATTAATGATATATTTTATATACATCTATATTCATACATATATGTATCATGAAGCTGACAAACCAGATCAAATGTTTTTTTTTTCTTGATGTGATTTACCTGATTTTTTAAAAATGTTTTTATTATTATTTTTATTATAGCGTAGGCCTCTAAAAGCTTTTGGCTGTGAGTCACAGGAGATAACAACTCTGTTCGAAGTTAGAAGGTGGTGGAATGGGAGGCTTTGCACGCTCCAACTGAATTATTGATGATTCTCACCTTCATTCAGACATCATTAGACACCAAAAGGAACTTTTTTTTTTCCTCACAAACAGTGTTCCTCCTGGCTTCTTCCATATGGCACATCATCTGTCCCTCTCCATCTCTCCTTCCGCTTCCTGAACAGGGAACCAATTGACTGATTAAGACAGGATCAGAATCAGAAAACCTTCATCAATCCCGCGGTGGGAAAAACAGCATCACTGTATCGGCAAAATAAGATCAGTGTGAAAAAAGAAATAAATGCCGAACCAGAAAATGGTCATAAAGAACAAAACAAATCAGCTTGGTGCTCATTTGATTGAAGCAACCTTGATTCCTTTCTAACTGAAACTGTCAGACTCATTCAATAAATTAAAATTCTACTTCCGATGAGCAGTTTTTATAAGAAACAAAAGTAAACTTTGATAATTCAAATAAACAAACTTTAAATCAAATTAAAAATTCCTCCTCTTTTTTTTTATCAATTTGATTCAATATTCTAATTGTCATATTTTGATTACCTGTAATTGGAATAAATTTTAATGAAGGCTCTGAAATAAAATAACTTTTCTATAATATTATAATATTAGATATGATTGTATATAACTATATGGCGCCCTGTTATATAAGGCTAATATTAAAACCTTTATGAAATACATTTTTTAAGGAATTTATTGGAATGGAAATTAAATAATTTGCCATTCATATATTTATAATAGCCTTCATTTTATCATTTTGAACGTGAAATAGCTTTGAACATCATTATGACCCCAATAAGATGTATTTTTTCTGATTTAACATATATTTTGGTTTTAAATGGAAGCACATATGTGCATTAAAAACCTGACTAACACAATTTTAAAATATTTATTTGAAATATGTATAGCAATTTAATTTAGTCCCAAATGTGTTTTTTGATCCCACTGAAAAAAATAAATGCTGTAGTAATATATAGTCCTCATAGATTTTTATGTTTTTTAATTGATTTAGATTTTAACAGCTGTTGATAGAAAGGATCTTTTGTCTTTCAGAGAATCAGGAGAAGCCTTTGACTAAACAGTCCCTGTTTAGTCATTTTCAAATGCTATACACAGTTATTTTTTTTCCTTTTGTACCTTTCAGCTATTTGTATACTGTGGCTGTTTCTAAAAAAAAAAAAAAATCCTTTCTTGTGCACACAAACTTGGAAACTCAAATTGAATCTGAGATTTTTAACCTGTCAAGTTTTTCTTTTTTTTAGATTTTTAACATTACAATTTATATTTTTCCAAGCACACAACAGTTTAAAGCAAAGTTTAGTTTGAAAAGAATGTGCAGGAAGGATTGAAAAGCATGTTAACACGGTAAAGTAGGCTTGAGTTCATTATCTGACGCATGCATATACACACCAGGAACCTTTAAACTACAAAAAAACATTTAAAAAACAAACATGTTTCATTGATATGTATACAAAAATGAATATTAGGAACTATATTTATCAAACATTATACTGGGCAAGTAAAAATTGTTTCTGGGCAAATTAAATGTGAAAGTCACTTGCCCAAAGGGCAAGTGGTCAAAATCCTTAAGGTCAACCCCTGACATCAATAAACTAACATTAAAGATGATAAATACAGAATTCATCCTCTTTTCAGAACTAGATTTTGTCTTATGGGGTAAAGAAAAAAATATGTGTTTCTGCAAGTCATCTAGGAGTCTTCAGTGAAATCATTGATAACTAATTTAGTAAAAACTTTATAAATAATCAATTTATGTAGATATTAGTGCTTGTAAATATCAATTTTATGCAGAATGATTATTGATAAAAGTAGGCAGGGAATGACGATGGAAAAGATGTTCGCCCCAGAACTCAAACCTTACACAATTTTATCCAATATACCTTTTATCTAGAAAGAATATATGTGTATAAATATATGCATCTATTTGTTTGGAAAGGATAGTTTGTCTTTATTCAGAAAATATGGACGTTGTGCTCGTTAATTTTCCTGTTGGAACAGAGTAGATTGACCCTGAGGTTCTGGTGCCGATCCACTGTCGGCCCCCCCATTGATTATTGCCTGACGACCCTTATAAAAAGATTCTGGCTACGCCTCTGCAAAATTCCTGTAATACTTCTCAACAAAAAAGTTAAATCTTAAAGGAAATTTCTGTTTTGGTCTTTTTGATTAAATTAATATTTAATCACCATTATGTTATTCTTATACATTTTCCTATGGCCCACATTTCTGTGACCTTTTTTTCCCCATAATATTTTGCTGCTGTAACACCAGAATTTCCACATTGTGGGACAATAAAGAGATTTTCTATTCTATTCTATTCTATTCTAAATAACACCTACAGTTAATTTAAAATAAATGTTTTCGATAGTTTTTGTGGTCCTATCTGTCAGGTATTGACTTTTATTAAAAAATGAGTGAGTTGTTTTAAGTTCCATGGTTGTTTTAAGTTCCATGGTTGTTTCAGAGGAAGGTCATGTAATGGTCTGTTGTGTAACAGCGCTGCATCCCTGTTACATCAGCGCCGCGGTAACGTTGGGTAAGCTGGCTGTAGCTGAGCCAGTGGGTGAACAGGGAACTGTTCCGGCTTCGATGGTCTCCTCCTCCAGGCTTCGTTTGGTTTGGCGTCACTTTGTCAGCAGTAGAATGGGAGACATGGCCTCCAAAACACAAATGCCAACCCCAGAGACTGCGCTACCCGGCCGGACAGAGAGCATCAAAGTCTCCGGTAAGACTGCATCTAGTTAGCTTTAGTCCAACTTCTCCGGAAGTCCTTTTAAAAACAAATAGGAATAAATAATATTTTCTATTTTAATCCGCATTTTTGTGCGCAACTAATATAAGCTGAGCAGTTTAGCAAACACCAGAGTCGCAGTTTGAAGAACTTAAACATGTTTTTTGTCGGTTAGCACCTGCTACAGTGTGCGCATGCGTACCTCGGCACAGCAGCGCCGGTTATTGTCGTAATGTGTCATTGGATCCGCCATATTAGGAAGGGAAACTCCTAGAAGAAAACCATTCAACTTAACGCGGGAACTACGTGTTATTGTGGATTAAGCAACATCTTGAGCTGTTTTTTTCCCTTAAAGAGATGGTTTATGCATTTAAACTTCTGTTGCCTATAATTTTGATCGTCATTAGCTGTGTAAAAATAAGATAGGTAATGTTTGGTAAGTGTTTTCTTCATGTATATAGATAGTTCGACCTAAACAATATTACCATGAAATATAGTTATTTTTATCCAAGAGAGCTTGATAAAACTAGAAATTAACACAGTCCAACAGTTTATACCCAATAAGGTGATGAATATTTTCTTATAGTATAAGATGTATTCAACTAATAGTAGAACCATTTAGTTTATTATTTGCTAAATAGAAATAAAAATATGTTTTAAAAAAATACACTCTAATGCACACATTTTTAATACATCAGACTTAATAGACTGTTTAAATATTAATACATATTTAAATTTTTTTATTTGTATTTTATATTTGATTATAATCCTTATCCTTAGTTCAGTGAAGAAACTAGAGGTGTGAAGCGTAACTAGAAATTCTTCTTAAAAATTTCTAGTCCTACATTAAAGTTGATTGAAAGTAAAAGTTTCTGTTCAGTAATATTACCACCAGAAGTTTCTGAATAAATAAGTAGTTATCCAACACCTCTGCTGCTATGAGTTTCTCTGTAAATTTGAGAATACTTAGATGATGCAATATAAAGGCAGTGTCTGTAATGGTAATTTAGTTATATTTCACTGGCAAAGTAATGATGATTTTGTGGTGGAATGCAGGTGACTCACAGTGGAAAAGTTTTTCCAAAAAGTCATACTTAACAAGTTTTAACTTTTAAGTTAATAATTCTCAGAAAATATTACTGCTTTTTTTTATTTGAAAACATACGTAACCCATTCTTCCTGAATATTTAGTTAGATTAAAAAAAAAAATGTTGTAAAAATGTAAGATGACTTAAAAAAATGGATATTTTATTTTTTAGCCATATTGCCCTGCCCTACCTTGTTATTAAAGTCCTAGGGAAGTCATATTTAAATTTCAAATCATTCTGGCTTAAACATGTATATAATGTACTCTTTATCAGACAATATTGTCTCAAAAGTTAGAAAATTTCCTGTCTTAAAATCTGTGGGTTTTTTTTCGTTTTATGCAGGCTAGTAAGTTATACATCAGTTTGTACACCTAAATTCAGCCAATCATATATCAACGGTCATCTGTCAATCAAATCATCATTCATGTCGCAACTAATATACGCAATGGTTAAAATGATAAAGGTCATTTACTTTACCATTGAGTTCCATCCCAGTGTTCACGGGGATGGAAGTCTGTGTCTTCAGCAGGCGTAGAGCTAACAGAACTGGCAGCGTTGCGGGGCCAGGGCTCAAACATGTACGGCTTTAAGCCTTCTACACCAAACCAAGCTTCTGCCGCCCTGGCGTCCTCTTCCACAACATCTTCGTCCCCGCTTTCCTGCTCTAAATAAAAAAATGGATGACGGAGGAGACTCATCCACAACCTCCGACACTAAACTCTCCTCCCCTCGCATGTTTCCGCTGTCCATAGCGTTCCTTGACAGTGTCGTTTCTAAGTCACCAATTTTGTGCTACTTGGTCCCAATGGAATTTCCCATTGGGAACCTACTAGCACTAAGTTGCTAACTGGTTAGCAAGATTCTTCCGACAAACCGGCAACAACCACATGTGCTTGTGAACCTTCCGCCACAACAACCCCGCCCCCTTGATAAACGACCAATCACATTCACTTTATTCACTTACGTAAAGTCGGGCACCACTCGGGAGAATTCGGAACTGCAACCGTTGGAACAGCCGCTACCCTACGACTTGAACACCAGACCTCCAGCATACCGGTAGAAGGCAGTGCTGGGAATCCCCACTGAAAGCTCTCTGCTGGGGCCAACCTGTGGGGAATTTCCCTCTGCCGTATGTAGTAGCTTGAAGTGAATATAAAGCTTTTAAAGGTATACTATGCAACTGGTGTTGATTTTCCAGCAAGGCTCCCCCCAGAGGGCGAAAGTAAAAGTGCACTGTCTTAAATAGGCTCAGCTGTTCTCCTGGTTTCTCTGTCAAGCCAGGCGTGGTTGTTTTGAGCTTAGCAGACAGGTGAACGCAACGAATCACCATGTCTACTGCAGTAAGTGACTATTTTGTTTAAATTTTCGAGTTTGAAAATTTAGCATGTTTTCATACAATTATTTGTTATGCATGTGTCTAAATAACAAAGATTGTAGTTAGCCAAGCTCTCGCCGTAAAGCAAGACCGACTCTCGCGATGCACGAGACTTCTGAGCCTGTGGGTGCGGGCCGAGGGCTCCTGCAATTGCAAGTACGGTATTTCCCCTATTGACCACCAGGGCGGCCGAGAAAACCTTTGTTCGACCTGAAATGACTCATTTAATCATCCAAAATGTTATGGAACACATTAATTAACTGAAAAATGTTGCATAGTATGCCTTTAAAATTTGTGTTGAAAACCTCAAGTACCAGAATATACAATGGAATATTTTTTGTTGGCAGGTTTTAACACTTTTAGTTAATTTGGGTATTTATAAACTGTTTTGCCATAGCTCATAAAAAAAAAAAAAAAATGTTTAGTTTGGTCCTTCTACGTAGCAATTGATTCTCCTGGCTTTCTTTTAGACCTTTGGAGTTAAACCTCTTGATATGTATTTATTTTTCATTTGCAGATGTCTCTGCAGAAACTATAACAGCTTGCATGTAGTGTCTATCTCTCCCCGAAAATCAGCTTTTCTGAATGACACTCTGGTTTCCAGTGGCAAAAGTTCAGATTTCTGAACTCCGGCGTTGAACACTTAGATGCTCCTATGCTCCGACGGCAGAAGGCTTGGATGCACCGCTCCCGATGCTCGAATGCACCGCTGGACCTCTTGGCGCATCCCCCATAGGATTTGCATATAAATCCAACGCTTTGACAGCCAATACGTGTTCCGTGTGAACACACCATAAAAGAGCAGACCTCTGCAAAGCAGTAAATTTTGCCTTATACTGGGAACCTGAACATAAAACTTGCACACTATCTGGATCATTACCAAATTTTGAGAAATAGTTCAAAATGAGGCGCACCTCTTGTAGAAATTTCAGTTAAATCCATGGCCTCTTTTTTGATCAGCAGATCAAGACTTCTAGTGAAGAATGGCTCCTTTTCTCGTTTTTTGGATTTTTGTCTTCACGCGTTTGGTGTGAATGCAGCCCAAAGGTTTCCAGGGACTTTAGAACAGGAACAGGCCCACAGCATCGCTGATTGTCCACCGTACATAACAGTGGTGTGAGGCATCTTTCCTATTTTCCAGCTTTGCACCTGAATTTCCAAACTCTGAGACAATAAAGATGTCCCTTATTTTATCTTAGGGCCCTGTGACACCTTGCAGATTTAGCCAGCATATGCCCAACGTCCCTGAATCCCCTAAAACACTGGCACAAGCTGAACTTTCTGTGTTTTTTTTTTTTCAATTTTGAGCATATACAAAGCGTATTCATAACGAGTCCAGAGCGTATATCCAACGACTGCCTAAGTTATGCATAACGCAGAGCAGCATAATACCCATGATATGATGCACAAGCCAGTGTCCTGAGGGGAGCAGTGATGCACCCGGATGCAACCGGCCTGCATGAAAAGATGTATTTGATCACGGTATTAACCTAGCTGCCGTTTACTGCCCGCCCCCAAAAAAGAATCAATAAAAAGAAAAGAGAAAGAAGGTTTGCAGACACAGCAGATTCAGCATTTTGTCTGCTAGGAAGGTTGTCGGTTGTGGGCGTGAACGCAGGGAGGATTCTTAAAGCTCACCTTCTCGCTCACCCTATGATGGTGTTGAAGTCTGGAGGAGAACTGAGTTTCCTCCTGTTAACCCACTTTATAGAGAAACTCTGCCAGTACACCATTATAAAGTCGCTGCAAGTTAGAAACAAGTTCAGCGATCGTATGGAACATGTCAAATACGGTAATATACGTTGGGGATGTGTTTTTTTATAAGTTATGCAGAAGTTATGCACACCTTACTCATAGACTTTGAAAAAGCTAGACGCCACAACTTATGAGTAACACTAAATGTATGTCAACAATGGGATAACTAATGGCCCACGTATGGCATACGTACCTGCCGCATGTCGCCGTGTGCCAGCATGTTTCAGCGTACTTCAGCGTGCTCATAACTTATACAAAACGCACTCATAACTCATCCAACTGAGCCAGCGCTTTTGCCAGACTTTTCGCACGTCAGGCATACGCTGGCTAACTCGCCAAGGTGTGACTTAGTCTCATCTGACCTAAGACCATGTTCCTAGTTAATATAAAAGTGGAGTTAAGCAAACTTAGTATTACAAAATGCAGCGAACCCTGACTATAACGCGGTTCACTTTTCACTTACTCGCTCCTTCACAGATTTGCATAATGCATTGTTAAACTTTATTGTCAAACATAATTGATGGTGGCATGTCGGTTTATAAGGATCTTTTGGCCCAGAAAAAAAAAGAACGACGACAACAACTACCAATAACTTTGTTCTTCTCTCCAAAAAACACACCTGCACCGCAGGCTTTAGAAGAAAAAAACGCCACAGAGCAGAATTAGGATGCAGCGGCTCTGTCAGAACAGCAGTGAAATACTGTACTGTACACGTGAGTCACTATTTCTCCTACTGTACTTTGTATTTTTTTTTAGGGATGCACGATATTGGGATTTTGGCCGATATCCGATATGCCGATATTTTAAAACTCATGTAGCCGATAACCGATATCGATACCGATGTTAAGGCTGGACAAAAATAAGTAGTCATTGAAAATAGCAGTTTTGTTATCCATTTATGACACTTTGAAAAATAATATATTCAAATATATTTTCATATGCTGATATCAAATAGATTTTTAAAAACGCGGTATCGATCTATTTTACTTTCAAAATCTCGTGAAATTTCATCGTTCTGTTACAAACTCTCGTGATATTTTGCAAATTCTTGTGAGATTTTGTTAGTAAAATAGATCGATACCGCGTCAATATATCAACATATGAAAATATGGCAAAATTTTGTGAATTTTCGGGGGATTTCGTAGCATAACGATGACATATAGCAATATTTCATTAGTAAAAGAGATTGATATGGTGTTTTTAAATGGCAATATATCAGCATATGAAGATATTGGGATATTTTAATGTATCAATATTTTTTCCCTCGTCTTTAGAAGTTTTTAAGTCTGTAAAAAAGAAGTTTTTGAGGAAGAAGAAGAAGTACTATTTTTTTTTTTTTTTTACTTAAGAAACTCAGAAGCTGATCAAATATCGGGTTAAATATCGGTGGGGTGGCCGATGTCCAATATTCAGTTTTAAGGCCGATACAGATAGGGGGCCGATTATATCGTGCATCCCTATTTTTTTCATAATCATTTTTCATTTTCTCCCGTTCCAATCCGTCACGATGGGGTGGTGCTGATCCCCGCAATATTATCCCTTCAGTTCGTATTGATGATCAGAATTATTACTTATTTATTTATAACTATATTATTTTATTGTACAGTACAGTAGTTATTTGTAAAAAAAACCTAAAAAAAACACAACAACAAACGTTTATACCTTGCTTTTATTTGTTAAACAAATGCTTGGGCCTGTAAAAAGTTTTTGTTTCTTGATTTCAATGTTTTATGGAGTATTTCATTGTATAATAACTGTAAAAAAAATAATGGTTTCTACTTCACAGATTTCGCCTATCGCAGGTTCTTTTTGGAACGTAACCCCTGCGATAAACGAGGGTTCACTGTAAAAGGCTTTTCCTGGCATCTAATCTAAATAAAAAAAGAACAAAATAAAAGGTTGGAGTAGACACCATGTAAAGGTAGCTGGAAAAACTTGCATCCTGATCCAGTTGAGAAGCTTTTTTGTAATACAGAGATTGTTTATTAAAGGTCTGACACAGAGTAATTACAAAAATAGAAAAAGTTTATATCACCACTGATTTTTATTTAAAAAAAACTGAAAAAAAGAGACATGCTATAGAGATTAAGCCTAATTAAAAGTTGTTTTTTTCAAAGCAACCCAGTTATGATGCTGCAGTAAAAGATACATTTATTCTCAGACTCTTTTCTATATCTTTAGCACTGGTGCCAGAGGGCATGTGTGGCACTGTATGTGTGTGTTTGTGAGATAGGGAGCTTTTTGTGGGCTCAAACAGGCCGACAGCAGCAGTAAGTTGGCAGTAAGGGCAGTTGGCACAAACGTGTTCCCTCTTCAGTACAAGTGAGGGCGCTGAGCCTTGGCACACGATGAATAGATCAGCACTGGCATTGAACAAAGGGCTCAGGACACACAGAAGCACACAGTCCCTGCCCTTTATGCTGGCCTTTAGATACGAGCAGTAAATATAAAGGTTGTCGGGTAAAGAGGTGTTGACTCAGCTGTATCCGAGTTCTGTGTTGCAGAGACTTAAGACCCGATTAGTGCAACGTTCAATGTTTCAGCCTTTTCAGAGAGTCCTTTAAAATCTGATTCACAGTTAAACATGCAGTGAAGTTGCTGAACTACTTTGGCAGATTTGGAAGGGGTTGGACTGGGGAAGGAGGATGTGGGAGTGTAGGGGCTAGGAGGGCGGGGGTCTGCAGCGAAACGGCGATCGGGACGAATGGGGAGGTTCAGGCGGAATGGCAGACCTGCTGGAGCTTCGCCAAAGCTTCTCGGGAACGCTGCCACGGTCGAGAGAGGGGTGAAGAAAACGCGAGGGAGAAGAGGGGAAAGGAAAAAGCCTATGCTTGCAGTAGAGAGACTTGGCAGGGCTTCATTTCTTTTGTCTGTCTGGTTTAAGGCTACAGCACCAGAGGAAATCAGGAAACGTCCAGGCATGGTGGTTGTGGTGGTGGACGGGGATAGCTTCATCCTCTGTGGCGATAAACAAAAAAAAAGAAGCATATTCTGACTAAATCGACTGTAAACTGAACTTCAGTGAGGTGGGAAACCAAGACAAAGACGTTTTTATTTTCATTTTACAAAAGTCAGCTATGGGACCGTTGGATGTGACTGGGTCTGGGAGCAAAGTGTCTGCGATAACTAAAACTGTGGAAAGTTCTTTAACGGAAACAGAACCGATTTGACATTGGTATTTTGCTAACAACCTTTCTGAACTGGACAAGGATGAACCGCAGAGAGGCCAGCTGGAGCCAGAAACAGGCCAACCTTGCACCAAGCAAGAGGTTTGTGTGTGCTTACTGGTTTCTGTCATGGAACAAACTGCAGGGGTCATTGCTGGCGTTTTACAGAAAAGTTGACCCAATTTTAACAGGGAGAAGATAGACGTTTAAATGTTTGAATGTGATAAAGCTAGAAGAAAGAAAGCAGGCAAGGTCGGGCCAGGCTCACAAAAAATGGAAACTATGTTATAGAGGGTTTGGCCTCATAGTTTTGCAGTTCCTCACTGAAATGTTAAGGAATAAGGAAAGTAAACACCACTTCAGTCTTTCTAGAGGTTTTCCTACCTCTTTAGACCAGGCTTTTTTGACCATAAATTAAATATAAAGTGTGTGTGATGGTTTACTACAGTGGTGTGGCCATTGTCAGAGCAGGATTTCTAAAAAGTTTCTTTAAATTTTTAATTTTGACTTCCTTGGTTGATGAATCCTGAGTAGTACAGCTACCTTCCTGGCTGCTGTTTTGTACACTATGGGTCTTTGCTTGCTACATTTAAACAATATGGCTGTCATGGCTCTATGCTAGCTTTACAAATGCACCACTTTATCTGCACACATGCTGTGCTACATATACAGAGAAAAGTGCAATGGTTTGTTCTGCAATAATGGTGGATATACCATATTTTTTTATAAAATGGTATATTGCACATAAACAAGTAGTATTTCCTTGTTTATCGTTGGTTATTTCCTCAATGTGGCGAGTGGAGGTGCTAACTGAAAGAGGCATCGGTGTCATCGTCTTTAGTACCGAACAAGATTAATCGATTGTCCAACGTGAGTGGCAATTTAGCCTTAAGCAATATGCTTAGCCACCATGATGCTCGTAGGAAATAGCCTCGTGAGACCTTCCTGATCTTGCGAGCTTTCAAGATTTCACTCGCTAATCAGTGTGGAGACTCCGTTAAAGAAAATTTGGAGCCGTTCACCAAACGAACGCCCAATCAATGTTGGCTTTGAGGCGGGTTGAGGTGTGACGCAATGAGAAGCGCGACAGTTCAGTCTAAAGAACATGGCGGCTTCAGCCGATGAAACTAGCGTTAGCGTGGCAAGTTTTATCGGAATTACAGAGTATTTCTTCACTGAAAGAAGAGCAAAACACTGCTCTGGAGGCTTTTCTCAGAGGAAAAGATGTTTTTGCTCTTCTCCCGACTGGTTTCGGCAAGAGTTTCATCTATCAATTGGCTCCTCTTCATCGTCGCTCTGTTAGTACGTCATATGCTTCGTTGATCTGATTGGTTTATTTGGCCCGTCTATCACCAACATAGGTCAATCAGCTAACCAGTATTTTCGCTCCTTCCCAAAATTACTTCAACGGAAGGTTTCCAGATGGATATGCGGAGCAAATCCATCTGGCGGAGTCAGGTTACGTAGGAAATGCCTGTCGAGATAAATCCATATTTTAGGGTACAAATCGTTGTATTGTCTGTAAAAAGTGGCTTTAATGTGTCACGTTGAGTCACAGAATAACTGTGGCCTTTTCTTTTTCAAAATAAAACTTCTTCAAATTTACAAAATAAAGTCCTTTTTTAACTTTTTTGGAATGACTATGATCTGGATGACTGAGAATCTTCACCAGATCAATTAATTTGATAATGTAATATTTACCTAGAATTATCGTACACAGATCATAAGGTTATTCTTTCACTTTTTTTCTGAAAGAATTACATACGTTTATTAATAAATAACCTACTTATGTTACTAAAATACTAAGAATAAATTGATAAATTGGTTACTAAAAAATCAATTATTTATCGTTTTTTTGATTACTTTATCAATCTAAAAAGAGATACTTCACGCAAATTAACATTTCTAAAAGAACAATATTTGAAATAAAGAAAAATATCCTTTATTGCACATTTTAAACTAATTAAAAATGGCAAAACATGTAAAAAGGAAATGTTTATACACATAAAATTTTGAATAAAGAAACTATATATCTATAAATATTTTTTACTGTAGCTATAAAGTTCTATACGGAAGAGGATTAGGGCCACTGGAAAAAAAAAAAGTAAACTGATTTTTAAATTTTATTTCAGTTTAACATGGGAAAACAGTCAGAATTCTGAGATTAAAGTCAGAATTCTGATTTTTTCTCAGAATTCTGACTTTTTTCCTCAGAATTCTGACTTTTTTTCCCCATACTATACTGAAATAAAATAAAAAAAATCAGTTAACTTTTTTTTTTTTCCAGTGGCCCTAATCCTCTTCCGTAGTTCTAAGTAGGTTATTCTTTCAGAAAACTGTGTTTTAGAGTCCTTGTGCCATTACTCTACTGATCACATTTAATTAGAAAAGTGGTTTAAGATTATGATTAAAATTTTTTTTATTAATTTACAATTCATTTAAATTGCACAATAAAGGTGTTTTTTTTCTAAATTCCAACTGTTTATTAAATTGTTTTAATTTACTAATAGTTTATCTTTTTAGATTCATGAACAAAAGATAGTTTATTTTGAATTTATTTACAATTATTTATCTGTGATTCTGTGTATTCCATGTTGAGATCAAAACAGGTGAGATTTTCATGTTAATAAATAAAATGTTATGCCTTTTTTTGTCATTTTTTTATCCCATTGATAACAAATTGGGTTGAGTGGTGAATATGTTCCTGTGTTTCGATCTGAACCTTGTTACGAACTGAACCTCAAGCCAAATTAAAAGCAAATAAGTTTCCCTCTATGAGCTTTACTTTGTACTAAAACTTGCTATATGTGTCAGATCAGAGATGAAGTCCGTATCTGATATCTCACAATGAGCGGTCACTTCTGATTTTTATATATATTTATATAGTATCCAGGGCCTGGAAGTTCTCACTGCCCCAAACACACCGTGTAGAGACACATTTGTGTGTACACTTCCTTCACACACACACACACACACACACAAACCGAAAATGGACCGTCCCTCAGCGACCTACAGCTCAGCCATGACCCCGCTCTTCCTGCCCCTTAAACAGCATTATTTGAACCCTCCAAGCAGCAGAAGGTCTGAACATTCCCCTGAGGTCGATTACAAGAAAAAGGTTTCCATGGTCAGTTGACCCATAAAAAAAATCAAAGGTTAGTGCTCGTTATCCAATACTTTCATTTATGTTAAGCTGGAAAAATTAGATATTAGATTACAGTTTGGTTCAAAAAGCAAAATTTCAGTTCTTCTGTTAAGTTTTGAAGAAAAATCAAACTGCCTAAATGTACATTAACCAATACAACTCAGTAAAATAATGTTCTATGTCTTCACTGTCCTATTTCCATAATAAGGGTTAAACAAATTATATATGAATTTGATGTCAGGTCTGTCAAATTTCACCCAAATCTAACAAAGGAAAGGTCAGATATCATCAATTCAAGTTTTAAACATGCTAAGGTAAGTGAAGTGTTTCAGTAGCAAAAGAAAAAACAATGTAATAAGGTATTTACTGCAGTATTTCAGCTGCCGTAGCATTGATTCTGTTGCAGCTGGAAGGTATGAATGACTAGCAGAGCCGGTGCGTTCATTTGGCAGAGTTATTAAAGACATGTAGCTCATATCGGGAATTCTGCAGAAGAGGTATGGATAGATAGATGGGAGTTGCAATGACATTAGAGCTTTCTAATTGAATATACATTAATCAATGACAATACACACAACAATAGTGTTAAAAAAAGTTTAAAAAGTATGACTTCTTTTGCTTCAGCAAATTCCCTGGGTTATCTAGCCTAGTAAAGGGAGTCGGTTACAGCAAACCTTGGTGTCAAAGTGAATGCTGATGTTAAATTTGATAGATAAACGCAACTGTGAAGAAAATAAATAAATCCCATTATCTCCAGAGATCTTTTAGAGAAGGTAATCCATGCCTTTATCACTACCCGGCTGAATCACTGTAACGCACTTTATTTGGGGGTTAGTGCCTCTAACATTGCTCAACTCCAGAGAGTGCAAAACGCTGCAGCACGTCTTTTATCTGGCACTCGTAAGTATGAGATCATTACCCCAATTTTAGCCTAATTACACTGGCTCGCTTTACGTTTTAGGATTCATTTTAAAGTTCTTTTATTTGTTTTTAAGTCTCTCCATGGTCTTGCTCCATCTTATCCTTCTGAGTCGCTGCACCTTCATGCTTTCGTGCTTTCTTTGTTGCAACACCGAAATTGTGGAACGACCTAGGGGTGTAAATCACATCCATCATGGCGATTCGATTCAGTATCGATTTCCTGACCCAACGATTCGATTATTTTCGATACTCAAGAATAAACCACGATACGATTCTATTCGATTAATCTTTTTTTTTTTTTTTTTTTTTTTTTTTGAGACCTTACAGGCTAAATAAAGTTTCAAGTTTTAAATAAATCAATGAAAGCTGCAATATCGTTATGCATTTTTTTAAACAACAGCAAATAACAGAAGTAGAAAAGTTGCATCAAAAAATACTGCAAAAATACTGCACATAATCAGTGCAATGGGTGCAATGCAATACCTCGGCTCCAGACGTCCCCACCCCCTCCACAGATGCTCTGCTGCTCCTCTGTCAAATTGTAGTTGACCGCAGACAGTGCCGCAGACAGGAGGCCGGCTTGTTTTGTTTTTATGACCGAAATTGCGTAAAACAACTCGTGAAGTTTGACCCGCTAGAAGAGCGAGGTGCGCGAAAACGCTGTGACCCTTTTTCCACCTGGATCTCCGCTCTTTTTGGCCCTCATGTCCCTCCGTCGTCGGACTAAACTCGCCCCCACTTCCTCACCCGCCACCGCCTTTACAGTGACAAAGAACCGCTGCTGTTGGGGGGTTTTGTGCGCTGTTGATGTCGAAATAATACTCACTTAAAAATATATTCAGAATATTTTAAACCCACTGATAATGGCAAATATAGCAAAGCTGCTCTCTGCCATTGAACACAGGAGCAGCAGAAGGATTTGCCGCATCTGGACACACTTTACTGGACGCGCTTAAGGAGCCTCAAAAATCCACTTGAGGAGCATCAGACCTTAATGTGTACAGGCATAAAAAATGAAGCAGCACAAGCTTTTTTGCTACTTCTATCGCGTGTGGACTGAACATGGCATAAGGGGCTGCTTCAGCTGCTTAGATGCGTCAAGATGCAAAGTACAAAGTCTTTACACCCTTCTATACATATGGACAGAGGACTGATGATGAAGTGGGTGTTTCATTGATCACAGCTTGATCCAGTTGCTCAAACAAGGAGCTGCTGTTGCATGCGGGTCCCTTCATTAGCAGGTGTTGTTGTGGGCAACAGGCAGCTTGTTTTGGTGTTATAGTGACTGTACTTCAAGGATCTTTTTAGCTTGTATGATTTCATGATATTATAGAGTTATTTCACTGTAGTTTGCCACAAAGCAACCAAAAAGTAGTTTACCGACAGCTGAAAGCAGCGGCTTGGCAATGCCAGATGTCTCTCTGTTTCCACACGAGCAAACCAACAGCAGCTACATCTGCACACAGTCACAGCTGTCAGACATACAACATCGTAGTTTCCATTACTTTATTTGTTTTCACCGTTTGTGTCGTTAAACATTTGAAAATCTGCTGATTCTCTTGAATGTCAGGACTAGAATCCGATTAGCTGTGGTGTTTATTTTGTTCTTTTCTCTGGTGCTTTGTCAACCTGAATCCGTGTCGACAGTCATGTCTCTCGTACATGTTAAATATCTTCAGTCTTATCAGGTTGTTGCTTCCTTTCCACAGTCTGTCTACATTTATCAGCGACGTTTCCACAACAACACAGATGGATTCTAGTGGACAAATGAGTCTCTCTTTGTGCAAGATTTCATCAGCGCGGTTTGTTGTTGTCGACGCTGCCCTGATAACCTTGACAGGAAAAATGACAAGTGTTTAGAGCTGAATGTGAGAGGCATAATGGATGAGGACATCCTGCAGATTGGCACAGATGGAGGGAATAAAAAGATGAAGAGAAGGAAAAAAGACTCAGGCTGCAAGGTCAATATCCACTGAGGTGTTTAATGTTTAGGCAATCTTTTCATTTATAAAGATCTGAAATGTTGGAAAGTCACATGAGAACGTTCCAATTAAAGACACACTCAAATCGCCAATTAGTGCTTGAAGCCAACTAATGATTTTGTTTTTAAAAAAAGGAAATAGTTCATTTTTAATGTTGGTGTGTAAAGTATTTGCAAGCCATTATTTTTACCTTAAAAAAAAAACAACTATCAGAGTAATGTCACAAAACATTTAAGTAGAAATGGATTCTATGGAGTTGAGCTAAGAGTTAATGTGAGTAGTAGTTGCTGTTGTATTAATCATTTGATTTAATTGTGTAACATAGAATCATAAAAGCAAAGTTTTATTTTTGCCAGAGTAATAATTGCCGTGTTGCGCAATAGTTAAGCTATGCAAAGCCATTTGGGTTTGCCCATCAAAATGAACAGATTATGTTTCTCTTGTTTTCTTTTATTAAAGCCGAGACTAAGAACCTATGAACACGTTTGGCTGTTGTAAGGCAAAACTATTTTTGCTGAATAATTGCTAAATTACAACATATTCAAAATATAATATAATTATGATATAATGTAACTGTGATGTAAAACAACTGAAAATTAATTTCTTTTTTTTTTTTTTTTTTTTTTTTTTTTTTTTACAGTGTCCTGTCTGGCAAGGTGGCAATAAGAATAATTGTCTTGATGCCAAAAGGAGCCCAACAGATTTTACTTTCACAAGTGTAGCGGTATCGCAATTGCCATACCGCTCCACTTGTTTCATGTATATAAATTGCTTTATTATAATTATGCAGGGAGTTTTACAGTTCATATGGACACTGCAATGTAAGTAGAGCAGAAAAACAGAAGAAGAAAAAGGAAAAAGAAAAGGACAAAAGATGAAAGAAAGAGGAGATAGGAAGGAGACAATGACAAAACATTTTCAGTCTGCTTCATCACCTGTAATGAGATGGAGAAAAAAAAAAAAAAAAAGAAAAAAGAACAGCACAACCAAAAGACATGGTACGAGATATACAATAAAGCAAACACCTTGAAACTATCACTAAAGTAATATTATTAAGTCTGACATGTACTCTGTGTTACCTGAAGATATGAATGTGGGGTTTCTGTTTGGAAGTGAATCTCTAAGTACCTGAAGCCTAGCACCTGTAGTTGTTTGTGAGGGTGAACTTGTGCATGTAAAGTTTTAACCATAGAAAAAAATGCTCAATAGTGGTTGTGGAGAGCCGGAGAGGCACACCCCCCAGAGCACTGAGTCCAGCGCCGGGAGACCCAAAGCCCCAGGCGCCCAAGGGGACCCCAGAAGCGAAGGCACCAAGGCGGGGCCAGCCCCGGAAATCAGACCCCACCAAGGCAGGAGGAGAGACAGCCACGAGGAAGCCCCCCAGCCACCGCCATGCCGGCGCCCCGGGGAGCCGCGGGGACGAGTCCGCGGGCCCCGCCGGCAGCCGGCCACCCCGAAGTAGGGCCGGGCGCCGAACACCAGCCCCCCCACGGCGCCGACCGAAACGCCCCAGCCCCACAGAGCACCGAAACACGCCCCGCCCCCCCGCACCAAGCCCCGGCGACCGGCCGCAACACCCACCGCGACCGCACCACCCAGGAAAACACTAAGACGGCCCCGCCCCCGGCCGGGGCCCATGCGCATCCGCCGCGAACCGGCCACGAGCGCCGCGGGACCCCCCCCCAAAACGCCCCCCCGGCCAAAAGCGCAGCCCCACCCCACCAAGACCGATGCCAACAGCGCGCAACGAAACACACCGCGCACAGAATCAGCCCGAGAGCAGAAAAGCCGCCCGGCGCAAAACCGCAAGAGGAGCAGACCGCAGCCGGCGCAACCACCCCCCCCAGCAGCCCGAGGGGCAGCACAAAGCCAGAGCGGAGCGAACCGCGCCGCCCCCCCACCGGACGATGCCAAAGCAGCCCAGCCACGTCCGCCACCCCCCCCGCAGCCCGCACCAGGCCCCGACACGCGGCCAGAGCAGCTCCGCCGCCCCGGCCCCCCACCACGCGCCGGTCATAGCCACCCCAGGCCCACACCCGCCCCGCAGCCCCACCCGCCGCGATCAGTGGGAACAGAGCAGCCCCGCCATGCCTCCAGGAGGGAAAACCCACCCGAATACCCAGCCAGCGCAGCCAGCCCGCCCAGACCGGCCCCCCAACACTACCCCCGCCGGAGCCGCCCGGACCCCCACACACCAGCGGCGCGCCGCCAGCAGGACCCCCACCCAGCAGGCCCGCCTGCCCCCCGAGAAAACAGACATGCCAAACCCCCCAAAGAAAAAAAGAGAAAAAAAAAAAAAAAAAAAAAAAAAGGGGCCCCCACAATGCGACAGCGGACACCAGACACCGACCCGCCCGCAACCGCTCCCCCCCACCGAGGAAGAGAAAAAAAAAAAAAAAAAAACAAATAAATAGGTAAATAAATAAATTAATTAATAATTACAATTAAAATAAATAGGCAAGAGGAGAAGTGCGAGCGGAAAAACCGGAGCCCAAAACAGGACCCAAGACCCGCACCCCACCATGCCGCGCAGCTCCCCCCCTCCCCGAACCGATACCACAGAACCGGCATAGGAAAGAAACACCGCCCAGGAACCGGCATCGTAGCGAAGGCACCGGCACCGACCCCGAAAATCCCCGAACAACACCCAGCCCCACCCCGAAGCGGATCCAGTCCCAGGCCCCAGGGATCCGAGGCCCCAAGGGCACCCCACCCCCAGACAGGAGCCCCAGCAAAGCCCCGGCCGGCCGGGGCCAGCGGAGAGGCCGCCAGGAATGAGCCAGCAGTCCCCCGGGCATCCACCCCCAGCTCCACCAGTGCACCGGTGAGCCCCGACGCCAGCCAGCGGAGGGAGAGCAGGACGGGGGGAATGGGCTCCGCACTTAGCGGAGACTTGAGATGTATTTGGGAGAGGGTGCGGTTGAGACCCCAACCTGGGAAAGAAAAAAAAAAAAAAAAAACACACCATCTCAATCATGCCTTCCCTCCCTAGTGCCCCCACTCGTACCACAGGAAAAAAAAAAAAAAAAAAAAATTGAATAAAATAATAATAATAATAAATAAAGAAAATAACAACGCAGACACACATTCACACATAACACTCACATCCAATAATACCAGGACCAAAAACCCGGTGACACCGGTGGTCGGTCCCGGGACTATCGGATGACCCCATAAGTGAACCTAAAATCCGGATGTGAGGGGAGGGGAGCGGCGACACCGCCACACCAACCCATCTCTTTCCTGCTTCAAGCCCGGCCCCCCACCCCGCACACGGACCGGACCACCCCCCGCAAGAGCCCCCCCCGGGACCGGGGCCCACCCATCCCGCGCCGGCCACCCAACCAGAACCGCCCCCCCCCCCCCGAAAAGAAAAAAAAAAAAAAAAAAAAAAAAAACCTTCAACCAGGCACTTCATGCCCCTCCATCCAACCTTCTTTGGGGAGAGCAGAGGTGACAGCCCCGCCACCAGCAGGCCACCTAGGCCCCGCAGCCAGCCCCAGCCAAAACCACGGACCAGGTGGCCCGCTCTTCCTCCAGGCCCCAGACTCCAGGCGGCAGCCGGAGAACAGGGGTGTGAGAAGACCCCGATCCTCACTGCGCCCGCTCGAATGTGGTGTTGTTGCGTGTTGCTCTCAGATGCAATTAAAACTGGGAGTACCAAGAGGGGGTGTCCGGCACACTCCACCCCCCCTCCAGGAGATAGACGGTGCCAGCACACCCTCCCCCTTCGACAACCCTCAACCCTCAATGTCTAGATGCGAGAGGGGATGGAGGAGGCCGACCGTGGTGAGGCCCATAAAATAAGCCCCCCCCCGGTGGCCCTGACCCCCACCCCCCGAAAATGCCCTACATAGATGTGTGTTGTGAAAATGATGTAGATGGAAGTGTCTAAAATGCAAAATAAAATTGGGGTGGGGGACGTCATCAGAAGGTGTGGCCCTCCAGTAACGACCCCCTCCCCAAAAACCTACATGTGTGGCCGAGTGATGGAGCAGGCAGAGGGAGGATTTCGGGGATGGGGAGCAAAGGACTGGGGTGCCTGCTGCACTCCCAGGGAGCCAGCTCCCCCGCTGACTCCAATAGGCACCCCCGTTCCCCGAGAGCCCCCCCAGAGAAGGGGGCCCCACCAGTTTCACCACCATAGCCCGGGGGCACGGGACCGGCAGCAGGACCCACCAGCCAGCCGGGCACGGAGCCGACTCCACCACCCCCCCCCCGTCCTGTCCATCCAAAAAAATAATAATAATAAAAAAAATAAATAAATAAATAAGTAGATAAATAAATAAAATTAAAAAAATAAATAAATAAATTAAATAAAAAAAAAATAATAATAAAAAAAAATAATAATAAATAAATAAATAAATAAATAAAAAAATATAAAAGGAAGATAAGAAAAAAAATAATAATAATAAATAAATAAATGAATAAGGGAAGGGACAATCCCAGCCGGCCAGCCAACGCGCAACACGCAGAGCCCCCACCCCGGACGAAGCCCCACCAGGGGGCAGCACGGACCAGGACCAAGACAGGGAGCCAGACCCAAAGCCCTTCAAAGATCTTCTTCCCTCTATCACCACCCCCCACCCCCCCTCCGGAGATGTAATCCCTCCCCTACAATAACAATCAAGCTACTCACCACACAAGCGACAGAAGACATCCAGGCCGAGATCATACCTACTCCCCCTCCCTCCCCTTCCCCCACTTACAGAGTGCAAACCCGTGAGGGGGTAAGCACTTGCCATAGGTGTTAATGTCCATGCCCCCCCCCAGCCCAGCAGGCCCCGAGGCACCCCGGCACACCAGAGGCCGTGGCAGCAGGGACAGACAGCCAGGCGTACACCGGCCCAGAACCCAAGCAGCACTCCCCACAGAACCCGAACCCCCGAACCCCCACCGGGGACCCCGCCCAAGGGCAATGCGCCCCAGGGATCCCAGGCCCAAGGAGCCACCCCAGACCCACCCCGCAGTAGGGCCGGGCAATGCCCAAAAACCCCCGGCACCGGCGCCAGCACCCCCACCCCGACCCCGGCCCCCGAACGACTCCCCCCAACACCGGTCCCACAGCACCAATCCGAAGAAGAAGAAAGCCACACAACACAGCTAAGCGCAAATCCCGAGCCCCACTCCAAGCCCCGATCCCCCCGCCCACACACCCCCTCCCACACAAAAAACAAACAAAAACAAAAACAAAAAAATTATAATATTCTCCCCCTCACCGGAGAAGAACGGCCGCAAACAAGCCAGTGCCCAACACCCACCGCCACACCACGAGGACCCCTCCACCCAGATGCTCCTCCCCAGAAAAGTCAACATGCCTGCCCTCCCAGGAGACAGGCAAGCCCGCCGAACAGGAATCCCCCCGGCAGCGCACCGCCGGCATGCGGGGGCCCGAGCAGCCCCAACAGAAACAACACCGGAAGGCCGACAAGGACGAACCGACGGCACCAACCAAGCCCCCAGGCGGACTCCCCCACCCAAAAACACAACGAAACCACCCCGCCCCCACCGACCACAGCAAACACAGCCGCAAGGCAAAGCAAAGGACAGAGCAGCCCCACCCGGCGCACGCCAGAGAGCCAGAGCAGCAAGGCCGCCCCAGCCGCCAGAAGCCGGCACAAGCAGCAAAAAGAAAGCAGCAGACGCGACCCCACCACCCCCGCCGCGCCCGGCGCGAAAGCAGCACGACCCACCCCGCTCCGGCCCCGCACCGCCCACAGGCCGCCGAGAGGAGGACGGCCACGCCGGCCACGGCCCGTCCCCCCCCCCGCCGCCAAACACCGAGCAACCCTCCACTCCCAAGCCGCGCACGATGCACCGCACCACGCGTCACCGGCACCCGCCCCAACAGAGCGAAGCCACACCCCGACCCGGGGGCACTCCAAAGGGACCCCCGACGCCCGCAACCCGCCCACAACAGACACACACGAACCCCGGCCACAGGCGCGACCACCCACGCCCCCCCCGGACGACGCAACCACGGCAAGCACCACGGCCAACCACCGAAACCCGGCACCGGAAGACGAGGCACGCCCCGACGCCCCGCAGAGCAGAAGCACCCCGGCCAGCACCACAAAAGAACCGATGCCCGGCGCCCAGCCCCACCCAGCAGCAGCACAGCCACCAGGCCAGTAGCCCACGTCCGCCACCACGGAACCCCCCAAGAGCACCGCACGCGGCCGCCGCAGGACCCCCCCGCGGCGCCCCAGACCCCGCCCCGACGGGGGCAACAGTCCCCCGGGCCAGACCCGCCAGGCACCCCGCTCCGAGCACCCCCCCGAGCCCCCAGGACCCAAGGACCCCCGAACTAGCCCCCGCGCCCCACAAGACGCACCCCATAGCCCCCCACTACACTAAGTGATGGAGCCGATCAAGGGAGCCCAGAGAGATCGGTCTGATGGGGATGCAGATGCTGTCTCAAGATTAATATGATCCAACAACAGATCTCTGTACTGATTGATGTTGAGTTTATCCTTACTCTTCCAATTCATGAGGATAGTTTTCTTTGCGATACATAATGCAGTGAATGCCAAGCAAACCGATTTTTTTCCCATAGAGCTTCCCTCAAAGTCACCCAGCAAGCAAACTGAAGGGGAAATTAGGATTTTACAACCCAGGCACAGTGATAGATCCTTACATACCTGTACCCAGAATCTCTGAACCGGCGTGCATAACCATAGCGCGTGAAAATAATTATCAAGTCGATTGCCTGTGCACTGTGGACAGATGTTAGATTGCGCAAAACCCATCTTGAATAATCTTTGACCTGTATAGTGCACTCTGTGGAGGATTTTGTATTGTATTAATTGTAAATTGGGGTTTCTGGTCATGTTAAAAGTTCTTAGACATATCTGAGCCCAGATGTTTTGTTCAAAGCTGACTGATAAATCCTCCTCCCATTTAGTAATAGGAAGAGATATTGTATCATCCAGTTTAGTCAGTGTCCTGTATAACTTAGACAGTAGTTTGGGGGGGGTTAACTCTAGAAACTCTGATATTTTAGTTGGAATTATTAAACCTCCATCAATATGCTTAAATTTATTTCTAATTATAGCTTTGATTTGCTCATATTCTAAGAATTTATTTTTGTTAATGCCATATTGCAAATTTAATCTAGCGAATGTGATAAACTCCGTACCTTCAAACAAATGATCCAGATATGTAATACCTTTATTCTTCCAGTACGGAAAGTTTATCACATTATTGTTTTGTAGAATGTCAGGGTTATTCCAGATGGGTGTACGACTGCACGGGATAAGTGATGAGTTCGTTATTTTTAGAAATTCCCACCATGCTGTCAGGGAAGAGCTGATGTTAATATTTTTGAAACATGGGTGCCGTTTGATCTTAGAGCTAATAAACGGCAAATCTGAGATTATTATATTACTGCATATATCCTGTTCTGTGTCTATCCAGGGCTCATCTAAGGGATTATGTTTTATCCATTTAGAGATGTATTGTAATCTATTTGCTAAATAGTAGTATTGGAAGTTAGGTAAATCTAGTCCCCCTCTGTCTTTAGTTTTCTGTAGTGTTTTTAAGCTGATACGAGGGGGTTTGTCCTTCCAAAGAAATTTAGAGATGGAAGAATCTAGAGATTTAAACCATTCGGTTGATGGTTTATTTGGGATCATTGAAAATAGGTAGTTAATTCTGGGTAAGACCATCATTTTAATTGAGGCTACCCGACCCAAAAGGGAGATCGGAAGCGATTTCCATCTTTCTAGGTCCTCTTCTATTTTCATTAAAAGAGGGGTGTGGTTGAGTTTTGGTAACTCAGCTAGTTTAGATGACACAGTAATTCCCAAATATTTGATATTTCCTGATTGCAATTGTAGACCTGAGGGATTCTGTAGAGAGCAATTAATTGGTAGTATTACAGATTTAGACCAATTTATAGAGTATTCTGAGACTTTTGAGAAAGATTCTAGTAAACTAATCACTTGAGAGAGGCAAGTGTTTGAGTGCTGGAGATAAAGTAATACATCATCTGCGTAAAGACTAATTTTATGCTCCATTTTCATGCCTTTTATACCTTTAATCATATTTGTTTGTCTGATTGTAGCAGCCAGAGGCTCAATAAAAATAGCAAAAAGTGAGGGGGAGAGTGGGCATCCCTGTCTGGTGCCCCTCTGGAGACAAAAACTGGAAGATGTTTGATTGTTTGTCCTGACACAGGCTGTTGGGAAGCTGTATAATATTTTTAACCAATTTATAAAGGAATTGCCAAAGCCAAATTTATGTAGAGTAGCAAATAAAAATTTCCAGTTTACTCTATCGAATGCTTTTTCTGCATCTAAGGACAATATATAGGATTTAAGATTTTTGCTGTAGGAATAATCTATTAAATTCAGCAGTCTGCGTGTGTTAGCAGCTGACTGCCTCCCTTTAATGAAACCAGTTTGATCTGGGTGGATTATGAGAGGAGTGACTTTATCTAACCGTTTTGCTAAAGCTTTACAGACTATTTTAATATCCACATTAATTAAGGATATGGGACGATAGCTGGTCGGAAACATAGGATCTTTGCCTGGCTTAAGCAGGAGACTAATGGTGGCAGAATTCATATTAACTGGAAATTTGCCATTATCTAGAGTTTCCTGCAGCATTCTGTGGAACGTTGGGGCCAGAATGTTCCAGAACTCTTTATAGAACTCAGTAGGGAACCCGTCTGGACCTGGCGCTTTATTATTTGGCATGTTTTTTAATGCTTCCTGAACTTCAGCTGTAGACAGCGGTGAGTCCAGGGTCGCTCTTTGACTCTCTGATAATTTAGGAAGAGTTATTTTATCCAGAAATCGCTTGATATCATTATCTGATGGATTTAACTGTGATGTGTATAAAGATTTATAGAAATCTCGGAAGGCATTGTTAATATCCTCCGGATCCTGTAATGTATTACCAATTGAATCTGTAACTGCAAATATAGTCGTTTTTTCTTTGTTTATTTTTAGCTGGTTAGCTAAGAAGCTTCCTGACTTATTGCTATGTTCAAAGTTGTCAATTCGAAGTCTTTGAATTAAAAATTTATTTTGTTTTTCAATAAATTCGTTTAGTTCTAGTTTTATTTTACGGATTTCCCCTAACTTTTCCTCATCTAGCGAGCTTTCTAGTAACTTTATTTTTCCCTCTAATTCCTGGATCTTTTTTTGTTCTAACTTTTTTTTATGAGATGAAAATGAAATAATTTTACCTCTCATCACTGCTTTCCCTGCCTCCCATAGTATAGATGCTGATGTTCCTGGTAAATCATTGCACACCAAGTATGATGCCCACTCTTCCTTGAAAAATTTGAGAAACTCTTCATCTTTAAGCAGTGATGTATTTAATCTCCAGCTCTTGTTTTGTGGGACTATTTTTTTATTTATTAGGGTTAAAGTAACAGGAGCATGATCACTGACAGCAATAGGATGGATTACAGCATCTGAGACGTCAGACAGCAGTGAGCTGCTGATTAGGAAATAGTCCAGACGAGAGTAGGAATGATGGACATTGGAAAAGAAAGTGTATTCCTTACTGTTAGGATGAAGAGATCGCCATGCATCGCAAAGACCAAAATCACTCATGTATTGTTTGACTACATTTAATGATTGCCAACTGCGCTGAGTCCCTGTTGTACTCAACCTGTCCATTTCTCCATTTAGACCAAAGTTGAGGTCACCCCCAATAATTAGAGAACAATCCCCGTGCTTTGAAAGTGCATGAAAAACTTTGTGGAAGAATGAGGGGTCGTCAACATTTGGACCATATATGCTGACAATACACAACTTTTGGTTATAAATAGATATTTTAATTATGATGAATCTGCCTTCAGGATCTATAATTTTGTCTAATAAAGTAAAACTGAGGTTTTTGTGGATTAAAATAGCTACCCCTCTCTGTCTCGAGTTATAGCAGGCTGCAAACACATCAGGGAACTCAGGGGAGTTAAGATCACTTATAGATGCCGCTGATTTATGGGTTTCTTGCAATAAGACAACATCTGCATTTAATCTTTTAAGCTGGTTAAAAATCTTAAGCTTTTTCTCTCTGGTGCCAGCCCCATGCACATTCCATGTCACAAACCTTACATTCACCATAGGTGTGAGTGAGAAGATGAAAAGTACATGCCTCTGAATAAATAGTTATACCTAGACCCAGGTAGCATCAAACCGTGTGCTTGTGATTGTGTGGACCACAGGGAAGAAGCAGACGAATAAGGAAAAGGAAGACAGAAAATTAAGAGAGTGCAATGAGTGAGAAAAGGTGAAAGAAAAAGAACCCCAGCCCATGCATTCTGTACCCAGCTGTAACTAGCAGTCATACCGTGCAAACGTGCTCTAGAGCTGTGCATATATTTCATTTATCACCGTGAAATGTTCTATACACTTTAATCAGGTGTCACATGCTTTTAAACCTGCCTGTTGTGCATCTAATAAAGCCAAGGAGTGATCTTCTGATCCCTGAACAACTGACCATTAATATAAAGTTTGTCAACTGCTACTGTAGCTCTGACGCCTTCACTGATGTATTTCTTCCTGATTGGGAATAACGCTCGCCTGCGATCTAATATTTCCTTTGGATACTGGTCATTGACGCTGAAATCTGTTCCTCTCAGCTCTCTGCCCTGACTCCTGACCTGCTCTTTCTGCTTGTAATGCTCAAACTTAGCTACAATTGGTCTAGGACGGGATTTATCAGGCTTCTTACCTCCGAGCCGGTGAACGCGATGGAAGGTGATGTTTTTTACCTGGTCCGCCGGGATTTTCAGCTTCTTCTGGAGGAACTCACGTACTATCGCCTCAGGGTCCTCGTCCTGCTGTTCAGCGATTCCAGCGAAGACGAGATTGTCTCTCATGCTCCGCGACTGAATGTCCAGAATGGATTCCTTCATCTTTCTATTTTCGCCGGACAGCTGGATCATCCCCTCGGCGAGTTTGGTGACTTCCCCCTTCAGCGCTTCATTCTCGGCGGTGACGGAGGCCAGCTGAGCTTGGCTGAATTCCAGCGACTCTCTCAAAGCTTGAAACTCCTTATGCAGGACTTCTACCAGGGCAAGGCGGGCGTCCAAGCTAGTTAGCTTTTTGTCGATGGATTCCAGGACGTCGCTGTAGCTCCTGTCTGGAGACAAAGTAGATGTAGAAGCAGCACTGGTTGAACTAGACCGACATCGTTTGGAAGACGGTGTGTTCGTGGATGTGGGATTCTTCGGCTTCCCCATTACGATGTTGTCAAAACACTCGTCCAGGTAGCTCTCCAGGCTCGTCAAGGTCTCGTCTTCCAGTTTGTTCCCTCGGAAATACGGTACAATTGTCAAAGTTTAAATCTGCTTGTTTTATTTACATTTATTGGCTTACTTACCAGGACTGGAATTGTTTGTTTTGAATTACCTGTATGTCGCCATTTTTACTTACGCACACGCCCACAGCTCTCGCGAGATCTCAGCCGCTCATCCCACCTGAAAATTAATTTCGCATCCGCAAGTTCACTAAGATTTTTGATCATATGAGTTGAAAGCTTGTGTAAGTGTACATCAGCTTGACCCCGACAATCAAAATTATTCTTAAGTGTAAATTCCCACCAGGTTAGTAAACTAGTGGTTGAGTGATGCTGCTGATTTTTAAGTTCTACATTAATTCTTCCTCCTACTTTACCTTAACATTTTTAGTTCAATGATTGTTATTTAGATTTAGTCCTTAATATAACAATGACATCATTCTAATGATTTCCTGAAAGGCTTCAGGTATAATTTCCATAATGTTACTGAAAGCTCTGTGTTTACACCTTTAAGCTTTGTCTCCCTGATTCTTACTTGGGAAGAACTCTTTAAATAACAATTTATAATGTATGTATTAGGGGTGTAAATCCATCATGGCGATTCAATTCAGTATCGATTTCCTGACCCAACGCTTAGATTATTTTCGATACTCAGAATACACCACGATACGATTCGATTAATTGATTAATTTTTTTTTTTTTTACACCTTACAGGCAAGACAATGTTTCAAATTTGAAATAAATCAATGAAAGCTGTAATATCGTTATGCATTTTTTTTTTGAGAAACTACAGAAAATAACAGAAGTAGAAAAGTTGTACTCCACCTTTTCCTATTAAAACCTCATTCACTGAAAAATAATAATTCCCCTGCGTTATAGATTCTGAAAGGCCTTTCATGCACAAAATCAGTGCAATGAGTGGAATGCAATACCTCGGCTCCAGAACAAAGGCAAAATAGGTTTAGCGCCACCGCAGCACGGGAGGGAGAATTACGTCCAGGAACAAATGGATAAAAATAGACCGGAGGAAAAAAAGAACATGAATCGATTCTCTTGCGGACGTGTCGATTCATCGGATCGTCAGCTGTTGGATCGATGCATCGATACAAAACGATTATTTTTTACACCCCTAGTATATATATTAAATAATGGTGAGACAGGACAAGAAATTGTAATATTACTGAGAGCAGAGAATTTGCTTAGCATTTCAGACGGCAGCGCTCACCATTCAGGCTCAGTTTATTGAAGTTGGCCTGGAATGACTGTTAAAGAAGCATTTTATACAACTTCAGTTTGTCACGTTTGTCAATGAGGAGACATCCATGGCTCCAGCATTAGAGAAATATTACACTATGTTCTTAGATCAGACACACTGCTCTGATTCCATTCCAAAATCTTTTCCACGTGCATAAAGACGATGACTTTTTATCCTGACAGAGGAACTATTTACATAAACTGCTTGGGAAAGCATCAGTTTTGACACATAATAGGCAGGTATTATTAGATTTTTTATTATAGTAGTCCCTCATTTGGAAGGGTTAGGTTAGGGTTAGGGTTTCCTAAATATTTTATATTCATTTGATTCGTATCTTGTGTTTTTTTAGGGTTTCAAAACTCACCAAGCCTCCGTTTGTTTTTATATGTTATGAAGTTTTGCTCGGGTAAAATTACTGCCCAAAGTTATCCATTTGAATATTTTTGCATCATTCTGAATCTTGTACTTCGTCCATCAAAAGGTTGACTGTTAATTAAACATGACTGCCTTGAGTTTCCTTTTCGAAGCAGGAACTCTCTCATCCAACATCAGGTCCTCCGGAAGCTCAGTCCATGAGGACCAGGAGACCTGAATGATCAATAAATCGTCTCTCATAGATGGACCAAGACCATTGAAAGTTCTGTATATCAGTAAAATCATCCTGTTGAAGTAGATGGCAATGCTTTTATTAAAAACTAAAAAAAGTAGAGCAATTATTGTACATTTATGGTTACAATAGATGTTTTGCCCCTCTACTTCTAAAGCAAAACAGACCTTTGCTCAAAGATCTGTTTAATGATGATGATTTGGATTACAGTAACAGTCACATGGCTTGTAATGTATGGATGCTTTTTAATATATACTAAGCCATCGTTAAGATTCTGTCCTCATTTTGATACAAACGATTGAGCTTCTTGTGCAAGTTACAGCCTCTATAGTCAAATATTCCACATGCATCACAGCTCTGTCTCGCTGCAGCAGTCAACATTTTCCACAGCATCCACTTACAGAAAGTGTGAATGCAAAAAGCCATTACTATAACACATAGAGGTCTGAAAGGGTCCAATCAGTCTGCCAGTGCAAAGTGCATTAAGTCCGATTCTCTGCACCGCACACTGTCTCACGACTAATGGCTGTGAGCAATCGATCGAGTCGAACCCTTAGGGAAGCTCTCTCTCTTTCTCTTACACACACACATCCATACACTGCAGAAAGGCCCTGTGGAGGCTTATTAACCCCCACCTCCATTCTAACTACACTCACAGCTGTCAGTCAGCTGTTTCAGGGTTTAAGGAAGATGAAGAAAGGACGCCAAAACATGGAAAATACAAAAAAAAATGGTGCAGGTTGTAATTCAGTTTTGTGGTGAATATAAAACAAGAACCCATTTGTGGTGCTAAACCTCTTCGTATTTGGGGACCACTCCTCCTTATGTGAGCACTTTTTACCAATTATTTTGAACCTTTTTGACCGTTTCTCCGTATCGACTGATTTAATAACTGCGCTCATCGAGAAGCCTCATATATTTAACATCCAGTCTGGTTATTGGTGTATCATTGCTGACAGGACTCCAGTCCATTACAAGGAAACACAAGAGACATGCAGGATAAACAACTACAGACACACACACGCTCATATTTAGTAGGGGTGGAATGGTTCACAAAATCCACGGTTCGGTTCGGTTCACGGTTTCGTGGTCACGGTTTTCGGTTCGGTATATGTTGATTGTTGACATGTTGGTCGTGTTGCTATTAGCATAAACAAAACGTGTTGCGCAATGCTTGCACACTGTTTCACTTTTATCCACAAGTTTCTTTCCGCCGTCATCGTAGGTCACTCTAAATGCAAAGCGCTCCCATACAGCAGACCAAAAAGTGCTGCTGGCGCGTCTTCCAACTCCTGTTCTTTTCCACTCTCCATACCCACACAATTCTCGACAACTGATTTTTTTCTGCTACACCCGGCTACGCTGCTTCGCTTCTTCTTCTTCTTGTTTACTACTGGTGGTTGGCTTTGGCCGCAGTACCGCCACCTTCTGCTCTGGAGTGTAAACGCTTCGCCTATGAGAAAAAGGAGCAGCGCATGAACCGAACGCAACACATGCGAATCGAACCGAGACAGTCGAACCGAACGGTTCGGACGGTTTTCATAAACCGTTCCATCCCTAATATTTAGAGATAATTTAGAGCTCACCTCTAATTAGAAAGTACAGCAAATTCCACTTGGGCCATTTTTTCCCCCTTGTATTACAACACCTTTTCTACTTTAGTTGTTGGCAAAATGAAGATTTAAAGTGGAAACTTAAATGGATAACCAATCTAACTTCATCCACGAGATTGTGTCATACTATTATCAAAAATGATATTACAAATGTGAAAAATATAAACTTAAAAGAAAAAAAAAAAACGTAGCATTGTTTTATAATTTTTGGCAAGGCCACCGCCATGTTTCAGTACTCCCAGAGGTGACATCATGGGGTTGTCACTGCTTTGATGTCCTTTCAGCTTCGTTTTTCATCATACCAAATTTCTTAAGTGTTTTACAGTATAACCTCTATATCCAGTGTTTTCAACTGCTAGCTGAAGCATCAACAACACCGTTATGTCGCCCCTTGAAGTACTGCAACATTCAACATTCTTATGTTTATATTTTTCAGATTTTCAAATATAATTATTCATAATTGTAAGACACAATCTCCTGAATTAAGTTAGTTTGGTTAACCGTTTCATTTCCACTTTAAGGCTTCCACTGAAACTGGAAAGATCAAAGTTATAATGGCCGCCATGTCAAGGTCAGACATGAAGGTGTATAAAAGGCCAACCCTGACATTT
Organism: Cyprinodon tularosa; assembly: GCF_016077235.1. Taxonomy (NCBI): domain Eukaryota; kingdom Metazoa; phylum Chordata; class Actinopteri; order Cyprinodontiformes; family Cyprinodontidae; genus Cyprinodon; species Cyprinodon tularosa. The sequence continues at coordinate 1,248,460 of NW_024039259.1, forward strand.
TCCTGCAGTAGTTATAGATTATTTGCTTTAAATACATAACAATGTTTGTATAAGCTGCTACTCCAGAACTACAGGCCCATCTCAAACCTTACATTATTTAAAAGGCTGTGCTTCAGCTGCTAAACCCCTCCCTAACAATGACCCATCTCTGTAATGCCTTCCAGTCAGGCTTCAGTGCTCACCACAGTACAGAGCTGGCCTTGTGAAGGCGTTCAGTGACATCCATATAACTGCAGACAGTGGAAGAACCACAGTGCTGGTATTATTAGACCTTAGTGCAGCATTCAACACTGCTGATCACTCCATTTTATTGGAGAAGTTGGAAAATTGGGTCAGCCTTTCTGGTCCAGAGCTGGACTGGCTTAAATCGTACATGAAGGATAGAGACTTTTTGTGTTGGTAGGTATTCCCCCGGGTCTATCTTAGAGTCATGGACTAAGATCTGAACCTTGAGAGCCTTATAAACACAGGAACAATGTCTGCCCTCTATCACCTAAAGAACATCTCCAGGATAAGACAACCAAAGTCTTAGCAGGATCTAACCTTAACTCCAGGGAGAAGCAGCTTTTTGTTCCAATGTTCAACTAATCTAGAACAGACTCCCAAAAAAACTTTAAGAACTGAAACCCTAATTTGCTTTAAATAAAAAGCTTATTTGCATTTTCTTTGCTATCTAAACATAATTAGTTGAGTTTTCAATCCAATTTTCCTTTCATTTTCATATGAATAATTTCAATTTTAATTACATTTAGTATATTACAACCCCAATGTTCTTTTCCTTTTTATCTAAACACTTTGAATTGTCTTGCTACTGAAATATGCTATATAAATTAACTTTCCTTTTAAACTATCATATGACAAAGCAAACATTGTATTCAGACATTTTCCTTTATTATTCCTTGATGCAAAGAGTCTTGTTCAATCTAAACTGTTTTTTTAACTGTGTGGAATTGTAATTTAGATAACCAAAGCAAAAAGGCACCAAGAGTTGAAAAAGGTGTGAAAGCTTACTATGCCTTAATAAATGAACAGCAGTTTTCAATCTGAGCTTAGTATGTTCAGTGTTTCTGTCCATTGTTATCCACTTTTGCTTCATTTCATTTATGTTTGCAATCATTTCTTTTCCTCCTTTAAGTTTCCACTAGGCATTAAAATTAGAATTAAGTCTGGACTTTACGGAAGAGGATTAGGGCCACTGGAAAAAAAAAAAGTTAACTGATTTTTTACATTTTATTTTAGTATAGTATGGGGAAAAAGTCAGAATTCTGACTTTAATCTCAGAATTCTGACTTTAATCTCAGAATTCTGACTTTTTTCTCTGAATTCGGACTTTTTTAATTTTCAGAATTCAGTCAGAATTCTGAGATTAAAGTCAGAATTCTGAGAAAAAAGTCAGAATTCTGAGATTAAAGTCAGAATTCTGAGAAAAACGTCAGGATTTTGAGAAAAAAGTCAGAATTCTGAGATTAAAGTCAGAATTCTGAGATTAAAGTCAGAATTCAGTCAGAATTCTGAGGAAAAAAAAGTCGGAGTTCGGAGATTAAAGTCAGAATTCTGAGAAAAAAGTCAGAATTCTTTTTTCCCATACTAAACTGAAATAAAATTAAAAAATCCGTTTTTTTTTTTCCACTGGCCCTAATCCTCCTCTGTAGAACTTCTTGCCACACCTTGATTCTTTCCTTGCTGCTGTGCTTGACATAATTGTTTGGTGGACCTCCCATCTTCAAACATGGTCACAGATATAAGTAAAAATACTTTGATGTATGGTTGATTTAATGGTAAACTTAGCAAGTGAAATTTGCAACCATGTTTGACAATTTGTCTAAGAATATTTCGATGGACCTTGTTTTTTTCTGCAAATTTGAAGGAGAGTGGCGGCCTAGTGGTTAGGGCCTAGGGCTTGGAATCCTGAGGTTGTGAGTTCAAAACCCACTCCCAAAATTAGCCACTCTGCCTCTCAAGCAAGACCCTTAACCTCTTAAAACCCACCGGGACCTTTAGTGGGGATGATAATTCAGATTGCATAAAATTCCACTGGTAAAATTTTAACCAGCAGGTGAAGCCATTGCGCGCCACTCCAAGCTGCCACCAAAACTTCTATATCCCAAAGGTCTGGAACTGTTATAGTTAGAGGTCTGAAATGTTCTTCATTTGTGGTTGACATGATGTAGAACAAATATATTACAATAAAACCTGCATTCACTCAATAATTTCTTTATTACTGCTGTTCAAAAAATACCTATTATTTCAGAGAATAAAAAAAACTTTGAGTCATGTTTGAATTGATGCAGGTTGGTCTCTGTTCCAGTCACCCAATTTTAATTTACATGTTCGTAAACGAGACGGTGTTAGCTTTCAAAAATTGTATTGCACATGTAATTTGGGCTTACAGTTCCTAAGTTATTTGCTTTTTCCATTTGGGTATGCAAAATAGGCGAGGGTTACCCAAAAGTAGCAGGACTTTAAGAGGTTAACCCTGATTGCTCATCGGGCGCCCCACGATGGCAGCCCGCTGCTCCCCAAGGGGATGGGTTAAATGCAGAGGTAAAATTATCCAATGCGAGATCAATAAAGTTATTATATTATTATTGATGCTATCTGTTATTATGGCCAAACATCTCTCCTTTGTCCAAAGAAAGTCATTTGAAATGTCATCTTTACCTTTTTATTTTCAACTTGTGAATGATCTGCCTCCTGTAATGAGGGACTAACTCCTTCTAACCAATTGGTTGAAAAAGGAGCACCATGCTATTTGGCATTATGTTATCCTACAGTTTAAGGCTCCAGATCCACCAGTGTTTATAGAAAGCTGTTTTTTTAAGGTATCTATAAAATAAATGTTGACCTAATGTCTGTTTGTCATACGTAGTGTCTAATATGCAAGCTCTGCATGTGATACCTGTATTGATGTTTTTAATTGCCACCTGGTTGTGCGATTTGCATAAATCCCCAAGCTGAGGCTGTATCTACAAAGAATATTTGAATTTTTCTGGGAATTGAATTGCTATGTTAAATATTTCCTTGGTGCAGCTGTAACTTAATATTTTGTCTGCCTTATTTACATAAACTAGTCTTGCTGGAACTCCTGTCCAACTGTGTGGTAGAAAAATGCTTCCTGGAGTCTTTCCTTTGCGCTCCAGGCTAACACATGCCAGACACAGAGCAATAAGGATTACACTGATGGCTGTCTTGACGTGCTGTAATAAAAACAAAGACAGTAATCAGAGCAGCTGATTGAGAAGCTCAGATGGAGAGTAGGATGGCTGAGGAGGAAAAAAGGGATGGGAGGATGATAGGAAAGTGAGGAGCAGGAGAGAGATGGAGAAACTAGGCAATCAGAGAGAGGTGCAGGCAGAGGAGAAGGTGGGGGGAGGTTACTTTGTAGATTTAATTGCGGCATGGTGTAGGCAATCTGGTGTGTGTGTGTGTGTAGACTCCCCAATCTCCCCCTAGCCAGACATTAACTGCAGTGCTTCATTTATCACTGTCAACTCTGGAGCTCCGGTGGGAAGGTGAAGAGAGGCTCCTGAACATTCAGCACAGGTTGCAGCTCTTCTTCTGGGATCAGCCTGTTCTGTTTGTCTCCGGTCACCGTACTGACCAAGATTACGAAGATGGAGACGTACAAGACTGTAGCCAGTTAGTGTTACATTACATTGAGCCACAATTTACTTCCTCGTAAGTCTACTGAGCAGACTGGCCAAACAGGAAATGGACAGAAGAAGAAAAGGGAAGATTTGTAGCAAAATTACCAAAGTCAAATCGAACCCCAGATGCATTAAGGACTAACAGCCTCTGTCATTGAACCGCACCTTGAGTAGCATTTTAACCCTAAAATTTCCATTGGGCTAACCAGCTTACAGGCTAATGGTACCTTTGACAAAATCTCTTCCGCCTTAAAGAGAGCTACTGTTTGTAAAATCAAAAAGGCAACTTGAAAATAAAAGCAAAGCTCAAAATCAAAAAAAGGTTAAGGCCATGAATAAACTGCTTCATAAATTAAATTAAACTAAAAGCACATTCTTTTTATTCGTCGACTCGACTTCTACAATGTCTACATCTACACCAACAAGGCTTTTAGATGTCCTCGAACGACCGACATCCAAATCTAAATTAGCTCCTTTTTTCTTTTATTTTTGAAAAGCTTGTTGGTTTTTATTTTGACAGTTAAGGACGGTATATTGATTGGAACCAGCTCTGAATAGACAGAGATGGAGGTTACTCTTAAGAACTTTGGTTTCTGCTAAAAAGCAGAACAATTTAAGGCCCATACATCACAAGAACAGACATTTTGTCCTTTCACCACAGGTGGAAGTAACAAGGACAGTTTTATTTATTTATTTTTCTCGTCTGGACGTTTCATTCAAGCCACAGAGGGTATAGAAGTTGGCTGCTCATGTCATTTCCCAAACCCCTCCTGCTCTCACATCAATGTCTTCTCTCCTGCAGCAACTTTTCTGGCTCCCTCTCAAATCTGGCATCTTCTACAAAAGCTTATGCATAGTAGGAGCCTTTATATATGCACTGCAGCCAGTGTGACAGAAGAAAAAATCAAACCAGAGTTTATGGAGTTGGACGCGAATGGTGTGACATGGCCTTTATTTGCTCTGCTTCTTCTTCCAACCCTAACCCTTAAATTCACTAAAATCCAACCATTACTTCTCTCATTGTTGCTAAAAACCAGCCTCAAAAACACATCTCTTTTAACCGGATTCCGCCAGATGGATTTGCTCCGCATATCCATCTGGAAACCTTCCGTTGAAGTAATTTTGGGAAGGGGCGAAAATACTGGTTAGCTGATTGGCCTATGTTGGTGATAGACGGGCCAAATAAACCAATCAGATCAACGAAGCATATGACGTACTAACAGAGCGACGACGAAGAGGAGCCAATTGATAGATCAAACTCTTGCCGAAACCAGTCGGGAGAAGAGCAAAAAAATATTTTCCTCTGAGAAAAGCCTCCAGAGCAGTGTTATGCTCTTCTTTCAGTGAAGAAATACTCTGTAATTCCGATAAAACTAGCTCGATAGCCACGCTAACGCTAGTTTCATCGGCTGAAGCCGCCATGTTCTTTAGACTGAACTGTCCTGTTCTCGTTGCGTCACACCTCAACCCGCCTCAAAGCCAACGCTGATTGGACGTTCGTTTGGTGAACTGCTCCAAATTTTCTTTAACGGAAAGTAGCCAGACTGATTAGTGAGTGAAAGCTCGCGAGATCAGGATGGTCTTACGATGCTAGTTGAAGAAGGGATGCATGCAAAAGCTGCAGGATAGTGGAACTGGAGGACTGATGTTGCCTACCCTTAGTCTACAAGATGGAAGAGAACCTTTATGTTTGGTTTGGGTCTAGTGGAGCTCATAAAAAAAGACAGGAATGTTCAGCTAATGGCAGCAGGGCTATGCATATTGATATTTAGATTGAGAAGGAACAAAATAAACAGGCTTGTAAATGTATCTATGAATGAGATCCGCCCTAGATGTTCGGATGAGTGGAAAGGAGGGAAACCTGATATGTTGGAAGAAGGATCTTACAAAGGGAGCTGAAAGAAGAAGAGGAAAACCACAGAAAAGATTCAGAGATGTATGGAAAGAGGATATAGAGTGTTGTTGGGACAGGATGCTTTAAAGACAGATGGTCAGAAGAAGAGCAAGAAGCAGCCTGTATTCACATTGGTCTTTACAGAAAGTCATGTTAAAAAGAAGTGAATCTTTAGCGTAGATAAATGTGAAAAGCACAGAACTTTCATAAAACATCAACTTCCCGGCTGACCCGCTTATTGTTTCCTTATCTTGCATATTTTAGGAGTGTCTCTTGTTATCTTTATCGTCTCAACAGAAAATTAAAAAGTGATGAAGGGCCACAGAGATAAAGCAGAGTGTACCGTGGGCTGATTGGCTGATTCTGGAGCTCTTCTGGCTGCCGTTGCACACACACACGTAAGCCTGAGCTGAAATAGAGCAGCACTAATACAGCGTATACGTGTGTGTGTGCTACAAATGCCACCATGGATAAAGGCCTGCTCTGTGATCAGGCTTATTATTTTGACAGCATTCAGGGTGCTGGGAAAGAGACTGGGAGGCAACCTAGTTAGTCCCCAAACACACACACTCTCATATACACACTTTGTACTTAAAAATGAAGTGCCTTACTGTTTGATGTGAAGCGTCCTGAAATGGTTTCGAACCTCTTTCGCTGCTCTTCACAACCAAATAAAAGCAAATTAGGTGCCAGCACAAACTGGGCTCTTGCAGCTGAAATCAGTTCAGGAACATAACATGTAGCAAAAACCCCCTTCCAGTTTTCTTACTCTTGTTAGAGAAACAAAAAATGTGTCAGCCGTGAAATGTAATATCTTGCATTTATTACTTTCATATTTACTGCCATCACCTTTTGAAAGGTCTCATATTTGTCTTGTTACTATAAAGGACCCTACTCCAGAAACAGACTTTGATAAATACATTTTCTACAGAAAAAAATAAAGAAAGAACAGCTCTTTTAACACAGGAGGAAAAATAGTGGGGAGCGTACAGAATGCAGAGAGGGCAGAGCAATGTCTAACGGAAGACCCAGGAATGATCAGCTATAATCAAGAACTTAAATGCTGAGGGAAGAGTGGAGAATGACATATTGTAGGTAAGTTATAAAGGGATTATGTGATGCAGTTGAGGCCAAAGGAAGAAAATTAATTAACATGAAACTTGCTGATTTAAGACAAAAAAAAAAAAACGATTTAACCAAGGGGGGAGGACTTCCAGGAGTCTAATAATTGATCATTAAACTTTATTGATCTCACATTGATGAAATTTAAGTCTGCATTTAAGCCATCCCCTTGGGGAGCAATCGGGGGTTAAGGGTCTTGCTCAGAGACCCAGAGGGGCAGTCTGTGGGAGTGGTGCTCGAACTCAGAACCTCTGGATTCGAAGCTCTATGCCCTGACCTTTAGGCCACCCCGACGCCCTTGAATCAGCAAAAAATAATATCAACTGTGCAAAGAGCTGAACACAAGGATGTGTTCTTAAAAAGATTTATGTTGTTTAAGGCAGGCATCCCCAAAGTCTTTAACCTGACTCCGCCAGATGGATTTGCTCCGCATATCCATCTGGAAACCTTCCGTTGAAGTAATTTTGGGAAGGGGCGAAAATACTGGTTTGCTGATTGGCCTATGTTGGTAATAGACGGGCCAAATAAACCAATCAGATCAACGAAGCATATGACGTACTAACAGAGCGACGATGAAGAGGAGCCAATTGATAGATGAAACTCTTGCCGAAACCAGTCGGGAGAAGAGTAAAAACATCTTTTCCTCTGAGAAAAGCCTCCAGAGCAGTGTTTTGCTCTTCTTTCAGTGAAGAAATACTCTGTAATTCCGATAAGACTTGCTCGATAGCCACGCTAACATCGGCTGAAGCCACCATGTTCTTTAGACTGAACTATCGCGCTTCTCGTTGCGTCACACCTCAACCCGCCTCAAAGCCAACGCTGATTGGACGTTCGTTTGGTGAACGGCTCCAAATTTTCTTTAACGGAGAGTCTCCAGACTGATCTGCGAGTGAAACCTTGAAAGCTCGCGAGATCAGGATGGTCTCACAAGGCTACAAAGTCGGTCCCTGAGGGCCACTGTCCTGCTGGTTTTAGAGGTTTCCCTGCTTTAGCACAGTTGATTATAATGATTGCAGTTGAGCAAAAGCCTGTTAATCATTTTTCAATTAAAATCAGCTGTGATGGAGCAAAGAAACCTCTAAAACCTGCTGGACAGCGGCCCTCGAGGACCGACTTTGGGGATGCCTGGTTTAAGGTGACAATGCGTGAGGCTCCAAAGATTAAAGTCTGATCACATTGCACATGGGAAACACATGGGAAATCTCTTGGAGAATTTGGATGAAAGAAGCGTACGGCAGAGATGGGAAATGTGGAGTCAACAAGTCATCTCCATGTCATGTATTTAATCTACCCAGCCAATTAACCAGGTGAGTCCAATCTGCACAGGTTGATTCACGGTGAAGGTTGGACTCACCTTCTTCAGTGGGTGGGTAGAACAAATACATGCAATGGAGATGACTTGTTGACTCCACATTTCCCATCTCTGGCGTATGGTTGCCAGCTGGTCTGATTTCTTTGAAGAATAAAATCAAATGATAAAAGTTGAAACAGTGCTCACCCAGTGCACACTAGCAAACCAACTATCCGTCTCAAACATAACGGCAAAATAAACCTCACTGTTATATTGAATTAACTCTCCTATCTAGCGGAAACCCTGCAACCTCCACATCCGTTTTGAAGCCCTGCTCCCCTATGAATTGACTCCACCTGGTAAAGGCTGCACTAAAGCTTACTCTCATTTTCTTCAAGTTATTAGTTCTTTTCCTTTCTCTGTTACTGTCTCTTCCCTCCTGTTGGGCAATGAGTATGGATGGCCTTCAATTTCTACAGGAAAATGGAATAAGAATAGTCTCCAGTCATACAGGTAAAATGTATAAGGCTAACAAGTGTGTCCCTTATCGGTTACCGTAATCTAAGATACAGCATACCGTCTTGTATTAGTTGAACTGCAACCTGTGTATTTATAAACGGATCATTTTAAGCTATAGGAAAGCTGTGAGCGAGATTAGTTTGTGTTTGCCAGACAAAAACAATAAAAACAAATTATTTTCGAACAATAACGTGCATTCTTTGAATTTCCTGAAAGATAAAATTGACTTTATGTTTAAGATCCCTGCATGACATTTTTTGAAGGACATAACTAATGCAAAATACACATTTCTCAGAAACTAAATGCTTTCTGCTAGTCGGAAGAATTTGGTTCTTACTTTATGGTGAATTGATAAAGAAAGCAGAACTTGCTGAATATTGTAAGAATCCATCCCTCCATTTTCTTCCGCTTTATGGAAGGCAGCCGTCTAAGCAGAGATGCGCAGAGTTCCCGATGCACAGACATCTCGTCCAGCTGCTCTGGGGGGACCCCAAGGCGACGCGAGGCCATCTCAGAGACGTAGTCCCTCCAGCGTGTCCCGGGCCTCCTCCTAATAGGACATGCCTGGAGCACCTCACAAAGGAGGAGACCATCAGGCCTTCAGAACTGATGCCCGAGCCACTTTAGCTGGCTCCTTTCGGTGTGGAGGAGCAACGACTCCAGACCACTCAGGTCTTCCAGCTCCAGCCTGCTCTGCATACCTAGAACCAGAACTAAACATGGAGAAGCAGCATTTAGTTCCTATGCTCCACTTATCTGGAACAAACTTCCAGAAAACTGTAAAAGTGCGGAAAGCCTGAGTTCCTTTAAATCAAGACTAAAAACACATTTGTTTAGGATTGCCTTCGACTGTTCTAGTTAAACAGTTCAACTAAAACATATTTTCTTTAGTCCAACTGTTTTTAATATACTTTTTTGTTTCTGCATTTTTAATTTTTTTTATTTTTTCCTACTTGCTTTGATTCTGTTTTATCTTCCTGTATTTTAATCATGTAAAGCCTTTTGCATTGTCTTTGTACTGAATTGTGCTATACAAATAAATTTGCCTTGCCTTGCCTTGCCTCTACCCTGAGCTCCTCCTGGCTAACTAAACTCCTCACTCGAACTCGAAGGGTGTGCCCGGCCACCCTGCACAGGAATCTCATTTCGAACGCTTCTTTTCATGATCTTGTCCTTTCGGTCATTACCAGGATCTCATGACCATAGGTGAGGGTGGAAACGTAGATCGATCGGTAAATCGAAAGCTTTGCTCAGCTTCCTCTTCCAATACAGCGACCGCATCACTGCCGATGCAGCACCGATCTGTCTATCGATTGTCCCTCATTGTGAAAAGACCCCGATATACTTAAATTCCACTTGAGACAAGGACTCTCAACTCTCCACAGCAAAAACTATATTGCAAGCAAAGGGTCAAAACCTTTAGAAATGCAGTTTTTGCTGCGGGGATTCTTACATTATTCAGCAGGTTCTTCTGTCTTTTTCAGTTTTTGTTCATATTTTTATTTTTTTTTATGCAGATTTGTCTTACTTGACATGTTTTAGGGCTTTTTTACCCTGAATCTTCTTAGTCTGTTTTCCATTTTTAAAATTACCTTATTCTCTCTGGAATTCCTTGGCCTGGCTTTCTGGTTGGTTCATCTGTTCTGCCTATCTTAAATGTTGCTTCTGCCAAAAAACAAAAAAGGCACATGTTGTTTTTGGAACAGAGAGGCATGTTACAGAGATTTCTAAAAGCATCCTACTACATACACTATATTGCCAAAAGTATTTGCTCACCCATCCAAATTATTGGAATCAGGTGTTCCAATCACTTCCATGGCCACAGGTGTATAAATTCAAGCACCTAGGCATGCAGACTGTTTTTACAAACATTTGTGAAAGAATGGGTCGCTCTCAGGAGCTCAGTGAATTCCAGCGTGGAACTGTGATAGGATGCCACCTGTGCAACAAATCCAGTCGTGAAATTTCCTCGCTCCTAAATATTCCACAGTCAACTGTCAGCTGTATTATAAGAAAATGGAAGTGTTTGGGAACGACAGCAACTCAGCCACGAAGTGGTAGGCCACGTAAACTGACGGAGCGGGGTCAGCGGATGCTGAAGCGCATAGTGCGAAGAGGTCGCCAACTTTCTGCAGAGTCAATCACTACAGACCTCCAAACTTCATGTGGCCTTCAGATTAGCTCAAGAACAGTGCGCAGAGAGCTTCATGGAATGGGTTTCCATGGTCGAGCAGCTGCATCCAAGCCATACATCACCAAGTGCAATGCAAAGCGTCGGATGCGGTGGTGTAAAGCACGCCGCCACTGAACTCTAGAGCAGTGGAGACGCGTTCTCTGGAGTGACGAATCGCGCTTCTCCATCTGGCAATCTGATGGACGGGTCTGGGTTTGGCGGTTGCCAGGAGAACGGTACTTGTCTGACTGCATTGTGCCAAGTGTAAAGTTTGGTGGAGGGGGGATTATGGTGTGGGGTTGTTTTTCAGGAGCTGGGCTTGGCCCCTTAGTTCCAGTGAAAGGAACTCTGAATGCTTCAGCATACCAAGACATTTTGGACAATTCCATGCTCCCAACTTTGTGGGAACAGTTTGGAGCTGGCCCCTTCCTCTTCCAACATGACTGTGCACCAGTGCACAAAGCAAGGTCCATAAAGACATGGATGACAGAGTCTGGTGTGGATGAACTTGACTGGCCTGCACAGAGTCCTGACCTCAACCCGATAGAACACCTTTGGGATGAATTAGAGCGGAGACTGAGAGCCAGGCCTTCTCGTCCAACATCAGTGTGCGACCTCACAAATGCGCTTCTGGAAGAATGGTCAAAAATTCCCATAAACACACTCCTAAACCTTGTGGACAGCCTTCCCAGAAGAGTTGAAGCTGTTCTAGCTGCAAAGGGTGGACCGACGTCATATTGAACCCTATGGATTAGGAACGGGATGTCACTTAAGCTCATATGTGAGTCAAGGCAGGTGAGCAAATACTTTTGGCAATATAGTGTATGTGCTAAAATAACGCACGCATTGCCTCGAGCAGCCAGGCTGTAGCAGCTGATTGCGTCTCAAATTGAAGAGCTTAGAATAAAGTTGCCAAAACAGCTACAGATTTTAAACTGCAGAAGAAAAGCCAAAAAAAAAAAAAACTCTTGTTGTAAAAAATAAGGTTTTAAAGTGTAATGGGTAGGGTTGTCACTAGGGCTGCAACAACGAATCGATAAAATCGATAAAAATCGACTTTTTAAAGCGCTGGCAACGAATTTCATCATCGATTAGTTGTGTCGCGCGATTATTGCGTCATCCGCCGCGCCGTCATCACTGCCTCTTGACTGAAAGAGGAAGAAAAAAAATATGGCAGAGCGAGTCAGCGCAGCAGGTGCAGTGTTGCCAACTCAGCGACTTTTCAGACCCCTCCAGCGACTATTTTTCAAAAAAGCGACTAGTGACGAATCTGGCGACTTTTTTCGGTGTCACTGGCGGCTTTTGGAGACTCTTACGTGAAAGCATGTATCGTTCCTACTCTGCCGTGGGGCGCCTCCCCCCGCTCCCGCAGGAGTCCCTCTCAGCTGCAGTCAGAGCCTCAGCGTCCAGACTGCAAATGAAGCGCGCATGCACCGGGATTGACGGCGCAAATTGATCACAATAATTAAAATAGCCTGCGCTTTGTAAAGCGAAAAAAGTGATAACATGCAACTTTTTTCAAAAGAAATTAACATGGCACGGAACCACCATGTTTGTTTGGTTTTAAAGTGGGGAAACGTAACGTTAGTTTCTCAGGTAGCTCATCTGATGCTTTCCTTACCGTGTTAGTAGGTTACAGACAGTGATAAGGTTGGCTACTTATTTTACTTTTAATTTCATTTGAATTAGCTTAAGCAGCGTTTACATTTACTTTATAAATAAATTAACTTGCAAATTATGAGGGCAAGGCTTTTAAAGTTTAAATCTTCTGTCAAAGATAAAGTAAAGAAGATCCTGCAATTTATGGAAGTAAAGCAGAATAAAATCCAGCAAGATCAGTAATATGTCAATTAATTATATGCCACATTCCCATGTAAATTGGAGTCTTTGGAGGATGTGTTCTTTAACACCCCTAGTTCTCTCATTTTTATTCCAAATACAATTTATAATTTGAATCACAGGGCTATTTTTATCTCTATGGTTCAGTATTTTCTCAAGTAGCAACTTTAACTGCTATACTTTCCTGTCTTAAAAGGCAGAACTCTTCTAGTCTAAAAAAACTCATTTGTTGAAATGGGGGGGCCTATTGTTTGAACCCCTTAGGGGCTTTTAAAAACAAAAATGTCTTTTTTTGCGCTTTATGAAACAAAGTAGCCTATATTTTGTGGATGTACAGCTACATTTCTCATGTAAGTTTACGTAGTTTTAACACAAACATTTATTTTTCATATTGCACCAGTTAATGAGCAACCTGTACTTGTGTGCTTGTTTGTTCTGTCTAAAATGTTTATTTTGGAATAAAGAGGTTAATATAAAAATATTTTTTGTCCGATTCATCGATTAATCGAAAAAATAATCGTCCGATTCATCGATTTTTAAAATAATCGTTAGTTGCAGCCCTAGTTGTCACGATACTAAACTTTTCAACTCGATACCGATACTAAGGAAAATATTCGATACTCGATGTCATTTTCGATACCACAAGAATAAAAATAAAGACATTAATAAATAAAATACAATAAATAAATACAATAAACAATAAGAACAATGTTTTGTGCTTTAGGTGCCACTGGTGGTAGCACTGTATCGATACTTTTAAAAACAAGTGTTGTATCCGGATACAATGTTTCAGTATCAATACTTTTTTGAGAATCGATACTTTTGACACAGTTTATTCTCATTATCAGTTCGTATGAAATCGTACGTTTCGTCGTATTTTTACGTCTTGCCTCGAGAGAAGATATCCTTGCGCATGCGCATCTTACGCACCATTCAATAACATAGAATTTAACATATAATTAACCCTAAGATACAAAACAGCAAGCAACCTAGTGAGAGACTTCAAGAAGTAATTATTGCACTGTTTTTCCCAGTTTTACGTCCGTCCGCGGATCTGCTTTTTTCGTCTGTCTGGCTGCGCATGCGCATTGATCTGTTTTTTTTTCGAGGAAAAACATCAAAAACGTACGAAATAGTGCGCAAAACTTTTCGTACGATTTCATACGAACTGATAATGAGAATATGTTGTTTGACAACCCTAGTAATGGGGACCATCTACACCATGTTTACCAAAACTGCATGAGATAAATATAGATATGTACAGAGTGGTGTAAATACTTGATAGTTTGCACAGAGAAAAAAATGAACATACAGAAGTAGACATGCATAAAAGTTTAAAACTCAATAAGCAAAGCATTTCACTTGTCTGTCACTGCTTGTTCTAACAAGCAGACACACTGAGGGTGTGTTCTTCCATTGGTAATAATTTTTTTCATCTTATATGTTTAGAATAAGTGCCTTCGCTGCACATTTAGACAGATGTAATGGGCATGTGATCTGTATCTTCTGCTGCTGCACTGTTGTTTCTGGTTTCTTCTGTCACACACTCAGCAAGCTTTTAAACTCATTAGTATTCTGTCTGGACTTATTTTCTTTCCTTCTGACATTTACATTTAAATTGTTTATCTGTGTGTGTGTGTTGGCGTCTCTGTATCCTGTAATGAACATGCCTTCGCTGTTCCCCGAAGGCAGCCATTACTAACACACACACACGCATGGACAGAGGAGGATAATGTGCGAGGAGGAGGGAGGCTGCAGATCCGTCTCGGGATTTTAAAATTTCCATTTAAAATCATTAAGATTTAAGGGGTTAAAAAAAGACTGCTGTGTGGGGTTTTTATGAACCCTTATTTCTGCTTGTATTTGCAGCTTTTTGATTTAATTGGTTTCATGTGAAAAAAATAATTTGGTAACCTCATTTTTATTTTTTTCTACTTTTTTTGTGTGACTTTTTTTCCTGGTATTTTTGATGCTTCTCGGGTTGAAGAAAACGTTAAAATCTGTTTGCTCAATGGATTATAGGAAGAGGTTGAGTTTCTGCAGGTTGGATTCAAGCAAAACGCCAACATGCCAGACGACTTGTTTTTTTTACCTTGTAGAAATCTAATTATTTACATTTTTAGGTTATTATAATAGAGTTGAAATGGGGCTCTGAAAATACATTAAAACTATTTTTGTTGTTAATATTCTATAATAGCTTTTAAGAAAATTATTTAAGTTATTAGTTAGGGTTTGGTTTATAATGATCAGAGTAATGTTCAGATATACTGTATGGGGTTTACATGCCGGAATTTGACATTCATGTATGGATACTGTTCTGAATGAAAAGCAGCTATTAAACAAAGGAGGACTTTAGAAACATTGAAAGATTGTTTTAAAAGGGCAACATTTTTCTTTCAATCTTTAAGAAAACATGCAGCCGAATTGCACAATACAGAGCATCCAAATCCTTCAGCGGCTATGATTCACAATGAAAGGCTGCTCATGTAATCAGACAAACTCACTGACTCACATTCAGATGATGTGTGTTTGCACAACTTGAGAATGCTGAGAGCAGAACAGAAAAAATTCAAGCTGATTATCACTCTGCGTGTGTGTTGCTGATTGCTTTGCAGTACCCTATCTCTTGCTTTTGTCTATCAGCATGCAGCCCTTGTCACAATTATGCATCTATGCATGAAGATGTTGGACATGTGTGTTTGTGTGGGTAGGGGGGATAAAGGTTGAGATCCAGATGTTGCTTCATTTTTATTCTCCCCCATCATTCCATTCTCCCCCCATCATTCCATTTTTATTTTTTTTAATCCGTCTTCCTCCCCCACAGAAAATCATCTGTACACACGCAGCCCCCAGCAAGCCAAAGTTAATGTGTGCTTGCTAAGCCAGGTGGCTGCATGGCCTCATATATGTCCTTGTGCATCTCTGGCTTGGCGTTGATTGGAGTGAGTGCAGCTGCTGTGAAAATCTGCAAACCCTTTTTATGTGGGTCACTGTGCGTGTATGCGCTCAGATCTGCAGTATTTCTTTATGCTGCATTCTGAGTTTCTGTGTTTATTTTCCAAAAACAAACACATTAATTAAGAAAAAAACGATTTGTGGCAAAAGTGCAATATGGTCAACCAAAGCTTGATATATTAATGTTAAATTAGGTGATTTCAGACTCCAAGAACCTTTTCAACAACTTATACTGATGCTTGTTTTAGCAGAAATCTCAACGTCTTGCTGCTCGTGTAATAATAACCCAGAGGGACTAGCGTTAGCTCAGCTTCAGCTCTTAGGTTCATGCTCTTCTCAGGATTGATGTGAGCAGACTCTACTTGCTGAATAGACCAAGGTATTTTGGTGTGAAGATGGCACTCTTGAAAACCTTTTTTTTTTATTCTGTGGTGGCATCAGTCATCTTCTTTGGTGAAGTTTTTTTGAAGCAGCAGATTTTCCACAGCTAAGAACAGGATAAGCTCATCAGGATGAATAGCTCTGCCATAGGATGCCACATTTGATCCAAAGCTAATGTTAGAAAACAAAAGGACTCCAGCAAAAATAACCTCTTTTTCAAAAGAGGTTTCTCAGCCCATCCATAAAGCTGTTGCGGAACCAGAGAGAGTGACAGGGTGCTGAATCACAGGTGCACAAAGGAGCGTTATCGTACTTCCTTCCTGCCAGCTGCTGTTTGACTTTATATAATCAATGCTACCAACAAATTCAATGCATGTTTGAATCCCTGCTGTTATTTTTGCACAGTGATATTCATTTCTTGTAAATCATCTCTTGTGTATGCACAAATACAAGCCAATTATACAATATTTTTAAATGAACATACTTAGCTTAACATTTCTTTTAACCTGAGTAATTTATTGGAAGAAAGAAAACTATACCAACAAAATATGAAAATGTTGTTTGCCCCACGTTAGTGACTCTAATTCGGTGTAATTTGGGATATTTAACAGTTTTTCTGATCAAAATCCCCAAGACCATATAGGTGTTCTTTAAAACAGCTCACAAATACCAGTTAAAAAATGTAGCATGTTGCTGATGAGATGGCCATTGAGGAGCGTTGATTGTGTGTAATGGGCCATTTCTGTTTAGACTTGACAGCATGTATTGGGTCATTATCCATTTGAAAAAACTTATTATCACCTATTTTCAGTTTATTGGCTGAGGAAACCAGACTATTTAAAATGTAAGTGGATGTCAAAGAGCTACGGATGCCAAACACTAACAAGGAGTCCATGGCCTGTTGAAGATTTGAAAATGTTTGTGTTTATTTCACCACAAATTTACCTGCATTGTGAATGAATGAATGATTTTATTTCAGACAATTTGAAAAACAACAATAAATTAATCAACCTAATACACACAAAAAAAGATTTCCAAACTAAGTAAATTCACCTGAACATAAATAGAAACAAAAACCTCCACCAAATAAACTTTTCGGTATATACAGCCAGAGAAATTACATCAATTAATGTAAATTATCTGAAAAAGATATGAAAAAGTAAAACTTATTCTTCATACCCCTTTAATCACCTGAAAAACATTTCCAGGATTAAAGGACTAGCGTGCAAGCAGGATCTAGAAAAACGAATTCATGCATATATCTTTAGTAGAATTGATTACGGTAACAGTTTCTTCATAGATTTACTTATAAAGTCCATCAGACAGCTGCAGCTGGTCCGAAACTATGCTGCCCGTGTTCTCACTAGAATTAAGAAAGTAGAGCACATCAACTCAGTTCTCAAGTCTTTCCACTGGCTCCCTGTAGCTCAGAGAATACTTTCAAATTAGTGTTGCACCGATACAGATACCAGTATCAGACAGGGCCCAGATCCAACACTAAAATGGTGGTATCGGTATTGGTGAGTACCGGCAAATAGGGCACAAATACTATTTTGAGAGCAAAAAGTTTATTCAACTATTGTCACCTATTCCAGTTAGGCAATAAAAAGTTCTACTGGATTCACTTTGTATTAGTCTTTTTACATGATTTTACATCCAAGTAGTACGCAGTTCTTCATATATACACATACTCATCAATTTCAAACAGATGGTATCGGCCGATACTGCACAGCCAGGTATCGGGTATCAGTATCGGGCCCAAAAAAACTGTATCGGCGCAACACTATTTAAAATAATTCTGTTTGTCTAGAAATCAGTGAATGGATCAGCACCTCAATACATAACAGTTTTGTTGTCAGTGTATCAACGTCCCAGATCACTCAGGTCTTCTAGTTCAAGCCTAGTCTCTACACCTAGAACTAGAACCAAACATGGAGAAGCAGCATTTAGTTCCTATGCTCCACTTGTCTGGAACAAACTCCCAGAAAACTGTAAAAGTGCAGAAAATCTGAGTTCTTGAGGTCAAAGTTAAAACCCACTTGTTTAGAGCTGCCTTTGGCCGTTGAAGTTAAACTGCTGACTAGGTAATCTGTCTAAGGTTATCAGTTATACAAGGTTTTGGTCCAACTGTTTTATTGTTTTACTTCCTGCTTTTATCATATTTTTTTCTATTTTTCATGTAAAGCACTTTGAATTGTCCTTTTTATTGCAAAAATGACCTAGAAATAAGTCAGAATTTCTTCTATTAAGTGTTCTTTCCCTTAATTTGAGTAGGTAAATAAGATGATTTGCCAATAGAATCAGTTTTTTCCTCTTAGAATAAGTTAATAAGTTAATGAGGTAATATGTACTTGACATAATACGATTTGTATGTGTACAATGTCTTGTTCCACTTACCCCCTCAATTCAAGAAAAATGCCCATCTTTTCAGAAAAATAAACTTATTTAGATTTCATTTATTTGCAGTACACTGAATTGTGCTATACAAGTAAGCTTACCTTGCCTTACCTTACCTTGTAGATCACAAAACAATGAAAGAGTTAAATGAGTGAGACTGCTGTAATTGTGTTTTTATTGTTACTGACTTCTATAATTGTGTCCCTTTTTCTGCAGCTAAACATGATGTGAATGGAAACAGGACAATTCCTCCCTTTCCAGAGGGAACACAGATGGTAATGTTTGGTAAGTGTCAAAATGTAAACCAGCAGATTCATGCTGATATTCAACTAAACACTTAGCTTTTGTTTGCTCTTTAAAGACTTTTAAATTTGATCGTTGTCGTAGATTAGACATTTTTCTTAGTTATAAAGTTGACTGTCTGCGATGTGCTTTTGTCCAACTTGCAAAACAAGTGAAGTAAAGCAGAAATTTAATTGACTATAGAAGGTAGATGTAAACTCACTAGCAGACTCTGTCTCTCCTTTCTTTTTAGACTGATCAGAAATGCCTCCTTTAAATGGAAGTAAAGAACGAGGCACTGATTACAGCCGGTAATTGTTTCCATTGAAAATGGTGACGGAGATTTTAATTTGCGAAAATGTACTATAAACTTAAGTTTGCAGTGATGCCACTTCTGAACACAGTTAGACTAAATTAAACTGGTTAGGGTAAAAAAAAAAGAAGACATACATTATACTTACTTAAATTGTAGCTTTCTTTGAAATATGTCATAGATTGTATAACAAAGACTAATGTTGACTGTTCTGGTTTCTCTCAGGCATGGGCTGTTTCTGGGGAGCAGAGAGGAAGTTTTGGAAGCATAAGGGAGTTTACTCTACGCAAGTGGGCTATTCTGGGGGGTACACACCTAATGCCACGTATGAGGAAGTGTGCACAGGTAACCACTGCGTACCAACGCGCACAAGCATGTTTTTTCTACTCACGGTCAATGCAAGCAAATATGTAAAATATGTATAAACTAAAGGAGGAAAACTGACTAAATATTCATGTTCCATCATAGGTATGTTCTAATATTTTACATCTGGGTTTCACAATATCAGTCAGGTATTTGATTAATAGGCTCTAGGAGGCAGTTGGTTTATCAGGTGTGGCTTTAGAGGAGGTTCGCTCCTGGTTTTCTAACCTGCCAGAACATTTTGTTTGAGCGGGACAGTTCATGCTGAGCTCTAAAAGTCAGAAATGAGGGCCACCGCAGGGTTAGGTTTGGGACCTATCCTCCATATGTTTTCTATATTTTCCATTTAGGCCAAATAATTTGGCGGTTTCCTAAATTGTTTTATCATTCTTTGCTGATGATACACAGTTAATATATGGATTTTACTAATATCTAAACGTCTTTCAGTATGTTTTTGTAACTATCAGCAAAACCTTGGGTTTTCTTCTGGGTTTATATTTGGGCTGAATCTATTTTATTAATTGTGATTAATGGATTATTGTCAACTAATTTAGCAACTGATTAATGGTTAATTGGAGTGTAGAGACTCTAAAACATGCCTTTAGCTGACAGAGCGACCCACTTAGAGCAGTAATTATTCCAAAATTAACTAACATTTTGCATTTAGGTCAAACCTTTTTTGTCTGTCAATATGCTCTATCCAGAAATCCTCAATGGGGAAAGTTTTAGTTTCATCTGGTTTAATTTCGCAAAGCGTCTTCTTCAAGGACCCATTGGCTATGTGATTATTAAACGATTAATTTAGAAAACAATCGTCAGATTAATTGATTTTCAAAATAATCATTAGTTGCAGCCCTAGATTATATTTCATTACTCTTTGCAGGATTGTCAGAGTTCATGAAACTTCCTCTTTCCTGGCACAGAATAATTAATGTAGGCCTTCCAAATTAGTTGGACGTCTTTAGGGTCATTGTCCTGCTAAGATGCCCATGCATGTGCACGTATCGACTTTTAGACCAAATGGGGTGCTCAAAAACCGCTATGTCTTTTCTATTGCAATTCTTTGGAATAGAAAAGGCAGGTTAACATGAAATGTATCTTGATTTATGAATTATTGGACTTCAGGTTTACCTCCTCCATCCTTTCCAGAAGCAGTTGTCATGATTTTATCTAAAGATCTGACCCACATGCAGAAGACCAAACAGAGAGACCAGGGAAAAGTTTAACAGGTTTTATTGAGCGTAGGGTGAGAAGAGTCCAGTGCTGCTCTGAACACTGATAAACCGGGACTGAAAAGTGAAGGGGAAGATTCTGCGGTTAGTTCAGGCTCAGTGGGAAATTTGTGTCTTCGATTTGAAGAAGGGAATTAAGGCAACAGGAAAAGGTTTCTCTTGTTGAATCCAGTCTGTGTGGGTTGTTCCAGTGAATGACTTGCTCGTTGGAGGGCAGGCAGGGTTTATCCAGGTTACGGTTTTTCCTTGAGGAACGGAGGAGCTGACTGCCACTTAGTTTTCCTGCGGTACTTGAACGGTTTCTTGTGGAGATGAAACCCCTGCTCAGAGAGATGCCCAAACAATACTTGGGGAAAAGTAGATCCAAACCACTAGGTTAAATCCTCAGCTCAGCTTGATGCTCAGAGAATCCTTCCAGGGGGCGAAGGTCCAAAACATCCAGTTTGCAGGAGGACTTCCTGTCGAGAGGCAAAGACAAAAACAGCAATGTTAAAACTCAGGTGACAAAAACTAAGTTTGACTCAGCAAAACTCAGCTTGGCTAGAGTACCCAAAACTAGCAAACACTCTGGCGTCGAGGTAGTGGCAGTCAGCAGCTTAAGAGTCCTCCGGTAATGAGGTAACCATCCGCAGGTGTGTGAGGAGGCCAACGAGAACCAGGCACCGCCTGGTGGTGGAGAGAAGACAAACAAAAGCACAACCCACACAAACTGGATTCATAACACCAGTCTCTATCTAGCTCACCCAGTTGTGTCAAAATATAATTATTTAACCCAAACTTTTGGCTTAAGATAAATAAAACTTTAGGAAGATAAACTTGGAACTGCTCAAGTTGATGAAAGAGCTTAAGATGCTGTGACACTAGAGGCTATACATGGTAAAGAGAAGTTACTATCAACATCAACTGTGACTGTACTGCCAAAAAAGGAACGGTCCCTCTCTTTCGATTGGCAGTCACTGCTGACCACAACATCTTAAATGATAAAACTTTAAGTCAGACCAGACAAATATTGGCCACAGTTAGGAAGAATGCTTGAAGAAAACCAAGTAAAGGCTCAAAAATCTAAAAACACTTTAACAGTTATCAGCATGGTAGTGGGTACATCATGCTGTGGGGTTGTTATGCTGCCACTGATAATTGTGTATTCTACTTAGGAGAGTTTAATGATGAAGAAGACATTTTTATGCTCCCAAATGGAAATTCTTTATTGCTTGCTGGGTCAGAAAATACACATTTATTTTAATGTTACCAAGCCATCTCTCTTTTTAAAATCACATTCCACTAAATCATTTAAAGCTCCAAATTAGTTCAACATCCATGAAGATGATGCAGAAATGTAAATGTGTGACTAAGACTGTACCGTCTCCTGATAATTGGCCTGTTTTGCTGTCATTTTCTTCCCTCCTAGTAGATTTCTTTTGTCTATTATAGTTGCCGCCTGCGTCTGTGTTTATAGATAACACTGTGCGTTTTTAACTGGATATTGGAGCAAAGATAATTGGCCTGGTTTAATAAATCTCCCCCCAAAAATAACTGAGTAAACATGACTGCTGGTGTAATGCTGGAAACCTGGCTCTAATGATTTAGTATTTATACACAGTTTAAAGGTTATAGACTGAACCGTATATTTAACGTTTATTTGAATTTTGTTCAGCATAGTGAACCTTTGGCCAATTTTCCTCAAGTTCTTCTCTAAGGTTTAGATAAATATGCGTAGACTTACCTCTGAATACAGTTTAAAGCCTAAAAACATGGGGGTACACTGGAAAAACGATCTATAATTAAGTAAAAATTTCTTAAATTCAGTGTATTTACCCTTGATTTGAGTAGGTAAATGTTCCATTGGCAAGATGTCTCTTTTATCTCCTCAATTCAAGAGCAAATGTACTTATTTTAAGAAAAAATGACTTATCAAGATTTAGTTTTTTGCAGTGTAGTGCTTGACTCTTTGGCTTTAGAGTCCTATCGGTGCAGATTCATGACTTAATCAGGCTTTTACTGTTGCATTTGAGTGCTGAAGTATAGTTTGTGCATTCGTAATGTTCTATTGTATGTAGCACTGAATATAAAGCTGCTTCGAATCGTTCTTAATTAGTCCTGCGTCATAGGTGAAGGAGGCTAAATAAATTGCTTCTCAAACCTTCAGGTATTCAGAAAAGACAACTGCTGAATATTTACTGGGAGTCAAATATTTACAGTCGGATTAGCGTTAGTCCAATTTGTGGTGATTAGATTTGCATATCTTTCCTCTGTGTTGAGAATAAGTACCTGTTACTGCAGTTGTACCCAAACCCCCACCCAACCACCACACACACATTTATTGCTGCTCTCATGTGTACTTCTTTTTATCCATCATTTATAAACAGTTCTCATCATACATTTTCTGATTTTCTGTCTTGTAGTCAAATAAATGCTTGTTTAAAATTGGCATTGACTTAAAGGTGACGTTTATCTCACCAGCCTTGTTTGTTTAAAAAGAGAAAAAGATTTGAGAAATGTTTTTGCTTTTCTTTTCTGAATCGGTCCATCCCAGATGTATTGTTGTTTCACAAAAGCTATTGTTTCGGAGAAGATTAAAGTAAATACAGAAATTGATTTGAAAGTAACCTGAAGGACATTCTGACTATATAAAATCCATCTTGCAGTCTTGTTACATGAATTATCAAATGCTTTTTCTTAGAAACGCCAATAAAAAAAAACAACAAACTTCTTGGCTAGTAAATAATTTTTTAAAATACTGAGTTAAATGTGATCAAAGTGTAAAAGCAATCTAATATAAACCTTGTAAAAGTAAAACTTTTGCTTCATAGATTAGGTTTTTGGTTAAATTCTTTTTATAATCATCTTAAAACAGTTTTCAGAGACAATTCACTTAAATCATCCAAACAAACAGGTCAACATTTATTTTTCTAAGGTAACCCAGCCAATCGCAAAGAGTAGCAACATCATGCAGTTGCTTGTATCGGGTCGTCAACTTTGGAGCAATCCCTCCTAATAAACATGCATGTAATGACAGTCAGAAAACTTATTTTTAACAGAACAGATAAAAGTTTTGAGCTGATGCAGCACACACACAAAGGAAACACAGAAGCATTAATCCTAAAGGACTTTCTACAGCCCCTTTTCCACTGGAAGCCAATGGATTTAAAGCACCAGGATAAGGCCAGCAGGTAAAGACTGTCTTATGGCGATGGGGTTTATGCAACCCAAAGTGTCATGCTCCTAAGACCAGGGCAGGATCAGATATAGAAGATGGCAATTTCTTTACAAACTGACAAACAGGTGAAGGTTTGAGGTGTACTTTGCTTATAACCTGTCTAAAACATATTTCTTGACAAACTTAAGGTATGAAAGCAACATTCTTACATCACACAGGAACAAAGTACCAAATCTCTTCAGCAAGGTGAACAATCCCTCCGTTAATGACCAACAATCATAGACAGGTTTCAGGTATTACAGGAGGCAATCACCCCTTTAACGACTATCCCCCCCTTTAACGAACGACCTTCAGAATCATAGACAGGTTTCAGGTATTACAGGCCAACAATGGAACCAAACGACCCATTAATCGGTTCAATTTGCATCTTTCCAAGCAATACAAGGCCTTGTCTATATAAAGCCTCAACTCACTGCCGACCCAAACATTTGAATTGAGAAAGCTTCCTGGAGAGGGAGCGAAATGTCTTCAAACCTTGAAAACTAAGTCCAGTGGATCGTTTTTTCTAAACTTTTACAGAACATTCTTACACTTATATTTAGCTGTAACTGTTGCTACTGTTGGTGATGCAAAGCCTCACAGTTGTACGCAGCCTTGGGACGGCTAGAAAGTTGGTCTGTCGTAGGACCAAAGCTCTGGGATTGTTATTGTAACTGAGTAAATGTGTATAGAAAATCTACCCAGGCTTTTGTGAGAGAAAAGTAAAATTAATAGCAGTTGCAGCTCCTTTACAAAATGTTGTTGCATCCTTTACAATGGCATCAAAGCTGCTTCTTCTGTAGTTGCTTCGTTTAGCAGAGACACCAATAAGCATCCAGTTATCCAGGAAACGTTTCAGACATTTTTTTGTAAAGTTTTTTATAACTCTCTCTTAGATTATCGATACGTCACTAGGGGTGTAAATAATAATCGTTTTGTATCGATGCATCGATTCAACAGCCGATGATCCGATTCATCGACACGTCCACAAGAGAATCGATTCATGTTTTTTTTTTTTTTTTTTTCTCCAGTCTATTTTTATCCATTTGCTCCTGGGCGTAATTCTCCCTCCCGTGCTGCGGTGGCGCTAAACCTATTTTGCCTTCCTACCTCGCTTCCTGGTTATCCTCCTGCAGCAGTTTGTTGCAGTAAGCTTGACACAGACATTTTTAAATTAAGCTCAATATTGAAGCGTGGTCTGTGCTACACGCTGTGGGTCTAGATACGGCCGAGGCGGCATGGAAGTGGGGGCGAGTTTAGTCCGACGACGGAGGGACATGAGGGCCAAAAAGAGCGGAGATCCAGGTGGAAAAAGGGTCCCAGCGTTCTCATGCACCTCGCTCTTCTAGCGGGTCAAACTTCACGAGTTGTTTTCCGCAATTTCGGTCATAAAAACAAAACAAGCCGGCCTCCTGTCTTCAGCACTGTTTGCGGTCAGCTAGAATTTGGGAGAAGTGCAGCAGAGCGTCTGTGGAGGGGGCGGGACATCTGGAGCCGAGGTATTGAATTGCACTCATTGCACTGATTTTCTGCAGTATTTTTGCAGAATTTTTTGATGCAACTTTTCTACTTCTGTTATTTGCTAATGCATAACGATATTACAGCTTTCATTGATTTATTTCAAACTTGAAACTTTGTTTAGCCTGTAAGGTCTAAAAAAAAATATTTAAAAAAATTAATCGAATCGAATCGTGGTGTATTCTTGAGTATCGAAAATAATCAAATCGTTGGGTCAGGAAATCGATACTGAATCGAATCGCCATGATGGATGTGATTTACACCCCTATACGTCACTTGATTCCGCTCGTTGCTGCTTCCACACACGGATTAAGCTCCAAGATGGTAAAGTACCGTGATTTGCAGAACCCTTCCGCTTCAGTCTGTGGCTTCGAAGGGATGTGAGCCGAGTCAAATCCTCTGGGGCTCATGTATGTTGTTCCCAAAACCAACAAATAAACGCTGGTTGTATGAAAAAATGACAGCATATAGATTTCCTAGGTTTCATTTTTGTGTTAGTACTGTATGCATGCAGCCAGACAAGCTGTTTAAAAGGGTAAACAGAGATAAGATAAAGGAAAAGCTGGTCACTCTGCTTTATATTGTTTTGCCCCATGCTGTAAAGCTTAAAACTTTTTTTTTTCTGGCAGCAAAACATGACACAAAGCCCTTTAAAACTTCTCCAAAATCAGACAATTTGTCGGCTTGATAATCCAACACGTTCACCTGTCTGCTTCATTCTGAGTAACAGCCTGATTAGGAGATCATTTGGCACCTGGATGTACATTTCCCAGCCAGCTGCCCCTTTATTTCTGCTCCGATTCCAATCTTTACTGTAGTTCACATCCAGCCCGAGATGAATTTATTCCTGCGAGATTGGCCTGGTGAGACATTAATTTAATGTGGGCCGCTGCTTTGTCTCTGTTCGCCAATATCTGCCGTAGGAATCCATAACTCCTGATATTAAAAAAGTAATAAGGCAGAGAAAGACATAGGAGTGGAGGTGGAATGAGAGATGTGGAGAAGATGAGGTGTCAGGTAATGGGTCACACTCATTACCAGCACCAGCTGCTGTTTGACTCGCAGCAGAGGGGATCTTTCTTTTGCAGAAAATCAGTTTCGGACCAGCCTGGCCCTCCGAGGACACCTGATGTATATTGTGCTTTTCTTGTGTAAATCTGTTCTTTTTGAGGTCTTACATCTAAAAAAGGATTCCAAGAGTCCTGATATTAAGGTTTTAAAACGAGTGTCCTACAGCTAATTTGACACAGGCAAGTTCTGCAACAAATAAATAAAATAACCACATCCTAATAAGGTAAATAAAATAACCATACCCTAATAAAATGAATGAAATAGCCTCATCCTAATAAATTCAATAAATTAACCACATCCTAATAAAATAAATAAAATAACCACATTCCAATAAAATAAATAAAATAACCACATCCTAATAAATTCAATAAATTAACCACATTCTAATAAAATAAATAAAATAACCACATCTTAATAAGTTTACCAAAATAACCACATCCTAATAAAATAAATAAAATAACCACATTCCAATAAAATAAATAAAATAACCACATTCTAATAAAATAAATAAAATAACCACATCCTAATAAGGTAAATAAAATAACCATACCCTAATAAAATGAATGAAATAGCCTCATCCTAATAAAATGAATGAAATAACCATATCCTAATAAATTCAATAAATTAACCACATCCTAATAAGGTAAATAAAATAACCACAACCTAATAAAATAAATAAAATAACCACATTCTAATAAATAAAATAAAATAACCACATCCTAATAAAATAAATAAAATAACCACATTCTAATAAATAAAATAAAATAACCACATCCTAATAAAATAAATAAAATAACCACATTCTAATAAATAAATAAAATAACCACATTCTAATAAATAAAATAAAATAACCACATCCTAATAAAATAAATAAAATAACCACATTCTAATAAATAAAATAAAATAACCACATCCTAATAAAATAAATAAAATAACACATCCTAATAAAATAAATAAAATAACCACATTCTAATAAATAAAATAAAATAACCACATCCTAATAAAATAAATAAAATAACACATCCTAATAAAATAAATAAAATAACCACATTCTAATAAATAAAATAAACTAACCACATCCTAATAAAATGAATGAAATAGCCTCATCCTAATAAATTCAATAAATTAACCACATTCTAATAAAATAACAAAAATAACCACATCTTAATAAAATAAATAAAATAACCACATTCTAATAAATAAAATAAAATAACCACATCCTAATAAAATAAATAAAATAACCACATTCTAATAAAATAAATAAAATAACCACATCCTAATAAAATAAATAAAATAACCACATTCTAAGAAAATAAAGAAAATAACCACATCCTAATAAAATAAATAAATTAACCACATTCTAATAAAATAAAGAAAATAACCACATTCTAATAAATAAAATCAAATAACCACATCCTAATAAAATAAATAAAATAACCACATCCTAATAAAATAAATAAAATAACCACATCCTAATAAATAAAATAAAATAACACTTTTGGTCTGGTTCTGTTAGTTTCAGGATTCTAGCAGAAAGGTTAAGTATTATAAAGTTAAAGGAATGATTTCCGTTTGTGTGAAAAACTTAAGTTAGACCTGATTTCAGATGTCAAAGTTATTTTTGTTTTCCAGTGTCTCAGCAGAACCGCAGAACACTCATCAGGTGACCTTATGAGCTTTCTTCCTTCATTAGCAAGAAACTTTCAATATCAAGAAGGATGAGGCAAACATTTATACCATTTAGGTTTGATGACTAAAATTGACCAATTTAAGCCAAAGGAGCCCAGATGATGCTGCGTCGTTCAAAGCCATTTTCTGTTATTGTACCTTTTTAAACCAGTGTTGCATGTTTTGACTAAAAAGAAGATTTTCCAGTTGAAGTGGTGACAGGACAAGATTAATTCCCATGTGATTGCAAATGAACAAATAGCGCAAGAATTTAGCTCGCAGGCCAGGTTGGAAACTTTCGTCTTATGTTCTGGTTATCCTCCCACAGCAGTGTGTCGAAGTGAGCTTGTCGCAGATACTTTTGATTTATGCCCAATATTCAAGCATGGTCTGCGCTATGTTATTCCACGGCACAGTACAAGAGGGACAATCACCAACTAGCTGTGGGTCGAGATACGGCCGAGGCGGTGAAGAAATGGGGGCAAGTTTGTCAAACAACAGAGGGACATGAGGGCGAAAAAGAGCAGGGATCCAGGTGGAAAAAGGGTTCCAGCGTTCTCGTGCTCCTTGCTCTTCTAGCTGGTCCATCTTCATGAGTCCTTTACCGCAATGGTGGTCCTACAAACAAAAGAAGCCAGTAAAGTACCAAACAGGAAATACGCATGAGTAGAGCAGATGTAGATTTGACCAATCAGAGGCCTCCTGTCTGCGGCACTGTTGCGGCAGGAGGCGGGGACGTCCCTGCATTCACTGCGACACCTACGCAGACAACCAAGTTTCGAAGTATAAATCCGCCTTTAGACTTCAACTTTCATTAGACCTAACATTGTTATATCTAGGAAGGGGATTTCAGCGAAAAGCTCCTGGACTTTAATCCCAACCAGGGTCTTTTTAGCTGAACTCTGCACAATCTCTTCACTTGTATATGAATTTATCCTCCTGCTTATTTTCTTAATCTTTATATTGACCAAAAACAATTAGAAAAACACTCACCTTCATAACTAAAGCTGTCTAAATCATGTCAACGTCTCTGCATCAAACTGATCATATCAATGCAATCTTTTTTTTTTTGCACCGTGTTTTTTTTTCTCCCAAATGTATTTTTTTATACACAGTGTATAAAGCATATTCAGTCCCATTTAACCCTGATGCTCACCATTACATTTTGCAGGCAGAACGGGACACACGGAGGTGGTGCGTGTTGTTTACCATCCAGAG
Organism: Cyprinodon tularosa; assembly: GCF_016077235.1. Lineage (NCBI taxonomy): Eukaryota > Metazoa > Chordata > Actinopteri > Cyprinodontiformes > Cyprinodontidae > Cyprinodon > Cyprinodon tularosa. Next base: position 1,277,539 of record NW_024039259.1, read on the forward strand.
AAGATCAGCTTCAACAATCTATTGAAGGTCTTCTGGGAAAGCCATAATCCAACTCAAGGTAAAGGCCACATTCATGTCTGAACCCTAAAAGAACAACCGGAGGGTTCTTTATTTATTGTATTTTGTTGCTCATTACACAGAATATACAACATAGTAGAGCTTTAAAGCTACATATTTATCATCTTCAGCTTGTAAAGCCTGTACCTACGCATGACTGATTAGTAGAACATCGCATATGTATGCCAGCCTTGGAAAGCTTGAAACATCGAGGCTGACAGACTGACAATCTGACAGCAAAATGATGACATGTTCAGTAATAAAGAAAACAGCTTTCACTTCTGCAGAGACAGAAGAAGACAGGTTATATATTTGGACATGCCGTCAGTTGTTGTTTGCCAAGAAATGAAGACAGAGATGCTTATAAGAAAATAAACCAAACAACATGTGTATTTTCAGGGATGCGTCAGGGGAACGATGTCGGCACAACGTACCGCTCTGCCATCTACGCCTACACCCAGCAGCAGCTAGAGGAAGCGCTGGCCTCCAAAGATCAGTACCAGAAGGTGAACAGATCTATGAGTCTTTGTTATTTGGAAGAAACATGTGCATGAAAGCATTTTGATTTCTGATCATGTGGAGAAAAGCCATCTTCCGTATGAGACAGCTGGGCGGTTTGGAATCCAGCAGCTGCAGGATGAACATTTTTTGTCAGGGTCAGTAGAAAGAGAACGGATGGATTGTAATAACAACTGCATTCATAATCTAAACACCCAAAAGTTTGCTTTTGTTCCTTATCTGGACTAATAACGGTAATTATGGATTCTTTACTATGACTCCTCAGCTGTTGACATATTCAGACAAACATTATTGACAACAGTCATTAATTATTTTTAAACTGCTTACTGGTACCAAGAGTAGAACCAGTAGGACCAGTACCACATAGAGAAGTGATTCAAAAGATCTATGTAGTTTTTTTGATGTTATTAATTAAAATTTGGGTTCAGGTAAATTCATTTCTGTTTAAACTTAAATCTTATCAACTTAAAGCTAGATATTTGACCATTTTATATTAAATTAAGACATTTTAATTCAGTTATATTTCCTAAAATTAAAGAAAGTGACATTGAAGTTATTTCAAATTCTGTTTAATTCTATTTAGTTCTATTTAGCTCATACTTTAAAATCACACTACACTGGAAAAAATCTAAATCTAGATAAGTCATTTTTTAAAAAAAATAAGTGCATTTGTTCTTGGATTGAGGAGGTAAAAGAGAAATTTTGCCAATGGAACAAGAAAATTTACATTTAAAATAAGAAAACATAACTGCATTGTCTTATTTCAAGTGCATTTTATCTAGTTATCTTATTTTAAGAGTAAAAATACTCATTCCATTGGCAAACTATCTCATTTACCTACTCAAATTAAGCGTAAATACACTTAATTTAGAAAATGTTAACTTATTTCTAGATGTTTTCCAAGTGTAAATCAAATCAATCACTCAATCAAGCATCTGTATAGCACTTCATACACTGCAAAAACAATCTAGAAATAAGTAGAAATTCCTTAAATCAAGTGTATTTTACCTTAATTTTAGCAGGTAAATGGGATGATTTGCGTTTGAGTATTTTTACTCTAAAAATAAGATAATTAGATAAAATGCAATTGAAATAAGACAATGCAGTTGCTTTTTCTTATTTTAAATGTAAATTGTCTTGTTCCATTGGCAAAGTGTCTCACTTACCTCCTCAATTCAAGAACAAATGTACTTAGTTTAGGAACAAATTACTTATTTAGATTTAAATTTTTTGCAGTGTAACAACACCAGGAAGACCAAAGTGCTTCACAGAAAGATAAAATTATTTTAAAAAACAAACATCTTAAGCATTTAACAGTTTGTTTTAAGTATTAAAAGCCAGTTTTAAAACTTAGTCTTTAATCTGGCTTTAAAAAGGGGCAGATCTTTGAGAACCCTCAATGGGTTCTCAAAGAGAACCCATTGGGAAAAAAGGTGTTTAACTATTCACCTTAGTTAAATAAACGGAGATCGATGGATTTCACTCATTTATTCATATCTTTGCAAAGAGAGAACAGTTCATCATAAAGTCCTAATGGCGCAGCATTCTGCTCTGTTCTGATCTGGGCAGCTTTCGTTCCCCCTTACTTACAACAATGGAAAGTAGTCAGAGTCAAAACAAATTACAAACACTTTGGTTTAACAGTAACATGTTATGAATAAACCTTGACAAAGGATCTGGTTTGTTATGGGAAGAAGCAATGTCTGGTCTACAAACACCATCCTGCAGAGAATGATGTGGCCTTCAAGGTGAAACAGACTGAGTGAAAACTTTTATAGTGAGTAAATAGGATAAATTAATATATAATAAAAGAGAAATAAAAATTTTCCGACAGCAACCCGCATACAGAGGGGGAGGTTGTTCCACTGTTTAGGTGCAGTAACCACCAAGGAACAATCACCCCGCTGTTTATAAGGGGACCTGGGCACGTCCAGAACCACTTGATCGGCAGACCGGAGAGCAATGCTGGGGCGTGTTACGGTCAACATCTCAGTTAAATATAACAGAGTAAGACCATAAAAGGCTTTAAAAACATGTATTACAATTTTTAAATCAATCCGAAAATGGAGCAGGATTCGGTACAGGGAGAAGAAGACGGGAGTGATGAGGCTGGATCGTTGGAGTGGCGACTGTGGGAGGCCAGAGTAGAGAACGTTGCAATAGACCAACTGAAAACTAATAAATGCTTGAGTCGCCTTCTCCAGGTCTTGGTCAAAAGGCGCAGCTGGGGGGGCGTGCTTTGGTGGTCGAATCCAACCTGTCGTCCTTTCCCGCATGCTTCTCCCCCTCTCTCATACCCCCTTTCCTGTCAGCCTACTGTCCAAAAAAGCCACTAGTGCTGTAAAAACTAAAAAAAAAAAAAAAAAAGAAGTGGCAGCTGGAAAAATCCAAGCTTTGACAACAGCATTTATTCGTTGTTTAAAGTTCAGTTCTCGGTCAAAGACAACTCCCAGGTTCCTGACAGCATTACTGACTGGACCCCCGACCCTGGACTGACATTGTTGCCAACTCCTCAGTAAGGAAAGTAGCTATTGACTGTGCTAAAAGTCGCTAAATGAAGTCATCGCCTAATTTGCATAATCTGCCACAGGAAGTGATGTGCATGTTATTGATGCTGTGGGAAAAATAATGTTGTTACAGAAAGACAAAAAGTGAGTAAAAACTCTATATAATAGTGTTTTTACTCACTTTACTAAACAATATATATTTAGACCAAATAACATTTTACATTTACTTCCCGCTCGCTCCCGCCTTGAATGTAAGTCAGGGCGGAGCGGCACCGCGTGATCAATTTGCGCCGTCAATCCCGGCGCATGCGCGCTTCATTTGCAGTCTGAACGCTGAGTGTAAACATCCTGCGGCTCTGACTGCAGCGCTGAGAGGGACTCCTGCAGGAGCAGGAGAACGGGGTTGGGATGGGGGAGGCGCCCCACGGCAGCAGCTGCCGCTGGAGGAAGCCGCCAGTGACACCATAAAAAGTCGCCAGATTTGTCGCTAGTCGCTTTTTTGATAAATAGTCGCTGGAGGGGTCTGAAAAGTCGCTAAATATAGCGACAAAGTCGCTGAGTTGGCAACACTGTGGACTAGAGACTGACACGGGAGTGGATTTTCACTCCTGTCCTGTCCCACTCCCACAGAAAAAAATGGTGTCCCGTCCCGATCCTGGGCCAGAGTAGAAATCTAAATCCTGTCCCGTCCCACTCCTGGTGAAATTACTCCCACTCCCATCCCGCTCCCATTCAGAATGACTCCCGCTCCTGCACCACTCCCATTCTTGTTGTTTTTGAGCACGGGTGAAAAACTCAGAGCGGAAGTTACTATTGGCTTGCTCCCGCTCCCGTCTGCTCCCGTTAATGTTTAATCCTGTACCGTCCCAATACCGTGATCGTTACTAATATCCCACAGGAATCCCACGGGAATCCCGTGACCCGTGGGATTCCTGAAAAAATGTCAGTCTCTACTGTGGACTGAATCTTAGGGACATCCCCTGCAGGTCAGTCCCTGATTGGTGGAATCGTGTTGAAGGCAAAATGGGCTAATGTTAGCACCATTACATAAGGCGGACCAAAATCATAGCCTGATGAACCAGACTAAATGTGAGATTAAATGTGTAATTTAGTCTGGCCTCAATGAATGAGACATCGGAACATTGTTGATGAGAACAACCTGTTGTTTTTCAAACCATGTCTGTGCCTATTGGCCAACGCTCTGACCAATGAGAGCAACAGAAACACGACAGAAAGCTGGTGGGGGAGTGTAAACAAACAGCCTGTCGGTAAAATACGTCCTTAAAAATGAGTGAGCGTAAAGCCTCTTCCTGCTCATGTTTCAACGAAAACCCCAAATCTAATCCTTCCAAAATTGATTCCAAAGCTGAGTCAAGCGAGAACTGTTCATCTTCCTTGTTTTGCTTTCTCCAGCGTTGCACAGCTTTGTCGTCCCGCCCTCAAAACCCCACCCGCTTTGCATCCAGAAATTCAAAACACATCTCTGCGTTGTGATTGGCCAGCCCGTTCTTGGGCCTGGGGCATTGTTCAAAGCAAGACCACTCGCAGGCAAAAATGATTTTGGCCGCTGGCGGGTTGGACTAGTTTACTAGGCTACCAAAATCATGCTCTGTGTAGAGTGCACATTGCTGGCATCAATGGTTTTAAAATAAACTGACATGAAAAGGAAGAAAAAAGGCACTTAAACACTCTGGATTATCTGGCAGTTTTTAAAATCAGGCTCAGACGTTTTAACATGAGACAAGTCTGACTTCAGGTTGATCTCACCTTTTATTCACCTCAGGTCAGGTTAACCCCTTTCAGTTTAAATTAATTTAATGAATTCACTCACATTCACTTGTACTCCACTTATTCTAAGCTTAATTCTATTCACTCCTGCAATTATTTTCTCATCAGTTCAGTTTAATCCAGATTCGGTTCAATTTAATCCAACTCCAATTCATAGCAAATATCATCTCAATTAACTTTGCATTACAATCAGCTCCAATGAATCCTGTTAAACACCTCACTCTCTGAAGTCCAGATTTGAAGCAATTGTAATAACCTTAGTCATAAACTTTAAAGGTAACAAGAAAAGATGACTAAACTTTCACTTAAATACTTTTTCTTGTCTTGAGGAAGCACAAGGCGACAGTAAAGAGAAACAAAGGTCACACATACAGAACCGCTTCAGGATAAAGCGTTATCAGCTTCAATTAGTTTGGAATCTTTTGGAAATATTTCCTCAGCACTAGCTCAGTTTGAGCTGAGTATTTGTTACTTCAATGAGCAGAATTGAAACTTTTCACCAACTCCTCACGGTGATGGTATCATTACACCGTCCTATGGGACGTTTTTTGACTTGATGCTAAAGCAATATATTCAGGAACTTATTTTCAAATGCATCCATGTATGGTTTTCATCTGTGTTAAAGTTTTTATTGTAGTTTATGTTCCCTTTGTTTGACACAGTCCTTAACATTTGCCATTCTGACTTTTCGGTGTCCATTTTTCCTCATTACCTTCCGTCTTCTCTAGAGCCCGCTGGGCGCTGGGCAGGGGGAGGGGATTAAATACAGAGCTCATTAAAATCCCTTCTCTCAGTTAAGACAACTGCACAGATTTGCTGTTTGCAGATTTGTACACCCCACAAACGGATCCATTCTTTATTTTAGAACGATATAATTGAGAATTTTTTTCATCTATGCAACATTTAAGGTTCCTAAGAACTGAACAAATTTAGAGTATGACCTTGTTGGTTTGAATGGATCCTCAAATGGGTAATTTTTCCATTGGATTAATTGTTTAGGTAAAAAGTATGGGTTAAAAAAATCTAAAACTTTCCTTGACCTCAGCCCATTAAAAAACAAAGTTTTATAACCTTCTGTCAGGCTTTGTAGTCTGTATCCATCACTACTGAAGCAAACATGTTCATTAATTAGTTTCTCATCTATCTCTAAAAGAGGTTTCATTTTGTTAAGGATAATCATGTTAATTCATACCATTTAGACTTCATTTCCCAGCATCCCTCTCTGCTCTCCTGCTGTCTGCATCAGAACCATTAGTCTTTTCCTTGTTTCTGCTTATACATGCAGCACATATATGTCCGTATGTTTTTACAGTCCAGTCACACAAAAGCCGTTCACACGCCACCTCCCTTGTCAAATCCTCTCCTGCTGAGGCTTTTTCCACCGCCATCGCACCAAAGGTCTTGTTTCCATGGTAACTGACGGGGGTAGAGGCTACTCTATTCTACTCTATTCTTTTCTAGTGTAGTCTGGTCTTCATTAGTCCTTTTTTCTTTTGCTCCTCACCCGGTTTGCCCTTTCTTTTCTTTTTAAAACATTTTTCTTTTTTTTCCCCCCTCTCTCTCTCTGCAAAATCTGTCTGAAAAATAAAATACATAAAAGGGTTTTCTGTATCCGTTTTTTGTTGGGTTGTCCCATTGCTTTCAGCTGGTTTGAGGTCTTTTATGTTTAGAGTGAATGGAAAAACAAAGTCAGCCGACAGGAAGGTGGGACGATAATGTAAGAAGATCTATGAACAGCAACCCAGAGGAGAGATAGATGGATAAGGGTGAACCCGCTGAGAGGTTAGGAGTGGAGATTCAAAAGGTTAATTAACAGAGATGTAGAGATTGTTGTGACTCTTAACTGCTTCAATACAAAATTGTGCTGAAGTGAAATTGTTCAAGCTTTAATCCTTTTGAAGGTCAGACTCTTTTAAGGGATGTGCACCTATTGATTTCTTTCAGCAGCTTGTTTTTTTTTTCAGAGGTGCTTGAAGTTCTGAAATTTATAAAAATCATGTGTTTACTTTGGTAGTGATATTTCAGGGACTAGAAGGTAAAGAAAAAGTTCATCTGTGCAAATGTATTTAACCAGAAATTTGATATATCTTGTTCTGAATCCTATTATTTGAAACGTTTCTTACTGTTTTTGTTAAAATGCCTAAAATGATGTCCTTGTTACTCCAGTAGAATCAAATCAAAATGCAACAAACACATTATTTTCGAAGAACAAACAAATGCCAGTTATATTAAATATTCCTGGACATGTTCAGGTTATTGAGTCTAAACAGCTTAAACATGCCTTTGGTTCAAATGTGAGCCTTTGTGCGGATCTTCCATGCCATATCCCGTCTCATAAAAAAACAGTAAGACATATACTGCAAAAACAATCTAGAAATAAGTAAAAATTCCTTAAATTAAAGGTATTTACCCTTACTTTGAGTAGGTAAATGAGATAGTTTGCCAAAGAAATGAGTAATTTTACTCTTAAAATAAGATAATTAGATAAAATGCACTTGAAATAATGCTATTGTGTTTTCTTATTTTAAATGTAAATTGTCTTTTTCCATTGGCAAAATGTCTCTCTACCTCCTCAATTCAAGAACAAATGCACGTATTTTAAGAAAACAATTTTTTATCGAGATTTAGATTGCAGTGTATAAAGCTGATTGCTGCTGTTAAATTCATTTTACATAGCAGCATTTCAGTACTAATAACATCTTGCAGCAATTAACTATACAAATATGTCCTTAGGTTCATATCCAGCTATAGCCTTTAATTATTTCCAAATTCTGTTCCAATCAGGCTGTTCCAGTATTATGCAGTTAAATAGTAAGATTCAACTGGGAGGAGTTTGGAGAGGCCATGGAGAAAGGCTTCCGTACGGCTCCGAAGCGATTCTGCTCCGCCATCCGGCGTCTCAGGAAGGGGAAGCGGTGCAGCACCAACACTGTTTATAGTGGGGATGGTGTGCTGCTGACCTCGACTCGAGACGTTGTGGGTCGGTGGGCAGAATACTTCGAAGACCTCCTCAATCCCACCAACATGCCTTCCATTGAGGAAGCTGGGCCTGGGGACTCTGGACTGGGCTCTCCAATCTCTGTGGGCGAGGTCGCCGAAGTGGTTAAAAAGCTCCTCGGTGGCAGGGCCCCGGGGTTGGATGAGATCCGCCCGGAGTTCCTCAAGGTCCTGGATGTTGTAGGGTTGTGTTGGCTGACGCGACTCTGCAACATTGCATGGACATCGGGGGCAGTATGCACCCTAAATGTACCAGGGAGCGTTATCAAAGATCCTTCCTCTCAGCAGCTGTAAGACTCTATAACCACCACTGTTCCCAACAACCTCAATAAGTTGTTACATTCATGCTGATTTTGCACAGTTTTTGTCTTAGTCAGTTAAATAACATGCTGCTGTCATTCTGCACATCTCTGATGTTGCTGCTATTTTTAAACATCCATTACTGTAAAAATGTCCATAGCTGCATATTGGTTATTTATTCCCCAAGTGTACAGTTGTATATTGTTAAAACACTTTACAGTACATTATTGTATGATTTGTCTTTTAACTCTTCACTATTATGTTATTCTTATACATTTTTAAAAGGTCTAAATCTGTGTGACCACTTTTTCTATACAGGCATGTTTTTGCTGCTGTAAGCACCAAAATTTCCCCATTGTGGGACAATAAAGGGATTTTCTGTTCTATTATATAACATAAAATAAAGCATAGCTGAAAACCCAAAATAAAAACTTACACAGAACCACAAAGTGCAAAATGGCAGATCATGACACTTTCTAAAGGAAAGAAAAACAATGATTTTCCACAAAACACACAATATTTGCTTCCTGAGTTTTATTGACCTGTAAAGAGACATAGCTAAACACAGAGACCCTGAGTTACTAGTACGTTATATAGAATAGTAAAATAAAGGAAGCATACAGATGTAACTGCGGCAATATCTCTGGAAATGATTCTGTCTAATAGACAAGCATATAGATACTGATTCCATGCATCAGGGTTACTGAAAAACTGGGAAAGAAAACATATTAATGACACAAAGTTAATGGCAGTTCTCTCATGGACTTAATATGGACAAAGGTACAAACTTAGAAACACTGGGCAGTTACTGCTTTTCATGGAAATAAAAACTGCTGGGAAAAACTAAATTAATTGCAGCAATAACTGCATATAACAAATAGATAGTTTCAGTTTATTTATTAAACTGAGCATAACAGCAAGTCTCATATGAATATTTTTTCTCTCTGTGTTTTGTTTTTTAAGACACAAAAAAATACTCAAACATAAAAAGAGTGGTAAAGATTTCATTTCTAGAAACACGATATTAGTGTCAGAAACCAAGTGTTTGTCCTTTTGTTTAACCTCAGTGTTTTAGATAAACATTGATGATGTAAAGGCTCATCTAGATGCAACGGGAATAAGCTATAAGAAGCCTTAAAAAGCAGCAAAAACTAAAATCTTCAAATCAATCCAATAAAAGGCAGGAAGAGAACAGTCAACATTACGGAGGTCTCTAGAAAACACAGAACTGCTGTTTTAAGTGTTAGCTGTTCTAAAAGAGCAACCTGCTACACTACTATGAGCCATCATTACACTTATTTCAAGCAGGGATCTTAATAATCTTTTGAGTGTATTTGGAGCAGTGATGGCTATAAAGTCTAACTGCTTCTTGAAGGAAAGATAAGTGGAAATGCTTCCCTGTGTCAGGGTTAGTTTTGTTAGAGGACCCAGATGCAGAGGCAGAGAGGCTGAGGAGATTACTTGGGAGTTTAATGGGGCAAAAACAGTAACAAAGGCAGGAATGCAAAAATCCAACTAATAATCAAAAGCAAACCAGAACTATGGGGACATCTGGGGAAAACCAAACACGAGGAGCCAGGGAGAGACGAGGAACGCGGACAACAGCATGGGAGGACAGCAAAGACAAGGAACCAACAAAGGGTGAGAGCAGAGGGAGATCATATATAGGAGAGAGAGACAAAGGGAGGGCTAACGAGCAGACAAGGAACAGGTGTGAGAGGAGACAACGAGGGAGCCTAGGGGAAAGGAACATACACACACAAGAGGGCAAAAGAGGACAACAGATAAACATGAGAACTAATATAAATCTAGAAATACAACAAAACTGGAATTAGGCCAATAAATCTAGAAAACAAGGAGCAAAGAAAAGAACAGCAGAACCAAGACCATGACACCCTGTGCACCTACGGTGAAGCAGTCTGTGGTGCAGGAGCTCGCACTTACAGCTTTAGGTATGTAGTGGATAGACATTGTCCTACACTGACATTTCTTGTTGAATTTGGACAAATTTGTATTTATTCATGAACATGTGTAAGTAGGCAATCCATGATTTCATCTAAGAGTGCAACATCTGGTGTTAAGGATCTTTTTTTTTGTATACTTCTACAATAAAATCGGCCAGAATATTTCCTGAAGCAGAACGACAACCACCGCAGTGTCTTAAATGTGATCAAGGGGTCCAATGGTGATGTTGGATCTGAATGATCTTAACAAAGATTTCTGACTGCTGCGGCTTTAGACGAGTCTTTTTTTTTGCTTATTCTGTCACAGAAACCCAGATGCATTTCTCTCTGAAATAGATAGATAAATAGATTTCCTGACTAGAACTCTAACAACCATGTACTCCTGAAAATCACTCTTAGATTTTGTTTCCGCTCATTTTTTTTTTCTTCCCCTCACCAGATTGGCTCAGCCACCCCCTCCCATCTGTGTCTGCATGTGTGTGCACGTACGTGTGCGTTTGAGAGAGAGAGAGAGAAAAAGCGCTTGGGCTTTAGCAAACACACTCCATGCCAAACCATCTGGGCATTAAATCTGTCGTACTCAAAAATCGCTTCAGTTGCAAAAGTAACGAACACACTCTCATCCTCACACTTTGGGTTCGTTCTGATGATGCATAATTTTGATAGTTTTTTAGCAGCACAAAGTCCTTTTCATGAGTGGCTTCTATTTCTTTAAATTTGACCATTTCATTTCTGCAATAACTAAAACTTCACTAACAGTTTTTATCTCTCTTTTCTCTTTTGGAGTTAGTCACCACATTAGCCTGCACATGCCTTCAAATATTTTCAATTTTGGCACCAAATAATCTCTTTAATGTCTTTATGGTACTCAGCTATCCGATTTTTCGTCTTTATTTCATACACGCTAAAAATCCGGAGTGTCAAAGCTTTGAAAACTTCTCCCCCTGCCTCACAGATCAGCTGCTGACCTGAATTTATGAAAAGCTGGGTTAAATACAAAGCTAAATGCTCTTTTATTTCCCCTTTTATGTGAGGCAGCCATGAAAAATGTAGACGGAGGAGCAGAAAATTATGAAATAAAAGCAGAGGAAGTGCTGAAGTTTAAAAACCAGAGATGAGAAACTTGGGGGGAAAAAATGAAAAAAACTGTCTAGCTCATTTGGTGTCACGGTATTGACCATGTTCGCTTCGCCGGCTGCCTTGATTGTATTGTTCACACAGAGTGTGATTGGGTAATTTGGTGTGTATGTGTGTATATGTGCAAGGGACAACAACGCTGCAGAAAATTACCTTGCAGGCGGCTGGTGGTTGTCTGCAGCATGAAAGGAGCCTCCCTTTTCTTTTCTTGCCTCCTACCCATCATTAGGGTGTGCACTGCGTCTAAAATGGCAGGTAGTGGTAAATGTGCGTGTGTACACGTATGCTTGCTTGATGTAATAATGTGTGCTCGGCCTGTGGGTGCAAGCATGGCTCCTAAAAGCAGGGCTTTTTCATTGTTCTGGTATCTTTTCCGGCTGATCCATTTTCTTTCCATTCTTATATCCACTTCTAGACAAAAAAAACAAATGCTTTTATTTATTTTTCCCTCTTTGTGTACAAATTTCCCTTTCTTGTGCTTTTACCATGGCAGCCTTACCTTGTTCCAGTCATTTTTTTTATTCCTTTCTCTGTCTTGTGGCTGCTTATCAGTGTTGTTCACGTTTTCCTGCTTTACCGGAGCAGTTGGAGGTATTTGCATACCAAATGAGCAATCTACCTCTCTGACATGCAAATTAATGGATGTGAATTATGCATTTATGGCACGCAGCTAACACAGCATCAGGCACCGGCACAAGTTAATGCTTTGAAAATATTGGAAAAAAAAAAGGGACAATAAAGATGCCACCACAGCAGGGTAACTGTGAGGAGGATGCTGCCTTTTTCTGCTTCACATGTAGGATTAGTCTAAACGGGGCAGCAGCCATATTTTCTGCCATCGGCCAACATTTTTAGGGATCTTAGATAAACACATTTAAAAGCTTTGTTTTGTATGAAAATCAAGACCTAAATTTGGTCCTGGGAAACAAATAATTTAGGTTTTACCTTTGTGTTCACATAAATCTTTAACAATGAGGGACATTTAGAGCTGGAGTTGCTACAGATGCACCAGTCAGAGTCTGTATTCATTTACAAATAAAGATCCAAACATGCCCAAACCGCAATGATCTCCAACTAGGAAAACCGAGAACGCAAAACGCTTCGAGAAAAGGAATGAAACTTGGTCCTTGGAGCCTTGATCATATAAATAAATGTATTTTTTTTTACCATAAAAGTCCACATTTCATAGTAATTTCATTTATTTCATGCATAGAGATTTTTTTAGGCCATCACAATGTTAAAGTCAGTGTTGGGCACGTTACTTTGAAAAAGTAATTAGTTATAGTTACTAGTTACTTCTCCCAAAAAGTAACTGAGTTACTCCACAATAAAAATAACTAGTTACTAGTAAAAGTAACTATTGCGTTACTTTTGCGTTTCTCGCCCCCTTTAACCCTCACCAACCCCACCTTCTCGCCGTGTGTTTCAAAAGCCAGCTGAATAGAGCTAAGACTAATTTAAGACATTTTAATACCAATTAAGCCTTAATTGGTATTAAAATGTCTTAAATTAGTCTTAATTATGAAGGCCTTAATTTTATTTTGAATTAATTAGAATTCAATGCCTTTTAAGACTTTTTAAGGACCCGCGGGAACCCTGAATAAAGACCTTTTTGCTTTATTCCAAATGCTAGTTTATTTAGAAATCCCATCTCTTTAAGATTAATGGAATAATTAAAAATATAATCAACAAAATCAATTACTTACAGTAACGGTCAGGTGCAGCCCTGCATCAAACCATGTAAATTGGGTCACAAGGTCCTAGATACTAAGACCTATGAAATGAAAACTTCTTGAGAGGGATGTCAGTTTTACTATAGATTATTTCCAACCAGTATCAAAATCCCAGTATTGATGTGTTAGGATGTTTTTCAAATTTCATGCAGCACTATGACTGATTTCTTCTGACAAAAAAAAGATCTAAAACATTTCTAGTCTATTAAACTGTTATAACCTTAATTTATGAACAGAATTACATTTTAACAGCTGTGTTCGATGTATACGTTACCAACATTCACGTAATAATAGATTGAATCCATTAGAAACTTTTGAGGAAGTGATGAATCAGAAGCTGAGCTCACCGACTCTTCTGTTTCTCTTTCTCCTTAACTGTCTCCTTTTTATAAAGCCTCTCAGACCCTCCGGGTTTGTTTTGCTGACTTCTTTGCTAACGGTCTCCACGTGCTGACGTCAATTAAGCCAAAATGGTTTTCAAATAATTACCTCTCTCAGAGTATTAGAGCCACCAATGTGTGAAATTACCGGGGACTCTTTTAGGGTGATTGTTTCTGTGCTAAAACAAAAGAACCCTTATTTCCCTAAAGGATTGTCCTTTAAAATGTGAAGTGACGTCACAAGGGTTTAGCATTAAAGCTGCTTTTGATTGACCTTCAAAACCCTCCACTTTTGGTTTGTGCTTTTCCTTTTTTAACAGAAATTATTTTTTATTTATTTTTTTTGGAACAGCTCCCGACTCAAATCCAAACTCCATGTCAATATAATAAGTTAAAGTTTGTACTTAATGCATTATTGTCTTTTTGTAATGCTTGGGTGATTTCTTTTATAAAACCAAATGATCTCATGATCATGCATAGAGCTTTCTTTCTGTCTGCCCATGCAAAGACCCAGATCCTATGTTAAAATACAGCCAGCAGATTTTTTTTTGCAACTTGGAGATGTTTTTAAGCAGGATATTGTAAAACCTCTCATGCGATGCTTTAAATTGCTGCAGCTATTAGGAAATGCTTTGATTGTCACTCCAGAGATTGCTGTGTGAGCGGTTTGACTAACCATGGCGATACAGGGCTAGAATACTAGAATTGTTTTGTTGTCTCCTATGGCTGTTAGAAAAAAGACTGCCAGTTTACAGAAGTAATATAAACGTGTTTGTTCTGCAAATCTTAGAATGTCTAAAGCTCAGGTTTGTCTTCTTTTTTTGGTGCCAAACTGTAATTGTAACACCAGTGTCTGCAAGAAACACTGTTTTAACTGAAATATATTAATCACTGCCTAACCCTGAATTGCCTTTGTCAGTAGGCGTGTTTTGGATGATCTTAAAATATTGCCGTGCAAATGTTAAGAGGTGCAAAGCACCTCATTAAAATGAGCAGATTCTGAGCAGATCCTGTTCTGTTGTGAGTTACAGTGTGGTCATAAGAGAAAGATGAGGTTCAAAACCCTGGAGATAGAAGTAATAATGATAAATAGTTCAAATAATTATAATAATACTAAATAATATGTATAGTGCACCTCACATAGGTAGTTTATCTGAAAGTGCAGAAAACAAAAGTAATAACAGTAAGCATGAGAAAGTTGTCTTTGTTTGCTGGTTGACCCTCCCCTCCTTTCCTTCCCTGCTAAAGGAGCCACAGTCGGCTAGATTTGACTTTGCTCTAAACAGCTGAATTTATCTCCACCCTCTCCTCTCAACAGCAGCTTGGCCATAATAAAAATGAATAGAGCATCACTATACCTCCTGAGCACTTCTTGTTGTTTTTTTAAATTGAGGATGAAAAAAATCCCTGCTGCAACAATATTTAAGTTCATGTTTTTCTTTATTTTTTTGTTTAATTGTATGAAAACTTTCTGGCATCCACAAGTATTAATTTATTTCCTCTTGTGTGGACGTTTTTTCTTTATTATTTTATTCTATTGTCATTTCTGACAACCCAAACATGTTTACATTCACACAGAATCTCTCTCTACCCTCTGCATTGTACTCATACCTCATTTGTGGCAACAATGACAACATATATTTTCATTTTCTATCAGACTTTTCTGAAGTACTTAAAAAGATGCAAGACCCACAACCACTTTGCACGTGGTAAACATTTACATTTGCATATCCTCCATTCAAGAATTTACATAGTTTTGTCATTAGAGTATAATCTGCATATAGATAAAGGCTAACATAAAAAAAAAAGTTGCACTTACTTTCTGCTAAATTGCAAGGGAAAATCATTTTGCACCTTTGAAGATCTGCTCTGCATTTGAAAAAATGTTTGCACCTGTTATATGACGACCAAACCTTCTGATGATCAGGCCCTTCATCTGCTCTGCTTTTGCTTCTTCTGCTTTCTACTAACCCTCTACCACCACAAAGGAAGTTTTTTTTTAAGAGTCTACCCTTTGCAAGGTTTTTGTTGGTTTGCTGCTCTGTCTTTCTCTTAAGACAGTTTATAAATGTCCAAAATATCCTAAAGGAATTCATCATCTGCTTTAGAACATCAGCTATTGCACAGGGCGTCCTCAATCTGATTCCCACCTTTTTTATAAATATTTTTTAGATTATTCAACCTTTAAAAGGCTTAATTACCCTATAAAGTATATTAAAGCTGAATTATTAAACTTTATATTAACCTTTTCTGAGTTATCTTAATAAAATAGCTGCGTGTGACCCATAATGGCGGGATATGGAGCATATAATCAGGCTGAGTTATGGCATGCTGTTTGTTTCCAGTCGAGTACTTTCTCTAAATCAAATGAAGCGACAACCTCTAAATAATTAACCTGAATGCCCACACTGTCATTACATTCATATTAAATTTTTACAGAGTCAAATTGGAGCGTCTTTGACTTTTATGAGATGAAAATAAATCATCTCAGGCCTTAACGATGATCCTGGACCAAGCGGTCAAATTTGCGACTGACCGACAGGATAATGACCATAAACTCAGTGATCTCAGAATATTCTTTGTTGCTGTCAAGTCAATAAGAAATAAGAGCAGCTTTGCAGATAAAAGCAGAAACAAATAAATGTCAAACCATAGTTATCTCCTCTGCCATCCATGAGATGATCAAACAAAAAGCCGTGCTGTAAACCTCCCAGCTAAAAACGGCGCTGCAGCCTCCATCGCAGATTAAAGTTTCATCACTGTGAGTGTGTGTGTGTTTCCTCATGCTCACTGTCTGTCTTTTTCTTTTCATTTACCCACACACCATCTGGTTGAGTAATTTTTATAACAAGACGGAGAAGGTGTCGTTACCAACCGATGCTGTGATTGTGTAAGTCTGTTTTCGTACACTTAAGACGTATAAGATGCTAATGGGTGCTTGGCAGGATGAGGTGTTGATGGGATTAGTTCAGCTGAAAGGTTAATTATTCTTAAAGTAAATTTGGTTTTATGCAGAAACACAAACAGCATTAAGTGTAGGAAAAAAATGAGGGAGACAATAGGAATGGCCTGTAAAGTTTTATTCCAGAAGGTTAAAAAGTTTGATTCAGTTCATCAACTTGTTCTCTATTAAAGGGGTTCTCAAAGTGGGGGTCGGGCAAGTGGCTTTCACATTTCATTTGCCCAGAAACAATTTTTACTTGCCCAGTATAATGTTTGATAAATATAGTTCCTAATATTCATTTTTGTATATATATATATCAGTGAAACATGTTTGTTTTTTAATGTTTTTTTGTAATTCAGTAAGTTATACATGTTGCATACAGTTATTATTATTATTTCCCTAATCCCTGACTGATCATTTTTAATCTAGCGTGTATCATAGTATAGATTAAATTCATCATCCAGCTGCTGCTCTGCAGAATTCTCTCCCCAAGAGCTGAATCACGCCATCTAGCGGAAAATCACGCAGCTTTTTCAAATCACGCGAGAATGTGTACAAAACAACAAAAATGGCGCCGGCAACGCTTGTGGGTCGTTTTCAGCGAATGTCGATGATTTTAAAGTAATTTTGAGTGATAAATAATTTTTTTTTTGCGATCATTGCCCTTGCCCGGCAGGCAAATGCAATGAAATTTGTACTCTCCCGACAATAAAAACTACTTGCCCCAGGAGATCAGGCAGTGGTTAACATTGTACGGAGCCCCCTAGGGGATATGGGGAATTCTTTTTTTCTTTTGCGTTACCTCGCAAAACCTTTTGCGTTCCCACGCAAACCTTTAGAGTTATTTATCCCGGAAGTCCGAATCTGTGAATATCTTTCTAACTTTACCGAAGTAAGGTTTTGTGTTTTCACGCAAAAGGTTTTGCGTGGGAACGCAAAACTTTCACAAAAGGTTTTGCAAGGTAACGCAAAAGGTTTTGCGAGGTAACGCAAAAGGTTTTGCGAGGTAACACAAAATTTTGCGAGGTAACGCAATACTTTTGCGAGGGAACGCAAAAGAAAAAAAAATTCCCCATGTCCCCTAGGGGGGTCCGTAACATCGAGCCCTGTGGAGGGTCAAAAAATATTAAAAAAACACATACACTTGAATTCCCTAGCTGATAAAAATAAATGCTTTGAAAAAAAAAAGTAACATTTGTTTGTTTATTTAATAGATAAATTCCGACATTAAATATTCCAAAAAATAGTTAAATGTGCCATTAAATGATAAAAATACAGAAAAAATTAATTAAAATGAGAACTTAATAGAATTACTTCGCTTTATTTTGTTAAATAGATATAAAATAAGGTAATTACCGTATTTTCTGTACTATAAGCTGCTACTTTTTTGCTACTCTTTGAACCTTGCAGCTTGTACGAATGGACGGCTTTTCAGTGTATTTTTTCGTTAAAGTTGGAAATCAGTTTGCAGTGTTATTTATTTGTTTACTTAACTCTTAAATATTAAATGCACAATTAAACAGCTTGCGAAAAAAAACAATAAAATGAATTTTTAATAGTTTTGAATTAATTCCAAAAAATAAACGCATTTAAAAAACAAATTACTTCACTTTATAATTTTAAGTAAATACGTATTGAAGAAATTATGTGTATTTTTAGGAGTTCTCCAGTCTGTTGAATTGTTATCTTTGTGATACAGGTTGAAATGTTTTTGAACTCCGTCTCTATTGTGAACCGCAGGGTTCCTTCTTTTGTTTAATTTCTTAATTTTTTTTTGTCAAAACCTTTCTTCACGCTCAACACTACTGACTGACGTCAATAGCATTCAGTCGCTCTGTTCTTTTTCTTTATGCGTGGCTTGTGTAAATGCAAATGCTTATCGAGGGTGGCTTGGTTCTGTTTGCTTTGATGAGTGGGAAAAAAAGTAAGAAAAAGTCAGTTTTGAGACAATAAATTACAGGTGCTGGTCATAAAATTAGAATATCATGAAAAAGTAGATTGATTTCAGTAATTCCATTTAAAAAGTGAAACTTGTATATTATATTCATACATTACATACAAACTCATATATTTCAGATGTTTATTTTGTTTAATTTTGATGATTACAAATGACAACAAATGAAAATCTCAAATTCATCATATCAGAAAATTAGAATATTGTGAAAAGGTTCAAAATTGATGGCCCCTGGTGCCACACTCTAATCAGCTAATTAACTCAAACCACCTGCAAAAGCCTTTAAATGGTCTTTCAGTCTAGTTCTATAGGCTACACAATCACGGGGAAGACTGCTGACTTGACAGTTGTCCAAAAGACGACCATCGACACCTTGCACAAGGAGGGCAAGACACAAAAGGTCATCGCTAAAGAGGCTGGCTGTTCACAGAGCTCAGTGTCCAAGCACATTAATAGAGAGGCGAAGGGAAGGAAAAGATGTGGTCGAAAAAAGTGTACAAGCAAGAGAGATAACCGCACCCTGGAGAGGATTGTGAAACAAAACCCATTCAAAAATGTGGGGGAGATTCACAAAGAGTGGACTGCAGCTGGAGTGAGTGCTTCAAGAACCACCACACACAGACGTATGAAAGACATGGGTTTCTGCTGTCGCATTCCTTGTGTCAAGCCACTCTTGAACCACAGACAGCGTCAGAAGCGTCTTGCCTGGGCTAAAGAGAAACAGGACTGGACTGCTGGTGAGTGGTCCAAAGTCATGTTCTCTGATGAAAGTAAATTTTGCATTTCCTTTGGAAATCAAGGTCCCAGAGTCTGGAGGAAAAGAAGAGAGGCACTTCATCCACGTTGCTTGAAGTCCAGTGTAAAGTTTCCACAGTCAGTGATGGTTTGGGGTGCCATGTCATCTGCTGGTGTTGGTCCATTGTGTTTTCTGAGGTCCAGGGTCAACGCAGCCACATACCAGGAAGTTTTAGAGCACTTCATGCTTCCTGCAGCTGACCAACTTTTTGGAGATGCAGATTTCATTTTCCAACAGGACTTGGCACCTGCACACAGTGCCAAAGCTACCAGTACCTGGTTGAAGGACCATGGTATCCCTGTTCTTAATTGGCCAGCAAACTCTCCTGACCTTAACCCCATAGAAAATCTATGGGGTATTGTGAAGAAGAAGATGCAATACACCAGACCCAACAATTCAGAAGAGCTAAAAGCCACTATTAGAGCAACCTGGGCTATCATAACACCTGAGCAGTGCCACAGACTGATCGACTCCATGCCACGCCGCATTGCTGCAGTAATACAGGCCAAAGGAGGCCCAACTAAATACTGAGTGCTGTACATGCTCATACTTTTCATGTTCATACTTTTCAGTTGGCCAACATTTCTATAAATCCTTTGTTTTTATTGGTCTTCAGTAATATTCTAATTTTCTGATATGATGAATTTGAGATTTTCATTTGTTGTCATTTGTAATCATCAAAATTAAACAAAATAAACATCTGAAATATATGAGTTTGTATGTAATGTATGAATATAATATACAAGTTTCACTTTTTAAATGGAATTACTGAAATCAATCTACTTTTTCATGATATTCTAATTTTATGACCAGCACCTGTACATTTCATAATGTCATCTATGCAGTCATTTTATCTGGATTATGATCCTGCTAAAATCTGTTTTTGTGCAGAGCAGCAGGCAGCAGCGCTGTCATGTGGAGGGGCCTCCATTTACATGAAAAATGTGATAATAATAAAAAAAAAACATCAGAAAATCTTACAAAATAAAAAAAAAAGGTTAGAAATCTTAGGAAGCAAAAATGCATGCACCTTACGTGAGCTCAAGGCATGGCTGCTGATTGCATTAATGAATGGGTGAAGGCATGCACATATCGGCCGGTGTATCTATCTCTACAAAGACCATCAGTGTTTATGTGGATGTCCATCACGCTGCCTTTTTGCCATTGCAGATCTCAGAAAAGTTTTTAGAGGGCAGTCGGATCAGAAAGACCTATTAGCTCTGACATATAATGTAGTAATTATGTAAAAAAGCTTTGTGAGCTTTTGTGATTCTCTTGTGCTGCTGTCATAAGGCACACAGTATTAATATGTTGATACCAAATCTCTGCAGATGTACCAGGCAGGCGATGCTGTGGATTATCTCAAATGTGCATGGAGAAAATTTAGAGGCATACAGAATAGTTCATCCAGAGTTTACAGATAAATTTAATATTATCCAGATGGAGTGAAGATCCTGCTGTCATCTACAATCTACTGAAGACTCAGGAATTTACTTTGGGACTTTTATCACAATGGTCCACACTAGTTTTTATTTGAAAGGCATTTTAAAGAAAATTTTTGAAGTACTTACTTTAAACTAGTTTCATTCTAAGTAGGGCTGCAACTAACGATTATTTTAAAAATCGGCCGATTATTTTGTCGATTAATCGATGAATCGCACAAAAAATATTTTTTATATTACCGGTAACCTCTTTATTCCAAAATAAACATTTTAGAAAGAACAAACAAGCACACAAGTACATGTTGCTCATTAACTGTACTGGTGCAATATGAAAAATAAATGTTTGTGTTAAAACTATGCAAACTTACATGAGAAATGTAGCTGTACATCCACAAAATATAGGGTACTTTGTTTCATAAAGTGCAAAAAAAGACATTTTTGTTTTTAAAAGCCCCTAAGGGGTTCAAACAATAGGTCCCCCCATTTCAACAAATGAGTTTTTTTTAGACTAGAAGAGTTCTGCCTTTTAAGACAGGAAAGTGTAGCAGTTAAAGTTGCTACTTGAGAAAATACTGAACCATAGAGATAAAAATAGCCCTGTGATTCAAATTATAAATTGTATTTGGAATAAAAATGTATTTGGGGCGACAGTGGCGTTGGATGTAGGAGTTTGCCCTGTAATCGAAGGGTTGACGGTTCAAGCCCCGACTCCGACTTTCATTGTCGTTGTGTCCTTGGGCAAGACACTTCACCCGCATTGTCTACTGATGGTGGTCAGAGGGCCCGGTGGCGCCAGTGTACGGCAGCCTCGCTTCTGTCAGTGAGCCCCAGGGCAGCTGTGGCTACAATGTAGCTTGCCACCATCAGTGTGTGAGTGTGTGTGTGAATGGGTGAATGAATGTAGTGTAAAGCGCTTTGGTCAAGTCTCCTAACTTGAATAAAGGCGCTATATAAGTACATGCCATTTACCATTTACCATTTAAAAATGAGAGAACTAGGGGTGCTAAAAAACACATCCTCCAAAGACAGATATTTACATGGGAATGTGGCATATAATTAATTGACATATTACTGATCTTGCTGGATTTTATTCTGCTTTACTTCCATAAATTGCAGGATCTTCTTTACTTTATCTTTGCCAGAAGATTTAAACTTTAAAAGCCTTGCCCTCATAATTTGCAAGTTAATTTATGTATAAAGAAAATATAAACGCTGCTTAAGCTAATTCAAATGAAATTAAAAGTAAAATAAGAAGGCACTTCCTATTTGGATACCTGCCTCCACTTTTAAAATTTTAGATAAAATTATTAATAACTTTATTTGGCAAAGGAGGAAAGCAAGAATCAGACAGAAGTTACTGTTAAGCCCAAGAAGAAAAGGTGGCCTTGGTTTGCCTAATTTGAAATTGTACTACTGGGCAGCACAACTTAGTGTGGTGGTCCAGTGGCTTGTGCAGGATGAGGAGACGAACTGGATTGGTCTGGAGAACAATGCTTGCCCACTGGTACCTCTTGAAGCGATGCCATTTATGGAGGGAAAAAATTGGAAGGATTTAAAAATTGAAAATGAGTGGATTAATTGTACATACAGAGTCTGGTCTCTAGTGAGGAAGAAAATAGGAGCACCTTTAACTATATCACGCATGATAAAAATAGCCAAGATTACTGACTTTTTTCCAAACAAGCTAGATACGGGTTATCAGAGATGGGCTCAGAAAGGATTAATAAGAATTAATCAGTTATTCAGTGGAGAAAATATTAAGACCTTTAAGCAATTACAGGACAAATATGGATTATGCTCAAAAGATTTCAAAAGTATTTACAATTAAGAGATTATCTTCTATCACATAAAGAATGGCCTAAATTGAAACAAAATACTTCACCTTTGGAAATATTTTTGATAAAATGTGTGGAGGAAAATAATAAGAGGAAGATCATATCTAATCTATATAAACATTTACAAATGCATTTCTCTGACAGCTCTATAGACATAAAACAAAAGTGGGAACTTGAAATGAATATTGTTATTGAAGATGAGGAGTGGGAGGAGATTTGTGAGAAAGGTTTTAAGATCACCCACAGTCCAAATTGGAAAGAATTTGACTGGAAATTAAAAATGAGATTCTTCAAAACACCTTTCAGTATTTCAAAATACGACAGAAATGCTACAAATATGTGTTGGAGGAATTGTAGTCAGATTGGGGATCACACTCACATTTTTTGGGACTGCCCAGTACTGATTCCATTCTGGCAGGGGGTTCAGACAGAAATTAAAAATATACTCAAGTTTACGTTACCACTGAACCCACTGCATTATATACTGGGTTTGACCCCAGGAGATGATATTGGGAAAAAGGAAGTCCAGTTACTACAGATCCTGCTACTAGTAGCAAGAAAAATGATAACCTTGTCTTGGCTCAAGCCTTTGCCTCCCACCCTTCAACAGTGGCAAGACAGATTGAAGAATGTGTATATCATGGAAAAGATAACAGCAAAACTTCATGTAAAAATTGACATTTTTCTGAGTGTTTGGAACCCAGCTATTTCCCACTTTGGATGGCCACTTTGATAAAGATGCTAAAACTGCTAATCCCCTTGACATGTCTCTCTCTTTTAATGAAAGACAATGGATATAAACATTTCTCTTTCATGTGAGCCGATGAGAACCTCTAAATGTCAATTGCCAAAATGGACTTAAGTGTTTGCTGAGACCCCCCCCCCCCCCCTCGTTTTTTTTTTTTTTTTTTTTTTTTTTTTGGTTTTTTGTTTTGTTTTTCTCTATGTAAGTACATGCATAAATACACATATGTATATGTTCTGGATTCCTAATAATCTTAAATAAAGAATGTTCAAAAAAAAAAAAAAAAAGTAAAATAAGTAGCCAACCTTATCACTTTCTGTAACCTACTAACACGGTAAGGAAAGCATCAGATGAGCTACCTGAGAAACTAACGTTACGTTTCCCCACTTTAAAACCAAACAAACATGGTCGCTCATCCTGCTGATCAGCTCTCTTCTCTGCCATCGAAGGCTCCAACGTGTTTTCTTTTCAGGTGCTGCATCATTACAGTGGTGCTTCCGTGCCATGTTAATTTGTTTTTACAAAAGTTGCATGTTACGACTTTTTTCGCTTTACAAAGCGCGGGCTGTCTGCGAATTGAGACGCAGCTTGCGTTTGCCGTATCGGTCATTAGAACAGTTGACATTACTGCCTTTTGAAAACAGCCTTTGCTCACATGCGGCGCTGGCTCGCTCTGCCGTATTTTTTTTTCTTCCCCCGTTTTAAACAAGTGGCAGTGATGACGACGGCGGCGGATGACGCATTAATCGCGCGACACAACTAATCGATGATGAAATTCGTTGCCAACGCTTTTAAAAGTCGATTTTTATCGATTTTATCGATTCGTTGTTGCAGCCCTAATTCTAAGTTTATCTCATGTCTTCGTGCTTTTGTGATGCTTGGTCTCATCTTTTGCAACAGAGATTTTTGTGATTTGACATCACTGAATTTTAAGTCCATAGGATACTCCTCCAGTTCAACCAAAAAAAGATGAACGCCCACAGGCCTGCTTTCATACCCTTTCAGTGCATTTAGTGCTCCGCTTCCTCCTGGTTTATTTGAGTTCCTACCTTTTCTATGGCTGAACTATCCTCACGTTGTGCTTTTATAAAATGTAAAATCATAAACATTGTAATGTAGCATTGTAACCTGGAGATTGATTTTCAGTATTTTCATCCACATTCCAGCGCTGCTTCACAAACCATTTTTTTTAATTTCATGGTCATGTAGGGGCAGACCTGTTGGAGAGGGATTTTTTTTCTTAAGAAACAGAATTATGAAAAAGAAAGTCGTTGAAAATGGTTTATATGCTGTTCAGAGAAACAATGAAACACACATTTTGTCCAGCGCCCAAACTTCTGTGTTTTATTGCAATTCCAAGTGACTGACCACCAAAAACTGATGTATATTTTCTAAGTTAAAGGCAAATAATTAATTTTATTTTCATTTCTTGCTGATAAGCATGCACTCATCTGAGCTCCCTACATCAGTTGTGCACAGAACCATCTTTCACTACAACTTAACGCTGTTTGGCCATCTTCAATGGCAAATTATCTAAATATGTCTCATCATAATTTTCTGTAAAAAAAACTTTTTCAAGTCTTGCCATGAATTCTCAATTGCAATTACCCTCTGTCAGGGACATATTCAACTTTCACCTTGAGTAGAACTTCTCGGCATGGAGTCTGAGTGGACCATGTTCCCTCCTGCCCAAGTAGGTATTGAGAAGCCAAGGTTGGCCAAAAACTCTGGCCTGGGAATAGTTTGGAGAGGCCATGGAAAAAGATTGAAAAACCGGCCAACCTCAAATGAATTCTGCCAACCTTTCTGGCACCTCTCAATTTTTTTTCTCCATCCATTATCTGCCACTTTTATCCCAAGCGGGGTCACAAGGGGTGCATGTGCCTATCTCCAGCTGTCAATCGGCAAGAGGCGGGGTACACTGTTAGGTTAATTATAAACTCTCCTTAGGTTGTTTTATAATGTGATGCAAATATGAACCATTTGCTATTTTAAATTTTATTTTACATCCATCTATCCATTTTCTGTTACGCTTATCCCTGCTCTGGCTGGAGGGGTGCTGGTGTAGATCTCCATCTGCTCTATGGGTGAGAGGCGGGGTTCCTCCTGGACAGGTCACCAGTCTATGGCAGGGCAACACAGGACAAATAATCATTCACTCACACACTCACACCTAAGGAGAATTTAGAGAAGCCAATTAACCTAACAGTCATGTTTTTGGACTGTGGGAGGAAGCCAGAGTACCCGGAGAGAACCCACCCATGCTCAGGGAGAACATGCAAACTCCATGAAAGACGCCGTGCCAGGAATCAAACTCGGAACCTTCTTGCTCCTGGTATTTTACAGTGATTTTAAGATCTTTATTTTGATTTTAAATTCCTCCTTAAGCTTCTTCATCCAGACATACCGTCTAGGTCCATCAGATCAACTGAACAGCAGCTTCTACAGGCACCAAGTTCAAGGATGAAGTTCGGCGGAGCTTTTCTGTTGTTGTTCGGCAACTAATGATTAACTGCCTCATATTAGAGAAACTTCATTGTCTGCTATTAAAACTCATCTCTAAACCTATTTTTATTCTCCTGTTTTTAACCTTAGTGGGACCCGGATGAACCTAATTAACTTGTTTAGTTGTTGATGTTCATAGTGAAGTGTCCCATTGCGTAATATACTTTAAGGCGCTTCATAGAATACAATAAAAAAATGAATAAAATATGTTCAATATTTTGTATTTTTACTCTACATTTTTTAAGCAACATAATTAGCAAATATTTTTTTTCAGTCGTGGTTTTAAAGTGTTATGAAAATTAATGTTTTTTCTTCATTTTTTTATCTAAATGTTTGCAGTCTGATTTTTTTTCTTCACATTTTCTGTATTTTCTTTTCTTCTGCTTCTTTTAGGCTCTTACAGAGGAAGGTTTTGGTCCAATTACCACGGAAATCACTGAAGCCAAGCCATTCTATTACGCTGAAGACTACCATCAACAGTACCTGTGTAAAAACCCGCATGGATACTGTGGCCTGGGAGGGACAGGAGTCAGCTGTCCAGTAGGACTCAACAAGAAGGCCTGAGGAATCCTTACAAGTCCAACAAGTTGAAATCACTGAACTCTTCCTGATGATGGAGTTTCCTGACATGCATACCGTTGTAATTTCCTGCTCTGCATAACCATAAGTTTTTAGAAGCCTTCAAGTTTCTATTTTTATTGACCGTTTCATGAATATTTCAGTTACAGCTGCCAATGAAATGATTTTCTTTGCTGTTTGTTTTTGAATAAAGCAGCCTCTAAAATCAGAAACGTTGACATGTTTACTCTGAGCCGTCCTTCTCATGGGTGCAGTGTTTTTCCAAAACCTTTTAAAGATTATCTGCAGAGACACAATCATTTATTTATTTATTCTTACTAATGAAATATTGAAAATGACTGATAAAAAGAGGCAGACGGTTTGGTTTGGAATGGTAGATATGATCCATTCTTTTTGTCAGACAAACTACATTTTGGCTACAGGCTCTTCCATGAAACATTTCCGTTGTAGTGTTTGGTTCTTTGCTCTCTTATACTAAATCATTGTGTCCCAAAGATGCTTCTTTGAAGCTAGAAATGTCCACCAAATAAACAAAGGCCCCAGCAAAGGGGCCAAAACAGCTAAATGGGTTCTTCTAAATATTTAGAAACTAAAGTAGAGCTAAAAATACTTTTGATTTCAACAGATTTGCTTATGACAAACCAATAAGTAAAGTACAATTTTTCAAATTAAGTTATTAAGTCTCTGAATTATAGTTTATTAGTCTGAAGCAGAGAGGATGAGCTCCAGTCTTTCGATGGTCGCTCTCCTTCAGCCATGATTCAGGTCCAACACACCTTAACTTAATACCTGGAGAGGGAAAAAAGTGATTCATTGACTCTGCAGGTTCTCCAACTTGACATGTACCTATGACGAAAACTACAGACCTCTCTCGTCTTTCTATGAGAGAAAAAAATGTTGACTTAGACTTACACAGATTTTATTTGTCATTTTTTTACAGAAGTGTAAAACAAAAAGATATTTTGTTTGGAAACTGCTCTCTGGACAATTTAATGTTTTTTAAAAGTGCAGCCTTGAAAAATAGCAATATATATATATACACACTGCCTGGCCAAAAACAAAGTCGCCACCTGGTTTACCCTGTTCCAGAGTGATGGGCCAATCAGGGTAAGAAGAGAGGCAGGTGAAGTGATGCACCCACCATGCCTAGTGCCTACTGTACAAGCCTGTGGGGGCGGTGTTATGATCTGGGGTTGCTGCAGTTGGTCAGGTCTAGGTTCAGCAACAGTATGTGCTCAAAGAATGAGGTCGACTGACTGAATGACCAGGTGATTCCATCAATGGACTTTTTCTTCCCTGATGGCACAGGCATATTCCAAGATGACAATGCCAGGATTCATCGGGCTTAAATTGTGAAAGACACATCATTTTCACACATGGATTGGCCACCACAGAGTCCAGACCTCAACCCCATTTAGAATCTTGGGGATGTGCTAAAGCACAAAGCTAAAGGCGGTCCAACAAAGTGTTAGAGTGAATGACCTTTTTTTTGGTGACTTTTTTTGGCCAGGCAGTGTATATATATATATATATATATATATATATATATATATATATATAGAGAGAGAGAGAGAGAGAGAGAGAGAGAGAAATGGGAGGAAACTGTTGTGGAATCTGCTGGACCTGCATCGGATGCTTCGAAATCTCTTCCCCGAGCGCAGCAGGGAGAACAGTCTACGTTAGGGGTGTGAGGGGTCGTTTATGATGTCACGAGCTCGGAAGACGCAGCGCTGGGATTAAATGTCTTCTATGGAGGGAAGAGGAGCCACGATGATCCTCTCTGCTGTTCTCACCACTCTTCTCACCTTCTTCCAGTCTGAGGCGCTGCAGCCTCCACACCACACAGTGAGACAGCTGGTCAGAACGCTCTCTATGGTGCTTCCGTAGAAGGTGGTGAGGATGGGTGGGAGCAGGTGGGCTCTCCTCATCCTCCTCTGGAAGTACATGTGTTTCTGTGCCCTTTTGACCAGTGAGGTGGTGTTTACATTCCAGGTGAGGGTGTCTGTGATGTGCACCCCCAGGAATTTGGTGCTGTTGACCGCCTCTACAGCTGAGATATTGATGACCAGTGCAGCGTGGTTAGGCCGGTTCTTCCTGAAGTCCAAGATGATCTCCTTCATCTATGAAACAATTTGTTAATAAATTCTGGTAGAAACTAAGTGTTTGATCAGACAAGCAGGATATCTGTCTCACACAAACCTGTAACTTCCTCTTTAAGAAGCTTTTCTGTCCTACACTCATTACCTCTGTTAATGGAAACTGTTTGAATTCCTTATCAGTATAAAAATCACCTGTCCGCCGCCTCAAACCATCAGACTAGAAGAGCTGCTGAAGGACACTAGGAAGCTGTAGACCTTCAGCTGGCTGGGAAGAGTGAAGCTGTAATAGGCAGTCAGGTTGGGGTGAACAAATAAAATGTGGCAGCAACTGGAATAAAATGGAAAAAGTAACAAAGGCTACCATCTAGGGTAAGGCCCTCTCAGGGACTCGCTCTATGACAGACATGTCCCCCTGCTTAATCTAGGACATGTCCAGATCCGCCTGAAGTTCCTCAGAGAGCAAATCAGTGATCCAGAGGAGGATTGGGAGATAAAATGTTGGTCGAAGTAGAGCAGATGTTGTTTATTTATAGGTGCATAGAAGGACAGATCAGACTTAAATGTTTTTATTGTTCTGGGGTGAAAAATTCTCAATGTAGATTTTAAATTATGAATCCATGTACAGGGTTAATATCAGCATGTGATTTAAATTAATCTAGAGCTGTTTATCAATTGAAACTTGATCTGATTTCCATTTCCATTTGGATTCATTAGCTCTGGGTGTTGGACCCTCATTTGAGAAGGAATTAAACATTTCCGTGGATTAATTTAGACTCGTTTCCATCTGTACAGCCCTTTCTGAACATCATTCAAGACAAAAACGTAATATCCTGAACCAAGCTAGCCCTGAGGGAGTGTAGCCTCGTGAGACCATCAGTCTGGAGACTCTGTTAAAGAAAATTTGGAGCCGTTCATCAAACGAACGTCCAATCAGCGTTGGCTTTGAGGCGGGTTGAGGTGTGACGCAACGAGAAGCGCAACAGTTCAGTCTAAAGAACATGGCGGCTTCAGCCGAAGAAACTAGCGTTAGCGTGGCTATCGAGCAAGTTTTATCGGAATAACAGAGTATTTCTTCACTGAAAGAAGAGCAAAACACTGCTCTGGAGGCTTTTCTGAGAGGAAAGGATGTTTTTGCTCTTCTCCCGACTGGTTTCGGCAAGAGTTTGATCTATCAATTGGCTCCTCTTTGTCGTCGCTCTGTTAGTACGTCATATGCTTCGTTGATCTGATTGGTTTATTTGGCCCGTCGATCACCAACATAGGCCAATCAGCTAACCAGTATTTTCGCCCCTTCCCAAAGTTACTTCAACGGAAGGTTTCCAGATGGATATGCGGAGCAAATCCATCTGCCGGAGTCAGGTTAGAGGGAGTGTAGTTTGATTGGGAGAATCATATTTAGCTTCAGGTATTTTATAGTGTTGCACCAATACCGATACCAGTATCGGGCAGGGCCCCGATCCAGCACTAAAAAAGTGGTATCGGTATCGGCAAGTACCAACAAATAGGGAAGCCATACCATAGCCAAAAGTTTATTTAACTATTGTCACCCATTCCAGGTAGGCAATAAAAAAGCTCTACTGGATTCACTTTGTTTTAGTCTTTTTCCTGCTTCACAAAGGTAGGCAGCAGCTTGACAAAGCCATGATGACGGACATCAATTTCAAACAGACGGTATCGGCCAATACTGTACAGCCAGGTATCGGGGCCAAAAAATGGCATCGGCGCAACACTAGTGTTTAATGACATGTCCTGAAGGTTTTCCTGTAAGCGTCAACTGTTTGAAATACCCAATATTCAGTTATTTAAGGCAATAGGCATCAGTTTGCTTTGTCTTAAAGCTACAGTGTGTAATTTTCAGCGACATCTAACGTCCAGACTGCAGACCGCAGCAACATGAACATCTCCCCCCCACCTCTTCTCCCCCCCAACAGTACGGCGAGCGTTACGGGACAAAATGTCTTCCACGACGTCCGCATCACCTACCTTCTCAAGTGATGAGGTTTGTTTACATAGATAATTTTACAGATAGTATTTCATTAGTCTGTGTAGGGTATAGATTTCATGTAGACTTAAGATAATAAATATACCCGTTATTTTTCCTACATCGTTGTGACGTTTTGGTGAGCTGCTTTGCATAGTGATATAAACAGACGAAGTAATTGTAGTCATTACTTTAACAGCGAGATTGTGTTCGCTGGAAGAATATATATTCCCCGTTTACAGAGTCCAAGTCTTGTTTGTGGCACGGGGGTTACAAGGCGAGGAAGAGGGCAGAGAGGCCGGGGTGGGCGTGCAGCTAGGGCCAGGCGAGGGAGAGGTGCCAGCGGGGTGACTAGAGCAGAGGAGGAAAGGCTTGAAGATCTCCAAAGGAGCCGGAGAGAAGTAACCGAGGTATATATCCAGAAAATTATTTTACAGAAAATTACTGAATCATTACCTGTGAAACGTCAGGGACGTTGCTGAATAAGTATACTGGAGAGTAACAGCATCATCACGCAGCATGTTATTGTAATGGGCGATCTCGCAATCGCTAGTTTGTTGGCTCTGCGCTGCCGTAGCGCAATGATGTCTGCCTCCATGGCTGCGAGACCCGCTCCTATGTAATTACAAATAACGAATTCTAAGGCAACGCAAATATTAAGGTTAAGAGGCTGAGCTCGTAGATGATGATAAATAACATAGTTATGTATAATATATTACATTTCTGACTGTATATCCCTGTAATTATTACACACTGTAGCTTTAAATGTTTTTTTTTCCCAAAACAAAAAGCTACGTTGATGAACCTCTTCTTCATGGTTATTTCTTCTGTTTTTTCTGCTCCTAGAGTTATGTTTATAAATAAAGTCACTATTATTTTAGGAGATGCAACATAATCTACATCGGAGAGGACAGATGTCCTCTCCGATGTAGATCAGATAAATCCTATTATTTTTTTATCTGGGCAGTCATAATCTCCCCGTTATTCTCCATAGAAACTCTAATGACTTTACATTCACATAGGAATTTAATTACATTTCTTTAAAGAGAAAAATTATCAAGATGATGGAATAGACGGGGATTTATTTTATATTATTTTTTGTGTTTGGAATCTGGGTTGGAAAATCAACCAATACAAGTGAGGGATAGTTTCCTCCATCTTTGTAGATCATCTTCAGTCTCACGCAGTGACGGGAGGTGGTTCACTTCATATGGGTTTTGTCAGTTAAATATTGAAGACTTTCCAGAACAAAATGTTTCTTGCAGGGTAAATAATTGATGTGAACAAATGAAAGTCTGAGGTAGACCATTTCATGCCTGCATCCTCTATCTGATCAACTGTCTCTTCTTGAATGCATTAACAACGTTGTTTGATTGGGAATTAATTGCTTTTATTGAATGCTGTGCCTCTATATGGGAATTATCTAAATATATTTATATGAAAACTAGGCATATTGATGATTTATTGTTAATCCTAGCAGAGAGTTTTTACTCCTCAGTGTTTTATGTGCCCGTGTTGTGAAATGACCTCTTTCCTCTGATCTTTGCTTGAAGCCGTGTTCCTGTCCAGGCCTCATCTGTCATCACTGTTCATCTCCAAGCATGTGTGTTTTTGCACAGTACATGCACATGTGTGAGTTTGGATAGTAGAACATGCAAACTCACACATACAGAGTCACACACACACACACACCAGCGGGGGAGAAAGCGTTGAACGCCAGGCCCTCTGCAGCCTGGCTTCAACATCACACAGCTAAAGAAGGAAGAGACAAGTCTCTTTGGAAATGGCACAGAGCCACCTTGGACCTCTGTTGGTTTGGACCAGCAGCTCCACTGGTTTTTGGAAGCTGATTTGGAGCACTATTTATGGAACAGTGTGGATAATATCCAAAAATATTAAGCTTCTTTGCTGCTTATTTAAAAACAATCCTCTATTTAGACTCAAATCAGAAATAATTTCCTCATGTTGGTCATTTTTGTTCTCATATATACCTCTGTTACATGCTACCAAACATGTAGAGGATCCATTATTTAGCTTGTAGCGCCCTCTACAGTTACTAGCACCACTGATATAAAATTAAATTCAGCAGAGGTTCATTGACCCTAAGGTATCACACGTTGCAGATTTTCAGCAGCTTTTAATTGTATTTATTCACAATTAATTAAAGATCTTCTCATCCAACCTATTTTATAAGCTTGCAGAACTATTAGTTCTCTTTGTCACATTAAAACCACAATTTTTTTTATCAAAATGGAGAGTCTGGGATAGCTCCATAAAAAGAGGCGATCGAAGTGTCGTTCTGCAGGAGCAGCGGAGATCAATAAGCAGGGTGGGACTTCCCCGCTGCTGCTTCAATTGAGATAATAATCAAGCTTCTGAGCCCTCAGCACGCCATACCCAACAGGAAACAGGGTGGTGGCTGTATCATGCTGCGGTGAGACTATTGCTGAGAAGGGTAACGGAAGCTGATCAGAATTTAGATAGTTGATAAAAACAGGACAGAAAGCCTGAGGTTGCAGAAGTTAAGACGGTGGTAGATGTTTGCCTTCCAGCAGGAAAACAATCCTGAACAGAAAAACTGAGCAATGCCACATTTTTTATTGTGTGTTAGAAAGTGGTAGAGGCAATGCAAGAGACTGGGGACGGTTTCAGCACTTTTTTATATTCTCTCTCATCTACTCAGTGAAATTAGACCTACACCGACCATTTATTAATAGATTAAATTAACACTTATCTCTTAGTGGCCCATATCATTTAAATGTAACTACATCTGACTGTTTTTTTTTTTTTACAATATTCATTAATAATATTGTGTTGCAACCAACATCCTCCCAGGGGGTATTGCAACATAAATCCATTTAACTTCATAAATCAGCTTTTTTTTTTGTCTTATTGGGCATAACATTCTAAGAATTTTGTATTGATTTTAAAATATGACAACTGAAGTTCAACCTCGAGCAGAAACAAACAGACATCTTAAAGTGAAACAATTACATTTTGAAACCTTTTTTTTTTTAAATACTATTATGAAACATTCCAAATTAACTCAGCTTAAAATATAAAAGATGTCCCAGTTCTAAATTGGAAAAAAAACTTATGTTGAAAAAGCATGTTTAAAAGCATCCATATTGTCAAAGTTTATCAGCATTTTATATATTTTTTAATAATCATCGAAATGATATTAATCTAACAACATGCTCCTTCCTCCATCAGCCAGATTCAGTTTTATTAGTTCTCTGGTTCCGTGGGGTTGTAGCAAGTGTCGCAACCATCAGGGGTGGATCTAGAGGGGAGCAGGAGGAACACTGGAACCCCCTGAAAACTGATTTTCTTTTAGATTATTCCTCCAAACCTGACAAGATGTCCTCACATGCAACCTGGGGTTCTGATGCAAGCAGTTGAATTTTATTGTTAAATATTAAAAATGTTTTATTAGCATCATACTAGATCAGGGTGTCAAACTGGTTCCAGAAAGTGCCATGTGGCTGCAGGTTTTCTTTCCAACTAAGCAAGAGCGCAGCAGCCATCTCATCAAGTCATCATATTTAGATTGGACTCACATGATGAGATGACTGAGTCTGGTGAGCTATTGCTTAGTTGGAAAGAAAACCTGCAGCCACACGGCCCTTTCTGGAACCACTTTGACACCCCTGTACTAAATGAACTGAACCCGGATGACAAGACCCTTATGGATAGAATCAAACCATGGAGTGTGACGTCGCCTGGTATGGCGTGGCTGGGGCCTCACCCTGGAGCCAGGCCTGGGGTTGGGGCTTGCATGCGAGCACCTATTGGGGGCAGGGTGCCTTGATGGCATGGAATGTCACCTCGCTGGGGGGGAAGGAGCCTGAGCTTGTGCGAGAGGTTGAGAGGTAAGGGCTGGACATAGTTGGGCTCACCTCTACGCACAGCTTGGGTTGCGGATCCCATCACCAGGAGAGAGGCTGGGGTGGCCTTGCTCATTGCCCCCATCTTCGTCGTCAGACATGTTAGAGTTCCCCCAGGTGAGTGAGAGGGTAGCGTCCCTACGCATTCAGGTTTATTACAGAGTGATCAAATTCCTACGCCTCCCCAGTAAGGTCTACTCCAGGGTGCTGAAGAGGAGGATCAGGCTGATAGTGGAACCTTGGATCCAGGAGGAACAATGTGGTTTTCGTCTCAGTTGCGGCACACTGGACCAGTTCTATACCCTTCATCGGGTGCTCGACGGTTCGTGGGAGTTTGCCCAACCAGTCCACATGTGTTTTGTGGATCTGGAGAAGGCTTTTGACCGTGTCCCTCGTGGTGCCCTGTGGGGGGTGCTCCAGGAATCTGGGGTCCGGAGCCTTTTGTTAATAGCTGTCCGTTCTCTGTATGACCACAGCTTGGTTTTCTTTTGCTGGCAGTAAGTCAGACCTGTTCCCGGTGCATGTTGGTCTCTGCCAGGGCTGCTCTTTGTCAACGGTTCTGTTCATTACATTTATGGATAGAATTTCTAGGCGCAGCCAGGGACAAGAGGTTTGTGAACCTCAGGATATCCTCTCTGCTGTTTGCTGATGATGTTGACCTGTTGGCCTCATCAAACCCGGACCTTTGGCATGCACTGGGTTGGTTTGCAGCAAAGTGTGAAGGATGACGATCAGCACCTCATAATCCAAGGCCATGGTTCTCGGGGTCTTAGGGTCTTGTTCACGAGTGAGGGACTCCATCCTGGAGGGAAACATCAGCTGTGCTGCTGCCATCAACGCCCTTGTTTATAGATGCTGGAGATCAGCCTGTTTTTCAGTGTAGTCCTGTTTCTCTGACTGTGACAGGCTGGATGTGCTCTCTTCATTCTCTGACATGGGAGCTGGTTCAGAGCTCGTCTGCCTGGCTGTGTGTTTCCTGGACGGGGCCGCCTTTTACAGCTGCTTTTTGTATCTCTGCTTCTGTCTCCTTGAACCCCAGTCGGCCTCAGCAGATGGCTGCTCACACTGAGCCTGGTTCTGCTGGAGGTTTCTTCCTGTTAAAAGGGAGCTTTTCTCTCCACTGTCGCTACAAGCATGCTTAGTGTGAGGAATTGCATCCGTGTAAATTAGTTGATGCAATCAACTGGTTTCCCTTAGATAGAAAACTTTGAATCAATTTGACTGGATGATCTAGTGAACTGTAAAGTGCCTTGAGATGACGTGTTGTGAATTTGCACTATAGAAATAAAATGAATTGAATTAAATATGTATATATATATATAAAATGATGTCTATATTCCTGCTTCTATCAATCAGTTGGTCTTGAAGTAACTGAAACAGACAATCGCCATCAGATCCTCAGTAAATTACAGCACAGTTCTGTGATCAGGTCCCATCTGGATAAACGGTCCAGTTGTTAAACTTCCTCCCTTTCCAAGTGTTTGTTTCTTTAATTATGCTTTGCTGTTTTTCTATCTATGTTAACAGCTTAATTTTTCCCCCCATTTTTTTTCTTTTTTTTTTTTTAACTCTTTCTGGTTCAGCCAGATGACTGATAAATTGAACAGGCATTTAACCTTTTCACTTCTATTGTTGTCATTTAGTCTGTGTGTCTTCTGTCTACGTTTTTCACTGTCGCACCAGACTGTCCTCTTTTCTATCCTATTTTATTGTATTGTATTCTATAGAAGAAATAACCTATATTCTGAGCACTTTGAAGTGCTGACAGTGATTTATTTTTCATACAATGTCTGTAAATATCTGTTATTTGTAATAAATTATATATTTTTGACTTCCTCAACAGAATCAATCACAAAATCAACCATTCAGTGGAATTCTAGCCCCCCCCCCCCCCCCCCCCCCCCCCCCCCCCCCACACACACACACACTGTTTTTTTTCTATTCTTTGAGTAAAATATGAATGTTTTTGGAATCTCGCCACTAGAGGGCAGTAGAACTTTGCAAATAAGCCTAACCATCCTGCAGCAGTCAGTAGGAAATAATATCCAATAGTTTTGTACAAGCAAATGATCCAACTTACCTGTTAAGATATTCAGGTGCAGAGACCTTTGGCTTTTTCCAGCAACGATCATTTTAAGTCAGAACATTCACTATTTTCAATGTTTTATCTGCAACAACCAACATTTTAACTGAAAGTTTTCTCTAAACTTGCTCAGGGTAAAACTAGATCTTTTTAGAAAAAAAATACACCCTTTTTTTAATCTTTATTATCATAATAATTATTATTTTGTTTATTTTTTTGCTGCTAGGCTGGTTAAGTAACCCTTGCATTGTTTTTAACAGCAATTAGAGAATGAAGCTAATTACACATATCTAATAATTTCTTCCCTTTTGTAATACTGTACTTGTCTCTGTTTTTGTTGTCATAGTTTTTCTTAATTGATGTTGATATTTTTGCTTGGCTCATCTGGCACCTTCACTTTTACTATTGCAACAGTAGAAACAAAGTGTAATCACACATAATACTGTCCAAACAAACATTTGCAATTTCTTGCATAGACAGTGGAAATTTGAGCCCACAGAGACGGGAAGGATGTGTCAACATCTGGAATTTGCGAGGAAAGAGAATATCAAGGTTTTTCATTGTCAAGTGTTTGGAGAACATGGAAGGTAGTTTAGAAAACTCCCACACTCCTTCCTGAGTGGGTTGTTTTTTTTTACAGCATCTGTAAACAAAAATCCGCACTTAGATAGACTGAACACAACTAATGATAAATAACGAGTTCTCTTAGTAAAAACAAGCTTTATTAAAGCTTTCAAATTCCTGGTCTTACATTTTTATAGTTGTGGCTGACAAATGAAACAGATTCAACAACAGGTTTAATGGCAATAGTCAAATAAAGCGACTGGAAGGCTTGTGAATTGAAACAGAAAGAGGCGAAGTCTGTTTAAAGCCCTGCAAATGGAGACAACATACAGTGTTAGGGAAAAAGTTCAAGTTTTAGCAGCATTTAAATACTAAGCTGGGCTCTTTGACATGAAGATTAAACATTCTTAGCTGCTTCACCCCTGGTTTGAACCAAATACAAATAAATATAAGTGCTAATGCATACATACGTATATACAATATATATATATACAATTATTCAGCCACACAACATGCAGCAAAACAAAGAAAGAACAAAGTAGACCAGATAGGTCTAACCAGACAACAAAACAAAATTGTTCCTAAAATAGTCAAACCTGGATTTAAGTAATGCAAAGCCTAAAACAAGTCAAAACCTTACAGGTTATTTAACCTTTTTTTATCAGGTTTATTCCCCGAAACATTCCTTACAGATATATGGAACTCTGCTAGCTCCTACTGGTAACTTTCCTAACCTTCCTGAACTCAGAAGTCAATTTTCAGTCCCTGCTGGAGATTACTTTTCTAAAATTCACAGGTTGTGTGGTTATGTCACTTTTTTGGAACTTAATGGTTACTTTCTCTGAACTTTAGTGGTCAGGTTTAAGTTTCTAACAATTAATTTCTGAGATGCACAGTTGTCTTTTCTAAAACTTGTTGGTTACTTTCTGAGATATAACAGGTTCTGTATCTGTCACTATAAGCTTTCTTTTTTCCTATTTTCCTTAAAATTGAGTTATTTTTCACTAAAAGGTGATATCCAGAAATTTTCTTTAGTGGAATTTAAAAGATTACATCCTGAAACATAACTCTTATTTTTTTCTTGTTTTGAAATAGAGTAATGTTCCTAACAGAAACATCCTTTCCTCGAACTTGAAATTTCATTTTCTGATAAGTAAAGATAATTTTCCTTACTTAAAATGAGCAATTTCCCTTTTATAGAAATAGGTCACTTTCCTGAAACGTGCTGTATGAGTTGCTTTTCTACAACTTCAACTTAAAAACAACTTTTGTTTAAGATAAATATGGGTTG
Organism: Cyprinodon tularosa; assembly: GCF_016077235.1. NCBI lineage: Eukaryota > Metazoa > Chordata > Actinopteri > Cyprinodontiformes > Cyprinodontidae > Cyprinodon > Cyprinodon tularosa. Next base: position 1,315,626 of record NW_024039259.1, read on the forward strand.
TGGTCATTATTTTTTTTTCTCTTTATGCTTAAAGCTTTGCTTCTCAGAAAGCACCTGTATGGGTGGAACAGCAATTTCCCACTTTTTGAGATACGTATACAATGAAATGATCATTTTTGCACTACTTGTAAAGGAATGATTTTAGATGCCGAGTTAAGAGTTGTGGTTGTAGTTGTTGGCACGTAAGAGGCGGGTTTCAGCAATCTGTTCTTAAGTACCGGAGGGAAGAAAGTAGATATGTAAGCAACCTTAAACCCTGAGTTACAAAAGCAGTAAACCAGTGGGTCCAGCAAGCAGTCGAGGTAGGACAAAACCATGAGAGTGTCGAACACTTGGACCACTATGTTCTCTGTGTCTTGCATGTTTTTCAACCGTACTATCAATAACACCGCTCGTGCTATTGTGCTGGGCAGGAAGCAAACGGAGAAGACGACGGCGACAGAAAGAACAGCAAACACAGCTCTCCTCAGCTTGGCCTTATCCCCAACCGTCTTCCTCTTTAGTCGACTGACGATTCGAGTTGTGCAGTAAACCAAGATGCTGAATGGGATAATGATCTGAGAGAAGAAGACAAACTGGAAAAAACAAAGATAAGGCTGATTATTTAGGGTGGCAATGTCAGTGCAAAGTGACGATCTGCAAAATGTATCTGCTATTTAAAAAGATAAACAGATGCCAAAGTTTGCTTTAATAGAAAAGAAATAAAGAAAAGTGGAAAAATACAAGTGGTTGCTGATTCTTAAAGAAATGCAATAGTGTGCCAAGCTGTTAGTGAGGTGGAAAGATTTACTCCTGTAGGTAATAATTAATGAAATGAAGGGCTGTTTCTTTGAGAGGCACTGGGTTTATGTAAATAGCTGCAGGTCAACTTAAATGAAGGACTGAATGTTAAAACTCAACACTATCCTTCCAACTGTTCATCTAGCTTATATTTTTGTTCCTGGATACATGGATATTAATCCAGATATGTTTGATTATTTTACGCATCTGGTTTATCTGTTTAGAAAAAGCTTGTTGTTCAATGTGTGTTTGCATCTATTGGTACTTCATTCATTTTAGACCTTAACCTTTCGGTATGTCTTCACATGCCTCTGCTGACTCCCATTTCCTTTGGTTTATTCCTGTTAAACGATCTTATAATTGCTTTTCCCTTATAATAATTTTTTTTTAATGAAAATTAAAGCTGCACTGGAAAAATCATCTAGAAATAAGTAAAAATTTCTTAAATTAAGTGTATTTACCTTTGTTTTGAGTAGGTAAATGAGATAGTTTGCCAATGGGATGAGTATTTTCAATCCTAGTATAATATAATTAGATAATATGCACCTGAAATAAGAAAATGCTATTGTTTTTTCTTATTTTATATGTAAGTTGTCTCATTCCATGGACAAATTGTCTCATTTTCCTCCTCAATTCAAGAAAAAATGCAATTATTTTAAGAAGAAATTACTTAAGTAGATGGATAATTTTGCAGTGTGATTAGCACATTTTAAATTTTGTAGAAGTTCTATAACATAGGATATACTGGAGCTCCTGCCCACCTACATACTTTCTACCCTTTTCTCATATCATGATGGACATACTTGAAATCAAACTTGTTGAACTGGTTGAAAAAAAAAGTTTTCAATTCAATGCTTTTTAATGTCGATGGGAAAACATGCTTTGTAGAAGAAGAAATCTTTGCATATTTAAACCTGCAGAGATTTTAATCTTGGCATGTTTCATTTTGTAGAGTGGATTCAGATTTGGGAGAATCTATGAACATCAGTTTTTAAGTCATGCTGCTAATTTTCAGCTGGACTGATTGATTGGATTTTGACAGGGCGACTCTAACCTAAATGACTCCATAGTCTCTCTGACTGTTTATTAAAGTCTAGTTCTCCAAGATGAAACTATGTTTTTTGACAAACTGCTGCCATTGTTGGGATCTGGAGGTCTGTCCACTTTCTCCACCAGAGGGCGTACTAGATCTCCTGGAACCGGAGCTGATTGCTACCACCTGTCGCTCATCTGCTCATTAGGGGATCTGTATTTAAGGAGGCAGAGGACGTCTCTCCAGTGCCAGAGTGTTTGCCAGTTACGGTTAGCAAGCCTGAGCCAACCTGCCTGTCTGAATCTCTGACTCCCTGAAAACCTGAACCTGATCTGATTTCTCCTTTCTGCTTCCCAGGTTGAACCTGCCTGAAACCAGAAACCCTGAAGGGTTTCTCTGTTGGAAATCTGCCTGTCTGATCTTTGAAAGAACCCTGGAGAATCATTCCGGTCAAAGACCTGCCTGCCCGCTCTCTGAAGAATCTGGAAGGGAAATTCAAATCTGTGATCTGCAAACACTCAAACCAAGCTCTGCCTCCACCAAGCCCTCAGCCTGCCGACAGCCTCTGGACCCTCAAGGTTCCCCCCCTCAGCCGCTAAGCTCAAACTCCAGAACAGGTACTGTCCTGCTCACTCACATCCTGCAAATTACCTGGACATCTGCTAACTCCTCTGTCCCCCTCTGCAGTGAACCCACTCGAGATCAGTCCTGGATCTGATTAACCCCTGGATCTGTTTATTCTCTGTACAGAGTCATCTCTATAAACCTTTGAACTTTTCTCCTGCTTCAGTGTGTTCTGCATCTGGGTTAGGAACCTTAAGCCAAACATGACCGCCATCTTCCCGGTCCCTGCTACAGAGAATCCTTACTTCAGCATGTTTAACTGTAGAGTCGATTGATTCAGGTTTATACACAATGCTTTTCAGACACATGTTAAGTTTGTTATCTTCTGACCAAAGCAGCGTCAGCTGCTTTAAGACGTGACAAATTTCCATTTCAATGGAGGAATGGATGGATTGAACAACAATCTGTGAGAAATTGTAAAATCCTCAAGTCTTTTCTTAGAATATAATTTCCTCCCTGTTCTTTCTGCTTTATTTCTTGGTTTTCTTCATGCTCTTTTTTCACTAATGTTCTCAACAAACCTCAGAAGCTTTCAAAGAACAGCTGGAATTTACTCTCTGAAGGTAATAATACTGATTAGTTGATCTCTAAAGGAAGCAGGTTTACAGAAATCAGAGTAAACACTGGAAAAAATCGAATAATTTTTCTTAAAATAAGTTCATTAAGTTCGTGAATCATGGAGATAAATGAGACATTTTGCCAATGGAACAATACACTTTAGATTTACGAAAAGAAAACACAATTGCATTGTCTTATTTCCAGTGTATTTCATCGAATTATCTTATTTCAAGAGTAAAAATACTCATCCCATTGGCAAACTATCTCATTTGCCTATTAAATCACGGGTAAATACACTTAAATTTAAGAAATTTTTCACTTATTTCTAGATCATTTTTCCAGTGAACGAGTAAGAACACAAGAGCAAGACAAGTTTTAAACTACTCTTGAAACATACCTCTCTAAAGGCGTCTGTCAATTTTTCCGAAGGTTTACTCATATATCGGCCAAGGCTGTTGCAGCAATCAAAGCTTCTTACCAACGTGGGGATGGTAAGCGGCAGTAAGAACACCCATATAAGCACGGAGATCAGGGGAGACTTCTTAAACACCTTGACACAGTTTTTCCTCCCAAGGTGGACCACGCTGAAGTAGCGGTCCAGGGACAGCGTGATGAGGAAGGCGATGCTGGCCCCTCGATTGAGAAACAGCATGAAGAGCATCAGGGTGCAAACCGTCTCATTTTCGCTGCGCCTGACCTGATTCTGATAGTGGTGGATCTTAACAGGAAGGCAGGCCACCAGCAGAAAATCAGCAACCACAATGTTGAAGAGGAACACACTGTTGTTCTTCCAGAATTTGAACCTAAAAAAGGAAGCATTAACAAAACATTTAGTAGAACCAAAATCCTGAGAGCAACTTTTCAAAGCTACACAAAATATTCATTGGATCTCCTGGTATTTTTGCTTTGTTAAGAAGAAAATGCTGATTTTTTTTATATTGCAAAAACATTTATTTAATTCAATTTGATTGTTTTTCTTCTAAATCAAAATTGCTTCTTTGTTTCTGTTTGCACTCAAAGTGCTCAGGAAATGTATTATCTCAATCAAAGATGTTGAGGTCTGTATGTCACGTAATGCAAACACATGCTTTTATCTGGCGACATCATTAAAATGCAGTTTGACATTTAAACATTTTTATGACAACCACTGATTAGAATCAACTACATGACTTGAACATAATACTTTAATAATTTACTTAAACTAGTTTTACATCACACAGTCTTGAACCTGTAAAAGCTGACACACTGCTAAAACGATCTAGAAATAACTGAAAAATTGAATTAAATTACCCTTAATTTGAGTAGATAAAGGAGATGATTTGCCAATGGAATGAGTATTTTTACTCTTAAAATAAGATATTTAGATAATATGCATGTGAAATAAGACAATGCAGTTGTTTTTTCTTATTTCAAATGTAAAATGTCTTGTTCCACTGGCAAAGTGTCTCACTTACCTCCTTCATCAAAGAACACACGCACAGGTTTTAAGAAAAAAAATGACTTATTTAGATTTCCATTTTTTGCAGTGCATATTTTAATACTTTGTGATTAAAATGCATTAAGTTTGTTATCTCAGTCTAACCTCTGATAATCAGAGGCTCTGTCTACACATAACCATAATGGTTGGAAATTCTGCAAACTTTCTGAAAAAGGATCTTATAAAACTTATCTGCTGTATTTAATAGAAATGAATGTAGAATAAAACAAGCAAATAAGGTAGTGATACCTGAAGATGAAGATGTAGAGCACCGAGAGGTTAAGAGGTAGACCCAGAATGAATTCTCCAGCCATCACCCAGGACAAGACTTTGTATGTGTTGTTATTTGGCACATTGCAGTGGTCCTCTAGCCCTGTAGTGTGATTCTGAGTTGAAGAATAGTTAGCCATTTATTTTCCCTCTGCAATAATAAAGCCCAAGCCGATCCTTTATCTCCACTTTGCTCCTGGCTGTAAATCCTCTCCCCCGCAGACGCTGGTTTCCTTCTCTCCTACTTATCCGATAAATTCAACAGTTCCCCTCAGATATCCTGGCAGTGATTGTTAGACCCAGATGATCATCTCCTAATCATGCCAGAAGATAATGAAGAAACACACATATATGCAGATATATGCAGCACAAAGTGGAGGAGACGATACCTCTCTAAGTGTGTCTGAGTCTGAGTGTGTGTTCTCTATTTATGCAAGGCTGCAGCTGATGCCTGACGGAGGATGAACACATATTTCAGTTGGAGGTGTGGTTTAAGGAGAGTGACTTAACCAGCCAAGAGGTGTCAAACCTCCTGTTATTAAGAAATTGAAGCAAAAAGCTGTTATTCCTTCAGGATTCAGCTGTAAGTTGGCGGAACCTGAATTTTAATATGTTCGGAGAATCCACTGTTGTTTAGGGGAAATACAGCATCATATAAACGCCAATTTTAGCCACTCTAAAGTAAATAAAATTGCACATATGTCATAATCATAATTAATAATTTTTATAGTAATTAATATAAAACATATACATATGAGCCAAAACTTTTCAACAAACCAAATGGTGCACAAAGTGCTTTACAAGTTATTATAAAAACATGATGTTAAGACAAAATAGATACAAAATAGAATATAAATATAATAGAATATGTAAATATAAAATCAAGAAAAAAAGCATACAACGGATAAAAACAAAAAATTCATAAGAGCAGAATTAAAATATATTTGTAGGAGCTATATAAAAAATATATAACATCATATACCAAAAGTAAATATAACCCTGAGTTTAACATCTAGGAGTTAGAGGTCTGAGCTCAGCAAGTGATCGTAGTTCTGGAGGTACATTTCCCCACTAAGGCACGATAAGTGAGAAATAAAAATTATGATTCTCAAATAAGATTTGTTCATTATTCATTGCTCAAAAACATAAAGGGAGCTCTCATTAACACGTCCTAGATCTAGCTGAAACATTTTTACTGCATGATTTTTCTGTACAAATTCAGTTCAAAGTGCTGAAAAAAACACAAAAATATGTGTCTGTAGAACATTCCTACAACACCTGGACATGCTCCTGATCAGATGGCGGATGGTCTCCAGAGTGGTCTCCTGCCAGACCTGTAGGAAAGCATTCGCCAACTCCTGGACAGTCTGTGGTGCAACGTGACGTTGCTGGATGGATCGAGACATGATGTCCCAGATGTGCTCAATCAGATTCAGGTCTAGGGAATGTGTAGGCCAGTCCATGGCTTCAATGCATTTGATCTTGAAAGGAAAGGACTGCTGACTCACTCCAGCCTTATCAGGTCTAGCATTGTCCTGCATTAGGAGGAACCCAGGGTCAAACGCACCAGTATATGGTTTCACAAGGTGTCTGAGGATCTCATCTCAGTACCTAATGGCAGTGCTACCTCTGGTGAGCACATGGAGGACTTTGTGGCGCTCCACAGAAATGCTACCCCACACCATCACTTACCAACTGCTAAACCAGTCATACTGAAGGATGCAGGCAGCAGATTGCTCTCCACAGGGTCTCCAGACTCTGTCACCTCTGTCCCATGTGCTCAGTGTGAAGTTGTGTTCATCTGTAAAGAGCACAGGGCGGCAGTGTTGAATTTGCCAATCCTGGTGTTGTCTTTCACACTCCAAGTGTCCTGCATGTTGTGGGCTGCAAGCAAAACCCCTATCTATGGATTTTGGTGCCTCATACTATCCTCTTTGAGTCTATTTCTAATTGTTTGTGCAGACAAATTTACATTTGTGGCCTGCTGGAGGTCATTTTACAGGGATCTGACAGCGCTCCTCCTGTTCCTTCTTGCACAAAGGCAGAGGTAGCAGCCCTGATGCTGGGTTGTCACCCTCCTATGGCCTCCTCCACATCTCCTGGTGTACTGGGCTGTCTCCATGTTGCGCCTCCAGTCTCTAGATACTACGCTGACAGACAGAGCAAACCTTCTTGCCACAGCTCACATTGATGTGCCATCCTGGATGAGTTCACTACCTTAGCCTCTGTGGTTTGCAGAGTACATCTCATGCTACCACTAATGTGAAAGTACCACCAACATTTAAAAGTGACTAAAACATTGGCAAGAAAGCGTAGGTACCGAGACGTGGTCTGTGGATCTTTAATGAGTGTGTCTTGCTAATTGCAAGTAATTTCCACCTGTTCTCTATTCTCTTTGCACAACAGCATGTGAAATTGATTGTCAATCGGTGTTGCTTCCTAAGTGGACAGTTTGATTGTGCTGAATTTTGATTTATTTGAAGTTATATTGTGTTGTTTATAGTTCCCAGTATTTTTTAGCAGTGAATTTTCTGACTCATTTCTACTTTTATATAAATAGGAAAAAAACAGCATTTCAAATTACAATAAAAAAGAATTCAAGGTCAAGAAGAAGCTCAATGATCTACACTCACCGGCCACTTTATTAGGTACCCCATGCTAGTAACAGGTTGGACCCCCTTTTGCCTTCAGAACTGCCTCAATTCTTCGTGGCATAGATTCAACAAGGTGCTGGAAGCATTCCTCAGGGAGTTTGGTCCATATTGACATGATGGCATCACACAGTTGCCGCAGATTTGTCGGCTGCACATCCATGATGCGAATCTCCCGTTCCACCACATCCCAAAGATGCTCTATTGGATTGAGATCTGGTGACTGTGGAGGCCATTCGAGTACAGTGAACTCATTGCCATGTTCAAGAAACCAGTCTGACATGATTCCAGCTTTATGACATGGCGCATTATCCTGCTGAAAGTAGCCATCAGAAGTTGGGTACATTGTGGTCATAAAGGGATGGACATGGTCAGCAACAATACTCAGGTAGGCTGTGGCGTTGCAACAATGCTCAATTGGTACCAAGGGGCCCAAAGAGTGCCAAGAAAATATTCCCCACACCATGACACCACCACCACCAGCCTGAACCGTTGATACAAGGCAGGATGGATCCATGCTTTCATGTTGTAGACGCCAAATTCTGACCCTACCATCCGAATGTCGCAGCAGAAATCGAGACACATCAGACCAGGCAACGTTTTTCCAATCTTCTATTGTCCAATTTCGATGAGCTTGTGCAAATTGTAGCCTCAGTTTCCTGTTCTTAGCTGAAAGGAGTGGCACCCGGTGGGGTCTTCTGCTGCTGTAGCCCATCTGCCTCAAAGTTCGACGTACTGTGCGTTCAGAGATGCTCTTCTGCCCACCTTGGTTGTAACGGGTGGTTATTTGAGTCACTGTTGCCCTTCTATCAGCTCGAACCAGTCTGGCCTTTCTCCTCTGACCTCTGGCATCAACAAGGCATTTCCGCCCACAGAACTGCCGCTCACTGGATGTTTTTTCTTTTTCGGACCATTCTCTGTAAACCCTAGAGATGGTTGTGCGTGAAAATCCCAGTAGATTAGCAGTTTCTGAAATACTCAGACCAGCCCTTCTGGCACCAACAATCATGCCACGTTCAAAGTCACTCAAATCACCTTTCTTCCCCATACTGATGCTCGGTTTGAACTGCAGGAGATTGTCTTGACCATGTCTACATGCCTAAATGCACTGAGTTGCCGCCATGTGATTGTCTGCTTAGAAATTAAGTGTTAACGAGCAGTTGGACAGGTGTACCTAATAAAGTGACCGGTGAGTGTACGTTATTATTACAGTAATCTTTTTCTGGTGAAGAGATGATTACCTTAGTTTTATCCTTATTTAGCAGGAGAAAACATTAAGACATCCGGTATTTACCTGTAAGTAGACGTCTTGATAAAATGTAGAGTTTTGAAACGTATTTTAGAGGAAATGAGATATGCAACTGGATAATATTAGCATAACAATGACAGGAAATCCTTAAAAAGTAAGGGTGTAAGTGAGAGCAGGTTTAGCAAAAACAACAATGTACCCAGAACAGAGCTCTGTGGAACACCAAAGTGAACAAAATAAGAATAAGAGCTATACGGAGATGTAGCCAAAATGGTTGATCTGTCTGACAAGTAAGAAGACAACCATTTTAAATTAGGACCTGAAATACCAGCCCAACTCCTCAACCTATCTAACAGACTCAGATGATTAACAGTGTTAAAAGCTGATGTTAGGTCTAACACAAATAGTACAAAAAAAAATTGCTATATCATGCTATGTCAAAAAATTGTTAAAATATGGGGCGACAGGGGCATTGAATGCAGGAGTTTGCCTTGCAACCGAAGGGTCTTTGGTTCAAACCCCAGCTCTTGCTTTCACTATTGTTGTGTTGGTGGTTAGAGGGCCTTGTAGCACCAGTGCACAACAGTCTTGATTCTATCAGTGAGCAAAATGTACCATGTAGCTTGCCACCACCAGTCTTTGTGCATAGGTGAATGTGCTGTAAAGCACTTTGGTCAAGTCTCCTGGCTTAAAGAGTTGTATAAATACAAGCTATTTAACAGATAATATTATATGAAAATGTATTATACCGGGGTACCATAAAGGACACGTACCTTACTCTTTTCTAAGAACTTGTGAAATGAAATTCTGGGTAACCACCTGGTAGGACAGATAAATCATTGTGATTAATGGCCACAACTTCCTTTCTCAGTTGAAATTGAAAGGAAATCCTGTATTTTGACATATCCAGTGGAAGTCTGCATCTATATTATTTAAATTGGAGTATAAGATCTAGCTCTTTCAGTGGCAGACATCTCGGGGAAACTCCAGAACCTGATGGTGTTTCCCTCTTCTGCCTGAAAGGCTGATCTCTAAAGCTGTTGAAGGTTATCTACTGCTTCAAAAAAGTAACATGCCATCAAAGGAATACGTGACTACAGACCAGTCACCCAGACATCTTTGTTGATGAAACCCAGATATTCTTTATCAGAACCTAACCCAGCTCACAGTGCCAGCCTCTCAGTAGATGACCAATTCCCTGACAGACCACCAGTATCAGGTAAGTCTGGGGTACTTTTATATCCTCACAAGATACATCACCATCGGGACCCCTCAAGGGTGTGTTTGGCTTCCACTCTCACACCACTGTTAAGCCTCTTTCCCGCTGAAAATAGCACGTTGACATGTGTTTTTCCAAACATGAGCTAACAATCTGCATTGGGCTCCCTTCCCATTTGTAAAAAAGTGGGTCTTTTCCCCCCTGTGGCTGTGTGTCTGGTGACACCATAACAGTGTGACGGCTAACACCATTAGCATTAGCATTAGTGATGTCACTAGTGCGACAGAATTCAGGGAAGTAAACAATGGAGAGCAACATGTAAGGAAGCCAGGGTGTAGTAAGTGTGTTATAAATTTTTACTCTTTTATCTGTCAAAATTCCTCTCATTAGCGCTGCGCCATGTTTATCGAAAGTAAACAGAGTTGTTTCATTTGTTACATCATTCATCACTGGCACGGTGGATTGACGTCCGTATATTGCCTTCAAAGGTATCACCTAAATTAGCAAGTCAAACTGGGTAAGGTGTTTCCACTGGATGTCAGAGCCAAGGCGATTGTAACCCAGGTTGCTTGTTGAGTCATTTGACGCAGGTAGACAGGTGTCAGTGAGCCATTGCCACTACCACTAAAAGCCAATTGATCCCAGGTTTAAATTTTTTTTTTTTTCGGCCAGTGGGAAAGGGGTAATATTGTTCTCCACACATATGGATTGGCTGGTTCATTAGTGTAGTCAGAATACCTGCTGATAAATCAGCCTAAGACAATTGAGATGATGGTACACTCATACAGCATTTGAGGGGAGTTTGATGGCTTTCATTCCAAGCTGGATATAACGGTTTCCTAAGACTCTAGAGCCCAGGTTATAAGCCTTGCCAAGGGAAAGGCCAATCGTCTGTATTGAATCTCACCTAGGTCCCACAGTTCCTGCTACCAGTTGACACACTTCTAACTGTTTGGCATAACTTTTACCCCTTGCTCACACTGGCTCCGGTGCGGTTACCGAGCCGACAGAGACAGCAACTCCCGCACACCCCCTCTCACACCACCCTTTTGACTATGGTGCGGTGCGGCTCTGCGGCTCCGGCAACAGGTCCAGAGATTTAACTCGTGAGAACAGAAGTTCACTTGAGTTCACGTAACTTCACGCGATAACACGGCCCAAATAAGGATATTTGCGAGAGCTTGTTGAAGAGGGCTTCGGCACGCCGCAAGGATAGCTTTCTTGCGGAATTTTCTGCAGCGCCGGAGTGTCTCGGTAACCGCAGCCGGACAGCTCAGCAGCCGGTGAGAGAGGTTTACGTCTTTTTAATGACTTGGAATCACTGCGGCGCCGCACCCACTGCACCGCAACAGTAAGACCGGAGTCAGTGTGAGCCTGGGGTTAGCAAGCTCCTCCATATCCACCCAGCCTGGGCTTTTAATGTTAGTCTGAGATGCTTCTGATGCCCTGCTGAGCTCATAAAACTATGAGAAATCCTCAGTTCCTGTAATCCTATTAAAAGGTCACTTCTGCTAGTACTGTGGGCCAAGTAGCTTTTTGGGGTTTTGCTCATTTGCTCACAGAGCTAAAAAAGACTATGTGGTGCTTGTTAACTTCTGCAAGTGAAGTAGCAATTTTTTTTACCCACACTGTTTTTTTATGTCAAAAAACTTCCAGACTACTTTATTAGAGCCAGTCTTTACACTGCCCGACATAAAAAGAGGTGTTTTTGCTCTCCTGATCATATTGAATATGTGATTTCTCTGGATCATGAAGCCTATACTGTCACAGGAAGTGAACCACTGAATCTAGTCATTTTGATAAAAAAAAAATGCCAGAAGCACTCATTCATGCCCAGTCTATATGCAAATAAACAATTGGTAAAAAAAAATTACATAACTGTTGTGATTTTTGTTATTCAGTATAAAATATATATAGAGTATGAAAGATTTTTGCTGCATTTTGTTCTCAGAATGGAGATCAAGATAGTACTGAGTAAACAAAAAGGTATTGAGTTACTCTAAATGTTTGCCTGCTAACCACTTTATGGTTAAACCAATGGTTAGAGTGGCAAGTGATAAATGGAGCCTGGCCTTTGTTTTAGAGAGTTTGCTTTATCATATGGAATTTTTTATCAGAGAGGCTGTCTCGGGTTGTCTTTGTGGGTTGAATGCTATCACTATCTTGTTTTAGTTGTTTGTCTTGTTTTCTCAAATGAAGAATGTTCCTTTTTCTCATTCAGGTGTGCTCAAGACAAGTGCTGTTTCTCCATGTGAGAAGTAAAAGGGAACAGACTATCATACAGATTTATCTAAATGCCAAAAGAGCACCAAAGGCTAAGTTAGAAATGCAAACAAGCTTCTGGGGCATGTCATGTACAGAACTTGCTCAGCCAGGGTTTATTTGAATGCCCCACCCCCCTTATAAATTAGGTTTGCGCATGTGGTATGTGCCAAGTTACAGATATTCAGAGCTTGTGGGGCCCATGCTGATTGCTGCACAAATAAAGGAGTTTCTAGATTCCCTGTCAGATTTTCAAACTATTGAGGACCAGAGGAATCTTGGCCCATTATTTTTTATGGAGTCGCTTTCATTTGCAGTTGTCAAACTCAAGTCTTTAAGGGCAGAGGCCTGGGAAATGGTCAACCGTGCTCAACTGGGCAAACTTATAGATTCGGTTTTGCATCTTAAAGGCAGAGAGGACGATTTTTTATTTCCTGTTGGATAGTCAAAATAAGTGGTCATCCCAATTTTCAATCATTCTGGTGATCAAGAATAGAATTTAAAATCCTCCTTCTCACATATAAAGCCTTAAATGGCCAAGCTCCATCTGATATCAGATATCTGATTGTTCCTTATGTTCCTAACAGAGCACTTCGCTCTCAATCTGCAGGTTTACTAGTGGTTCCTAGAATTTCTAAAAATAGAATGGGAGGCAGATCTTTTAGTTATCAGGCTCCTGTAGAACCAACTACCAGTTTTAGTCTGTGAGGCAAACACCTGTCTACTTTTAAGGCTAGGCTTAAAACTTTCCTTTTTGATAAAGCTTATAGTTTGAGTGGCTCAGGTTATCCTGAGCCATCTTTATAATTATGCTGCTATAGGCCTAGACTGCTGGAGGACATAGGGACCCCTATTTCATCATTCTGCTTTATTCTATCTCTATTCTTGTTAGAAATCCAGTTTGTGTGGGTTGTGTTTTTGTGTGTTTTCTCTCCACCACCAGGTGGCGCCTGGTTCTCGTTGGCCCTCTCACACAACTGCGGATGGTTACCTCATTAACGGAGGACTCTTAAGCTGCTGACTGCCACTACCTCGACGCCAGAGTGTTTGCCAGTTTTGGGTACTCTAGCCAAGCTGAGTTTTTCTGAGTCAAACTGAGTTTTTGTCACCTGAGTCTTAACTTTGTTGTTTTTTTGTCTTTGCCTCTCAGCAGGAAGTCATCCTGCAAACTGGATGTTTTGGACCTTCTCCCCCCTGGAGGGATTCTCTGAGTGTCAAACTGAGCTGACGATTCAAACTGGTGGTTTGGATCTACTTTTCCCCAAGGATTGTTTGGGCTTCTCTCTGAGCAGGGGATTCATCTCCACAAGAAACCGTTCAAGTACCGCAGGAAAACTAAGTGGCAGTCAGCTCCTCTGTTCCTCAAGGACACACCTCAACCTGGTTAAACCCTGTCCGCCCTCCTATGAACAAGTCTATTACTGGAACAACCCACACCGACTGGATTCAAAAAAAGACACCTTTTTCTGGAAACGTGAGTCCTTGTTGCTTTTATTCCCTTTTTGATATCAAAGACACAAATTTCCCACTGAGCCTGAACTAACCGTAGAATCTTCCCCTTCACTTTTCAGTCCCGGGTCAACAGTGTTCAGAGCAGCACTGGACTCCTCTCAACCAACTCACAATAAACCTGTTAAACCTTCCCCTGGTCTCTCTGTTTGGTTTTCTGCATGTCGGTCAGATCTTTGGATAAAATGATGACACTTCTCCCACTCTGCAGAATCTGATAGTTCAATCTCTAATGTTCTGCTCTCTCTGATTTTTCTCATAGTAGCTTCCCCTCGTCTCTTCCTGTTTGGCTGTGACGCCATCCTGGAAATAAATATCAGCTGTGCTGCCGCCATCAACACCTTTGTTTATAGATGTTGGAGATCGGCCTGTTTTCCAGTCTAGTCCTGTTTCTCTGACTGTGACTAGCTGGATGTGCTCTCTTCATCGTCCTCTGGCATGGGAGCTGGCTCAGAGCTCGTCTGCCTGGCTGTGTGTTTCCTGGACGGGGCCGCCTTTTACAGTTGCTTTTTGTTTCTCTGCTTCTGTCTCCTTGAACCCCAGTTGGCCTCAGCAGATGGCCGCTCACACTGAGTCTGGTTCTGCTGGAGGTTTCTTCATGTTAAAAGGGACTTTTTCCTCTCCACTGTCCCTACAAGCATGCTTGATTAGAGGGATTGTATTAAAGTCAATGAGTCGATGCAATCAACTGGCTTTCCTTACATAGAAAACTTTGAACCAATTTGACTGTATGATCTGGTGAACTGTAAAGTGCCTTGAGATGACGTGTGTTGAATGGGCGCTATATAAATAAACTGAATTGATATATTTACGTAAGGCTGTCCTATGTGCTCGTCCCATTAGCTCTGTTTTCCTGCGCAGGTGCACTTTCAGCTTTATATCTGTTGTAAGCTACGGTTTCAGACAGTCATTGAAGCTCACCTTTCTCACCGCAGTTCTTTGAAAATGGTCGCAACAGAAAAAGTGTCTACAAAGTGTGCGAGAAGAAAAGAAAGGCCTCAGAAGAGGCAGATATATCCCAGAATGCTTTGCTCATCTCGCTCATCTTCGCTCATCAAAGCATTATGGCATTTGCAGTCACAGCAGCCTGCTGTCAGGAAGCAACTAATAACAAAGATGCCGCAGGCGCTGCGCAGTGGAGGAGGAGTTACGAGACCAAATGGAGTAAAAAGCAGTGATCATCTGTCCAAACGGTTAGTTAACTGAGTTTACTATATAGTCCCGGCTGTATGGGGACTCAGTAAGCTTGTATGAGCTGAGAGAACAGCACATTTTAAACAGGACGTGCATGAGGAGAAATGGGCTCGTGCATGCTCATATGCACCCGCATTTTTCTTTAAAGTGGTGATGGCGGATCTTTTAAAAAATGCTCCACAATACCTTTAATTGCCATTGCAGAGGTCTTTTTTTTGTATCTAAATAATGTGTTAACACATGTTCTCCACAACAATAAAATACTAAATAATAGTTTACTACCTTAGCACTTAGTATTACAGCATCTGCAGACAGTCAGAAAAATAACAAAACATTTGATGTTTTCTAAAGAAAGACAAAGCAGCAACCAGATTACCTAGAATTCTCAGCAAGCAACCTGTTTTTGACCAACAGTTGATTAGTTGCTATGGAGATTTTAATGCAACAGGCTGCCCTAAATTTTAGTGCACTTTACTTCTGGAGACAACTTGAGTGCTATTGCTGGACATTAGTTCACCTTCCTGATGCCTTGCTTAGTTACTCATTGCCTAGATGGTAAACTCTCTAAATAATACTTTAGGTTGTAAACTTACAACTTTCCACTTATTACCAGAACACAAAGCTGTTCTGATCTGAAGCGAACATTTTCTTCTGTTAGACGTTTAAACGTGAATTAGCTGGAGAGAAAGAAAATATGAACATGCAAGATTTTTAGAATTTATACTTTTATTGCAAAAGGTTTATATAACAGTGACAAGACTTATTGCTACTTTAAGAATGCTCATTTCAGTAAAAGTGTGGCTGACTAATTGAAAATAAAACACAGTATAAGCAGGTTTTCTATTCAAGTCAAACATTAAATCATCCTCCTTCACTGAAACAGACAAAACTAATGATTTCCAACGTAAACTTCATTTTCTTTTAAAGCACCCACTTCCCCTCTCTACTGACATGTTCTACTCTGTCACACCATGTTCCAGACATGAGGTAATATTGCACAAAACCAGGGCCACATTACTTTTGCAACCGCTCACGCATATACACACAGGCAGGCATGTGCTGTCTTGCACCTTTGGCAAACGGATCACTGCTTTTTTTAAACAACCTATTACTCGATAGTCTTTAACAATGCCAATTGCTTATGCACTACATCCATCTCATCGGGGTGTGAATAGATATGAAAAATTGTAAACAAAACAAATCCATCAATAATTTGATCAGTTTTCACAGAGTCCATTGTAACAAAGGGAAGTAGTTTAGCAGATGTACTCTACAGATAAGTGGCCTATAGAAAAAAAGATCACGCTTCTAAATGGCAGGAAGTCTCGTATATGGTGATCAGCTATCTAGAAATGTTATAACTGCTCTGTGTGAACCAACTAAATAACAACACATTAACATCCTTTATCATCTTTCTTCCTGTTTTCTCATGAAAGATAAAGTGTCTTCGCTCGACATCCAAAACTAATCTCTCAAACCAGTTAGGTTTATCTTCACAAAAACAAACCCTTCGTATAAAATGGACTCATTTGCAGGACATATTTCAAAATTTAACTTTTTTTAAACAGTTTGTTTACCCAAACCCAGGCACGTTATGGATGAAGCTTTAGAAGGTGACTGGTTTCACCCTCAGATGGACTGAGGAGCTCAAAGTCTGCTCATTCACATAAAAAGGTTTTAATTGTGGTTTTGGAACAGGAGGCCTCTTGGTGCCTAACTTTGGAGGCTTTCTGCCACTTTCTGTGGTGAGGAGAACAAGAGGCAAAACCAAAACAAACTTCAGGCACCCCTGTGTTTTGAAGGCCTTGGGGGAATCCCCCAAAATTAGCTAGAAACTGTTGTTGCAGATCTGGGTTTCCATTCCAGACTCATTACCTCCATGACCTGATCTCGGTTAAGAGAAACATTAAAGAGAAGCTGCTTTATTTTGACTCTACAGCATCCTTATTTTCATTAGATTTACACCCTAAAATTAGTTCTCATACAGCTTATACTAATTTAATGTTCTTGTCTGCTGAATAGAAAGCCCAGCTACTTAGCCGTCCATTTGTTGAGGGTTCTTATTTTCTGCTTCACTAGGCTACATCATAAAAAAGACTAATTTTATCGCTGATGAGTTGAGTGTATGAAGCCGTTGTGTTGTAAATGTGGCAATGTGAAGCAAGGTGTCAGGTTGCCAAAATAACCACGGAGCTTCTGGGAAGAAATTTCACCATTAATGAAAAATCCGCAAAAACCACATTACATACGAAACAATTAAGAAGAATATTATGCTGTCGGGATGACAACAAAAGTGAATTATTAGTCTATGTCAGGATTATGACAAAAGTTATGGCACACTGGAGTTACCTATTCTTATTCACCTAGAGCTTATATAACATTAAACGAGCGTACCTTAGACTTAGACAAACTTTATTTTATTTCGCTGCATACAGCTTACAGCAGTGTAATGAGATTGCAGTTGGAGTAAGATATATTAGCAATATAAAGTTCAGCATTGATCAGAATGTAACAATGTAGGAGCAAAAAACTGTTTTAAATAATGTTGCAAAAGGGAAATAATAAGAAAAAGTTCAGTGCAGTGCACACTATATGCACACAAATAAGTGACCACAAGTTCAGCTGACCTGCATGAAACTAATAGCCCACCCATGTGAAAAAGATCAGTAAATAGTTTAAATGGTCAGAGCTTCATTAGTGCAGGATTTTGCAGTTAAATTATCATTGTGCTCATTTTTTTTCTCAGGGATATTAATGATTATTTTTTTCATCAAGAGACCACTATTCCCATGATTAAGCTCTGAATTTAACCAAAGGGTTCAACTTCTTTATTGTTTCAGTAGTGCAAATATGCTAAGTTGTGCCACTTTGATTTTATTTTATATATATAAATATATATATATATATATATATATATATATATATATATATATATATATATATATATATATATATATATATATATATATATATATATATATATATATATATATATATATATATATATATATATATTATTAACTTGATTTTTAAGGTATATATATATATATATATATATATATATATATATATATATATATTATTAACTTGATTTTTAAGGTATTGCAGGAATACAACATATTTTGGCCAATACATCCAGCTAGCTGTGTATTCCTATAAGGGCAGAAATATTCATTGTATTGGAAGGTCATCTTGTCTAATTGCAAAAAATAAGAGCAGATACACTTATGTTAAAGGAAAAGTCCAGTCAGCAAGGAATAATAAATGGATCCTTATCTATGCCGATGCGCCGCAGAGCACCACAGGAAACCATTCCTACCTGTGGTCATCAATCTCTATAACGCCTCCCTCAAGTGATTCAGCACCCCCCCGTAATTGACATTTATGCACTATTTTTGCATGCCACGTATCACTTTACTTGGATTTAGTTTTTACACATGCATAGATATATATGTACAGATATATATACATAAGAGCTATATGTGTATATATTTTATCTCTTTTTATTCTTATTATTTTATCTTTATTATATTGTATAGTTGGATGTGTGTATATATTATATAAAACTGTAACTGCAGCATGTAATAAAAGTAATTTCCCTCTGGGATTATTAAAGGAATAGTACACCCAAAACATGATTAGCCTTCATTTTCTACTCACCCCCATGCTGAACAACACTCTGGAGTACTTTTTTGATATCTCAAATGCATCTGGAGATCTGGGAGGCTTCTTGCTGTCTGCTGACATTCAAATAATGGAGGTCTATGGCGCCCGAGACAGAAAGGTCCATAAAAGTCCACAAAAAACGTTTCAATATTCCTCCATACTGCTCGTCCAATGTATTCCAAGTGTCCTGAGTGGGTAGCATCCAGAATTTACTCGAAACGAAGTCATTTAGAATGTTTTTAGAGCATAAACAGTAGTGTATAAGATTTCCTGAAAGCGTGTTCACGACGCTACGGAAACCGCGGCAGACCAACCCAGACGAAAGTGCGCATTCAGCTCAGCAAAGAACTCATGCTCTTCCTCAACACTGAAGTCCTCAGACATTTTTCTTTCGTTGTTTCTTTCTTTGCACGGGTAAACAGCATATTTCTTCTTCTACGCTTGCATTATTGGCAGAGCAGACGCTGAATGCGCACTTTCATCTGGTTTGGTCTGCCGGCTTCCGTAGCGTCGTGATCGTGCATGTGCGCGCTTTCAGGAAATCCTATACACTACTGTTTATGCTCTAAAAACATTCTAAATGACTTCGTTTCGAGTAAATTCTGGATGCTTCCCACTCAGGACACTTGGAATACATTGGACGAGCAGTATGGAGGAATATTGACACGTTTTTTGTGGACTTTTATGGACCTTTCTGCCTCGGGCGCCATAGACCTCCATTATTTGAATGTCAGCAGACAGCAAGAAGCCTCCCAGATCTCCAGATGCATTTGAGATATCAAAAAAGTACTCCAGAGTGTTGTTCAGCATGGGGGTGAGTAGAAAATGAAGGCTAATCATGTTTTGGGTGTACTATTCCTTTAAAGTATTTCTGATTCTGATTCTGAAACTAATATGTTCACAGTGATTTAATGAATTTGGATTTAATCAGTAAAAAAACAATAAATAAAAAAACAATCATCTTTGCTGCGAACACTGAGTATTGGGGCGGCCATTTTTGCCCAAATCTAGTAACACCTCCCTCCTGCCATCTTCCGGGCAGTGACGTCACGGTGCGGTTAGCTTAGCGCCATTCTCCCCACTTTACAAGCAAAATCAATGGGAACTACTAGACACATCTGCAATCAACAACAATTATTGAAGATTTCCAGAGGACTTCAACATTGAAATTCACCAGAGCTATAGTGAAACTAACAATGCCCACGTGCATGGCAGTTGGATGTTGGAATACATCGAGTAAAAGTGAAAGAAAAAAGTTATTTCATCTTTCCGATTCATGATCCTCCACGGACGGGTTCGTTGTTGGATTGCGAACATAAAGAGGGAGGATTTTCCATCGAAATTCTGGCCAGAGAAAAAACACGTCATTTGTAGCCAATATTTCGAAGAATGTTTTCAAGATGATAATAGCTCATAGTAACAAACACCAGATACAGCACTGGGACTTGATCAACAGCCGATACCGCACCGTGACGTCATAAACCAGTAGGTGGCAGTAGTGTTCTTTGACAATATCTATGTCTCCAGTAAAGCACATTCACATGAAATTACCCTTAATTTAAAACACTTGTCATTTATTGAAAAGTATTTAATAATTTCGTATTTAAAGTACATTCAGAAGTTTGAATTCTGATTATGACCTTACTTTTTCTTTATGAATTTTATAACTTATGTCTGCAGTGGAAAGCGTATGCAAACCTCACAAGACACTAGGCCTACATCACAAATTTCTAAGTATTATTTTGCTTGGAAATCAGATATAAGTGGGTTGCAAGTTCATGCAAAAAGTCTGTCCTGCTATCTTTCTTTTTTTGTTGGCGCCATATGCTCTGATGCAGGGTTTTTTCTTTTGTTTATATTTCAAGATAAAGCAGGTTTTCTTTCTTTTGGTTTTGTTTTGAGATGGGGAAGATGACAGCCGTTGACGCCTGGAGGAGTAGCTGCCGAGCAGAATGTTCTTTCAGAAAGTCTCTCTGCTGTTAGCCATGTTGAAGTCTTGAACTGAAAGCGAGCCGCATCAAGTGTGAAATCATATTGCTATCAAACATCTCTTGTGTTTTGGTACCATGTGGAAAAAGATTTGACCTTTTTGTATACTTTGACATTTTACATTTGTTATCCACTTTTTGCTCTCAAGAGTATGCACTAGTAATCCTTTTTAAAGTCACTACTCAGCATGACTAGGAAGGGGTGAAACTTTCTATTAGTTTAGGACAAACATGCTGGTAGCATGATTGTACAACTACAGTAAAAACATATTTATTGTGATTTGTAGATTCATTTTAGATTTATCTAAGCAGGTACGTGAATGCACATGTTTGTGAAAGTGAATATTGCATCAAGTATAAAGCAGAGAAGAAAACTTCCTGGTAGCTGATAACGTATCTCTTCTATCTCTCAGGTGCCAGTGGAAAAGCATCACAACACGATGATCAGGTTCCAGTTCTTCTTTTTTTAACGCCTTCTTTTGCCTCAGGTTAGTTTACTCTCTACCTTGTAGTGTAAATGCACCATTAACTGCAGCACGATGTGCATTTAGATCAGAGACAATGTTTTCCATTGGTCACGGAGCTCTCCCTATAGATTCCAAGCAGAGTAACTCAGTTTAATGTTTTCTGGCTTAATTTGTTTGGTTAAAACCCCACATACTTTTTATTTAAAGAACCAATAATTGAGCATCTATTTGGTTCCAGTTTCTATACAAACAGTATGATGTACCATGCCAAGAAGCTGTGTCTGGGTGGTGGGTTGGGCTCAGTTTTTGTTTCCTCCCACAAACTCTTTGCCGGTTAGAAACAGAAAATCATATTTTGTAATTGAATCTCCTGCCTGTTCAGTGCTCTCTCTCTCTCGCTCTCGGAGGCCTAAAGCTTTCCAGCTGTCTGTCCTCAGAGTGAATCTCAGCGTAATGCTGACAGTAATTATCCGTGGTAATGCAGCCATTACTGTATGTTTGGATGAAGTCTTTAAGAGCTTCCTCCAGGATCAAGCACCCTTTATATGAGGGTTTAAAAATATTTGCTCTAGTCTAACACTGCCTCTTGATTACTATATGTTATGCTTAACATCTACCAGATAAGCAATTTCCTCCTCTTTAACATTTTGTAGGTTGACCTTACTTCTTTTTTTAATAGCATCAGTAGTGTACAAAGGTGTTGAGTCACCGCTCACTTATTTCAATATTGATTCCAAGCACTTAGCTGTTAATCCATTGGTTCTTCTGACTTGTTTTGGTCTTTGGCCAACTATGAGAAAATACTACTTACGTACTTATTTACTTTGGTTGTGCAAGAGTGGGAAAAAGAAAAATATGACTGGACTAAAGTGCTGATAAATGCAGCTGATAAATGAGAAAAGTGCATAAACCAGAGAAATGCATCATCCTATAGCTGATTCATCTGTTTTATCACAAAACTTATCTAGCGACAAAGATAGTTATCATTTTGAACTTAGTTTGGAAGAGGAGTGGCTATAAAGGGGTCATAGAATGCAACACCTGCTTTCTCAGCAAATTCTGCTTAACTTCCACCATAAAACGGGCGAATCCAAACAAAGCACCGAATTGACGTAAATTCTGGGCTGTTGCCTTATTTGGTGTTGGGTTTTAAATCCAGAGAAATGTGAGTTTAAAAGATTAAGAGGACGAAATGATCAAACACAGACAGGGATTTTGAAACCTCTGCACAGGGGAGAGAAGCTGCTGGCTCACAACCAGCACACTTTCTCACAGATCCCTTCATGGCAAAGCCTTTTATTAACAGTTTACAACATAATAGGGCGGGCCTTAAACAGAAAACCCAGTAATGATTATCTGGCAGGATGCAGGTCATAGGACAGCGTGAAATGACCATCTGGCTGGATGGAAGTCACACAACCGTGTGACTCTGCCTCATGACCTACTGGATGCAGGTCATAAAAGTTTATGACCCTCCTGATTGAATCACAGGATAAAACCAGAACCAGAATGTTTCATATGCCCACACATTAATTTTATAATTGTAACTCCAACATTTGGTTCTGGCCTGTACTTTTTTCACGTCCCGAAATCTACATACAGACCAGCCCACTGGTTCACGGCCTAAGAACATGAATAAAGGTAGATGTAAGACACCAGTTTAGCTGTTTATCCTCCAGTTGGGTTTACTTCTACAAGAATTACAAAGCAGGCAGTTTCTCTATTGAAAATTAGTCAGAACCACAGGCGTAAATGCGGAGGTCCAGGCTGCACGGAGAAAAGGGAACATTTTCACAGTCTTCCCAAGGATCCGAAGACTTGACAGGCATGGATTGTTTTTATCCATCAGAAGATCCCTGCAAAGTTTGATGCTCAGATGTTCATATCTAAACATTTAACTGAAGACAGCTTTCAAAATCTTGGACAGTTCAAAGCAGGATTTACTAAAGTTTTTTTAAAGAAACTAGGGGTCGGTCGCTCCGTCCCCCACTGGCTCCCTGCCCCCTTCCACTGGGGTTCCCGGACCAGCCCCCGAGCTAACGGCTCAGTTCGAATGCCCAGTGTGTTTCGACTATGTATTTCTTGCATTTTGGGGGGGCAATAGGCTCTATGCACAGCTCCACTACTTCCTGAATTTAAGGCAGCTCCTTTGTTTCCTGTCTTTCATGATTGGATGAACTGATTAATCCAGGTGTGTATGACCTAAGTAACTGGCCAGACACACCTGGATTAATCAATTCGTCCAGTAATGAAAGACAGGAAACAAAGGAGCTGCATTAAATTCAGGAAGTAGTGGAGCTGTGCATAGAGCCCATTAATTGTATGCCTATTTGTTTTGGAGCATTTTTTTATTTTGAATTATGGCAGGATTGGTCCTCCAGAGTGCTGCAATCCCGGACGGGACCAATCAGCGCACAGCTCACCCTATTCAGAGACCTTAAGGACCAGCATCAAATCATTGTATGACCCCCTTTAATAATAAATCTATACCTCTACGCACTCTTATACATATGTTTATATATTATAATTTATTATTGTATATATGGTTATACTGTACACACCCACACACACATATATATATATATATCTATATATATATATATATATATATATATATATATATATATATATATATATATATATATATATATATATATATATATATATATATATATATATATATATATATATATATATATATATAAAGATGGAAAATAAAACACTATTTGTGTTAACTGAATAAAACTTGTAACTTGTTTGCACTGCAAAAATGATCTAGAATTAAGTAAAAATGTCTTAAATTAAGTGTATGTACCCTTAATTTGAGTGGGTAAATACAATGATTTGCCAATGAAATTAGTATCTTTACTCTTAAAATAAGATCATTAGATAATATGAACTTGAAATAAGACAATGAAATTGTTTTTTCTTCTTTTAAATGTAAATTGTCTTGTTCCATTGGCAAAATGTCTCACTTTTGTACTGAATTGGAGAAAAAATGCACTTATTTTCTGCAGTGTATATAATCATTGTATGACCCCCTTTAATAATAAATCTATACCTCTACGCACTCTTATACATATGTTTATATATTATAATTTATTATTGTATATATGGTTATACTGTACACACACACGCACACATATATATATTTAAAGATGGAAAATAAAACACTCTTTGTGTTAACTGAATAAAACTTGTAACTTGTTTGAATGTTAGAAAAACAAGTAACTTGATCCAACACGTCACTGTTTGGATTTGATTTGGTAAGAATGGGATAAAGGAAACTATGACTGGACTAAAATCCTGTGAATACTTTAAGAAAAACCCAGAAATCAAAGAAATGAATCATCCTTTAGTTTGGAAGAGGGGTGGGTTTAGTAATAAATCTATACCTCCACCCTTTTTGATATTTCATATCAAAAAGGTTTCTAGAATTTTCTTCTTTTATGTCGAGAATGTTGCAAGAAATTAGAAATATCTTGCTCAGGGGTGATACTGAGAAAGTAGTTGATACATTTTTTAAGTCAAGGCTGGACTATTGTAAATCTTTACTATCATGAAGTCAACCACAAAAAGTAAGAGAATGTCGTGTCCTCCATCTAATCCAGTAGGAGCAAGTTAATAACTAGGTGGTATTAACTGGTTTTCCAAACCAATCTGACAGTATTGTCTCTATAAAGTACCTTGAGATGATATGTGTTGCGAATCGGAGCTATATAAATAAACTGAATTGAAACTGAATGAAGGTGACAAATAATTAAGCAGACGACCTCTGAGACAGTTTTTCTGCGAAGGATTGAAAGCGAGCTCACAGAGTCAGTCACAGTGAAAGCGGAGCCCATAGTTAAGTCTAGGAGAGAAACAGGTCAAGCTCCAGCATCTATAAACAAAGCTGTTGATGGCAGCAGCTGAACTATTTTTCTACAGAATGGCGTCACCTACAAACACAAACAGGCCAGATGAAGCTAATATGACAAAAAAAAGCAAGGAGGGAATATACAGATAGGGGAAGAACTAACAAATATTACAGTATGGGAAAATATAATGAAGCGGAATCAGTTATGTTTTAAAGAAAAATAAGGAGTCAATAATAAAAGTATAACATATTCAAGATTGTGGTACATAACAGTGGATCTCAACTTTTTCCAGATTTTGCATAACGTGTGTTTTAAATGGAAACCAAAAAACAAATCTGGCAGGGGGAGAAATGACGAGAGAGAAAGCTGCAAAAGCCTGCACTGGAAAAAGGATCTAAAAATAAGTAGAAATGTCTTAAATTAAGTGTATTTATGCTTAATTTGAGTAGTTAAATAAGATAGTTTACCAATGGAATGAGTATTTTTGCTCTTAAAATAAGACAATTTGATAAAATGCACCTGAAATAAGACAATGTAATTGTGTTTTCTTATTGTAAGTGTAAATTGTCTTGTTCCATTGGCAAAATCTCTCTTTTAACTACTAAATCCAAGAACAAATACACTTATTTTAAGAAAAAACAACTTATCTAGATCTTGATTTTTTTCCAGTGTGAGTGCAGAAACATGCACGTTCTTAATCTTAATGTTAAACCATCTTTAGATTCGCTATTAGCATTCAATCTACTTTAGAGCTCACCTCCACCCAATTATTATGAACCCATATGGTGAAAGTGGCTTGAGATCACATGTGTTGTGAATTAGCGCTATATAAATAAACTGAATTGAATTAAAAATTGAATTGAATTAAATCTAAAAAATAAAGACCTGCTCACCCATTTGGACTCTTTTGCAATGCCTTAGACGCATCTTGGGGGTAAAGTCAGAGATTTAGGGCAAATAACCTTAAATAAGTAAAACTTTTAGTCAAACTTCTTCATTAAATAACCATATTTTGCTTTTAAGCAAGTAAAGAAGATGATTTGCCAATAGAAAACGAGATCTTAAGATATACGCACTTGAAATAAGATAAAGGAGTAATTTTTCTCAAACCTACTCAAATAAAATGTAATAGACTTATTTAAACAAAAACACTTGGTTACTTATGTTTAATTGTTGTAGTAGAGGTTAAAAAATGTTATTTCCTTTTATTGCATAACTGAGATTGAACTGCTGATTTCGTCAAGGTGGGCAAAGTTATGAATAGCTTTAAATGTTAATGAGTTTTGGCGCAAAACATTAAGATGTCCAGTGTTGTACAGGTATAAAGTACTGAAATCTCGGAGTCAAGTAAAAGTATAAGTAACTCTCCAAAATATGACTTTGGTAAAAGTCTAAGTCACTGATTGAAATGTTATTTGAGTAAAAGTCTTAAAGTATCTGAAATGGCTTGTACTTAAGTATAAGAATTACTGTTTAAATAGATGTACTCAAGTAATGCAGCGAAAAGTAAAAAGTAAGTGCAGTTTGAATGACATTTTTTTATACATTTTGGTAAACTTTGAAGGTTAAATTCACTTAAAATAATATACACAACCAAGTGTAGGATAAATTTAGACCAAGTTTTATTACTGCTACTGTTATTGACATTACAAAAAAAAAAAGAAAAAACAGAAGCTTATCTGGCATCTGAAGAGGGAGTCCAGTTTGAAGCCTCTTTTGTAAACGCAGCCAACATGAAGAACAAAAAAAGCTGTAAATTACTGTACTTCACAAACAAAAGGCAAACAGATAACAGGTCATTTTACAAAAGAAAAATAAATGGGAGGGAACTGCAGCTTATTTGGCATCTGAAGAGGAAGACATTTTTTTTAAAACTACCGTAAAACGTAAAAAAAAAGGCAGTGCTGAAAATAAGTGTACATCACACCAGAGAAAAACAGATGCGCTTCAGGCCAATTCACTAAATCTTAAACACTTTGTAAACACAAGTGGCCCCTCATCCCCTCCATGCTTTTGCTCTTGACTTTTTTCTTCCCCTCAAATTCTTAACCACCCCTTGTGGTCATCCTCGCACATAACCCCATTATCACTTGAAACTGTAAAATCTTCTGTTCATCTTCAAAAGCCTGCTACAGTCAAGATTTAGCTTAAGCTAAATGCACCACGTGTGGAACTAAAAAACAATGCCAAATAAAGTTAATTTATACAGATAATTTTATGCACAAGATTTCAGCAAGATTTTATGCACAATCTATATCCTATTGGTGTTAATGAACAAGACCAGGCAAGACCCGACTTTGTAGTCAGTAGGTGGGGTCAAAACACTTGCATTGCTCGTTTTTTTTTTTTTTTTTTTTTTACTTACCGGTAGTAACTAAACCAAACATTGAAAATGTATCAGAGTAAAAGTATGCAATTAAGTTCGTAAATGTAGTGAAGTAAAGTGAAAGTTCTCAAAAAAATGTATATTCTTGGAAAGTAAAGTACTCAAAAATATACTTAAGTACAGTAGTGAAGTATTTTTACTTCATTACTATACAACACTGAAGATGTCTATTTATACAGTAAGCTTAAGAAAATCTGAAAAGTCTTAACAGACACTTTTAAATTCCAAAAACAATGATTTCAACCTAAGAAAAACTTAAATAGAGCAGGTGGAGCATACAGCTGTATATGTTCTTAAACTCTATGAGAGTTAAGTCATTTCTACCATAACAAATGCAGCAGTCTAATAGTTTATTAAAGAATACTGAATCCTGAAATTAACTAAAACTTTCATTCAGAAAGTTAGAGTTTTGTAAAACTTTTTCATGTTTATGCCCCAAAACATGCGTTTATTCTACCCTTTTAAACATTTCCTTATTAAAAAAATGTTTTCTTTACATGATAGAAAGCAGGTGTTTTACCAGATCCAAGTCGACCAAACACAAAGTTATGATGGTCATACTGCTTCACTGCAAAAAATGGAAATCTAAAGAAGTCCTTTTTTCTTAAAATAAGCTATTTTTTTCTTGAATTGAGGAGTTAAATGAGACTCTTTGCCAATGGAACAAGTCTATTTACATTTAAAATAAGAAAAAACAATTGCATTGTCTTATTACAAGTGAATATCATCTGATTAGCTTATTTTAGGGGTAAAAATACTCATTATCTTAATAATATGCTCAAATTAGGGCTAAATACACTTAACTTGATCATTTTTGCAGTGTTCAAACTTCCCTTTTGTGTGCTTTGAAAATTTCACAATGTGTCACTAGATGTCACTCCAACTCACTCACCAAATCTTTGTCAGTTATTCATGAAAAAACACTTTATTTTTATATCCACATATAGATAAAATTTTATCACAAACAGATAAATAAGGCCCAGAAAACAGGAGTTGGATTCAGCAAGAGTCGATATATTTGAAACTAAACTATACATCTTAATTCAATATTTAAATAAAGTCACCAATAAACCTGACCCATGAAATGTGATCAATTTATATATTTGCTGCTTATTAATCCAGGATCCAATAATTAATAAAAAAAAAAAAACAACTAATAACAGATCTCTGCGATTGCACAGAATAACACTGACCTTTAAGGTTCCTGCTGCAAAGGGTCTGTTTAGTCCAAAAAACAGTGATCACATTCATACATAGAATACAGTTAAACATGGCGGTGGCAGCA
Organism: Cyprinodon tularosa; assembly: GCF_016077235.1. Classification (NCBI taxonomy): domain Eukaryota; kingdom Metazoa; phylum Chordata; class Actinopteri; order Cyprinodontiformes; family Cyprinodontidae; genus Cyprinodon; species Cyprinodon tularosa. The sequence goes on from NW_024039259.1 coordinate 1,344,104, forward strand.
TTATGATATGGGATTACATTTCACAACAGCCCATAACATTATTTTCAAAGGTTATTCAACAAGATATAAAGACCATTAACAGATGCAATTATTATATAATCAACAAATCAGAAACAAGATTAGACTCGTAAACTGAGAGGTACAGTAAATCACATGGTTTATCCTGTAAAGTAGTGGAATAAAAAAAAAACATGGTGAGTAAACAAAAACACGCCTCCATAGTGTTGACATTTTAACTGCTTGTAAACTGAGGAACATATTTGTTAGGAGAAACTCTCAACACTGAGCGCTCTTTGTCAATGTTTACTCCTTTTATGGCTCCCCAGGTGAAGTGTGCAGATGCACTGCAAAAAATGGAAATCTAAATAAGTCATTTTTGCTCAAATTTAGTGCATTTTTTCTTGAATTGAGGAAGTAAGTGTGACATTTTGCCAATGGAACGAGATAATTTACATTTGAAATAAGAAACAAAACTATTGTTTTGTCTTATTTCAAGCATATATTGTCTAATTATCTTATTTTAGGAGTAAAAATACTAATTCCATTGGCAGGTCATCTTATTTACCTGCTCAAATAAATAAAATAAAAAGGTAAATACACTTAATACAAGATATTTTTCACTTATTTCTAGATGTTTTTTGCAGTGTTGGACTCTTTCGGATTAAAACTGTCGCCTCTTGATTCACGTAAGCACCCGGAGGTGAAAAGTTCAACCTTTGAAGAAAGTTGTTCTAACAAAACTCTTTAACATGGAAAACACAGATCAGTCACAGTGACGGAACAAGAAGCAAATTAACCCCAAACTTGAGAATTGCGCACCACTGCCTGATGGACGTAATGACGACCATATACATGGTTTTAACGGCATTGCCAATCAAAAGGAGGTATTGACAAATGTAAAATGGTGAAAATTATTTTAAATAATTTGATTTATGTTTAATTACAGAGCTTTTTCACCAACTGTGATTTGTGATTGAAACGTTTTTCATGAAGGATGCGATTATTCACGCAAGAACAATTCGAGGTGATACAGCAGTTCTTTCTAAGAAGTTATTGACTATAAAAACATAACTCATGAGATCAGAGATCAAAAGGCTATCCTCTAGCATGATCTCATTAGCACAAAGGAAACTTTTTTATACTAAGTATGATTAACTAAGACTTCTATTCATTTTGAGTACAGTTTGATAGGACAGTAATAAACAATTTATTATTGTTTTTTAGTTTGTTTAAGGAATGGTGTGTTTTGATGAGCTACGTTTGTATGTGTAAGGATGCAGAAGTGAAACATAACCTGTAAACTGCTGTCAATCTATGCATCTATTTGCAAATCTGATTCTGATGACGTCAGTGCCTCACCAGCTATGAACCTCACCGCACGTCACTGCACGTAACTGTGACTCAGAGGGGTTTTCAGCTCTAAATTCAGCCAAACACAGACACACACTATCCAGTTTCAGTCTACTTTTAACCAAGCGTGAGCAATTTACTCATCCTTTCTTTCCCATATTACTTCATGTGATGATATTAAAGTGATTCATCTTCTTCAGGTGAATTTTCAAAGTCACCTCTCTGGCTTAGCAGGGTGATTAATACTTCCTATGTAATTCAAGGAAGTTTAAACACCTTTTCAAGACCTTCCTTTGAGTGACGGAAAAAAAAGAAGCAAATTAACCCCAAAACTTAAAGAGAAAATGTCCCACATGCCTGATGAAGACGTAATGACGACCAATTATACAGGTTTTAACGATGCATTTAAGCACAAACTCACCAGAAGGCCAGACGTATTGACAAAATAAAAGGCCCTTGGAAAAGAATTTCAAAAATTATGTTATTTTATGTTTTTAAGCACTTTTCTGAGTGTGTGAAGTTGATCCGATCTGAACAGCAGATTCCTCTTCCATGAAGGGATTGTGTAACTTATCTCACAGTCCAAGAACAAAATAAAAACAGATGTGCATATTTTACATGCAGTTCTTTTAAGAAAAGTATTGACATTATAAAAAAATAACTCTTATTGAAGATTCTGAGTCAAAATCAGTCCTCTAGATGATTTACATCAGCCACAAAGGTATATAATCATCTGTTTTGTTTTATTTACATATTATGATTTAACTTAAAGTCTTTCAGGTTCATGTTTGAGCTACAGTCCCTCTGCAGCTGCTGCATGGCAGCATTCTGTTCATAAACACCCAGCAGTTATTAAAGTTGCTTCTTTTAAATAACGTTGCTGCGTTTTGGATGTGTTGTGTTTCCTGATGAGCTGTTTAACTGCTCCGGCGGCACTTCCACACAGCAAGAGAAGTAATTAGAGAGATAAAGTGCTTTAAACTTGGTGCTACAGAAGCAGTAAACAAGCGGATCCAGCAGACAGTCCATATAGGAAAGCACCATTAGGCCGTCAAAAGCCACGGCTGCTTTATCCTGTATAGTATCGTCTGCATCCTGAACCCTGATGATCAGCAGGACCATCCTGGCGATAGTGCAAGGCAGGAAGCAGAAGGAGAACACCACCATGACGGTGGTCACAAGAAAGACCGCTCTCTTTAGCTTGGTCCTATCCCCAACGGTTTTCTTCCTGAGCCGGTTCACGATTCGCACTGTGCAGTAGACCAGGATGATGAAAGGGATGACGATCTGGCTGAAGAAAACCACCTCTCTCATGCTGTCCACCAAATCCTGAAATAATCATAATGATAAAGATTATAAGTCACCACTCAACAGTGCAGTTTAATAGTTTGCTTGATTTAACATAGGAAGCAGAAAACTGCTTATGTAGAGTTAGGGTATGTAGCACAACTGTGTTGATGTTGAATGATTTTAACATGTGGAGGTTCCTCCATCTTTTCCTCAGTGTTGGTATTTATTTATTTAAAGGTCTTCACACAGTACATTTATAATTTCACTTTTGTGGTGTTTTTTGGCATTAGGTTGTTTACTATTATGGGTGCACACATTTAGTAAACACCTTTTGTTTATTTTAATTGAATTAACTACCGTACTTTTCTTTGCTGAGTTGAAGGACTGGCTGAGCGGAGAGGACTTGTTGTTATCCTGAGCTATCTCTATAGTTATGCTGCTATAGGTTTAGACTTTTGGAGGACATAGGGACCCCCATTTCATCATTCTGCTTCATTCTATCTCTGTTCTCCTATTCTGCAGAATCTGTTAGTTCAATCTCTAACCTTCTGCTCTCTCTGCTTTTCTTCAGAGTAGCTTTGCCTCGTCTGTTCCTGTTTGGCTGTGACGTCATCCTGCAGAGAAATATCAGCTGTGCTGCTTCTATCAACATCTTTGTTTATAGATGTTGGAGATCGGCCTGTTTTCCAGTGTGGTCCTGTTTCTCTGACCGTGACTGAGTGGATGTGCTCTCTTCGTCCTCTGGCATGGGAGCTGCCTTGGAGCTTGTCTGCCTGGCTGTGTGTTTCCTGGACGGGGCCGCCTTTTAGAGCTGCTTTTTGTATCTCTGCTTCTGTCTCCTTGAACCCCAGTCGGCCTCGGCAGATGGCCGCTAACACTGAGCCTGGTTCTGCTGGAGGTTTCTTCCTGTTTAAAGGGAGTTTTTCCTCTCCACTGTCGCTACAAGCATGCTTAGTGTGAGGGATTGCTGAAGAGTCAATGCAATCAACTGGTTTTCCTTAGATAGAAAACTTTGTATCGATTTGACTGTATGATCTGGTTGAACTGTAAAGTGCCTTGAGATGACATGTGTTGTGAATTTGGCGCTATATAAATAAACTGAATTGAATTGAGTTGAAAGGCAAACCAGGAAGTGGGACATACCATCAGGCTGCTGGAAGCAGGGGACTTGATGTTGGAGTCTGCTTCTCTCTCTCCACTTATGGCATAACTGTTAAAGCATTTTTGGTGTTATGTTGTTTTATTTTGATAGTTGTGTTGTAGTCAAAAGGTGTTAGTTTGAATTAGTTATTTATGTTTATGCATTGTTTGTCTCTGTCTCATCTTCCACCCCTCCTCGTTTGTGTATAAATTCCCCTGTGTGTTCATTGTGTGAGGTCAGTTTTTTGGTTTGTTATCCTGAGTTAGGTATGCCTTCGTTGATTTCCTTGGGGCACATTTTGTTGAATTTTTTTGAGATTTGATGTAAGTCCTTTTGTGAATAATTTTTTTGGAAAATAAATAGAAAATACTTTTTTATATGCCTTTGTCCTTGTGCCTTACTGGACGGACCACCACACATATAATAATTAAACTTTAGTGATCTCACATTGTTGAAATTTACATCTTCTGCATTTAACCCATCCCCTTGGGGAGCAGTGGGCTGCCACCGTGGGGCACCCAGGGAGCAATCAGGGGTTTAAGAGTCTTGATCAGTCTGTTACAGTGGGTTTCGAACTCACAACCTCACACTGCAAAAACAATCAAGAAATTAGTAAAAAAAAGTGTATTTTCCCTTAATTTCAGTAGGTAAATAAGACAATTTGCCAATGGAATTAGTATATTTACTCCTAAAGTAAGATAATTAGATATTTTCTTGTTTTAAATACAAATTATCTAGATCTATTGGCAAAGTGTCTCACTTACCTGCTCAATTCAAGAAAAAAAAAACTTATTTTAAGCAATTTTAAGCATTTTTTGCAGTGCAGGATTCCAAGCACTATGCCCTAACCACTAGAACACCACTCCCCATGCTTTGCACTCTTTCATTTTGTTAGGTTTATGCTTTATACATCATGTGCATTGTTACTTTGCTAGCCGGATTAGAGAGAGTAGATGGCCTTCCTTCACATCGTGGATGTCACTGTGTGTACGGAGGTCATCTAATCAGGACAGCCTTCATGTCTTTAAAAATACACAGGATATGGGCACATCTTGGAGCCGGACTGATAGAGGAGAGCTATCTGTAATCCTTGGGCATGGATGGCGTGTCAGTTTCTGATACGGAACACTAAGCATCCACATGATGCAACACATAGACTCATGAGCTATAAGAAGGAGAAGGTGACCTTGTTCGGGGCTCAATCTTTGCCGGACGCTCGCTGACGTGATTTTTGAGCCAACAGCTGTGAAAGCTCCAAGCATTTTCTCTGTCCTGTAACGACCTGATCTGGAATAAACTCTGTTACTTTTTTACTCCTGTTTTTATAGTCCTTTTTTATATGGTTTTACCCAGTTTGAGTTAAGAGTAGTAAGTAACTTGCTTCCAGGAAAAGAACCGTGAGGAAGTCCCGAGGTGCAACGGCCTTTTTTAGGGGACATAACTTCCTCATTTAACAATTTGATTACAACTTCACAGGCTTTTTAAGATTCAGGTACGGCTGTAATCATTCGCATAGGTGGTCCTACACAGGGGCCAGTGCTCCTGCAGAACTGTCCCTCGTTATGGCCCCTCTACTAAAGACAGTTTCTTAAGAAATAAATGGGCACAGACATCATTACTGGTCCGTCTATTGGACCACTTTCTTTTGTTACTTTTGCAATAATTTAAATATCCATGTGTTTTATTTTGTGCCATAATAAGATAGGACATCTGCTAGATCAGGGGTTAATATTTTGTTGTGTTGCCCATAACCCCCCCACCATTTCCCTGGTAAATTTGGTCTAAAACCACCACCGACTGTAAATCACTGATCAGTTTATTAAACAGATGCACTATGGCTTTGGCTATGAAGATGGAGAGTGGATAAGGTATCTCACACTATTTCTGCAGGAATGATAGATAAGGTGTTTCAAATTAACTATTAAAACAAATAATATAATTTTCCCATTAAATTCCTTAGATAGAAAACTTTTACTGTATTATCTGATTAATTTAGTGCCTTCAGATGACGTGTTGTGATTCGGTGCTATATAAATAAACTGAATTGAATGAAATTCCTCAGCACTCTAACTTTAGTAAGTTGTTTTTTTCCTCAGACACGTTCCTCATTTACAGGTTCCTGTGGCTAGGAAACATTAAATTAAAGAAAGCATTGTGGTTTAGGTTGCTTTGTTTATTTTGCAAACAGGGCCCCCTTGAAGTTGCTCCAATTTCAACACATGCCAACCATCTATATTTCTTTGTTATGGAAGAAAAAACCCTCTATTCTAACTCCGATCAGACTTTTCCGTCATTCTCAACCAAAAACGTGACTCATTTCCATATTAGTTAACAAAGTAATTTCAATTATTGCATAAATGAGAAGGTACCACTAAAAAGGTTGGTGTTGTCATCAGAACCTAAACATCTGTAGCATGTTGAAATATTTTCACAAGAAACGCACAGAGGAAGTAAACTATTTGCAAAAGATTCCAGTGTTAAGTTTTCCAATATTTTCTTGGTAAAATTATTATAGACTGTGTTTTTTAAAGTTTATTACTGCATGTTTTTGCCTGTGAATGAGAGGCAGGTCTTACTTTGATCAGAGTGTCGTCTTTTGGGTCTTCATCTGGGCCGTGGCTGTTGCAGCACTCAAAGGTCTTCAGCATGGTGGGAATGGTTAGAGGCAGAAGAAACACCCAAATCAAGATGGAGATGTGAGGAGATTTCTTGAGAACCTTCAGGAGGTTTTTTCTGCCTGGGTGCACTACGTTAAAATATCGATCGATGGAGGTCACCGTTAGGAAGGCGATACTGGCCCCACGGTTTAAAAACAACATGAAGAGCATCGCTTTGCACACCGTGTCATTCTTGCTCCTCCTTTGTCCAATGATGTAGTTATGAGCTTTGATTGGCAAACAGAAGAGCAGCAGGATATCTGCCAGAACCAGGTTGAAAAGAAAGATGTTGTTGCTGTTGGATTTCCAGAACTTGAGCTTGAAAATGAAGAGGTGGAGGACTGATGCGTTCAGAGGCAAAGCCAAGATGAAAATCACAATCATCACAGCGGCGTAGAACTTATACAGCCCCTCGTTGGTAGCCTCACAGTCTTCAATCCTTTGATATCGTACATTACTGATGTTTGCCGTGGTTGAAGCCATCGTGTCTGGAATGAATAAAACAGCAGAAATAGAAAGAAAGTTATTCCATAAAAACGGAAGAACAAAGTGTCCCATAAAGTGTTGAAGAGATCAGCTGCCAGCATGAAACTTACCCTGCAAACCACACAGAGAAATCCAGTTCAGCAAGTTTTTTCTTTGCCTTTGTTATGCTGCAAATTCCCGCTTTCAATTCTCCTGTGTGAAAAGCAGATTTTAAAAAAAGTTTCTGTCCTGTTCTGTGAGACAGGAGCTGTGCTTGAAGCCCTTCACTCACTTATTCAGGTCAAATGAAAGGCGTACCCTCTGAGTTCTTATACTCTATCCTGAGTTTGTAGCTCCTCCTTATTGCCTGAGGAGGTGAGTCACCAGCTGCTTTTCCACTTCTGCACCAATAAGGTTTAAAAGCTCCAGAACCAGTTTTGACATCTAAGAACAGAGATAATAAAATTTCTGCTTCTGTTAGAGCAGTACTATTCAAAAAAACCCCGCTTACTTTAAAAAAAACAAATTATTAAAGGGATTTTATTCCTGAGAGCCTGATTAGAGCCAAGTCAAGCCCCGACGTGTCAATGCAAGAGTCATGTCAAGACATGATAACTCATCTGAAAGCCAGCTGGAGCAGAAAAAAAACAACATTCTGGAGCATGTCACAGTTTCCCGGTGCAAGTTGTGAGAATTTTACCCATGCAAGTAAATCCCAGAAGCTGCAGTGTGTCCCAAGACTGACAGTTTCCGAGATCTCCGGCTCAGTGTCACTCTAAAACACTGCAGGCCTCCTCCGCTGATGTTAAAAATATGCAGTAAAGAGATATTTAAAGAAAACCTCCACCGAGCACACAGATGTGGATCCCTGGGAATAAGCAAAGGCCGAGACAGAGGCAGGAGGAGATTGGATGCGGTGCTGCTGTCGTTGGTTGCTTCTATGTAAGGGAAAGTAAATTAAGTTGTGCGGAATGTTGCATCCTGGGGGAAAATAAGAAATGGCCATAGAAATGGAGAGCCTTAAACTCTGCATACTTTGAACGCCTTTTTCTAATGCGGCAGCAAGTCTTGACAAAATTCAGAGACGCGGTGATAATGGGACCACTTCCAGGACTAGTTCAAGACTTAAAATTTTAATTCAGACCAGAAGCAGAAACTTCTATTAAATCACTCCGAACAGCATGAACGTGTAAGTAGTTCTAATGGTGTCAATAATATTTAGCCTGGCACAGGAATTTATCACCTTCAAAAGGCAGTAGTCAGCCTTAAACAACAAAATGATGCATTGAAAGGATAAAATTATATTATTCTGAGTATAAAATGGTTCTTACTAAGAATGTATCAGCCAATATGACACAGAAGAGCCAGGACTAAATAGGCAAATCATCAATATATATTTACATTACCTTCCAAAGCTGACAAGTAACTAAATATCTTACACTGAAAAAAGTTCTTTGACATTTAGAGATTTATTTAACCTTGATGACCACCCTCAGTTTAGTTGTTTTGAAGTGTCTATATCAGTTAAAATTAACTTTTTGATCCATTTTTTAATCTATGTTATAATACTATTCCCTTATTAGAGTTATGCACAAAGTGGTATTTCCCTGTAGCTTTGCACATCTGACTTATCCTTCTGACTTCTGGTCTCTAAGGAGGATTTTCTTCCTGTCCCACCTCCTCTACCGGATGCAGCTACCTTTACCGCTCTACGTCTATCAGTCAAAAAAACAGCACACTTTTCTCTGATCTGCAATGAATCGAGGCAGGACGTGGTTATTTTGGCTCAAATTTGACACGAAGTGACTCTCTTAGAAGCAGAGTGCCACTGCAAAAGCATAACTATAGATAATCAGATTTTTTTTTTTGAGGTAGGTGTACTTTCCTTTGATTTTAGCAGGCAAGCAAGATAGTTTGCCAATGGGAAAATATGTTTTAAGAGTAAAATACGAAGAAAACAACTATGTTATCTTATTTTTAAGTGCATAATACTAAATACAGGTACAAAAATCCCATTGGAAATTTATCTTATTTATCTACTCAAATGAAAGGGAAATACACTTGTTTTCAGTGATGTCAAAAGTACACACATTTGTTTCTTAAGTAGAAGTATAGATCCTGTAGTTTCGAAACACTTTAAAAACACACGCCTCTCGCCCGTGTCCTACCTTTCAGACATCTTTTTATGAATCCGACATTGTAGCATGGCATAGACAATTTGCGTTTGCAGTTTGAAGAACACCTGCTTGCTTCTAATAATTTCCTTTGGCTAACCGATGAGTGTTTGCGTTCTATGACTCATCCAATTACACTAGTTTTCACTAGATGTGGATGGAGCCAATGATCTGCATTGGATGGCGCACATGACTGGCCTCGTGAGACCATCCTGATCTCGCGAGCTTTCAAGATTTCACGCGCTAATCAGTCTGGAGACTCTCCGTTAAAGATAATTTGGAGCCGTTCACCAAACAAACATCCAATCAGCGTTGGCTTTGAGGCGGGTTGAGGTGTGACGCAACGAGAAGCGCGACAGTTCAGTCTAAAGAACATGGCGGCTTCAGCGTATGAAACTAGCGTTAGCGTGGCTATCGAGCAAGTTTTATCGGAATTACAGAGTATTTCTTCACTGAAAGAAGAGCAAAACACTGCTCTGGAGGCTTTTCTCAGAGGAAAAGATGTTTTAGCTCTTCTCCCGACTGGTTTCAGCAGGAGTTTGATCTATCAATTGTCTCTTCGTCGTCGCTCTGTTACGTCATATGCGTCGTTGATATGATTGGTTTATTTGGCCCGTCTATCACCAACATAGGCCAATCAGCTAACCAGTATTTTCGCCCCTTCCCAAAATGATTTCCACGGAAGGTTCCCAGATGGATATGCGGAGCAAATCCATCTGGCGGAGTCAGGTTAGCACATGACATGAAATATATATTTATAAACATTAAACCAAAGCCAATGTAATGAATAGAAGTTAGAAGTAGGAGTATGGAGTAAAGTATAGATACCTAAAAAAGTGTACTGAAGTACAGTAACAAAGTATTTGTACTTCATTACTTGACACCTCTGCTTATTTTACAAGTGGTTTGAGTTTGAAGGCAACTGTTCTTATAGCTTATGTCGAAGCTGTGGTATTGTTTTTTTTTCAATGCGAAAAGCTTGTTCAGCTTTTCTAAAGAGGACGTTTAATCGTCACAAGTGACGGGATATGACAATGTCAAGAAATGGGTAGCACCGTCATGACAGTGATACATAGCTTTGCATAAAGGAAACTATTTTTCTGTCAAGTCAAATGAAAGGGTACAAAATTGTATATTGACTTCAGGTATGGCCAAAAACGGGAATATGAAGTAATGAGTGGACAGTTCAAAGCTTCTGCTGGCAGACAGAACATCCACTGCTGAGCAATCCAACAGTGACTTTTCTTAAAATGTCTTAATTAATCAGAAATGACTTGAAAATGTTTGTGAAATGAATTTACTCTTGCTGTTATTTACATGATTATATTAAGATTTAATAGATCGTTCATTTAGGCAAAAAAACAACATACAAGCTGATATGTACCAATGACTTTGACATGAAGTATAATGACCACAAAATATGCATTTGAACATTGGAACGCAACATCTTCACAATGTAACCTATGTTATCACAACCCAAGGCTATGGGAGCAACCAAACATGGAAGGCAGGAAAACATAAAACTCATTACGAATCTCACAGGGTAGCGGAAAAGACCATAAACCAGTTGGCATAACCTTAGGGTGCCGCATATAAACAGAGGATTTGGAACTGAAGAGTAAAATTACTGAGGTTGTGCTTCATTTAACGAAGAAAACACACTAATAATGACCAAGAGCTTAGGAGTTAAGAGTAAATGATTCTTAGAACAAACACAGTGAACTCTTACGTGTGTTACTGAAGAACACAACCTGAAATCTGCAGTTTAAACAGTGACTATTTAACCCAGCGGAACATTTAATGGCATTTTATTGAGGATGAGAAAAATATGCAGCCTGCTGAGAACATAAACAATCAGACTACTGTTCTCAGGTAGCCAAGCCAAGCTGTGACATCACTAACACTCAGAGTAAAGTCCTAGTTGCTGCTATAACTCATACTAGAGTTGACTCCTCTCTCTTTAAACCGTGCCGTCTCACACGTGGCTGATATGTTCGAGTTGGAAGGTCTCAAACTATGCTTCATCATTTATCTTACAGATTTTCCTATGACTTGCCATGTCTGTCTTCCCCAAATGGACTCATAATAGCTAATCTCCAGATATTAAAACAACTCTGATTGTCTAGGTTTACATCACAGCCACATTGTAGTGTTATATCTGAGTCATTTACATCCTGTTTCACTCCCAAGTTCAATGATCAATCTGTTTTATGCATTTATTCACAACCTAGCAGTTAAAGGAACTAGAGGCTGGATGAGGAAACAAGATTCACAAGTGACACGACAGGCACTGAGGGTCACTGCAGCCACCAACCAGGTTGCTAACTGAATGCGTACATGCCATATTTACAGCCCTGGACTGGTTATCCTGCATAGCTGTTTACTATTTGACAGTTAACTACAAGACCACCGCAAAATTGTATGACAGCAAAAGCATAATTTTAAGCAAGTCGTCTAATACAACTCTTGAAACAATCACAACTTCCTGTACGGCATCAATTGTAAAATCTGTAGGACTGAGCAGAACATTCTGCGGTCCGAATTGCAGTGTATTATGCAGCAATCCGGGCTCCATTATATGTGGGTGGACTCTGTTTTGGTTTTTAACAATTCATCACCTATTTGCATAAAAAAGATGGACATGCATGTGTATTCTTTCACAATTTCTGCCCCCATCTAAATGAATGAATACCATCCAAAAAAAACAAGTAAAACAAAAAAAAACTGGTCCACTATTTTCCTTGTCAAGATCTGTTGCAAATATTGACTAATATTTTGCCATTTGACTCTTTTAGCGAGTTTGAACTAGACCAAACAAACTTTTTTTGTATAAAACCCAACATTTGTCAGCTAATCATTACATCTCTAATTGGGATTGTTTACATCTGATCACTGCTGCACTTTATGGAATGCAAATGTCCATTTACTGACAGAAAGCTATACTAGAGAAAATGTGTTTTGTGTTCACTCTGTGTATACAAAATGACAATAAAAGGTTGTCTAAGTCTAATAGTCCAAACCATTTATAGCTGATTAAAGAGGGCATAGTTTTCAAATTTTGAATCAAATGCAAAGAATCAGATGCTGTTTGAGGAATGCTCGCAACACATTACAAATATATATTTCACTCTTAAAAAAAAAGACTTACTATCATTATTATTGCATATGTACGGAGCCCCTAAAGGGACATGGAGGAAAAAATTAAAAATTGCGAGATTCCACAATATTGTGAGGGGTTTTGAAAACCTTCAAATCACTCTAAATTAGTTAAAATATAATTTGATCAATCAATTTGTATTCTTCAAGATAAAATTTTGTTCTCAAAAATAAAATCCATGCTTAACTGTAAACCCATTGCACATTCTCATTGATTATGGTTTTCAACCATGTTTTTCCTTCTTTTTTGCACATAGTAGCTTGGTTAAGTTGTTTCAGTTTTGGAGAAAGGTAGTGAGGACCCAAATGCAGAGACGGAAGGAGGAAGAGATGAGTTTTGCTAATTAAATAATTTTCCAAAGGGCAAGAGAAGCAAAAGCACACAAACAAAATACAGAAAGCCAAAATCCAGGAGACGTCAGGGAAAGAACACCTGAAACAACAAACAGTAACTGAAGAGGAGTATAAATGGGAGTCTGAACAAAGACTAGGCTAATCAGCAGATTGGGAGCAGGTGTGGACAGAAGAACCTAGAAGGATGCTAGGAGTAGGAGACAGACACAAGAGGACAACTGAAGGTAAACAAGAAATACATAACAACCCAAATACAACCACAAACAACTATAATAACACAAAATGGAAATAAAACCAATGAAAACTCAATAAGAAAACTTAAAACCATGACAAGTTGATTTTGACTTTAACATAAATATATTTGTCTTGGACACTGAAAAAAATAATGCAACTGCTTTTGGCATTTACTTGATCAAATTTAGCTACTTTATGACACTTGTTTTATAGCCTGACGTGGTCCTACTCAATTCTAGTCAGAATCTGAGTCTGATACTGCTCCATAGAGCTGTGATTATGGGGCGTGTTTCGAACGAACCAGGAAAAAAAATGCCTCTGCACTCAATTGGATAGACCTACAACCAATAAGAGCAACGGAGTGCGTGACGTATGTTAAGCGACGCATAGTTGTTGTCCACAAAAATCAAAGCATGCAGTTGCACGCCTAGAATAAGAAGATGAGCCTTGATCGCGTTTCTCTGTTCCTCTTTTAAAATTAAATTGCTGTCGATATCTTCTAGAACAGACCTAATAGCAGAATCTACACACCTCAACTCTCCAGCGGCAGCCATTGTTGTTGTCACGCTTGGGTGACGTGGCTGATTACGTTACTGTTGATCATCTGTCCATCATCGTATAAAGCCCGCCCTGACAATTTGATTGGCCCGCCAGATATTGTGCTAGCATACTCGCGCTACTGTTGAGCAATGCCAGACCGAACTTCCCGACCTCAAACTTTGTGGGCGGGACTAAGTTCGGAATGGCACCCAGGCTACTTGTTTAGCCCACCCTGCTAACATGAAAAAAAAAAACGTGTTAAAGTAACTAAATATGATTAAGTAAATGCCAAAAAACGGTTGCATTTTTTTCAGTGGGAATGTTTTAATTGATAAACTTCTATGTCTTGAAAGTAAGTTGTGGTGAATTGATTCCATACACGTGCAGAGTTATCTGTTTGAGCGCGATTTGAGCTTGATTCACACTTTAATTCCTAAAACACAGCTAGTGTGGTGTGTGTTCACAAATAATATATGACAGTATGAAAAATATCTGATTATATAACATATTTGAAGTTGTTCAACACTGCCCTTTCCCTGATACTGGAGCTGTAGAATTCCTTGAAGGATGGAAGGGCAGCCTGGATAATGTGATCTGCAGACTTTACTGTTCTTTGTAGTTTGGGCTTGTTCTGTTAAGTGCATAAGCCATACAAAAAAAGTAAAAAATATATATAGGAACACAGGACAGAATAACTAATAACAGCTCTTGTGGAAGGTTGTGTTTCTTGATTTGCTGCAGGAAGTACCGTCTCTACTTAGCCTTCCTCCAAACAGTGTTTGTGTCTGGTCCATATCAAGTCTAAAGACAAGGAGTCTTAAGAACTTGAAGTGATCAACTGCAGAAATTGTGTCGCTTAATATGGTTAAAATAGGAAGGGTTCTCTGCAGGTCCACTATAACCTCCATTGTCTTGAGGAGATTAAGTTCCAGATGGTTCTGACTTCTTATTACTGGTGTTCTGACTTCACAAGTAATAATAAATGACTGATAATGTCATGATGTTGGTAATATGGCAATGCAAATAATAGAATATAATAAAATAGATAAGACGGACAAAAACATCTGAATTAAAAAAAATACTTACAATTAGTGCATGCCAACGGGGCATGGTAGTTTGGACTGAAGCCTACCAGAAAAAAAAACGTGAAAAACAAGTTACACGAATGGAAGAGACGGCTTAAATTTCCTGCTCCTCTCTCTTCCCTTTTTGTGCTGTGCATCATTAACGGCTCCTTTTCAACACAGCCAGTTCTTGCGAAAGTAGTTGACGTAAGTGATTATGGTGTGACATATCAATGTCGCAAGAAAAAAAATTACATTACCATATTATTAAATTATAAATAATAATTAAAAAATTAAGTTCTGCCAAAGTCGTGATGCAGGAACCAGTAGCACTAGCACAAGAATACCATTGATACTCTACTAAAAATAACACAATATTCAATATTGAGTTTTTAAACAGCGATTAAGTTTGTTGTCTACGGAAGCCAAGAGCGGTCATGCTCAACCTTTTTTTTCCTTTGCCTTTTCGAGATAACAACATTACTATCTTGTTATCACGGCTTAACAATTAATTGTTTTCTCGAGATAACAAGATCATTATCTCGATATTACAAGAAAACAGTTATTGATTTCTTGAGATAACGAGATTATGAACCTGTATGAGTAATGAATGAGGCTGGCCAACAGCCCTGGATTCCCAGTCCATCCATGCCTGCGGTGCTCGTAGTTTTGCTGTTGCGGGACCGTGTGTGCGCAAATATTAATTTCTTTAGTTTCCTATTTCTTTTCACTCATTGTCAGGTCGTTGTGGGCGATTGGATTGCATGGAATACAGCAGAAACAAATCTGTTTTTCAATGAAAAATCTGGACTCATTTTGGGGGTTAATGAATCTTATACCTGTTACAGGCGTAACACTGGGGCTGTTCAGAAAACTCCCGGCCCTAAGGTGCCAGAGGCACAGGTCTAATTGCTTATTAATCAGAAGTGGAAGCAAATCATTAAACCAACAACGTCATCTGGTTACCTAAGAGTTAAACTCATGATTATTTACAGAATTACTCATAGGCTGCCATGGCCTAAAGATCCTCTCCTGCTGTTGTGGTATTGAAGGATGTAATCAGTTTAACACACACCAATCGTCTCGTTATGACGAGAAAACAACTTTCGTTTTCTTTAGATAATGAGAAAATTAACTTGTTTTCTCACAGTGAAAAGTATGGGACACGACCACTCTGGGCTTCCGTAGTTATCCTTTCCCAATATGTATATTTTACATGATGTAAAGATTGGTGTAAGTTGAAAAAAGCTCCCAAAGAGTGTTTCTTCTTTTGTTATTTTGTGAAGATGTTACTTCAACAACTACTTAGTACTTGAGTAGCCCTTTTAGCCATTCATTATTTACTCTTATTTGAGTCATTTCTTGAATGATCATTTGATAGCATGGGTGATCTTCTCGAAAAACATGAAAAACAAACATAACGATTAAATCTTTAGCAGAGTACATAACCTTTTACATAATATTTTGTAGCTGTTACAAAATAGCTTTTTCTTTAAAAACCTACAGTAGCAGCCATTCAAAAAGGCCCTTCCCAGTCAGACGCCAGCTGAATGGAAGCCCACTTCCTTCCAACCTCCAGCCACTGGAGTGACCGCCTCTTGGATATTTTTTACTCTGACTCCACCCTTTCACTGAATTACAGAGTCCAACCAGGATATAATGCTTCTCTTTGGATCTTAAAGTCCACAAATCCTTACAGAAAAATATTTTAGTATAAAAATTGATGTTTAAAAAGGAATTGTAGCCAAAAACCCATCAAGGAAAGTGGGGAAATACTACTGCAGCTACTCTTTTATTTTTACTTTAAAAATAGGATGCAAATGGAAACTGCAATTGTTTTCAAATATACTATTAGCCTGACAGGGAACCCAACATTTACACTCAGACAAAACTTGTTTATATAAAAAAAGAGAAATGATGGGTTGGCTTTTAATGCCTGTAGAAAACCATCATGCTTCTTAGGCAGAGAGCAGAGTATCTGTGAGTCAGATAAACAAACAGTTCCCTAGACATTCCTGATTGCTTGAGCCTTGTATTTTTGTCAGCAGCTGATTCATTATTGTTCAGAGAGAACTGATGCCTAAGAATGTTATTACTAATGATTCATTTCAGATTTGCTCTGTGGTTACTAACTACTACTGTAAATTACTCATTACAGACTTCTGACTCAGACAATTAAAAAATCGGTGTCAAACGAAGCTGCAAATGTTTTGAGTTCTTGGTGTTCAGTCGAGTCATGGAAAATATTTAGATGAAAGTGTTCTGCTGAAGCACTCCATGACTAAAAAATGCATAATGATATCACAGTAGTTTGGATTCAGAGCCCTGCTGGGGCATAACTGTATGTCTACCTCTTAGAGGGCTAAGATCTCCATAAGTGTTATGTCATTCAATACAAGGTACTCTAAATATCCCCATAGTCTTGTCTCCTTTTTGTTTGACTCATAGGTAGGTTAGGTGAAGTAAGCAGTAATAACATGAAAAACAAAATCTAATTGGTTTTAGATTAAATTGTGAATCTACTCTTACCATTTTTGGGCTTAATGCCTCTTTTTAACAGATATATAGTTTTAGACTAAGACAACTTTCATTGTCATTTTGTATTAACAGAGTTTATACAAAACGAAATTTCGCTTTGTACCGCTCTCATGAAATTTCCTTTCTTAAAGTGCAGGAGAAAAAAAACAACAACAACAATCTAAAAAAAAATGTTTTAAATCTCTTCTTATATAGGATTTAGGGCCATTAAACTTTTCAGGTTTTTAAACTACTATTCTCTCTATTCCTGAGTAACTGATAGAGTGGTAAATAAAGAAAATATACAACATTCAAGCAAGATACTTTTATAAATTAATGTTATGTTATTGGGATGTTACAGTCATTTTGGGGGGATCATAACTCCCCTAACCCCCCTGTTATTTACACCCTTGAAGCCCTGCCTGATAGTTTCTTTCAGTTTTCATCATTATTGGTAGCTTCATCTTTTATTTTCAAGTCACTGAAGTTGCATCAAAAAAAGAAAGAAAAAGTATCACGAATAATCATGACGGTATTATGTACTCATGCCAAGATGATGCTTTCTTACGCATTTGAATAACTCCCACTCACATTCCCTTCTACTATTATTTGGCTTTGCTCCACATGTGTGTTTACAACTTTACACAATTATTTATCTGAAATTACTATTATAATATCTCTCTGTGCTGTCTGCTAAATGTCTTTAAGTTTGTGGAATTTTTAAACATATTTTTCATTCTTATGATTAACTGTCAATTGTTAAGTTGAAGATATAATAGCCTTATTATTTGATTCCACCGGCATTTCCCACTGTGCCTGCCTGGAGAAATCAGGAAGTTATTGTTAGTTTTCCGACATTAAAAGACCACATTCCCAACCTTGAACATGGAAAATCAATCTACTGGCCCTGATGAAACAAAAACACTGTTCCCTCTCCACACAAGTAGCAGGTCGCGACCCGGATGAAAACCAGGCCCAAACTGGATCAAAGTTCAACGTCATGCTGGAACCACAGCTGCGTCTCTTTATAGAGTGCCAAACAACACAAGTCAAGCCTCAACACCTCCAAAGCGTAGTGCAGTTCCCATGCATTCCACAGCAGGCACCACTGGTAGCAGCAGTGGCTGCATTGAGGATGAAGATAACCCATCATCTCTGTGTCACCAGTTTCCCAAGCTCCCAAACCTGGATCCCAGCTTCGCCTCCAGGATTCCTACTTTGCCTCCAGGATTCCCACTTACAGTAGACATATTGGATGGTAACTATATCTGAACCCCTCTCAGTGAAACAGAGAAATACTCTGCTGTCCTGTGCTGCCTCTGGCTTACTTCTAAAATCTAATTGTTTATACTTGACAAAATGCATTACACTAATGGTTTTTGATGGAAAGATATTCACTAGATTAAAAAATCCACTATCCTTATCAGCTCAAGTTCAGTACTAAAGGCAAACTATATGGCTTAAGAACAAATTATTATTGCAATTTGTAAATAGAAGCAAAAAGAGAAATGACTGATTGTATAGTTGAATCTGATGGAGCAGATAAAGCAAACATTGAAATGTTTTAAGTGGTTTATCTTATGAAATGAAAAAGAGAAACCCACATATTTGAATTACATTCAAAGTGATGGAGTTCCTGCATATTATGGGTGCTTAGTTTCTATATGAAACATATTTCGTTTTTTCTGGGGAAAAAAAAAGAGTAATATTCCACTCCTTTTTTTCTAATTAGGCCAAAAAAAGATGCTTCGGATTTAAGAGCACTTAACAGTTGTGGACCAGTTTTTGGATACGCCTACTGCAGGTCATGGACAAAAAAGCATAGAATTGGCTCCTCAGTCCACAAGCTGTGAATCTCTCTCAAACTCAGCATTAGATGCTATTCAAGCTCTGGCTTTAATTGCATCTAATGCTGAGTGTTCAGCATAGTAGAGGATTTCAGAGCGGGATGGGAACCTTAAAAGAGAGCATGGAACCACAGACTCTGGTAAAATAAAAGGAAGGAGGATCTGTGGTGGACAGTTAGAATAGAGTATTATGAAAACTTACCAGGTAGCTGAGAATCGGGGTGTTGCTGTTCCTTTTGTGCAGCAGGTTTAGCAAGTGCTGCTAAATTAGGAAGGCTGCACAGCAGAGCAGCTCCACCCTCACAGAGCAAACCAACAGCTCAAAACGATGGAAAACAGACAACCTCTCCACATAATACCACTGTGTTGTATCTTTACCTTCATCTGCTCGGCTGCTCTTGGGTTTGACGAGAAACTTGTTTATTTGCCACGACTGTATTTAAATTACCACATTGATGTTTACTGCCTTGACTGCATTTTGAGTCCAACTGATTACTTTATCACTGAAATGATCACATGATGCCACAGTCGGAGTCAACTATTTTCCAAAATCCTCAAAAGCATTGTGAACAAAAAGCAGAATTTTGAAACCAAGTATACCTATGTTGCATCTGTAAAGCATATATACTTTACTGAGCAAGGTTGAATGTTTTTTATACACTTTGTAATTTGAAAGAGAAGTAAGTGGTGATCATGTCTCTGCTGGTTGTGGTGGAAGGGATTTAAGTGTCAGCAAATACCGGTTTTAAGCCTAGATTTATAACACACAGTATTTCATACAAATATAAACCAAACAAAGAGGTTAAAGCTGAAGGTATGACCCTTAAAATGCCATTAATTCCATACTTCAGTTTCATTGAGGGTCTTTCACATGATGTTTTTAGTGAACAGTCGAGGGGTTGATGTTTCAGAGGCAGGGTTGGGTTTTAAAACATCTAAGGTCTAAATACGTACAAACACACTTAAAGCCTTCTGCAGTTTTGATTATCAATTATGTAAATTGTTTATCTGTCTGTAACATTTGGCTTCCTTAGAGTTTGGAGATGCGTTTAGCAGAGGTGGCAGCCAAACCGAGGAGAAAAAAATTAAGATTATGTAACGGTAAGGCAAAAAAAATGACTCACATGAATTGGTAAAATCTTCAATTTAATGGTGTCAAAGTGTATTTATACCCTAGGTTTGAGTATTTTTTTCTAAAAGCTGAAGTGCAGAAACAGATATGCCGCTACGATCTCTTGTTTTTTTTCCTGCTGGTTTTGAAATCCATCCACACACTCAGTGTCAAACACGCTCAATGTTGTAACAATATGGTCTGACTTTGGTAAACCTCGCTTGTTTTCATGTTTCAGGGTCCGATATTTCAGTTCCCACTCGTCTCTTATGTATTTCTTTGGACTTCTCCTTTGTGTATTTTGAGCTCAGCTTTGTTAGCTTCCTCTCAGGATCATCTGCATCTTTACTGTTTTAGAGCAAGGACTTTAAAAGTCGTTATTTTAAGATTGGTGTCATGCATGTTTTAAATCTTTCTCTAGATCAACAGACATTAGCAGGCTTTTTGCAGAACTTCATGCTGAGAAAGTAGTTGGATTTAATTGTAAAGATTTTCTTCTTACATTCAGTACAGTTCGTGTGAAAAGCAAGAAATACTTAGATCTAATTTACATATTTTCTTTTAAGGTACCTGCTGTCCCTCAGGGAAATGTAATCAGTTTTTAAGGTATTACAAATCACCATGTACTTTAGATGTTTTTATGAGTCTTGTCTGTGTTGACTAAAAAACTGTCTCTAAAAACAGGAAGCCAACCTGATAGTGGAATAGATGCATTTTATTTTAGCTTAGCTGCAAAAAAAATTTATCAGCAGATCAGTACCACAAGAAGCTATAGCTTAAATCTGATATAACCGTATTTTTTTCTTATGCCCTGATTAAGATGGAGGAAATTGCAACATCTTAGTTCTATAATGATGTTTTAAGCCTTGCATAAATTACCTCCATTATTTAACTGGAATAGGTAGGAACAGATAACCAAGTCAGTATCTGTGTATTTTTTCGTTATTGATATCGTAAGGAAGTTGGTACAAGTAGTAAAAGAGAATCGAACTAAGCTTATTTGTAAAGCTATAATAGATTTTCCTTATGGTGTAATTCGTGCAAATAAATATGGTAATTCTTTACAGTAATAATGCAAATCTTCTTAATAAACAGCACATTTAATTTATGAATTAATTTGAATAATAATCTGTCTGATTACCAACATAATTACATTGTAGTTTTTGTATAAATTGATGGGTTTTTTGTAAATGACCCCGAGGTAACACACCTAAGTTAATGTAGAGGACAGGTAAGCTTATCTTAAAAGATGACAGAATGAAAGCTTCACCAAGAGGAAAGGGGTGTTTTATATTGAGTTTTCATAAATTTCTTGCTAAATAAAATTGTAATTGTAGCTTAGAAGTGATAGTTTTGAGCTTAACTTCTCCCACCTGTGCTCCCTGTCATGACTCTTCCACCAACAGGAGGCGCCTGGTTCCGATCCGTCTCCTCACACACCTGCTGACTGTTACCTCATTAACGGAATGCTCTTAAGCTGCTGATTGCCACTACCTCGACGCCAGAGTGTCTGAGTAAGACTGAGTTCTTGTCCCTGAGTTTTATCTTTGTTTTTTTGTCTTTGCCTCTCGGCAGGAAGTCATCCTGCAAACTGGACCTTTTCGGACATCCTCTCCCAGGAGCGATCAACTGAGTCTAAACTGAGCCAGGGATCCAAACAGGAGGTTTGGATCCAGTCTCCTTTGAGGACATTGAAATTACTCTCTGAGCAAGGGAATCATCTTCACCACGACCCGTTCAAGTACAGCAGGAAATCTGAGTGGCAATCAGCGTCTCCGTTCCCCTACACCGTCCCAGTTCTGGGTAAACCCTGTTCCGCCCTCCACCGAGTCGGACAAACTCTGGAAAACCAACACACAGATAGGAGTCAAGGATCCTTCACTTCTCTGGAAACGTGAGTCAACAACCAGATCCTCTGCTTCAAATCAACGAATCAAATTTCCCACTGAGCCTGAACTAATAGTCTGTCTTCCCCTCATCTTCCAGTTCCGGCAAAGCAGAGTTCAGAGAAACTCTGCACCGAGCTTAACATCTTGAATAAAATCCGTCAAACTTTTCATCCGTGTCTCTCTGTTTGGTTTCACTGCATGTGGGTCTGAGCCTTAGATAAAATCATGACACTCCCACTTTACTGTTTGGCAGCCAGGTTTGCTAATGTGAATGCTAACCAAACATTTAAAGATATAGTGGAGGATTTTAAGCAAATTTTTGAAAAGACCCGCCACTTGAAAAAACAATGCACAGCACAACCCTGTACACTTGCAAGAGCGTGCACGAGAAGAAACTTTTTAAAAGTTGCTGTTTGCACTGCTCATACAAGCTTAATTTCTAAAAGATTTGCAATTTCTCCACTATGTCAGACTCAACGGTAAGTGAAAATGGGGACGAGCACGTAGGACGGCCTAGCATAAACATATCACCAGAATGACTGACAATTAGAAGGACCACTTATTTTGATGATCCAACTGGAAAAGGAAAATCCTCCACTATACCTTTAACTTACCAGTTCAGTGGAAGCAACCTCTTCGTGGATTCTGAGCCCTTTGTTTCAATAAATCAGAAGCTTCACCGATGCTCAGCCTCATCATGTTTCTTGATGAAGAAGCCATTTCTCAGTGCTTGGATCTGGAAACGCCTGAGCTCCATGTCACATGTCTTTAATCTAGTAAGACTACTGGTGAATAATCATTTCATGTCAACATTAGCATCATAACTACAAGTAAATATTCATATATTTTGGACCTGTCAGAATTTTTAAACAATTATTTACATACTATTTTGATTTTATTCAGTTAGCTGAGTCCTTTATTCTACACCACTCTAAACTTATTATAGATGTATTATTTTCAAAAAGAATTATTCATATTGATGAAATTGATCTTGTACCTACTCATCACACTGGTGTATTTATCAGTAAAGTACTAGATGTACATACTCTGGATGAAAAGTAAGGCTTTCCTAAGTAGCTATATTTTTAAATAAAACGCTTCAGACAAAAAAGGAAAGTGTTTTAAATATAGCATAATCAGTGTTGCATAGTAACGAAGTAAAAATACTTCACTACTGTACTTAAGTATATTTTGGAGTACTTTGCACTTTCCAAGAGTAAATTTTTTTTGAGAACTTTGACTTTTACTTCACTAAATTTACGAACTTAATTGCATACTTTTACTCCGATACATTTTCAATGTTTGGTTTAGTTACTAAGTAAAAAAAAAAAACAAAACAAAAAAAAAAAAAAAAACGAGCAAGAGAAAAGCAAGTGTTTTGACCCTGCCTACTGACTACAAAGTCGGGTCTTGCCTGGGCTTGTTCATCAACATCAATACGATACACGTTTTCGCAAAGCCAGTCTAAAATTATCCTACACTTGGTTGTTTATATTAATTTTAGGGATGCACGATATTGGGATTTTGGCTGATATGCCGATATTTTAAAACTCATGTAGCCGATAACCGATATCGATACTGATGTTAAAGCTGGACAAAAATAAGTAGTCATTGAAAATAGCAGTTTTGTTATCCATTTCTGACACTTTGAAAAATAATATACTCAAATATGTTTTCATATGCTGATATCAAATTGATTTTTAAAAACGCGGTATCGATCTATTTTACTTTCAAAATCTCGTGAAATTTCCTCATTCTGTTACAAACTCTCGTGATATTTTGCAAATTCTTGTGAGATTTTGTCAGTAAAATAGATTTATACCGCGTCAATATATCAACATATAAAAATATGGCAAAATTTCGTGAATTTTGGGGGGATTTCGTAGCATAACGATGACATATAGCAATATTTCATTAGTTAAAGAGATTGACATGGTGTTTTTAAATGGCAATATATCAGCATATGAAGATATTGTGATATTTTAATGTATCAATATTTTTTCCCTCGTCTTTAGAAGTTTTTAAGTCTGTAAAAAAGAAGTTTTTGAGGAAGAAGAAGAAGTAGTTTTTTTTTCTTTTAGACTTTAGAAAGTCAGAAGCTGATCAAATATCGGGTTAAATATCGGTGGGGGGGCCGATGTCCGATATTCAGCTTTAAGGCCGATACCGATAGGGGGCCGATTATATCAATTCAATTCAATTCAGTTTATTTCTATAGCGCCAAATTCACAACACATGTCATCTCAAGGCACTTTAAAGTTCAACCAGATCATACAGTCAAATTGATACAAAGTTTTCTATCTAAGGAAAACCAGTTGATTGCATTGACTCATTGACTCAAATACAATCCCTCACACTAAGCATGCTTGTAGCGACAGTGGAGAGGAAAAAACTCCCTTTTAACAGGAAGAAACCTCCAGCAGAACCAGGCTCAGTGTGAGCGGCCATCTGCAGAGGCCGACTGGGGTTCAAATCGTGCATCCCTAATTAATTTAAGTGAATTTAACCTTCAAAGTTTACCAAAATGTAAAAAAAATGTAATTTAAAGCTACAGTGTGTAACTATTAGCGACATCTAGCGGTCAGACTGCAGACTGCAGCAACATGAACATCTCCCCCCCACCGCTTCTCCCCCCCAACAGTACGGCGAGCGTTACGGGGCAAAATGTCTTCCACGACGTCCGCATCACCTACCTTCTCAAGTGATGAGGTTTGTTTACATAGATAATTTTACAGATAGTATTTCATTAGTCTGTGTAGGGTATAGATTTCATGTAGACTTAAGATAATAAATATTCCCATTATTTTTTCTACATCTTTGTGACGTTTTGGCGATCTCGCAATCGCTAGTTTGTTGGCTCTGCGCTGCCGTAGCGCAAAGATGTCTGCCTCCATGGCTGCGAGACCCGCTCCTATGTAATTATAAATAACGAATTGTAAGGCAACGCAAATATTAAGGTTAAGAGGCTGAGCCCGTAGATGATGATAAATAACATAGTTATGTATAATATATTACATTTCTGACTGTATATCCCTGTAATTATTACACACTGTAGCTTTAAACTACACTACTTTTTACTTATACTTTTCACTACATTACTTGAGTACATCTATTTTTACAGTAATTCTTATACTTAAGTACAAGCCATTTCAGATACTTTAAGACTTTTACTCAAGTAACACTTCAATCAGTGACTTGGACTTTTACCAAAGTCATATTTTGGAGAGGTACTTATACTTTCTCTTGACTCCGAGATTTCAGTACTTTATACAACACTGAGCATAATACAAAAAATAAAAAACATCTAGGTCGAAATATGTGTGGTAAAGCACACCGGTGACATTGGACCACGACTCATGTGGCAACATCAATGTCTGCAGATCTGTCAAAGCACTCAAATGACATAATGGATCCTATGTTGCCCTAATGTGAAACAGAAGCAGTAGCCAAGGTTGAATTCAATCTAAAGCACTGTGCCTGTCATGATGGCTTAGGTGCTAACCAACTGGATTTAACACTGCGGCGTCGAGGCAAGGTCTGAAGACAGCTTATATACTGTGGATCCTCTGATGATGAGATGCGCCTCAGGTGTGTCGAAGGCTCAGCTCAGGAGGATCCATGGCGGACTCTGCTGGAGAGAGATGGAACTTCTCCAGCTCCCAACAGTACCCCCCCCTCAACGACCGCCTCTTGGCGGTCCGGAAGATGTCGATGGGAGGGAGCGCTCATACTCCTCGATCAGCGATGGGTCAAGGATGTAGGAACCAGGAACCCACTGGCGATCCTCCGGACCCTAGCCCTCCCAATCGACGAGGTACTGCCAACCGCGACCTCGCCGACGGGAGTCCACGATCCGGCGGACGGTGAAAGCAGGATGTCCATCGACTTCCAGGGCGGGTGGAGGGGAGTCGGATGGAGGGCACAAAGGACTTGAGATGACAGGTTTGACCTGAGAGACGTGGAACGTGGGGTGGATGCGAAGAGTCGGGGGAAGTTCATCCACTGTATCAGGCATCCACTGTATCAGGCGAGATCTAACAGAAGAAGGGACATAAGTTCGGTTTGGAGGACCGTTACCTGGGTCAGGTTCAGAAGCCAGGGCAGAGTTAATAAGATCGGTGATCTCCCAGGTAACCACTCCAACAGTGCAGGATGCGGGAAGGACATGTTCAGGCGTCTCGGATTGATCAACGGAGTAAAGACGAGAGAGAGAATCGGGTTTGACATTCTTGGATCCGGGTCTGTAAGAAATTATGAGGTTGAAACGAGAGAAAAATAGGGACCATCTTGACTGACGGGGGTTGGCCTGTTTAGCAGACTGGATGTAGGCAAGGTTCTTGTGATCTGTCCAAACAAGAACCGGGTGCTCAGCTCCCTCCAGCCAGTGTCTCCATTCCTCCAATGCCAGCTTGATGGCCAAGAGTTCACGGTCTCCAACGTCGTAGTTCTGCTCTGCGGGGGAAAGTCTACGAGAGAAGAAGGCACACGGATGAACTCTTTGATCTGTGTCGAGTCTTTGAGATAAGACTGCCCCCACACCAGAGTCGGAAGCGTCTACTTCGAGGATGAATTGTTTAGATGGATCGGGCTGGATCAGCACAGGAGCTCTGGAAAACAAAGTCTTAAGTTTATCGAATGCTGTTTGTGCCTCGGGGGTCCATTGGAAGGTTCTCTTGATAGAAGTTAGAGAAGTTAGTGGAAGAGCAGTCTGACTATAGTTCCTGATGAATCTTCGATAAAAATTAGCGAAGCCAAGGAATCTCTGCAACTGCTTACGGTTTTTAGGAACCGGCCACTCCAAAACTGCCTTTATTTTATCTTCAGAAGGCTTAACCTGCCCGCCCTCGAGCACAAACCCCAAAAAGGTGACTGAAGACTGATGAAACTGGCATTTCTCGGCTTTGACAAAAAGTTTGTTCTCTAGTAATCTTTGTAACACCAGGCGGACATGTTTCTTATGCTCAAAAAGGTCTTTAGAATAAATGAGTATGTCATCAATGTAGACGAACATGAACACATTCAAAAAGTCTCTGAGAACGTCATTTACCAAGGCTTGAAAACATGCAGGGGCATTAGTTAGACCAAAAGGCATAACCAAATATTCAAACTGGCCCAAGGGAGTCTTAAAGGCTGTTTTCCACTCATCTCCATCTCGAATCCTGAGGAGGTGATAAGCGTTCCTTAGATCAAGTTTGGTGAATACAGTAGCCCCTTGGACAGGTTCAAATGCAGAAGCGAGTAATGGGAGAGGGTACTTATTTTTGATAGTTATTTGGTTTAGGCCTCTGTAATCAATACAGGGTCTTAGTGAACCGTCCTTCTTGCCAACGAAAAAGAACCCTGCCCCTAACGGAGAAGAAGATGGGCGAATTATTCCGGCAGCTAAAGACTCATTAATATATTTTTCCATGGTTTCTTGTTCAGGTTTGGAAATATTATAAAGTCTGCTGCTGGTAAGGGGTGCTCCAGGTAATAGCTCAATCGCACAGTCATATGGTCTGTGTGGTGGAAGGGACGTAGCACTGACCTTACTGAAGACTAGGGGTGGGTATTGCCAAAGAAGTCACGATTCGATTCGAATCAGGATTCACAGGCCACGATGCGATTCTATCACAATGCATCACAATACTTGAATTATTGCGATGCATTGCAATATTTTCTCCTCCATGTTTTGTTTTTGAATGACTCGGCACAGTATCCCGCGGCCGGAAATGCTTGTGACACAAGGCAGCGTGCGTCAACACATTTGCAGCGACATCTACTGGACTGAAAGTTGTATTACACTTGTTTTTGGCTGATGTTCGCCAACCATTCATGCAATTTTATTTATTCATTTTTTTAAATTAATAATCGATTCTTGGCATCAAGAATCGATGCAGTAGATCACGAAAATTAGAATCACGATGCATCATCATCACGATTATTTTGCACACCCCTACTGAAGACAGGAGCCAAATCATGGTACTCAGAAGGGACAGAAGTAAGGTCAGGAGAGTCCATCTCCCCCCCACCTCTAGGGGACCCCACAGCGGGAGCTGCCGAACGGAGGCATGTTTCATGACAAAGAGTTGACCAGGATTCCACATGACAATCAGTCCAGTTAATATGGGGATTATGTTTCTCAAACCATTCAAAACCAAGCACCAGAGGGGAACATGCGGAGGGAAAAACAAAAAATGTTAAGGTTTCTCGATGATTACCTGATATTAGTAGCTCGAGAGGTTGGGTTTGATGGGTGACCTGGTGGAGTTTCTTCCCATCAATAGCAGAGACACAAAGAGGCTGGGTTAGAGGAACGGTTTCAATTTGAAGCTGCTGGACAAGATTTGAGTCAATTAAATTTCGTTCACAGCCTGAATCAATGAAAGCAGAAAAAGAGAGGTTCTGATCTGAGAAGAATAAAGTGGCAGGGAGCATCAGACGAGGAGATTTTTCAGAGTTAACATGGCCCCCCAGACTCCTCAAAACCTCTGACGGGCCCCGGCTTTTGATTTAGCTGGGCATGAAGCGATGAAATGACCACTCTCACCACAGTAAATGCACAGTTTGCTCAGAAAACGTCTTTGTCTTTCCTCAGGAGTCAGCCTAGTATGTCCAACCTGCATGGGTTCGATTTCCGTCTCTCCAGTATGAGAGGCCTGAACAGGCAAAGGGAGAGACTGGGTTTTAGGTCTCGGTTTGGACAAATGTTCTGTATTATTAGAAGCAGGGGCAGAGGCAAAGGAACCCTGATTCCTATATTTGGAGCTGTTTCTAGCTCGGATCCTGTTGTCCAGCTTAATTGTCAGGCGGATTAATTCTTCGAGTGTTGCAGGTTCGTCGAGGGTTGCAAGTTCATCCTTGATGCTTTCGTTTAAAGCCATAAAATAAGCGCCCTTTAAAGCACTTTGATTCCATCCGGAAGCAGCAGCTTTTACCCGGAAGTTAATGGAGAACTTCGCCACTGAAGAACTTCACTGTTTGAGGTTAAAAAGAGCACGAGAGTCAATGGTTTGATCAGTTTCTTGGTTGAATACTTGAGAAAATTCAGAGACAAAATCGGTGTATTGACAATTGAGGCTTTTGTCAGAAGCAAACCTTGCCTGAGCCCATTCCAGGGCTCTTCCTGTCAATTGGGACAGAATGAAAGTAATCTTTTTATAATTCGTGGGAAAACTGCCAGGAGAATTCTGAAAAATTAAACGACATTGAAACAAAAATCCCTTGCAGTCCTTCATATTACCAGAAAATTTCTCCGGTAGGCTTGGGCGGAACTCAGGTGATGACGTCACTGCCGGTGACCTCGGAGGCGGAACTGGACCCGGAAATGATTGCGCAGCCGACGTGGCGTTAGCGCTGTTCATGTAGTTAGCATAGCCTTGAAGCATTTGATTCTGCATTTCAATATGGGAATTTTACTCAAGAATAGCTAGAGCGTGTCCATGGATTTGAGCCTCCTGCTCCTCCAATCGACGATGGAGGTGATCTGCTGGGCCTTGTGTTTGGCCGCAGTGTTCTGTCATGATGGGTTACTGAGAGGCCCAAGATGCAGAACACCACGGAGACAGAATAAAAGTTTAACAGGTTTATTGTTTCACAAAGCACATGGAAATAACACTGGCACTGGTTCAGGCCTGGGGGCTGGTTCACTGGAGTCTGTGTGGGAGACAGTTCAGTTAGCGTTGGATCAGTTGAGTTTGAGTTTAAGGTTTTCAGGTTTGTACCTTGAGGAGTCCTGGTAAAGCCTTGAGGGAGGAACTGTTGGGTCCAGAGATTGTTTTGTTCAGCAGAGTCCGAATACTGCTTCAGCGTCTTCTAGCGTGAAGGCAGACCTTGGTTCTGAGTTTCCAGCTCTTAGTCCTGAGCTGCATGAGAATCCAGAGAAGAGTCTTCGGGTTTGGCTCAGAGGGCAGGCTCGGCAGGTTAAGCTCTTCCAGAGCTTCACAGGAGAAAAACAGGTTTCCTGAAAGCAGAGACAAAGGGTTAGAATCCAATCTGGATTCAATGGCAACAAGGTTCTCAGAAGAGAACCAACTGGATTTAACACTGCAGCGTCGAGGCAAGGTCTGAAGACAGCTTATATACTGTGGATCCTCTGATGATGAGATGCGCCTCAGGTGTGTCAAAGGCTCAGCTCAGGAGGATCCATGGCGGACTCTGCTGGAGAGAGATGGAACTTCTCCAGCTCCCAACAGTGCCAAAATAAAACAAAGCCCTCTGAAGAGAAAACAAAAGTAAAATCCGTGGCCTGACAAAATATGCTGCCTGACTTGAACAAACCACTTCTGGAGAATTCGCCACAGTACGTTGAGCAAAGCAAGACATGTTATCATTACTTTTAAAACCAATGCAGGAGAAATGAAATAATCAAAATATGCTTTTTCTTAGAAATTCAATAAATAATTTCTTTCAAGTCAGTATCATGTTTTATTTCTGGCTTATCAACTCTTTGCAAGTTTGAAAACAAGCAAGAGTTTCTAACTGTTTAGCTGCTAACTTGTAATATAAGCCTCATTTTCACAAATAGAGATTATATCTGTGCATCATGTGTTGTGACTTTGACTTATGACCAAAGTTCAGGCAGGGACTCAAGAGCAGCATAGTAAAAAGAAGGATTTAATATTAACAAAATACAGAAACTTACAACCAGGGGAACAGGACATGACGTACAGACAGAGAACTTAGTGTAAAGATACAAGCGGCACACCATCAGAATCAGGCAGGGAATAAAGACAAGCAGTGAGTTTTAATACTGCGGCAGGGTTGGAGATTGTCGAACCACAGGAGCTAATTCAGGAAAAATTGGAGCAGCTGAGGCAAAATAAAGGCAGGACAGCTGAGGGACAAATATTCATTAACAGATGAAGCTATTAAGACACCCAGAGACCTCTCACAAACGAGAAAGAAAAACTCTAAATCAGAATTCACAAATAACAGAACACGAAAACAAGAGTGCAATAATTTCCAGGAAGACCCAGTGACTCATCTATAATGATTTTTTAAATTTTAAGCTTAATATAACAAGTTATAAATCACATAAACCTCTTTTAAATAAGGCACTGTATATCCTTCAGTGCTGATAGATTACCTCTTATTTTGCAGGACAGTTTAAGCTCCTGCTGATGAAATAACCTGTTAAAGGCAATAAATCCCCAAGTTAAGCTATTAAAACCCAAGTTTTATGAACTCTTGTTAAACTGCTACGCAACACTAACTGTATCTGTGTCAGAGCCTTGATAGATTACTCTGCTGCATTGCTGAAAAGCTCCTTTCAGGATTCCTATCAGCACATCTCCCATGCATGTCCAAACCTGTACCAGAGCATCAACTCTGTTTTACCTGAAGATGCTTTCGATTACTAGCAAACAATGATTAAGAGAGCATTTACCTTCTAGATGAAAAGATACTTTAAAGAAGATTATTTGGACATTTCTGCTGTAAGAAATACAAATATGTTCTTATAAGAGCTGATTCATATTTATTATGAGTACATTTTTGTTTCTAATTTTAAATAACCCCTCCTTGCTCTTAAAGTTTTATCTTTCACGCTGTCACATGTGTGATGAGTTGCGTGAATTATTCTGTGTGTGGGAGCAGATATGAACAAGCTCTTGCTTGCTGTAATCCCTTGACTGCTTGTCAAACCAAAGATCCTTAGCAGCGCCGCTTTGAAGCTAAATACCAGGAGGTATGGTATGCAGGAGTCCGGACAGATGTCAGAGACTAAGACATGTTAATATATAGAAAAAGTTATGAGAAATTATCCTGTGTTTTGCCTCATACAGCATGTATTCATTTATTATCTTGATGGGTTTCAAAGTATAATAAAGAGCTGTTGTTTTTTTTAAAATAGTATTTCATATCAGAACATGTTTTAATTTAATCTGTTAGGGAAGTCTAAATGTTTATCTTCCTTAAAGCCAAGTTTGCTCTCAAATAAAAATCTCGAAATGGAGAACGTGATAAAAAGAAAGATAAAATCATGAAGCTTATGCAGTTTAGTGCAACTGAAAGTGCTTAAAAGGCGGGTGTAAAATGTTATTTTTCTTTACATATTATATTCAAGGAAAAAATGGGCAATCTGGAAGGGAAAATAAACGATTTCCAGAGGAAAAAAGACCTTCCAAATATATATTCCCCTCTCAAAACTTTCTTTTCTCTCTCAAAGTTAAAGTCTTTGCTCTTTATTCAGGATTTTTTCTCGATGTGAAAAATGTGTCATAGGCCTGTGTTCCTATTGGCCAGTCTCAACAGAATTAACAACTCAGTAGTGATATATACTGTGTTTTAATTCAGCGGCTGCGTCCTCCAAAGGCCAGATTCGTTGGCCGATTACGTGATGGCGTGGCGCCAATGCCTGTTAGGACTGGAAGATTCCTTCAACAAATGCACCTTTCTTTTTTTCCGTTCTGAAGGACAGGTCCGGTGTATCCTAACTATCCTCCAATATCCCGTGATCCAGAGCGAGTCCAAGCAAGCCGACTGCTTCGTGCTCAAAGGAAAATGGAAAATGGCGCAGAACAGTGGTGAATATTGTTATTGTCTAATAAAATACAAGTCATACAGTTGACATACTCTTACATACAAAGTTTTGTCCAAATGCCTAATTTAAGAAGCCAGCAGGTCATAGAAAAACCTAATAATTGGATACATATAGAAAAATAGAAGGAGGTATTATGAAATACATATATTTAAAAAAAAACACCTTGGAAAATCACAGCTGGGTTTCCTGTAATTAGATGTCGGATTCTACAGATTAGGTTTGACCAGAAAAAAGCTGAAAGCAGCTATTGTCTGATAGCTGTTATCTGATGTGGCATCAACACCTGTAATTTTGTGCAAGTTTGCACAATTCCACTTACAGTAATATCACAGTCTGTCGTTGGTTAGAGAGACACGCAGCCTCTCAGACATGTCTTTATGGGGTGCATTTAAAACCACAACAAACAAATTTAAACAATAACATTTTTAAGAAATACAATTGTAAAAAACTAAATATGAAAACCCTTTGGAAAAATTTTTTGAAAAAGTAACTAACTTTTTAAAAGTGTTTTTGAGTAAGAAGTTTTTAAAAGTTGCATTTCTGGATTACATTTTTTCATATTTCCATTGACAAATTTTTATCCTTTTTTCAAATTTTTATTGACTAGATCTTTTATTTGCTAGCAACAATAAATAAACCAAATTCACTCCACAGATCTGCACTCTGAAACAAGCTGAAAGCCAAAAGTGCTACCAATTGGCTGACTGATGTGCTACACCAGGGCAGCTAGCCATTAAAAACACATCGCAATAATTAAGGCCAGCCAACTTTATTTGTACAGCACAATTTAGTACAAAGACAATTCAAAGTGCTTTCCAATAATTAAACAGTAAAATAGAAGGAAATAAAACTAAGTAAAAACTAAACAAGATAAGAAGCAGGTAGTAAAGCAAATAAAACAATTGAACCACAAATAACGCCTTAATAATGCAGTTGAGAGTTCTAAACATATGCTTTTTTTTTTACTTTTGATTTAAAAGAAACTCAGGCTTTCAGCACTTTTACAGTCTTCTAGGAGTGTTTTTCTGTTAAGTGGAGCATAGCAATAAATGCTGCTTCTCCATGTCTGGTTCTAGTTCTGGGTCTACAGAACAGGCTTGAACTAAAAGACCTGAGTGTTCTGGTAGAGTTGTAAATTCACCCTTTCTACAACACATGCAGTGTCTTGGGTATAAGTGTGTACTTTTCCTAACAACCAGATCAAAATGTGATGATTGCAACACTTACAGTATGATGCCTTGAGCAACTGGCTCTGTTTGGTTAGTTTCAGTTTTAGCAAAGGATGGATTCCTTCCTCCATCTCTGTCCAACTGAAAGCAAAAGCAAAAACAAACGTTGAGCAATGATAGCCTGAGGCACAACTGTGATATTAGTTCCTGTTGAGGTGTTGTTATCTGACCAGTTCCAGCAATAGCTTCAAAGGTCTGAAACGTCACACCTGTCAGTAAGAGCTGATGAATTCCCTTTACTATAAATGGTACCGTCTTTAAAGAAAAAACTTAGAAACTGGGTCGTTCTGACACTAGATACCCGGCATAGATTTCTCCAATGTTTTAATCTCGACGTGCATTTAGATTTTTTTCTTAGTTTCTGTCTGTTGGACATCTGTTCAATCAGTTTTGCATCATAGCAACAGGAGAACCTGTTTAAAATTTCCTATTTAAGTCTGAGGAGAGCCAGCTGGTAATGGAAAATCCGAGGAATGGGAAATTCAGAATAATTACCGGCACAGCCCTGCGATTACTATTCAGACGCGGTGTGTTCAGCCTGCGTTTTGTTTTTCTTCCTTGTTCTTATTTTAATTTCCTTCATTACTTTTACTTTGATCATTAACTAATTTTTCACGTTTCCCATATTCTCCTTCATCCTTTCACCTTCTTTGCTTATTCCTTTCTGACTTTGTAGTTCTTTGTATCCTTCCTTCCTTCCTTCCTTCCTTCCTTCCTTCCTTCCTTCCTTCCTTCCTTCCTTCCTTCCTTCCTTCCTTCCTTCCTTCCTTCCTTCCTTCCTTCCTTCCTTCCTTCCTTCCTTCCTTCCTTCCTTCCTTCCTTCCTTCCTTCCTTATTAGTTTGTTACAGTTCACTCTCTTTGTAGAACTTGACAATAAAAATTTATATTTACTAAGTAGAAACTAAAAAAAGCACTTACTCTACACCAAGAGGCCAATTACATGCCAACAAGCTGTTATCAAACCACGCTATCTGCTCTCTGATCTCTTCTTTCCTGTGCAGACAGACACAGATGGTCTCAAGTGTAAATATTCACTTAGTTTCCTTTCCTTTAATACTTGGTTTTAAGCAGAGGCATGCTGCCCTCCACTGGCTCCCAGTTTAAACTCTAATCCTGACTGATACTGGAGAGGGTGATTTAAGATAGATTGGATCATTGTTTGCCAAACCTTTCTCGGTTATTTAAAAGAAAATTTTTGACAGTCCAACAAAGAATTATGACTGGCCCGGGCAATTCAAGATAGATTAGAACAACTTTAGGGTCCTTTTGAAGATATAGATTGTCAACATGCTATATTTCATTGTTATAAAGAGTTTATATCCCTCAAATGCCATAAAATTCAGGAAATTGAGTCCAGTAACCGAATCTCCTCTAATGGATTCCTTATGTGCATCATGTTACAGCTGTTAATGCTATTATTGAGGCTTAGTGTTTGTTTCTGTGGCTCTTTTCCCCCTCTGACTGAGCTAAGAGACCTTTACGCACCCTGCTAATAATTGATGGAGAAAAACCAAAGATCTGACACACCTCATTATATTGTTCCTCATCCACTTTCACATTTAGCTATTTAATGACGTTTCTGGAGATTTAAAATAAAAACACCACAAATAAAATGGATTTGAAGGTAAAGATAAAGTTATTCTTCTAATTTTTGTATTTTTTTTATGTCAGGTTTGCTATTTTTCCATGAAAACCATCGCTCAGTATTTACAGGAATAAAGGATTCTTTTAAAATAATGACAGGGACATTAGTCTGCTTTTATTTATGTTTTGAGTCTCTGTGTGTCTATAGAAGTAGCAGTTATCTTCTGGCCCTCACAGCAATGACTCCAAGCAGTTTTTATCTCATTACAACAACATGAAGCCTCCTGACCCGTCAGGTTATGAAGCTACTGTAAAACGTCCGGGACATCCAGTTTGTCCTGAGAAACCTCCACGGTTGCTGCGTAAAATGGGAATGTCTGTGTGAAGACCCCAACTTTGAACGGAGGAGAAAGTTTTCCAGTCAGACCTTTGGCTCCCTGAACATGGCCCTCTGAGTCCTTCAGTGAATCAAGATTTCAAATGAAACAGTAAGTTATTACAAATTATTTCTTTGAACATCCGTTGAATTGATTTAATTCTATTACAAATACTACTATTCTTCCTTTCTCTTCTTTGTTTTTTGGGTCATCATCTATTTTATTTTGAAAAAATGATCTAAATTACCGTTTTTAATTCAATTCAATTCAGTTTATTTTTCCATAGCGCCAATTCACTACACATGTCATCTCAAGGCACTTTACAGTTCACCAGATCATCCAGTCAAATTGATTCAAAGTTTTCTAAGGAAAACCAGTTGATTGCATCGACTCATTGACTCAAATGCAATACCTCACACTAAGCATGCTTGTAGCGACAGTGGAGAGGAAAAACTCCCTTTTAACAGGAAGAAACCTTCAGCAGAACCAGGCTCAGTGTGAGCGGCCATCTGCTGAGGCCGACTGGGGTTCAAGGAGACAGAAGCAGAGATACAAAAAGCAGCTGTAAAAGGCGGCCCCGTCCAGGAAACACACAGCCAGGCAGAC
This sequence comes from Cyprinodon tularosa, assembly GCF_016077235.1. Lineage (NCBI taxonomy): Eukaryota > Metazoa > Chordata > Actinopteri > Cyprinodontiformes > Cyprinodontidae > Cyprinodon > Cyprinodon tularosa. Next base: position 1,380,212 of record NW_024039259.1, read on the forward strand.
GAGCTCCAAGCCAGCTCCCATGCCAGAGGATAAAGAGAGCACATCCAGTTAGTCACAGTCAGAGAAACAGGACTACACTGGAAAAACAGGCCAATCTCCATCATCTATAAACAAGGGTCTTGACGGCAACAGGACAGCTGATGTTTCTCTCCAGGATGGCGTCACAGCCAAACAGGAAGAGACGAGGTGAAGCTACTATGAGAAAAAACAGAGAGAGCAGAACGTTAGAGATTGAACTAACAGATTCTGCAAAGTGGGAGAATAGAGATAGAATTAAGCAGAATGATGAAATTGGGGTCCCTATGTCCTCCAGCAGTCTAAGCTTATAGCAGCAGAACTATAGAGATAGATCAGGATAACCTGAGCCACTCTAACTATAAGCTTTATCAAAAAGGAAAGTTTTAAGCCTAGCCTTAAAAGTAGACTGGGTGTCTGCCTCACGGACTAAAACTGGTAGTTGGTTCCACAGGAGAGGAGCCTGATAACTAAAAGATCTGCCTCCCATTCTACTTTTAAAAATTGTAGGAACCAATAGTAAAGCTGCAGATTGAGAGCGAAGTGCTCTGTTAGGAACATAAGGAACAATCAGATCTCTGATATCAGATGGAGCTTGGCAATTTAAGGCTTTATATGTGAGAAGGAGGATTTTAAATTCTATTCTTGATTTAACAGGAAGCCAATGAAGAGAAGCCAGGATAGGCGAGATATGATCTCTCTTTTTCATTTTCATCAGAACTCTGGCTGCAGCATTTTGGATCAGCTGAAGGCTTTTAACTACAGTTTGTGGACTTCCTGATAGTAAAGAACTACAATAGTCCAGCCTTGAAGTAACAAATGCATGGACTAGTTTCTCAGCATCACCCCTGGACAGGATATTTCTAATTTTTGCCATATTCCAGAGATAAAAGAAGGAAATTCTAGAAACCTCTTTGATATGGGATTTAAATGACAGGTCCTGATCAAAAACACCAAGATTTTTTACTTTATTATTTGAGATCAGTTTAATCCCATCCAAATGAAGTGACTGTCTAATCAGCTTATTTTTCAAAGACTCTGGTCCAAAGACTATAACTTATGTTTTGTGTGCATTCGGAAGGAGAGTTTCCCTCCCCAAAAATAGTAAGTGTACTAAAATATGTGTTAAAGGTTTATAATGTATTTCCTGACAAAATGAATGCCTTAAAAAGTGCATTCTTTTTCCAAAGAAACAAGTATTGATTTTACACATAAATCATCTCAGTCCATCTGCAATTAGTCTTTACTCCTTAAATCAAAGGAAAATACGCTTCAAGAAATTTGTCTAATAGTGCACTATTTGCCAAAAGCAAAAACAATATCTGTATGTTTTGCAGTACATGGGCCAGGACCGGTTTTAGAGGGGCACTGGCCCCTGTTGGCCCCTGTCTAGAACCACCCATGGGAATAACTTTCTAAAGGACTGGTGTGCACTTTTCCCCAAACACCGTGGCTAGTAAGTCCCCACCAATAATTTCCACTTTTTTTTCTCCCCCTTTCCGCTGATTTACTTGACAAAAGTGTTGCGTCCTTGTGTACTACGTAGATACAAAAAAAAGCTTGGGTTCTTAGAGGACCATGACTCACAGTTACAGGTTGAAACACATTGTTTTCCTATTTAGCAAACAAAATCAGACTGCAGAGCTGCGTTATATCATATTAGTTGACAGGTTCATAAATCTGCTTTAAGCAGAGCACAAAGACGAGTAAGCTGCAGATTTAAAGATCAAACAGATTTACTGGAATATGCAACATGCAATAAAATTTCTCAAGTTTACAAGGAAAAAATTGCAATGTTATATTTTAACAAATCTTCTGTAATTCAGCAAGACACAGAAAAAGCTGCGCCAACCAACCCAAAGATAATGCACTAAAAGGTATCTGCATATCTATATAATGTATTTTGGTACTTTTGTTCTCAACAGGAAAGCATTCCATAAATATGTTTGGAATCATTTTTGAAACATTCTAAAACCTAATGAAAGTCCTTGGTTCGCATAGCTGTAGATCCATCAGCCGCCACCCTTAGCGTATCCCCACCCACTTTCAAAGTTACAGCATGCAGTCATGTTTTGAGCTTTATCACTGAGACATTCAGGAAGTCACTTCATTTATTTCTTTTAGAAGGCTGTAGTATCATTTTTGCCCCCTTATCCATTTGAGCTTGTAATTTCTATATCAAGTACAGCAGTCCAAACTTCATTGGTGTCAAAAGTACACACATTTGTTACTCAAGTGTAGATACTGCAATTTAAAAACACTCTGGTTAAAGTTGAAGAATCAACTTGACCTCTTTACTCAAGTAAAAGAGAAAAAGCATGTGCTCCAAAAACTACTTAAAGTATAAAAGTATACAGCCAGATGCCACTATATGAATTGAAAGCTCCATTTTAGAACCATTTCAAAAAATTCTTTGAGATAGGGCCAAGGATGAGGGAGGTCCTGTTGGTCTCCGTCTCCCGATACGCTCTCGCCTGTGTCCGACCTTTCAGACAGTTCAACATATTTTTCTGAATCCGACATTGTAGCATGGCATAGACAATTTGTGTTTACAGTTGGAACACCTGCTTGCTTCTGATGATTTCCTTTAGCTAACCAATGAGTGTTTGTTATACGACTCATCCAACTACACTAGTTTTCACTAGATGTGGATGGAACCAATGATCTGCATTGGATGACGTACATGGCGTGAAATATTTATAAACATAAAACCTAAGCCAAGAGTAACGAGTAACGTTTGTTTTAAAAATTTAAGGAATAGAAAGTACAGATACTTGTGTGAAAATGTAATGAGAAGTCAGGAGAAAAAGTATAGATATCTACACTGCAAAAAAATGGAAATCTAATTAAACAATTTTTACTTAAAAGTGCATTTTTTCTCCAATTCAGTACAAAAGTGAGACACTTTGCCAATGGAACAAGACAATTTACATTTAAAAAAACTATTGTATTGTCTTATTTCAAAGTTCATATTATCTAATTATATTTTAAGAGTAAAGACACAAATTTCATTGGCAAATCATTGTATTTACCCACTCAAATTAAGGGTAAATCCACTTAAGATATTTTTACTTATTTCTAGATCATTTTTGCAGTGAATAAGGTGTACTTAAGTACGGAAAAGTAGCGTTTTTACTTCATTACTTGACACCTCTGAAACTATATATACTATATCTAGCCTGCAGTCACAACTTAATGTTAAGAAAAAACTAACCCCTTAAAAGTAGATGCATAATACACCTGATTCAGGATTAACCATAATATTAATGATGCCAGCTCAACTTGCAAATGTCTTATAATGAAGCTGCCACTTTCCAGTCAATATAGGTTGTGCAACTTACTCCACTTTACAATATAATTTCTGAACCTAAGATTTGGCTAATAAAAATAGTCATTCCCTCTAGTCAATATACAAGTTAAAAATCTTTGCAAGGGCAGTTTATTTGATCAAACCTAACACTCCAATGTTAACCTTCTACAACAAGACTCCAGTGAATACATAACAGTTTTGAATCTGCAGTCACCGATCAAAAAGACAACTCATTTAGTACCATCAAAAATCTTTTTACAAGCACCAAAACCCCTTTTCCACATCTGAAGGGATTTGCAGCTTCAATGTTTAAAACAGCAAGTTTGCAGGTGCACGAAGGGTTTAACATTTATAGAGGATATTTAGTTTCTTTATGTCCAGGGGGCTCAGTCGGATCCTCTGTCCAATGTTTTGGGCTTTTTTATGGGTTACAATAGTTGGATTCCCATCCACACTGAAAAACGACCTGTACAGAAAGTTAAAATCAGTGGATAAACAAATAAAAACACTAGTGTTTAAACATTTCATACCAATTAGGCAAGAGGAGTTACTTACGGTCCATAGTGCATGATGGAATCATAGTCATAAGGCTGGTTTAGAGTGTCTCCATTTTTTACTTTGAAGTTTCTCTTCTTGCCTTGAAAATAAAAACAGTATTTGAATTCAGAATTTTACCCTCAAGAGATGGTACCATCAGTTATATCTTTAATGGTCACCACATTAATCATCTGGCAAAGGGAGATCAAACATTTACCTTTTAAGATTGTACTAGGCCCAACCATAATGCCTTTGGACAGTTCATAAGAATCAATTAAAGGTTTTAGCGGATGTCAAAACACCGCCTGCACATTCTAGAACCATCTTTTAAAGATGCAAGAGCCCGTTTAAAGTTGGAAATTAAGGGTCTTCAAGCACATTGCAAACAAACTCCTTTTCCCCCAATCTCAGATTAATTTTTGTGAAGATCTAAAAAACAATATAACACCAATTAGGCTATTCCCAACAAGCCCTTTTTTCAGCTCCCCCCACCTTTTATAAAGAGCATTTCTTTGGAGACTACACTGGAATTAAAGCAAGTGAATAACAAAAGCTGAGCTAAATCCATTCAAGATACAAAACTAAAAACCTTTAAGCATAAAAAGCCCCAATTGTTGTACTTCAGGGCTCCAAGTGTATTGGTTCAGCCTCATTGGTCATGTCTGGATAAATCTTCTAGAGTAAACCCCAAAAAAGTCATTTGATAGGCATTTACTTGGAATGACGCTTGACCAGTTGATGGAAATGTATTCGTCTCTGTCATTACGAGTGTGCTCATGGTATAACCCTAAAGCATGTATAAGCTCATGGGCCAGGTTGCCAGTGGTGCAGGATTGGGCGAAGTAGACTGGCTGACTTCCACCAGTCATGCCAATGAAGGATGCGCAGCTGGAGTTAAGAAAAGAAAGAGTCTTCAGAATGAGCCATGGACATTTTAAACAGTTTATAACTGATGCTGTTGGAATTGGGTTAAACAATTTTCCCCATCTGGCCATTTTAGGCAATGAAAAATGGCTTCTCATCATAAGCCATTTTGTTTACTGTAGATCTCACCCTTTGCCATCTTTAATACTAATATAGTGCAGCTCATCAGTGTGTGGAATAAAGCGAATACAGGTGAATCCTGATATCATCCTGAAGGCTTCCTGGATTTCAGCCTGCCGCCCTGTTGGCACAAAGTAATGTTTGAAATCAGAACAGACTATTTAAAGTCAGATTACCTGAAATTACTACAACTCACCAAGGTTTGGGCTGATTTCGTATGGGACAATGCCATTTGCCCACACAGATTTAACAGCATTCCGGTCCTCCTGCCAATTAAAATTAACATTAGGGAACCACTAAGATTTAGTCTAAGAAAAAAAAATTTTTAAAATTTGACTGACCATCATTATTATGTCGCCCTCAATCTGATTCCCTTCCAGGTCTACACCACAAGACAAAGATTATTTTTGTTGAATTTATTGATTCAGTTACTTACAAGGTGTGTAGATTGTACCTTGTAAGGTCTCTGCACTCTCATTGGATGCCCCTGCACTCCCGTTGTGTGGGGGAGCCTCGTCCCAGGCCACTGCCGCTGCCCTTGCACTCCCGTTGCGTGGGGGAGCCTCGTCCCAGGCCACTGCCGCTGCCCTTGCACTCCCGTTGCCCTGGTGGGCCCGGTCCCAGGCCACTGCCGCTGCCCTTGCACTCCCGTTGCCCTGGGGGGCCCGGGCCCTAGCCAACGCCCTAGCCCTTGCACTCCCGTTGCCCTGGGGGGCCCGGTCCCAGGCCACCGCCCTAGCCCTTGCACTCCCGTTGCCCTGGGGGGACTCGTCCCAGGCCGCCGCCATAGCACTCCCGTTGCCCTGGGGGGACTCGTCCCAGGCCGCCGCCATAGCACTCCCGTTGCCCTGGGGGGACTCGTCCCAGGCCGCTGCCATAGCACTCCCGTTGCCCTGGGGGGCCTTGTCCCAGGCCGCTGCCGCCCTAGCACTCCCGTTGCCCTGGGGGGCCCGGGCCCTAGCCAACGCCCTAGCCCTTGCACTCCCGTTGCCCTGGGGGGCCCGGTCCCAGGCCACCGCCCTAGCCCTTGCACTCCCGTTGCCCTGGGGGGACTCGTCCCAGGCCGCCGCCATAGCACTCCCGTTGCCCTGGGGGGACTCGTCCCAGGCCGCTGCCATAGCACTCCCGTTGCCCTGGGGGGACTCGTCCCAGGCCGCTGCCATAGCACTCCCGTTGCCCTGGGGGGCCTTGTCCCAGGCCGCTGCCGCCCTAGCACTCCCGTTGCCCTGGGGGGCCTTGTCCCAGGCCACTGCCGCCCTAGCACTCCCGTTGCCTTGGGGGGCCTTGTCCCAGGCCACTGCCACCCTAGCACTCCCGTTGCCTTGGGGGGCCTTGTCCCAGGCCACTGCCACCCTAGCCCTTGCACTCCCGTTGCCTTGGGGGGCCTTGTCCCAGGCCACTGCCACCCTAGCCCTTGCACTCCCGTTGCCTTGGGGGGCCTTGTCCCAGGCCACTGCCACCCTAGCCCTTGCACTCCCGTTGCCTTGGGGGGCCTTGTCCCAGGCCACTGCCACCCTAGCCCTTGCACTCCCGTTGCCTTGGGGGGCCTTGTCCCAGGCCACTGCCACCCTAGCCCTTGCACTCCCGTTGCCTTGGGGGGCCTTGTCCCAGGCCACTGCCACCCTAGCCCTTGCACTCCCGTTGCCTTGGGGGGCCTTGTCCCAGGCCACTGCCACCCTAGCCCTTGCACTCCCGTTGCCTTGGGGGGCCTTGTCCCAGGCCACTGCCGCCCTAGCCCTTGCACTCCTGTTGCCTTGGGGGGCCTTGTCCCAGGCCACTGCAGCCCTAGCCGTTGCACTCCCGTTGCCTTGGGGGGCCCGGTCCCAGGCCACTGCCGCCCTAGCCGTTGCACTCCCGTTGCCTTGGGGGGCCCGGTCCCAGGCCACTGCCGCCCTTGAACTTCCGTTGCGCCAGGGGGGCACATCCCAGGCTGCCGCCACCTTTTCACTCCAGGCAACTAAAAATTTGTTTTACAAATGACATCACATTTCTAATAATAATTACATGAAGACAGTCCCAAGTGTTCTAAACATGTGTACTGTCTATACAGGAAAATATTGATGGGTCAACGGACACCGATGCATCAGAGCATGCAGAGAGCTCATACAGTAAAACCCTGTTTTGTTGCACTTCTCTCTATAGGAAAGTCACTTGACCAATACAGGAGTTGTTTCGAACATACCAATGCGCCAAAATATTTATAAGTAAGCTCATCTCTGTCAGGATGCATCTGACAAAAGAATCTCTGATCTTCTGCTTTTCAATTTCTTATTTATCCAATATACACATTTCAAATTGAATTACCTTAATTTTCATATTTTCTGTAATCGTAGTTACAAATGACTTCACATTACAACAGCCATCTACAGCCAATCCTTTTATTCAGAGTTTTTGGATGTCATCTCTGGAAATCCTATTGTTCCTTAATAAAATTTTGACAAAAAGATCCCAATCCACATCCATTCTTTTCATAAATTGTTCACATTAGGATAGGTGTCCACATTGACTGAATGTATATATAAAAAAAATACATTTAAATAAACATTTGAAATACAATACAACATTTTAAAGGTCAGGTTGGCAAGGTGGAAACTCTTCATGAAACTAGTGATGGGTTAATGAGGAATCCCAAAGGGTTTTGACACATTGCAAGACCGTTTTGAAATTGTCTCACAGAATACTGACACCTGCTGGACCTTTAAAGACACTACAGGGAGCTTATTTATCAGACTCAACTGAATTTATTTGATGACCTAGTACAATGATATAATTGAAATTATATCCATGTTTAAACTTAAAATTTTTAGATGCAGCTAATGAATAATGAGAACATATATCACAACGTGAAAATTGAATGAGAATGCTGATGGAGTAGGATTTTAAATCATTTTTAAAATAGGTACAGTAAAAACAGTTCATAAACTAAGAATCAATTTGGAAAGTTCAGTTAGTAGGTTGAGTGATAGACGACAGAACGAGAAAATGAAAAAAACGCAACAGCTGAAACGTTTCTATTCCTTTTAGGCTGCTCAAAAAAATTCTTGATAACTTTAAGAATAAACCGCATGCAGCCACTTTGGACCCATCACCAATGACAACCCATCAATTACACAACGTTTTTCTTTCCTATAATATTGCCAAGAAAAATAAGTCGAAATGATTTTCTAACAAATTAGATTTTTTTTTAAACAATGAAGCCTACCTGTTGACAAGCAGCCAAGCAACAGCAACACCAAACAAGGATCCACACTCATACTGACTGCAGGAGGAAAAAACTTTGAATCCACCAGCCTCTCTTTTCTGACTTAAAAAGGAAAACTCTCATCTCCACAGCTGGGATCACTTCCACTGATTGTATTGTTCCTAAATCAAGCACCAGGGGGCGCTGTGTTGTTTCTCCTATTCAATACTACAACATTTAGAAATTAGATCGTTATTTGAGCATATTTCAGCATATTCTACCCCTAATATTTAGGTTTTTACACATTAAAATGTGATGTGTCCTATTATTAATGTTCTCTACTTAAAGGGAAACAACATTGTTTAGAAAAAACAATGAGCTGTTTTTTTTTTTCTTTCAGAAATGCCAGTAATGGCAATTTTATTGCCTCTTCAACCAGTAACCCCCCTTGACACAACTGGCCAAGACTCGACAGACTGCTGTGTATTTAGCAAATATCTATTTAAACACATAATAGACAATAATATGCAAGTACGCAGAATCAATTGGATTTTATTATAAATTCTGCCAAAGTAATTTGTCTTACTACATGATGGCCGCTAGGTGGCAGCAGATAACTCAAATTGTTTTGTTCTCAGTCGTTAATTCCTCAAAATTCCAGCCGTGGGACACAGTTCCGTGAGAAGCATGAACCTTTGCTAAAACGTACCGTTTTGGGTTTGATTTAAAGGTTTTAATGTTAAATAATGGAAGTATTTGACAATTTACGTTAAAAAAAAACTCCGTCAACTCGTTTAATGCCAGGGTGCGTTCAGGGACTAAAGGAAAGCATCGGTCATTTGAAACTTGTGCTATCCAGGGTGTTGATGCAGCGAGCGCCCTCTGTGGGCCTTGGTGAGGGAATCTCTTATTTTATCAGATCTCCAGAAAGTAGTTTTCTGATTCCCGAAGAAAAAAAAAAAACCCCCAAAAAACACACTTCCATAAAAGCGTGTATTAAGAGCTGAGAATTTTTCACTTGTTTTAGTATTTTGTTTTATTTATAATGCATCAACTCCAGTGACAAACATACGACATTAAAACATTAAACCTCCCCCCTCTGTTCTTCCCAAGGCATATTTAAAAGGACTTTTTTCTAAAAAAAAAAAACCCACACAAATATTTAAGGGTTTCTTTGAAAGACATGATGTTATTTTAGGCTAGATATTGGTTTTAATATAGAAATAGAGCTAATACTTCTCATTTGCATTACCTGTTTAATTTTAAACCCCTAATATCAACGTTATAATAACAAAACCCACTAATAATGAGTTTCAACTCATTCAACTTATAAAGCTGACCATTAAGAAACTTTTCAGTTAAACTTTTTTTTTTTTTTTTTTTTTTTTTTTTTTACAAATCTGTGTTTCTGGCCCCTACGTTGAAAACATAAACTGTAAAAACAGTAGTAGGTCATTTTTTCTTAAACTAAATGTATTTTTCCTTGATTTGATGAGATCTTTAAGAAAATTTGCCAACGGAGTAGAATGATTTACACATAAAACAAGAAAATCTTGGTGCAACTGCATCTAAAATACTGATAAGGGAAAAGAAAACTTATTCCTTTGGCAGATCATTCAATTCACCTGCTTTGATTATGGGCAAATGCATTGATTTTTCAGGAATGTTTTCTTATTTAAATAATTTTTCACAGTGTAATAAATAAATATATTTCTTTTGATGACATGCTCTGACAGAGGAGACTTTAACTGATTTGACTCTTCTTTGCTGTTGTTCAGTATACAGCACTTTGGTCCTTTATAAGTTTTAAATTGCCTTATAATAAAATTGGATTACAATTCAATATTTCGCCTTTCAGATTTACTATATACTAAAAAACATATAAAGTTAACTTATTTTTAAGTTTTATTTCAGTCTAATATTTCTCAGAATTCTGACTTTAATCTCAGAATTCCGACTTTAATCTCAGAATTCTGCCTTTTTTCTCTCGGAATTCTGACTTTAATCTCAGAATTCTGCCTTTTTTCTCGGAATTCTGACTTTAATCTCAGAATTCCGACTTTAATCTCAGAATTCTGCCTTTAATCTCAGAATTCCGACTTTAATCTCAGAATTCTGCCTTTTTTTTCTCGGAATTCTGACTTTAATCTAAAAATTCTGCCTTTTTTCTCGGAATTCTGACTTTAATCTCATGAATTCCTAGACTTTAATCTCAGAATTCTGACTTTAATCTCAGAATACTCTGATGACTTTTAATATTCAGAATCTGACTTAATCTAGAATCTTTTCAGATTACTTTATTGTACTGTAAATTAGATCTAACTTCTGGCCAATCTTTTCGGAATTTATAGTTCTAAGTCAATAAACATTTAAATCACGGTAAATTTCAGCTGACATTTGTCTCTCAGTCAGTTATTTTAATTCTGAACACTAATGTGCCTCGATTAAGAATGTATATTTGACAAAATAAGATAATTAAAAAATCATTTAACTTCCATTTATTTTCAGTGACAATCTCTTTCGGTATTTATAATTTAAAGTAATATAAACTAATTTAACTCTACGAGTAAATCTTGTCAGAGCTGACATTGATTGGTCACTCTCCTATGTGTTTGTTATCAAGCATACAGATGCCTCCGATTATAATGTTTTAAATGAAAAAAATAAACATTGGTAATTCAATTTCGCTTTCAGGAATATTTTCTTCATTTAAATAATTTTTCAAGTGTAATAATAATATATTTCTTTAGACTGCTGACTCAGAGAGACTTTAACTGATTTGCTTTTTTGCTCGTCGTGATTCAGTATAACCAGGCACTTTTGGTCCGATTCTGATTAATTCAAATTGCTTATAAATCTCAAAATTGCATTACAAATTCAATACTTTAAGTCTAAATTTCAGCTTATTTCTCAAATCGACTTTATAAAAACATATAATTCTTTTTTTCTCGGAATTCTGATTTAATCTCATAATTCTGCTTTACTCAGAATTCTGACTTTAATCTCAGAATTCCGACTTTAATCTCAGAATTCTGCCTTTAATCTCAGAATTCCGACTTTAATCTCAGAATTCTGCCTTTTTTTTCTCAGAATTCTGACTTTAATCTAAAAATTCTGCCTTTTTTCTCGGAATTCTGACTTTAATCTCATAATTCTGACTTTAATCTCAGAATTCTGACTTTAATCTCAGAACTCTGACTTTAATATCAGAACTCTGACTTTAATCTCAGAATTCGGACTTTAATCTCAGAATTCTGACTTTTTCAGAATTCTGACTTTAATCTCAGAATTCTGACTTTTTTCTCAGAATTCTGACTTTTTCTCATATTGTACTGAAATAAAATTAAGAAATCAGTTAACCCTTTCTTTTTTTCCGTGGCCCCAATCCTCTTCGGTAATTTATAGATTTTAAAGTCAATATAAACAATTTAAATCTACGGGTAAATTTTCGAGCTGACATTATGGTCCTCTGCCATGTCAGTTTATTTTAATTCTGAACAACATAAGAGTGCCAACCGATTAAGAAATGTATATTTGACAAAAAAGATAAATAAAATAAACATTTAATTCCAATAGACGGTGCAGAGGTAGACAACGTCTGGTCTGTTCGAGCTTCAGTGAATTAGAAGTGAGTTTTCCCACTGACATTGAACGCCTCTACAGTCAGCACCCTGTGGGTCATGTGACGTCCTGTCATGTGATTCGGTCACTTCCTACTGGTTCGGTTCAGAGCCGATCCTCTCTGCTGTATCATGTCGTCTTAATTGAGCGCCACAGGCGGGATCCAGCTCGGTAAAGACATGTTTATCCAGGATATATCGACTCAACGCGGGCCTCTGAGGCTGGTTCTGTGGCTCTGCGTCGGTGTGGGGTGTCTGTTGGCTCGGTCCGGAGCAGAAAAGGACCGCAGCGGCAGCTTGTGGTACCAGGACCTCTGCAGGTAACAAAACACACCTCCTCCACTCACACTCACCAAAACTCATTACACTGCCTTATTTTGTCTGTAACTAAACAGTTGGGCTAACTAATCAAACCGGGTTATCTGTGTGTTAACTGACGCTAAACCGTTTTTTTTTTTCTCGCTAATGTTTTATCACGTTTGACGTGTATCTCCAGCTGAAAGCAGCTCGTTGATCAGCCGTTACGGAACCAAGTTTTGAGCGATACCGCTCGCCGTCTGTCAAGCTAGAGACCAACGGTTCTGATCCGGTTCTGACCGCCTCCCCAGCTGACCCAGATGACGCGTATGCTAGCAGAGATAGGATGGGAAGAACCGCTGCCTGACAGGACCAGCTGGAGCGCATTTAACCTCTGTGTTTTAAAGAGCCATCGATCGGTTCGGCTGCATTCAGCTAGCTTATAGCATTTATAGGAGTTTATAAAGAGAAAAACTGAACTCAAGTTCCTTAAAGTCGGAGGGAAGTCGGATTTAAATGTCAAATCATTCTGGCTTAAACATGTATATAAATGTACTCTTTATCAGACCACATTGTCCCAAAAGTTAGAAAATTTCTATTTAATAAAAAAATATTTTTTTTTTCGTTATTTTATTCAGGCCAGTTAGTTATACGTCAGCTTGTACACCTAAATTCGGCCAATCATATATCAACGCTCATCTGTCAATCAAATTCTTTCGGTCATAGCATCTTGATTCATATGTCGCAGCTAATATATGCAACTAGGGATGCACGATATAATCGGCCCCCTATCGGTATCGGCCTTAAAACTGAATATCGGACATCGGCCACCCCACCGATATTTAACCCGATATTTGATCAGCTTCTAAGTTTCTAAAGTCTAAAAAAAAATATATATATATATATATATATATATATATATATATATATATATATACTTCTTCCTCAAAAACTTCTTTTTTACAGACTTATAGACTTCTAAAGACGAGGGAAAAAATATTGATACATTAAAATTATCACAATATCTTCATATGCTGATATATTGCCATTTAAAAACACCATATCAATCTCTTTTACTAATGAAATATTGCTATATGTCATCGTTATGCTACGAAATCCCCCGAAAATTCACGAAATTTTGCCATATTTTTATATGCTGATATATTGACGCGGTATCGATCTATTTTACTAACAAAATCTCACAAGAATTTGCAAAATATCACGAGAGTTTGTAACGGAACGATGAAATTTCACGAGATTTTGAAAGTAAAATAGATCGATACCACGTCTGTGTCTTCGGCAGGCGTAGAGCTAACAGAACTGGTGGCGTTGCGACGTATACGGCTGTAAAGGCTGATTTATACTTTGAAACTAGGTCATCTGCTCAGGTGTTACAATGAACAAAAAGACGTTCCAGCCCCTTCCGCAGACACTCTGCTGCACCTCTCCTAAATTGTAGGTGACCAAAGACAGGAGACCGGCTTGTTTTGTTTTTTAGCCGCAATTGTGGAAAACAACTTGTTAAGTTTGACCAGCTAGATGAGCGAGGTACGCAAGAACGCTGGGACCATTTTTCCACCTGGATCCCCGCTCTTTTTCACCATCATGTCTCTCTGTTGTCAGACAAACTCGCCCCCACTTCTTCACCGCCTCGGCCGTATCTAGACCCACAGCTTACCATGCTCAAAATTGAGCATAAATCAAAAATGTCTGCCTCATGCTCACTGCGACACACTGCTGGAGGGTATTAACAGCCCTTAAAGGGGAACGCTGTTTGTTTTTTTTTTTGTTTTTTTTACATTAGGACCTTGATTTTACGTTATTACATCATGTTCTACTCTCCCATATGTGTTTTGTGTCATTTGGAGCTGTTCTGAAGATATTCCGTTAGGTTCTATCCAACTAACGTCTTCCTATGGGCAACGACTTGAAGGCACAAACTGAACTGTTCATAATTTATTCTATATGGTACGCCAGAATTCATAACATGTAGGCCAATCACTGTCCCCCAGACATCCACGGTTATATTTTTTATATTTATATTTTTTTAAACAAAGCGGAGTGTGTATGATGTGTACCCACTCCTGAGAGCCCATTTCTCCCCGTGCACGATCTGTTTAAAAGTTACTGTAGCATCGCCTATAAAAGATTACTCTCCACAAGAACATTTGCTATTTTTCCACTATGTCAGACTCACCACCGGTAAGTGAAAATGGGGACGAGCTCGTAGGACGGCCTTACGTAAACATATCACCAGAATGATTTACAGTCAGGAGGAGGACTTCTTTTGATGATCCATCCGGAAAAATAGCGTCCTCTTTTATACCTATCTAACTAGATAAGTAAACACCACGCTTTCTTATTTAAACTGATCCAGCTTTACAGTATGCAGTCTATTGCTGGAAAAATCGGATTATTCGTGATCAATTCATTATTTGAATAATCGTCAACTAATTTAGTGATCGATTAATCATTAACTGTATTAAGAGACTGTAAAAAATGCCTTTGGCTGACAGAGCGACCCACTTAGAGCAGTAATTATACCAAAAATGTAAAAAAAAAAAAAAAAAAAAATTTCATTTTAGATAAAAAAGCTTTTTCGTCTGTCAATACGCTCTGTCCAGAACTCCTCAAGTGGAACCGTTTTAGATTCACCTGGTTTAATTTCGTAAAAAGTCTGCTCTAAGGAACCTTTTGCTAATTAAATAATCGATTAATCGAAAAAGTTATAGATCGATTTGCAATATCATCGTTAGTTGCAGCCCGAATGCAATCTGGTCTCTCTTCTGAGTACCCACAAAATACATCTTTGATATAGCGCATTGATTGTTTACTTGGCCGGACCCGTTTAACATGGACAGGTGAATGTTACATCCGCAACAGCGCTTGAATTTACCAGAAAAATAGGCTACAGGCTTATGGAGTCATCTGTGCTGAACTACAGAGGCTTCATTCTGCTCATCAAACAATGTTTTAGTTATAAAGGGTAAAATTAAAGGCTATTTTAAAGATATTGACTGAGTAAAAACTCACATATTGTCTCTTTAATGGGCAAAACTAAATGTCGTAACGTTTTTGCGGCCCTCTCGCCAATATGCCGACTTATTGCAGGTACAAAAAATAAAATAAAACCCACAATTTATATAGTCTTTGAGTGTCCTAAATGTAAAACATATAAAGTCCAGGAATTGTCTGTCTTTGGATCCCATACAGCTCTCCTCTTTCTGAAAACCTCCGTATTTGCTGAAGCTTTTTAAAACGTTTAACTCATTTAAAAAATTTTTTTATATCGTTTAGTTTTCTTTCATAGTAATTTGCATATGTAGACATTTGTTTATTTAAAATGTTTTGTGATTGAAAGAAGTGTAGATGTATTGGTATATAATAAAAAGAAAAGGCCTCACAAACTGATTTAGGACAATAAAAGTAAACTCATGATTCTTGCTGCAGTCACTCGTTTTTTCCAGAAATGCTAAATGACATGAAGTCTGCTAATTCATTCTGGTTTTTCACTGTTTGGTTCATCCAGTGTTTTTCATTTTAAACATACTGACTTTCTGATTTTTGTATTTTTTTTTAAGTGTTGTACAGTAGTGATTGAAACAGATCAATTATCTTAAACATAGATCCTCAAAGGCTGGTTCCCTGCAACAATAACCTCGATGCTGATGTTTTGTTCTTTTCCTTATCTAGAACTTTATCAGAATTTCTTTTTATTCGTTTTATTGTTGTATGGTTGATGAAACAAAACATGCAACTCTCCAAAAACTAGATGAGCCAGACAGGAAGTTGGACCCATTAAAAAGTCCATCCACACTTTCACATTTCCTACATTTATGTACACAGCTGTATCTGGCATCGGTTTGGCTTCAGTGCCTAGCTCCAGGACACTTGGACGTTCTGCAGGGGAAATCACACTGCCATCTTCCCATTTACCCATCAACTGCTTTTCATGCACAGTCACAAAGTTTCACTTTATTAAATCATAACTTTAATGCATATTCTCTGCAGAATTACAATTGCAAAGTACTGCTTTGATGAAGCGATGCAGTTTTTCATACTGGAGTCCCATTTTACCTGCCAGTGAATTATTTTGCACGTTTTATTGTCTTCCATTGCTTGATGGCTACACTTCGGTTAGAGTTTAATGAGCAGGATGCTAAATTCATGGAGAATATAAGGGAGGCTTAAACGGATAATATGATCTCAAAATGCTAAAGTAAAACCAAAGGTAATGGTTTTATTATTTCTTTTTACATAGTAAAAAAATACAACTTCTTATACAGTGTTTATTTGCTGATTTACCTGCTACCTAAACAGTTTTACTTTGATCTGATTATGATGTTTCTTAAACTGTAGTGTTTCTGTTATGGTATGGGTAATTATATGATAACTTTTGGGTTTTTGTTCTTTTTATATATATATTTTTTCTAGTCTTTTATGTAGTTTTTATTTGTTTTTTGATGACCCTAATACTTGGATTTCCCAACTACTATATATTCCCATCCATCAGGATCACAGGGATATGTTTCCAGCTGTATGTTGGTTACAGCTTTCCTCTCCAAGGATATTTCTGTTCAATTTTACAATTTATCTTGCTTTTCACAATAACAGAAGAAGCTGAGCTTTGCAATGTTTTTAAAGAAGTGCTTTAAAATTGAAACCCGCCTGCACTGTTGCACATTTTGTAGCACTGTTGCCTTGCCTCAAGAAAAATCATGGCTTCTCTTTAACAATTTTATAGCAAATTGTCAATAGATCTAGTGTAGTACTAGCTCTAGTTCCTCCCTTTTACTCTTAAAATGGGTCTGTTGATAAAATTTAGGGAGCTGATTTAAAAATTAAATGGATAAATAAAAAAGTCCTGCTGATTTGAAGGAAATTTAGCATCCGTCGCTCTGGTGGCTTTTGAAGGCAGAACATTTTCTCTAATAGTGAGGGCTGTGTTCCTTCTTTGGAGCTCTCTCTGTGCAGCTACTGTCTAAATATTGACACAGCCATAAGAGAGGAATGATAACCAGTTACCTGGATGTTCACACTGCCTGGCCCTCATTAACTTGTTTTGACAGTTTGTTCTGAGAAACATTAGTGAAATGAAACTCTTAATGGTCAGAAATGCTCCAGGATTAACCTCATTCCAGTACTACTGGAAGGTGTCCTGATTCTGGAGAATCTTTATCATTCAGATATTTTACCTAAAGGGAAGCTTTAATCCTAAACATGAGTTCTTTGCATATTCTATTCAAAGGGTGTCTCACTGTTTGGCTACTTTAGTCCCATTTTTAATGCCTTTATGAGGATTTTAAAATCTGCACACACTCATCGCCCAAATTCTTTCTTTCCTACTTGTCTTCTTTCTCTTTCAGTTATAAATGGGAGGCTGTAGACCAGGACAGAAATGTGAAATACACCATAAAACTCTGTGAGTCCTCACCCCCGACCAGCTGCGGGGCGAGCGCTGCAGTGTGCGCTCAGAACCTCGACGGAGAAGAACCTCGCTCAGTTGGTGAGTACAGTGGACTGAGACAGCGTTTCATCTCTCTGTCATCCATCTGCAGGAGCTTCTTTATGCAGCACGTTTATTTAATACGCACATTCAACATTCCAACCATGTAAATGTTTCTCATGACTTATGACCCAACAGTCATTAAGTCACAACAAGTGAGTCTCAAGTCTTTGAGCTTATTTTTAAATCAAGAAAATGCCAAGTCTTGAGTTATCCCTCAAACTTTTTTGACACGAGGAAGCAAATGATTTTATTTTTACTGTGATTATTTTTTGCTTTAAATATTTGACTTTAATGAGAGTGTCAAGCCATTTAAGTAAAGACTAGATAAAGGCACAAGTCATTACTGATCGAGTCAAAGTCGAGTCAAGAGACTTTTCTAAGTTTACACCTCTGTTTTTAAATGTTCTGTAGATTATTGACCTCATTCTGTTTCTGTTGTTGCAGCTTTTCAGAAAATTGTCCCGAATTTATCCCCTGATTTTATGTATTTTTTATTCTTTTAACCTTCCACCTACTGTACTTTGATACCCCGCC
Organism: Cyprinodon tularosa; assembly: GCF_016077235.1. Lineage (NCBI taxonomy): Eukaryota > Metazoa > Chordata > Actinopteri > Cyprinodontiformes > Cyprinodontidae > Cyprinodon > Cyprinodon tularosa. The sequence continues at coordinate 1,398,259 of NW_024039259.1, forward strand.
TCCTGTTAAGTAAAATATATCAGGATTTTACTAGCCTGGTAAACTAACCCTACCCACCAGCGGCCAAAATAATTTCCTGTGAGTTTGGTCTAGTCTTGATGAATGCCCCAGGCCCTAGAACCGGCGGGCCAATCATAACGCAGAAATGTGTTTTGGATTTTTGGATGCAAAGCGGGCGGGGTTTTTAGGACGTGATGACAAAGCTGCGCAACGCTGGAGAAAGCAAAACAAGGAAGATGACAACAACTATTGAACAATTTTTGTTTGACGTAGCTTTGGAATCAGTTTTGGAAGGATTAAACTTTGGGTTTTTGTTGAATGGTGAGAAGAAAGAGGCTCTACGCTCATCCATTTTTAAGAAGGACGTGTTCGCCGTTTCACCGACAGGCTGTTTGTTTACATTCCCATCAACAATCTTCCGATGTCTCATTCATCGAGGCCAGACTAAATTACACATTTAATCTCACATTTAGTCTGGTTTATCAGGGTAGGATTTTACAGCATTTTCTAAGTGTTTTTTTTTTAAACCCAAGCCTTATCTGTTTTAAAAACGTCAACACTAGAAACTCTTGCTTAACTTGTGGTTCATAGCATCTTTATGGCTGTCATTTTCCAATATTTGGTCAATTTACAGCTGATTACAGGAAAACGGTGTAGCTGTGGTTCATCTCTAAGGTCCTGCTCATTTTTAGACCAGACGTCTGTAGGTAATATGATGGGTGCAAAGATATTTAGAATAAATAGCAATAAACACATTTTCTTTAAGCCACAGGAAATGGTGTAACCGTGTAGTTTTTATCTCATACCCCGATTGAAATGTATATATTGGGGTGGTTTCCCAGTTACATTAAAAGATAAGGAATCCCAGGACAGAAACGGCCTTTCTCACTAGTTTGTTCAGTCTCTTTCTGCCCCGCTCTGTGCTGCCAGGGGCCCAACAGACAACAGCTTAGAGGAGGGATGATGCCACCACAGAGTCATAGAAGGTTTTAAGCAGGGGCCTGCTTAAACTAGACTACTTGGATAATTTGTTTTAATAATAACAGAAACCTTGTATTGTGAACCAGTGTATTTTATCATGTTCCTATTCGATTTTAAAGTTGCTGTTTAAGTTTGTATTTCTGCTGCTTTAAACTAAGGCCCATCTAGGTGCTGCTGTTTATAACAGCTCTGATAAATGCTGACTGAGCTATTGGTCTGACGCTGTATGGATCAGTGCTTCATCAGAGATCTTATTTCTGTGCTGATCAGGACGAGCTGCTCCTCCTGTGTGTCAGCAGCATCCTCATCTCCAGTCAGACAGGCGCTGAGCTCCAAAAACAAGCTCAAATAATTTTACCGAACATTAGCTTTCCTAGTATGTATCCATTATTCAATCATTTTCGACCTTATTGTATTTGATTAATCGGTTGAGTTGTTTTCTCAGCAACTTTAGATTTTCTAGCTGCGGCTCAAGGGCTGTTGTAGGACTTGGAATTGTTTTGTGTGAAAGATTTTAATTTTTTGCTTTTATTTGAATATGTTTTATAAGACTCACATCTAAGGATAATTTAGAGAAGCCAATTAAACTAACAGGCATGTTTTTAGACTGTAGGAGGAAGCCAGTGTTTTGTCAGATGAGGATACCCTGTCAGACCAGCATACCCATAGTCAATACCAGTTTATCCCTTTAGTTTATCCCTGTTTACCCCTTTATATTTTCCCTTTAGTTTTGTATAAAAAAATAAACTTTAAACTACCTCAATGGGTGTATATCCCTTTAATCATGTACAACAACAACAAACAAAAAAATTTAATTACTTACTTTTTAGTGTTTTGTGAAGCCTATTGTGATCAGACCTTGAATAGTTTTTTCGTACATGACTAAAGGGATAAACTCAAATCTGATGTCCTGGGCATGCCTATTGACAATGGGTATGCTGGTCTGACGGGGTACGCTCACCTTACAGAACACCGGAGTACCCAGAGAGAACCCACGCATGCACAGGGAGAACATGCAAAATCCATGCAGAAAGAACCCGGGTCTGGAATTGAACCCAGAACCTTTTTGCGGCAAGGTAGCAACGCTAACCACTGTGCCACTGAGCAGCTATATGCCTTTCTTTAATTGTGAAATAAAATCACCCTTTTTTAATCTATATTAAGGCCCCTGAATACCTTTATGTTGCAGATTGTGGTCTGCTTGGCAGAAATATCAGGCTGTCAGCAGCATTACTTTTCTGATATCTGCAAGAGTTTTTAGCTAATCTATTCTGTTTCTCTTCCTGATTTTTCTATTTTCTAAGCTATTAAACCATCAGATTAAGAGCCCGTCTCCGTGGTGACCAGAGTGGTAGTTATCCACTAATGTATTTCATTGTTTAGGCAGTTCGTTACACGGGTCCGGTGTTTTTGGAGACTGTTCTGTCTATTATAATGCTAATTTTAGAAACCCAGAGAGAAACCTTTCAAAACGCAATTTGCAAGTCTCCATGTTTACATGTGAACCAAGTCTGTTCTTAAACAATAACATCACAGCTCTATCTCTCCCGGTAACCCACATTTGGCCCAATCTCTCAGACGACAAGAGAAGTGTTGCTCTTCCGTTTTTTGTTCAAAAATTGGCTTTAGAAATCTTTAAATCTTTGTCTGATTGCCTAGATGTTGCTGTTTTTACTCCACAGAAAGTTGCCTGCTTATTTTTTTTACCTGCTTCTGTTGAAGTTTCATAGCGCCTCCTATTGGCCTGGTGAACCTGTAACAGTGTTTTTGTTGTTACTTTATCCTTCCCTGTTCACACAATTAGTTTTTTCTTGAATTTGTCAAACCCTGTTCATCTGCGTGGGGATGAGGCATAAACATATTGCCAGAGAACTAAAATAAAATGTGTTCTCAGTGATTAAAATAAATATTGCTTGATTTAACTCATTTTTGTAAACCTCAAATATTTATTCAAATTAATCTCTGTACCACAATGCGCTTGGACTCTGAGTCAGTCTCGGCGTTTAGTCATTGTAAGGCCTGCTAAAAACTTCCCTTATTCTTCTGCTGACCTCTTTGGCAGCCAGACAGAGTTATTTTAGGCCTAAAACAACATCTTGTCCTGCAGCCAGAGGTCACAACCCGTCCCCTGTTGAATATCTGATATCCCTCAGTAGCCAAGTCCTCACTGTCACTTTAGGCCTTGTTGATTCAAAAACAAAAGCTAAAGGGAGGATTTGTTTGGTCGCTGTTTTATATAATTGCTCTAATTTAGTAGCTTAGTAAGTTGGACTGAGGAAGAGGTCTTATGCAAAGGAGAAGAATCAGTCAACAGTGACCAAGCAGCAGAGGTCAGATGATTCTGAGTTAAATAACTGGGGCTGACTTTTCACATGACCCAGGAACACATCATCGGAGCTATCGGCTGCGCAGACACAGCTGCTGGCTTGAGGCTGTATTTGTGATACAGCTCAGCACTTATGGTTATGCTGTCTGCTCAGATTAGGCAGACAGCATAACCAGAAACCTTCCCATTGCTCCTTTACTCCATCAACACCTTTAAAGAGCAGCATTGCTTTTCTGCTCTACTCAAACAAACTCCAACCCTGGCTTGCGTCATCATCACATGACAAAATAAATATCATGTGACAAAACAATCTCAGAACACATGTACATAAACACAGCATAATGAAAATATACACTGGTTTATTAATATTAGCTCAATTTTATTAATTGCACTCTCACCTGCCAGTGCTTCGTATGACTTATATATCCCAGAATTCAGGATAATCGACGCTCTCTTAGCAGAACGCTGAGCATACAGACTTCTCTTATCTGCTGCTGTCTTTGAGTTTAGTCAGTCATTCTCCTTTATTATCCTCCTGGGTTATCAGCCTGTCATAAGCCAGAGTTCACCAAGACATAAACACATCAAATCACAGAAAACATTCACTCATTCACAAGGGAACATATTTGTTTTCTCATATTTGCAGTCTAGGCGTAACATTTTTTTTTCTGCTGTCTTATAAATTGTTCTCTGCCTGCAAGTGTCAAATATTTACAGACCGTTAACTTTACAGAGTTTCAGTCCACTGACCTGTCAAGTTCTAGAACTGAACTTGTCATGTTTTGCTTTTTTTTCCCACAGTAGTTTTTATTTCTTAAGGTTTGACATCTTAAAATAAACTTGGTATGGCTTAAGAGGTTAGGACACTCAGTCCAGCTGTCTGTTGGAGATAAAATCATTAAATATGAGCCTTTGGATCCGCCCCTGCTAGATGGAGTATGGGATTTAATCAACTTTTAGCTGATAAAACTCCTAACAGTGTGTATTGATATTTTTTTTGCTATTCAGGTGATGTTTCCCTGCAGAGGCTCTCTGGCACCGTCCTCGATTATAACTCCACAGAGACATGCTCCGAAGGCAATAACCCCATTCAGACCAGCATCAGCTTCCAATGTGGGAAAACCATGGTAAGACAGACAATGAGCTAAGCAAGAAATCTATAATCAGAGTATGCAGGACTGGTTGATTAAGGTTTGCATTATTCAAATATGCTCCATTACATCAGCAGACACCTGTTCTGTGCAGCTGTTTAGCTCTGCCAGCTTACACACAAACCCTGCATGTAGGGCCCTATAATTTCCGCGATCACGGAATCGCGGACGGAATTGCAGAATTGGCAAATTAAAGCGGAATCTAGTGTAAACGCGGAATTTCTACATTTGAAATGAAGTTCTGTTTTTGTGTGGGAGAAGAACGTACGTCGGGGGGGAAATACACACCGGGGGACGCAAATCTGGACGACACAACCCCTCTCGCTCCGTCATTTCCGCTCACCTTCCCCCATCAAAACATTGAAAAAACGGCGAAGCGGCTCTCCACAGCTCCGCTTTCAACGAAAAAGTTGAGAAACACGATGCTTAGCCCCGAGTACAGAGCCGAACAGTTCCCTCGTGACTTTTACGTGTCAGGTGAACTATTGTTTTGCAAGTTTTGTCAACATTCCATTGATTGGAAGCACAAAAATACATGCATAAAACGGAAAAAACTGAATTTTCAAAAATTAAAACTAGGAATGCACGATATAATCGGCCCCCTATCGGTATCGGCCTTAAAACTGAATATCGGACATCGGCCACCCCACCGATATTTAACCCGATATTTGATCAGCTTCTGAGTTTCTAAAGTGTAAAAAAAAACATAAAATACTACTACTTCTTCCTCAAAAACGTCTTTTTACAGACTTAAAAACTTCTAAAGACGAGGGAAAAAATATTGATACATTAAAATATCATAATATCTTCATATGCTGATATATTTCCATTTAAAAACACCATATCAATCTCTTTTACTAATGAAATATTGCTATATGTCATCGTTATGCTACGAAATCCCCCGAAAATTCACAAAATTGTGCCATAATTTTATATGTTGATATCAGTGGCGGCCGGCCCATAGGGGGCGCTGGGGCACCGCCCTCCCTGATAAGAAGAGAGAAACGTAAAATATATTTTTAGAAATTAACTCATAAATGTCAGTTTTACTCTCTAGAGTGTGTACCTATAAGCAAAACAAATTATATAAACTACATTTCCCTATCTACTGTCATTAATTTGTGGATTTCCACAGACAGACTCCTACCGTCTCTGTTCTGGGGCTGGGATCAGACTGACCCACATTTGCAGAGAATCTGTCAATCATGTACCATTGCTAGGTGAATTTAATGGCCAATCAGCGTCTCGGAACTTTATGGTCATGGGGCGCTGAAAATACTGCGCTTTTACAGGCTTCTGAACCCAAGCGCAGGTGCAGACGATTAGAGGGAAGATGGCGAATGTATCGAACGAGATGCAGCTTCCACCAAATTCGGTGAGATCCTTATTTATCTACCCGTTTGCCAGAAGAATATCCCTGTTGTAGGATATGAACATTTCATGTCATGGTTATTGTGACTGTGACGAATCCACCTCGTCGCTTAAAACAACCTCTCTAACTTTGCGCGCCACACACACATTCCTGTTATACTGTGTTTGTGAGGACCAATACACTCGCGTTGAGCCCAGTAGCTCCATGAACTTAAAACACACAAGCTGTTCCTGGTTACCTGCTGGCGTATTGAGGGTGCACACTTAATATTTCAGTGGGGTTAGCCGTGTGTGTGTGTGTGTGTGTGGGTGTGGGTGTGGGTGTGGGTGTGTACGTGTTTATGCTATGGGGACTTGTCATCTTCAGTCTGGCTGCGTCTTTGCTGGGTTCAAACCCAGTTTGGTGTAATTGAATAAGTCAATGAATCTGTGTAAAATAATTAAGTTGTAAAAATTATTTGTTTTTGTACATCAATTGTTTGTGGAGGTAATATATGGACAAAACTGATTAATGAGAAGAAATCAGAAATAAGAGAGCCTGAGGTGAGGGGCTTAAACTATTTAATGAGGGCTGTGGGAAGAAAAGCGGCAATTTTTGTTTTCTGTTTCTTTGTTAGGCTACATTGCTGGTAACTGGAGGGAGGCTGAGGCCCAGAGTATCTTTAGTTTCTTTTGCTCCCTGTTTTGAGTTTTTGAGCACAATAAATCACCAACACCGGTAACCCGACTGAGACTGGATTCTTGGAGGCCAAAGAACCCCGTCACAGTGACCCAAATCATCACTGTTACTATTATTATATAGTAAATTCAATCATTTCTGTTAAATTATATGTATTGTCCAATTGTTTATTTGAATTCTTATTCCGGATTAGTTGGAGACATACACTAGGCTATATCAGCCCCACCAAAAATATTTTTCACCAGCCGCCACTGGTTGATATATTGACGCGGTATCGATCTATTTTACTGACAAAATCTCACAAGAATTTACAAAATATCACGAGAGTTTGTAACAGAACGATGAAATTTCACGAGATTTTGAAAGTAAAATAGATCGATACTGCGTTTTTAAAAATCAATTTGATATCAGCATATGAAAATATATTTCAGTATATTATTTTTCAAAGTGTCAGAAATGGATAACAAAACTGCTATTTTCAATGACTACTTATTTTTGTCCAGCTTTAACATCGGTATCGATATCGGTTATCGGCTACATGAGGTTTAAAATATCGGCATATCGGATATCGGCCAAAATTCCAATATCGTGCATCCCTAATTAAAACGGAAAAAACGGAATTTGGGGGAAAATAAAATGGATTTTATAGGGCCCTATGCATGCATCAGAAATTCTGCAGATGCTGTAAAGAGCTGCAAAGTTGTTCTCCATGGTGTCGCTCCCTGACCTGTCCACTGTGTGCCATCATCTCAATGATGGATTCCTCCATTTTAATGTCATTGTTTCAAATGGCACAATGTTTTTAGGCTTAAACTGGATGTTCGTTTTAACTGCTAGCATGAACAATAACGCCGTATATTGTCTGTATGTTGCATAGCTCATGTGTTTCAGCTCTTAGTTAAACGTTTGGGATGATGTCAGCCTAAAACAACTATCTGCAAGGTTTGCAGCTCTATAGTGAGACACAGTGAAGCTTTGTTGAATGTTAGCGGTGACACCTTTTAACTGCTGTAAGAATAACAACACTTTGTTAAAGTGTCAAATGTAGACACAACCTGCAGAGGAAATGTTGTTCTGCTGTTTTCACTTATCTGGTTTTAATCTGTAACAGTTTTTAGTAAAACCATAACCTCGGCAAAATCAAACCCCACCCAGTTACTTTCAGAACAAACCTCTAGTTAAATGTAAACCTGGAAATTATGCTGTCAGATCTTTATTTGCATAAAGTGTAGATGGAAATAAAACAGAACTGGGTGGGGGGGTGGGTTTGTACAAATCTCGCAAATCTTGGGTCTGGTGGAGGCGATCAGACTGTGGCTTTGTTACTGATGTCTCACTTCCTGTCGAGTCACAATGAGAGTAGTTCTTCTACAGAACAAAAGCGCTTTATCTAGTGTATGAGAAGAAAAGGAAAGGCCTCAGAAGAGGCAGATATATTCCGGAATGCTTTGCACGGAGAGCTCTCCTCGCAAAGCATTATGGGATTTGCTGTTACATCATAGGGGGTGTAAATCACACCAATGGCGATTCAATTCAGTATCAATTTCCTGACCCAACGATTAGATTGTTTTTAAAACTAAAGAATATACCACGAAACGATTTGGTTTGATAAATTTTTTATTTTTTAACCTTACAGGCTAGACAATGTTTCTAATTTGAAATAAATCAATGTAAGCTGTAATATTGTTATGCATTTTATTTGAGAAACAACAGCAAATAACAAAAGTATCAAAGTTGTACTCCACATAGGCCTATGAAAACCTTATTCACTGCAAAATAATAATGCCTCTGTGTTATAGATTCTGAAAGGCCTTGCATCAGAAAATACTGCAAGCAGAAAGAATGTAGTGGCTAAATGAAGCGAGGTAGGAGGGCAAAATAGATTTAGCGCCACCGCAGCACGGGAGTCAGAATTACGTTCAGGAGGTAATGCATAATATAGACCAAAGGAAAAAAACAAAACACGTTGCGAACGTGTTGATCGGCTGTTGGATCGACGCATCTATACAAAGCGATTGTTATTTGAACCCCTATTACAGTGGCCCGCTGTAGCCAAAGGCTGTTGCTACCCGATAGCGGCGACTAATCAGAGATGGCGCATGGCACCTTCCAGTGGGGGAGGAGTTATGTAACCTACGGAGCAAAAAGCAGTGATCATCTGTCCGAACGGTCAGTTAACCGAGTTCACTATAAAGTCCCCGCTCTATATAGTGACTGAGGGATTTAGGGGTTAGGGCAGACGGCACAGCAAGCAGGTATGAGCTATGAGAACAGCAACTGTTAAACAGAGCGTGCACCAGGAGAAATGGGCTTGTGCATGCTCTTGGACGCTTATTTTTTATTTTTTATATGGAGATGGTGTTTTTTTTTTTTTTTAAATCACAAAAATCCTCCATAATACTTTTAAATTTTGCTTTGATGTCTTCTAAAGAAACCCTAATCCTTGTGTGATTATTATTAAACCTTTATTTAATCAAAAAATCCCCAATATGATAAACAAAAAAATTCAAGGATACAATGGAAAAATATTTATTAATAAAATAAAAATGGATAAATAAGAAAGCTGTTACAAAATATAACATATAATATCACCATAGACTATTTTTTTTTTCAGTGTCCTGTCTAGCAATGTGGGAATAAGAATAACTGTCTTGATGCCAAAAGAGCCCAACAGATTTTACTTTCACAAGTGGAGCAGTGCGGCTATCGCCATAGTGTTCCGCTTGATTTATGCACAGAAATAGCTTAATTATAATTTATTTATCATTCAGTGTAAGTAGAACAGGAAAGGAAAAATAGAAAAAAAGCAGAAAGATGAAAGAAAGAGAAGATAAAAGGGAGATAACGATAAAACATCTTCAGTCTGCTTCATCACCTAAGAAATGTAAAAAGAGCAGCACAACCAACAGATATAGTATAAGAGATACAATAAATTAACACCTTGATACTATCGCTGAAATATAAGCAGTATTATTTAATCTGATATGTATACTGTGGTAGCTGAAGATAAGAATATGGGCCAGCAAAGACTATTTTAAATAATGAAAACGTTTGGTTATCTAACATAACCCCAGTTCTTAGAATAATATGAGCGAGGTGTCTCGCTATGGGATGCAGCCTCCTGCAGCCCTGATAGAAGCATCTATCTCAATCTGCCAATCCTGATTGGCCGGTGGAAGTGCCCGTCATACGCCACGCCCCGTAGCTCCGACTACTAAAGCGTGTGCGGATCACGGCACTCCAATTCAACAAGCAAACCTCTTCTCGCCGCCCTGCAAGAAGGGTCGTCTGGCGAGACAACTCGCTCATATTATTCTAAGAACTGGGGTTATGTTAGATAACCAAACGTTCTTTTTCATAATATTCACTCGGTGTCTCGCTATGGGATATGGTAGCTCCCGTATTGTCAGACAGCTTATCGAACAAGAACCGGCCGATGGGGAAGGTCCACAAGGTCAGTTATGACTCTAGGACCGCACTGGCCACGCACGGTCCAGACACGTCAAGCATGTAGAACCGGACAAAAGTCAGAGGCGAAGACCAATTCGCCGCTGAACAAATGTCCTGAACGGACACTCCCCGAAATAAAGCCCAGGATGCAGCCATCCCGCGGGTAGAGTGTGCACGCAGACCCGCCGGGGGCTGCAGACCCCTGCTTCCATACGCCAAAGCTATAGCCTCCACCACCCAGTGGGCGAGGCGTTGCTTTGTGATCGGCTGCCCCTTACGGGGCTCCGCCCAGGAGACAAAGAGCTGATCACTCATCCTGAAGCTCTGCGTCCTGTCCATATAAGAGCGCACGGCTCGAACAGGGCACAGCGTGTGCGCTCGCCGTTCACCTGGGGGGGCGGCGAACGCCGCTAGCTCGATCGGTGAACAAGAACCAACCACTTTAGGAACAAAGGCCGGGTTGGGCTTCAGAACCATACGCGTGTATTCCGGGTCGAACCGGGTACATGCGGGGCTCACAGAGAGCGCATGAATGTCGCTGACTCGTTTCGCAGAGGCCAGGGCCAGTAACAGCACTGTCTTGAGAGACAGATGTTTAAGACTGGACCCCAACAACGGTTCAAATGGGGGTCCCTTAAGCCCCTCCAGAACCACCGACAAATCCCACTGAGGCAGCAAAGGTCTGGAGACGGGGAGGAGCCTGCGGGCGCCCTTCATAAACCGACAAACCAAAGGGTGTTGGCTCGCCGTTTTGTCTCCAAATCCTATATGGCATGCTGCTATAGCTGCCAGATAAACCTTAACCGTGGAAAAAGCTTTTCCTTTATCAATCAGTTCCTGTAAAAACGACAGAATCGCTGGTACAGAACACTGAAAAGGAACGTAGTCCCGTTCAAGACACCACCGCTCAAACAGTCCCCACTTGGAGCCATATAGGTTCCTAGTGGAGGGAGCCCTGGCGTTTTGGATAGTATTAATTACACTCTGAGGGAGCCCGGCAGTGGTTAAATTAAGCCACTCACGGGCCAGGCCCACAGCTGCAGTCGCTCCGGGTGTGGGTGGTACACTGTCCCCGCACCCTGCGAGAGCAGGTCCCTGCGCAGCAGCAGCTCCCAAGGCTGGGCGCACAGCATCTGGAATATCTCCGCCAGCCAGTGTTGCGCTGGCCAGTGCGGAGCTATTAGGATCAGTCTGTGGTTGAATGCCCTCACTCTGGTGAGAGTGGGGGGTATCAGGGCCAGCGGTGGAAACGCGTATAGCAGCTCGTGCGGCCAGGCGTGCGCTAATGCGTCTACGCCCAGAGGGGCATTCAGAGTGCTAAGAGAGAAGAACAGCTCGCATCGAGCGTTTTCCCTGGACGCGAACAGATCTATCTGAGCGCGCCCGTAGCGCGCCCATATCTGCTCCACGACCTGTGGGTGCAGCGTCCATTCCCCGTACACTGGCGCGCCTCTGGACAGCAGGTCCGCACCCGTGTTCAAGTCTCCCGGGACGTGCGTCGCTCTCAGGGAGAGAAAGTGGGTACTGCTCCAGAGAATCAGGTCGCGCGCCAGATTGTGCAACATGCGGGAGCGCAGGCCCCCTTGGCGGTTGATATACGCCACTGTTGTCGTGTTGTCCGTCCTCACCAGGACATGGTGACCCGAGAGGAATGGGAGGAAGTGTCTCAGAGAAAGAAACACCGCCGAAAGTTCGAGAAAGTTTATGTGAAGGCGCTGGAGGGCCTGGCTCCAGCGACCCCTCACAGACCTGCCCTCGTGAATGCCGCCCCAGCCTGATAGGCTGGCATCCGTGGTTACCACTTTCCTGGACGAGACGGTGCCCATAGGCACCCCTTGGGTCAGGAAGGACGGGGCTCGCCAACAGCGCAGAGCTGTTATACAGTCCGCTGTGACCGTTATCCGCCGTGCGCCATGACGCACGGGGTCCATTCGGAGCGAAGCGACCCAGCGCTGAAAGTCCCGCATGTGAAGGCGGCCGAGGCGAATCACGAGGATGGCTGAGGCCATCAGACCCAGCAACCGAAGGCACAGTCTGAACTGGACAGACCTGTGCAGACGGAATTGTGACAGGCACGTTCTGAAAACCGTCACTCTTTCCTCTGACAGGCGGGCTGTGAACGGAACAGAGCGCAGGGATAATCCCAGAAAGCATATCTCCTGCGTTGGAGATAGGTGGCTTTTTTCCATATTTATCACAAAACCTAAATCCATCAGGTGTTTTGTGACAATGTGTGTGTGAACCCTGGCTTCCTGTTCTGACTGCGCTAACAGGAGCCAGTCGTCTAAATACGTGGCCAGACGTATCCCCCGGCGTCTGAGCGGGGCTACCGCGGCCTCTGTGCACCGTATGAAAACCCTCGGACTGAGAGACAGACCGAATGGTAGAACACGGTATTCGTAACACACCCCTTGAAAGGCAAACCGGAGATATTGTCTGTGAGGGGGATAAATGGGAATGTGGAAATACGCGTCTTTCAGATCCACGGACGAAAACCAGTCGTTCGGTCTTACTAGACGCAACAGAGCTGCATGTGTCAGCATCCTGAACTTGTATTTCCGCAGGAATTTGTTCAGGGCTCTTAAGTCCAGAATAGGGCGGATTCCTCTCCCCCCCCGTTTGGGGACGAGGAAGTATCTGGAATAAAACCCTGACAGACTCTGTTCGGGAGATACGACAGAAACTGCTCGTTTGTCTATCAGAGAGAGAATTTCCTCCCGTAAAACTCGAGCTGATTCTCCCTGTGCATGTGAGTGTATTACACCGGAGAAGCGGGGAGGGACAGTGGCGAATTGAAGCCTGTATCCCCGGGAAATTGTGCGCAACACCCACAGTGGAGCTGCTGCTGCTCTCCAGCTTTCCCATCTGAGAGAGAGCGGGGGAACATATTGCGGCTCCTGCCCCGCGCCCCCCTGTGGTGGAACCGAGAAATGATTCTCGGGCACCACCGGAGGCACGGTGGAGCGCTCTGCTCTGCTCCGCGGGGACGGCGGTGCCCGTCCCGGGAGCAGAGCTGCAGGGGGCTGAGCGGCCACCCTGCTTATAGAGAGAGCATCGTCTGTTTTGGCTTTTTTTATTATCTGCACCCTCGGCTCGTGGCCTGGCTGTGACAGATTTATTTTTATTTTGACACCATTTTTTCTTTGAACAAGGGTGTGTGACTGTGCTTTTGGACATTCCGCTCGGGGCGCAACCGCGCAGACCTCCGGGGCGATGTCCTTCTCCTCGCAGACCGGCTCTGGGATGGGCAACGGTGGCGTGGGGTGCGCACAAACAAGCCAAAACGGTGGGCCTGCGCAACGGGGAACAGCAGGCTGCACCAACTGAGGAACTGGCGGCTGTCAGGCCGCCCTCTTTTTCTTCCTCGCCTCTGGGACCGAGCTCGCGGCGGCTGTGGGCGGCGGCGGCGTAGCGGTCGTGGAGGCAGGTTTCCCCTGCCAGCCGGCTCCGCGCTCCTTCCTCATCGGAGGGGGCGGACCTGGCGGTGGTGGCCGTCTTGGTACCTTAAAACGCGGCGGCTGGGAGGCTGCATGCGCAAAGGTTTTGCGTTGCACCGGAGGTGAAGGCGCAGGGGCTTTCCGAGGGAGACAAAGTTTGAGGGCCTCGTTGTCCTTTTTCTTTGCCTCACATCTTTGCTGCATTGTGGCCAATGCAGAGCCGAAGATGCCTTCAGGGACGATCGGCATATCCAGGATGTCATCCCGCTCCCTGTCGGTCAGGTTAGCGAGACTGAGCCATCGCGCTCGCTCCTGGACGACGAGGGTTGCCATCACCTTCCCTGTGGCCTGGACCGCGACACGTTGGATACGGAGAGACAGGTCCGCGATGACCGCCATCTCCTCCCACGCATCCGGGTCTTGCTCCTCTGCAGACGCGCCAAACAACTCCGCTTGGTAGGCAGTGAGGATGGAGAGGGCGCTGAGGGCTCTGGCCGAGAGGGCTGCTGCTTTGTATGCCTTTTCGGTCAGCGCAGACTGGAACCGTTCGGGCTTAGCTGGCAGCGTCGGGCGTCTGGGGGAAGCTGCAGACAGCTGGCTCACGCTGCCTGGGCAGAGGTGCGCAGCTACCGGGACTTCCACCGGAGGCATGGAGAGGAGGCCGTGGGCGTCCATCGCCTCGCAGTCGAGGGATGCTGCGCCCGAAATAGGGCTCCTGTTGCTGTATGGGCAGCTAGTCCATGTTTTGGGGAGCTCCGTCAGCAACTCGGGGAAGACAGGGAGAAGCTGCTTCACCGCATTTCGTGCCAGGGGAAGCCGTTTGCCTTCGTAGCGGGACCGGGTGGGCTCCGCTATTGCGACCGGCCAGGGAATCTCCAGCTTCTCGGGCAATCAGGATTGGCAGATTGAGATAGATGCTTCTATCAGGGCTGCAGGAGGCTGCATCCCATAGCGAGACACCGAGTGAATATTATGAAAAAGAACTGTAGGTTACATCAGACAGATTTAAAAACAGCGTAAAGCAGTTTGATTTTTACATGAGATAAAGAGTTAACACCACTGCACTAAAGTCCTGCTGCAAGTTTTACATTTAGCTCAGATAATGTGAAATGATATCTATAATTTTTTAGGTTTACTCCACGATTGGTTGGTATCAGCGGCTCAGTTGAACAAAAAGATGAATCTCTGTCTTGTCTAAAAAGCCTTTTAAGATAAATCCTGTAGCAACAAAACATAAAACTGATCAAAATGCAAACCTTTCATTTGAAGATATTTATTCAATAAAGGTTTTGTTTTCATTCAGCGTGCAAGTGGAGAGCTACTTTACTAGGCTGCAAAGTTGGCCCTATATGCACAATTCCTCCACAGTGCCTTTATGTAGGCATAAGGTGATTTTCCACACATTCATTGTTTGACATCTCTCCACCCACCTTTAGTCTTTGCTGCTTCAAAGCTCAAATTTAGATCTGAGCATCACCAGTTATTCTGGTGCTTTTTATAGATTTTGTTAAACTCTATATGTTCACGTTTGTGAGGACAGGAGAAAGAAAGACCTTTCCTAGGAATCCTCACAACCAGTTTGTCATGCAGAATGCATCTAAGGGATGTTTATAGATGATAGGGCAAGTTTCCCTCTGGTGACCAGTGACTTCACAGGTTTTTTAAGGGCACAGTATCCAGAGATTAAAGTATTCCGGCCACAGGGGGGTTTCCGGCTCGTAGCGATTGCCTGTGGGTAAAAAAAAAGGAGTGAAGGAGCACCCTGAAACTAACAGTGTTAGCCAAACAGAAGAAGAAGGGTGTGGGTCTTAGGAAAGTGTGAACCTTCTCCTCTTGCTCAAGTCACCAGATAGATTGTGATACAGTGCTATACGTAAGTTCTACACAGAAAGTCACCTTTTTTTGGTTTATGGCTCCATTCAACAAAGAGACGTGTTAAAAGTCAAATAATACGTAAATTAAACTTCGTGTTTGGAGAAAAGGACAATAGAGTGAACAGACTTGCATGGAGTGGGCAGAATGCGGTTCATGAACTTTGGCACGCTGTGCTCCAGGAAGCTTATTTACGCATCCAGAGGCAAAAAGGTTTTACGCAAACATGAATTAGACCCTGGTCATCAAGGCGCTGTTCGTGCGGTCGCACACACTACACGTTTGCCGGTAGTTACGCCAACAGCTGATTTACCAGCGTCAGTACCGGAGCATGTATGCGAGTTAAAAATAAGGATTTAGGCTTTCCTCACTGAACACGACCTCTCATTCACTCTAGATATAGAGGCAGTTTTGTCACCTTCGGGTCGTTTTTGGCATTGGATTTTCAAAAGTCTAATTGAGTCTGCAATCATTCATGCAATCTCTGATCCCATCCACTGTTCGGTTCGGTTCACGGTTTCGTGGTCACTGTTTTCGGTTCGGTTCGGTATATGTTGATTGTTAGCCTGACATGTTGGTCATGTTGCTGTTAGCATAAACAAAACGTGTTGCACAATGCTTGCATACTGTTGCACTTTTATCCACAACTTTCTTTCCGCCGTCATCGTAGGTCGCTCTAAATGCAAAGTGGTCCCATACAGCAGACCTATAAAGTGCTGCTGGCGCGTCTTCCAACTCCTGTTCTTTCCCACTCGCCATTCCGACACAATTCTCCACAACTGATTTTTTTCTGCTACACCCGGCTACGCTGCTTCGCTTCTTCTTCTTGTTTACTACTGGTGTTTGGCTTTGGTTGCAGTACCGCCACCTTCCGCTCTAGCGTGTAAACGCTTCGCCTATGAGAAAAAGGAGCAGCGCATGAACCGAACGAAACACACGCAAACCGAACTGAGACAGTCGAACCAAACGGTTCGGACGGTTTTCATAAACCGTTCCATCCCTAATAAATATATATATATATATATATATATATATATATATATATATATATATATATATAAGTTATTTAACTTTTTATTCCCAGGGCAGATGTGAGGTCTCTCCATTTGTTGAAAACTGCACCAATAATTGCTCTCATCGTATTCTGTCACCGATCAGACTCATATTTTGCCCTTTTCATCACAGTAGAGCGGTCATGCCCAAAGTCAGTCCACTAGAGCTAAAGTCCTGGAAGTTTTCAATGTTCCTCTGCTTTAATACACCTGATTCAGTCTGTTAATTAGCCATAAATGGAAACCAGCAGCACTGAAGCTATTAACTATTAACTTTTAAAAAACCTTTGCACCTGTGATGGAGTTGGAGAGGCGCATCTGGCCGGTCTTTATGATCCGTCTTGAAAATCAGTCGTCCGTGTGCTCTCGCTAATATGCCAGCGCTAGCAGAGACTCAGCGTGGGAGCAAGGTGAAGCAGACCGGGCAGCACGTCACACCAACAGACACCCCAAAAAATTCAACCTGAATCATTTCTCATTGTAAATGTAATTATGAGGGCTTGAGGCTGGAGATTAGCTTGGATATTTGTCAGCCTCCAAAAAACCCTGTAGTTGGATCAACTGCAAAGTTAAGGTCCTGAATTCATAGATGCTCATGTATACTAGGCAACCGTAATTTTGGAATAAGTTTATTTAATATAAAATATCCCCCCCATCTTTTTTCTTCTTAAGGAGGTGCAGATGTTTAAAGTGTAGTTTGTCATAAAGGACGCAAATGACTTGCTGTTATGCATCTGCCTCTTTTTTTTTTTAAATGAAACTGATTTTTTTCTCCCGCATCTCTCTACAGGGGACCCCAGAGTTTGTGGCTCTGTCTCAGTGTGTGCATTACTTTGAGTGGAAAACCTACGCTGCCTGCAGGAAAGACAAATTCAAGCCACACAAAGAGGTACGTTCTGGGAGTCCCAATCGGTGGTGGGCTCGTAGGTTTCTGAGTAAAAAGGAAACAGTCACCACATCCTCAGCAGAAACAAACAGTCAGATGATAGAAACTAGACCTTCCAATTCCATAAAGCACCGAGGTTTGCAGTGTGTAGCAGAGGCACTGTCACATGCTGTTACACTGGTAGGGTCTGAGAGGGGGTGTGAAATTAATTTAGGATGCTTTTCTGCAGATTATCTACTTCTTTTTAAAGCTGTTGTGAAAAGTCCAGTTTTTTCACATTGGATTATGTTAACAGTCTCTTTCTAAATGGTTTTTAATTGACCTCTTTCCTCTAATTCTCCACACCATACCCCATTATGACAATGTGGTAGAAAGAGTTGCTGAGACAGGTACAAATGATTAAACTTAGAGAGCTGAGATTTCACATATTTTAATAAAATATAACTTTGCCAAGAGGTGCATACTGTTTCCACTAATCATCCTGGAGGTATTTCTACATTTTTAGTCCCACCTGTGAAAAATTCAGCTGACATAATGGGGAAAGGCACATGCCTATCTATGTAAGGTCCCCCCCCGGTGACGTTGCCTGTCTAAATGTAAATCAGGGAAAGGATACAGAACCCTTTCTGGTGCTTTAAAGCAGTGTTTCCAAACCTGAGGTACTTGTACTCCTTGTGGCCTGCAAGTGCATTGCAGGCGATATATGAAAATATTTTATTTCTTAAGTTGTAAAATAAAGCTTTCTGAGGATCTAACTGAAAAATGAACCAAGCTTTTATCAACCAAAATGGAAGTTTTTCTTATGTGTTTGAGTTCACCTTCAGCTTCGACACACATCCAAACCAAGCAGAGGAACAGACTGGATGCAGAGAACTGCCTGTTATCAGCTGTTTTTCACATTGAGATATCAAAGCTCATCAAAGCAGCTCAGGTTTCTTGATGAAAACCAAGTAAAACTAATTAAGTCTGTCTGATTATAAATCTTGTTCTCCATTTTGTTTCCAGTTTATGAAGTTTAAATGTGATTATACTCAGAGAAGCTCCTGTTTTATAAATACAGGTTTATAATATAATTTAATTTATATTTATTTAAATTCCTTAATATCCTCCAGGCAGCATACTTATGTCAGTTTTATTTATTTGAGATAAATAAAATTATAAAAATGAAATGCTCAATTTAAAAGATTTCAGTTATTGTATGTTCCACTTTGGAACATACTAATGGTACGAAAAATGCCCAAAGGGGTACACAAGTCAAAATATGTTGGGGAAACGCTGCTTAAAGGTCCCAGTGAGCCCACTGGCCTCCATCTTTGGTAAAAAGGAGAAACTTGGAACCAGCAGGACTCATTTTTAGATTCAGGAAGGTGACCAAGAACCCCATGGTGTCTCTGTCGAAGCTCCAGTTGAGAACCTTCCAGAAGGACATCCACCTCTGGAGGAATTCATCAATTGGGCCTGTAAAGAAGAGTGGCTGGAAGAAGGTGATCATTGATAAAACAGCACATTCCAGCCTGAATGGAGTTTGCCAAAAGACTCTAAAACCATGAGAAAAAACATTTCTGTTCTGATGAGACAAAGATGGAACCCTTTGATGAGAATGCCAAACACCATGTTTGAAGGAAACCGGGCACAACTAAAGGAAGTTGCTTCACTACACTAAAGTATGGCAGTGGCAGCATTATACTATGGGAAAGATTCAGCAGCAGGAACTGATAGACTAGTTGGGATAGAGTGAAAAATTAATAGAGCGATGTAGAAAAACATCCTGAATGGAAATCTTCTTCTGACACGTTTCAGCAGTGGATCAGAACCGATCTGTGAATTTCCTGACTGAGGCAGCAGAATCAGTTCTGCAGAGGAGGAGAAATCAAACTGTTTAAAGAGTTCTGATAAGCTTATGGCATCTTAATCAAAACATTTAAGGCTGTAACTGATGCAAGAGGTGGATTAACAAAGTATTTATTAAAGCTGGGACTACTTCTTTTTAATCAGATTTTTATTATTTTTAGTGTTCTGCAATGCTTGTAGAATTTAAAGGGAGGTTATAAATTTTTTAACATTTACATTATGAATATTAAGTAATATATATAAGGTGTGGGTGACACATTTATGGTTTTGTAAAAGATTTAAAAACTGGGTTGAACTTTAGCAAAATGTAGGAACCCAAAAAAATGAGTTAACCTCGTATTATCTTGCCCTCATGTATTTTATTTGTTTTTTATCAGTATTCTTTAACATGACATGCAGCACAGGCCTGTTTCTGGGAAGTGGTGTATTAATGTTGCTGCTGTGTCCAGGTGCCCTGCTTCGTGTTCGACTCTGACGGCAAGAAGCACGACCTGAACCCTCTGATCAAAGTGAGCGATGGTTATCTGGTGGACGACGGCGACGAAAGCACTGACTTTTATATCAACGTCTGCCGAAGCCTCAGTGAGTTATGTTTATATGTGGTCTACTGCATTTCAGGGAAAAGAATTAGGAAACAAAATGATTGAAAAGAAAAATCTGTGATTTTATAAAATAATAGTGGGTCAGATGTTTTTCTGATCACTTTCTTAAATGTAACATTTGGATAATATAAGACTGGGTTCAAAACTTCACAATAGGCATAACTGATCACTTTAACCACATCCCCTGTTGTAAAAAACCTGGTAAAGGGCTGGTTATAGTCCTGCAGCAGTGAGCATGACGCAGACATTTTTGATTTATGCTCAATTTTGAAGCGTGGTCTGCGCTATGTTTATTCCATGCCACAATGCAAGAGGTACAATCATGAACTAGCTGGAAGGAAGCGGGGGGCAACTTTGTCCGACAACAGAGGGACATGAGGGTGAGAAAGAGCAGGGATCCAGGTGGAAAAAGGTTCCTAGCATTCTCACGCACCTCGATCTTCTAACTGGTCCAACTTCACGAGTTGTTTTCCGCAAATGCGGTATATGAAGTGTTGGCTGCTGGGCCGCGGGGTTGGCTGCTACTTCGATTGCGCAGACAACAAGAAAGAGCCGGGTGTGGGGAGGACGTTGCTTGTGAAACCTGTGCGTATCTGTTGGAAGCGATGCTCTGCTGAAAGAGCGTTCCAGGCGACTGGTTGTTGCAGACAGCGAGCTGATTGGTTTATTCAGAAAAATAAGCCGATAAGTTTACTCTCTGATAGTCACCTAGTTACCACTCACTGTACACTGTAGCTGACCAAAATCCTGGATGATTTTCAAATTCCCCTCCGACATTTTTTTAGATATCAAAAGTAGGACATGTCCGGGAAAAGGAGGACGTCTGGTCACCCTACCATATCAACAATATCATATCAGTGAGTGAGTGCTTGTTGCTATGATGCGTCTTTGCTCAGCAGCTTTGCTTGTTGTAAACCAGCCAATCAGAGCACAGCTCATCTAAATATTAATGATGATACCATAACAGGAAGAAAACCTGTGGTTTCATTCTAGGGCTTTTAACCAGGCTGGCATTAGGGCACATAGAACAGCAAATATGCCATTGTCAGCCCAACCAATGTTACACACCCTATTCAGAGACCTTAAGGACCAGCACCAAATTAGCCTCGTGAGACCATCCTGACCTCGCGAGCTTTCAAGGTTTCATTCGCAGATCAGTCTGGAGACTCTCCGTTAAAGAAAATTTTGAGCCATTCACCAAACGAACGTCCAATCAGCGTTGGCTTTGAGGCGGTTTGAGGTGTGACGCAACGAGAAAGTGCGACAGTTCAGTCTAAACAACATGGCGGCTTCAGCCGATGAAACTAGTGTTAGCGTGGCTATCGAGCAAGTTTTATCGGAATTACAGAGTATTTCTTCACTGAAAGAAGAGCAAAACACTGCTCTGGAGGCTTTTCTCAGAGGAAAAGATGTTTTTGCTCTTCTCCCGACTGGTTTCTGCAAGAGTAGCCTGGCTTGTGGTTGTGTTTTCGTCGTCGCTCTGTTAGTACGTCATATGCTTCGTTGATCTGATTGGTTTATTTGGCCCGTCTATCACCAACATAGGCCAACCAGCTAACCAGTATTTTCACCCCTTCCCAAAATTACTTCAACGGAAGTTTCTAGATGGATATGCCGAGCAAATCCATCTGGCGGAGTCAGGTTAGCACCAAATACCATATAGAATCATTCTATGACCCCTTTAAAGGGCTTGTACAGATTTATATATTGAGTAAGTTTTTTCTTTTTTTTAAGAGTCAACATTTTAAACTCTGTGAAACCTACAATAAACTTAAAAACTGGGTTTAATTTAGTTTATTTCACACGACCAATGTCACACTCTTAACTATCAGGAAAAAACATACAAACAAGCAAAAAAACTGAAAACAAAAGCTGCTTCATCCACCATACTCGAAACATAATTAATATCCCACTTACTTAAAAAGAGAGCTATACTTTTTATCAGCTTAAAAATCTGAAATACAATATTTTGTTTTGATGGGAGAAATCTGTCATTTAAATTTTTGAGACATTGATAAACATATTTATAGATTTTTTTTATCACTAAACAGAAGTTTAGTTAAATTCTTTTATTTTTTTCCCGTATTTCTTTTCTGAGTATCGCATATTTATATATGTCATACTTGTTTTTTTTTCTTCTTCTTCTTCTTCTTTTTTTTTTTTTTTTTTTTTACTATCAAATAATATTACACTAATAGTTTAATACTTTATCCCCTTAAAGGAATAGTACACCCAAAACATGATTAGCCTTCATTTTCCACTCACCCCCATCCTGAACAACACTCTGGAGTACTTTTTTGATATCTCAAATGCATCTGGAGATCTGGGAGGCTTCTTGCTGTCTGCTGACATTCAAATAATGGAGGTCTATGGTGCCCGAGACAGAAAGGTCCATAAAAGTCCACAAAAAACGTGTCAATATTCCTCCATACTGCTCGTCCAATGTATTCCAAGTGTCCTGAGTGGGTAGCGTCCATAATTTACTCGAAACAAAGTCATTTAGAATGTTTTTAGAGCATAAACAGGAGTGTATAGGATTTCCTAAAAGCGCGTTCACGAGTCTACGGAAACCGCGGCAGACCAAACCAGATGAAAGTGCGCATTCAGCGTCTGCTCTGCCGATAATGCAAGCGTAGAAGAAGAAATGTGCTGTTTACCTGTGCAAAGAAAGAAACAACGAAAGAAAAATGTCTGAGGACTTCAGTGTTGAGGAAGAGCATGAGTTCTTTGCCGAGCTGAATGCGCACTTTCATCTGGTTTGGTCTGCCGCGGTTTCCGTAGACACGTGAACTCGCAGGCGTGCGCGTTTAGGAAATCCTGTACACTACTGTTTATGCTCTAAAAACATTCTAAATGACTTCGTTTCGAGTAAATTCTGGATGCTACCCACTCAGGACACTTGGAATACATTGGACGAGCAGTATGGAGGAATATTGACACGTTTTTTGTGGACTTTTATGGACCTTTCTGTCTCGGGCACAATAGACCTCCATTATTTGAATGTCAGCAGAAAGGCAAGAAGCCTCCCAGATCTCCAGATGCATTTGAGATATCAAAAAAGTACTCCAGAGTGTTGTTCAGCATGGGGGTGAGTAGAAAATGAAGGCTAATCATGTTTTGGGTGTACTATTCCTTTAAGGAAAATAATCAACCCTTCTGAACTCCTTTTAATCAATGTGAGAATAATCAGTGTTACAAACAAGGCTGGTGGGACTTTTAGTACTAGTGTAAATGATGAGTTTATCAGCTGCTTTTCAAAGTGAGCTGATCACATCGATGACCTCTGATATATCTGACCCTCACCTCTGTGCTCTCCTCCAGACTCTCTATCTACATCCTGTCCAGAGGACTCTGCAGCCTGCCTCATCACCAAAGATGGCTCTTTCAGCATGGGCGCCCCCACCAGGCCGCTGGAGGCGGTGTCCAGTGACAGGTGACCTTTTTTGTCCATGCAAAACCTCAATGCATTAAGTTCTGCTGTTTGTTAAAACTAACAATGAAAGTATTTTCCATGGATTGACTACAATTCCTGTTGTCTTATCTCCCGTCCAGTTTGAGGTTACGGTATGAATTAAGTGCCGACTCGACGCCTCCAGAGAGATGTGGACAACACCGGCCCACCGTCACCATCACTTTCATCTGTCCATCAAACAGACATTTGGTTTGTCAGACCACTAAACCTTCTAACTTATCAGCTGTTAATCTGGTTTTCACATTTCTAGATGATTCCTAATTCTTCTTTCTCATTTCAGGGCAGCACCCCTAAGATGGTTGCAGAGTCGAACTGCCGGTATGAGGTGGAGTGGGTGACTGAATATGCCTGTCACAGAGACTACCTGGAGAGTCATAGCTGCAAACTGACCAGTGAACAGCATGACGTCTCCATCGACCTCACACCTCTCACTCTGAGCTGTAAGTGGTTCCACCTCTGAACCAGCGCACTTTTACTTTGTTATAGACCAATCCAACTGTTGTTTAATACATCCAAAAATCTTTCATGTAAAACCAAAATATATAATTATCCGTAAAACATTAAAAAGTGTAAATCACATCCATCATGGTGATTCGATTCAGTATCGATTTCCTGACCCAACAATTCGATTATTTTCGATACTCAAGAATACACCACGATTCGATTAATTGGTAAATTTTTTTTTTTTTTTTTTTTTTTTTTTTTACACCTTACAGGCTAAACAAAGTTTCAAGTTTGAAATAAATCAATGAAAGCTGTAATATCATTATGCATTTTCTTTAGAAACAACAGCAAATAACAGAAGTAGAAAAGTTGCATCAAAAAATACTGCAAAAATACTGCACAATATCAGTGTAATGAGTTCAATGCAATACCTCGGCTCCAGAGAAACTGTCCAACATATTTTTTTAGAATATAATAAATATACTCAGGAAAGAGAGATGTTGCGTAGAGAGTTAGACAGGAATAAAAATAAACTAGATATAAGGGAATTGTTTCAAAGGTCATCTGGGGATGTAGTTTTTGGTAGTATTTTTAATTTTCTAAGAAGAACGGGTATTTTAGGGAGAATATAATAGTTTGTCTGGTCCATGCTCCATTCTGGAAGGTGGCGGTAATGCACCTATAAGTTGTTTGCCAACCGCCATTAAAAAAAAGAAGAAGAAGGCGGCTCCAGAGTGTCGACGTCACCGCCGCCTTGAGAGACGCTCCGCTGCACCTCTCCCAGATTGTAGCTGACCGCAAACAGTGCAGCAGACAGGAGGCCGGCTTGTTTTGTTTTCATGACCGAAATTGCAGAAAACAACTCGTGAAGTTTGACCCGCTAGAAGAGCGAGGTTCGCGAGAACGCTGGGACCCTTTTTCCAGCTGGATCTCAGCTCTTTTTGGCCCTCATGTCCCTCCGTCGTCGGACTAAACTCGCCCCCACTTCCTCACCTCCTCGGCCGTATCTAGACCCACAGCGTGTAGCACAGACCACGCTTCAATATTTAGCATAATTTTAAAATGTCTGTGTCAAGCTTACTGCAACACACTGCTATAAGGGTATAACCAGGATGCACGGTAGGAGGGCAAAATAGGTTTAGCGCCACTGCAGCACGGGAGGGAGATTTACGCCCAGGAGCAAATGGATAAAAATAGACCGGAGGGAAAAAAACATGAATCGATTCTCTTGCGGACGTGTCGATGCATCGAATCGTCGGCTGTTGGATCGATGCATCGATACAAAACCATTATTATTTACACCCCTAGCTTTCACACACACATTCACACTTCACACATAAAAACTCAAGAAACACATAAAATATTTTAAAGCAGGGTTCCAGCGGGTCCTTAAAAAGTCTTAAAAGGCATTGAATTCTTTAAAATAAAACTAAGGCCTTAAAATGTCTTAAATCAGTCTTTCGTAGGTCCTAATTTTTAAAACATCATAAATAGGATTATTTTTCTTACGATTCATTTTTGTAACTGACAGTTGTTTTGTTTTTTTATTAAAGAAAAAATAATGGCTCGCCATCATTGGTTCCGTCCCGATAGCAGAACCAATTAAAGCGTTGTTGCGGCCGGGACATTTGGGAGATACGCCATTAACTTTTTGTCTAGAAAATATGAGCAAGTGTAAATGTAACTAAAATTAAATTATTAATATGAAAACTAAAAGTGTAAAAGACATAAAAAGATGATTAAAGGAAAAAAGATTTTCCCTATTTATCATCAAATCTTACCTCCCAAACTTGATTTTTTTATTTTTTTATTTATCTAAGAACAAATTGACAGGATTCCCAGGATTTTGCACTTGTAAGCAAATAAATATTGAATATGTTAGCATTTCCAGACTCCGTCTTTTCTTTTTGTCAGTATCATTAAAGCTACAGTGTGTAATAATTACAGGGATATACAGTCAGAAATGTAATATATTATACATAACTATGTTATTTATCATCATCTACAAGCTCAGCCTCTTAACCTTAATATTTGCGTTGCCTTAGAATTCGTTATTTATAATTACATAGGAGCGGGTCTCGCAGCCATGGAGGCAGACATTTTTGCGCTACGGCAGCGCAGACCCAACAAACTAGTGATTGCGAGATCGCCAAAACGTCACAACGATGTAGAAAAAATAACGGGTATATTTATTATCTTAAGTCTACATGAAATCTATACCCTACACAGACTAATGAAATACTATCTGTAAAATTATCTATGTAAACAAACCTCATCGTAACGCTCGCCGTACTGTTGGGGGGGAGAAGCGGTCGGGGGGAGATGTTCATGTTACTGCAGTCTGCAGTCTGACCGCTAGATGTCGCTAAAAGTTACACACTGTAGCTTTAACTAACAAAAACAAACTTAAGTTTTCTTGTTGGCTTTAAATGTCAGATTAACATAGAGCTCATCTATCCATGCCTTCAAATTCTGGATGTTTAACCCTTTAAAGCCCTAAGAATAAAACAAAACAGAAAATTACTTTTTTTTTTGTTTGAAGTCCTTATTTGGCCTTTTAACAAAATATGTAAAAAGAAAAAACAGAAATACATTTTTGATATTAATAATTTATTACTATGCGATAAGTCAAGATTATTTTTTGTGTAGTCTTCTACCCTCTGTTATCAGGTATATCTGATTGTGTACAATAGGATTTTGAGCAAAGTTTTTACCATTAAATTATGCAAAAGGTGTCAGACTCAAAACATTTCAGAAACCGTATGTATTAAATATGATACATTTGGCATTACAGGGTTAAGTCTGGAAACTATTTAACTTTGACTCAGAATATGGAGAATAAGGAACCTTGCTGTTGATGAATTTACTGACTAAAAATGGTTTGAACTTTAATGCATGTGATGAACTTGACATGTAATACCAAAAAAAAAATGATTGAAATGATGAGAAACTATTAAATTTAGAACAAATAAGACCAAATTAATTACAATTAAAAGTAACATGAAATACACCACTGACAAGAAACTAAGTAGTATTTCAATAATGGTATAAGTCCAAATATTAAAGTGTTCATGTGAATCATGAATCATTTGATTATGGAGTTTAATATGAGATGATCATGTCTGGCTGAACCTTTAAATGCTGCTCGTTTTGTGTTTTAAGCTTTAGACAGACCCTACGTCTTCCAGTCTTCATCCAGCGAAGACCCTGAGAACTACATCTATTACCTGAACGTTTGTGGGAAGATTCCCACACAGGAATGTGGGGACGACCCTTTTATCTCGTCCTGCCAGGTGAAGAGCTCTGCAGACACCCACAAAGTGGCCGGGAGATTTCAGAACCAGACGTTACGGTAATATTTGTCTCTTGTGTCCCATTGTCTGGACTGTTTACACTAGAACTAAACCAAAGATCTATCATTTTCTACATCAGGGGTTTTCAACCTTTCTCAGTCTCAGATTCTCCTGATTCACAACAATTAAGAGCTCTTTTCTAGATCAGAAATATAGAAATGTATTTTTGTACCTTTAATAATAGGTTTTAAGCTGTTATTACTGCAAATTAAAATGTCTAGTATGAAACCCAAAGTTAAAAACACTTATTTGCAGAGCCAGAGATTTGGGTTTGCATAAGAACAAAAAGGTGTTTGAGACGATTAACATGTCCTTAGAACCGCTATGTCCATGGGATGGTAAAAGGTAGTAAATAAACTAAAATTTAAGGCAATTAGAAAGCATTAAAACATCTTTTTTTAATGACTGCCTTGGTTAGCATTATTTTTTCTACCATTTAAGTTATTACAGAATTTAACCTAGTTTACATTATGGGGTGTACAATTTCAGCAGAGGTCTCCGGTCTGCTGATCAAATGATTCTAGGCATGCCCAGATCCCGGTATAAACAGTTTTTACAGCAGTTAAACTGTGGAACAGCCTGCCCCATCAGTCTGTGGGTTCTCACAGATCCGCCCCTTTTTAAGTCCAGATTAAAGACTTTTTTTTTTTTTTTTTAATACTTACAACACGCTGTTAAATGCTTAGGATTTATGTATTTTTTACAATGTTTTAATCTTTCACTGAAGCACTTTGGTCTTCCTGGTGTTGTTGTAAAGGGCTATACAAATAAACTTTGATTGATTTTTGTAATTTTTTCTAGGGATGCACGATATTGGGATTTTGGCCGATATCCAATATGCTGATATTTTAAAACTCATGTAGCCGATAACCGATATCGATACCGATGTTAAAGCTGGACAAAAATAAGTATTCATTGAAAAAAGCAGTTTTGTTATCTATTTCTGACACTTTGAAAAATAATATACTCAAATATATTTTCATATGCTGATATCAAATAGATTTTTAAAAACGCGGTATCGATCTATTTTACTTTCAAAATCTTGTGAAATTTCATCATTCTGTTACAAACTCTCGTGATATTTTGTAAATTCTTGTGAGATTTTGTTAGTAAAATAGATCGATACTGCGTCAATATATCAACATATAAAAATATGGCAAAATTTTGTGAATTTTCTGGGGATTTCGTAGCATAACGATGACATATAGCAATATTTCATTAGTAAAAGAGATTGATATGGTGTTTTTAAATGGCAATATATCAGCATATGAAGATATTGTGATATTTTAATGTATCAATATTTTTTCCCTCGTCTTTAGAAGTTTTTAAGTCTGTAAAAAAGAAGTTTTTGAGGAAGAAGTAGTATTTTTATTTTTTTTTTAGACTTTAGAAACTCAGAAGCTGATCAAATATCGGGTTAAATATCGGTGGGGTGGCCGATGTCCGATATTCAGTTTTAAGGCCGATACAGGCCGATACCGATAAGGGGCCGATTATATCGTGCATCCCTATTTTTTTCATGTGAGAAGGACCTGAGATGATAGTGAGGTAAAGACATCTGTCATCGTTCAAAAACGAAACCTGACTGTGGTCCTACTGAACAGCGTTAAGCCCCCACATACAGACATGTCAGTAAACATCTGCATGGAGCCCAAGCCGGCTGACACAGTGCTCAGAGCGGCCATTCCCAACTATAATTCATTTATTACTTTTTTCTAAAGTCTAAAGGCAAACTTGTTGGACGGAGCCATGCCATTCTGGGAAATGAAGAGATTTGTTATGGGAAATCAAGAAACTTGCAGCTTGATGATTAGTCCAGCAGCGTGGGTGTGGATAACTCCATAATTAGATACTCCCAATTAAAGCTGAAATGTTTCACCACAGTTGCAGCTCAGTCATGTTAGCATCAAGAAACATTGTGAAAGAATTATATGTGGTTCATTTTTTTTGTTATGCATTTCTGTTTGTATTGTTTTATCACACAGCCCTTTGAGATTTTCTTGGATTTAGAGTTCTTTAGAAATAAAGATAATATTAATAAATCTGCACTTACTCACATGAGTAGCCAACTCTCTGTTAAACTTCCTTTTCTGCTGTCGTTTGCTCCTCTGCAGGTATTCAGATGGAGACCTCAGTCTGATTTATCCCGGTGGAGATAAATGCTCCTCTGGCTTCCAGAGAATGACCATCATTAACTTCCAGTGTAACAAAACAGCCTGTGAGAAAAACATTTATTTCCAAGTTCCTGTTAAATCATTTCATTTGTTAAGCACTTACTTGTTTTTAAACTTTTGATTTTACCTTTATCATTAAGGCATGCAGTTATACTGTTTAAAGGAGAAAAATACAAACCAATCCAATTTCTTTTGCCTTATGCTTAATAAGGGAATCATCTTAAATAAATTTTAGTTTAAGGTGTTTTATATGACAAATTGGCGAATATGACTTCTTAGAAGTAAATATTTAATTGATAAAAATGTTTAATGAGGTGAATTAAGTTAATTTCCTTGGTCTTCTGCAGCAAACAATGGTCATGGGACTCCAGTTTTTGCCGGGGAGACAGATTGTACGTATTATTTTAACTGGGATACAGCGTTTGCTTGTGTCAAAGAGAAGGAGGATCTGCTTTGTCAGGTCAGAGATGGCAGCAAACACTACGACCTCTCCCGCCTTACCAAGTACCCCGGTGAGTTTCTTTTCATACCTTTTTGAAAAGGCCCACCTCACTTAGGCATTCTGGGGAATTTTTTCTGCCAAATTAATAGTACAGATAATTTTTTGAAATAATGTGTTTCTTCCCATGTTTAAATGTTTCTTTTTAATAAATATTCTCAATTTTGCATAAAACAAACCAAAAAAAACTTCTTTTAAAGTGTCTAAAAATGTAAGGGATAATTTCAGACCTGATCTATTGTGTCGAGGGAAAGTATCTGTGTCCATAGAGGATCAGTTGCATTTTTGCTGCCTCTCTGCGCATATAGCAGCTGATTTCTGTGTTTCTTCCAAGACATCTAACTGGCTAAACGTTATAGTAAATTATTAATATGAAAAAAATCTGACATTTAGCATAACAACTATTAACTTCGATCTGAAACAAAACATTTTACAAAGCAGTTTTTTTGGCATCATTCATAATTTCTTTAAAAATTTGCTGTATAAAAAAAAAAAATCCCCTTTCTCTGCGTTTTTTTGCTTTGCTTCAGAGTCAAATGACAGCGACAACTGGGAGGCGGTGGGTGAGCGAGCTACAAAATCAGACATGCGCTACTACCTGAACATCTGCCACAAAGTGCTGAAGCGAGGAGGAGCCGCTAACTGTCCAGAAGACGCTTCCTTCTGTGCTGTGGGTAAGAAATCCACTTTTCTGATGAACCATAAACCTACCAACATGTAATCTACTCAGTATACATGTTGATTTATGCTTATTTATTTTACCTGTTTTTTATTTTTCCCTGTTTTTAGATAAGAATAATAAGAGCATCAGCTTGGGCAGCTTCCTCTCTCCTCCTCAGATGACCAAACAGGGGAATGACATCAGACTGCTGTATACTGACGGGACGACCTGTGAAAACAAGAAGACTAGGACCCAAACTATTGTGACCCTCAAGTGCAAACCAGGTAACCTGACTCTGCCAGATGGATTTGCTCCGCATATCCATCTGGAAACCTTCCGTTGAAGTAATTTTGGGAAGGGGCGAAAATACTGGTTAGCTGATTGGCCTATGTTGTTGAGAGAAGGGTCAAATAAACCAATCAGATCAACGAAGCATATGACGTACTAACAGCCAGGCTACTCTTGCCGAAACCAGTCAGGAGAAGAGCAAAAACATCTTTTCCTCTAAGAAAAGCCTCCAGAGCAGTGTTTTGCTCTTCTTTCAGTGAAGAAATACTCAGTAATTCCGATAAAACTTGCTCGATAGCCACGCTAACGCTAGTTTCATCGGCTGAAGCCGCCATGTTCTTTTGACTGAACTGTCGCGCTTCTCGTTGCGTCACACCTCAACCCGCCTCAAAGCCGACGCTGATTGGACGTTCGTTTGGTGAATGGCTCCAAATTTTCTTTTTTAACGGAGAGTCTCCAGACTGATCTGCGAGTGAAACTTTGAAAGCTCGCGAGATCAGGATGGTCTCACGAGGCTGCAAACCAGGTAAAGTGGGCAAAGATTGACCTCACTAAACACTTTGCTGATGATGTGAAAAAGAGATGAGAATGAATAAAGAATAAATCTGATTTTAGTTGATTTCAAAAATGACATGACCCGTATCATCTTTCTGTTTTTAAAAAAATCTATTCTTACAGGACATCTTGAGAGTCCTCCGATACTTCGCAGCGTTTCCTCTGATGAATGCCTTTATGAGTTGGAGTGGTACACGGCTGCTGCCTGCATCCTCTCAAAGACAAAAGGAGACGACTGCAAGGTGGAAGACCCCCAGGCTGGTAAGGGTTAAACACAAGTCTCCTATATTTAAAGCCTAATGTTGCTCAATTTGTGCAATAACTTTACTTTTGTCTCTTTTTGGATTTATCAATCAATTCATTGGATCCAAAAATGATGTAAAAGACATTTTTGCCATTTAGGTTTTTTTTATAAAATAAGTTGGCCTCTTTATTCTTTAACCAGATAGTTTTAGGCTACTAGAACTGTCCATGAGTTTCAGGCCAAATCTGATTTCTACATTTCTTTGGGCAAACATTAGGCTTCAATGCACATTTTAGAAGACATTAATTAATAAAGCCTCGTGATCTAATAAGAATTTAAAATGGAATGACCCATCAAAGCAAACTCAAATCTATAGTTAAAATATAAGAAATTGAAGTTTTAGAACAACATGTTCTAAATGTTATTCATTTTAAAACCAAACCTTCTGATTTTCAGGGGAAAAGTTTTTTGTCACTCACTTTTTCAAAGTCACAGTTAATGTACAGTTTTAAAAACACATCCCTGTAGTAGTAGATGTCATGATGTAAGAATGTAGCCCCAATTTTTTACATTATAAGTTTTTTTTTTAATAGTTTTTTTGTAATTGTTTTTGGCATTATACACCTTGTCCAGGAACAACAGTTGAAAACTGTTAGCTAATTCTGACACATTTACAGAAATGTTTAATTAATGTGTACTGTCCCTGACAATTAAACAAATAAATAAAAATAAGTTATGTGTATACAAAAACTGTGCTTAGTATTTCCAGTGTGTGTCATCTGTGAGAGAACCTAAACCAGTGTATCACAGGGGTGGATGTTTGAACCTACTGTTGATCTTTTCTGGCTTTAGCGTCCCTCAAATCCTGGCTTATCACTGCCCCCTGGTGGAGGAGGCAGTGATGACACTTTCTGTTAGCTTTTTCAGAGCTATAGTTTCAGGTTTTTCGATGCAGTCTGTGAAGCTTAGCAATTTTATTACATTAATTTTCAGTTTTTTTTTTAAAAGGCTGGGAAAAATGTGTCTAATGTTTATTTTTAAAGATTTATGTTTCAATTTGTCTAACTATTATAACATCCTCACCTATTCAGCCAGGCCAACAATTCCCTTTAACGACCCCCTTTCAGAGACATAGACAGGTATGGGGTATTGCAGGCTACAAAAAAAGAAGCCAAATGACCCCCATTCCAAAGAGGTGTATGGAAGTAATTCTGTGTCGCTGGGATTTGAATTAAAAATGCCACTGACATTTAAATGTTGTATGTTTGTACTTACTGTTTCAGTGTTAAAATATATTCAGAACACATTTTTGACCTAAAAAAAATTGTCATTATTTCTACACAGTTGAAATTTAATTTGTTATTTTCTCTTCAAGCTAAAAATTCACATTACTATTTCAAAGTGATTACATTTTCAATACTTATTTTTCAGTTCAATTTTTCAGTGTTAAAAAAATCTGCATATAAAAAAATTCAACCTTTCAAAATTCAAACTTAATATTTTCAGCCTCCTGAGATTCAACTGGCTCTATTTCGCTGTTTTAAATTCGGCGTCTAAATTCAGTGTAAAAAGGGAAGGGTTACTTCAGGTCACAGACATTAGCAATGGATTGTGGCGTCCAACACCCAGCCAATCCCGTTACGTTTTCTTAGTCACGTGACGTGACGCTTGTGGCGCTCATACTGAAGGAAAACCAGCATCACGGACCCGGTCATGCAAGCTAACGCTAACTCAACGGTGAGTTTATTATTTTCATTTTTCTGTAGTTGAGTTAGCGTTAGCTTGCATGACCGGCTCCGTGATGTTGGGTTTCCTTCAGTATGAGCGCCACAAGCGTCACATCCAGTGTTGTGCCTGAACGCGTTCATTGAACGAAAGTTCCTGAACTCGTTCATATTTTGGGCGAACGTGAACTGAACGTACTGTATTACTGCCAGATGAACGTTATTGTGAACTCGTTCATTCTGGTGTCTGTGAACGGCAAGCTCTCTCAGTTCAGCTCCGTTCAATAGGTTGCCAGATTTCTATAGAGTCCTCCAGGTGAAACCCCAGCTAAATAACACCGTAAACAGGCCTTAATATGTAGCGGGAAAAACACCCAATCTGGCAACACCAGCTACCAGTGTCGTAGCCTACAGCCGCGTGCGTCATCAAAACAAAATGCAGTGTAGAAGCCGCAGCAGCATGGAGGCGACCGTGGAGGCGACAAAGCAGCAGTATGATCACTTAAAACAGTTTTATGACCAGGTGGTCGGTGAGGATGATGGCAACATCTTACATTTCTCTGCAAACTTTGCCCGCCGGCTTTCAGTAAAAAAATCCGCACTTAAACCTGCCTGGTATAATTTTCCAGGATTCCAGTATTCCTTTTTAGTATGTATTGAAATGGAATTTCAAATGGAAAAAAAAATTAAACATTTGCACCTTAAAGACTACTTTCCTGTTTTTCTTTTAATAATTCCTCATAAAAAAGACCATTCAAGCAGCACATTTTTCCTGATGTTTTTGAGAATATACTGTAGGGGTGAAAGCTGCAGCTGCTACTAGTGTGAAGTGAATGGACAGCAACAAAGCGTTAAAGGGATAGTTCGGTATTCTTGACATGAATCTGTATGACATCCCCATCACCAGTGGCATGCAATCACACTGACTTACCCCTGGCAGCATCCTGTGAGCAGAGTTATCGTCCAGTTTTGGTCAAGCCGAAAGTAGTCCGGCAGGTTTTTAGGAACAGCGAAATAAAACTTTTCTCTTCCCAAAACATTATGTGTTCAAAAGAGCGATATTTTTGCATCCCAAAAACATTGTAGTGGAAAAAGTCACACGTCGTTATCAATTGGTCCTATTTTCTCTCTGTTCGTATCAGTGCGCGCCGTCATTCAGACAGCGAGAACCTGACAACAGCCATGTCTCCCTCCGCCTAGCTGGGCGGAGGGAGACATGGCTGTTGTTGAGCTAGCTGTCTGAATGACGGCGCGCACTGATACGAACAGAGAGAAAATAGGACCAATTGATAACGACGTGTGACTTTTTCCACTACAATGTTTTTGGGATGCAAAAATATCGCTCTTTTGAACACATAATGTTTTGGGAAGAGAAAAGTTTTATTTCGCTGTTCCTAAAAACCTGCCGGACTACTTTCGGCTTGACCAAAACTGGACGATAACTCTGCTCACAGGACGCTGCCAGGGGTAAGTCAGTGTGATGGGGATGCCATACAGATTCATGTCAAAAATACCGAACTATCCCTTTAAAGCAACAATGGGGAAATGCTGTCCCCTCAATGCTAATGTAAACCCTGGTTGGATAAGGATTCAAAACTGGATATGAAGATGAAATCTGACTCACAGTTTCAGAGTTACAACTGATAAAATAATTGCTGTCTGTGGTTCTACAGTAGGCTATGGTGTAATTGAGCAATATATGAAAAAAAAAGAACTATGAACTAGTTCATTTTTTGGAACTGTGAACTTAGTTCAAAATTTTGAATTTTGAACAAGATCACGTAGAAAAAGAACTTTCCCAACACTGGTCATGTCACGTGACTAAGAAAATGTAACGGGATTGGCTGGGTGTTGGACGCCACAATCCATTGCTAATGTCTGTGACCTGAAGTAACCCCTTCCCTTTTTACACTGAATTTAGACACCAAATTTTAGACAGTGAAATAGAGCCAGTTGAATCTCAGGAGGCTGAAAATATTGAGTTAGAATTTTGAAAGGTTGAATTTTTTTATATGCAGATTTTTTTAACACTGAAAAATAAGTATTGAAAATGTAATTACCTTAAAATAGTAATGTGAATTTTTAGCTTGAAGAGAAAATAAATTAAATTTCAACTGTGTAGAAATAATGACATTTTTTTTAGGTCAAAAATGTGTTCTGAATATATTTTAACACTGAAACAGTAAGTACAAACATACAACATTTAAATTTCAGTGGCATTTTTTATTCAAATCCCAGCGACACAGATTTACTTCCATGAAGACGGACCTGTTTGTTCCTTCCTATTTGCATGTTGTTGGGCCACTTTATAAATCCTCAAACTTAACACTATTTCTGAGATTTTGAATAGAAAAAGCCTTCTGGATGGGGGGCGAAACGTCTTCAAACTTGAAAACAAAGTTGCGTGGATTCTTTTTTACTTTTTTTAGGAATATATTTGACCTGGATGACTGAGAATCTTCACCAGCATAATTTAACATTTGTTTGTTCCTCAGCCCACTGTTTAATATTCATGTTTGGCTTTCTATTCATTTATTCACTTCTTCTAGATTTGTATTTAAGGTCTCACTTCTGCCTGCTTAAAATTTAAATATCCCACATTTAATAGAATGTTTATGTGTATAATATAAGATATAAGGCATATATTAATGTAGATCTCTGTAGTCTGTAGAAAGGTTTGGACCTGGTGTTTTGGAGGCAGCAGTTTTTTTTGTTGCAGACTAGAAAATTCCTGATCTGGTTTTGGTTAACCAGATAACTCTTCAATTTTGTTAATTATTGGTTGGGAATCTCTTCTCCATCACTGACACATGTTCCTCTACAGGATTCTCCTTTGATTTGTCACCTCTAACCAAACCTGAAGGCAGCTTTTACAATGTGACCAACGGTGGTTACGACTACTTCATCAATGTTTGTGGTCTGGTCAAAGCCGCCGGGTGTCCTGAGAATGCCGGAGCATGCCAAGTGGAAAAGAGGTAAGCCACAGCCTCCAGATGTTTGCACTTATTCCAAACATCCATGTTTTGAAAAAAAGAAAAAAAA
Organism: Cyprinodon tularosa; assembly: GCF_016077235.1. Lineage (NCBI taxonomy): Eukaryota > Metazoa > Chordata > Actinopteri > Cyprinodontiformes > Cyprinodontidae > Cyprinodon > Cyprinodon tularosa. The sequence goes on from NW_024039259.1 coordinate 1,434,373, forward strand.
AAAACTTGTATCTCTTCTTCCGTTTAGCGCTTGGAGCCTCGGGAAGGCGAACTCTCATCTGTCCTACTATGACGGGTTGATCCAGCTGACCTACGTTAATGGCTCCCAGTACAACAATGCAAAACACACCCTGAGATCCACCCTCATCTCCTTCCTCTGTGATCCAGAGGCTGGACTAGGAAGCCCAGAATTCCAGGTAAATTCCCTCTTTTGTTGTTATCTTTCAAACTCTCTCTGCACGTGCTTGATTCAAATTTTTTGAACACAGGTTGAGGATAACTATACCTATAATTTCCGCTGGTACACATCCTACGCATGTCCTCAAAGGCCTCATGAATGTTTGGTGACAGATCCCATCACTCTCGACCAATATGACCTGTCCAGGTAAATGTTAGTTTGCAAAAAAGGGTCAGCTAGAAATAATTTGCCCTCCTCAACTTCCCATTGTTTTGTTTTTTTTCCTGAATCCAGCTTGTCGCGATCCACCTCATCTAAGAACTGGCTTGCAATGGATTTGACCGACACTGCGAACATAAAGAAGTACTACATCAACATATGTCAGCCCATCGTCCCGGTGCCAGGATGTGACCGGGACGCATCAGTTTGCCAGATGAAGTACATAAACGATAAGGTGTGAATTGCTCTTTTTTATTTATTTTTTCTTAACGGTAAAGAAAAATTTGCTTTTTTTGTCTAGTTTCATCAAGCTTCAGGCTGTTAACCTGGATCTAATCTGATCTTTTCTGAAATTGAATTGAAAACAAGACTAAAAATGCTCAGGGATTCCTGACTGCAAATTTGTTAAGCTTACTAGTAGTACAACAAGTGTATGTGGTCCATAATGCATACAACCTGCAGGCCTAAGAGTCAATGTCCTAGGAATAGAATAGAACAGAAAATCTCTTTATCGTCCCACAGTGGGGAAATTGTCGTGTTTACAGCAGCAAAGCAATTATAGAAGGAAAAAATGGCCACACAAATGTGGACCTTAGAAATAAGAATAACTTAATAATAAAGAGTTGAAAGATAAACAATGAAATAAGGTACAGTAAGGTGTTTTAACAATATAAATCCTGTGCACCTGGAGAATAAATAACCAAAATACAGCTAGGGAAATTTTTACAGTAATGGATATTTGAAAATAAAAGTAACATCAGAGATGTGCAAAAAGACAGGAGCATGTTATTTAAAGGAGAAGTTCGGTTTTTAACACTTTTAGCCCATTTTCTGTAGTGTCCAGGATGAAATCGAATGATCGACACCAAAATTTTGACAATTGGTCCTGTCTCTGCTTTTTGGCTCATTTAGAATCCCCCCCTGGCTGCTTCAGAATGGCTTCCATAGAGCATGTCCGATAATGTCCTTAAAACAACCTTAAACGTTCTTTTTTTAAAATATGCTACTCACCGGGTCGTCAGCGCTGTTCAATGACGTTCCAAAAAAAGTTTCGTGAAGAAAAAACGTTCCTGTAGTGTTTTATTTAGCATTTTGTAAATCCCATTGAGTTCTGTTGGAATAGTCAATATCCCTCCGGAAACGGAAATGGGGCCTGTTTACACAGTTGTAGTCTTTTCGCTTCACTCTGTGTACTCCGACGTCGAGGTGCTAACGTCTCTGTTAAACACTTTAAAAAACTCTGAAAATGGAATACGAAAGGTGGATTCTTGATTCTCGACGTCGGAGTACACAGAGTGAAGCGAAAAGACTACAACTGTGTAAACAGGCCCCATTTCCGTTTCCGGTGGCAGCGGAATATTGACTATTCCAACAGAACTCAATGGGATTTACAAAATGCTAAATAAAACACTACAGGAACGTTTTTTCTTTACGAAACTTTTTTTGGAACGTCATTGAACAGCGCTGACGACCCGGTGAGTAGCATATTTAAAAAAAAGAACGTTTAAGGTTGTTTTAAGGACATTATCAGACATGCTCTATGGAAGCCATTCTAAAGCAGCCAGGGGGTGATTCTAAATGAGCCAAAAAGCAGAGACAGGACCAATTGTCAAAATTTTGGTGTCGATCATTCGATTTCATCCTGGACACTACAGAAAATGGGCTAAAAGTGTTTAAAACCGAACTTCTCCTTTAACTGACTGAGATAGAAACTATGCAAAATCAGCATGAAAGTAACAACTTGTTGTGCATATATGTCACTTAAAATTTGCATATATGCATATGCATATATATGTATATACACTATATTGCCAAAAGTATTTGCTCACCCATCCAAATTATTGGAATCAGGTGTTCCAATCACTTCCATGGCCACAGGTGTATAAATTCAAGCACCTAGGCATGCAGACTGTTTTTACAAACATTTGTGAAAGAATGGGTCGCTCTCAGGAGCTCAGTGAATTCCAGCGTGGAACTGTGATAGGATGCCACCTGTGCAACAAATCCAGTCGTGAAATTTCCTCGCTCCTAAATATTCCACAGTCAACTGTCAGCTGTATTATAAGAAAATGGAAGTGTTTGGGAACGACAGCAACTCAGCCACGAAGAGGTAGGCCACGTAAACTGACGGAGCGGGGTCAGCGGATGCTGACGCGCATAGTGCGAAGAGGTCGCCAACTTTCTGCAGAGTCAATCACTACAGACCTCCAAACTTCATGTGGCCTTCAGATTAGCTCAAGAACAGTGCGCAGAGAGCTTCATGGAATGGGTTTCCATGGTCGAGCAGCTGCATCCAAGCCATACATCACCAAGTGCAATGCAAAGCGTCGGATGCGGTGGTGTAAAGCACGCCGCCACTGGACTCTAGAGCAGTGGAGACGCGTTCTCTGGAGTGACGAATCGCGCTTCTCCATCTGGCAATCTGATGGACGGGTCTGGGTTTGGCGGTTGCCAGGAGAACGGTACTTGTCTGACTGCATTGTGCCAAGTGTAAAGTTTGGTGGAGGGGGGATTATGGTGTGAGGTTGTTTTTCAGGAGCTGGGCTTGGCCCCTTAGTTCCAGTGAAAGGAACTCTGAATGCTTCAGCATACCAAGACATTTTGGACAATTCCATGCTCCCAACTTTGTGGGAACAGTTTGGAGCTGGCCCCTTCCTCTTCCAACATGACTGTGCACCAGTGCACAAAGCAAGGTCCATAAAGACATGGATGACAGAGTCTGGTGTGGATGAACTTGACTGGCCTGCACAGAGTCCTGACCTCAACCCGATAGAACACCTTTGGGATGAATTAGAGCGGAGACTGAGAGCCAGGCCTTCTCGTCCAACATCAGTGTGCGACCTCACAAATGCGCTTCTGGAAGAATGGTCAAAAATTCCCATAAACACACTCCTAAACCTTGTGGACAGCCTTCCCAGAAGAGTTGAAGCTGTTCTAGCTGCAAAGGGTGGACCGACGTCATATTGAACCCTATGGATTAGGAACGGGATGTCACTTAAGCTCATATGTGAGTCAAGGCAGGTGAGCAAATACTTTTGGCAATATAGTGTATGTGTGCATGGGTGAAAACTTAAATAATTGTATGAAAACAAAAACAAAAAAATCCAGACCCTTCCCCTTTAAAACTCTGTCCAGTTTAATGGTCTTACTTTTTTTTTTTGCAGGGCTCTACAAAGGAGGTGGTGTCGGTCAGTAACATGGGGAAGTCCAAGAGAGGTCCAATCATCGAGGGAAGGGACCGGCTGCTGCTGGAGTTCACTGATGGTTCTGTCTGCATGTCGGAGGGCCAGAAACTTACTTATACTACAATCATTCACCTGGTCTGCTCTAGAGGAGCCTCTGTAAGTTCATGCTGTCAAAAAAAACGAACCTATAAACACATTTTTCGCTGTTCAAATATAGAACATTCATTTAAATCAGCCTGAGAAAAACAAATATGAGATTTACCTGCTCATTCTAATAAAAAAAATGTGTTTATCAGCCCTTAGCATTTACTGCAGTTTCAGCCCAGATGCAAATTGATTATAATGTTATACATCAAATACTTAACTTTTCCTACTTACGTATTGATTAACCGTGTGGTCATGATCTAATATCATTTGTGAGTTGAAACAATTGTAAGGGTGGTTTAAAGGCAGTAAAGTGTAAACCAGTTATTACTTTATGCCACCTGCTGGACTGCAAATACTTAAAGCAGCAACAGAAATGTTCTGTTTTTAGTCAAACTTTTATTTATTAGAAGAATAAAAAAGTTAGTCCACAGGAACAGGGAATTGATACCTTGATTTTCTAATTATCAAAATAACTTTATTAATCCTTGGCGGGAAATTATTTTCTTGCGGTTTAACCGTTTACAGAAGAGAGTAAAATAAGATTGTAAGTACAATAGATATAATAAAATATAATATGATAAGACAGATTAAAATAAGTAAAATTACAACCCAGACAGTAAAACTGCACCCTTCCCATATTAACAATGTAAATTAAGATGTAAGGAAATCTGTATACGATGGTAAGCATCCCCGTTAGCTGGGAGGCTGCCTTTAAATCCTGGTCTGTCTTACTGCAACGCTGTAAAAGTTAAAAAAGCAAATAAAAAAAAATAAATACCTACAGAAATAAAAAAAAAAAAAGTCCAAAGAGAGCAGCTAAATATTAACTATATATTTTGGTACTGGCAGTTTTTACCACATATCTCAAAAATGTTAATATTCAATTTTAACCAAAACAAACGACTGGTTGTGGAAAATCCCAGAGTACCTGGCTGAATATCTGAGGATTCCCAGCATTGCCTGTTTAGCTTAAATAACCTATGAGACAGACCAGCCTGTTAGCAAGCTAATATCACTAGCTCCAAAAACTTAAATCACATTTTAACGGCGGCTCATAATCTTGATAAACAGTGTGCACAGATTAGGTTTTGAAGTTTACTTTATCCTCTAAAAACGTCTTAAAACTAATTTTTGTGACAATCCAATTAACAAGAAAGGACTGACTGAGTTGTCAACATTATTTCCATGTTAGAAGGGAAATCCAACCCCAGAATCTTGCTGAGGAAGCAACCAGAGCAGCTTGACAGCACAGCACTCTGCTGCTCTGAAAAATCTAAAAGAACATTTAAGTCTGCTCATTCTTAAAGTCATAGGGAAGTCATATTTAAATGTCAAACCATTCTGGCATGTATATAAATGTACTCTTTATCAGACGATATTGTCCCAAAGTTCAGAAAATTTCTACAAAAAAAAAAAATCCTGTCTTAAAATCTGTGGGGGGTTTTCATTATCTTATGCAGGTCAGTTAATTATACGTCAGCTTGTACACCTAAATTTGGCCAATCATATATCAACGGTTATCTGTCAATAAAATTTTTTCAGTCATAGCATCTTAGGGATGGACGTCTGTGTCTTCAGCAGGCGTAGAGCTAACAGAACTGGCAGCTTTGCGAGGCAAGGGCTCAAAGATGTTCGGCTGTAAGCCTTCTACACCAAACCAAGCTTCTGCCGCCCTGGCGTCCTCTTCCACAACATCTTCGTCCCCGCTTTCCTCCTCTAAATAAAAAATGTATGACAGAGGAGACTCAACCACGACCTACGACACTAAACTCTCCTCTTGCATGTTTCCTCTGTCCATAGCGTTCCTTGACAGTGTCGTTTCTAAGTCACCAATTTAGTGCTAATTGGTCCCAATGGAATTTCCCATTGGGAACCTACTTGCATTAAGTTGCTAACTGGTTAGCAAGATGCTTCCAACAAACTGGCCACAACAAAAATTGCTGCAAACCTCCCGCCACAACAATCCCGCCCCCTTCATAGACAACCAATCAAATTCGCTTTATTTGTGTAAAGCCGTGCACCACTTGGGAGAATTCAAAAATGCAACGGTTGGAACGGTCGTTTCCCTACGACTTTAATAAACTGACTACACAAATTAAGTAGTGTGGTATTCTTTATAGCTTATGACCAAAAGTACAGTAGGATATCTTTCTGAGCTCAGCCTAGTCCCATAATCAATCCCAGGGAAAGTTAAAAGGTGTTGCCTGAAATCAGGCAATAAAGCCCAAGTAAAGTATCGCCCATGTAATGGCTTGGGTACATTTTAACAGAAAGCACCTCATAATAGGAAAGTTGCTGAGCTGCTCTCCATGATAGTGTTTTTAACTATATTTTTCTGCTCTCTTTAAAGGCTATGGGCCCGCGTTTCGAGTTGAACCAGAACTGCACTGCCATCTTTGTGTGGGAGACCAAAGCTGCCTGCGCCATCCAAACCATTAAGAATGATGTAAGTTTCCACACATCCTTCTTACTGTCACATCATTTGTCAACTTTTCTACTGATGATATGATTTAAAATGATGATTTTTGGTATTTTCCAATGCTCCAGTCCTGTGAGATTGCAGATCCCGTCTCTGGTTTCAAGTACAATCTTCGGCTTTTGGCCTCTAAGGAAGGATACAACACAACTGCTAACGGCAAAGACTTCTTGGTAAAACACTCACAGTTGCAGCAATCACTTCAGATCTTTCATTTATATCACATATGTCAAAGTCAAGGCCAGCGGGCCAGATGTGGCCTCTGAATTGTTTATCCACGGCCCCCTGGATGATATTTAATTACCATTAGAACCGGCCTAGGCCACGTCGTTTGTGCGTGCTGCTGTGAGTTTGCAGGCTACCATTACATTGTAGGAAATGCATGGATAATGAGGTTGTGTTGTACACACCAGCACTACATTCCCAGGGGAAAACATGATTGTGTTTTATCTCAGGATAATTCTTGGCGGTACGCCCACTATGAAAGTAGAGGGATTGAGTAGGGAACAAAACAAAGTTAATGAATGCTAGGGGTGTAAATAATAATCATTTTGTATCGATGCATCGATCCAACAGCCGACGATCCGATGCACCGACACGTCCGCAAGAGAATCGATTCATGTTTTTTTTTTTTTTTCTCCGGTCTATTTTTATCCATTTCGTCCTGGATGTAATTCTCCTCCCGTGCTGCGGTGGCGCTAAACCTGTTCTGCCCTCCTACCTCGCTTCCTGGTTATACTCTTACACCAGTGTGTTGCAGTAAGCTTGACACAGACATTTTTAAATTATGCTCAATATTGAAGCGTGGTCTGTGCTACACACTGTGGGTCTAGATACGGCCGAGGCGGCGAGGAAGTGGGGGCGAGTTTAGTCCGACGACGGAGGGACATGAGGGCCAAAAAGAGTGGAGATCCAGGTGGAAAATAATCGAATCGTTGTGTCAGGAAATGGATACTGAATCGAATCGCCATGATGGATGTGATTTACACCCCTAGTGAATGCACTTCAGTAGTTGTTAAAAATATATCTGTTATTTGTTTGTTTTTAGCTTTCTTCCTATATGGAAAGTTTTTCAAAATTTGAAACATATCTACTGGGCCAGAAAGTAATGGGGTAAATTTGTCGTTACCAGGTTTTTCTTGTGTTTATTGTCAAGTTGGTCTTACATTTTTATTTTAAATGGGATTAAAAAGTCTTAAAACGTCTTGAATTTAACTTGCCCTATGCTGTAGGAACCCTGAATAAACATTTCACCAGTCCGGCCCTCGGCTTGTTGCAAATTAGTTTTTTTTTGGCCCTCGGTGTATTTGACTTTGACATCCCTGCTCTATATGGTTGTTTCACAATGCACCATCTCCTTATGAGTTTTTCATTATTCATCATTCATGGTGCCAGATGTTAACTTGACTCCGCCAGATGGATTTGCTCTGCATATTAATCTGGAAACCTTCTGTTGAAGTAATTTTTGGAAGGGGTGAAAATACTGGTTAGCTGATTGGCCTATGTTGGTGATAGACGGGCCAAATAAACCAGTCAGATCACCGAAGCATATGACGTACTAACAGAGCGACGACGACAACTCAACCACAAGCCAGGCTACTCTTGCCGAAGCCAGTCGGGAGAAGAGCAAAAACATCTTTTCTCTGAGAAAAGCCTCCAGAGCAGTGTTTTGCTCTTCCTTCAGTGAAGAAATACTCTGTAATTCCGATAAAAGTTGCTTGATAGCCACGCTAACGCTACTTTCATCGGCTGAAGCCGCCATGTTCTTTAGACTGAACTGTCGCGCTTCTCGTTGCGTCACACCTCAACCCGCCTCAAAGCCAACGCTGATTGGACGTTCGTTTGGTGAACGGCTCCAAATTTTCTTTAACGGAGAGTCTCCAGACTGATCTGCGAGTGAAACCTTGAAAGCTCGCGAGATCAGGATGGTCACACGAGGCTAGCCAGATGTGCCCATAGCTTCAAAATGAAAAATCTTCAGATCATTATACCCTGCAGATGAAATTTTTTAATAAGAATTACCTTTTGACAACAGATAATGATGAACCTAATATTTGGTATAAAAGTTGGTATTTAATTAAAGCTAACTGAAACTATGTAGATTTTTTTTCTTAGATTTAGAAAATAAACTGAATGCTGAAAACAAGTTAAAAAGAAATTATGCCTCCAACTGCAGGTCAACATCTGCGCAGACGCACCAAGATGCGGACAGGGGATGGGCGGCTGTGAGATAGAGAACGGGCAGGCGATAAGCCCCGTGGGGGTGGAGAAGACACTCAAGTACTCCACTGATGGTGCACTACAGCTGACGTATAAAGGAAGTCTGGATGGGAAATCAGGTACTATAAGCAAAGAATAAATACAAAACATGGATTTAAGTGCAGACAATTTTAAGATTACCTTAAAATGACAGTTAAAAAGATGTATTTGTTTTTATAAACTTTTCTTTAAGTGATTCCAGTAATTATTTGTTGCTAAAATGTTTTAATAGCAATCTGTTCATTGTGTTGCTCAGATTAAACGGTAGGAATCTGACTTAATCACATCTTAACTCCAAAATAGGCTCCATTGCTGTGCTCTATGCCCAATGAAGGGACCCTAGAAAGCAAACCTTTTTCAATAATTATGCAACATTGATGTAAACTGAAACAAAAAACCCATTTCTTTTGGTCAAGGACTGTTTGTTCCGTTTGGTTCCCTTAATTTTTCTCCCTCTGTTTTTTTTTTCTTGCTTTTTTTTTTTTTCCAGCAACCAGAGACACCTTCACCATCAACTTTGTGTGTAACCCAAAATCTCACCCTGGGTCATTAAAACTGGTGAGAGAAGACATGAGTACTCTATCCAGCCACGTTGTCCATGAAGCCCTGTTCGAGTTCTCTACAGCTCTGGCCTGCATCCCCGCTTCTGTCGACTGCAGGATCGTTGGTAGGCTCACAGACGCACTCATTCACTGTTGGTAACGAATAAAGGTTCAGTTCTAACTGCAGCAAAAATCTTAAATCATGTTTTTAGATCCCCATGGAAATGAGTATGATCTGAGCCACCTGATCCGAGACGAAGACGACAGCCCCTGGATCCCTATGGACCCGGGTGCTGGGACATCACGCAAATTCTACATAAATGTCTGCAAGCCGCTCCCAAGTCATGAAGAGTGTCCAGGTTAGGAAACATCCCCGTTTTGACTCTTTACAGCTTAAATAAAAAGTGACATTTACGACAAACGGCAGAAGATTTGGTTCCTCCCCTTCATACTTGTAGCCGTCTGTCCGATTTCTCCTCAGTGGGTCCTCTCGGAGCTTGTGGCGTGATAAATGGGAAAAGTTTCAACCTGGGTTACATACAGTCCAGCCCGCAGGTGGCAGATGAAGGCTCCATCACCATCATGTACCAGAACGGAGACAAGTGTGGCGATTCATCCACGTACTCGACACGCATCTTACTACAGTGTGCCGATAACCCGGTGAGAGCGAAAGCAGTCACATTTTTAATGTCTGGATCTGATTTTTAGTGAAAGAACTTTTTACCAAAAAATTCTGATATATATTTATCTAAATATTTATAATTTAAATACATTAGGCATGAATAAAACATCCCTGTGCAGTAATTGCTCCAATCGTGTCACAAAGCTAACCAAAACAATTGCAGCTACTCTGATATAATCATGTCTCTATTCATGACTGTTGACTTTTAGGGCTCCCCCATGTTTGACCGTCAAGATGGCTGCGAATACGTCTTTGTGTGGAGGACATCAGAGGCATGTCCGATCAAGAAGGTTAAAGGTAATAAAATGTCAGCATGCAGTCAGGATTCTGTGAATCCCAAAAAAATCCTGCGAGAGTAAAATTGTTTCTCTAACCTTTTTCTCTCAGGGGAGAACTGTCGAGTTCGTGACCCCAAGAGTGGCTATGAGTTCGACTTCAGCTCTCTGAAGGACAAGGATTTTTCCATCCCCAGTGACAAGTACACCTACCACCTGTCAGTCTGCAGCGCGCTGCAGAAAGATGTCTGCCCACACAAAGGCACAGAACCTGTGTCTTCCTGCCAGGTGTCTGGAAGCACTCACAAGACTGCCGGTGAGGAGATGCAGACGCATCAAAAACGGCAGAATCATCCTTTCTTTTGTCCTTTGTGTAGAACTGTTCCCTCCCACCTTTTAGATCTAATTGTGTGTGTTTGTGTGCATGCAGGATTGTCAAACCAGATACTGAATTATGTCGGGGATCAGATCATCCTGAACTACACCAGTGGAGACACCTGTCATAGAATCTATCAAAGATCCACGGTCATCAGCTTCTCTTGCCACCCTGACAAACATCCTGTAAGTCTCACCTGGTTCGCAGTTCATTTTGCCTCACTTCAGTCGACCATGTTGAATTTTCTGTCCATTTATATATTTGAAGTGTGGTTTATTTACTTAAAAACCAAGTTAAATTAGAGTGTAAGGTCACTGTTTTTCGTTCTTCAGGGAGTACCAGAGTTCATTAAGGAGACTCCTGATTGTACCTACCTGTTCAACTGGCCCACTGCCCTGGCTTGCATCCCAGCCAAAGCTACCAGCTGTTCCTACAAGTAAACATGCATACAACTTTGTTTTTTTATCTCAAGTGTCCTTCTCCTATGAATACAAATGTTGAAAATCAGTCGAGCACCAACAGTTATTGTTTTATTATCTGTACTTTTGTTTGCTTTTCAGAATTTTGTCTGTCCAGGGCTAGACTTTAAAACAAACTAGCATAATAGTATTATAATATAATTTAACTTTGTTAATCGCACACTGGAGAAATTTACCCCTGCATTTGACCTATCCACTTGGGAGGCAGTGTGGGGGTTAAGGGTCTTGCTCAGAGGCCCAGAGTGCAGGCTGTGGGGATCGAACCAGATACTTGCAACCTTCTCAGAGCACAAGTGCACTGCTCACCTGCATAGGTCTGCATACCTATAATAACTTTTCATTAAAGGTATTGTGGGGGATTTTTTAAAAGACCCGCCCTCTCCACTTTAAAAAGAAAAAGGCGCGTGCAAGAGCGTGCACAAGCCCATTTCTGCTTGTGCAAGCCTGTTTAAAATGTTCTGTTGTCACAGTTTATACAAGCTTACAGTGTCCTCACACAGCTGGGACTATGTGGTGGACTTTATAACAAACTGACCGCTCAGACACATGATCACAGTGCCTGCGCCATCTCTGTTATTAGTCGCCGATGTCGGCTAGCGGTAGCCTATGGCGACAGCAGGTCGCTATGACAGCTAATCCCATAATACTTTGCTAGGAGAGCTCTCCTCGCAAAGGATTCCAGGATTAACCTGACTCCGCCAGATGGATTTACTCCGCATATCCATCTGGAAACCTTCCGTTGAAGTAATTTTGGGAAGGGGCGAAAATACTGGTTAGCTGATTGGCCTATGTTGGTGATAGACGGGCCAAATAAACCAATCAGAACAACGAAGCATATGACGTACTAACAGAGCGACGACAAAAACACAACCACAAGCCAGGCTACTCTTGCCGAAACCAGTCGGGAGAAGAGCAAAAATATCTTTTCCTCTGAGAAAAGCCTCCAGAGCAGTGTTTTGCTATTCTTTCAGTGAAGAAATACTCTGTAATTCCGATAAAACTTGCTCGTTAGCCACGCTAACGCTAGTTTCATCGGCTGAAGCCGCCATGTTCTTTAGACTGAAATGTCGCGCTTCTCGTTGCGTCACACCTCAACCTGCCTCAAAGCCAACGCTGATTGGACGTTCGTTTGGTGAACGGATCCAAATTTTCTTCAATGGAGAGTCTCCAGACTGATCTGCGAGTGAAACCTTAAAAGCTCACGAGTTCAGGATGGTCTCACAAGGCTATTCCAGGATATATCTGCCTCTTCTGAGGCCTTTCTTTTCTTCTCATACACTTAGACACTTTTCCTCTTACGACCCTCGGCCATTTTCAAACAGCTGCGGTGAGAAAGGTGAGCTTCAATGACCATCTGAATCCATAGCTCACCACAGATATGCGGCTGAAAGTGCGCATGTGCAGAAAAAGAGTAATTGCGTAAATGTGTCACCAGAATGATTGACAATTAGAACGACCACTTATTAAGATTATCCGCCCGGAAATAAAAGATTGTCCTCTATACTTTTAAGATCCGACTTGGAGTTGACATATTGATGTTGAATTGTGATTGATGTGCCCGCCGTAAAGTTGCCTACAGAGGCAAAATTTAAATCAAGTAAAATACTTCAGTTAGGGTCTTTCTAAACCCTTCAGGTCCAGATATTCTAATCCAGAGCTAAAGTTAGTTGATCCCGAAATGCTAAATTCACTACTTTGTCTCTGTCTTTAGCGACGGCCGGGGCCACTCCTATGACCTCTCTCCTCTGACTTTGGACTCTCAAAACTGGGAGGTAGAGATCTCGACTCAAACCACGGGGAAAAGGTTTTACATAAATGTCTGCAGGTCTCTGGTTCAGCAGGGAGGTCAGTGCTCATTTTTATGCAATTAATGTTCCCTAAAAAACTGAGAATCAAACATTTATAGTCTGTTCCTCATCCCACAGGTTCTTGGAAGTGTCCCTCTAATGCAGCTTCCTGCGTGAAGGATGGGGATGAATATGTGAGCCTGGGGCAGCTGACATCCAGCCCTGAACTGGACGGAGACGTTCTGAAGCTACAGTATACCAGCGGCCATCCCTGCCCGAACAGGAGCGTTAACCGGAGCAGCATCATCCGCCTCAAGTGTGACAAAGATAAAGTGGTGAGAGAAACTGCAGCCGAACCCACATTAGTAACAGGATGAGCAGAAATGTTGCTCTGTTCAGACACTAACTGCAGCAGTTTGGCATTAACAGATCCAAAGGGGCTCCTTTTATATTCCCTCATGGTTCTATACCCCTGAGTCCCAGTATGTTGCAGTCAATCTACCAAAAAAAGTTAAAAACAAAACCACTGGATTTGTTATTCCAAGTTTTAAGACCGTCCAGAAAGCTTTGACAATTCAAATTGTCTGGAGTAGTGTGGACTACAGTAGTGTGGATGGATTTTGAATTGAGAAAGCTCTCTGTATGGGAGATAAAACCTCTTCAAACTTGGAGTAAAAAGTCCAGTGGTTTAGTTTTTAACTTTTTATTTGAATGACTACGACCTGGATGACTGAGAATCCTCCCCAGCATCCAGTCAACATTCTAATACCTGCCCAATTTCTTACCAATACACACACTAGGGTTTAATGCTCACAGATATTTGTCCGTGCAAATTAAAGCTTAATATTTAAGTACATTTTTGTTTTTTGTCGTTTTGGTTTCGTTTTATAATGCCTTTATAATGAGCATTAAAAATATTGGATTTTACTCTTGTGTCCCCCTCAGGATTCCAGACCCACTCTGATCTCTGAGATAGAGGACTGCGTGTACACGTTCCTGTGGTTAACAGCTGCTGCTTGCCCTCTAAACACCAGCCAGCACGACGGGTGCAGAGTCACCAACCCTGCCACAGGTCCGACACCCGCTAGTGCTCCAGATCTGAACACCAGGACTGTAACTCAGTAATGATGCATGATTGTGTGATGTTACGGAGCCCCTAAAGGGACATGGAGGGCTAAAAATAAACTTTTGCGGGATCTCGCAAAAGTATTGCGAGATCTCGCAAAAGTATTGCGGGATCTCGCAAAAGTATTGCGAGATCTCGCAAAAGTATTGCGGGATCCTGCAAAAGTATTGCGGGATCCTGCAAAAGTATTGCGGGATCTCGCTAAAGTATTGCGGGATCTCGCAAAAGTATTGCGAGATCTCGCAAAAGTATTGCGGGATCTCGCAAAAGTATTGCGGGATCCTGCAAAAGTATTGCGGGATCTCGCTAAAGTATTGCGGGATCTCGCTAAAGTATTGCGGGATCTCGCTAAAGTATTGCGGGATCTCGCTAAAGTATTGCGGGATCTCGCAAAAAATAAACTTTTGCGAGATCCCGCAATACTTTTGCAAGATCCCGCAAAAGTATTACAGGATCTCGCAAAAGTATTGCGGGATCTCGCAAAAGTATTGCGAGATCTCGCAAAAGTATTGCGGGATCCTGCAAAAGTATTGCGGGATCCTGCAAAAGTATTGCGGGATCTCGCTAAAGTATTGCGGGATCTCGCAAAAGTATTGCGAGATCTCGCAAAAGTATTGCGGGATCTCGCAAAAGTATTGCGAGATCTCGCAAAAGTATTGCGGGATCTCGCAAAAGTATTGCGGGATCCTGCAAAAGTATTGCGGGATCTCGCTAAAGTATTGCGGGATCTCGCTAAAGTATTGCGGGATCTCGCTAAAGTATTGCGGGATCTCGCTAAAGTATTGCGGGATCTCGCTAAAGTATTGCGGGATCTCGCTAAAGTATTGCGGGATCTCGCAAAAAATAAACTTTTGCGAGATCCCGCAATACTTTTGCAAGATCCCGCAAAAGTATTACAGGATCTCGCAAAAGTATTACAGGATCTCGCAAAAGTATTGTGGGATCTCGCAAAAGTTCTTTTTTTCCCCTCCGGGGCTCCGTATGATGTGTTGCTAATGTTTGTAAAGTTCTGAAATTATGTCACATCACACCGATGCACTTATTCATGCAAAAGGCACTCCAACTAAATAGAGTACCTATATGCTACACAGAGATTCAGTCGCCTGAATTATGGGTTTTCTTAGCTGTAAAATTTGATCCTCCAAACAAACAGAAATAAATGATCTGGATATATCAATCTGGTTGCTTTGAATTTATATGAAAAAAATTGCTTCAACTTTTTAAGTGAATTTAGTCAACTTTTCAACAACGTTTAAGGTTGCTGAGCTTTGTCTAAAACTTTATTCCTGAAGTTTTCCTATTTTGATGGGGTTTTTTTCCCTCCCTCAGGTCACTTATTTGATCTGAACCCTTTGAAGACAGCTGAAGATTACGTGGTTTATGATCACAACAACAGAAAGAAGATGTTTCGCTTAAACATCTGTGGAAAAGTGACCAACTCTGGATGCAGTTCAGAATCAGGTAGGTGAATTCCCACAACCCATCCGGGGTTTTTTTAATACAGAAAAAGCTCAGCACTGGATCAGCAGTGGCTGATCAAAGAGGTAAAGATTTACAACCAATTTAAACCAGTGAGCAAAGAAGCAATGTTATATATTAAAAATCTAGTCTGTGTTCCTCAGCTCAGGTGTTCCAGTGTCTCTGTTAGTGTTCAGTCAAAGTCTAACCAGTCAGAGATTCCCTGCAGGTTTCTCTTCATTACCATTTTGTCCATCTTAAATATACAGATGGTTTATAAAGCACTGAAGTCCTGCGTCATCAGTGTATGGAAAGTACATAACAGAGCATCCAACCCCTCTGAAATTATTACCCACTCTTCTACCAGATACACAACCTTGCAGATTGAATTAGTTTACTATAATCTTGAAATTCTTTGAAATGTTTAAACAGTGTCTAACCTTTGATTGTCTCGGTTGGTTAAAAACACAAACAAATGAATGGCAAAGAAAAAAAAAAACAATTCCTGAAAATTATAAATCTGCATCAAAGGCTCAGTTTGTACCAGAATAACTGATATTTATATACATTTGCATGTTTATTCCAGCTGTATGCATTAAGGAGGGAAATACTGCGGTGAGCGGTGGTGAATTGAGCACCGAGCTGTCGTACAGAGATCGTGTGTTGGAGCTGACATATGACGGAGGAAGCCCCTGCTCTGCAAACCCCAACCTGAAACACAAAACCATCATCCACTTTATCTGCAGGTACATTTCCTTTTTACTGGTCTGAAGCGTTATGTTTGTCATCCTGTTGGTTTTTTTCTTCGTAAAGTTTTGTTTTTCTGTCTAAATCACGGGCCTGCAACCAGGGTTCCCGCGGGTCCTTAAGAAGTCTTAAAAGGCATTGAATTCTTCAAAATAAAACTAAGGCCTTAATTGGTATTAAAATGTCTTAAATCAGTCTTTCGTAGGTCTTAATTTTTAAAACATCATAAATAGGATTATTTTTATTATGATTTACTTTTGTAATCTAAATAAAACGTTAAAATTGACCTTTTTTTTTTTTTTTTATAATGGCTTGCCATTATTGGTTCCGTCCCGATAGCGGAACCAATAAAAGCGTTGTTGCAGCCGGGACATTTGGGAGATGCACCATTAACTTTTTGTCTGGAAAATATGAGCAAGTGTAAATGTAACGAAAATTGGCTCCAGCCAAGAGTTTTCTCCATGGCTAAAACCAGGGAACATACATGAGGCTCAGTGGATTTTGTGCAAGAAGTCATTCAAGCTCAGAACGATGGGAATTAAGGCAGTGGAGTCGCACATGCGAAGCACGAAACACAAAGCGTCAAAATCGAGTTTCCGAGAAACAGCCGGTATTTCTCAGTTTAGTTCCACCCTTGTCTCTGCAACGCCTCCACTTATCACCAAATCAAACATACTAAGAAAACCATACAAAGAAAAATAGCTGCAAAAAAGACTTAGCACTGGTTATGTTGTGGCTTTAAAACTGATTTGTTTTGTTCCCTGCTAAAACAAAGTTTGTGAATTCAGTTAAATAATTGTTAAAATATATCTGTCATTTGTGTGTTTTTAGCTTTCTTCCTGTATGGGAAGCTTTTCAAAATTTGAAACATTAGTGCAGTGGTTTATGTTAAAATAAACCTTTGGGTTAAGTTGTCGCAAGCGGGTTTTTCTTGTGTTTCTTGTCAATTTGGTCTTAAATTTTTTTTCAAGTGGCATTAAAAATTCTTGAATTTAACTTGCCTTATGCGGTAGGAACCCTGTGCAACTCCAACTGTCCAAGAATCTCTTCTCCATGATCAAGTTAATGATTTGGTATTAGTTAACTTTTCTGTCATGCAAGAGAGATAATTCAGTGTGGGTAGTGTGGGTGCTTCCAAATGCTGTTGGAAAGTAGCACCCGAGGACTGAATTTACAGACCCCTGGTCTGGATTAAACTTGAAACTTAAAGCCTGAGCTTACCTAGATTATTCAGTTTTTGAGAATATGCACTTTGTGAAATATAAAAGCTTCCACACAGCAGCTGTAAGACTTTATAACTTTACAATTCTGAATATGACCGGACTTTTTAATAAAGAATAATAACTAGAACTGTGAAGGGACCAGATCTTGACACGGCACATAAAATAAAATCTTTAATAAGTCACTTTTGATAGCTTTAATAAAGATTTCCATCAAATGTTCCTTTTTTAAACACACCTATGGGATTTTTTTGTTTGTTTTTACAGGCCTTCTTCCATGAGCTCCATCCCTGAGGAGCCGGTCCTTGTTGCTTCGAATGCTGAGACTTGCACACACTTCTTCTCCGTCCACACACCGCTGGTCTGCGAACAAGCAGTAGGTGTTAGGTTTGAGTTTATTTGCATGTTTACAGTCCACTTTATAAAGAAACAACAACCAGTAGATTGTTTATTAGACAAATGAATTACACAATGTTTAAAGGCATACTATGCAACATTTTGCAGTTAATTAATGTGTTCCATAACGTTTTGGATGATTAAATGAGTCATTTCAGGTCGAACAAAGGTTTTCTCGGCCGCCCTGGTGGTCTGTAGGGGAAATACCGTACTTGCAATTGCAGGAGCCCTCGGCCCGCACCCACAGGCTCAGAAGTCTCGCGCATCGCGAGAGTCGGTCTTGCTTTACGGCGAGAACTGCTACACGCCCCCAGTGACAGGCATGCTTGTTGCTAGCGCAGTGGCGATATTTGTGCAGTTATCATGGCGGAACCAGTGAGAAAACAGCGAAAGCCAATGTCGGAAACATGCTAAATTTTCAAACTCGAAAATTGCAACAAAATAGTCACTTACCGCAGTAGACATGGTGATTCGTTGCGTTCGCCTGTCTGCTAAGCTCAAAACAACCGCGCCTGGCTTGACGGAGAAACCAGGAGAACAGCTGAGCATATTTACAACAGTGCACTTTTACTTTCGCCCTCTGGGGGGAGCCTCGCTGGAAAATCAACACCGGTTGCATAGTATACCTTTAAGCCTAATCTGGCAACAAAAAGCCTTAAAATTGAAAACACTTGTCAGGAGCCAGCAACATTAGAAACCTTTATTGCAGTAATTGTGATTGCACAGTTCTGTTGTTTTATAAACACGTTTTGTTATTAATGTTCAGTGATATTTGTGAGATCACACAACTATTATTATAGTTTAACTCTTATTTTTATATTTATTTCCATTATTAGGTAACCTGTTCGGTCCAGAATGGCTCTGCTCTAATAGATCTGACGCCTCTCATTCATGTCAATGAGTGCACTTTTACTTTCGCCCTCTGGGGGGAGCCTCGCTGGAAAATCAACACCGGTTGCATAGTATACCTTTAAGCCTAATCTGGCAACAAAAAGCCTTAAAATTGAAAACACTTGTCAGGAGCCAGCAACATTAGAAACCTTTATTGCAGTAATTGTGATTGCACAGTTCTGTTGTTTTATAAACACGTTTTGTTATTAATGTTCAGTGATATTTGTGAGATCACACAACTATTATTATAGTTTAACTCTTATTTTTATATTTATTTCCATTATTAGGTAACCTGTTCGGTCCAGAATGGCTCTGCTCTAATAGATCTGACGCCTCTCATTCATGTCAATGGATTCTACTCAGCAGCAGGTTGGTGGGATTGTGGCTTTCTGCACAAGCCAATCACAAACACAGTTAATATTTAACAGATTCTAGTTTAATTTAATTTGGTTTTTATGCCACACTCGTATAACCTGCTCCTCTTCTGTTTCCATCCTCTCAGATGTTGCTATCAACCCATATGAATCTCCAGATTTTTACATTAACGTCTGTGAGCCTTTGAACCCCATCCCAGACGTCTCCTGCCCACCTGGAGCCGCAGTGTGTATGGACCCTGATAATGAACCACCTGTGGTGAGAAAACGTGGACATGATCACCCGAAAAATGTCAACTAAGCAGAAGTGCTTAATGCTGACAAAACTTACCATAAACACTAGAAAGTGTCAGACAGAAGAGGCTCTTTAAAAGATTCAATAAGAATCTTGTTGAGCTGCACAGGGGGCCAGTAGATAGCACTGTTGCCTTGCAGCAAGAAGATTCCAGGTTCGATTCCCGGCCTGGGGGCTTTCCCTCTGTGGCGGCCTGCCACAGCCTTTATGGCAGAATAGATTTGACTTTCCTTTTATTTCAATCAAATGTGTTAATATTCTTTTAAAAGATAATAGATTTTTATTGTTATGATAAGGAACTGTGTGTACCTCTGTCTGTATTTATTAGAAATAAGATGGTTGATACATTTTATGTTGTATTTTAGAAATGTATTTTTAAAATTTTCTTTTATTCTCCATTCAAGGATATTGGACGGACCACCTCTGGGCCACAGATCAACAGTATGACAGGCAAAGTGTTCATCACCTACCAAAGCTCCACCCAGTGTCCATCTGACCCTCAGCAGAACTACAGTTCAACCATTATCTTTACCTGCCAGAAAGGCCTGGAGCTGGTCAGTCTGCACCCGTTGATTAGACATAATCCCATCCTGTCTTTGACTCTAACTGTTGCTTTCATGCGTTTTCCAGGGTTCCCCTCAGATGCTGGGGCTGCAGGGTTGTGTTTTCCTGTTTGAGTGGGCGACTCCTATCGTCTGCCCAGATTCCACCCAAACCAGCGGCTGCCAACTCAGAGACTCGCAGCTCGATTATACGTTTGATCTTAAATCCCTTTCTGGTGAAGTCCAGGTGCGCAGCAGGAGTCTGACATTCTGACTTCCATCTGCCTTGATTTAGAAATGAATACCTACTTATTTAAACTCTTTTTTTTTTTTTTTTTTTTTTTTTTTTGTCCTGAATGTTTTTATCTTTGATTTGTTAGGTGAAATCGAGCTCTGGCATGTATCACATCAACATCTGTGGCTCTGTGGCAGAGAAAGGCTGTATGCAGAGTGCGGTTTGCCAGGTGCCTAGTTCTGGTTCAGGGAAGCCCGCTGCATCGTATGGTATGAGTAAAGCCATGAAGATGGACTTCAAACATGAAGAGCAAGCAGTGCTGATGCAGTACGGAGGAGGAGATCCCTGCCCACCAGGTAGAGAGCGGCTTTTTACTTCACACCAAGTTCTGCCCTTCATAGTACAAAACTCTTAGAAAAGAAGCTTGAAATGTTGGAATAGTACGGAGCCCCTAAAGGGACATGGAGGGGAAAAAAGAACTTTTGGGAGATCCCGCAATAGTTTTGGGAGATCCCGCAATAGTTTTGCGAGATCCCGCAATACTTTTACAGGATCTTGCAATAGTTTTGCGAGATCCCGCAATACTTTTGCGAGAACCCACAATACTTTTGCAGGATCTCGCAATAGTTTTGGGAGATCCCGCAATAGTTTTGCGAGATCTTGGAAAAGTATTGTGGGATCTCCCAAGAGTTAATTTTTTTACGAGATCCCACAATACTTTTACGAGATCCCGCAATAGTTTTGCGAGATCCCGCAATACTTTTACAGGATCTCGCAATAGTTTTGCGAGATCCCGCAATACTTTTGCGAGAACCCACAATACTTTTGCAGGATCTCGCAATAGTTTTGCGAGATCCCGCAATAGTTTTCCGAGATCCTGCAGTAGTTTTGCAAGATCCTGCAATAGTTTTGCGAGATCTCGCAATAGTTCTGCGAGATCTCGCAAAAGTATTGCGGGATCTCCCAAAAGTTAATTTTTTTGCGAGATCCCGCAATACTTTGGGAGATCCCGCAATAGTTTTGGGAGATCTCGCAAAACTATTGCGGGATCTCGCAAAACTATTGCAGGATCTCGCAAAAGTATTGCGAGATTCTGCAAAAGTATTGTGGGATTTCGCAAAAAAATAAACTTTTGCGAGATCCCGCAATAGTTTATTTTTCTATTATTATTTTCGGGATCTCGCAAAAGTTTGTTTTTTGTGAAATCTCGCAAAAGTATTGCGGAATCTCGCAAAAGGATTGCGGGATCTCGCAAAAGTTTATTTTTTCCCTCCATGTCCCTTTAGGGGCTCCGTAGAATAGTGAAAAAAAAAATGTGGTACTGCTATAAAACAAAAACACTAGACCTAGATCCAGTATCATAAAAGCAATTAAACTGCAGAGCATGATCATTACTGTAGCAAATAATTTTATTAGACATTCATTAAAATGACAAAAACCAGTTAAAGAAGCGGGATTTGTGTGTTTTAGCGACAGACAAGAGCGAGATGTGCGTGTTCCCGTTCACCTTCATGAAGAAGAGGTATAACGAATGCACCACAGACGGAAGGACGGATGGTTTGAAGTGGTGCGCCACAACTTCCAGCTATGACAGTGACAAAAAATGGGGATTCTGCGTTGAAGGTGAGACTTTGTTAGCCTCTGGAAACCAGTGTTTCCAAGTCTGCATCACATTTGATACGAGTAGAGATTAAATGGAGCCTGAGAAAAACCTCAACTCGACTTAAAATGCTGAATCCTGTAGAATCCTCTGAAACCATTGAACACCTTATTAAACTTAAATTAATCAGTAATATAAAGCATTGTTATAACCACAAACTTTAGGTGTAAAATTTGAATGCAACTTCTTTAACTCTTAATTTCCCTAAAAACTATCCAGTACAACCTATTCTCTTTATACGTCTCCTAGTGAATAATAATAATTATTATTGCACTTCATTGATCTCACATTGAAGACATTTACCTCTGCATTCTGACCCATCCCCTCGCGAAAGCAGTGGGCTGCCATTGTCCGCCAACACTCCCCTAGGAGGGAGGGCACCTTTATGTTCTGTAAAACCCCCACAGGTGTTAGAAAACACGAGAAAGCATCTGGAAGACTAAACTTACTGCCAGAACATCAGTCGCATGCTTTTCAGTCGCACCTTTTCTTCCAAGGCGTTAAAGGTTTTTGTTTTAAAGAGACGTTAAGGCGTCTCAAATGTAAAATGTTCCCATTTTCATTCTCATTTTTCAGGTTCTGCGAAGCGTCAGTCCTCCATCCTCTTCAGATGCAACCACACTGTAGGCCACGGCAAACCGGAACTGCTCTCTGAGACCGCCGGCTGTTTGACCGAGTTTGAGTGGTACACCAGCACCGTTTGCCCCCCGAGGAAGATGGAGTGTAAGCTGATAAGGAAGCATCAGATGTTTGATCTTCGATCGCTGTCGTCCCTCACCGAGCCGTGGAATTTCAGCCACAAAGGATATTCGTACGTTTTTTTTGGTTTAGTCTTCTTGACGTTTGTATTTAAACATTGAAGCGAGAATCCCATCAATATTTAACCCCTTGGATTCCTTCCCTCAGGTATTATGTCAACTTGTGTCAGGGGATCAACAGTAAGCCTCTTAGCTGTCCAAAGGGGGCGGCAGTGTGCCGACGCACCGCAGCTGGACAGACTCAGTCACTGGGTCAGGTTTACACCCAGAAAATGATCTACGCAGGTAGGCATCTTTTCCTGCTGTCTGGTTGATAAAGTCCATATTTCTACTTCTTCAGAACCAGCAGCTGCTGATCAGGAAAAGTTTTCCTCATTAGAAACGTTTCGACATTTCTGTTTTGTTCCAAATGAAATGCTTCCTCATTGAGAAGGTTTTTGTTCCTGCACAGATGAAAAGATTTTGGTCAGCTATTCAGTAGGGGATGATGTCTGTGGTAACAGGATGAAGGCCAAAACGGTCATCCAGCTGAGCTGTGGCACCACTGTGGGAAACCCTTCGTTCTTAAGGTAAAACATACAAACAGCTTTAAAAAAAAATCTATTAAATGTGAGAAATGTCGCTGTTGTTGCCTCTAATGCTGCGTTCACACCGGGGGCAGCAAAAGCAGCAAAATCGCGTCTGCTGCTTCATTTTTGCTGCTTGTACCAGTGAATTCTGACGCGCGTCTGAAGCAGCTTTGCTGCTCTCGCTGCGCGGTCCAAAAGTGTGTCTGACGCGCGTTGGGCGGAGCTTCACTATCCTTTCTCTGCCTTGCAGCTATATTTGCTGTGATCAATGGGAATAAAGTAGTTTTAATATGTTTTTAAGTGAGAAAATACACCTGAAAACTTCCTCAGTGGAGTCAGTTCATCCAGATTACAATCCTGCCTCCCAATATTATTTTTGTCGGAGCCGCTCAGACCCCCACATACCAGCGGTGCGCCGACAGAAGGAATCCATTCATCAGCAGCCTCTGGCCAGGTCGCCTCCTCGCGGTTTACCGCTGTGGCTGGTAGGTGTTTTTCATCTAAATAATCCGATCTGCAGGCACCAGAATAATAAAAGCGAACATATTCTGCCGGCAGATGTATATATTTTAAGTTAATTATGCTTTAATAAACTGTTTAAGAGAAGTGATCAGAGCAGTCTGTGTCATCAGCGCTGTGTCTCTCTCCCAGCCAGCTCCCAGATCAGCTTCTCTGATTGGTTGACGCGGCGCGTCGAGCAGCAAAAATTCAATTTTTCCATCTCGAGCAGCAGCGCGTTTGCGGCGCGTCGCGCGCGTCAGATGCCAAAACGCGCCCGACGCGCTGCTTCGGCTGCTCGAAACGCGCCGCGGGACATTTTGCTGCGCCTTGACGCGCGTCAACCATTGACTTTGCATGTAAACTCGCTGCTTCTGTCGCGCCAGCTGCCCCCGGTGTGAACGCAGCATAAAGGGAGGAGGTTATTGTTTGGAAAAGAGAAGGAATACATTTGGTCAAAGTCATTAAGTTTGGATAACTCTGGGATTTAAGTTCAGTTTTCCAGATCAGTAAAAAAAGAGCTGAAAATCTGAAAAACATTTCTTTTCTTCCTCCTTTGTTCTCTTACTGTCTTTTCTTAACATTTATTCACATCTTCCTTCTGTCGCCTTTCTTCTTGTTTCCAGATTTTAATCTTAAAGCGCTCCCGCTGTAAAATTAGTACTAAACAGCTGTAAAAAGATGGGTTTAGAAAAGTTGCATAGGACCTTTTCAAAAAGACCTTTCATGTCGTCATATGTAATCGGAATTTAGTTGAGGATTGCCCACAAATTCGGTAATGACTCATCATGGTGTTAGTAAGGAGATGCTTGTTATTCCTTCTGATGGTTTTTCATCATGTCTGAATTGTTGTCTGTTAAAGTGATTGTCTGAAAACTGCTGACAAGGGTGATCTTTTTAATTTATTTTTTTCCACTGTGTTTGAAACAGGGAGGATCCTGCGTCCTGCGAATTTGTGATTAAATGGGAAACAAACTTGGCTTGTGCCTCGAAGCAGCAGGAGCTGCAGATGGTAGACGGGACGCTAAAGGTACCAGATACCGGAAACAGCCTGAATCTGGGAGAGCTCTACAACAGGTAGCTTTCTAAATCCTTCTCTCATTAGCAGTACTGATAAAGAATGTAGTTCTTATATTTTATTAAAGACAGAATTTACTCTGGGCTCAGAGTTGAAGTCTTACTTAACTAGCAGCTTTATTTACTAGGAATTAACTAGGGGTGTAAATCACATCCATCATGGCGATTCGATTCAGTATCGATTTCCTGACCCAACGATTCGATTATTTTGATACTCAATAATACACCACGATATGATTCAATTCGATTAATCGGTTAATTTATTTTTTTTTTTCTACACCTTGCAGGCTAAACAAAGTTTCAAGTTTGACATAAATCAATGAAAGCTGTAATATCGTTATGCATTTTTTTTTTTTAGAAACAACAGCAAATTAAAGCCACAAGTGGCATTGGGCGGCCCTCGCAGCTCGCACCGCCTGGTATGTTGCGATCGCGGGAACCAAGCGACCTCCACCTCCACGCTCCTTCCCAGCCTATGCTCCTGCTCTTCAGCCTATGCCTGCTGCTGCTTCTCTTCATCCTCCCCCTCCTTCTTGTTCTGCTGCTGCCACTGTTTCTTATCCTCCTCCTCCTGAAGCTTCTCCTCATCTTCCTCATCTTCCTGCTAATGCAGCTTCTCCTCATCATCATCCTGCTTCTGCTTATCTTCCTGTGTCTCCTTCTGCTCCTCCTGCTGTCGCTCTTGCTGTATCTCCTTCTCTTCATCCTGCTGTCGCTCTTGCTGCATCTCCTCCTCATCCTGCTGATGCTCTTTCTCTTCATCCCCTGGCTACTGCTGCTTCTCCTGATCCTCTTCATCCTCCTTATCCTGCTTCATTTAATCCTCCTCCATTCTCCTTCTGCTGATTATCTTCCTAATCATCCTCCTCCCCCTGTGCTCCTTCTCTTCATATTCTTCTTCCTGCTGCTGCTCTCACTGCATCTCCTACTGCTGTTTGTTTCTCATCCTCATCATCCTTCTCCTCCTCCTAAAAGCATGGCTTTGGATGACTGGAGTTAACAGTTTGATGCTTAGCCACGCCCACATGCTCCCATGTAGAATAATAATTTTGATAACTTTTAATCTGCTATGACTATAGTCCATGTAAAGTTAATTTGAAGTCTCAAACTCAAAAAAACCCAAGAGCCCTTCCCTCAGATATGTCATGACCTAAAAAAAGAAAATGGTATCTTTGATCCAAAATGGCCCATTTCTTGTTGGGTGTGGACCATGACTCCAATATACTTTTTTGAGCATCGTGTTCGGCTATACAAATTTAATAATCCTTAATAAAAGCAGGGCCTGAGGCAGTTTAGTCATACTCTAATGGCGCAAAGTCTGATTTTGATGCTTGGCCACGCCCACATGGGTTGTCACAGCAAAAACTCTTTTGATTGCTTTTGACCCCTTATGTCTTAAATCGAGGCTCAGCAAGTTAGAAGTTTGCCGCCCCCTTGCTCCTTCTCAGCCAGCGGAAAAGGCGCCACGCTTCACCTCTGGACCAGCCGGAGAAAACCACAGCTTTGGTGAG